>NC_081532.1:15487537-16713370 GCF_030273125.1 Centropristis striata
CTGGCAGTCCATGAACCCCACCGGATTTTGCAACGGAACAGCCTCTTGATGCACCTCCAGCCTTTTGTTGTCTATAAGTCTTCTTTTAAATCACCGGGCCAAAGCAAAACCATCAACTTCCTCATTTTTTGCATAAATAAACACATGATTAAGCTAAATGCTTTGTTTTGTCATGTTTAATTTTCTACTCGCTAAATATCAACTCTCATCTTATTTACTGTTTACATCAGAAAAACATGTGACAGTGTATTTCTGATTTCTCTGTGTTACTGGTACTCAGATTAACAATGGATATTTTCTCTATGAATGTATTGATCTGTAAACCATAATGAAAAAATAAATTAATTTTTTGCATACTGAGAAAATTGAAGCCTTTTTTTCTCTTTCATTATTAAATTGTTTCCAACTATTGTAAAAAGGAGGTAATTAATCAAGATTGACTGCTACAATGCATACTATATTATTTGAAATTAAAATTCTTCAGTGACACAATATCATAACATTCCAGTAAAATTCACACCTGTAAACATGTTCAGAAACATCATAGTATGATATGGTCAGTGGAAGGTTTGAGTCACACATGGGTTGTAAATCCCGACAGAATCATTGTAAAAATATTGCAAAATTTTATGTGGCTTGGATATTCGCTGTTCAATATTAATATTCTGCCCATACACCGTATTTAAACGGGGCACTAGGGCTTTAAATGGCTCCTTGAACCCTCGGGCACCCAGTTAATAAACACCCACGTCAGCACTGTGCTCTAGTCGCTCTAACCGGGTTTCGGTCTTTAGGGCTGAGCAGGAAGTGCCTGACTGTGGACCCTGGACGAGAAAAAAAGAGCACAGAAAAAAAGGCAAACGAAATTAAAAATGGAAATGGTGGCTGACTTGGGGGCAAGTAGACTCTATCGGGCGCCGGGTGAATCAAGTCACCAGTGAGTATCGATGGATTTTGTCAGGGATATCACGGCGTGGGGCGTAAGCGGGTCCTGTCGACACCTCACGCCTGGGAAAGAGTCGCTGGGTTTGGGCAGCAGGCAAATCCTCCCCGCTGCTCGCTGCGCTCCGGACCTCCGGCGAGAAGTGGGGGTGGTCTTGAGGATGAAGACGGGCGTTTTAAGCGCGTCTTATCCTTGATATGATATACTGAGTGAATATATTTATTTTTCAGCTCGCAGCATGTTCAATTGCTGGAGGTTTGTGTCTTATTTTTCTATTGTGTGCTGGCTGGAGCCTGAAGTGGGCGTCGCTCCAGGACAGACTGGGCTGCTCTGGTGCGCCGCTGCCCGCTTTCCTCTCGCAGGACTGCAGCACTCTCGTGTCGTTTTGTAGGTCGACTGATGCCTGAATTAAGGGAGAATGGCTTGGTTAAGATAGTACACTTGGTTTCGTGTGACATGAGGAGCATATAGAGTCTTGCTGGCGGGCGTTGCACCGTGGGTTATCGGGCGCCGTGGAGCCTGTCAGCAAGCATCGCATAATTAAAAATAAATGCGTGTAATTCATTCTACATGAGCGTGGCTAAATAGGTTACTATAGAAAATGAACAATTCTGCAAATGAGGTTGCGGCATTTTTTTCTCCCTCTTTGCATGACATGTCCGGTTACAGTGCTTTATTTTCTGTTTCCGTGGTGTGTTTGTAACATCAGAGATTTCATGCGCGCTTTCGCTTCCCTCAGGGATGATTACAGGGTTTTGCCACCCGATGCTCTCTGACTGGAGTCGGGTGTAGCCCATTAGAAGAAGATTTTGATTGAAGGCTCTCCCGACCAATCACAGCACAGAATGAAGTCCTGTGGGCGGAAGGTCTGCGGAGCTGGAGATGGTCCAGTGCAGAAACAAAGACTGGGGGGAATTGACAGCTACATGAATGGGGTGTTACTGGTGTGTTTGTTATGTGACCTGCTGTTAATATTTGAAGTCTGTAGCATACATATATAGCAAGGTAAGCTGGCAACAAGGCCATATGTCCCATAAATCACTCTCCAGGAGTGCATTTGTCACTCTTTAATATGTAGAATTTATTTAATGTATGTATACATATACAGTCTTATTTTGTTAATTTAGGATCATGAAGATGTAAGTGTGTATATTTCAGTAATGAGTGTCCACAAGGCTCCTATGATCTGTTATTTCCTTGCAGAACAAGTCAGTGTATGCCGCATGCACAACCAGTGTGAGTGCTATCATCATGTTGTCTCCTGCAGGCAGCCTCAGAGGTGGTTCAACACCGCTGACATCACAGTGGCTCACCAAAGCAGCCTGCTGAAGCAGCTCAACCAGCAGCGCCGCCAGGAGCTTTTCTGTGACTGCAGCGTGCTGGTGGAGGGCCAGCTCTTCCGGGCCCACCGCAACGTCCTGTTCGCCAGCAGCGGCTACTTCCGCATGCTGCTATCCCAGGGGCCAGACGGGCTGTCCGACTCCGTCAACGCCACCTTTGATGCCTTCAGCCCTGAGACGTTCACCGTCATCCTGGATTTCATCTACTCCGGCCAGCTGGACCTCTCGAGTCACAATGTGATTGAGGTGATGTCTGCAGCCAGCTACTTGCAGATGAACAATGTCATCAACTACTGCAAGAACTTCATCAAGTCCTCCTTGGACATCAGTGTGAAAGATGAAGACAGTGACCGTGGCCTCAGCTTGTCTGAGACCTGCAGTTTCACCAGTGGAGTAGGAGAAGAGACATCAGAGCAGCAGCAAGGCCCCAGCTCTGTCAGCCCACCACCGGCCCTCTGGACCAGGGACAACTCCAGATCCCAGTGTAGCTTTATGGGGAAGGACGCAGACCATGAGTCATCGACCTCAGCTCTGAAGACTAATCCAAGCAGTCCTGCTGATGATCTCACTGCAGAGGCAGAGGACCTGCATGACCCTCAGGACCCTCTGTACACCTTGCCTGGATCAGACCGCCGGCGAAGTAAAGGGGGAACCAAGAGGAGAGCACCTAACACTCGCTCCAACCAACAGGAAGACTTAGACATCCAGGAGGCGAGGACACAAAAGGCTGAAAAGGCAGAGGAGCTTTATGCCACTCTGCCACCTATTGTGGGTGTTATTGGGCATTTTAATAAAGGTGAGTTTCAGACAAAGACAATCTCTAGAGAAGTGAGAAAAGAAATGACATCATCAGCAGACTGGCACAAGTGTAAACCTCAAAAGAAGCCAGTTCCTTAGATACCCAGGAAATAAACAGCAAAGCTCTGAACACTTTCTCTTCCTCTTTGCAGACTCCAACCCCATTATGCGCTTCAAATGTCCCTTTTGCACACACACGGTGAAGAGGAAGGCTGATCTAAAGCGTCACTTGCGCTGCCACACTGGAGAGAGGCCGTACCCCTGTCAGGCCTGCAATAAACGCTTTACACGCCTGGAGCATCTTCGAAGCCATTTTGAGACGGTAGGTTTATTTACAACCGGGAGGTGAAAGTCATTCATTATTGGTGCAACACATGGGCGGATTCTGAGACAATGAGCCCTGGGCACTGACATGTAAAAAGCCTCACCATCTCTACTACACAGGAGCAAGACACACAGACTTTATAGTGGTTGAGCCGGTTTTTGTTTGTTATGTCTCTTAGAGGTCATTTTGTAGTTGTTTTGTGTCTCTCTGTGGTAATTTTGAGTCTTTTTGTTGTTGCTTTCAATCTCTTTTTAGCTATTTTGTGTCTCTTGTAGTTGTTTTGTGTTTTTGTCTTTGTTTTGTCTTTTTTAGTCTCCTTGTGTGTCTTTGCAGTTATTTTGCATCTCATTGTAGTTGTTTTGTGTCTCTTTGTAGTTCTTAGCCTCTCTTTGTAATTGTTTTGCGTTTCATTGTAGTCATTTGGAGTCTTTTTGCTAATTCCTTATAGTCGTTTTGAGCCTCTTTGCAGTTTTTTGTGCCTCTTTTCAGTTGATTTGTGTCTCTGTGTTATTTTTTTCACCTTTTTATAGTTGTTGTGAGCCTCTCTGTGTATCTTTGCAGCTGTTGTCATTTTCATGTTGTCTCTTTCTGGGTGATATATTTCTCTTTGAGTGGCATTTTATAGGTGAAGGCCACGAAGGCCCATGACACTTTAGGGCCCTGGACCAGTGCCATATAGGCCCTTTGAGTAATCAGTCCATGGTGGAACAGCTTCAGAAACAATAAAATAGTGATAATGCTTATATGCCAGGCTGCACCACAGGGTTGTAAAACAAAAGAAGCATTGTTTTTTTATGTGTATCAGTTTTTACAACCACCTACTGGTACTCATACTGCCACAGAAACCCACAATAACACATTTTTGATGCAAAAAAAAATGTGTTTCCTGTTTCTCCACAGATCCATCAGGCCAGGAAGCTGGTGTGCAGGAAGTGTAAGTGTCAGGTGACGGAGGAGACTGGGCATGTGGTGTGTGAGGGCACACGGCGCTACCGCATGTGCACTGCATGCATCCAGGAAGTGGACTGCGATGACATCCCCATGGACAGCCTAGATGGTGCCAGTGAGGAGCCGGCCCTGTTACTGGGGGTGGACGGGGAGGAGGAGGGCGACAGTAAGAGAAGCTGGATGGTAACCGATGACGACGACCTGGCCGAAGACTCAAGGGCCGACCTCATCATCCAACAAGTGGACGACAGTGATGAGGAGCTGCAGTGAAATGGAACCAAAGTGTGTGTGTTTGTGTGAATGAAGAAGCATCATGCACAAATAATTAGTGTGTGTGTGTGTGTGTGTGTGTGTGTGTGTGTGTGTGTGTGTGTGTGTGTGTGTGTGTGTGTGTGTGTGTGATAAAGCCATGCAAGAGAATTTATGCATAAAACTTGCAATCCACTAATGTAAATACACACATTTATGATATATTAGTTCTCTATTAGTTAAATGCAACTGGTAAATCTTTACTTTCAATGAGATGTTGACCTTTGTGACAAAATGGAATGCTTTTTGTTGAGCTTCATAAAGATATGCAGTATCCAAAGCATGCATATTCAGTGTCTCCTTTGCTTCAAATATAGGTAAATGATAACGCTTTCAAATATGTTTTTTTTCATATGCATGGACAACACCGTTGCTACTTCTGGGACTCCGCTTTGATTAAAGCTGGCATTTGTGCAAAACTAAGTGATAAGGACAGAATGATGACTCTACTGCTATTTCCCTACTCCCTGTAGGGAAGTGAAGAGCAGCCTTTTTTTCAATGTCACACAGTTACAGTTTGTTTATGATTGTGTTTAATTATGATATGCACTATGGTATGAAAGCAATTATAATTTATTGTTTGTTTTTTTACTTTTTGACACATTAAAATATTTTTATACATTTCAGAGTCTGTGTCTTTTACCCCATCTTTGGGAACCACGATCAAAGTCAACAAGAAAATGAATAATTAAAAGGGAAAATAATTATATACGTTAACATAGTAAAATAAAAGTCCAATTCTGTGTTTCAAAATTCAGCTAACTATAATTGAAAAAACATTGTTTTTTTAAATGTAATTTTAAACAATGTTCCAGAAATAAATTGAGTGGCCAAAATATTAGAAACACCTCTCAATTTATATTATATATATCATGGATGGGTTACTGAATGGCCCTCCAGGACTTTAAGTGTCAGGGACCTCCCTGGCTTTCACTGACCTGGATGAGTCTCAAAGAAGATCCCACAGAAACATAAATTTATTGCAAACAGATGGAGAAAAATGAGCTGCACACAAATTAACTACAAAGAGACACTTAAGAACCACAAAGACACATGAAACAACTACAAAGAGAAGCGAAATGAAAAGGGGCAAAGCAATCACAGACGAAAACTACAAAAACAACAAATGAGTTACAATGTTACACAAAACATGAAACTATGAACACATAACATGACCAAAAAGGCTAAAGTTAGCCTATTTTAGCCACAATATGACAATTAAGAAAGCGGACCGCTGACATCTGACCTTTTTTTTTAAACCAAACCACAGCCTTGACTTTTACTATGTTGTTCCAAAGGTCTTGGTTTAATGATGTAATATACTGGAAAGTTTACTGACCATTTTTATTCATTCTTTCATTATCCTTAACCCGTGGACAGGTCACCAGATTATCGCAGGGCCCATTTTCATCCATTCCTAAATTTAAAAAAAAGCTTAATTCAGCACCAAATGTGTGAAACAAATGGTACAACCAAAAAATTGTGGCGATAATGTCTGGGGTGTAGTTGAACATGGAAAGCTATACATTAGTGTTCTGAACCCTTATACACCTTGATAGGTTTACTTAATTGATTAATTAAGTCATTTTTTTTATAACCAGAATCTAGTCTTTAGATCCCCAGCTTTTAGATGATGTGCATCATTTCTATGTGGTGCACTAAGCATGGTGTGTTCACTGATCTGTCTATTCATCTTAATTCATTCATCTTAATTGTAGTTAATTCATAGTTGTTGACCTGCTATCTCCCCCTAAAATGCACTACCCCCCAACCACCAATCCTCAATTAAAAAAAAAAAAGGAGCCACAATGATATGTGGGTAATTCAACTTTGTATCTTACATAACGTCACACCGTTAAAATAATCGCCTATGTCATTTTTTCAAGTTTTGCAGGAAACACAAAAAACTTCACCAAAAGTGTAACATATGACATTTATTGATCATTTCACTCAAAAAGGATTTAACAAATGATGGCTTTTGGTATAGTAATAACACTGTGTGTAAATTATGTAACTTAAGAGAAATAAATGACTTAGGCAAATTTTGAAAATGCCTTTGTGACTTAAGCAAGATATGGTAACACTTTATTTTGAAGGTGTCTACATAAGAGTCACACAAGCCTGTCAGAAACATGACATGACAAGTATCATGAGCATTAATGTTACTTCAAAGTGTCATTAATGTTCATGACACATCCCATGTCATGTTTATGACACGCTCATGTCACTCTTATGTAGACACCTTAGAGTAAAGTGTTACCAGATCTTGCTTAAGTCACAAAGGCATGTTCAAAAAATTGCCTAAGTAACATTTTATCATGATTTAGAATAATAAATCCGCTTAAGTCACACACTTGACATAGGCCATTATCTTAAAGGGGTAAAATCACATGGTCTGATAAACTGAGAATGTAGGCGATTTTACCATAGGTGGCAGGCGTCATGAGGAGATGATTTAGGCAAAAAAAAACAACAACCCAATTTTGACAAAAAATTACATAGGCGATTATTTTAACAGTACTCCAAAATATATATTTTTTTCAATGCAACTTCCTGGCACATAGATGGCGCTCTTGCGGTGTTTTTATCATCAGCGAGGTCACCTCCTCTCTCTTTCTGGAGTCACTAGTGACGTCACACTGGAGGCTGGACCATCATGGCTGCCGTTATGAGGCTTGTCAACAGAAGCACTTTATGTTCAGCTATGGGTCAGCAGTATGTGGCGTTTAGCTCAGCGGCAAAGGTGAATGCAGTGAGTTTTCTTGTGTTTTTATCTCCCTGCAGGTTGAACTGTGTGAACACGTTTAGCTCGCACCTGCCAGACAGCTGCTAGCGTCCTATACGGTCAAGCTAACATAATGTAGTTGGTAACCTCGCCAGGTGTTAGTTGGCTACTTGTGAGGCTAAGCAGGTTATTTATCTCTGATGTAACTCTACTTTACTCGTGTATTAAATGTGTTTGTGTGTATTTTTGCAGGCTGGCGTAAGAGCAGGGCACGCTCTTCCGGAAAAGGTTAAAATAGTGGAGGTGGGACCCAGAGATGGTCTCCAGAATGAAAAGGTAACGTTGTGTAAGAATATCTGGTTAACTTTGTTACACAGCAGTTATTATAGGCAGTAAATATCACAGTTAACAGTGTTTTAACCATTAGGGTACCGCCGGAGCAGGTGCATTGCTCATGTGTGATGTAACCAGGTGAAACACGCCCAGTGAATTCGTGTCAGTGTTTTTCAAGTATACCTCATCCTGTAAGACTTGGGATAAAGAGCTTTAGATTTATGGTTGTTAAGCAGATTGGAAGACAATAATAATAATAATAATAATAATAATAATTTTTATTATAACTTTTATTTGTATAGCATCTTTCAAAGCAAGGTTACAAAGTGCTTGAGAATAAAAGAAAAGACCATTAAAATCCCATAATAAAAACTATTCAAAATAAGGAGTAGGATACGAAAAGCCTTTGTTGTCTTTGTTGACAAGTCAGGATTTGGGAACCACAAGTAGGATCTCAGGCAGCGATCAGGCTTATAGGGAGTAAACTTATCATAAATGTAAGCAGGAGCCTGAAGATTTATGGCTTTAAAAACAAGCAATAAAATCAATTCTAAAACTCACAGGTTACCAGTGGAGGTCGGCGAAGACTGAGGGGTTGTGCTCAATATGGTCCAATATATCGCACACCTAAAATGACAACCAATTGATTAACTTTAAGGTTACTCTTTGGGCCTATGCTTCCCCTGATACGGGTTCCAAAATAATCTAGCTCCTTCTCATAAGTGTACTTTTTGATCTGGTTTTGTGATTGCCAATTTTTTAGAGTGTTAATAATTCTTTATCAGACCTGACTGGTTTGAGCTATTACCCAAATCCATCTCTCCGTCTTCGAAACAGCAGTTCATCCTTTACTCCTAATCAACGTAGGCTGCTGTTTGCAGGATTTACTGCTGCAAAAAAGACAATTTTACAAATGTGGTACACTCCAAGTCTCTCTTTAGAGTCATATTGGATTCTAGCCTTTAACAGAATAGCCAATCTTAAATATACAACAGCTAAGATGAATACAGCATGTCCTAATGGATGGAAATCATAGCTGCCCTTCGTAATCTATGGATTTAATCTTTTTGTAATCTGTAATCTTTTTGTTTTTAATTTTATGATTTGTTGTACAGTGTCCTTGGGTGTTTTGAAAGACGCTTATAAATATAATGCATTATTATTATGACTATTATTATTAAATAGTCTAGTGTTTTCTCTTTGTTGTTGCTGATAGATTTTCTTGTTTGTGCATTACACTTGTCAGCTTACTTTGTATATGCATATACCTCAGCTTGTTGCTTCTCTGTTTCCCCTCTTAGACCATTGTACCAACAGAGACTAAAATTCATTTGATTGACATGCTGTCGGCGTCAGGGCTGGGAGTTATTGAGGCCACCAGCTTTGTGTCCCCAAAATGGGTTCCACAGGTGAGTTTGTTCTCCCAGAGCAATTTATATGAAAAGTGCTGACACACCCAGCAGAGGGCGGTACAGAAACCACAGTGCGTGGGAAGGGAGGTGGATTGGTTTCTTCAGCACTAATTAGTTTCTGTCGTCTTTATCCCTAACGGCAGATGGCAGACCAGGTGGAGGTGATGAAGGGGATCTGTAGGAAACCTGGAGTGTCTTACCCGGTCCTCACCCCCAACCTCAAGGGTTTCCAGGCTGCTGTGAGTGCCAAGCATCAACATCCTAACACACTTTCCCAATAGCTTCACTGACAAATCTACTTATACTGTAGGGGATGTGTCTTTATCTTTCATTTAAATGCATTTCTTGCTAACTACAGGTGAAGGCAGGAGCTTCAGAGGTAGCCATATTTGGTGCTGCATCGGAGCTGTTCAGTAAGAAGAACATAAACTGCTCAGTGGACGAGAGTTTACAGCGCTTTGATGAGGTTATGAAAGCAGCTAAAGAAGCTGGTGTGCCAGTTAGAGGGTAGGATTGCTGGCTCTCTCTTGACTGTCAACAAACTTCTAAATCATCTGAGTTACAGGGATGGATTTGTAAATGACTTTCTCCTCTGTTTCTCATCACTGCAGTTATGTGTCATGTGTTGTTGGATGTCCGTATGAAGGCAAAGTGGCACCTGAAAAAGTTGCACATGTGAGTTCTCACTTGATCACATGTTTACTTTATGTAAACTGGTACAATTTAAGCACTGCAACAGAGTGCTTATGGCTTTGACTGTATCTTGCAGGTAGCCAAGCGTATGTACGCCATGGGCTGCTATGAGATCTCTCTGGGTGACACCATCGGAGTGGGGACTCCAGGGAGCATGAGTGACATGCTGGAGGCGGTGAGCAGAGAAGTGCCAGTTAATGCCTTGGCAGTGCACTGCCACGATACCTATGGCCAGGCCCTGGCCAACATCCTCGTAGCCTTGCAGGTCAGACCTCGTTCTGCTTATTTTACTGTAAATTGAAAATATGATGATTTATTGTTTGTGTTGATTTATGAAGTTAGTTAGTTTCAAGGTAAAGATTTCCTTTGTTTTTCAGATGGGAATCAGTGTGGTAGACTCATCAGTAGCTGGACTGGGTGGCTGTCCGTATGCCCAGGGGGCTTCTGGGAATGTTGCCACTGAAGATGTAGTCTATATGCTCCATGGACTAGGGATTCAAACGGTAAGAAGTCACACTTCATGTTTCTCTTTAGCCTCCCCTTTCTTTTAGGGTTTTACAGAAGATAATTTAAGATGCTTCTCTTGATTTTGGGTACTATTATTATATTGTTTTATTTTATTATAATTATATTCTTATGAGAAAAAAAATGCTCTTTCACGGATGAAACACACCAGCTTTTGCAGAATGTTCCAGTCTATCCCAATCATAATTTAGTTTGCAATTAAATACTTCTAGTATGCCATAAAAAAATGTCATAACTAAGTCAAAGTATAGTATGGCGTTAAAACATACCATAATAATGACATACTACAGTATTGCATCCCAAATGTTATAAAATAGTCATACGATAGTATTGCATCAAAAATGGCACAAAAAAGTCATACTATAGGTGCAATTTCCATTATAGTCGAATACCCGGAATGAGGCGGGTCTCCCTCTCCGAAACGCCGCTAATTTGAATGTGAGCCGCCCCTAGTGGCCGCTTGACCTCTTACCCTAATGGAAACGCGCCTTATAGTAATATATCCAAACTGCCATAAAACAGTCATGCTATAGTATGGCATGAAAACTAAACTTTTTTTTAACTCTTTATGCTTTATGCTTATGATGTTCTTCATAATGTGACAGTTAAAATGAAATCTTAAAGAATCACACTATCACCTTGCTTACAGTAACACAGTACTGTATAGTGAAATATACTGGATTGTAACCTCTATATCATGATACTTATCGTAACTCCAGAATCCTGCTAATATGCAGTCCTTATACGATGTGAGCTCCCTCAAGTTTGACCCTTGATATCCTTTCCTCTTGCAGGGAGTGGACCTCTCAAAGCTGATGGATGCTGGAGCTTTCATCTGTCGGACCCTCAACAGAAAGACCAGCTCCAAAGTGGCGCAGGCCACTTGTAAACTGTAGACCAAAGCCCAATCACGGGCTCTTTCACAGACTGTACACTGCAACACAACTTTATAACCTGAAGCTTTCATCCTCTGTATGTTCAGTTCACCCATTCTAATTTTAGTGTGATTCATACTCTACCAGTATGATAGATGGTGCAGACCCCTACCTCTGATTACTATATATCCATTACATGATAGCATAGCTGGAACAGTGCCTTATGTAAAGTCAGTCTAATCATACAGATGCTACTCATCGAAAGCCATGCCTTCACCTTTTTCTTTAAAAGTGTGCTTATTCTGGGCAGTGGGTAAGCCAAAGTGAAATTGTTTATAATAATAAATGAACCAGTGAAAATGTCCTAGGGACAGATTAACTCACTGTTGATGTAAGAAAAGACAGAAATGTTGTTTTGACTTCTATCATCCTTTGTATGCAGTGATCACTGTCTTCAGGTGAAGTCTCTATATTGGGAGCGTCTATGGAAACTATCAGTCATTATGAACTTGGGCATTTTACTGGCTTGTGAAAAAATGTTGATGTGCTGTGTATTTATTTTAAAATATTTCTCTTTTAATTTAGCATGTACATATTCCAACTAGATTTTGAATTTTAAAAATAAAAACTCTTTCATAAATTGAATGTGTCCCTGATCTATCATTGATGGTATTTTTGTGAATTTTAAGTTGCAGAAGCATATTTAGACCTAAAATGACTAAATTGTGTACAATGTAGGATTTGTTATAATACTTCACCTTGGATGCCCCTTTTGCAGTCCTCAGTTCTACAACTTTTGTATAAAGAGCGATATTTAAGAGTCATAGTATGGCATCAAAAATGCCATACTATAAAAATATGCCAAGACATTGTTACCCCAAGACTCGTCTGTTTTCCTCTGCTTCCTTATTGTTTTTATATATGTTTTTAATATTTCCCAGTCTGCGCACAAAACTGCCAGTGATGTAGCTGTGATGTCGCCTCCAAATTAGTCTATAGTATGACTTTTTGAGGGGGTCATTTTGGGACATTCCATAATGTCCCATAAGTAATTTGTGGGCATATTATGCTCGAATATGTATTAACACACGTTAATTGACCAATTTAAATAATTTGTAGGCATTTTGAAATGAGACAAGTTTTGACAAAAATTGACATACTATTGTATGACTTTTTTTGAGGGGTCATTTTTGGACATCCCATGGTGTTTTTATGTCATTTGTGGGCATATTATGCTCTAATGTGTACAACATATATTAATTGACCAATTTTAAGCATTGTAGGCATTTTAAAATGAGACAATTTTCTAAAATATATGACATACTATAGTATGATTTTTTTTTGAAGGGGTCAATTTTGGACATCCGATAATATGGTGTTTTTATGTAATTTGTGGGCATATTATGCTCTAATATGTATCAAAAGATGTTAATTGACCAATTATAGGCATTTTAAAATGAGAGAATTTTTGACAAAAATCAACATACTATAGTATCACTTATTTTTGAGGGGGTCACTCTTGGACTTCACATAATATGGTGTTTTTTCGCTATTTTTGGACAAACTATACTACTACATGTGTCAACGGAGTATGATTGGACCATGGCAAAAAAAAGTCATAGTAAAGTATGGCGTCAAAAATATCTAAAAAAAATAGTCATAGGATAGTATGGCATCAAAAATAGTAAAAAAAAAAAAAAAGAATCATAGTAAGGTGTCAAAAATGGTCTGAAAAAGTCAGTATAGTATTGCATGAATTATTCCTAAAATTATGTTTAAAACATCAGTGATCACTGTGTTCAAATAAAGTCCTTTATGTGGAGCGTCTATGGAAAACATTAGTCATTATGAACTTTATGATTACGATCTATTATTGACAGTATTGTCATTTATCTTCAGGTTCAAAATCATATTTTTAGACAAACCAAACGGCTAAACGGTGTGTAAAGAAAGACTGTTACTTATATTAAAAGGAACTGATTTGAAGCCATCATTACCCACATAAGGCACTAAAGTGAGTTTTAATCTTTTACTATCTGCATGGTGATCATGCACTTTGTTGCTGAAATGATTCAGAATAAACAAGAGCTAGTTTCTTCGGCGCACCTTGTTAGAAACCTGACTGACAAGTCTGACAAGCAGACTGAGATTCTTACTGCACGCCTCCTTCGCGGCGCTGAGAAACACACTTCATGGTATCAGGAACTGGAAAATAGCATGTCATAATGACTCACGGCTCATTTAAATGGGTAAATACTAATTGGCATGCAACCCTGGTGATTGTAAGTGTAATACAGTTAATTATGAGTCAGAAGCAATGGAAAAGTTCAGCTGCTTAAATGACATGGATGATCAGACAGTGTCGTGCAATAAAAAATGTGCTTGACCCACATGTGTAAATGGAAACCACATTCCAGAAATAAAATTAACACTAAGTATCCATTAGCAGCCCTTACTGTTAAAACACCAAACACAAACACACATTTACTCAATAAATTTAATATATTTAGTTTTGTAAAAATAACATTATTAACAACGAGTGCATAATTTTCGTTCCTCATCATTCCTGACGTCCACAGCGGACTATTAGGGACTCACAAAAATGCAAAAAAAAAAAATTGAGCCATGTGTTTGTCCAACCTTCTTCCCACCTCCTCCTCGGTGCTCCAGCTCTACCAACACAGAATTAAACAGCAGCATTCCTTTCGCCTTATTTAAATCAACAGTGGTCTTGGATGAGGCAAGGTTGTGTACGAGCACGTCAAAACACAGGCAGCCTATGTACAGCATGTGACTGTGCACAATAAACCTGAGACCAAGCATATGTCCGTTTAGATAAAGAAATATACAGATGATATATAGTTTGCTGCTAATCTGAGAAAATAAATGCAATAAAAAAATATTTTTGGCCAGTTTGCACACCTTCAAGTATTACTCAGCCATAACTGTATGACTTTGGAGCGTCCACACTCCAATGCAGAATTATTTACCATTCTTCAATGCCATCAGGACAAACAAATGGTGAAATTAAAGCTATCAGTTACATTAAATAAGAGATTCTGTGGAACCATGACACGCCACTGTATACTCTGGCAGGGAGGGTGAATACCTCTGCCAGGTGTGTCCTCCCTCCTTGTGTGAGTGTTTCATTCTCTTCCCCCTCACGTGTCATAACTCCAATCACAAGAAAGACAGAAACCGCACAGGAATGTTCTAATAGGGGTGAGGGGGTGAAGTCAACAAGGCACACAGACCTGTATTGTATTAAAAAAAAGAAAAACCCACATATCATTATCAAATCAATTTGGCTCTAGCTGACTTGTAAATATTGTGGATGTTGACTTGGAAACCAAAGTTCATGCGCTCAAAAAGAGTCTTGGATGTGGACACAGGGGCCCACAGGATGATTCCAGTACTGATGAGTCAACTTCCAGGGTCTGACACATACTGAAGTTTGGCTTGTAGTTCTGAGTCTGTTTTCAGAGGAATGTCCTAGTGCCCAAGCACTTTTGATTTCAGGAAGACAGATTAGGAGCAGACGCTCGTATCTTCTCTTCCAGTTTGAGCATAGACGGCCTGTGCGAAGCCTTGAATGCACTCCTAAAAGATGGAGGCTGGTCCTTCAGCTCCTTCCTCGGCATTTTCTCCTCGCAGTTGTTAAAGGGGTCATTGCTGTAGTCGTCCTTTTGCACAGGCAGGGTGCGATTGCGCCTCCTGTACTTGTTGCCGCATCGTACAATGCGCTTGGAGATGAGATAAATGATCTCGCAGATGTTGAGGACTATGCAGAGGCCGGAAGCTCCAACCATGAAGTAGGTGAAGACCTTCTTCTCTGTGGGGTGGCCAATGTAGCAGTCCACCTGGTTGGGACAAGGCGAAACTTCACACTTGACCAGCCTTGGCAGGTAGAAGCTGTCGTAGATGCGGTGGAGGATGTAGAGGAAGGAGACCTCGATGCCCGTCTTTACGAAGAGGCTGACAAGATAGGTCCACCACAGGCCGCCGTGCTTCTTGCCCGTGTTGTTGTACAGCTTGCTGTCCTCGCCGTGCTTTGCCCTGTGCTTGCGCTCGCGGTCGTCACGGTAAGCCACGTGCATGACCACCATGAAGGACGGGCAGGTGACGAAGATCAGCTGCAGGGCCCACAGGCGGATGTGGGAGATGGGGAAGAAGTGGTCGTAGCAGACGTTGGCGCAGCCGGGTTGCTTGGTGTTGCAGTCAAAGTCTTTCTGCTCGTCGCCCCACACTCTCTCTGCCGCCACCACGTACACCATCACCCTGAACACAAACACCACAGACAGCCATACCCGGCCGAACGCTGTGGAGTACTTGTTCACCCCACTGAGAAGGGCTTGGAAGGTCTTCCAGTCCATGTCCTTGGCTGGCAGTCAAAGTCTCTTCTCTGGAATTCCTCTCTTACTGGTAGTAGTTTATCTTCAAACCTGAACGAGGCAGAATGAAGAATGGGTGAACATGTTTTCATTGTCTGCTGAGTATTCTGCTTTAACTCCCTGACTCTGTGTTAGTGGTGTCCCACTTCCCTCCAGGTGGCTTCAATAACACACAACATTTCATTCTGACTTTTTAAATCTCCTATTTATCCTAAAGCTGATTTAACGTGAGAACATGTCACACAGGCCTCATTTATCAATGCTACCACAAACAACCACTAACAACACCAGACAGTTAGGAGTAGGCCTCGAGCCAAAGCGTGAAGGAAACAAGTTGGACCAAGGGTTTTTTTAAAACACACCCAGAGTTTATATATAATTCATAAAGCAGTACTTCGCAGCTTTTAAACAAATATTTATTTTAGAAACAAAGCAAATACTACCTGTCTTCTGCTATAAGTGTTAACATACAGTAAAAACACGTCAGACAATTCAATATCTTAAAAAACAGCCTTTTACGCACAGGCTGTACGCGTCATTTAGACATGTTTTCTTAATAGATTCGGCTCTTTGGCGACATGAAACCCTTCTATAACCACCAGAGATTATTAATCGTCTCATACAGTGCCGTATACAAGCGAGTGAATTAACGCATGTCCATTGGCTGAAACGCGAACTTTACGAAGTCGTCTAAGAAGCATTAAAGTTCATTGCAGCGAGATTTTTACTCACCAAAACAAGGATCAGTCCATTTTTAGTTCAAAGACACGCGGTTACGTATATTTCCGATGTATTTCTTGTCGTTTTAATGTCGTTTTAGTCCTTTAACGCACGGGTTTGGATCCAGTCGACAGGTAGAGCAGCGCAGGGTTGAGAAATGCGCCTGTGGGTGTGGTTAAAGAAGACAGACTGGAGCTACCCCAGATGTTCCCCTCTCTCTCTCTCTCTCTCTCTCTCTCTCTCTCTCTCTCTCTCCCACACTCACTGTAACTCACTGTTAGGTAGCAAATCAAAAAAAATTTTGCATAACAATTATCACAGCAAACAAAAACTATATCCAGATGCTTTGAATAGGATTGGAGATGTGCCTGCAATTGGAAAACCAGGTTTGGAGCAAGATAAGTCAATCAGAGCCTTGTTGGGTTGAGCCCACACATGGGTCAGGTTCAGGATTTGGCAATATCTGGGGCCACCTTCTCTTCCCAGTAAGGGTTCGATAAGGAAATGCATTTTCTAGGGTTTTTTTGTGATAATTAAAAAGTACCATTGTCTTGTGTTTCATGTCTCCAGGAAGTCATGTTTCCCTGTCCCAACATGTTTCTGAGTACTTCTCGTAGTGTACGTAAGAGGCAGACACACCCTAAGGTGAATGCATTTTTTTGTTGTTGTGCACGTCCTTACTCTTGTCTTGATGCAAGTTTCCAAAGGTAACTAAGTGTTAGGCAACATTTTTTTCTGAGAGGGGTATAAGTGAGTGAAGAGTGGTGGAGGAGAGGTCAAAGTGAGAGGAGCAGACTGTACAGAGTCTGTCTGTACAGAATATGCTGTAATGGAGACAGAAAATATTCCCCTGTTCCTCTTTCATTTATATCCTCCACTATAACTGCTTTCCTACGTTTTCACTGAGTGCCAAAAAGGCATATTGTGTTACCTTTATTCTTTTAAAGACCAGACTCTTCTCAGATAACACTGTCACAATTCACTTTTAAGCTCACCCTCAGTGTCACACCATGAGCTTTTGTCTCCACCTCCACTCCACCTTTTCACAAACTATTTTTCTAAAACTTCAGAGATAAGATTTCCCAATCAAACTGCTTCACTGTGTATCTGTTCTTCAGGGAAAACAACACATTTTCAGCCGTGGTTGCAGATGAATTTAAGCTGGCATGAACAATATCAAATCCCACCTTGTTCAGGATGCCATAGCTGTGCCACAGCTTGCCAGGTCTTGCAGACCACTGTCTGTGTTCACAGCTTTTGAGTCCCGTGTTTACATTATATAACTGGATGAAAGACATGCTCATATATCACCAGTCTCATGTTAAATCAAGTCGGAGTTATTTGTATTACTCAGTACAATAACACACAATGTCTCAATGGATTTTTTTTTTCTTTCAGGCTCACGAAAGCAAAGGCACACAACTTAAGCCCAAACTTTCAAAGATAAGGAAGTGCTGTTTTTTTAACCTTTTATATAAAAAAACACAAGTTATATGTTTGTGATGTAAAATTTGTTGAGAGGTCACATGCAGAGATGAGGTTAATTAGTGTTTTTCTTTTCACTTTATTAAAATGAGATGTGAAACCACCATGTTGAAAGCAATTTAGTTGTCTGACACCCGCCTAAAAAATGGGTAACCACAAGTAAATTAATCAGCCGGTTGCATCTTTGAATGTGTGTTTAGTCTGTTTTTCATACTTTCATATGTGTACAAATACTAAACACTTTCTATGATATAAAAAGACTGGATTTTTTCATCCAAGAGTGAAAAGTAGCACTATAAAGATAGTTCTGGCTTTTTTCAATGAAACACTTCATCTCAACATCTTGCAGCCGTGAGCTAAAACTCTCGGATTATTGTTAGAAGTATAAACTGCAGCTGTGCTTTTCAGGAAACTTAATCTTTGGCATAAAGCTTGAGCATGTGAACATCTGTACATGCAGCATTTAGAGCCGTTCAGCTGACAAAAAATGAATTGGGGAGGAGGTGGAGGGGGGAGGGGAAAGAAAAAAAGCGTAATCTTGGCTCCAGATGAAGAACTGGTCCAGGCAGTCTGCGGAGACACACCTGGAGGAATGCACCCTGTGACTCAACCTCTGCCAGTCGCAAGTCTTGACAAGACATACCAACAAACAGGATAAACACATCGCTTTTCACTGCTGTAACTGTGAAAGGAAGGAAATGTACCATGGCAGCGAAGACAGGGACAAAAAGAGAAATACTAGACAAGAGAGGAGCTGGGTGGATCTTGTAGTGGGAGTGATTGTGGGCTCAATAACAGAAACACCCAGTCGGGTTGGAGAGAGAATCAGGACAAAGAGAAGCTTGCTTGTATTTTTAGAACTTGTTAGAGCTTTAATTGTAGCACCACTGGCCCCAGAATAAGAAAATGTTATCCCTACTGTGTACGTGTATATGGATATTTTGAAAATCAAGTTCTCTTGGGTGTTAAATGATAACACATTTTTCCTCTTCCTCGTTGTGGTATCTCACTAATCAGGAACTTTGGCTTTTATCTCTTAAAGATTCAGATAACCATCTGTGATGTTTCTGCTGCCACTCTAATAAAGTAGACGTGAAAAACTACATTCCAACAGCAGTTTATCTTTCTCGAGAACAGTAGTTGCAATGATCAAGCACAGACTACTTGCTAATAGAGTTCAGCGGAACTACTGTCTACTGAAATAGACATTTATAGTTCCACTGAAACTGTTAACAGTAGTGCCTGCAGACGATCCTTAAGTGCTTGTGCAAAGACACTTGACTTTTTAAAATGTCATGCTTTATTTGCTCTGAGCAGCACAAACTGTATTAGCACATTCCTGCATGGTATCAGGGAGGCATTCAGAGCTAGAAAATATCTGACGGTTTCAAAGTGTCACAAAGAGAGAAGACTAAAATATGTGTTTTCACTCTTACTACATTGCTGCTATCACACGTTGCAATGTAAATACTGGAAATAACCATTCAGAGGCTGACAAATTCCTGCTCTGGGTGGATCCACATCTCTCAGCATTAGTGATTCAAACGGAAGAGTGGGAGACTCCTCCTCTTCCCTACGTACCAATCAACCTAAACAACAAGGGTTTTTGCCCCTAGCAACGGAGCAATTGTGCGCCAGTGGGGAGGACGGGCTTCATTAAAGACACGGAAAAAGTGGACGAAGAAAGAAAGTTGGAGGTCTTTGTAAAACCGCAGGACTTGCACAGAATCAACAAATCCCTTGGTTGGTTTACATTGTTCTTAAGTATATTTCCTATGCTAAGACATGTTGTGAGACTGTTATAATGCTTGTTATAATTAATGGAAATCTCTAAAGTGTTTCCTTGATCTTAGGACAAAAAACAAACACACTTTTTAAAACATTATAATTATCCTCTTTAATGAAAAATATTATTAACAACTATGCAGCCACACTGCACCTCTGGAATATGCACATCCTGTTATTATTAACAACTGTGTTTACAACACTGCATTTTGACTTCATTGCTCTCCTCTGCCTGTATACATGAAGCAGTTTAAAACAGGTCAGGACAGTAACATGCACAACATTACAATCTTTGTAAAACTCTTGATAAATTATGTATAGCACAGTATTCACAAAGAGTCAGATAAGAATGAGTGAGAGAAAAAGGGAAACGAGGCAGTAGAGTTTGAACTAAACATTTCAGGGCTGGGCGCTGAGCAGGGGGAAAACTTTAGACAGCGAACCACATGTGTTTGTAGAACCAACTCCAAAACCGAGGGTGACTCATGTAATTGGGCTGAAGGCTAACTCTGAACCACACACAGTTGATTTTTTCTTTGCCAGAGCTGCAGAGCTTCAGCTGTAAAAAACACTCTGACCCAAAAACCACAATAGTGAGCACATTCCAGATGAATTACACATCTCGTGGTCGAGAATTTTAAAATTCTCGGACAATGGACACAAAAACGGAAAAAAGGACTCCCTGCATTTTAGTTCGGCAGACAAAAGTGTGCTGACAAGTTTTTAAGGAAGTTCCTGTAGAGGGAGGAGAGGCATGTTTCCTCTCCCACAGCATTGCTTTTCATTAAGTCTTTGCTTTTATCTCAGTATCTCAAGATATGGCAACGCTGTATGAAGGAGCAGGCGTTTCAGGGGTGCTCTTTAGAGTATTCGTCTCCATCAAGGTGCTTCCGCTGGACAGCGTGTTGGTCATGACTTGGCGAGAATTATGCAATGAGGTGAAACATTCACGGCAGCGTTTGCCAACCAAGTAGAGGATTTCGAAGATGGAGAGGAGGATGCAGGCCAGGCTCGTGACCACCATGAAGATGGTGAAGATTCGTTTCTCAGTGGGCCGAGCGATGAAGCAGTCCACCTTGTTGGGACAGGGCTTCTGTTCGCACTTGATGAGCGAGGGGAAGTCGTAACCCTCATAGATGTGGTACAGGAGGTAGACAAAGGTGGCGTCCACGGCGATTTTGAAGACCAAAGTGAGGACATAGGTCCACCACAGGCCTCCACGCTTCTTGCCCGTGTTCTGGTAGAGGCGGCGGCAGTTTTCGCCATACTTGAGCTTGTGTTTCCGTTCCCTGTCGTCCCTGTAGGCTACATGCATCACCACCAGGAGGGACGGGCAGGTGACAAAGATGAGCTGCAGGGCCCACAGGCGGACATGGGAGACAGGGAAGAAGTGGTCGTAGCAGACGTTGTGGCAGCCGGGTTGAGCCGTGTTGCATTTGAAGTCTTTCTGTTCGTCGCCCCAGACCTTCTCCGCCGCCACCACAAACACCATGACCCTGAAGAGGAAGACGATAGAGAGCCACACTCGGCCGAATGCAGTTGAGTACTTGTTCACCCCACTGAGGAGGCCCTGGAGGAATGCCCAGTTCATGACGAGGTTTGTTCACAGTCTGTCTGCTCTTCCTGCTGATGGAAGACAGAGGAAGCTCTTTTCAGCTGGAACGGCACAGACAAAACTCAGCTATCTACCAGCCTGAGACAAAAAGAACACACAGTCATATCACAGTTATAGAAGAAGATTACAAAGAAACAAACTGAGGTGGTCTACATTAAGGTAGAAATCCACGTGTTTACATGTCTTTAACGGGGAAAAATGTGAGAAAAAAGGGCAAAATGATTACCCAAAAGTTTCCCCAAACTTTTATTAAACAACAGACTTTCTTGGCATATACACTTTTTAATGCGTCGCTGTACTGAGACAGTCAGAAAACTCTTTCTCAATCAGCCATTCACTTCACAACGACTAGCTCCGGTAAAAACTTTAAAGTTTGTACTTTCCGTGCGCAATTGCGCGTATCCACAATATCCACGTATACACCTATTGACTCGGATAAATACGAACAAGTTCGCGTTACTGTACTAATCAGTATTTTACAAATGGGTTTGAATACTTACAGTTGTAACGCTGTTGTTGCGATCCAGTGTCGGAGCGGAGGAACAGGCTTTGGATGAAGCTCACCGATGAGAATCTCAGTAGATTTCTCAACAGTCCGTGAGTGGAGTGGAGGGGGTGGAGTTGTTTGCCTGCCGTGTCTCTTCTCTCCACTGAACCTGCTCAGGTGTGGCAGCTTCAAATACTTGTTTGTTCAATTAAGTGAGGTGAAAAGCGGGACGCTGGATTTTCTGTTACTTAATCCAGGTTTGCATAAATAAACAGGCTCTATGATATTTTACTTATTTACTTGAAACCCAACCCAACATGCCAGATTTGTAGTGTACACATTTCAAACAAAATCAGGAAATAAATATTTTATTTGTTTTCTTATATCAAAAAATATTAAAAGATTTTTTTTTAAACTTAAAAAATAATTAACAAAATATGTAGGGCATCTTTATCTGGTCCAAAGTAAAAATCAATCTTTTCCAGGACCTTACAGATGTGGGAAAATTACACATTCATATACAGTAGACTAATTATTTAATGTCATCAAAATAAATTAAATCGTATTGTGCTATAAATAGCACATGTGACAAATTAAAAAACAGCAAAGTTTCAAGCACTTTACATTCTCTTTTAAAACATTTTAATGTGGTGTTTTCATGATTTCCAACAGCCACAGAAACCCTGAATTTGTGCGATGAATATTAAGTGATATAAAGGGGTCAGCCAGCAATTATTGAATCAATGCGACATTTATTTTGTACAAAGTGATAGACATTAAGCTGTAGTTTCTTTATAAAAAAGGGTGTTTATTGAAATATTTACATGGCAGATGACGTGGGTTCAAAGTACAAAAGACCATGAACACACTAATGCTTCCACAGACGCATACAAACAGGAACACACTTCTGTTCATTCACACATATTCTCCACAGTCAGAGATGATGACTTTCTGCTTCGGCTTGCCGTCTTTATTTCCCTGAGCCTGCAGAAAGAGAACATATTGAAAAGATAGAAAATGAATAATAATAAATAATAAGAACAGGACAAACTATAATAATGATAATACATTTTATTTATAGAGCGCATTTCAGGGTACAGAAAGACCCTTTACAGTTAAAACAATCGGTATAACAAAAAGCCCATATAAATGTTTGAGTTCCACATTTATTGGTACAACTATAATCACAAAAACATCTATGATTTCAAATTCAAGCACTATCCAAGCTTTTTCAGCATCTTACAACTTTGGTAAATTTATGAGTAAGATATTATTACTTATATGTAGAAATACAGTATAGTGATTTCACCTCTTCATCACACTAAATTAAATGCTATAAGCAACCAAAATTATGTTTCATGACAGCATTCTACAAGAGGATGAGAAATTAAAAGGATGCTTTAAATGTGTCACTTGTTAGTAAGTAGACTTGGAAACCTATGCAGCCTACATTTCAAGCACTTAAGTAAAAACAAAACACATTAACGTCCTTTGAATGATATCCAGCACCCATAAGAACTCAGTATTATCTTTGTATTTTTGCAACTTAAATCAGCATCAACTTTATACGATTCAGAAAAATCAATTATAACACCTGATGAACGGCACCCTTCTGCTAAATTTCAGTAGTTTTCCAAATTCGTTTTTTGCTGTATTTATTTACAATATAAGTAATACAGGGCCAGAATTTGATACTTTTTTATTATTAGACTCAATTGCCTTTTAATAAAGTAATCCTATACCTTTTACAGTCACACATAAGGCTGTTATATTCAGCTATTTTCAATTATTTTTTCAATTAAATAAAAATAATTACATCAGATAACAAGTTGGGCTAAATATAATAGCCTATTTAAGTGTTAAATCAGTGTGCTAAAGTAACAGCTAATGATGATAAATTGAAGTCTGAAAATATCAGTAAACTAAAATAATAATTTAAATACTTGACTAAAATACCTAAATATTATTTGCCTGCTCCGCTCTGAAAAGACATTTCCTTCTTCCTCCCTTCTTTTTTGCTGCAGCTCCAAGTTCTCTTGTTTTTTTGTTATGTGTTTAAACAAATTAGTGGTGTTGTCACTGTGGCTACACTTTGCAACATTTTTATTCACAGCTTTTTCAGTCAGCCGTCACTGCAACTTATATGTCGGATTAAACTTGTGTGCAATGTGTGTGCTGTTTGAGGACACGCAGACAACAGCAGTGGAGAAGCAAAGAGTACATGAATGAAGATGTGTTCTCAACAACGGAGCGCAGTTTGCACAGATACTCCTTGATGAACTAGAAATGAGTGCAACATAGGAGAGAAAAAAATCCCTTTTGCTTTGGTATCGATACTATTGACACTGGAATTGATCCTCAAAACTAAAATCTAGTACCTATAATATTAATACGCTGGATGGACCTGCCCACCCTGGTATCCAAGCATGCTTTATTCACTTGTGGCAAAATTGATTGATGTATATAGCTAAGAGCACATTGGGCAATACCGAAAGCTTGTTAAGAATAACTCTTTTTTTTGCTGCAAAGGATTTTAAGTTTTTATAATCACTAAATGAACCCATGAATCATTTTTGCAATTTCAGCTCCCCTTACCTCCATTGCACGGAGCACATCCATCCCCTCCACCAGGTCTCCAAACACCACATGTTTACCATCCAGCCAGTCTGTTTTATCAGTGGTGATGAAAAACTGAGAGCCATTGGTGTTTGCCCCAGAGTTGGCCATTGAGAGCTGCCCTGTGAGCACGAGAGACAAGGTTTGACCAGTTATCTACAGAATCTGCTAGTAAAGGTAAACTGCGATGCCCATTCACACAGAGACCGCCAACACACACTCCAAGAGCTGCAACTCCTTACCTGGCGCGGTGTGTTTGAGGACAAAGTTTTCATCATCAAATTTCCGGCCGTAGATGGACTTGCCCCCGGTGCCATTGTGGTTGGTGAAGTCACCTCCTTGGCACATAAACTGAGGGATGATGCGATGAAAGCTGCTGCCCTTAAAGCCGAAGCCTTTCTCATGTGTGCACAGGCAGCGGAAATTCTCTGTATAGGATGAAAGAAAAGATGCAGGTTATTATATCATTATAAGTTACATTTCTTTGATAATCTATTTTACCAACATAGGAATAAAATTAAATTAATATAAACTGGGAAAATGGGGGCTCCATATGCTATTTTAACAACCTCTACTTGTAACCTCTTTTGTCCCCTCCTGTCTGTACACAGCCTGCAGTTCAGTTTCACTGAATTATGTCATGTGATTGTGATCTCAACCAAGTCATTCAAGGCTTCTTGGGGGGGGGAATCGAGAACCGGTTCCAATTAAAAACTTGTTCCAAATTGTCCACTCCAGTGGAATCATATGCCTTGAAGCTCATCAGTTTCTTCTATGAAAGCCAGCATGTTTTTCTGATAGTTGTGTATTTTTAAAACAATTACATACATCTCTTGCATCCACGCTGCTGGAAATTTGACAGAGTGGAAGAACTGGTCCAAAGCCTGGCTTTATTTCATGAAGACGACAACAGTGTTGCTTCAGAGCTATACATGTCACACTGTGCCTGTGCTGAGCCGCCATTTTGTTTGTCACGGTAAGAGAGACTTCACTTTGCAGTGTAGTTCATACATTTCACTAATAAACCAGAGAACTGTACAGTAACATGATCAAAGTATCTCTCTCTTCTGTGTTCAGACTCTCTGATGCAAAAAATCTATGAAGGTCTTCATTTATGCAACACAGAAAATTGAACATGAATCAATAAGATAACTCATAAAAAAACAGATTGATAAGCAAAATTGGTAATGGCATTGAGATCAATAAAAAAGAACCCGTCCCATCCCTGATGGCGCCAGGGAGTACAGAATGTTATGTTTTTTTAAATGACCTGGTTAGTACAAAAGGTTTGTATGTGGCAAACTCAATTTAATACATATACATTTATTTGGTTACTTTGTCTGACAGAAGTGTTTGTCCCATGATTCATTCAAGGACTGTCAGAAATTGGATAATCCAATGATAGTTTGAATTTTTATAGGATGATAAAGGATGTAATTTGGCTTTTTTCTAAAAAGATGACTTTCAATTTGATCTGTATCGATATATATTGATTCAATGCTAAAATAGTCAATATAATCGATGCAAAGTGAACATTTCAGTATAAAGTCATCTTTAAGATATGCCCTTATTTTGAAATTCCCCCTCCATATATTCTTGTTTCTAAAAAATAGATTGATTTTCATCTAAATGTTTGGAAGAGTTCAATAAAACTTTTTATTTATTAACTTTTGTAAGTTCCTGTAAATGTTACCGATTGTGTGATATCAGCAAATATAACATTGTCCAGATAATCTATTTAATATTGTATTGTGAATAAATTTGTGATTTACAACCCTATTTCAAACCAAACATTGAACGTCAAACGTGGTTGTGTGGTTCACAGAGTACCTCTTCTTTTATTTAACTGAAAATTCATGCTAGTGTCAATTCTTTTCGCAAGCAACCTAAACACTGTGCAGCAATAGTATATACTTTCTGACAAATAAATGATGGTAAAAAGCACCGAGGCACACATACCTGCTGTCATTGGAACGATGTCAGCCCGAAGGAGGAAGCGTAGTCTCCCTGCTGGCTTGTTTCCAATCTTGATATCCATGTAGACCTGAGGATTAACTCTGCCCTTTTTAGCTGGGGGCTCAGCCTGCAAAGACAAATCATTCTTATGTCACTATCTTGACACAGACACAAGAGTCAAAGGCACCGACACATTTCAGAGAGAAAGCTGCCTCACCTCCTCTGTGGCAGTGTTTGTTGTCTCTCCACCTGCTGCCTCTCCCTCAGCCTCCTCTGCCGTCTTCCCTGAGAACTTCTTCAGCCAGTCATCGTCCGACCACACTGACAGAGAAGCAGAGTTTAAATCAGAGCCGAGGATCTAAATAATTGAAACTTAAGGCCTCTATAACAGGTTTTTATTAATCACCTGGTCGAGAAGAACCTTCTTTGATTCTCATGGGCTTGGCGGTGTTGACTCTGATGGTCCGTCCAAAAAGCTCAGACTCATTCTAGCATAGAAAAGGAAAAAAACATCAACATTTAAACAGGAAACTGATGTTTTTGTGGACATTTTGGGTGAACTAACAACAGCTAGGTCTCAGAAAAAGCAATGTGTTACACTCACCATGTTATCAATAGCTGCTGCAGCATCCTACAGAAGACAAAGGCCATAAAAAGGTTATGAGTACAATATTTACATTTAACATCCCCAATATGTGTCAATTATGAATCATATTTACACTAAATTCACCAGTGAGACTACCATTCTCCTTTTTCTAAATAAGACAATGAAACTGTGTGTAAAGGATGCCAATAAAAGTATTAAATTCATATTACAGATGATATAGCCATACAGCCATATTAATAACTGGATATTGCCCCTCTTAAGCATCCAAGTTTTTTTCTTGTGTTGCTATTATGCTACACACTACAGCTCTTGTGTTTTATGGCTGTACATTAAGTAGATTCCATAACAGAGTAGATGGATTACACTGTGTGGTAAAATTAAAATTAAACTCAGATAGTATTGTAGCTCAGTTAAGATGAGTACACCATGGCCATAACTAACAATTATTTTTATTATCCATTAATCAGCCCAAAAGAAGCAAAAAAATAGTCAAAGAAATGGCAAAACATGCTCTATGTTACATCCCAGAGCCGTGTGATGTTTTCAAATGGCTTAACTGGACAAAAGTCTACAAAACCGATTATATCATGTTTATTATCATGTAAAACAAATAAAAGCATGAAATTATGACATTAAGGAAGCATGAACATTTGGCTTTTTTGCTTTAAAAAAATTACTAAGATGGATAAACGACTATAAAATAGTTGCCAACTAATTATTTTTAAATCAAAAACTGTAGTGTACACCTCTGTCTATAATGAAGCTACACACAATGAATTTTGATTTTTGATTGTATTATCAGGATACCATCAGAATATTATGACTTCAGCACTATACATACCTCTGCCAACTCAAACTCAATGAAAGCAAATCCTCTGTGCTTTTCTGCAAACAGAACATGAGACATATTAATAGAAATTAACATTTATCCAACCCACCAAACAGAAATTAAATGTTAAACACAGAAACATTTACTGTCACATTTAACAGAAACTCTCCTGATCTTACCTGTTTCATAGTCTAAAGGTATCTGGATGTCTGTAATGTCTCCAAACGGAATAAAAGCTGCATGTAACACCTTCTCATCCACCTCCTCTGCCAGGCCACCTGACACAAACAAACACACCGTGTAGTGTAAACTATAGTGTAGTTTAAAACTGACAGTGATATAAACGTTTAGCAATTGAGTGATACAAAACAAACAGTATTATTTGGCTTTTAAAAAAAAACCATTACTGAAATTGTCAACAATGAGTGATGCTAAACATACACTGATGTTTAACACATTATTTCTAATTTTCTTCATTAAAATGGTCATTAATAGATTGATACGGATGTATACGTCATACGTATGTTTAATTTATTATTTATTTGGATTGTCAGCGACTGTTTGATACTGAACAGGTTTACTCTGTTTATTAAGCTATTTATTATTTATTTTAATTGTCAGCAACTGTTTGATACTGAACAGGTTTACTGATGTTTATTTAGCTATTTATTTTATTTATTCTTTATTAAAATTGTCAGCGAGTTTTGATACTGAACAGGTTTACTGATGTTTATTAAGCTTTTTATTTCAATTTTATTTAGTTTCTCAGCATTATAAAATATCTGTATAAAGATACATATCCAGAGAAGAAGATAACGGAACAAATTTATATTATTGAGATGTTCAAGAAAGCTTGACAGTTCCCGAGGCTAAACAGTTTATGTTGTCGTTTTATATCGTTTATTCAGACTATATTAAATCTCTTGACATGTTACACGTTACTCATGGCGTCTGAAAAACTACACGAAGTTTAAAAATGAGAGAAGTTGCCATGTTTTCAGCTGGCGCTCTCATGTTTTACCGGCTAAAACTTCCCGTATCTGAGGTTTTTACTTCTTATGCGCTCGTTAAACTTATTTGGCTGTGTTAAGCTAAATTGGTCATTAAGCAATATCCTTACCACGTTAGTTAGGAGTACTAAAACATAATTTCATCGCTTTTGCAGAGAAAATAACATTAACTTACCAACATACAGCACCCGTTTGTTAGCCGCCATATTGGATTTAACCCTTCAACTTTGACCCGGCTTCTCATTGGTGTATTGAAGCTATGACCCGCCTCCCGGTGGCCGCGTTATCTCTACCGCCACATGTCGGGGGGAAGCTGTCATCACACCAAATACACTTTTTATACTAAAATACAGTATTTACCATTTATTCAAGTACTGTACTTTGCTTGAGCAATTCCATTTTATGTAGCTTTATACTTCTACTGCACTACATTTTGAGGCAAGCTTTAGTTACTTTTCAGGACAAGATTTAACATTAAAAAGAGATGATAAAGAGACTTGTGTTTGGATAAAAAATTAACCTCATAACAGTATATAGTTAAAATGAGCCCTGTCTTTACAAAATTAGAATACTGCTTGAATACATGCATCAATACAAATTCATTCAGAATATTTTAGAAGATATATATTTAGAATATAATATAGAATAGAATATATAAAACAATAACAAATACTTTTACTTAAGTAAGGGACTTTTTCCACCACTGAGGTCAGTTCATTTAGCACCCTACTGTATAATAACTTTAACTAGGACTGCAAGCAGTACTGAATGGGCCCTCGCAGTACACACGTGTCGGGGCATGCTGCCGTCGGGGTGTGTGCGTTAAAGGGGCCAGTCTATACCACCCCTATGAATTTCATTGCCTTAAGTGTTATAGTGTGGCCACGGTACCAAATATGAAATTAGGCCGCGCATGCGCAGAAGCGAAAAAACCGCGCATGCGCAGAGGCGCAGAGGCGCAGAATTTTTTTTTTTAATTTTAAAATTTAGAAATTTAGAAATTTAGAAATTTAGAAATTTAAAAATGTAAAAATTTAATTAAAAACAAAAATACAAAAAAGTTCAAGAAAATTAAGAAAAAAAATAAATGTAAAAAAAAAGTAAAGAAGTAAAAAAGACAGTGGTGGAAGAAGTGTTCAGATCCTTTACTTCAGTACTAATACCACACTGTGAAATGACTCCACTCCGTTCATTTTAACTACCTAATAAACTTTTAAGTGGTTTAATTTATAAAAATGGGTAATCATTTTAAATGTATCATGTTTTTCATTTTAAATCTTGTCCTGAACAGTAAGTATAGTTGTCAGCTAAATGTAGAGGAATAAAAAGTACAATATATGTCTCAAAATGTAGTGGAGTAGAAGTATAAAGTTACATAAAATGTACATAAAAGTACCTCAAAATTTTACTTTAAGTCCAGTACTTGAGTAAATGTACATAGTTACTTTCCACCATTGCTACCTGCCTCTTCTAACTTATACATATCAGTTAAGAGTCCTCCTTCAGAAACTGTATGAGGATTAAAGGGATAATTTGTGCATTATTATACAAAACTTGGTACAAGTATTGTTACTTGGTATTGTTGTAGAACCTGATAATGTAATAAATTCCTGTTAATGTAATAACCCCATTAATGTAATAAAAATCTGCACTTGAGTCCAGTGAAAATGTAATAAAACCTGATAATGTAATAACTTCCCAATAATGTAATAAAGTGCATTTCCCAATAATGTAATACACTTTTAACCAATAATGTAATAAAGTATTACATTAATGGGAGGTTATTACATTATCAGGTTAGCCTTCATTTCGCAAGTCCTGATAATGTAATAACTTCCCGATAATGTAATAAAGTGCAGCAGACCACCCATTACTTGAGTTCAAGTGGTGATACTGTGTAGGCAACACTAGCTCAAGAGCTCTAGAGCCACCAACAGGTCAAAGTTGAATGTTTATTAACTTTTGACCCGTTCATATATTGGTTAAAAGTGTATTACATTATTGGGAAATGCACTTTATTACATTAACGGGAATTTATTACATTATCAGGTTCTACAATTGTCAATGCACTCCTGAGGATAACGCTTTAAGGTTTTATTGATCAGCCCCTAGGTGGCACTGTGGTGGCAGTCTAATTTCATATTTGGTACCGTGGCCACACTATAACACTAAAGGCAATGAAATTCATAGGGGTGGTATAGACTGGCCCCTGTAACGCACACACCCCGACGGCAGCATGCCCCGACATGCGTGTACTGCGAGGGCCCGTTCAGTACTGCTTGTTATTATTATTATTATTATTATTATGTACACCTGTTCATTTCCTACTCTGACATGTAATTTGTGAAAAAAAGACTTGTTAGGCATCCTGGCTCACTGTTACTACAACACCTGACTAGAATATTAGCCATTGTTAATTTAACTATTAACACCTGTACTTTCTGTACATATCTGCTATGAAGACTTAAAATGGCTGTTGTGGAATAAGAAAATGTTTCTGACTATTCTAGGCTATCCTATTTTATTTTACACTCTTTCACTAATTAAAAGTGGCATCTTATATGCAGCCAAATAATATTTTGGCTACCACTTTTAAAGAGGCAGCCTTTATCAAGACTTTCTGCAATGTAACTAATGACTTTATTATTGGTTAATTCATCATCAATGTTTATATGCCACTAAAACTATATATACATATAAAATCTTTTATACCAAACAAAACATATAGTGGATTTATACTTATATAAAAGAGACTTAGAGAAGAAGAACAAGAGGAAAGAATGATATGTATAAAAGAATCCTAAAAGTGTGGCATATATTCTGCATGAAGTTTGCACTTACAATCTATATAATTGTACTTTTATTGTAACGTTAAGTTGTCCTTCTTATTTTTTTAATAAAATTGGATGCATTTAATGGTTTATGAAAGAATGCTTATCAAACTTATATCAAACATTATAAACATGTCTTAAGTAAAGAAAATGCCCCTTCAAGGAAATGTAATGTTTATTTTTACTGGTGTCAGTCATCTATTCAAAGAGGAAACAGCCCCAAATCATACAAATAACCCAGGGAAAATATATGATGCTTATAATTAAAATATTATTATTATTTGTGGTATTCTTCCTGTGCTCTTACTAATCTGCCCTGCGTTGGCCTTCTGTGCATCCCACTGACAGACACACACCTGAAACCAAAAAAATTAAGTAAAAGATGCAACAGTGGTAACCTTGATAAATCATCCCTTTATTGAGAATACCACACACCCATGATAACATGATAGAATGGAGGAGTCCATCATTTCAAATCAAACATTAAAACTTTCAAGCAAAGAAAAGGAACAAGGCTCATTTTCCTTTTTAGAAAAAAAGGTTTCTCTCCTTTGCCACAAAATGCAGGGTCTTCATTCCTGATTCATTTGTATTTTTTGCTTTTGGTATGCAGTTTAAAAGTCTTACAGAACTAGAAAACGATGAGCTGTAATATTTCTTCAAAATGTTCAAGTATATTTTTAAAATTATATTTTTCTTTTTTTTCTTTATTTTTGCATAATTCTTCAGAGGAGCCAGGTGTTTGGAGTCGGTGTTGTGTGTCACTCCCCATCTCTGCTCGTTTTTTTTGTGCCCTGAAACAACGCAATGACTCATTACAACCACAAAACTTATTTTCAATAATTCTATTGTGCATCAGTGTTCATTTATTATCATACCAATTAAATACAGCATGCAGTCTTCAGGATGTGGCGGCAGCAGCAGTAGGAGCCATGCTGCCCACTTTCTGAGTGGCATCTTTCTTTGCCTGGTGGGCTTGTAGCACCGCAACAGCTTCTTCCACCTGAACAAACATGATATAAAACATTAGAAATTACACACGATGATGGTATAACCAGACCAATATGGGATTTTTGACACTGATGACAATTAGAGTGGGAAATGAACACCATATATATAAAATAAAATTAATTTTAATTAATTAATTAATTATAAAATTAATTAAATTCAAATAAACAGCTAAATTAAAATCAGTAGACCGACTATTTGTTCAGTATCAACCAGCCGCTGGCAATTTAAATAAAAAATAAAATAAATAGCTAAATTAACATCTGTTACATACATTCAGTATCAATCTATTACTGACCATTTAAATGAAGAATGAATCAAAACAAATTGTTAAAAAATAAACTTTAACATTTTTTTATAAAAAATAAATAAAATAGTTGTCTAAATAATATCTGTGACGTATTTTCAGTATAAATCTATTACTGACATTTTCAATAAAGAAAAAAACACTGTTTGTTCTGTATCACTTCAAAATGTTGCAATAAAGCATAAATAAAAAAATTTAAACAGCTATATGACACCATTTCTAAACCAACCATAGCATTGTTTTCTGCATTATATGTTCCATAAAAAATGTTTTCATAATGACACATATGAGAAAACAAATGCAGATGCTGATGTCTGTGATAGGCCCATATCTACTGCAGATAATGTACATTTCACTTTGACATGATAGACGTACTTTTGAGCGCAGAGACTCATGAGACTCCAGCATATGCAGCAGCTCAGAGTTGTCGATCTCCAGCAGCATGCCAGTGATCTTTCCTGCCAGGTTGGCGTGCATGGACTGGATCAGTGGGAAAAGACGCTCACCTGTTTGAAAAAAATGAGAATAAATCAACCTAATAGATGCTAAAAAGCATGACAGTCCCTTCATTATGATGTAGGATTTTACCTAGCATCTGTTTCTGCTCCTGAGGGGGCGCAGCAGCCAGCATTGAGGCTGTGAGAGGCTCCTGGCCCTGAACGTGCACAGCCGGCTGAGCCTGAACAGATGAAGAACATAGGAAAGAATGTTATTTATTTTTTTGTAAGGTTGATATGACAAAGACACAAGATGATGTGATTGGTCTTTTTGTTCATACCTGCTGTAAGGGAATAGGCTGCACCACCTGGGGGTTGGGGTTACGCACACCAGTGGCATATTTGTAAGGAGGCATGGCGCGGGGCCCGGGGACTCCCATTGAGGGACGAGGAGCCATGGCCTGGCCAGAGGCTAGCACAGCGGAGGAGACATGGAGGAGAATTCAGCATCTAGACAAGCTCTACTTTTTAATTTGACCCCATTTACACTGGGTTTTTAATGTGTCTTGTGCCACAGATCACGCATTTGACCACATATATTTTGTAGTGTAAATGCCTGATGTGTCCTGATGTGTCCGAACAAGGACATAACAGGAAAACATGTCATCAAAGCTGGTCATGTGGTGGTCGTTTTAATGAAAGAGTTCCAACGGTCGTAAACATGGAGAGGAGCTCTGATGTACGTGGTTGGGGTGCAAGTGGAACAGATGTCGAATCTCAAGTTTTTCCAAAGAAAACTTGACAACTCATATCGTTAGCAGTGGTGGAAGAAGTATTCCGATCCCTTACTTTAGTAGAAGTAGTAATACCACACTGTAAAATGACTCCACTGCATTCACAACTTACTGAAGTAAAAGTACAAAAGTATCAGCATCAAAATGTACTGAAAGTATCAAAAGTAAAAGTACTCGTTATGCAGAAGGGACCCACTCAGATAGTTTTACATATTCCATATATATTATTGGTTGATTATTATTGGTGCATTATGTAAGCATAAAAGCAGTATATTCTTAACATACTGTTATGAGGTTTAAATTAAACAAATGTAAATTTTTATCACTTCACTATCATGTTTTTTATGTTAAATCTCGACCTGAAAAGTAACTAAAGCTGTCAGCGAAATGTAATGGAGTAAAATGTAGTGGAGTATGAAGTATAAAGTTACATAAAATGGAAATACTTAAGTAAAGTACAAGTACCTCAAAACCGTACTTTAGTGCAGAACTTGAGCAAATGTACTTTCCACCACTGACCATTAGCAGGCTGTTTATGAGGTAATCGCTAGCAAGAAAGCAACTAGCGACTCAAGTTGTTGTTGTAGTTGTTATCCAACGTGATAAATGTGCGCAGGGCAGTTTCATCTTCTAGCTGAAGAGGCTTATAGGTAGTAACAAAATCTGAACACCTGTGGTCAGCTGGACACGCATGATACAAACAGGTGTAAATGGTGATATGTCTTATCCGTCCACTTGTGATCCGATCGTCCAAGACGCATTTTAGTGTAGTGTAAACAGGGTCTTAGGGTCAATAAAATTCTAAACACAGACTCAATGAGTTGATGACGCACCTCGTGGGCCCTGTGTGCCGCTACCAGGACTCATGTGCCTCAGGTTGGCACGGGGTCCTGGCTGACGCAGCGAGCTGGGAATCCCTTGGAAACCACCTGGAAGTGACAGAAGCAGAGAGAAAACAATGAGATGCAACATCAAACTTAATTGCATTAAAATGTACAAATAACTACTGTACTTAGCACAATGATCATACTGAAAACATTAAATGTGATCTTTTTGGGTGAGTTTGCATTAGTTTGTCTCCTTGTATTACTGCGTGTTTTGTTATGACAACAGCGCCGCTTAAGTGTGAGACTTATTGCCAAGGAACTAACAGATTAAAAGATAAAATACAAGAGACAGATGCACTATTGCATTCATATTATGCCACATGCTCACCTTGACCTCTGCCACCTTGCTGCTGCCACCTGGGGTTGGGTCGCATTTGGGCCAGCTGATTGGGTGCATAGTATGTAGTCCTGTTCTGGGCCTGGTGGGTAAAAGCAAGTGAAATGTACCGCACACTTTACAATAAATATATTTTATCCTCTTAAACACACACTATCTTTTCAGACTTTGTTTCTCACACCTGTGGCACAGCTGGCATGAAGTAGCCACTGGTTGGCTGGAACTGATTGATGATGGCGTTAGCCGGCATGGCTCTCATGCCAGCGATACGCTGCATGTACTGGTTGGTGAGGTGGGCTTTGCGCTCCTCTTTGCGCTGAGCAAGAGCTACGTAGAGGGGTTTAGAGCCAACGATGCGTCCGTTCATCTCAGTCACGGCCTTGGTGGCCTCTTCAGGAGAGGAGAAGCAGACAAAGCCGAAGCCCTTGGAGCGACCCTCCTCTAGCATCACCTAATGTAGAGACAGATTGAGTCTGGGTAACTTCACACACATGATATTGTTAACACTGTTGCTGCTATATTTATATTGGAGTGATGTATCATCTCTTTTTCTAATGCATTGCAATATCTGTTAGATTGATCTCACCTTAGCACTTGTAATAGACCCGAAAGGAGAGAACTCTTTACGCAGCTTCTCATCGTCTATGGTGTCGTCCAGGTTCTTAATGTAAAGATTAACACCCTGAAATCAAAGAAAGACAGTCATGATATCTATGCAGCAGCTTCTTTGACATTAATGGACTTAAATTTAAGATTGATTATATTAATTAAGCGCTTAGTGTCTACAGACCTGGTAACGACTGATTCTCTCTTGTTTCAGCAGCTCGAATTTCCTCTTCAGCTCCGCCTGCCGCTCCATCTTCTTCTGAGCCCGGCCCACAAACACAGTCTTGCCATTGAGTTCGGTGCCATTGACGTCCTCTACAGCCTTGTGACAAAACCATTATTATCAAGGGGAATGACCAATTAAGACTCATCACTTGGTACAAATTTATGAGGCCAAAGTACCTTGTTAGCGTCCTCGTGTTTCTCGTAACTAACAAATCCGAAGCCTCTGGATTTGCCGGTGGGGTCAGTCATCACCTTCACGCTGAGTGTTTTACCTTCAGAGGTTAAAGGTCAGATGAGTGGATGTAAGGTCACATTAAAGCTTGGAGTGACACCAATGAATCTAGTCCCATTTTACCGTATTTGTCGAAAAGCGTCTTCAGACGTTCATCATCCATATCGTCCCCAAAGTTCTTGATGTAGACGTTGGTAAACTCCTTGGCTTTAGCACCAAGTTCAGCCTCCCGTTCCTTGCGAGATTTGAAACGACCCACAAACCTGAAGATAGAGGGAGAGCAGCGAAACACACTCTTGTAAAACAGTCCTGACTGAGGTGAGAAAACAAACCAGGATCCATCTCTTTTGACTTCCTTTTTTCCGGTCTAAAAACACTCGTTCCAGCAGAGGACGACCTGACCACGCAAGCACGATAAGTAAAAAAAAGAGCACAGGGACAGCATCCACAAAACACATCTACATTTCATCATTTGAATCATCATTCCTGGGGTAAACATTGAAAAAAAAACATCCAACTGCTGTTAATATCACCAGAGGCAGGCAGATATGTTGGCATGCTAGACATCACAGTGACAACCATCTTAATTCTTGGTCCAAAACTTGATGAGGAGGTGGATGGAGAGGGATGGAGGAACAGAGTCTCACAGTACAAAGGGAAAGCTGAGGAGGACCAAATGATCTTATATACCTTGCTATGACGACCTCTCCCCTTCCGCCATCCAGTATTGCATTCCTGCATTCGATCCATCACTAAAACACACAAGCGTGGTCATACACACACACACACATACGAACACTCCGAGACGGGTGACCAGCGAGTCGACAAATGAGGCAACAGAAAATGCGCCTGGTAGGAAAGATAAGAGTTAGTAAAAGTTTTTAGTTTGTTATCTATCACTTCAGAGGTTATCTTCATACTGGCGGTAGTGAGAGATGAGCTTATTAGTCAGATCATTCACACACAAAGTCACCAACTGAAAAAACACACGAAAAGTCAGTTCACTCAACACATGTAGAACAAACAAGTCAGGTTTATGCACATGATAAAACACTGTTTGATGCCTATAAGCTATTAATAACACCATAAGCTCAACAAGTACTGCACTGTACTACATCTGGACTGTCAATGTCACGATAACGTTCTACTATCAAAGTAATTTTAAGTTAAATTCTTCAAAAAGTCTTTTCAATACACTATCAATAATGAGCGCCCCTTTGTCCCCAGTTCCTAGATGGTCAGACACTCACACCTTGCGGTCATTCAGAAGCATGCCGTTCATCTTCTCAATGGCACGATCAGCGGCATCCTGGGTCTCAAAGTGGACAAAAGCGTAGCCCTTGGAGCCATTTTCATCACACACCACCTGGAGCAGAGGGAGACATGTGGGTCAATGTGCACCCAGCAGAGAGGAAACATGACACTTGTAGAAACTTGTTTAACTTTAAAGCAAAAGCTAGTTTAGGATTCTGGGTTGCTGAGAGTTAGATGAGAGGTTCAATACCACTCTTAAATCTATTCTTTAGATATGAAGCTGCAGCCAGTTAGCCTAGCTTAGCATAAAGGCTGGAAATAGTGGGAGGAAGCTAACCTGGCTCAATCCATTGATACACCAACTTTCATTTGTTAAATATGTGCAAAAACCAAAGTGTGGTTTTACACTTAAGATGCCACGTCAACAAGATGCAAATACTGGTAATTAGCGAGTATAGACTGTGTAAAAGAAGTGGGCGTAGATACAATGATGCCACGCATTGGTTTGACCAGAGGACTCCTTAGACTGTTCACAAGTTCAACTCTAAACAAGACATTTTTAGGTGACCACAGTGTTACAATAATTATTTTATAATAATAATAATAATTTTTATGAACCAAAAACAAACTATTTTACTCTAAATGGGACAGTAATTTACAGAATTAACATCATACTGTATTTAAGAAGACTTGGACTTAGCATTTGAGACCATAAATTAATTAGGGAAATGTTTACTGAGGTAATGGATAAAGTGGGAAGTAGTGTAATTTTCTCATAGACTTTCATACGACTGAACTTCTTTTTGCAACCACTTGCATCGCCTCTTGCTGACCATTATAAAGAATAAAAAGTTTAAGGCTCTTCCACATTGTCTTGACTTTGAAGTATATTTGAGTACCTTGGACAGACTAGGCCCGATTTTTCAGAGTCTTTATGCTAAACTAAGCTAAGCTGCTGCTGGCAGGCTTCATATTCCACTATCAGACATGAGAGTAGTATTGTTGTTATCCTCTAACTTTCAGCAAAAAAGAATGAACAAATGTATTTCCAAAAATGTTGGATCATCACTACAATGTGACTAGTTTTAAGAGGAGATAAAGTGTTTGAGTTTAAAAGATGAAGTTTTAAATTCATAAGAATAATATTCCAATTTGTAATCTAAGCACAGTTTTCCAAAAGTTGGATTATGTACAGCATAAAAGATCTGTTCTAAAGTTTCTCAGATGCAGTATGACAACTGTACCTTGCAGGAGAGTATGTTGCCAAAGGCAGAGAAGGTGTCGTACAGGGCTTTGTTGTCAATGGACTTGTCAAGGTTCTTGATGAACACGTTGCCCACTCCAGACTTCCTGAGGGAGGGGTCTCTTTGCGACCACATGATTCTGATTGGCTTTCCTTTCACCACATCAAAGTTCATGGTGTCCAGGGCTCTCTCGGCTGGAAGGAGGAGGGGCAAAAAGGTGGAGGGAAAGGTCATGGTTGGTTGTTTACATGGAGCATTGAGTCTGAAAACATCTCTGTCACTATATACTATAAAAAACCCATCTATTATGGTCAATTAACGCACTGTAGGGCTTTCACACAAGGGTTTTCTATTCTGCCTTTACCAGTTGTTATAGTGAAGCCATGCCTTTAAAGCACAAACACAGTATTGACAAACACAGTATTGAATTCATAACAGAGAAATAACACAAAGAGGATCAGTCATTTTGTCCTCCTGCGCAGTGTGTGCTACAATGGAGAATACCTGCTGCTAGCCGATTAACAAGCCACATGGCACATGGTTAAGATACTGCAGTAGACCATGAGGCTGATGAACAGCTGGGACGAGTGTGGGTGGCAGCTGCAGTGGGCAACCTGGGAGCACATGTCCCCCTTCTCCAACTCACCACATGCTGCTGGGCCACATCCCACCTAGGCCAGATACAGCAGCAGTGCAGCATAACAAAAATGGCCGTAAACTGTGGTGTTAGGATGGGATTTGTTCAATTTCCTCAAATCTTTATGTCTCATTTAAACCCAGTTTAATCACTTAAATTCAATTTATACCATTCCTCTCTGTGCATCTGTTGCTTTAACTCTTACAATATAGTCTCTCATGTCCATGTGGGCACACATGCCAAAACATCCTTTTGTTCAGTCACTCCACAGTAACAGACACACACACACACACACACACACACAGGCCAGGCTTTCCAGCTAAAAGTGTCTGGTAAACAAAACGGAGCTGCCTTGCGTCTGCTGGCATCAGCAGTTTGGCTTGCAATTGTACTTCACAGCCCGTGTGCTCAGAGAAGGTGTGTGACCGCTGTCAAACATGTGGTCTTCTGGAAGGTTCAGAGTGGGACTCATAGTTTAAAAAAGGCCAAAGTGATCCATGTCGTTCAAGGTTATTCTCCAAATATTAAGTGATGCCATAGAATGATGGTGAAATGGTGTGGTGAAATGTTAACCCAGTTGCTCTTCTTGTTGTTAAGTATTTCTATCACGTTAAGAACCTGAAAGCATTACTGCCAGGCAAATTTTGGGCTGCTCAGAGAGATGTTCTATATTTAGAGAGGGGTCCTGGGAGGTATGTGCTGGCATGGAGTGTGAAGAGAGCATTCTCTACCATTGATGGGGAAGAGACACTCTCAACAAGAATGCTCAGATGAGCAACACCAGGTCTTGTGCGTGTTAACACATACAGCCATGAAGCAATCCGACTGAGACTGCAAACAACCTTGACAACTGCTTTACTCCGTATGAAATCAGATGAACTGACCATTTATATTTAACTGCTAACTATTGCCCCACAGACACATGCTAGGGCTCCATTTAAAAACCCAACAGCTACCATCCCCCCTGTGTCCACACTTCCCCAATAACAAATGGTGTCTTCTCACTTGTGGCTCTTCTCACAAGCAGTGATACTACCTTCCTGGAAGCAGGCCAGTTGTAACCTATCGGTGCTTCAGCTTTTGGTAGCCGACTCAAGCGCAGATAAAGGGTGACAGGTGTTAAATGTTGATGCAAGAGGCAAAGAAGTCCACACAATGTAAACAGTGTCAGCAGGCCTCCAAAGACAACCACAACACCTGCTACTATTTCTCAGCGCTGAGATACCGTTGACTCTAGCCACGAGGTTCTAATAGATTAACCAGTGAAGCAGCTGAAAGGGGAAAAACGGTGAAATTAAGGATTCTAATACGTTATTTCGATGGCATAGAAATTAAATTTAGATTTGTGATCATGAGCAGAAACCAGAGAAATAAATCTTTAACTTGTGTTGTCATAAAGTTTTAAGCCTCAGGCTGCTTCATGGACAATGAATGGGAAACCAATGTTTGTTTTACTTTTTTAATGCACAAAAATTCTTAATTCTGTTGTAGTGTTACCAATGTAGCAATCAATTTTAAACGTTCCCTTGGATGCTCTCCGTACCATCTATAAAATCTTTCCCAATTCAGTCTATGGAGCAATTCCACACTTTTTTTTTTTTTACAAATTTGCATTTCGAAACTCACTAGTTTAAAAAAACTAAAAAGTTTTTGGATGTGGGAAAGAGTTGTTCATGTTTACTTATATTTTTAAGCCCTTTAGGAATAACATATTTACATTTTGAAAATGGCTGTAGTTCACCTTTAAGTGGTTAAAATATTACAAATATGATTAAGATCATCCCTAACAAGTTACAGAACAAAGATGGAATAAAATCCAAACAGAATCAAATATTTGATATTATTGCATTTACTAGATAATACACATCAAGCAGGCAGTGCAGGGGTTATTGTTCAGCTGTGCTTCTCTTGCTTACAGTGAACAAAGCAGCAGAGGGCAGTGGGAATTAGTTCCACTCAGTGGCCCTTTAAATAGGAGCAGAAATGGGTCATTTTGGGAAGAATAAGTTAGATCTGCAAATGGAGTTAATATTCCTAAAACATGAGCGTAAAAATATGTTTCTGTTCGTGCTTAAGCACATGTTAAAGTCTGCATGTGTGTTAGGGCTTTAACTATGGTAGCCTATTTATTACCAGGAATATACAATAACTGGGGCACGCTTATATGGGTCAATGAGTACACCAACCAGTCTGAGGAACTGACAGTCTTATTAGGATAGTTAGACTGCAAACATATCACTATTAATTAAAAAATGCAAGTGTTTTTTATTCATTCTGTGCTCCTGTTTTTGCAGACAGTTTTATGATTGACATTGGAAGTATATGGTGACATTGTCAATATTTGAAGGATGCATGCTTTCTGCATCTTAAAGCTACACATGCATGCAAGTTACGTGCTCAAACTGCACAGTGCGTTTCTTTCCTTACCGTCAGCAGGTTGGGAGAAGTTCACATAAGCATATCCGAGGGAACGCCGGGTGATCATGTCACGGCATACCCGAATGGAGAGCACCGGTCCGGCGGGGCTGAATTTCTCATACAGCATAGCCTCCGTGATATCGGGGTGCAGGTCGCCAACGTAGAGAGAAGCCATTGGATAACTCCCCGTCGCTGTGTTCATAACTCGGACTTCAACAATATAGATGAATGCAGGGCTCCCCTCAAATACGCCAGAAAAATGCCGGTATGAGCCGTGTTATTCCGGGTCCGAGCAGCGCTTTAATTCTCACTCAATAAAAAAAGACAGCCGGCTCTGTGGTCTCGCTTGTTGAGAAAATGTCAAAGCTGAAAACAAAGATAGAAATGATCTCTTCTGAAGTATTTCTTCCTTAAAGATGCCAACTTCGGGTAAAACCCGAGGCCTCTTGTTTCCAATATTTTTTGTAAATTAATTTTTTGCTGTTTTTTTAAAACCTTTGTATTTCTTTTAAGTATTCAGGTACTTGTTTTTATGAAGATTTTGTTGATTTTATATTTTTTATATTGTTTTTATTTTAAGTTTTTCAAGAGCGGTGAGTTAGACACTCACGGTTGTTTTGTGGTCGCGAAAGAGACTGCGTGAGGAAAAGCGTGGGCACTTTATAGAGAGTGGCGGTGCGGAGGAAATAGTGGCCAGGGTCAAACATGAGAGGAAAAAAAAAGAAAAACACAGCGACCATGCGGCGTAAAAGGGAAAGCGCACACTGTACTGTCCCAACTACAGCGCCCAGCTCCCGACAGCGACATCTGGGTGGGAATACTAAAGCCTCACACACAACATGGAAGGGAGATTTAATTTCTAATAATGCAAAAAAGAAATGACAAAAAAAAAAAAAAAAAAAAAAAAAAGCTTTCCTGTCTCAGATACTCATACTCACTTAGGACTTCACTTTGATCAGTAATCATTGAAAGACAGAGGATCAATTCTTTTGATAAACCATCAACTGACATGCTTATTCAAAAAGCAGCTACAAAGGACTTCAATTTACAATAGTTTAGATTTCACTGTAATGCACCTCAACTTGTAAATAGCCTACTACATCTCTAATTTCTCATGAAATTTTTCCTTTTCATCAATCTAAGCCTTTTTTTGCTTGCAACCTCTAGAACAGTGTGTGAACGTTCTGCAATTCTTGCAAATAAAACAAATTGCTTTTCACATCCTGCTTTGCCTCTTATACGAAAAAACATTGGGAATGGCATTTACCCCTAGAAGCCATGGGGTTCTGCTGCCCCTCCCCACTTTATGATTATTATTTTTTCTTTTTTTAAAAGTCAGTATGATCCATCATGTTGGGAGGACTTCCTTTCAGAAAGTGACCACAAGCCACTTATGCATGTTAATTTAGGCTCACAACAAGTACTTGTTTGTATGAACCCCTTAATATGTTTAAGGAAAAAAAAAAAAAAAAAAAAAAAAAAAAAAAAAAAAAAATCATATATGAGTTTTCCCCCCCTTTGTTAAGATGCTGTTGTAGGACTTGCAATAGGATGTAAAGTAAAGTCGGTTTATGAACATAACTGGATTTCACAGGCAGTGGCCAGAGCAGCTGGCACCAAGAAACCTAATCAAAGATCAGGATAATAGCCTCCAATAGGAGAACAGAGTCTGAAGAATTCATGCCAGAATCAAGATGAGTGGCAGAACACCACTGGTCTACATCCAATTTGGGAGACAGTGTTAAGAAAATCTGTGCAGAATAGTGTTAATATGAAAAGACAACTGGATTAATGCTCAATGTTTATTCAGTTAAAAATTAACATTATAGAATATTCTTTTAAGATTCGGTTATTCTGCTTTGTCCATCCTCCTGAAGATGAGAGAAAGTACCAAAATTAGTCAAAGTCACATGCATAGAATATACTGATGTTACAAGACAAGTTACCTCAACAAATCCAGGAAAGCTGAGCGCAGCCCTCCGTGTTTGGGCTCCTGTTTCACATCTCTTCTCGCCACTCCTTTCCCTTCATGTTTCACCACTTCTTCCTCATAACTCAGAGTCTTTGATCCATCAGTACCTTTGGAAAACTGAAGTTTTGAGCGAATTATTGGTTGGGCATCATTTTCTTCTTCTTGGGGGAGCACAGCTGCATCTGCCATCTTGTCTCCAATTTGGTTACAATCAGTCGGGTTAAGGACACTCATGGTTATCTCAGCTGTCAGAGGGAGGTCAAACTCTTGTGGGGTCTCTTTGTCAAACATTCCAGATCTTATAAAACGCCTTTTTGTTTGGGATTCATCTGTAAAGGCGGCTTTTCCCATTAGTGGAGGAATTATCCAGCCATCAACCAGTGTGAGAAGATTCAGATCGAACATAGGAGCGTCACTTCCCAGCTCATTTGCACTTTGACCTGCAATCATGTTCGTGGGCAGCTTCTGAAGGGACTGCTGATCTGTTGCAGGTTGCAGCTCAGGAAGGTCCTTTGATACAGCATTGCTTGCCTCAAAAGTGTCTTCAGATTTGGAACCAAGATTCTCATCGTGTTTTGGATCTTGCACCTGTCCAGGTAGCCAGAGGGTCAGTTTGTTAGCTGGGTCCTGACTCACCACCACCACACCCTGAGGAGGTCTGGATACAGAAGTACCAGAAACAATTGAGCCTTCAGTGGCTGCACCATCAGTTTGCACGGAGTCGGCTGCAACAGGAGTGCTGGAGGCTTGTTGCGGTTCAGAGACAGAAGGCTCAGGACTTGCTGCGCCATTATTGTCCACAATGACAAAGGGGCCAGCACTGATGATGGCCTTTGCATCTGGAAGGACACGTTCAGTAGAGTTAAACAGAAATAGTCCAAATAAGTCAATTTATTGTGCCATCTTTTGACAAAAACTAAGCACAAACCTTCAGGAATGTATTTGACAGACAGGCCTTTACATCTTGAGCTGCAGCACTCGCACACCTCTACATTCCCACCAAGATCCTCCCACCTTAGAGAAAAGTCCCATTAGGTAATGAAAGACAGAGTTTTACAGTAGTTCTTTAAGTACGGTTTGGTTAAATACCTTGACTCAATCAGGTTATAGTTGCAGGATTTAGAGCCAGAGTTGACACCATGGTCAGAGAGGAGGACACTGCAGTGGATGTACATCTTCAGAGGAGAAGAGAGTTCAGTTACAGTTAAACAGCAAAAACAATTTTGTAAGAAACAAAAACCCTTACCTCAGAAATAAGATAAGATGTGTTCACAACAAAATTAACCACATCTGCTTTGTTGGACTCCACAAATCGCACAACGGCATGACGAGAACCCAACGGGGCTGTGCACCTGCAGAGAACAGAATCACATGTTACTAGATCACAGAGAAAACTTTAGAATTGAATCCTGACTGGCTGCTTACCCTTTATTCATGATGACTGCATGTTTGAGTCTACTCTGATGCTCAGGAGATGCAGAGACGAAGCAGGACTGGATGAAAAGCTGCTGCTCTGGCCTGGTTTTGGCTGAAACCTGGAGGTTTACAACCTGGCCTCTTTTATAGACATTAGACTCTGCAGGGCTGGTCCAGGATGCTGCAGGGAAATTAACACATTTGTGACTAAAAGAAGAAACAGTCCAACCAAACAGTACATTTCTGACTCATGCTCTAACTCACGATTCATGGCTTTGATGTTAAAGGTCTTGCTATTCTCAGGAAACGTTGATGAGTCATAGTAGTTCAGATAAGACCTGAAAAGACAAGATTCTCCTTTAGTATGGTTTATCTGTGACCACTGAGAAATGTTTGGTTACAAGATTTACTTCTTTGGGATGCAGGATATGTGCACGGTAGGAAGAGTTTGCCACCAGTTGGGGAGAGGTTTTTTGAGATTCAGATGGAGGGAGTTGGTAAACATCAACAAGCCATTCTGCTTCTGTAAGAGAGCAGCAGAAAAAAAAAATCTTACAAAGCTGTGGAAATAAAATGACAAATAAAGAATTTAGTCAACTTACCACAGGGGTAGTTCCACACTCATCCAAACCGTAAGTGAAGACAAACTGATTCGGGAGCTCTCTATTGCTATAGCATCCATTACCCAACTGGATTTCCTCTCCAGTCAGAACAAGATTGTTGGCTCTCTTATCAACCAGCAGAGTTAGCTTGGATTCATCACAAGACACCTCTACCTTGGGAACGATCATCATGGGAGGTAAATCAGCCAGCATGTGAAACTCAGGGCTCTGAGTCCGCCACGAGCTGAAGATGGTGTCATAGGGAGTGAAATGAAAATTTCTTTCAAAAGGGAAAGGCCTGGTGTTGTCAAAAAATCTTGGAACATCCTGAAAAAAGGGATGCTGCTTTTTTATCACTGATCGGGCAGTAATAAAATTTCCCAGAAAAAGGCAAAGAAATATCTTTAGTGTCCCCATTGCAAAACTTCACAGTGGGCCAACCACTCTGATTACTCTGCTGCCTCAGGTGTGTCATTAATAATGTGCAGCAGCAGGAGGGACAGGTGCTGGTAATCCTGCTAACGAGGAGGCCACCCAGTGATGCTGCGTTCAGGGGAGACGTCAGTGCAGCCAGGAATGCTTTTTTATGCTATTTGTGTGTTTTGTTGTGGGCATTAAGCAGCTATATATATATTTTTTTTGTTGTGTAATTTGTGCATTTTAATCCTGACTTTCTCTTTGATATACCCTGACAGCTGAGATATATTATTTCTTACAGCAGCATCATTCACTTAAAGAAACTCAAAATCATGCATGATTTTTATTTTAAAAAACTGAATTCTAAATGATTATACTGCACCTATAGATGCCAAAGTTGGCAATATATTTGATGTATTTTCTGGGATCATGCAGATATTATCATTTAAAGATAAAATTGTGCATTTAAAAATATATATTTTCATGTAGGGACCACACCACATTTACATATTCACATGACTCAAATAACCAAAGAATCAGGATGGCGAACTCCATACAGCACAGTGGTGGAGAAAGTCTTCAGAAGTGGTTCTCAATCTTGAGGTCCCAACCCCCTCTAGGGGTCGCCAAAGCTTTGTAGGGGGTTGTGATGCCTTTTTGAGTTTTTGATTGAAATATACACAGTTGGTCTATTTCCACATTTACTTTATTTCTGTTATAGAAATGAAAGGAATCTGATATATTTCAAGTTTGTTTAGTGTAAAATCTTCAATTTTCTATTTCAAGTAAAAGTCCTGCATTCAAAATCTTTAAAAAAAAAAGAGTAAAAAGTTGCAATACGATATTATAAAAAAAATAATTTGTAGCAAGTAAAAGTTCGGCATTCAAAATCTCACTTAGGTAAACATACAAAAGTATAAGCACTAAAATATACTTAAAAGTAAAAACTAGTCACAATGCAGAATGATCCATTTCAGAATCACATATATTACTGGATTATAAATAGTGATGCATTTAATTATGCAGCTGCTTAAGGGGGACTGTTTAAATGACTTTATTACACTGTCGGCCATAAACAAATGTTTATTCATGACAACAATTAAAGTGTATATTTGTATATAACCATAAAACGTTATTAATCAATATCTTCCAAACATATCACAATGGAAATTAAACCACAATTCAGTCTGAAAACTAAATTATTCCAACTTTATGGGATATATATATATATATATATATATATATATATATATATATATATATATATATACTGCTGGGTTTGGGTTTCTTATTCTGTAATAACACATGATATCACATAGGCACATAAGTAAAACTACAATTTCTAGGCAATATAATTCCACTTTTGAAACACTGTTTTAACTTGCCAAAGGCCAAGGGCTACAGACTTGCGCGTGTTTTTAACGGATAAATAACTTCTCTTGTACAGTGCGCGTGCAAAGGGGCGGGGCTTCAGGACAGGTAGGCGGAAGGTGACGCCTGTGTGTCGGCAGGTAAGCAGCAGGAGAAGAAGACAACGATCCACCAACAGCGGAGTGTCAAAAAGCTGTCAGAAATGACTTTAATACCGCTTTCCCACTAATGTGACCTAAGGAGACATTAAAATCCACCATGGTGAATTTAGGTAAGTTGACTTTTTTGTGCACGTTTCACTGAAGTGACAGAATATATTAGTATGTCGTTCGTTGAAGTTTTTAGGCGTGGTCTGCGCAGTCCTTAACTGACTCAAGGAGAGGAAACGGAGCAAACAAAGTTTACATTTTCTTGTATTTGGATGACAAAACTCAGTTTAATGTCTATGTTGTAAGTTATGTTATACACATAAAGCCTTTGTATGTATCTCGGTGTGAGCCTTACATGGGAATAACCTGCTAGTTTGCTTGGTGTTTCACAACATTCAATTCAAAGTAAAACCTGTAGCTGTTGCAAAGGCTTGCCTAGCAATCATTATGGACTTATAATAGGTCAGATATAGACCTTTAGTTTGGTATGGTTCCCACACTGTACATCTTATTATTATTGAACCTAAAGACAGTAAAAGTGTCAGACACCACCCAGCAGAATGACACACACTGTCCCAGTGTAAATACTAAAAAATAATAAGTCATGCTGGAGTATAAGAAGGTGTATGCACAACACCAATTCCAAAACATTTTTTTTCAATTTAAATATACCAGAATGTAGGTCATGTGTTGTGACATATATTCAATTTAAAACTGTACAAATACAGTATATTTAATGTTGAAACTGATAAACCTGCTGTAAATATATAATGAATTCTGAATTTCTGTTTTTAATGATGCCTTACGCAGCATCCCAACTCTTTTGGAATCAGGGTTGTACATTTATTACATGAGTAGGAAAATACTATGACTATTATACAGTGGTGAAATGGTACATTTAACCAAGTACAATTTTGAGGTATGTGTCGTTTACTTGAGTATTTCCATTTTATGTAGCTTTATACTTCTACTCCACTACATTTTGAGGCAAATATTGTACATTTTACTCAACTACTTCAGCTGCCAGCTTTAGTGATTTTTCAGGTTGAGATTTAACAGAAAAAGCATGAACAATTTAAAGTTAATTAAACCTCATAACAGTTTGTTAAGTAGGTAAATTGGCCCTACCTTGCTTACATAAATGCATCAATAATAATCCAATACTATATTTAGAATATATATATCATTCTGAGTGGGTCCATTCTGCATAATGACTACTTTTACTTTAGTTACTTTAAGTCAATTTTGATGCTGATACTTTTGTATCTATATAATTTGTAGTGGAATAATGTCACAGTGTGGTATTAGTACTTTTACTTAAGTGAGGGATCTGCATAAGTCTTCCACCACTGCTATTATAGCATACATTTTCTTCTTGTCTGTACATTATAGTAACAGTTTGTCATTATGTGTTCTTGACTGGCAGCAAACATTAGGCCCACAATATTATGACCAAAAACATGGTAAGCTTTGTTCAAAGCACCCTGCTAAAGGCTTGAATGAGGCAGGGCAGGGGCAGATATCTGTTTCTCCCTGACCCCTCAGGCCAGGTGAATGTTTACACACCCCACCCAAAGCTTTGTCCTGTTTGGTTCAGGAGGGGCTAATATGGGCCTTTATGAGTGGATGCTTCACCTTCCCTCAGAGGAAGGAACGAGACAGTGAAACACAATCCCCCTCAGACCATGCCTCTGAGTTGTCACCTATAGCTGCAGCGCTTTGCAGCATGCAGTGTGGGTGAGAGCTTCAGCGTTGTCTGCAGGGGTCGGGGATAAATGTGGTAACTGACGTACTGTAAAGCGTTGTCATGGCGTGCTAACCACTGGCCTGCTTTCATTTAGCTCTGCTGAAACCACAACAGTGTGATGAAGTTGGTTCACACACAAGCTTTCAGTGTAGTGCAGTTACAGCTCATTATATACTTCAGATCACATTTAATAAACATCTGTACATACTGTCATTTCTAAAGCCACACAGATATATCAGTTGACGGATATTATCGGTGTATATGCTGTCCGATGTGTGTCGTTATGGAAACCTTTTTAAACAATATATAATGCAGAAAATGCTGCTTGGTGTGATTTAGATGAGTGTTAGCTATTTATTCTTTTCTTTCTTTTATAATAGTCGGCAATTGACTGAAACTGAACAGTAACTATGTTTATTTAGCTATTTATTTTATTCATATTTATTTTTTATTTTCTCAGTAATCATTTAAAGAACTGGCTGACAATGTTGTTTTTATGGTAAAAAAAACTGGCAGCTGTGGTTGCGTAATAAATACGGTAGAACTTTTTCTAATGTTACGGTAAAAGGATATTAGCAGCATTTAAGATTGCCATTTTATTCCATATTTTACCGTATAAAAAAAGTTTTTTTCCATCAAAAGAAACATTGTTATGCTTTATAATTGACATGAAAATACTATATAAAATAAAGATTTTCCCAAGAAACATTACAGTGTAATGTATAACAATGTTAAATATTATTTAATAAAGTTTTTTTTGTTTGAGAAACTTTTTTATTCTATTGTACATATCTCTATTTACTTCAAATGAATTCTATTTTCATATTTCTATTTGTACATATCTTTATTAACTTAAGACTTGCATTTGTATCTATATTGTTGTATGTTTAGTGTAGCGTGTTTCTTTAAACCTTTATTTCATTTACAGAATAACTTTCTATTCTATTATTATACAACAGCAACTGTACCAAAGCAAATTCCCCTGGGGATCAATAAATTATTTCTGATTCTGATTCTGGTGAAAAATCGATCTAAAACAATCTAAAACTTACTATATCGGCCACCATATCAGTTATTGATATGATGAAGTTCCCCCTCTAAATTCAGTATCGGCATCGGCCTCAAAAGTCCCATATCGGTCGGGCTCTAGTAACTTCATCTTGTATATTTTGTTGGTTTCTGTCAACAATCCTATATGAGACTATGTAAATACCAGCCATGTCAACACAGCTGGTATTTACATAGTTCAATATGGGATTGGAGTCACATTCTCCTGACTGAAATGAATAAACGGGTTGTTGCAAAGATCACAACTCTCAAATCATAGTTGTAACACTTTTCTGCTTGCTCTAGGAGTATGCTGTGCCAACCTCAAGGACAACAAAGCCCTGATGAAGATGGGGCTGGGGCTGGTGCTGGTGGGCCATGTCAACTTTATTCTTGCAGCGCTGGTGCACGGCGCCGTGCTCAGGCACATCAACGTGCACTCTCAGGCCCGCACCATGGTGTACGCCATCTCTAATGTCATCGCTATTGTGGCAGGCCTGGTGGTAAGTGATGCAAAAACTTGTATTGTTGAAAAGAAAACGTGCTTTTTTTGCATCTGTAGAAGCTAAATTCACCATTCAATTTACTATTAAAAACACCTAATTTGCATATGTAAACATTACATTTCAAATAACCTATAATGAAATAAGAATAATCTTAATGTAAGTAATCAACTAGGGAAGTTTCATGGGAAAGCTTATTCATTATTTTTCCTCTTTTCACCTGTAATGACTCAAAACATTTTTATGACAGTATGAGAGCCATAAAAGAGTTTAATTCCTATCCAATATTCTGAAGGTTTTTACAGAAAGGTTTGTTCATATATCATTCATAGCTGGATTTCTATTGCATTTTATTCCCACAAAACCTACCTTTTTATGGCTGTTGATTGTATTTTGTGATTTATGTGGTTATAAAAAAGATCTCTAAAATTTCCTCTGAAAAAAACAAACAAACAGTAAAATGAACCAAGATTTCTTACCTTGGCATTATCCAATCTTAAAAATTAACAGATATTTTCAAAAGACAATGAATCATTTGCATATTTAAACGTACATTTTCAGAAAATTGGAAATACAAAAAATAACTGTATTAACATAAGTAATCAACTTTGGATGTTGCATCGTGATATCTATTAGTTAAACCCTATTCACATGTGGTGTCCCTCCATAAAAGCAAACAGATAATTCCCAGTGGATTGATGGTGGTTTAAAATTGGTTTCACATCATCAAACTGGAAATGTATACACTAGTTTGCCTCTAGAAACCCCATGTCTGATCATAATGATGCCATGTAAATCCTTAAAAAGCTTAAATTAGAGTAGTAATATTGTCTCATTTGTGTCTATGATGGTAAATGATTTGCATTTTGTAATGGAACTACTTTGCCCATTTAGGGAATCATTGGTGGGATTACTGCTATTGTCCTATCCAAAAACAAGAGGAACAGGATCCTGGTAAATACTGCTCTCCCTCCTCTGTTCAGCTCTCACGTGTGTCATTTATTGGCTCCTGTCATAACTTGCCCTCTGTGTTTGCATGAGTGCATGTGTGTGTGGACATGTGTTAGATGATATCTATTTAAATAGTTAAAATACACAAACATGCAAATGTGAAATTTAAATATTCTTTCATCAAAATGTTGACTCGCTATGATTTTGATTCCATATTCCTACAGCACTTCGATTTTACATCCAACCAGCATTAGAAAGCATGAGAAGTCTTTCACATACTGGTTCTCTCTTACTAACCTGTTGACATGTTGTCCTTGCAGCAGTGGGTCTTGTTGGTCATTAGCTTCATGGCAGGTCTCTTGGCGGTGGCCTGCACCCTGGCTCTGTCAGTTTCTGTAGTGAAAGCCATTAGTAACAAAGGCTGGGGCCTGCTGACACACTGCAAGCATTTTGATAAGGATGTCGGCTCTTCCAGCGTCACATACGAATGCCCCTTTGACCCCACCCGTATCTATGTAAGTTACATATAAATGGTTTTATACTGACTTGAATTGCTGCAAAATATAACCATTTATTCATCAGAAGTTTTTTTTATTGTCAACCAGGGGACCACAATCATTCTATGGGTTCCTCTAATCTTCATGTCTGTGGTGGAAATGGTGTTCTCCTTCCGCTGCTTCGCTGCCTGTACTTCATTCCTCTACCTCTGTCCGTGCAGGAGGAGGCCGACCCGGGCCAGGAGGGTAAGACTCTGTTGACAGTGTTAGACCTAGACCTGCAATTTTCTGTCACAGACAGTGTTTCTGCTGGTTTTAGTGTTACACGTAGACTGGTATGACCAGACTAATTCACACATGTGTATTAGTTGGAAGCTCTTAGTTAATATTTGATTTCCACGGGTTGTTATCAGCGTGCAAGACCTAAATTGATAGATCTAGATTTCATGCAGGCAGAAAAAAAAGTAAAGTCAGTGACAATGTAAAGACTATGGGCCGAGTGGAAACTTGCAGGCTACTGCGCAGGTTCAGTGGGCCACATAATGCAGAATTAAAGCTAGCAGCTAAAAAATCTTTATGTGCCAGGCAATCAGTTCTCGTTGGACTGAATGAAAAGCACCATCTTTGTTTCCAGTATCTTGTTCTTATAATACATCCATAGAGGGACCAGACAAATCTGTCAAAGCAAAAAAAAAGGCATGAGAAGGGCAGATTTGTAATGTCATTCCTTTAGTTGTTTTTTTGACCATGAAAAAAATGTTTTAAGCATATCAGTGCACACTCAGTGGCCACTTTATTGGCTAGCAAGGTGTTCCTTTTAAAGTGGTGTTGTGGTTTTCTGCTGCTGTAGCCCATCTGCTACAAAGTTTGACTGTAAACCCTCAGGATGGTTGTGCGTAGTAGATCAGCAGTTTATGAAATACTCAGAGCAGCCCGTCTGGCACCAACAACCATGCCATGTTCAAAGTTACTTAAACCACCTTTCTTCCTCATTCTGATGCTTGCTTTGAACTTCAGCAGCTCGTCTTCACCATGTCTACATGCCTAAATGCATTGAGTTTCTGTTACAGGTTAAATAGCTTATCAGCCAAACAGATGTACTTGATAAAGTGGCCAGTCAGTGTAAATAGAGCAATGATGTATACAGTTTTCCCAAGGGGAAAAATAGTTGAATAGTTTAATCTCTAAAACCTTCAAAAGACAAATGAAAAACACATACAGCAAAGGGGGAAAATGCTGTATTATAACCTTGATTGACTAAAGGAGAGGTGTATTTATTTACACTGTGTTATTGTTTTCTGAATGACATATTGTACTGTACTGTTGGAGGTTTAATATTAATGTTAACAACAAACTAATTCGCATATTAAACTGTTATGTGACACTTTATTCATTAATTGCATAATAGCAACTATCATTTCAAAATAAGACTCACAAGTAGCACAGCGGCAATAAAAAAGGAATAAATCAGGTCAAAACTGAGCTGGTGTTTGTGATCTTACATTGAATTTAATACAGACAATGGTAATAGTGTCGCTCATCTCACATGGTTTCAGTGCACGATCACATGGTTTGATCTGTGGTTGATGCTTTGCTTGAAATAGACTGAAAAGGCACACATTATAAGCAGTAACTCGGTTTATATACCATGAGTGGATTTATCAGCACACGGCCCACACTAATGCATATAAAAATTGAAATGTACTCATGCATAAACTACTGTATGTTACGGACACTGCATAATCAATCAATCAATCAATTCAATTTACTTTTCTGTATGTATGCATGTATGAAACACTTTACATATTACTGGGCCAGTCATCCATCTAAAGGGGCAGCTCTGTGATCAGATGTTAAACCTGAAAGGAAAACTTAACCTGAAAAATGACCATTTGTATATCACTTACTCAGTTTTGCATTTTAGTGTTGAAGAAAACTTTGTTTTTTCTTGCAACAGGAAATTCTTGAAGAAAATGGGGACTGCATTTAACAAAAGCAAAACTATTTTAAAATAATTTTTTTTGTCTCATTTATCTAGTCATATGCACACAACTCGCCAAAAACAGCTAAAATATTTAAAACTCTGGCACACCATCTTATGCTTGCCTATGTTCGATTTAAGCTAAAGTGTTTTAAAAAGTATGAAGCATAACATCCTCAGCTAAGTTTTCATTGCAGCCCAGCACTGATACAAGAGCTCAGTTTCTATTTGGTAGCCATTTTCAACCCTCATCACTTATGAGTTTCTAGATTACCTTATTACCTTTGATAACACTATTTATTTGACGTGTTTCAGGTGCGTATCCAGAGAGCTGTTGAGACAGCACCATCACCCCCACCGCGAGATCCAGAGAGCGACGCTGGAGCGGAGCCGGCAGAGCAGGACGAGCTGCTGGAAGACACTGCAGTGGCGCAAAGTGCATGGCTCTGATCCAGAGAAACCTAATGGGATAGGTTACAACCGCTTGGCTTAAAACAGAAGTTATCTGTCAAGTTGTCATGCAGAGTGTGTCTGTTACAATTACATGTCTGAAGAAGACATTTACAGGACTTGAGGCTATAAAAGCAATGGCATTTTATTTCCCTATTTTTCCATAAAGGAGGAATTTGTTTCTGATAAAAATACTACAAATGGTTTGGTTTTAAATGGTTGCATTGTTTGTGTGTATTGGATTTTGTCTTTAAAATACAGAGCACTGTCAGCTGTATCGACATTAAAAAGATTTTTTTTTTTAAATGTGTGAATCGTTTCATCGGACCAGACATTTTATGAATCATTATTTGACAAATGTTACAGAACAAACTTATCTAATTTTTTAGGGCAGTTTTTATTGGTGTGAAAAGTGTGGTCAAAACATATTGGAGTCTGTCAGATTTAAATGACACTAACAATTTTACTCAAGTACAAATATATACAACAAATTATTTCTAGAGTTTGTCTTGCTTCCCATTTTACAAAATACTATACTCTGGATATATTCCAAGTCCAAATTTCAGTGGAATCTAAGCCAGACACCAGCAATCACATGACAGGACATGTTTAATACTGTGCGGCAAGAGTCCCAGAAATTTGAAGATGTCAATGTATAAAGGACACATACTAAATCACAACCTAAAATATAGTGCTGTAATTTATGTTAAAAGATATTCAGGTCGGCACAATCCTCTTAACCACTTTCGGGGACCTTAACAGGCAAGACCAGGGACACAAATGTATTACAGAAAAGGATCTATTGTATAAACATGCTTCAACTACATATTCAAAGACACATCATGACAAAACTGGGACTTAAAGACAAAACAGAGTAGCCAAAAATATCTATGATTTAAATAAATTAAATCCATCAGATATATAAAAGCATACATGTACTAAGCCATTTTTTTACAGAGTTGCATCACGAGGGAAAAACAAGTGTCATAGAATAAAAAGATTAAGAATAAAAAATGAGAAAGCATACAAAAAAACAATACTCAAAAAACACTTGACCTCAGTCCATAAACGGGAAGGTTGAAAAGATGTCCTAGAAAACGTTTAGATCCCCGTCCCGTTCTGAGAGTGGGGTCTTATTATAAAGATACAGTTCTTCATTGTTTCCACAGCGGCAGCGTGGAAAGATGATTTGCCCAAAAAAGATCCTGCGTTCTGATCGGTTGCACTGGCATTACTGGCTGCTGAGGGATTCAAGGTGTCTTGGACTCCTCTTTTGGTCTAAAGGATCCAGAGAAAGAAAGGATTAACACTCCAAACAAGCCACTGCATGAACAATATGCTCAATAAATGCATGTGTGCAGTGTTTTCTTACTTTGATGTGTCCATTTTCTCCTCCTCTGGTGCCTTCTCTTCCTCTTTTACTTCTATTAAAAAAAAAAAAAAATCATAGTTATCCAGATAACATCCTCTGTAATATTAAGGATGATCTGACTTCAAATATTAACTAAAAAAATCTCTTTATGTAACAAAAATGATGTGTGTAGTGAGATGAAAATAAAGGAAAATAAGATAAGATAAGATAGAACTTTATTGATCCCTTGGGATGGCTCCCTCAGGGAAATTGAGTTTCCAGCAGCAAACAGGTTAAAAAGCACACAGTATCAAAAGTAAGAAAAAAAAAAGTAAAAGAACAATTTACATACAATAAATATGAGGTGTATCGGTTTTTAAATGATAGATACCTTTTGTTTCCTCCTCTCCTTTCTTCTCCTTTTCTTCCCCCTCTTTCTCTCCTTCAGTCTTGGCTCGCTTGGCTTTCTTGAAGCTGGCTGCATTTCTGCGGCCTCCTTCGCCTTCATCCTCAGAGTCGGAAAACTCCTCCTCACAAGCTATTCTCTTGTCGTGAGCGCGGACTGAACATTAACAGAGGAAAGAGTTAAATTAGAATTCTAAAGGGTAACCTGATGCTAAAGATTCCGTGCTAATGTGGAGGAAGATGAGGAGGCTCTTACTGGAGATGCGTTTGTTGGGGTCGTCCTCCTCTTCGTCTCCGCTGTCCTCCTGCACAGCGTCCTCAGGGATGGCTTGCATCTGGACTCCCGGGGCGTGAGGCAACATACGCAAGTTCTCAAACAAGCGCTGCCTAGAGGATGGAATGCATAATAAACATTGTGAGACACAAACCTCTCACAACAGACACTATCGGAAAAAATTACAGCAGAATAGCCGATTTAATGCACTCACTTGATCTTCTCCAGGTAGTCGTTGGTGTTCTGATTGGTCATGTTGGAGGGGCTGATGTGCAGCTTGAAGTCTGGTCCGAAGTACTCAAAGTAGTCGTTGTATGGGAGCTCTGTCAAGTTGAACATGAAGACATTTTAATGCTTGCATAAAGGTACTAAAATGTTTAAGACTTCTCTTTTCACCTGCTTGGAAACTAATACTATATTGGATGTATCCACACTAATGTGTTTACAGTGTTTAAAAAAGAAACAAACAGCATGAACATTTATACACACTGAGCTTGCATGTGAAGTGAAGATGGTTCTCTGCATCATCATTTCCTCATCAAATTCTACATCTGCTGGTCCGGACTAAAGCGCAACCTCTGATTTTTTAAACCAAAAAGGAGCCAGCTGCGATTTTAAAGACTGTTTTAGTGGTTCAGAATCCCCAGCCGTAAAGGTTACACAAGTTATGTGTTTTATTATAAAAATGTATTAGTGCAAAAAGACTTCAAGGGTTCTTGCTGACTGCTTTATCAATAATTTCATCAATATTTAATTATTTCTGATCCATTGTATAATGTTTTCGCTCACTGAGACAGTGCTTGATTACCACTGCAGAGAAAACAGGACTAAATATATTAAGTGCAACATAGGATATTACAAAACAACTCACCGTTGGGGATGGAGGTATCAAGGGCTACAGCAGTCTCGTATGTCCAGCAGCGTGCCACGTTGCGGATGGTGTAGCCTCCTCCGCCCAGCATCAGCAGCGGCAGGTTGAAACTCTTCATGTACTCCACACACTTGGCATGACCTGAGAACACAGCATGGGAAAACATTTGTAGAAAATGATTTGGTTTTTAAGTTAAATGGTTTTCCACATCAACTGCAGACTATGTTGCTTCCAGCATCATCAGGAGAGAGCCGCTTTGTTAATTTACCTTTAATGGTGAGGTTAAAGCAACCGAGCCTGTCTCCTGACAGAGAATCAGCTCCACACTGCAGAACCACTGCGCTGGGTTGGTACATCTCCATAACCTTGGCCATGATCTACACAAACAACAACACCCACTCACTAAAATGCTTCCGTCCATCAAGAAAGACCTCAACTACCAAAACATCACAGTGAACAGATCTTTGTTTACTCACAGGTTTGAATATGGCTTCATATGACTCATCGTCAATCCCATCTCTCAGTGGGTAATTCACAGCGTAATATTTACCCTTCCCAGCACCGATGTCCTGTAGAGAAGAAGGTAAATGTCAGTTCACTGTGCAAATATGACAAAATTACTTTAATTTGTCACATTTTTTTCATGGCTTACCCTCAGGTCGCCTGTGCCCGGGAAGTACTCTCCATACTTGTGGAAGGACACTGTCATGACACGATCGGTGGTGTAGAAGGCCTCCTCCACACCGTCTCCGTGATGGATGTCAATATCTATGTACAGAACTCTCTGGTGGTACCTGGAAAAAGTGGAATAAATCATTTAAGTCCTAAAATTGTTTTACTTAGCCTATGAGAAAAACATTTTAGGACTTTGTTTTAGACTTTGTATTCTACATTCCTTTTCGAAAACACGTCTGATTAGGAGAATAACTAAAACCCCAACTCATCAGTTTTCAAATAAGACTTTTGATCAACCCTGCAAAGTATCAGCTACTCTTACAAAACAAACCTGTACTTAAGTGGCTGTAATAAGGCTCTTCTACTCACTTCAGTAGCTCCAGAATAGCCAATACGATGTCGTTGACATAGCAAAACCCAGAGGCCTCGGACTTCTTGGCGTGATGCAGGCCTCCAGCCCAGTTGATAGCGATGTCTGTCTGCTGTTTGTTCAACTTCACCGCACCAGCTGAAGCACAAAAATGAATTAATAGCCTGATTATACTGAATTTAACAGATTACTGGGGCAATGATGGGATGACTACTGTCCACCACAGCATTTTGTCTGACCAGTACTTAAAAAGAGAAGCAAAACTTACCAACGGAGCCCCCTCCTGAGAGCTGGCAGAACTCAAACAAACCATCAAACACGGGACAGTCCTCTCCCACATTAACTGCAAAGCAGCAGCAGAGAAATACATATTATTGCCGATTTCAAAACTTGTGCAGAATACTCTACAAATGCAAAGGATATATTTGATTAAACTTACATCTCTGCATTTGTTTGCTGTACTCTGACATGTTGTCCGGCCGGATTGAACGCAGGAATTTGATGTAATCATCACTGTGATACTTGGTCATCTCTTCTCCGCTGGCTTTGTGTGGACGCTGCAACACACAGGGCAAAAATGAATACCTGAGACACACAAGCACAGCTAATGAAAACTTAGTGAGAATATAATTTGACATACATATATCTCCATCTTTCTGTAGAGTCCATAGTTGAGCAACAGGTTGTGAGTCATGCGAATTCGGTGTGGCTTCATGGGATGCCCCTGCCCATAGTAATAATTTCCAACATCACCTGAAAAAGACACACCACGTTAGATTATTTGTTTATTTCGCAAGCAAAAGAAGCACATATGTAAACATGAAGCAAACAGTCAAACGTGATAACTTCCTGTTCAGAGCAGGTTTCTGAAGCGAAAAAGTCGTTGAGGAATTGAACTCCATGATGCTCGTCGGTTATGATCCTGCGACCCAAAACACTGAAGTCAAACCGCCTCTACGAAACTACACAAAGTGCTCAGCTACATTTACACGATGGCGCTTTGTTACTCAAGCCGATTGACGTCGACTAAACCCGTATTTTGCGCCTACTACCCGGCATTTGAAGGTAGCAAGACGAGCCGTTTTAATGTTAGCTTGGTGTCGTTAATTGCGGTGACAATGAAGTCCTCAAATCCCCATTGTTAGCTCTTTAGCTAGTAACGTTAACTAATCAAGTTTAAGTATTAACATCTGGTGGATAAACGACTTAAAATGCATGTGAAGGGAAGCCGGTGGATTTAGGAGGAATTGCGTAAATACTAATAAGACACAAACACTGTGAGGACTAGTTAAGCGGCACTGTGTTACACTGAGATGTGAGAGTAGCAGGCGGCTCGAGCTAGCTAGGTTAGCTAACGTGCCAGGTTAGCAGGAGGTGGAAGAAACTGCGACCTTTGTTGGCGCAAAAGTGGCGGATTTCATTCACAAGCCCGTCCGTTTCCTAAAGTAAAGGCACACGGGTACTCACCGTCATAGTAGTAGCAAACTTTTTTCTTTGTTCCTTGGGAAGTAAGCGCCATTTTACTGCTTTTTGGCTGGCTTTCACCGCACACCACAGGAGACAACAGCGACAAGAGGCGGATAGTTTGTATCACGTCCAATCATCAATGGGATGTAGTGTGAGCTGCTGTCAACAGGGGGCGACAGTCACAGCCCCCCGGGCCAATAAATAAATAAATAAATACATTATATTTAATGTGAAGTTGTTGTTGTTGTTTTCAAATCTATTTTTCTTTTCTTTTTTTTCTTTTGCCGATTATGTTGTTTTATTGGGAGGGATTGTTTTCTGACTGTTTATCAATGTTTGTTTTGTCTGGTTGTTGAAAATGAGCAAAATTCAAATTCATATGCTTTTGAAAAAAATGTTTTTACATTTGTTATTTTTACTTTTGTGTTAATAAATATTTATTTTATTAATTAATTACATTTACTGTTTATAATATCAATTGCGTTTTTGCTTCTATTTAATGATTATATATATATATATATTTAAGAAATTGTTGTATATATATTGTTTTTAAGGGGGGGGGGGGGGTAGGTAGGTAGTTGTTTTACCTGTTCAGTGGTGGCGAGATTACTACATTACTTTTATATATTATCAGTTGTCAGTTCCTGAATACAAATTCAGTTGCAATATTTGTAACAATATTTTGCCGTGCAACAAGAAAAAAGGCATGTCTACTACTACTTTTGTATAACCTCAAAATCAAACATTGAAAATATTGAACCCTAAAATGGATGCAGTCACAAAAAATTAGATTTCCACCAATATTGTTTTTGATGGAACATTTTATGCATTTTGCAAGATACAGCCTTCACAGTTGGTAAAATCAAAAAAGTATTTCACAAACTACATGTGTGTTGTGTCTTTTGTGTAAGTTTTGTTGTGGCAGTTTTTTTAACACAGTATACAAAACCTTAGCCACATAGAAAATGTTGCTCACAGCAAAGAGCACTGACTCAAAGTGTTCATCTTTCCTTTTCAATATCAACAAAAAGGAAAAAAAACAATATTATCCATCAATCATGTGCCATCCCTGGGTGGAACAAGACCCATTTCCTAATTAAAGGTCACAATACCAAAATTGGAAGTAAGGAATATCAAAATGTACTGTAGTAAAAAAAAAAAAAAAAAAAAAAAAACAATTCAGTATGCAGAAGAATAATAGTATTAAACTATTTATGTATGTATTAACTGTTGCATTAATGTGCACATTGAATTTTTTTAATGCAGCTGGTGGAGCTATTTAACTTACTGACTGCTATTTATTGCTTGGTTGTTTAACCTTTGGCAGTGCATCTCGTATAATAAGTTCATACATGTCTCATAAAACCTTAATTGACGGAGTGTGTGCATGGTCGTAAAAACATATTTTGAGTAGCTGTCATATGTTTTTGGCATATCTGTAGAACATGTGGCCAAGATCAACACTACAGTGTCCTGAATGTAGTATTGAATTTAATACATTTACATAAAAATACAAATAAAACATTTGAGCATTTTTGCATTTAATGAAAAAATCAACCCCATGTCTATATTTTGTGATGGGTTCTGCTTTATCATGCAACAGCCATCCAATCTTACTTATTTACGCACTGTAAGTAAAACAATTTAAAACCATTTATTAAACTGCAGAGGTAAAACACAGCTGAAGCACTTTGACGGTATTTACATGTGAATAAAAAGCACCAGGAGAGCAGCTGCTTATACAGGAACTGTTCCCAGTCTATTGAAGCAGCATGGTGATCGCTCTTCTCTCTGTTGTTGGCTCGGTATGGCTCCACATGTGACTGTATCATATCTAAGAGGCCACTTCCGAATAAGTTTGGTGCAGAAACAAAGTACTTTGTAAAACCTCAGTTTCTACCCTATCAATATAAATGCATGTACTGTTCAAAAACAAACAAAACAAAATCCAGCATCCATCTTCCCAGGCTGTGCCTTTAGTTTGAACATCTTAACTGTTAGTCTGTATGTCTTTCTGCCCTGTCAGGGCTATTCCTGATACTGCCTCTCTGTGGCAGTGAAGAAATCCTCCAGAACGCTCCTCAGGTACTCAAAGGTGGGCCTGTCGTCTGGGTTTTCCCTCCAGCACAGACACATGACATTATTATAAAGCCCCTCTGAACAGTTTTCTGGCTTTGGCATTCTGTAGCCCCGCTCCAAGTTCTGGATTACCTCTGGGTTGGACATACCTGAAAAAACAATAGGCAACATGTAGAAGAGTAGGTGACGTATGTGATGTTTTCAGCAATTATAATCCATGATAGGCTTTTATTTGTATGATTTTATAAAAATACATTGTGATGGACAAGTATGAGTACAGTAAGTGGTGGAATGTAACTAGGTACATTTATTCAAGTACTGTACTTTAGTACAATTATGAGGTAGTTGTACTTTACTTGAGTAATACCATTTTTATTGTAACTTTATACTTCTACTCCACCACATTTCGAGGCAAATATTGTACTTTTTACTCCACTACATTCAGCTGTCAGCATTCCTTTTCAGGTCAGATTTACATAAAGAAAATGATCAATTTAAAGTGATTAGACATTTTTTTTAATCAAACTCATTACCGTATATTAAGTCATTAAAATGAGCCCTTGAAATGCTGCATCATTAATATATTTCAAATATAAAAAAATATCTTTATAACAAGGACTTTTACTTTTGATACTTTAAGTACATTTTGATGCTGATACTTTTGTACTTTTAACTTAAGAAAGCTTTCAATGCTGGACTTTTTCTGGTAGTGGAGTACATTTACGTGAGTAAGGGATGTGAATACGTGTTCCACCACTTAGTACAGTGAATGAGTATTTACCAGGGTAAGGTATGCGTCCATATGTCACTATCTCTGTCAGGAGGATCCCAAATGACCACACATCCGATTTTATGGAAAAGGTGCCATAGTTAATAGCCTCTGGGGCTGTCCATTTGATGGGGAACTTTGCACCTAAGAACACAGAAAGAAAATAACATATAAAACCATTCTTCAGTTTTTTTGTATGACATTAAAAGTGATTACTTTCCTTGTCGCAATACACTCAGACAAAGTCTTACAATATAGCAGTTCATTTTCTATAAGACATCATTCAGCCTGAAAATAGGGTTCAATTGGCTCAAAAGAACATGTGATGTAAGTGGTTTCTATGAGTTCTTGTTACCTTCTCTTGCTGTGTATTCGTTGTCCTCAATCAGCCTCGCCAGTCCAAAGTCAGCAATCTTACAGATGAGTTCAGTATTCACCAGAATGTTGGCTGCTCTCAGGTCTCGATGGATGTAATTTTTCTCCTCAATAAAAGCCATGCCATCCGCCACCTGCAGGGGTCAGCACACCATCAGACAAGCCCCATGACTGAGTTTCAAGCATGCAAGAGTGTGAAGGGACCTGTGTATACTTTGATATTGTGTAATACTTATGTGTGTTGGACAGATGAACTGATTTGGTGAACTCCCAAATCAGGGAGTTTACCACTTCCCCAGGTCAGTCCCTTATACCCTTTACCTCTCTGTACTCCACCCAGGTACACAGCTGGGCCTGCTCGACTTCCTGATACTAAAAGCTGAAGTCCTGACTTTACCTTATTGCAAAGAGGCTAGTTATTCCAGTGACTGTGTTTCTGATTCAAACAAATACTCTGAGTCATTTTTGTACACAGGCAGACATCAGATCAGAACTGATACTACACTAATGCATGAGGCAACTTGTTCGTGAGCAAGGCATCTAAATCCAGAATCAAGAAGATTTCCACCCACAGTTATTAAGTATCTGTGTCTGTGTTTATATATCTATCCTTTCTACATTTTGCTGGGTCAGTGGTATATATTTCAGACAGGAGAATCTATGACAAAGGTGTGAATTGCCCTCTGGGTCTCGTCAGTAATGTGAGATGTACGTTTGTCTGTGTATTTCATAAACCTCTACCGTCACCATGGCTTCAAACAACTTAGCGCCTCCTTAGTTTATTTAATTGTAGTATGATTCAATGTGACATTCCTTTGCATTCATTAAAGTAAAATCTCCAGCTCCTCTTATGTCATGCATAAATTTTAAGCAAGCTAAAGGATATGGACAGAGTATCCAATGGTTCGGCAACAGCAAAGTCATTAATCACTTGAATTTTTATGGTCCATCACATGATGGTTAGAGTAACTTGCTTAGTGCTTTTACCACAAATGCTATAAGTGCATGTTGACTGCCTTGAAAGCATCTTTCTGTAAGATATGTTCACCACAAAGCTCTGTATAAACTCTACCTCTCTGCGCCAAGCTCTAAGGCGTCGGAGAATTTGCCTACTCCGGATGAAGAATCTCTGGTCTTCTTAGACTTTGAAATTTCACTCAGTCTTCCTGTGGTTGTGTTTTTCCATTCCCACACCCACAATACATGTAAGTCAAAGCTCCTTTACTGGCATGTAACATTTCAAGAAGTAGATGTGGGCGTAATTAAGGTTTTTTGAATAAACTCATTTTGTTGCTCAGAGTTAGATAAGAAGGTTGATACCGTTCTCCTTTCTGTATGCTAAATGTGAAGCTAGGGCCTGTACCTTAGCTTAGCTTAGCTTAGCTTAGCTTAGTTTAGCATAAAAAAACAGGGAAACAGCTAGCCTAGCTTTGTCCGAGGGTAGAAATAAAGCTACTAATAAGCACCTATAAAGCTCACTAAACAATCAGTAATTGAGAGTTCTCAGTTCTCACTTTATCCATATGTTTGGTATCAGGATTTGTCACCTTGCCCTCATTTTGACATTTTAGCTGAGTCAGCATCATGTTGAGTAGATAAAAGGTGTCTTAGAAAATTAAAGACAATGCAGACATGCCTTAAACCTGTATTCTTGCTAATGGTCAGTTGGGGGCAACACCACTTGTTGCAAAAAGAAGTCTGATTGTATAGAAAGTCTAAGAAAATAACCATAGTTCTCACATGATTCATCACCTCAGTAAACAGTTTAAAGCCTAAATTGCTAGATTCTCGGTTTCTTCATTGTTCATGTTCATTTTGTAAATTATGGTCCCATTAAGTGTAAATTGGACAATAAAGCAGGTTATACTTTAGTGCATGGCTTACTTGTAATTGACAAGATTCTACCTGTCGATCAGGGTAAAGGGCAGACAATGTGTTTACATGGCAATGTGTGCATTAAAATAGTTGTGAACTTGTTTGTAAGTGTTTTCAGATACACCTTGTTAACCAAGACAGCTAGTTAGTGCCAGTGTTAGCTTGTAACTTAGCGTTTGATATGCTAATGGTATCTGGTAACCTGTGTAACCTCCACAGCTCCAACCTCTCCAAGTATGTTCATTTTTAGCCCCAAAACACCAAGATGGTGATGACTAAAATGCCAAACCTAGTCCACAAACCAATGGGTCATGCCACGTTGGCCACATCCACTGTTTTTATTTAGTCTTTGGTGCCAACAGGTCTAGACCAATGTTCGTCACAATACACATGCACCTCTGCACACACACCCATCCAACTCTGTCGTTATTACAAGGTTAGTGTTGAGTGTGAGCCTCATTACAACCGTGGTCAGTTTCCTGCCTATGAGGATCGTGCTGAGAGAATAGGAAGTCAAAGAACAAATGAAAGAGAATGTGGTAAATGGGGTGAGAGAGGTACAGAGAACAGACACACTGATAGTAAAAAGAGATGTCTTGCCTGAGCCGCCATGTCTATCAGAGTGTTCATGGGCACATTGCTTCCCTCCGTTGTTTTCAGGTAATCCACTAGGCTACCTGTGGAAATGAAAGTGAATTTATCTTACAAATCAGGTCATTCTCAACAGGTGGACACATGCAACCTATTTCTGTAAATAATAAACTAGGTTAGCACCACCAGTACATCCTACAGATGCATACACTTGTTTATTGTATCTGAAGGGTCTATGTGCAGAAGATTAAGCAACAAGCTGGTACTGGGAACAAAAGTGAAGTCATGCTTTGTGCAGATTATATTGATGTCAAAAAACATCATGATTCCATACAGACATAAATAGACAGCCGGACCAGAATAGAAGTTAAATCAGGGAACATAACAGCGTGAGGAAGTACAGGAGCATCAGTCAAGTTGATACATAGTTTCTGACAGCAGACTTTGTGTTGAGTTTGATTAGCGCAGAACAATACCTCTATGCACCAGCCAACCAAGTCAAACCAAAGGAAATACTTTAAGAGGAATGACTGTGCCAGGAAAGAGGAGGCCTTTGCTCTTCTGCTTAAGTCCGGAAGACTGCTTTTGAAGTCTGAGAGCCAGAGAACGCTCTTTGTCAAGGTCACAAAGGGAAGCTGGGATGACACGCCTGTTATTTTTCATCTTTGTTGTCTTCGATAGTAAAAAAAAAAAAAAAAAAGGACAAACTGAAAAGACGGGAACTACGAGCCATCCTTTCTCTTCACAACAGAGGCGACAATTGTGTCCTGTCCACACGTGGATCCCAGACAAAGAGCCAGCCTCATGTAGAGCCACTGCTGGTGGTTTACAAGCCACTCATACAAGTCCATACAAAGGCACTGCATTCAATTCAGCTGCAAGGCTGTTGCTGTGTTTGCGACAGCAATCTCTGTATGCATTTTGTTATTGTTCCTCCCAGTGAAAAAGAATTACAAAGACTTTTGAGGTTAAAGTGAAACAGATACTGGAACACTTTTGGTCATAGGGCTTGTAATATGGAAAATTGTTTGCAGCTGTTACCATTACCCCATTTTAATACTTGCATATGTGATTTGAAGTAATTTCACACGTACTTTGTTTTGTAAGAAGGGAGGGAAAAGTTCCAGTGGCAACTGCCATTGTCAAAGATTGTTTACTACTGCAAAGTCTTCCAATACTTGGACATGTGCATGTGCTTGTGAGTGTCTGGATGCATGTACGTAATAAAGACTCTGGAAAGTAGCCAAGTATCATCATGGGGTCTCAGTGAACAATAACCCGGTGAATCACCTTCTCCTGTTTTAACACCCCCCACGTCCCAGACAGGCCAGGAGAGACTTCCCCTCGGTGAGTAAACACCAGTAACCTGTCTGAAGAAGCCCGGAAAAAAGAAGCGAAAGTTCATGTTTGCTTTGAAACATTTTAGCACAGAGCGGCGAATGCAGGAGCGTCATGAGGAGAAGCTGAAAATAGCCTCATCAGAAGGCAAGCCACTTCAGCAGAGCAGCATGCTTTGGGAGGCAAGGCTCATGACTTAGCTCCCTTATTTAGGTTTGCTCTCACAGCTGCATTCATGTCCAATCATGAGTGATGATTATACCGTATTGTTCCAGTAAGCATATCATATCTGCTATCAAACACAAATATATAGGAAGGCAGCTGTGATTAAAAGGTGTTCAGCTAATTCAACAGAGTCACTGGAGTCTGACGACACCATGAGTCATAACAAGGGTGAAACACATGGGTAGCTTTTGTTTGAGCATGCGCTCACTCACCCACAGTCTGATACCAGATCAACATGTTTGATCCTGAACGCTGCCTATAAAACTCTTCTTTGTCTTGGCTCCAGGAGCAGACCTTACCCTGATGACACCGCCTTTGGTGTTCAGGGCGAAGACATTAAAGAAATGATCATTTCAGACAGGTTAAGACATATTCCAGGTGACTGCACTGAACTGAAATGAGCTGGTATGATTACAGAAGGATTTGATTTTAATTTAGCTTCAAATGAGCAATCATTTCACGGAAATACCCAGGCACCAGGTTTTGCTTTTCTTTTGATAATTGTAGGTTTCCCTGTTGATGCTTGGTGTTATTAGTAGAAGGCCTCAGGCTGTGACACATAGAGTATTTCTACCCACCATTTTCCATGTACTCTGTGACGATAAAGATTGGCTCCTGCGTAACAACAGCAAAGAGGCGGACGAGGCGTGGATGCTGCAGGTTCTTCATCATGTTGGCCTCTGCCAGGAAGGCTTCCACCGACATCGTGCCCATCTTCAGGTTCTTGATTGCCACCCTCCGGTCATTATTGTACACACCTGAAAATATACATTCAGATGTCAGTGGTCATGATCAGTGTGCCAACATGCTCACAATTATAATGCAGGTATAAGGTTAAAGCTGTCTCCTCAAAATTACATTCACATGCAATGAAACTGCACTCTGAACCACATTTTGAAACAAAGTAGGTAATAAGACTTACTTGGTTAGGCTTAGGAAAATATCATGGTTTTGGTTAGGATTAGGGTTAGGGAAAGTATAAGTAGTTGTTATTGTTATTATTATATATATCAGTTAACTACATTACATAGGTGATGTAAGTTAGTATGTTATTGGCTGAACATCCTGTGTTTGTTAACCTATCCCTCCACCGCAAGAATGCAATTGCATTCTATGAGAATGTAATTTTTAAGAGACATAATTGCCATTTTACCATTTTATTTTACTGTGTTTAGTTTGCTTAGCATGCTAATATTTACTTCATAGCACTAACAACAGTAATCACACAAGTATAAAAGCGGCCGGTGGGACTGTCATTAGTTTTGCAGGTATCTGGTCATAAACCAAAAGTTTGGAAAACTTTCATCTGTCATTTTGGGGTAAGAGTAAAAATACACTGGCTTCTTTGTATTTCTTTAAATCAACCACAGTCGTCTTAGTCGGTGCTAAGCCCAGGATGCAGTGACAGTGCCCTTGCAAATGAGATAGCAGTGACAACAGAAGGGGAGGAGAATTCCAAATATGCAGCAAATGGCAAGTTTTTACCAACATGTGAATGACGCCAAAAATCTCTTAGATTCATCCTCTTGGCACCATGAATATTTTTTTACAACAGTTGCTGTTTTAGTCAAAACAGAATATGTCGACCCCATGTTGTTGCCAGAAAAACAGTCAGGTTAACCAAAGTCCTGTGGTGGACAAAGTACTCAGATCCCTTACTTAATTAAAAGTACTAATACCAGACTGCAGAATTACTCTCCAAAAGTAAAAGTCCTGCATTCAGAACTTACTTAAGCAAAAGTAAAAAGTATCAGCATAAAATGTACTTAAAGTATCAAAAGTAAAAGTGCTTGTTATGCAGAATAGCCCCACTCAGATTGTTTTATTGATTCCAAATATATTATTGGATTATTATTATTGATGCATTTATGTAGGCAGAGTTTTAATTTTCTCAAGGTATGGCTCATTTTAATATACTGTTATGTGTAAATAAAAAAAGTATATCACTGTAAATTTATCATATTTTTATGTTAAATCTTGACCTGAAAAGTAACTTAAGCTGGTAGCTAAATTTAGTGGAGTAAAAAGTAAAATATTTGCCTCAAAAAGTAGAGGAATAGAAGTATAAAGCTACAATGGAAATACTCAAGTAAAGTACAAGTACCTGAATAAAGTATAGTACAGTACTTTTATAAATATCTTTTGTTAGTTAGTTAGTTACATTCCACTACTGCCAAAGTAATGCTATTTGCAAGGCTGAAAACATTTTGGATGAATGAACTACTACACTGTGTTTATTGTAAAAGTAAACCAGCAGAGCTGCCACCTCAGCCTGGTTATTATGTCACGAGTGTCTGAAACGAACATCAGTTCCACATGACTCATGCAAACAGGATCTCATTCCAGATCTGGTACACTAACACATGTCAATCAAACCCAAGGCCAACCAGTTCCATCTTCAGCCATGTAACTCCATGCATGAAGCGGAGCAATGGGAACACATTACACTCAAAGCATTCCTTCACCTCTTTTATCTACAGCAGAAATCTTCTCACTATGGTTATCGCATATTTTTATTAAACACTTCATTGCAAGTGACAGTCACTCCAATTATTCAAGTCTGTCCTCAAACTAGTGTTTGTGAGTGTTGCAGTGCCCAGGCTGCATGTAACAAGAGACTGTAAACAGAAAGTGGCTGTGAAATGAGGACAAGTTCCATGGTTGGCGATGTTTATCTCTAATAGTGTGTTTGGGATTGTGCTGGCAAATGAGGATGGAAAATAGAGGGGAAATACCCGTCCAATTTGAATAATAAGAAGGATGTGGCTCAGATTATTCCAGCTGATACTCTTGTGATCAAAACATGTTGCCTTCTTGTTTGACTTAATTCTCCAATGACAATATACGTTTATACAAGTATTGTAAAAAGGCAATTCATCCAATCCTTTGAGCTCTTTGGGAATTTAAATTCATGTAGTTTGACCAATCTTGCATAACAGGAATAATGCTTGTCATCATTCTGCAGCTAACCAGCTCATACAAGCCTACAATTAAGACTCGGTTGAGGAAACTGTTCTGCATACGCTGCAGAAAAAGCCTGGGGAAAGGATTTAGCAGCCCGCAACTTGATTGAGCAACTGGGCTTTGGACATGTGATGTACAAAATGGTGCAAACCCCCCATGCACAGAATGGAAAAGACCTAAATGATTTAATTTAATTTGAGAAATAAATCATATCCCCATATACTATTCCCTGTCACTCACCCATCCAGACTTCTCCGAACTGTCCAGCACCAAGCCTGCGCTCCAGCTTCAGGGACTCACGAGGAATCTCCCACTCATCCTGCCACCAGGGCTTCTGCGGGGCCCTCGACTGACACGGCTTCACCAGCTTCGTGCACAGCCCATCTGCTTCACCTGGACAACAGAGCGAGGGCACACAGGTTTAAAATCATTCAAATGAAAACCACACAGAAATCTTGATTATTCCTCCCCGAAGAGGCTGCACGCACGTGAGTGATGCTGGACGAGCTCCTTCAGAGAGTTAAAGGATATCTTGGCTTGGATGTAGAAGCCACCGTTGTCCATGTTACGGATTCTGTAGTGCTTGACTCCTTCGCCAGTGTTGTGGTCCAGGTCCCTGATTGATAAGGAGTATGACCCTGGAATAAAGAGGAAGCATAATAAAGTCAGATGATGCAGATTTTTCCTTAAATATTGTAAAATGACAAAGCAAATCAGGTTTAAACATAGGTTTGGAGATTTATTTGTAGTGTTTTGACTACATTTAGTTCAATTATTGGCCTGAATTTCAGTTTAGGACTGATTGAAAGGTAGAAAATATACCAGGGAACCCTTATGTATGTTCCTCGGATTTATTTGACCTATATATTTTTTTAAACTTTTGATTTGAAAGGCATTTCTGAACATACACGCCAATATCAAGATAAAGTAACTTTAAGTGCGTACAGACTAAAGAGAATTTGGATTCTGCTTATTTGAGAAAACACGGGAAATAGTTTGTGTACACAAATATAACAAACTTTTATTCATATATCATTATTTATGTTTTTCTTCTGAAAATCTTTAAGGGACCCCCTGGCAGAGTGCCATGGACCATGCTACGAGAATCACAGTTAAACACTATTTAAAAAACATGGATTTAAGGCACATTTAGTGTTTTTTTGTTGATTTTCTAACACAAACAGTTGAAAGAATGAAACGTGCATTGAAGCAGAAAAGCAAATCTTAAATTAAACAGATGATGCAAGGTGGAAAACAGTAAGAGGGGTTTGGGGAAATGAGTCTTATGTTATAAACACTGCCAGTAATAACAAGATTGATTGATATACAGTCATGGAAAAAAATGTTACACCATTTAGTTTAGATTAGTTTAATTTTACCCATTTTCCATGGTTTTCTTGATAATAACCAAAATCATTATCAAGAAAACAATGGAAAATGGCTAGATATCAACTCTTAAATTAAATTCTTATGAGCTATATGTTGTTATCATTATATTTGTCCAAACAAATGTGCCTTTAGTTATACCAGGCATTACAATGAACAAGAAATTGAAGCAAACAAGGGTGGTCAAATAATTTTTCCATGACTGTAGTAGATTCTATAGTTCTGCAATGTAATTTAGCAGACACTTTTATCCAAAGCAACGTGCATTTGAGAGTTCATATAACACAAGCAAAGTCAGCAAAGAACACGTGAGTGCCATGGGTTAAGTTTGAGTCCAAGATGATACCAGTCATTTTGTGTTACCTTGTCTCACAATGAATATCTAAAAATGGTACATGTAGCACCTTTGAGCAAACGGAACAGTGGAAACTGAATATACCACTGAGAAACAACCTTGTGAAATAGAAACTCTGATTGTGTTTACAATGTATGAGTCAATGTCACAAAAGATCACCTTGGGTTGTCTCACTCTCTCGAATCAAGAAGGAGCCCTGCGTATTCCCAGGAGCGAGGAGGAGCCTCATGGCTTCGTTTCTAGAAATGTTCTTAAAGAACCACCTGCAGCACAAACACACAACATGCTTCACACTTTGAGCTAACCACTTCCCTTCCCCTCAGGGACACAGCATGCATGATATGAGATGGTGTCGAGGTTGAGTGACAAGCAGTGTCGTTATGTTTCCTGTATGACGTACGGTTCAGTCTCCACTGTGGTCATTGCAACAAAGTTGTGTGGGATGTAGCCCTGCTGGCCTGTGGTGAGAGACTGTGCCAAGTACCACTCCGGATCATCCCTGGATGTCAAAAGAGACAGCAAGAAGTGAGTTTACATGTCTGTGATGCCTCACAGCAGTCTAGACTTTGTGGGATGAATGAGCACACCTTTAGAAGACAGTTTAAATAAACCCCTCCAGGCAAAAGGGCTCTTTGCAGTGTGCATGAAATGAACCGCATCACATTTTGCAGGTGTGTAAATGTCTTGTATTACATACAGGTGTCAGCAGAAGAGACGGGCGAGACGCCTCACTATTCATAAACTTTATAAAGCTTGTTAGAATAGTTCCCCCTAAAATCCAAATGTATAATATTTTCATACATTCATTTTTATCTAACCTTCAACCAAACTCACATAATCACATTTTATTCATTAATTTAATTGTTTAATTACATTGTTTTTCTTCCTATATTATAATATTTTTGGTGCCCTTTATGTAGAGCAAAAACACTAAAAATGTCACTATTTAATGGCATTTTTGCACCAAAACTCCCTGAGAAATTTTGTCAAAAATATGTCAAAATCCACATTAACAAATATGTGTGTATGTATGTGATCTTAAATCCTCTTCATGTCTTAGAAATCCCCCAAAATTCCCAGATATACTTCATAGGTCATGACCTCACCGGCCTCAATAATATTATCGATTAGTATGCTTAACCACCAAATAAACCCAATGTCTTTAGCTTTGTCATTAAGTTGTTTTTTTCTTTCCAGGCAATAATTGTGATTTAACCTTGACAGATAAAGTGTATGTCTTCTCAAAAATTTACTAATCAATCTCCTCCAAACATATCACAATGAAAATGAAACCACAATTAACAGGATTGTGACTGAAAACTTAATGAGTCCAACTTTATGGGCAACCGTGTATATTTTCATACCTTCATTTTTGTCTAACCTCCAACCAAACTCGGTTTCTAATGTTTTTAAAAATCTAATTTTATTCACAAATTTAACTGTTTAATTACAATGTTTTTCTTCCTGTAATATTATTACTTGGTGCCATGTATGTAGAACAAAAAACTTATTTCACTTTTTTTGAGCATTTTTGTGACAAAACTCACTCAGAAATGTTATCAAAAATATGTTAAAATCCACATTAATATAGTGTATCTATGTAATCTCAACTCCTCTTTATGACATAGAAACCCCCCAAAATTTCCAGATATACTTCATAGGACATGACCTCATCGGCCTCAATGATATTATCCATTAGTTTGCTGAACCACCAAATAAACCCATTGTCTTCAGCTTTGTTTTACCCGGTTACTCATAAAGTTGGAATAAAATATTTTTACCTCTTCCCATGAAATGATTGTGACAATATGATTTGTTCTTGACAGATAAAGTGTATATCTTCTCAAAACATTATTAATCAATCTCTTCCAAACATATCACAATGAAAATGAAACAATTAACAGGATTGTGTCTGAAACTAGATTATTCCAACTTTATGGGCGACCGTGTATATTTTCATACCTTCATCCAACCAAACTTTGTACAATTTTCGAATGTTTTTTTTTAAAAATCACATTTTATTCACTAATTTAACTGTTTATTACATTGTTTTTCTTTCTGTATTATAATTTGGTGCCATGTGTGTAGAACAAAAAACTTATTTCACTTTTTTACGAGCATTTTTTGCGCCAAAACTCCCTCAGAATTGTTGTAAAAAATATGTTAAAATCCACATTAACATAACATGTATGTATGTGATCTTAACTCCTCTTCATGACATATAAACCCCCCAAAATTTCAAGATATACTACATAGGACATGACCTCATCAGCCTCAATGATATTATCCATTAGTTTGCTGAACCACCAAATAAACCCATTGTCTTTAGCTTTATTACATTTATAAGAGCCATCCTGTTTATTTAAAAAAATCTATTTAAAATTAAATAAAAAAGCCTTTAAACTTTTCCTCAAAGCTAGTTAGTTACTCCAGTATTTTACTGCTAAACGCACAAACTAAACAAACTTTTACCTTTATTTCCTGTCTTTATATGCATACAGGTTTCCATTTTTAAATCCAGGGTGTATTCATGTAGCTAAACGCTTCTGACATTTTGTACTTATTTAACAGTTGACAGTAAAAAGAGACGAAGGGGGGTTTACAAAGGTCACAAAGGTAAATACTTGATATGTGTCTTAAAATAGGTGACTGTGAATTTTTGTAGCTATAAATGATCATTAATATAGCTGGCAAGAACGTACAGCAGTTTTGTTCCACACCGTAGTGGTCCGACACAGTTTTCAGTGCCGTGGGGGTTGATGGATAGAATATGAATTTTTGTCTGGGGCTGAAATATTAATTAAAATCTGTAAATTAGCAGCTTACTTGTTGAGGATCTTGAGTTTGTCTCCCTTCTCAAAGCCCAGGTCACCATCATGTTTGGGTTCGTAACTGTATATGGCCACCACAAGATTGTCTGCAAGAAGAATGTTATAAGTTTTAGTTGAATTAAATAAAGGAAAGGTGTACAGAAATCTTAATAAAGTATTCAGCAAAGCCACATTTGCATTTTGAAGCAAATTGAAATTTTAAGTTGACTTTTCAACGAGGGGTTCGTGCTACACTTTGGGGGTTATTTTGTTTTCCGTGATCAGTGGAGAAACCATATTTTGTTTCCAACGAGAAAATAAACCCACAAATGTTCACAAATAACTGCAGTTCATTGTGATTTTCTTTTTCACTTTAAGACGGACATATAATGCAAAAAAAAATTACAGGAAGATGAAATGGGGCACAAGGGGATGTGAAACCCCAGTGGCAGCAAATGTGGCTAAATATGCTTTTTGATGAGTTAGAAGTTTCACATAATAAAAAAAAATGTAATTGTAATTTGTTATTTATATTTTATCTAATTGTGAAGATAAGATACTTGTGGTAAAATTAAAATAAAATGCATTTAAAATATTACATTTCCAACATTTTTAACATAATTTCCTCATGTATTCATTTATTCTTTCAATAATACTTTAACACTCTTAAACAACCTAATACTGCCACTATTTCCCCATAATTTTACTGCTGCTATTATTTAATGCTCTGTACCTTAAATCATCCATTGCACGTCTTTCCATCTAAGAAGATCTTTTTTTTTGTCTCATTAAAATGGAGTCATGTGTTGTTTGTAACTTGACTCTTTATACAACATATAAAACAAGCTCAGACACACACAGAACATAATTTGTATCTCGTCACCTGGTAAAGGAGATGTAGGAGGTGAATGCTGTGATGGGTATGGAATCAGCTGGTCGGTGTACTGTTGAGGGGAAAAACAAAGTCCCACTTGCATTTAAAGTTCAGCTTTCCAAGTTTCACATTCACAGCAACAGATAATGAACATTTCAGGTGAATCACACAGCTGTAATCAGTAACAGTTTCTCTCTCAGACAAAATGTCTCGTGGTTGTGGCGAACACAGGTGGTTTTCTCCTTTATTTAATCTAATGGGACATCTAACTCATGTAGAGGAAACAAATGACTCTCCCATTTAATCACACACACAAAAGACGACTTCCCGCAATGCAGTTATGTAAAACGTTCTGGAATGAAACAAACAAAAACAAATTGTACTTTTCTTGGTTATAGTTACATCATTTACAGAATATGAAATCTATTGTGGGAGCCCATGTGGTGTTCACACTTTCTCACATGTACTGCAATCAACTTGTGGAATGGTCATCCACATTCAACCACAGTATTAACCTAAACCCATTCATGTCGAGTCTACATACACACAGAAAGTTATTCATACACTGCTGATGCCTCACACACAAACTGTCCATAGACACTTACTGGGTTGCATGACTGGGGAGGTATGGGACAGTTGCAGTGTTCGCAGATTTCATCCAAGTTCTCGATCCACTCGCTGTCTGAATAGTCCGAACTGCAGTTACAGCCCATCTTTTCTGCAATTTAGAGATTCAGCTCATTAAGCTATTATGGACATCAACAACTTCATAAAAAATTAATGATATCTTTGTTTTTACTAACTAATAAAACATTTTTTTTTTGCTTTTTGGCCGATGTCGTTCATATTAATCAGTTTTCTAGCATCAACAAGCACTTTAAAACCAATGTAGTAGTGTCAAGAACTTCAGAATCTTATCATAGTTTTTGTTCATTTGAATGTATTAATGAGAACTGCTCTAATTTTCATATTTTATTTACTTATGAGTGTGTGTTTTGTTTGTTTTAAGAGTCAACTGTTGTGTCATGACAATAAAGTATAAAGTTAGTCTGTCATGCACTGTAAATCAGACTTCAAATACAGTTCGGTGCTACCCTGACAAAAAACTTAACAATAACAACAACTTTAATTGCATTTTTAGACTTGTACATGGAGGATGCCGACAGAAGACACAAAATGTTTCATTTCCGAAAAGCTGTGTCTGAGGGCCTCGCCTCAAAATGGAGACTGAGTGGTGAATCAGACTCGAAACTAAGACCCAACACCTGTAAAAGCTTTCTTTTTTTAAAACTGCACATAACATTCAATTAAAATCCGGAGCTGTGACAAACAGCAACATTGTTAGTGTCGCTGTAAGCATTGCAAATTCGTTTATGTTCTAATTCTACTTGAGACTTGAATAGTAGGCTCTATAAAACTCAAATACTAATCTTTTATAATCCAGTGTCTGCACGTGTTCTGTATTGGGCTTTACACTGGTGCACTGTACGAAGTGGCTTTCTCAAGCTCACTTGGCTCCCATTGAGCCGCTCATGGAAAAGGGGGTCAGTGGGCTAATCGCAGCAGCCGCCTGTCCCAAAAAGCTCGGAGCCGTGAGAAAGATCCGGAGAGGCCTGACCCCGCCAGTAACAACCCACCACCGTACTGAGACCCCGGGGAACGAGTCACAGGAGGATCACCGAGAGTTTTCTTGAATTATCAGCACTCCTACGCCTGTTGGCCAGCACCCAGGGAGTCACACAAACAAAGTCAGCATTTTCCACTGAGGGGCTACCCTCTGCTTTTTATGATCTGCAGCGGAGGGCCTTTCCAAACAAATACTGATGATTGTTATTGCTTGCAAAGTATTATGGGTATATAGATGGTCGTGTAAGGTCAAGAATGACCTCAGCGGTTTGGCATTGGCAGTGCTGCTTATAGGCTAATAAACTACATCCTTTGAAATTTAGAAGAATATAAACAATATTTTCACACACAAAAAATACATTTTTATTGGATTTTATAGTTGTTGTACCAATTTTGACATTTTACACCCAAATTTTTACATCATCACCTGCATTAACTTTCACATATGAACATGAGCTATGGATTTAAAGACACATATATGCCTGAAATGTGTATTTTACTTTTGAAATAAACAATATAAAATAAATTAATCTGGTAGATATTAATAATTATATTAATATATAAGCAGCCAATTGTTCTTATGTAGTCCAATCTTTTTTTTGTTATGATTTTTTTTTATCAACAGTGACAATTACAGCATCTGATTATATTTTATGAGTCTTTAGTATAAAATATACATAAAAAATATGGATTTCATGTATTAAGCCATTACTTCTGGGTGTGGACATTATTCTTCATTATACATCAGTTTTTATATATCACACAAAAGTCAAAAGACTTGACACAAAACAACCCCTGGGATATGTAGCATGTTATATAATATATAATAATAACAGTGAAATAATAGTATTTATCTCAGTTACAGCCTTTTCTTTCTCTATATTCTAATCACACAAAACACCGATGAACTCACAAGTTTGAAACTTACCTCTTGAAATATGAAACGTCTCTTCAAGCGTCCAACTCTGTCAGATTTCACGTTTCGCCATAAAGATATCCTCTTGTCGAATCTTTTCTAAAAGAGCTATTTAGCAATAAGTGAGTTTTTCACCAAGGGAGCTGCGGTGTGACGATTTCATCATCTGCTTGTCTGATTATAACTAACTCAATGCTAGAGGTGCTGATGTGTCTGTGCACACGCAAACACACACTTTGAAGGAGCGGAGGAGAGCGACTCAGAGAGTTTCCTGTCGTTGAAAGGTTGAGGGTTGCTCTGCAGGCTTCTGACAGGTGCTTCACCGTGCAGCTGTGTGTGAGCTGGGGGAACGTTATAGGCTCCATGGTAGAAAGGGGTCAGGACTGCTCCTTTCCCAAACATGTTTCCAATACAGTTTAAAAAAGGAGGCTATGGTAAGCTGTGAGACAGTGGCGGGGTTATATTTATATATTTTACCTTTGTGTGCAACATCTGTGCGTCAGTGACCTTTAAGGTCAACTCTCCCTGTAAGAGACTCATAGATAAGTCAGAGGATTTCTAGCAAGTAGTATTATACTTCATTCAGATTTATATTTGCAGTGAGGCCACACTACAGATTATTTTGGCGATTTAGGACAGTACATTTCCTGTTTAGTGGTTCAGGCCTCAGGTTTAGCATCAAACAGATTTTTTGTTTTGTCAATCACACATGTGGTTTGTGTTTGTTAGATTTGTGGCCGGCAAAACATATTTAAAAATAGACTTATGACTTATTTAAAAATAGACCCTGATTCTCAAAACCAAATATGAGAATTATAGACAAAATGAGTCACAAAAAATCTCACCTACAAAGAGAAAAAACAAGCAAATGTCAATCAGATCCGGGATGACCCTCCTACGAATTATCATTTGAGACTTTGAAACTGTTTAGTGGTCACATTTAGCCCAGAGAGGAGACGTGAATTAAGAAGTCTCTCACACTGCTAGCACACACAACACCTTTTGAGACAACTGTGCTGCGGGCCGCATCATTCTCTTGTGGTGAACGACTGCTTCTACAGAGCATGCACCGGCAGGAAATCAGTCCAAACCCTTACAGGAAGTTCACAGACATATGTGCTTAGAAGACTGCCGCAGCATAGATTAAGTCTCACTTGATGAAACCGCCCTAGCTCACTCTTTTTCCGTTAAAACACATAACTGAGAGAGTGTAAATCTAAGAGGGTGGGTGAAGTCTTTTCACTTTTTTGAGTCTTGAGGATGATTTCGATAAAGTAGATAAAGCAGAATCTTACCATACAAGAAAACTAATTCCACATTAATACGATGGAATAATACCGTGCTTCAACTGGAACATAGTTTCAAGAGCCTCACCATGTTTGAAGATGAGCTTTTGGCAGACCTGATGAGCCTTTAAGGGCATTCCTAGTTTCCCTTTAACCACAGCTGTCGCTACTTCTAAACGTGGTTGGAAATCACATTCTGTTACGCAATCAAATCGAGATACTATCAATATGCATAAAGTTTTCCAACCCTCCCACCGCCCCACTTCTCGATGCAGGTGCTGTCCTCTTTCATGTGAGCTTTTGTTTTGCTACGAATGCTAACTCATGTACACTTTAACGCAGTTTAACTTATTCAAATATCATGCATTTTAAAGTTTGTTTTGTTTCGAACCAATCACTCTAATTACAGCTCATATGATGGCATGTGATACGTTATGAGGTCAAGTGAAACTATCTGCAGGGCACAGCTGAGTGGCATGAGAAACTGCAGAGCTTTACTGTAAGTGCATTCACTAAAGAATGAGACCTCAAGGTACATTACTGCAATTTCTGTGCATTTCCATAAGATATTTATTTCCACTGTTGATGAAGTCATCCGTGTCCTCAAGTCTGCCACCTTCGGATCATGTCAACAGTCCTGGTTGTGCTCTTATTTCACACAGTGGCCGCACTCTGCCAAGGCATATTTGGTTTCTTGTTCGACTAATTATGTCCAACAATGTCGGTGGTTCTGCACATCCCTGCAGGGCCCCATTCTTATGTTTGGATATTACACCAGGTCATGAATGTCTCGTGGCTGGAAAGAAGAGACTATTGTGCAGGATGGCTTTAAGACCAAGGATGGATGACGGGGACGGATCTGATGGAGCATGTGGTGACATTTAGCCCAGATAAGAGTGATAGCAGAACAACAAGTGCTCCAACACAAGGGACCACATAAGTCATTTGTTCCTACCTTCTCGTATGACCCACAAGATGTTTCCTGAAGTATCACCCATACTGGTGGCAGGAGGTAAACATGTTATCATCATGGATGTAATATAAGAACTGGATACCAGACCCAAAGACGGCGGCTCAAGGAAAGTTTTACAAATATAAAACTTCCTTGGATCATGGATTTTGCAGTTTAAGTTGTCCTGTTAACAGTTTTACAGATGTATCTTTTATCATGGTCATCTTCGAGAGCAAAGAAAAGTATGTATTTTTGTAGGCCAACACTGAAGTTAGCATCATCATGGGGTTTGTTGAGAATTCACCTACGGGATTTTTGCATTGGATTTTGAATCATTGCAGAAAATAAGCTCTGTAGCAAACATGTTTCCGATGCTAACGCCTTTTGTTCAGCAAGATAATCTTCCTAAATAAACACCACTATTATGATTTTTGAAGTGCTAATGCAGCCGACAGAAGTTAAAAGCTAACAGTATGCTACAGCTAATTACACCATGGTCACATGACTTGAACATCACGACCATTATGCCTCAGATGGTCTCCGACAAGCTAATCAGCTGTTTTGACAAGCTAGCGAAACCGTAGCCAAACTGTTGCAAGAGCGCTGAAAAACACAACTAGAGGCTGTGAGGTGGACTAGTGAGAGTTCTTGTCCGTGTCCGTCGTGATGATGTTTAATGTCCCCAACAACTACTGTAGTCTCATTTAGCCACTTGTTAGCAACCAAGTTATTATGGACATTTAAAAACAAAATTCATACTAACAGATTTTATTTCGTACAACAAAACAAACTTCTCTTCAGCTTGTGTTAACCACAGACCGTATTTCAGGAATCTTATTAAAAAACATTCAAAATCATCACTGAGTTTGAGAGGAGAGACCCAGGGCGCTAAAATGCTAACTTACTTCCTGGTTTAAGAACTCATTCCTGTGGTGCCCAATTGGAGAAATACTTTGGCCACATGGGGATTTTTCATGGCAATACTGCAAGTAGTCACTGGGAAAAAATTGGCTACAACACTGATGGGCGGTGCTGTATCCAGTTCTGTAATACATCCAAAGTCCTCATACCTAAACATAACACTCTGCTTAGGTTTATGCACCAAAAATACTTGGTTTGGTATAGATAAAGACCATGGTTTGGGTAAAAATAAGAACATTTGTTACCAGAACCAATACTCCTCCCACCTCCCACTGAAAACAGAACCAGTCCAAAATTAAAACCATGTAATAACCAATATTTTAAATGCAAATTAAACATTTACAAGTGACATATTTATGGTAAAATCGTTTAATAGTGTTTTGTAGGTGCAAGAAAAAATACATTTTAATGCATTTCTTTTATACTTATTTGTCAAATATACAATCATTTTACAGTAGCATGTTGTAACAAATACTGCTAATATGTATATATATATATATATATATATATATATATATATATATATATATATATATATATATAACATTTATCAGTTGCAACCATCAACAGCATCACTCAACAAAAATATATCCTATTCTTCCTATCTGCTGTTACTAATAGTATTAAGCTATATCATAAACCATTTAACTCTAAACTGCCCACTGAGCAACAAGATACGCTTGGTCACTGTCCAGCCATATATAGTTTCCAATCCATGCTCTGCAGCATCTGTATATGGTAATGGAAAACAAAATGCTTTAACACAGCCTCCCTCCTAGGTCCTGTCCCTGCAGTGGTGAGGCTATGGAGATATATTTGGTTTGTATAGAAGAGACGTAAAAATGCTGGCGTGTGACCTCCCACTTCCTTTGAGGACAGTGTTAGGGACCCTGTAAAATAGGCTTCAACAGCTCCAAGATGTTGCTGTAATAAAGGATTTAGTGTTCCTGAACATTTACTTTATCTGACTGGACTGGATCAGATGTGCCACCTTCATACTTTTTTAGTCCACAAATAAGGTATAAGTGATGCAAAGCAGTTTTTTGGCTTGTGACTTCTTAAATGAAACAATGGCTTCTGCAACCACTCAGCACCGGATGTAACCAGATCAATCAGAGGGTGGAAGAGATGAAGTTATTCCGTAATTTGCTTGAATAAAAATAGAAAAGACTGGACAAAATCTTTATTTTTTCTAGTTCCAAGCCCGTAAGTCGCAAATCTGTCTTGCGACCTCTTGTCTGAGCCCCGGCCCCAAAGTTGGGAACCACTAATCTGTAAAAAGCTCCCTCCTGTTCTGGGACCATAAAGCTTCTTTTCTGTGACATTCTTTAAGCAAATCAGTATGTTTTGCACTTCTTTGGCACAAGTAAAACCAAATTATTGTGTTTAATATATAATGCCCATTACATATCTACCTTAAGATTTCAGTCTAGCTCATAGCCTTCATCTGTCTAATGTGCAGAGCAGCCCGGGCTCCGTCCAGCAGGAAGGTGTGTCTGTATAAAGGGTGTGTGCTCCTACAGGTCTGCACACTGAAGCTTCCTCATGCATGTCACGCCAAGGTGCACAGTAATTTTCATTTCCACCCAGGGCACCTTTACTCTATCAACACCTCCCAAAGGAGGAAACAAGTTGAATAAAAATAATGAAAACAGGTTTTTAACACAGTGAGAACCGTCTTGAGTTGATGTTCATCTTGGTGAGGCCCAGGTGTTTGAGCGGGGTGGACAGAGCGAAGGCAGCCTTCATGGGGATGTCACACAGCAGGTCCGACTCCTCGCCGCACTCCTCCAGCTCGTAAGAGGCATCGTCCAGCATCTCCTTATGCCGGTCGCACACCTGCTCCACTTTGAGGCGGTGGATCTCCCCACGCAGGCGGATCAGCTGACGGGCCAGGCGGTTGTCCTGAACCTGCATTTCTCTCTGAGGAGGAGAGAGCAGGGGTTGGGGGTTGAAGAGGAAGTCAGGGAGATAGCAGGAAATATGTGGATATTTTGCATAGATAAATTTGAATCTGGATTACTCTTATCATAGTTTTTATGCTCTTTTCAATATGTGTAAATCACTGGCATGTGCAATCTACAGGTTACAGCCTGAGGAAACACACCATATTGTTTCACAAACTGTTTGTTTAGGCTGTGACGACTGAATGAAGTCAGTCATGCTACCCCCTGATTTCAGTGAGGCGTTCATGCAAAGCAGATCAGACACCTGAAGAGGAGATGACCCGATAGGTCAATAGGGAGATCTGTTTCACACATATGAGCAGGAAACTTTGGAATAATTCTGACAACTCTCTGCAGCTTCATCTGCGCTAAAATGGTCATAAATATTTATCAGTATTAAAGATCTTTGGGTAAATAAACTCACCAGCTCTTTTCTCAGAAACTCCAAAGCATCATCAATGGTATCAAAGCCACAGATGTTGCGCACAACCAGCTCCGAGTTCTCATTTCTAAGAATCGCACCGGGCACAGGGACGTCTTGTCCCTCAGAGTCAGAGCTGTCTGCTGGGTAACTTTCCTTCCACGGTCCATTCTGTACCCGCTCCTGCCACTCCAGATAGGACGGTCTGCGAGTCTGCAGCTTGAGTTTCTCTGTAAGTGCTTTCACGCTGTCCAGATCCTCCGCGTCTCCCTCCGAGGACTCCCCTCCAAACTCTTTAAAATCCATCGGTGAATGCAGCTTGTGTGGGATTTCACTTGAAGTTCGCTTTGTGGGTTGGCAGCTTGGCGATCAGAGCGCAACAGGTCCTCACCTCCTTTATAGGGAGATAAGCAGCAGTGACCGCCCATCCCGCAGAGGACACAGAGGCTGGATCATAAGTAAGGAAGAGAGATTTCCTTGAACTTCCTCAAGACCAGTAGTTTTATTTTTAAATACGGAATACCTTCTTATCTTGTGTTTTTGTCATGGGCGATCTTTTCCTTTTATTTCCTTTTATTTTGAAGGACACTAATACCATATGCATAAAGTATGAATGTACAATTTAAATAAACTTGACTTGTCACTTATTGATTGAAAAGGTGATTTCAAGCAAATAAAACTGATTTTGGAATTTGGAGTGATGTGTGTTCACATATAATCAAAATTGCTGCTTCATGTGTATTATTTTACTTTATACCTACACTTAACCAGTGGTGGAAGAAATATTTAGATCTTTTAATTAAGTAAAAGTAAAACTACAATTAAAGCAATTTATTCAGAATCTTATGTAAGTTATAATGTACATGTTTGATAAGCAAAACGTTCTTAAAGTATCAAAGTAATTAATTATAATGTTGGGAAAACCCACTGTGGGTGTTGTATTATCGCCTATGCTTACATTACTGTCTTATTATTAGTGATGCATTAAGAAGCATTTGAATGTTTGGAGTTGTTTTAAAGCACTTTATACTCCTGGGTAGTTTAATCTATTGCAATGACTTGTATTGTCTAAGCCTGCCATGTGTTTTGTATATTAAATCTAGTTTCCTTTCATTTCCCTCTAAATTAAAATGCAGCCAAAGAATGAAGCATAAAATCAGAGATACAAATACCTCAAAATTATACTTAAACGTAATTAACATTAGTTTATGTACTTAGTTACATTCAAGCACAAAATTATATTCTATATTTTTCCAAGGGCTACATTTCTTTAATTAGTTTTTTAACAGTATTTCAAATAGTAAAATGTATAAATGCTGAAATGCTGCTCGCACTCTTGTATGTAAGTAATACAAGTACAATAATAGCCAATATATAATTGGGTTACATTTTATTGATACACTTGAATAACATAATGTATGCAATGTGATACTGTACTGTTTAAAAAAACCTGTGCCAAACTTTCATTAATGCAAATATTCAGATAGATTCAGACAGATTTGATAGAAAGTAATGCAATGATGTTCTCTATATTATGACAGTTTTCCAAAAATTAGATGAAAAATCCCAATATAGCCTATCACCTTACTTACAGTGTCGCAATATATCCAGTAGTATCATGTTACATATTTTATTACTAGATTATTTCCAATACACAGCTCTAATAGCCTACTGTAGCCTTCACTTTTAACACATAATTACTTTTTGTTGATGACAGTTACTAAGTAAACTATTTAAGTGCCTTTACTTGCAATCAAGTATTGTCACATTGTGGTAGGTCTATTACCATCAGTAGTGGGATGTAACTAAGTACATTTAGGCACTTGTACTTTACTTGACTCATTTTATGTAACTTTACTCCACTACACTGAGCCTTCTTTGGTTACTTTTCAGGTCAAGATTATTATTATTATTTAAATTAAACCTCAGTATCATATATAGTAGTTAAAACGAGCCTTATAAATGTGCTTACATAAAAGCATCAATACAAATAATAATAAAAAATATTTAGAGCATAGGCCTATATAACAATCTGAGTGGGTTCATCTGCATAACGAGTACTTTTGTATGTACATTTTGATGATGATACTTTTGTACTTTTACTTAAGTTGAATGTAGGGCTTTTAGTTGTAGTAGAGTAGTTTCACAGTTGGGTGTTACTACTTTTACTTAAGTAAGGGATCTGAATACGTTTTCCACTACTTATGATCATTTATTCTTACGTAAAAGACTCAAAATACTATAATTTACCTGCACTGAAGCCAGATCAGATTGGTTGTGACTTAGTACCAACTTTCTGCCCTTGAATATGCTGCCATCTAGTGGTCATTTGTTATTAAAAAAACAAGCATGTCACTGCTACCTCTCTCTCCCACTCTCCCCCACATTGTGCAAAACTTTTACCAGCAATATGTGACACATCTCAGTGCTGCTGTTTCTCAGGAAACGTGCACTTCCGTCTTTTGTCGCCTCAAGCAGCACATTTTCGTTTGCAGAGCGCTCTTGTCCTCAGCCACCTGTACGAGTGGAAGGTGCAGCAACACAGGAGCCTGGCTATGCTCAGAAAAAAATGCATCTATTTATAGGTTCCTTATCGTCAAACAAACAGAGCGCAAGTGCTGTTCTACCCAGCCAAGTGACTGAGCAGAGCAGAGGAGGGAGCTTTCGTTTTCTTACAAGAGAGGCGAGGAAGTGATTTGACTACTCGTGCAGTAAGAAGTCCAGCAGCGGAGGGTTGGGATGGAGTTTTCTGAGCACATCAAGACCGCTAATGTGGAGGATGTTGTGCTCCGACAACCGCTGCACCCGCCGAGCAGAGGCACCCTGTGCATCACCGGCCACCACCTGCTCTTCTCGGACAGGGAGGACGGCAGCAGCCGGCAGCTTTTACTGCTCCTCAGGAACATCGATGCCATTGAGAAAAGGTGAGTGTGTGACCAATCCACTGACATACATCTTATCAAATAGTTTAGTTGAGCAGAAATATTATATATATATATATATATATATATATATATATATATATATATATATATATATATATATATATATATATATATATGTAGTACATAGTAAAAGTAGGCTAGTAATAATAACTTAACCCTCTGGGGCCTGAGCCTATTTGCCCTTTATATACCACATAATATTACTATACCCATGTTGGGCATTTGGTATTTTCTTAGCACAACTTCAACATGATCTGACAATTATTTTTTCCACTTTAACCCATTTTATTAACACATAGAGCTCAAAAATACATTTTAAAAAATCATGAAATCTGAACTAAAATTATACTATTTATGACAATAAAAACCACAAATATGCTCAGTGAACTGTTTCGGACCTGAAGAATGTCAATATAGGTTGCAAATATGAACATATAAAGGTAAAATTCAAATAATAATTAAACTATACACAAAAAAATACCATAAAAACAAGTTTATTTATAGGAACAGTGTTAGATGATTAGAGCCCTTTTTTCCATTTTTACAAAATGCCACGCCTGCCTGTCCCATCCTACTTTTACACTTGAATAAATATTTTTGTACGATCATATCTTTAGTTTTACATGACCTCGGAACGTCAAACAAAAAACTGGAGAAAGTTTCAAGTCTGTAATTTGGAGTGAAGTCGACCGCAGCGCTCCACGTGATTTGTTTTTTGTTATGGTGCTTTGAAAAAAAGCCACGTTACCTGATCACACTAGAGTGATCATAGACCCCCAGAGGATTAAAGTAAAAGTCCTGCATTCAAAACTTACTTAAGTCAATATACAAAAGTATCAGCATCAAAATGTACTTAAAATATCAAAAGTAAAAGTACTCGTTATGGGCCCCGCTGGGATTGTTTTATTCCTAATATATTATGGGATTATTGTTATTGATGCATTTATGTGAGCAACGCTTTAATTTTTACAAGTTAGAGCCCATTGTAACGACTTAATACACTGTTATGAGGTTTGTTTTTAAATGTCTAATCTCTTTAAATGCATCATGTTTTATTATGCTAAAATTTGGCCTGAAAAGTAACTAAAACTGTCAGAAATAAGAGCACAGAATTGTACTTCAATAAAGTACTTGAGTGAATGTTCTCAGTTACAAGTTGAGTCATTATATCCACATTATTGATGATTATTTATCAAACCTCTCATGTGAAAGCATCAATAGTCAACCCTACAATATCGTTACAATATCGAGATTGAGGAGTTTGGTAAATAAAAAATATATTTTTTGAAACGATATATAGTGGCCCAGCCCTACTAGACATAAAAAACTAGCAAACAGTTTGTTCCCATATTGACTAAAACATGACTTTTGATGCAACCGAATTCTACTAACATCCATCATAACATATTTGATTGGTTAAAAATGCTAATTACATCACTTAATAACTGTTTTTGGATCACTTAAGCACCTTTAATTCTAAGGATTGTAACCTTGGACAATCAAATCATCACACTAATCAACATCAAATGAATGTCAATGAATGTCTAATTAATATCTAATTCCATTATTCCTCAAATCTTTCTAACCAGCGTGGAAAACCTTTTGGCCTACTCTGGCCTCTTCTCTAATGCAGGCCGCAGTCAAAGGTTGGACATCATCTGTGTTGTCGTGTGTCTGCTGATGCTCTTATTGCCCACAGTGCTGAAGGAGGAACATTTGCTAACAAGATTACAGCAACTCTCTTTCCTCATTACCTTCCACACACGCCGTGTTGTGTGTTGCTTGCTGCTAACAGCTTTCTCTTAGCTTGCTGAAACCACTCCATATATTGTTTGTCAGTGACAGAGAGTAGAGGGGGTAGCGCACCCATTTGTTAGCAAGAGAAAGCCCTCATGTCCCTCATGTTCCTTGCCTGCTGCAAGCCAAAGTATCTGCACAGCTACAGCCAAAACATGAGATGTTGAATGGGGGAAGTGGTCACAGGAGTATTGTTTCCATTCTTGTGTAAGAACAGTAGTGTTTATATGTGTTTAGGATGTCTGGGTCTTCAGGAACGATTACCATCAAGTGTAAAGATCTGCGTGTGCTCCGGCTTGAGATCCCTGGCATGGAGCAGTGTCTCAACATTGCACACTCAATCGAGGTATAATAATCTAATCTACTAAACCCTGAAGCATAGTGTTATCATGGGATTTTGCATCCTTTCTTTGAATAGAGGATCATTTCCTATTTCCTGTGCTTAACATCTGATAACAGTCTCATTTAAAGCCTAATAACAGTCCCTCTCTGCAGACTCTGTCCTGTCTGGACAGTGTGTCGGAGATGTATCCTTTCTTTTACAGACCCTCTGATGTCAGCCTGCAGGACCAGTGGGGTCCCTCGTCCCCTGAAAAGCACTTCAGTCGAATGAAGGAACTTGTAAGCAACATATGTGAGACAGATCTGTATCTTATGAACTTTTTTTCCCAGGGATGTGATTACCAATGTATAAAACATATACATGCACACACAGTGTTAGTGACAACTCATCCCAACAATGATCCAACAACCACATGACAGGAAAACTAAACGCCAGGGGTCAAGATTCAGGATTTCCCTGTTGCTTAGCTTTCATTTGTTTTTCCTTAACTTCAGAATGTGCTGCACACAGCGCGAATTCGTGCTTCATAGACAGACGTCTTCCTTTGGGAATAGTATGTTGCTATGGTGAAGGGTTGGAGCCTTAAGGCAGCATTGTTGCATTTGTTTTATAGGCACAATGTTCCCAGAATATATAGGATATCTTTAGTTTTCATCAGGCTGGCCTGGTAACTGTCCTTCACCCAGAAGAAAAGGCTTGTCTACACACATCAGCTTATTCCTGCCACTTTGTTCAACTTCCATAGGAGTTGTGCTGCGTATTGTTTGGTTGATCAATGTAGTTTCAAAGGAAAAGTTTGACATTTTGTGAAATATACTTCTTGTTAGAGTTAGATGAGAAGACTCTCCTGTCTGTCCATTAAGATGAAGTTACATTGAGCCAGGAGACTGTTGGCTTAGCTAAGCATAAAGACTAGAAACGGAGAAACAACTAGCCTGGGTGTGGCTCAAAACACATTTGATTTAAAAAAAAATTGTGTTTAAGTGTTAGAACAGCAAGTTTTGGTTTTAAAGAAAGTTGTGTGCCTGACTATGTTTTGCAGGGTAGTTTGTTTTTACTTCACGCTGCTTAACTCAAGGATCTCTGGGAAAAAACAGTATTTGCATCGTATGCATCAGTGGGGACTCAAACTGACTTTTAGATTCGAAAATCAAATCTCCTTCCCTATGTAGATTGATAAGAGTGGAGGCAACGTCACACTGAAAGTGGAAATGGTGTGTAACGAGTAAACAACTCTGTCAGATATCATTAAATCTGAAGCAAGTTGCTTCCTGGAGTCATTATTGTGAGGTTGCCATGCAGAGACAGAAAACCACAACTTGTCATGTTAACAGTTTAATTTTTATATCGTCTCACATAGCCAGAGCAAACTCCAAAGCTGGAGAGTCTGGCTGCACAAATGATCATCCTGGTATAGGGAAGTGTTTGTATTTCTTTAAACCAATAGCATATATCTTGTGCAGTGCTATGCTCAGGATGCAGGAACTGGGACTCTGCAAACCATGCTGCAAAATAAATAGCAGAGATAACAAAAGGGGAAAAAATGCTGTGTGAAATAGGTGGCAAGTGGGAAGTTTACCCCTACAGTCTACATCTGGTGAGACCAGTTTTTGGACCAGGACTGAACAAAAAGCAACATCAGCTTTTTTGCTGATGATTTTTAGGCAGGTTTCTTTTTACCTTTTTCTTGCTGTTTCCAGTCTTTACGCTAAGTGAATATAACGGCTTTCTGACTGTAGCTTTATAATTATTGTACAGTTGCAACATTTTTGGGTTTTGGGTAAAAAAAATAATGAGAGATAAAGAGGAGAAACATAAAGAGTGAAACAAGGAGGGAGAAAGTGCTACATGCAGAGAAGGGTGGACCGACTCATGTTAAAGCTGTTTCCTGTACTTCTAGTACACTTTGACATAAAACCGTTACAGACCAAACTGTGTGTGCAGTCATGTGCTGTGTGCAGGTTGCATGATATGTGTATTCAGTTTTCGTCCTCTCTGTCCTCTGTTTGCAGCATGATAGGTGGAGACTGAGCACCGTAAACAGAGACTTCTCCGTGTGTCCCTCTTACCCTCCAGCTGTTATCGTACCTAAGAACATCAGTGATGACATGCTCGAGAAGGTGGCCAAATTCAGACAGGGGGGACGCTTCCCGGTCCTCTGCTACTACCACAGGAAGAACGGCATGGTGAGGTGCTTTTATGTGTCTCCACTGCTGGCTTGCAATTCACACATGCATCTAAACAATTCTGACTTTTTCAGGTAATCATGCGCAGCAGTCAGCCGCTGACAGGAGCCAATAGGAAGCGCTGCAGGGAAGATGAGCTCCTCCTCCAGGCTGTGATTGACGGCTCTGATAAAGGTTATATTATTGACACACGCTCCACTCAGCAGGCGCTGCAGGCCCGGATGACAAGCGGAGGGTTTGAGTCCAAATCATTTTATAGCAGCTGGAAGAGACTGCACAGACAGATGGAGAGGTGGGAGTGGATGCTGTTCACCGTTTTATGATACTGATATGTTCCATCAAACTAACCTTCTTCACCTCATTGTCTTCATACTTCATGTGTACAGGGGTAAAGCACTGCAGGAGAGTCTAATTAAGCTGGTGGAGGCCTGTGGTGACGAGGCAAATAACATGGACCGTTGGCTCAGTAAGCTTGAAAATTCAAAGTGGCTGTCTCATGTTCAAACTGCTCTGTCAACTGCTGGCCTGCTGGCAGAGTGTGTGGAGAGGTAGGAACTACACCCACAGTCAAAAGCATATTCTAGGACAACCTGGACATACAGTAGTGTTCAAAATAATAGCAGTCCAATGTGACTTACCAGATTAATCCAGGTTTTTAATATATTGTTTATTGCTACATGGCAAACAAGGCACCAGTCGGTGCAGTAGATTCTCAGAAAACGAACAAGACCCAACATTCGTGATGTCCACGCTCTTAAGGCTGTGCAATTGGGCAATTAGTTGAAAGGGGTGTGTTAAAAAAATAGCAGTATGGCATTCAATCAGTGATGTCATCAATTTTGTGAAAAAACAGGTGTGAATCAGGTGGCCCCTATTTAAGGATGAAGCCAGCACTTGTTGAACATGCATTTCTCTTTGAAAGCCTGAGGAAAATGGGTCATTCAATACATTGTTCAGAAGAACAGCGTACTGTGATTAACAAGTTGATTGGAGAGGGGGAAACTAATAAAGAGGTGCAAACAATTATAGGCTGTTCAGCTAAAATGATCTCCCCTACTTTAAAATGGAGAGCAAAACCAGAGACACGTGGCAGAAAACGGAAGACAGCCATCAAAATGGATGGAAGAATAATCAGAATGGCAAAGGCTCAGCCAATGATCAGCTCTAGGATGATCAAAGACAGTCTGGAGTTACCTGTAAGTGCTGTGACAGTTAGAAGACGTCTGTGTGAAGCTAATCTATTTACAAGAATCCCCCGCAAAGTCCCTCTGTTAAAAAAAGGCATGTGCAGAAGAGGTTACAATTTGCCAAAGAACACATCAACTGGCCTAAAGAGAAATGGAGGAACATTTTGTGGACTGATGAGAGTAAAATTGTTCTTTTTGGGTCCAAGGGCCGCAGACAGTTTGTGAGACGAGCCCCAAACTCTGAATTCAAGCCACAGTACACAGTGAAGACAGTGAAGCATCATGATATGGGCATGTTTCTCCTACTATGGTGTTGGGCCTATTTATCGCATATCAGGGATCATGGATGCTGAAGAGGACATGCCCTTGAAATGGGTGTTTCAACCAGACAATGACCCCAAACACACTAGTAAACGAGCAAAATCTTGGTTCCAAACCAACAACATTGATGTTATGGAGTGGCCAGCCCAATCCCCGGACCTTAATCCAATTGAGAACTTGTGGTGTGACATCAAAAATGCTGTTTCTGAAGCAAAAGCAAGAAATGTAAATGAATTGTGGAATGTTGTTAAAGAATCTTGGAGTGGAATAACAGCTGAAAGGTGCCACAAGTTGGTTGACTCCATGCCACACAGATGTGAAGCAGTTATAAAAAACTGTGGTCATACAACTAAATATTAGTTTAGTGATTCGCAGGATTGCTAAATCCTAGAAACAAAAAAGTTTATACAAAATAGTTTTGAGTTTGTAAAGTCAACGGCAGACACTGCTATTTCTTTGAACACACCCCTTTCAACTAATTGCCTAATTGCACAGCCTTAAGAGCGTGCATATCACGAATGCTGGGTCTTGTTGGTTTTCTGAGAATCTACTGCACCTACCGGTACCTTGTTTGCCATGTAGCAATAAATAAATTATTATAAATAAATAATAATAATAATAAATAATTTTTACCTGCTTTACTTAGAAATGAATGCATGTATGCCGTATACATGTAGAGAAACAGGACCGTAATGTAGTACATCTTTTGGTTTTTTCCAGGGACGGTCATTCAGTTCTGGTTCATGGCGCTGAAGGGACAGACTCCACTTTGCTCATCAGCACTCTGGCTCAGCTCATCATGGATCCATGCTGCCGCACACTGGAGGGCTTCCTGGCTCTGCTGGAGAGAGAGTGGGTACAGGTAAGTGTAAGGCTGAATCCCATTACCACCCCTTCCCCTCTGTCTGAGTCTTCCCCTTGCCCTTCAATACAGAGTTGATGCTGGTAGGGGTAAGAATGTTCCCCTAAGAAATGAGACACCCCTCCATCATCATCGTTTGACGCTCACAGACTGTTAAATCTACAGAGGCGGCAATTTTAGTTGCGTCAACACAATCCAAATTGCTGTCCACACAAGTTGTGATGTCTGTTGCCTGGGCCATTTTTCTATTTTTGGACAACTTGTCATGTCAAGGGTTATCGAATATCTTATCTCAACAAATAGCGACAGTGGGCTAGCCACCTACACAAAAGCACCAAACTATTTGCATCGGCTACGACTAACTAGTGATTAAAAAAAACTTGACCAGTGAGTCAAAACAAACTTGACAATTAAAAATTAAGGGATTCAGCCTAAGTGTGTATTGACAGATTGGAAAACCTTAAAATATCTAATGTGTAAACATAAGCTTCTTCTTAACTTTTATTTAACCAGATAAATTCATTGGGGAACTGACCAAAAAACTGTTAGCTTTTGTTTAAAACTGGATAGAGAGATGACAGAAATTAGATTCAGTCTAGCCTGCAGGTAACTCCAAGACCAAAGGTAAACCAAAAGTCAAAGAGGTTTGTTTTTCCATTCAAGTCAACACAGGTGGCTAAATGACTGAATCTGAGATTGTAGGTGTTATGTACAGGTACGAACAAAAAGAGTATATATATATACACATGGGTAATCTCTTTTGAATTGCATCCTGCCTATAGCAAGTGAAAACCCTCTGACCAGAGCGTACAATGTGCAATTATTTAGCTAGCAAGATGTACCTAGTGAAGTGGCCGGTGTGGTCTTCTGCTGCTGTGGCCCATCTGCTTCAAGGTTAGACCTGTTGTGCATTCAGAGATGGTCTTCTGCACACCTTGGTTGTTACAAGTGGTTATTATCTCGAACCAGTCTGGCCATGAGTTTTTTGATAGTTTTTTATCTATCAAAAAACTCAATATCAACAGATTCAATGTTCATAGAGAGGCAATATCACTTCGAATGATTCAAATCATTTTTTAGTATATGTATATTGAATTATGTTACTTTAACCATTTGCACTTTTGCAGCAGAACTCTCCACTGTTAAGCACATTCGTACACGTGGTTATGACCAAATCTCTTGCTTAAAGGAAATTGCTCCACAGAACAGGAAATTTCTTAAGATACAAATCAAAGAGAATCAGCATGTTCAGTGTGCTGCATGTAGCGGTCATGGATTTCACAAAACTTGCCTCTCTACAACTTCAGCCCTCTGTGACTCCATTTCAAAATGTTTCTGAATTGATAATATTTCAACTGTGGCCCAGCATGAGTCCCTTTAAATATTTTGGAACTGACACAGAAAAATAATAATTACTGTGTGCATATTTCTATGAATGATGTCCTTCTCTCCAGGCAGGACACCCATTCCGGCAGCGATGTGCCCACTCAGCCTACTCCCATGCCCGCCTCCAGCAGGAGTCCCCGGTCTTCCTGCTGTTGCTGGACTGTGTGTGGCAGCTGTGGCGTCAGTTCCCCCTGGCACTGGGCTTCTCTGAGGCGCTGCTGCTGAGGCTGGCCACTGAGGCCTATGCATCTAACTATGGCACCTTCCTGTGTAACAGCCAGCAGGAGAGGTTAGACATATTTGATGGTGGCTAACTCAAAACTCAACAGTATCATTCTTTTAAACTATCTTTACATCCACGGTGTTAGTAACCTCCACTTTTCCCTCTCAGGTGGGCTCTAGGAGTGAAGAAGAACACTCACTGTTTGTTTCAGGCCCTGTTGAGGCAGAAGGAAAGAGACTGCTACTCTAACCCTCTGTATGAGCCCACTGAGTTAGCAATCTGGCCCTCAGTCCACCCTCAGTCCCTGCAGCTTTGGAGAGGTGAGCTTTTAAAAAAATCTGCAGGCTAGTTACTATCAGCAGTGATGCATATTCAATATTCTAGCCTTGAATTTAAGCTCAGTTTTAAAAAAATGCAGTAAACTATTGATACTGACATTTCAGACATTTGGCTGGTACATTAACAAAATGGCAGCTGTTATGGCTGAATAGTTAGCCGGCTAGTTAGTTGTCCGCTGTCCTCCAGAAAAAGTAGTCTCCTATCGTGAGAAGTGAGGTGGCTAACTAGCTAGCCGTGTGCTAGTTAGTGAGCTAGCTTGCTTGTCCACCATCCTTTCATGCTAGACTGGCTACAAACTTGTTACTCCTCAGGCGATAGCAGTGTGTTTTATTACGCTGAGACAAGATATTGTGATGGAAGCAATAAGTTGTTGAATTTTACTAATTTAGCGGCTCTTTGTGCTTCATAATACTCCATTGCTCATTTGGTTGTTAAATCACAGACTTCACCTCAGTGAGCTACAATGGGCAGCAATAGCAACAGTGCACATAAAAATGGCCGCAATCAATGGCTGTGTTATTCCACATTTTGATATTAAGATTATCAAATTAACTTCAAATGTATGTTACCAACATCAGTTATCGACATCCTTAATTAAAATAATTAGAATTGATATCTGCCCTGAAAAATAGTTAGCTTAGTTGTAAACCTATGGTGTTGCCAACTTTGATGATTCTACGATTTTGTAATGAAGTGTTGATGCTGACTAAAGCCCACGTCTTATCCTCAGGCTTTTTTCTGAGGTGGACCCCGCAGGCTCGTCACCTTGAAGAGGCTCAGGAGGAAATAAGGAACATGGTGATTGAATGGGGGAAGCTGGCGCTTAGCTGATGCCCTGTCAGTACATGAAGGAGTGAATATATTCTGCCTAAACATGTAAAACATGTAAGGAGGGATATTACCAATGTGCAATGACTTTTGACTGTGGAATTGTTACTTAAGAAAACCTTTTGTGTTTTGATGTACACTATTTTTTTAATTATTCCATAAAAAATGTAAAGGAAAAAACATGCTTGTTTTAATTTGAGGATCTATATTTTTACACCACATTATAGTGATTTAAAAATTATATTTGAAAAACTATATGTTTTACTCATAGATATTATCAATGGAGGAAGGCTGTGTAACTGACACAACGGACACACCTCCCAGTCCTGTTAAGCTCAGCTAAACACTGTCCACAATACAAATCCCTGTGCACTGCAAGTCTGCATGTTTGCACACATGGAGCTTTGCGAGCTGGAGACTGTAGTTCTGTTCAGTAAGAGCTACAAGCCCTGGTGATTATACAAAGGGGACAAGAACCCAGCATGACTTTATACACCTGCTTATTTAACCAGTGGTTACTAGGTGAACTCATGCGGTGACCGGTCGGCTGGTAATCTTTTAATTCTGACTCTTAAATGTTTTGAAAACTGTCTTATCAGCTCTTATTTTGTAATTCAGTTCAGAGGAATAGTTTGGGGTTTACTGAGTTGCATCGGCTAATTTTGGACAAAGAAGGGATTTCTGATTTTGTCGACGCACAGGTAAAAATTTTTTTCTTATTTTGTGTCCTATTTAGGTTTAATTTGTGTCTCCGTTGTTATATTCACACAGCTTGTATATGCTGATCATTACCAAGATGTAGAAGTTCGGTGTCATCAGTATGGTTAACTTTAACTTTACTTAGGAGTGCTACTGGACATGCAACCGGGGGTCTGTGTGCCCACTGCAGCTGCAATGGGCCTGTTTTGCCGAGGTTGTCTCAGCAGGGCGCGGATTTTGCCCACCCTTTGCTGTTTGCCCAGGCAGATGAGCAGGTGGAACAGCCAGGAGACTTGCAGCCCCGCACCTCCTCAGGAAAACCCTCGTGTCCTCATAACGGGTAATGTCATTTTTTACATGAACTCATAATAGCTAAAGATGGAAAGAAAGGTGGACTTTTCCACAGCTACACAAACATTGAACCAGTGAAGCTGCCATTGTTTTCTACCACTTTCACTGGTGTTTCACTGTCCAGTGTTTTGTACAGTTGGCCACAGAGCAGTTACAAAAGGGCTTGAGGGCCTTGCTCAAGGGCACCATTTAAGGGAACTAACAGAGTACCTCACTTCCAAACAGATCCTGTATTTAAATAAACACAACCTAATGGAGTTCATGGAAAGGATTCATGTTATTCAATGGCATGAGTGGAATAGTAGAAACGTGCTGTCGTTTTTTTCTTTTCGAGTTGTTTTCACTGTGCACCAGCAGCAGCAGGACCCCATTTTGATTCATGACAATAGGGTGCGTACAGACAGAGCCAGTGACATAAAAGAGCCAATGAGTGACTAGGGAGAATAGTAGCCTGCTGTCACTTTTTGTCCCAGGATAAAGCTTTGGAACAAACAAAAAGCTGAAGCCTGATGCACCAAAAACATTGGTTCCATTTTCATGCCAAACATTTTCTTGTTTTCTCTGGATAGATAAAGTGTTAAACTTTGTCTCTGTATGCAGGTGGTCTTGGGCAGTTAGGTGTGGGACTGGCACAGATGCTGAGGTGAGATAAGTGACTATTCCTGAGAATAGCTTGTCAAAATGTTTGAAATATGAAGGCTATCTCTGGCTGTAGCTAATGATTATTTTATATAAGCAATTAATCTGCTGATTATTTTCTTGATTTATCATTTGGTCCATAAAATCCCACAAAATAGTGAATCATGTCCACCCCATTCCAAGGTGATTTGAATGTTTTAATGTTTTGTTTTGTCAGTCCAAAACTCAAATATATTCAGTTTAATATGATAAAACAGAAAATAGCAGGGAATCTCCATATTTCTTTTTCCTTTTTTGCATAAAAAATAACTTGATTAATCAATTATCAAAATAATTGGCAGCTATTTTTCTGTCTGTCATCTAGTTGATTAGCCGACAAATCGTTTCAGCTCTAATGTCATCATATCTATATCAACATTTAGGAAACAGTATGGAACTGAGAATGTAATCCTGTCAGACATTAAGAAGCCTCCACCTCACGTCTTCAGCAATGGTAAGCAAAACCTAAATGAAGTTTTGTTCACCTTCTTAGTTTTTTACTTTTTACAATTTACATTCTTCTCCAATATACCCTGCTGTTTAAGTCATCCATTTCTTTTTTAATAAATCTTCCCACCTTCTTCTCTTTTCCCATTAGGTCCTTTTGTTTACGCTGATGTGTTGGACTACAAACATCTCCGAGAACTGATTGTGAATTATCGTGTCACTTGGCTGGTCCACTACAGTGCTCTGCTTAGTGCTGTGGGCGAGGCTAATGTGGCTTTGGCACGCAAGATCAACATCACGGGTCCGCTGAATACACACATCATTTACATGTACCACCTTTTAAGGGCTTATTATGATTATACTCACCTATGGATTTTCTGCTGTCCATGTAGGCCTTCATAATGTGCTGGATCTGGCCTTAGAGAACTGCCTGCGCCTCTTCGTCCCCAGCACCATTGGAGCGTTTGGTCCGTCTTCTCCACGTGACCCGGCCCCTGACCTCTGTGTCCAAAGACCTCGGACCATCTACGGCGTGTCCAAAGTGCATGGAGAACTGATGGGGGAGGTGTGTCAATCTCAAAGCTATTTTAAAATGCACACACATGCACATGCACCTACTATTGCTTTTTTTAATCCTTTGTTTTTAGTATCTCCATCACAAATATGGCCTGGACTTCCGCTGCCTACGTTACCCAGGTGTGATATCAGTCAACACACCTCCTGGAGGAGGAACAACGGGTATTGCATCACTTGAAATCTGCATATGCCACATATATCCAGTACAATCAGCTATATGATATGGACTAAACACTCCGGACTTCTGTATTCACAGACTATGCAGTTCAAATCTTCCATGATGCTCTCAGCACAGGCCACCATGAGTGCTACCTGCGTCCCGACACCCGCCTTCCCATGATGCACATCTCTGACTGCCACCGTGCTACAGTAGAGTTCATGCAGGCTCCAGAGTGCCAGCTGTCTCTGCGTACCTATAACATCGCCGCCATGAGCTTCACTCCAGAAGAGGTGGCCCAAGAAATCCGCAAGCATCTCCCTCACCTCAAGGTCACCTACAATCCCGACTCTGTCCGCCAGACCATTGGTACGACGTGGTACACACACCTACACACAGAACCTGTGTAGGACTATACATCTTTGTAACATTGTACTTGTGGGCAAAATTGGGATCCCGATGACGCAACACAAATTTAGCTCTGAGATTTCATTGATTTAGGCTATGATTAGAAGTAACAAATTTTACTTACATAACAAATGGCAACATCACTGATGATTTTCTCACCTGCTCAATCAATCACATCATGGTAGATGACATGGGAACATGTTATAAGGGCTTTTCACACTGAATATTTTTAGCCCCAGGCAATGCTTAGCTAAGAGTTAACCCTGGGATAATTTAGCCTCTTTCCACACACACATTGTTAACCCAGAATTAGCTTAAGCCCGGGGCTATACAATTTACACTGCACTTCCACTAGACCTGTGTTAAATGTCTGTTTGAACACTTAACGGATGTTAACATTCTAGAGATACATTGTTGACTTTAGCCTTGTTTAACACTAACAACTTGTAGCCTCAGGTTAGGTCACTTTCTACAGGATAATCCTACAAACTCAAGGCTAACCCTGCTCTGGAGCAGGGCCAGCAACCCCTAGGCTGGAGACAGGATAGCCCCCTTTGGCATGTGCCAGGGGTATGCCAGTATGAAAGCTTTCTTAGCCCCAGGCTAATGGCAGAGCTATGCCATGTAGCTCAGTTACAGCTACCTGGCTAACCTTAGCTTAGCTTAGCTTAGCAAGTTGTCTGCTCTTGCCTTGCATTGCTCTTGGATAGTAGAAAGCAATTGTTAGTTGTACACCTTTGCATTGTACCGTTACATCATGTGTTTTTGGAAAAAAATTAACACTATGACCAACAGTGTTAAGAGGACTGCTCATTGCTCTGACAACCCATTGATCCCATGCATAGGCATATGGATCCAATGGCCAAATAGTCCGAAAATATGCACTGCAGTCCAGTAACTACCGATGTGCTTCTTCAAAACTAGTTTTTTTCTTTAATGGTGCTACAAAGCTGTGGGTAAAGATTGGTTAGGTTTAGGCAAAAAAAACACTTGGTTAGGGTTTGAGAAATATTTCTCTGAACTGTCAGAAAACAATGGCATGGCAACTGTCATAATACATAAATTAGGACCATCATGGATGATGTTAGCTGGTGAAGTAATTTGGCAAGCTAACCAACTTAAATATTAACTCAGAGTGAAGAGAAGTATTTTGCTAGCGATGAAGTTAGCAAGCAAGCAAGCTAGCGTTGCACTCTGTTTGCTGTGTAGGAGAGCTGAAAATATCTTTGAAAACGTCACGTTTGAAAACGTTTGCAGTACAAAGTAATTAATACATGTGATTTGCCTCACATAGTACCTTTAAGTTTCCTTTTCTTTTCTTTTGAAATTATTTGTGGCATTGATATAGCTGTCTTTAATTAAAACTGATAGAAGTAATGTGGTCATCTTCCCTGCCACTTTGCAGCAGACAGCTGGCCCGTGAGGTTTGATGACTCCAATGCCAGGAGAGATTGGGGCTGGGCACCAGCCTTCGGGCTTGACGAGCTGGTAACAGACATGCTGCGCTCCATTCGAGACAAGAGGACAGATGAGGGTTTGCCAGTCAGCTAACAAAACCCTTTCCTGTTCTACTCTTGACTTTTCTTCAGCCTGCATTTTCCAACGATACACTTCCTTCACTTCACAAGTTGTCAACCAGTATCCCCGTTACTCTGGAACATTACAGCAATGAGCCAGGGACTGTTTGTAAAGTAAAGTAGGAACTCTCAGTCAGATACTCTTAATATACAGTGGACAGTGAGACATCATACACATGCACTCAATCACTCACATTTCAGTCTTTTTCAGGGAATAATATACTGTCAAATCTTTCCTTCATCTTTGTTGTTTTTAATTGTCATCACGGCATAAGCATCACTTAACACTTGCATCAATGGACACAACAGTATTTTACAATGTCTACGAAAATGTCTAATACAATATGGACCAGTTGCACATTTAGAGTAACAAATCTGTTGTACATTTTGACTCCAGGATCATCTGGAATGGCTGGCTCAGTTACATCTGGACTGTAATGACTCACCACGTATTCTGGCTGTTATAAAAAGACAGTCTTTTATAATATAGTCTACCAAGTGAATTTCACACACTGTATACAACCCCACTAACAGGAAGCCTTTATTTAACCTTTTTGCCAGCAGTGTGATTTTATTTATTGATGAGAAACAATAACAAACAACACCTTATTTACTGTAGATTACTTTGGAAAGCAATGTATAAAAATGCAGTGTACTTTGAATCAGATCTTAAATAATAAAATTGTTATTTTAACAAACAGCAGTGATTATTCTAAATTGTTGAACTTTGTGTATTCTACATAGAATATCATTTTACTACTGTGTAAACCATGAGGATGTTTAGGATGATGCTTATAATAATAACATTTATTATGGTGGTATATAACTTGGTATACTAGAAGAAACAATACTTTTCTGATGTTATGTATTTCATTTCTTAATACTAAATTGTGTATATTCTTCAACCCATAGGCTATAGGCTACTTTATTTAAGAAGACTCATTATGGGGCGCCCCGGTGGGTCACACTGGTAGAGCGAGTACCATTAAGGCTGAGTCCTTGCCGTGGTGGACCAGGGTTCAAATCTGACCTGAGGTCAGGTGTCTCTAAGTGGGGTTGTATGGGCTATGTTTGTATGGGGTACTTATCGCAACATTTATTTCACCACTATAAAAACTATTTAATTTACAAATTCAGATTTTGCGTACAAAACAAATGAACAAATGAAATATGATGCAGTGTAAGATTCAACTACCCATAAGTTTACAAAAATGGTTAAAATTGTCCCCACCTCAAACAGACACATTAAAAAGCTGCTCACACATTATTCCATCAACAATTACAACATGTAAGAGAAGAAAATAATTTATTTATTCCACAGTGGGGAAATTCAGTCATCACAGCAGCTTAAGGTACAAATATTTAAAATAAGATTAAAAAAAAAAGATAAATATGCATAAATTATATACATTACATACTAAGATGACATAAGTACTTACATGGCTGCTTTTTTGTAATATGGACAATACATAAATAAAAAGTTTGAAATATTGTCACACTGTTAAAATAATTGCCTAAGTCATTTTTTGTCCAAATTGTTTTTGTTTTTTTTTTCCTAAATCATCTTCTCATGACGCCGGCCACCTATGGTAAAATCGCCTCCATCCTCAGTTGATCAGATCATGTGATTTTACCCCTTTAAGATCATCACTTCTTTGACAATTTGCCACATTCATAGGCATCAAATAAGAACCCAGCAAAGAAGAGCTAGAGGGAGATTGTTTAGTTATCAGTTTAGTTTATCCATGTTTTATTGTTGACACTAATATTGGTAACACTTTACTCTAAGGTGTCTACAAAAGAGTGACATGAGCATGTCATAAACATGACATGGGATGTGTCATGAACATTAATGACACTTTGAAGTAACATTAATGCTCATGATACTTGTCATGTCACGTTTCTGACAGACTTGTGTGACTCTTATGTAGACACCTTCAAAATAAAGTGTTACCGTGTCTTGCTTAAGTCACAAAGGCATGTTCAAAAAATTGCCTAAGTCATTTATTTCTCTTAAATTACATAATTTACACACAGTGTTATTACTATGCCAATAGCCGTCCTTTGTTGCATCATTTTTGAGTGAAATGATCAATAAATGTCATATGTTACACTTTTGTTGAAGTTTTTTGTGTTTCCTGCGAAACTTTTAAAAAAATAGTTAGGCGATTATTTTAACAGGGTGACGATGTGGACTATACATAAATCAAAAATTTTGAAATATATCTGTTGATATACACAGTATTGTATAGAAACAGTGACATATGACCTACAATATCCTACTATAAGTAGTACTATAAGAAGTAATAAAGGTAAATTTTGTCGATATTATTTTTTTCATAGTTTGCTTTGTAAACAGGTCTCTTCTGTCTCATTACAGTAACTGTAGTGCTTGTCCCTACCAGTAGAGGCACACTCACCGATCATCCGGACCGGCTCGCCACTTAGTATCTCACCGGAGTCACGCAGCTCTTCTCAACAGCGGCTGTTAATATCCATTTTCTCTGATAATGGACGCGGGATTCTTCCGCGTGAGTTTTTGAAACTTATTTGTGACTTTTTAGTGTCTTTCTGCTAAGTTGCATGAGTATATATTGCTCGTTTCGAACATTAATATGCTGTATTTAGTGGAGGGCCACACGGCAACGTTATGGGGCTTCGTCTATAAACTGACGAACCACCGTGGATTTCCATTAGACTCGTGTTAAAGCGGGGCTATTTCCCCAGTTTACACGTTCTTACAAAATGAACTGTTGGTCATTATAGCTTTATGTAACGATGTATTGCCTACACAACATGGTCCTTCCTCGTTTTATTTGCAAATAGACATACACATTTGCAGGAAATAGACGAGCCAACGAAGCTAGCTAGCTACTGCTAATTCGTTAGCCTTAGCTAAAGATGGCGTCCGGGCGGTTCATGGTTTCTGTCTCTGTTGGGCAGTCACGAATACCGCGACGCCAACGTTGGCTGGAATAAGTAGACGTGACTATATACAGAATAACGACACTAATATGTCATTTGATAATCGGTCTATGGCAGCACTGTCGTTGGTGAAGATAGCCACCGCCTGGAGGCTAGTATTAGTATTTCCGTTTCCCTTGGAGGATTAAGCAGGCTAACTGTAAGCTAACGTTAGCATATTGGTATCAATGTCATATTTGACTCAGTTTGACGGATTAGATTTAATGTTGGTGACGTGAACTGACGCTAAGCTTTTAACGCAACGTCACATGTTAGTGTAAGTATTATAATGTTGCTAACTTAACTTTAGCTAAGTGTTGTGGTTTCGATGTCGGTGTGCTGGAGTAGTCACGTTTACGTTACGATGGCCAAATACCTAGGAAGCTGTCGTTGTGAACGGAATTATGTCCGAGAGATGTCTCAAACACGCGTGTACATTTTGTTCTTAACATATGTAAGCCAACTAACAGTCGATTGTGGATTTTTCTTTAGGGTACAAGTGCGGAGCAAGACAACCGGTTCAGCAACAAGCAGAAGAAACTGCTGAAGCAGCTGAAGTTTGCAGAATGTCTGGACAAGAAGGTAAAAGATCTTGCACATCTGCAATATTTTTTGCTTTCATTTATTTCCCAAACAAATTGCAGTTAGGTTTGTGATGTGCCAGTCGTTGTTATCTAATGTCTTACAGTTTTGTTTTTCATTGCATTCAACTGTGAATCACAGACACTGTAGCCTCAGGCAATTCAGTAATTTGTTGTCTATAGTAACTGGGTGCTGTTGTTTGCTTGTTGCACCCATAGGTGGACATGACGAAAGTGAACCTGGAAGTCATCAAACCTTGGATTACTCAGCGAGTGACAGAAATTCTGGGGTTCGAGGATGACGTCGTCATAGAGTTCATATTTAACCAGCTTGAGGAGAAGGTAATGTCTTTAATTGTGTTTGTCTTGTTTTTTTGTTCAAGACTGTCATAAATTTGAGGGCATTGTTTAGTTAGTAAGAAGGGAAATGAGCATTGCACATCCTAGTCAAATTGAAATTGAATTGGTAAAGTAACAATTGGTGTAAAACTGATTTATAATGACATAAATATGTTTTTGCTAATATGTGACAAAGTGCCTTTATTCAGCAGTCTTCTAATGATGATGTGATTTATGATTTAAAAGGCCTGAACCAATATGGATGTTATACCTTGCATCAGAAGTATAGCACCAACACCTAATTAGCTCTCTCCTGAGCCCAAAGTCACTGAGCCCAACTCTCCCTTCATGATGCAGTGTGTGGTTTGAGGTGAGTTATATGCAGGGATTACCAATATCATGTCAGTGAAAGACACACCTAAACAATGCCATTATCATGTTCCGTAGGTATTTGCAGTGCATCCTTTAACTCCCTTTAAATGTAAATGAAATTATAGGCTGAAATCAGGGAGGGTTTACCAATTTACTTAACAGCCTATTTAGAGTTACAAATCCCCTTTTTAATTTTTTTTAAAAGTAACTGAGTATTTTAACACCAAGTGGAAAAGCATTGTCCCACTGATTCCTTCTGATTGAAAGTTTCATGTCTTTTGTACCTCTGTTGGTGTGGTCAGAAGTATTTTCTGTTTCGCTTGTAACCCCACTTTTATGGGGTGCTATTAACAGGTGTACCTATAAATCAGTAGAAAGCTGTGAACTTCAACCACAGGAGGTCAACAAAAACAAGATTTTCATCGGATTTTTAGTTATTCAAGAACAAGTCTGTTAAACCTCTGACGGCATCCAGCATCTCAGTTGTGTGCCTTCAGAGGGGCAACAGGTTTGAGATTTTTTTCCCATAAGAAACAATGCTTTTCTGTTTGATATTAAGTTACTCTTTAAACTTGAAGGTCATTGAAATATATTTACTGGTAAATGCTATTGACCTTTAACAAAATCCTTCTTAGTAGAGCTGTAATTGTGATGTTAAGCATTTCATTTTTGAATACTTAATTGTGCATGTTCTCCATCCCATAGGCTTTTAGCTACTTTATTCAATTAGACTCATTATGTCCAAGAGTCACCTTTTTACTTTATTTGAATGTGTACCCAACTGAAATGTCAAACCAGGACAGGATGCACCATATCTATTACTGACTATTACTACAATTCCATCCCATATTTTAGCTCAATGCAAGTATTGGTATGTATGCCTATTATCCACATTGATGACCTACATTCCCCCTAAGATTAAAAAAAAAAATACATTTATTTATTCATAGTATATGTGACACCAGCACTGCACATGTATTTTTAAAAATCTTTTCATTTGATCTTTTGCTTGTCATAGCTTTTGGCGGGTGGGTTGGGCTGTGAAGCTAAGTTTTAATGGGTACTGTTGCATAATGGTAAGAAAGGGAATTTGATTTGAGATTACGATATCTCACAATTCTATCAGTTGTTGAAATAAAACTCCTTTTTTTGTGTAACTGTGTACTCATTATTGCTTGTTCGTCTCTTGCAATTTAGATAAATGATATAACATTAAGCTCAAGGTGGTTGAGTCTCAAGCAGTAGGGAGGCGGATGCAAGCCAAGGGAGCTCCGTGCCCACTGATCCCACGGGACTCACTGAAGACACCGGAACTGTACTTGCAGTGTTGGGTTTTAATGCACTCTGTATTGTGGCTATTTGTTTAACTCCTGAAGTGTAGACTGTGGGGAGACTGGAGAACAAGGGGTGGGTAGAGACACAGAAGTGTGAAGTAGTGGGGATAGTACTGAGGGAATACAATAATGACAAAATATTTTTTGTGTTATTGATTGTATATTGTGGGAATAATCAGAAATGGGTGTAACAGCAATATTGCATGCAGTTTTAATATCAATAGATATGTCTCCCCTCAGATAGCTCGCAATCTCAGTTTGATGAGTTTGTGAGTATGATTTAAATCAATCACATTTCTTTGATAGGTTATTGAGTGAAGTATTGGACCCAGGTATGTTTAGTATTCTAGTCAGTGTCTTACATGTTTTGAGTATGGCTAATTACATAATCACAGGTATAGTTTAGTGAGGAATAGAGGGTAGGCAGTCCCATTTGTGGGATCCCCCTTGATATTTTGCCCTCCATTATTTCAATGGCCATATGGTCTTTTTTTTCTCCTCCTTCGTGTGTGTGTTACAGCACCCAGATAGCAAGATGATGCAGATCAACCTGACAGGCTTCCTGAATGGGAAGAATGCCCGGGAGTTCATGAGGGACTTATGGCCCCTGCTGCTGAGTGCCCAGGAGAACATTGCTGGCATCCCCTCTGCTTTTCTGGAACAGAAGAAAGAGGAAATCAAACAGAGACAGGTGAGCTTTTCCCTGTGGTAACTTTGGGAAAAATGTCTTCGTTAGCGGTAGGAAGGTCATGGATCTGTGGTTCTTGACAGTAGAAATCTCATGTGGCCAAGGCAGAAAAATATGGTTGGGTTTAGTTAGAAAACTCAGACACAATTTCTTAAATACCCTTTTGTGAAATGCTTTAATCATTGGGTTGGATAATATAACGGCCAAAGGCAGTAACATTGAATAAAGTATTTGACAACCCTAATGACATTATATGAACATTGCCCAATAGATATGGTGATAGAGATGTGATTGTTCCTCAATTGTTCCATTTCCCATAGATTGAACAGGAGAAACTAGCTTCTCTGAAGAAGGTCGATGACGATAAGAAAGAAAAGGACATGAGAGAGAGAGCTCAGTCAAAAAGCCCAAGGAGGTAAGAAAGAAAAAAGTCTTCAATTTTGAGATCAGTAGATGGAAGTAGGATGTGTTCATTCACCACAGAACATGAAAACAAATGCTGTTGCCTTCGTCTCTGTCCAGGCGGAAAACGAGGTCGCCATCACCGCGGCGGAGGTCGCCAGTGAAGCGGGAAAGGAAACGTAGCGCCTCACGCTCTCCAAGACGCAAACCCAGTCCAGTTGGGAGCAGTTCTCCCCCTCCACCCCTGATGCAGCTTCCCACCAAACCTTTGGAGCAACTTGTGGAGCCTGAAACATTAGGAACAGCCCTGCCAGAACCAGTCATCCAAGAAACTCCTGCCACCTGGTTTGCAGAATAATTCCCTTGCTTAAAATGAACAATTTATTTGTTTTGGATTCAAAGTCCGTAACTAGTTGTCCTTAATGTTAGGTTTGAACGGACTGGATTTTAGTTTTAAGTTCTTTGAGTGTTTTATTTTTTTAATTTTTTTATTCCATGTCAGTTTATTTGAGCAGCGCACTAAATTAAAAAACAGAAATATTCATTTGCAATTATTTTTAGATTAGCTTGGTAACAGGTAGTATAGAACTGTAGTATTGCGTTTACATAAAAAAAATCTGAAGGATATCAATTTAATTTCTTTCTCTTGCCTGTAGTGACACAGTTGTGGAGGTGGTGAAACCAGAGTCTGTGACCGAAGTCAAAGAACCTTCACCAGAGAAGATGCACAAGAAAGAGGAAAGGCCCAGGTCTAGGGAAAGGGAGAAGGAGAAGGACAGCAGGAGGGAAAGACCTCACCACCGATCTCGTTCTCATTCCCGCACTCGCAGGCGACGCTCCCGTTCCAGGTAATTTCAGATATTGGCAACAAGTTATTAATGCGTCCTCTGGTTCAAAATCAAGAACTTAAACATGGAAAAGAGTTCAAAGCTTCTCTTCCCTTTACTCCCTTTTTCAGATCTTACTCCCCTCGTAGAAGACCAAGTCCTAGGAGGAGGATGTCTCCACGCCGAAGGAGTCCCCCCAGACGTGGCCCCGCTGGTTCCAGACACAGACATAGACGCTCCCCACTCCGCAGGTCAGTGGCTGCAGCCTAGTGGTTAAAGGAGCAATTGTTGAGTCCTTAAGGTTTAGTTTTTTCTGATGTCTTTTCTTTTCATTAGTTTAGTATTTTACGAGCCACCACAGTGTACAGTAGGTACTCCTTTTGAGAATAAAGTTTTTATGTTGAAAATGTGTTCGTATCCTGCAGGAGGCGCTCACGCTCTGCTTCATCTTCTGGCAGCAGCTCCTCCAACTCCCGCTCGCCTAAAAAAGCAATGAAGAGAATTTCTAACACACCACCACGGAAACAGGGCCATCATCTTGACAACCCCATCAGCCCTTCAGGGAAGGACAGACGATCACCTTCTCCAAGGGCCAGAAGGGGCAGAGGCTCTGTAACACCACCCAGATCATCTGGTAAGAGCTTTATTTCTTTTCCATTGCTCTCAATAATTATTACCTCTTTGTCTCATACTGACTACCACAGCTCCTTTTGGTCTTTAGAAATAAGATTTCATTGTTTAAAATGTTGTGATGCTTAAATTTGCCAGTGAAGTCACAGAAAGCCAAATAATTCTTGTGCAGTTAAAGTGTGCATGGGTTTTAGGGCTAAGCTGCTTTTTCAAAGCTATAGTAAAACATTGTGATTAACATACGTGCAACTATAATTCTTGGGGTCTTGTTTCTCAGGTTTGAAGCGAAAACAAGGAGGAAGGAGTGATTCTCCATCTGATAATGCCAAGCCCAGGCCTTCTGAAGGGTCTGATTCAGGTAAGCATTTTATTATGTCTGTGAAAAGAACTGTCACCTCACAAAGAGGGGTTGTTTGGAGGTCCCTGTAACTTCTACTTGTCAGATGCTTTTTTGCTGTCCATTTGCACTTTGTTTTCATCAGGAATGGGCACAGTAGTGGGTAAATTTGCCGTGGGTTGTGTTTACAGTATTTCCTATTACTAACTAATATTTTGAAAGGCTTTGTCTACCTGTGCAGAAAATTCTTTGATTTCCATGGCTTGTGTGGAAATCTTGTTTCAACCTCATACCAGTTATTATTCTGCTTTTTGTTCAGTACCTGTTTTTATTTATTTATTTTAATAGATGGTAGCAAATTAATGTCTTGCAATGTAGAGGGTTGAGTAAATCTATGCCTAAGCATCTCATTAGTGTTCCCATTTGGCAAGCTGCTTTGATAAATGTGTACTCATCCCACTTAAGAGTATAAATACAAGAGTGGACAAAAAAACACTGAAACACACTTTATATTAACCTACGGGACAACAGTCGTACAACCCTGATTCCAAAATAGTTGCCACGTTATCTGAAATGTGAATAAAACAGAATGTGATAATTTGCTAATCCCTATGTTAATACTGTTTTTTGTAAATGTATTATCTGAATTTGATGCATTCTGTTTTTATTTACACTTAACACAGCATCCCAACTCTTTTGGAATAGAGGTTGTTTAACTATTTGGTCAAATTCCACTGTGCCATGTAGAAACTTGTAGCGACAGGGACATAAAGAAACCTTCTGTATTATCTAACTTTTCCATGGCAGTCTGTTTGCTCACACTGATGAGACACTCAATGCTCTACATTTCAGAGGAGGATAAAAATGACAAAGGGGCAACAGCAGATTCGGTGCAGCAGCGGCGTCAGTATCGCAGGCAGAATCGACAGTCGTCTTCAGGTTATAAGCGTTTTTATCCCCGTTCTGTCCTCTCCCATATCCAAACCCTCTTTCTCTAACCAAGTCTCTGTCCATGTCATCTTGCACTCATCGTCTCATGGACTTTTGAAGCTGTGCCCTAACCCCAACCTTGGTGTTTTTTCCTCACCGCATACAGTTAAGGCTGCAATAAAACAGCTGTTGATGTCCTCTTGCTGTCTGTTTTTGTTTCAGATACAGGGTCGTCCTCCTCCGAAGACGAGGGACCCAAGAGGCCAGCAGCAGGGCCAGGGGCTAGAAATGGGGAGGTCAGGAGGAGACGCAGCCGTACACCGTCCCCACGGAGGCGACACAGAGATGCCTCTCCAAGGTAATGACCTAGAAGCACTTTGTTTGCACATTTTTATCTGAATGAATAACCTTGATGTTAAATGTTGATATTCTAAGCTAACAGTGTTCTGTGTTTCTCATGTATTTTTGTGTGTGTACCTCTTCAGGAAAAGACGTTCTCCTTCTCCTGGACGCAGACGTCGCACTCCCTCCCCCCCACGACGCCGCAGATCTCCCTCTCCTAGAAGAAGGTATAGGGGCATTCATTTTACCTCTGGAACTATTATTTGGTCAGAAAAACTTTTTTTGATCGTTAATTTTTCTTTCTCCCAGGTCTCCTTCCCCACCTCCTCGTCGTCGTTCCCCATCCCCCAGGAGATATTCTCCCCCTATCCAGCGTCGCTACAGCCCTTCACCTTTGCCTCCACAGAAGAGGAAGATGTCTAGCTCTCCCACGAAACGCTCTTCTCCAGGGGCCAAGCGACGCCCCTCCAGGTCCCCGAAGCGCAGGAGTTCTCCTCCTCAAAGGAGACGCGCGTCCCCATCCTCATCCCCACCCAGACACAGGAGGAGCCCCATGTTGCCTTCTGCCAGGCAGAGCAGGGATACACGATCCCCTGGTGCAGCAGCCAGACGCCTCTCCCCATCCCCTGCAAACCGCGGTCGTACTCTTAGGGGATCCACAAGTCCTCAGGGACGGTTTGAAACCTCCAGTACATCTCCATCTAACCAGCGGAGACAGCAGTCCCCTTCACACAGTGGCAAACCCATCCGCAGAGTGTCCCGCACCCCAGAGCCACGCAATAACCAGAGGTAAGCAAGGCATTATGTCAGAATAATGCTGTTTCATGCTTTTATGTTCTGTTTTGTAAATTTACCTTTTGAATGTCACCTATGTCCTTTCCACAGACCATCTCCAAGTCCCCAGCCCCTGAGGAGAGCATCCTCCAGATCCAGATCTGTTTCTCCTCAACCAGCAGTTCAAAAACGTCCAGCCCCGGCATCTGCCTCCCCCTCACCGTCTCGCTCTGCCAGTGGATCTCCACCACCAGCCAAAAAAGCAAACAGTGGTTCCGGCAGCCAATCCCCAAGCAAGGTTTGATATTTCCCTTATTCACTGATATGGTGGCCCTTTTTAGACAGTAGGAAGATGTAAGAAGGTATATATAATAAAAAAAATATATTTTTCTAAGACATTTTTGTCTTGCTACATACATACAAGATATCTGCATGCTGTATGTATGTATGCATATGTGTGTGTGTGTGTGTGTGTGTGTGTGTGTGTGTGTGTGTGTGTGTATATGTGTAGACTCATTCAATGACCTTTTAATGCTGGATGCATTCCGAACCACAAAACTAAATTATCTCTTGAAATAAATGGAACCCCTGTTGTGACGTTATCCCTCTTTGGCACATTAATACTTTAAACATTACCCCTGTGATGTTGTTTAGTACCCCTGTTAATGTTGTCCTTATAAAAATCTTTTTATTGCAGAATTCAGATGTTGACGGCAGCGGAAAGAAAAAGAAGAAGAAGAAGGAAAAGAAACACAAGAAAGAGAAGAAACACAAGAAGCACAAGAAGCATAAGAAGGAGAAAAGTGGAGGCGCTGTGACTGCAGAGGGACAAGAAAACCAGGGTGTGGAGGAGGATGGAGAGTCAAGAAAGGTGATGTCTAGTTTCTCTGCTTTTTAGCAACCATGGCCTTTTGCCTCCTGCCCACAGGGAACATTTAAAAAGTGGTTATTATTTTAGTTGTTTGCCATGCACCCACATTCTGTATTGTTGTTGAGAGCCGTGTATTTCATGCTGTTTTTTGTTTAGGAATCAGACAGTGAAGTAGAGGACAGCTTAGACGACCTGGAGAAGCACCTTAGAGAGAAGGCCCTGCGCTCCATGAGGAAGGCCCAGTCGTCTCCATCACAGACGTCCTGAAAACAGAAGGGGGCTTTCTCACTTTAGAATTTTCCACTCACTCTTGATGTTTGTCATCAACCTGGTTCAGCTTTAGAATGTACAAATTGTTAAATCTTGAGTCTTTTTTTGTTTGTTTTATATTTACTGGTTTGGTACATTCTGAAGAGTGTGTTTCTTTAAGAGCCTGATTTGTCAGTTAGTGTATTATCTTAACTGTAAAGAAGCTTGTGTTGTCCATAATTTTAAATTGTTGAGCAGGGAAACGGTTTGAGTTTGGCAGGTTTAAGATTTTTCCACAGCCTACAATAGATTCCATTGAGAAATGATTGCATGTGCAGTGATTGTCTCTGATGTGCATGCACCACTGACCTTATGGAGTGTAGACAAAAACCAACATTCAGTAACATACTGTTACTACCGCCTTTTATTAGTGGACACAGTTGTGAACTGTTAGAGGCCGTAACAGAATGTCTCGTCCCATATTGTAACTTAAGAGAGGTGTTTAGCATCATTTAACCTGCTGTTTTTTCTGACTTTGAAACTGTCTTGTTTTAAGACTAAAACAATCTGATGTGATACAGAGTATGCTTTAATTTTTTCAAATGGATTAATATGCAATTTTATGTTGACACCCTTGCACCAAGCTAATCTCTGTGGGACTGCTATATTATTTGAATTTAGTGCCCTTGGCTCTTGTCATCTTGTCATCCTTTCAGAATTAAAACCTTTTTATAGGACGTGTGCTTTCCTCTGTGTTAAGATTTTGTCATTTGTGTTTTGGATGGGATCTGTGAAAACTTAACAGAAATAATTTAGGCACATTTAACAATCAATTAGGAAAAACAATGTAAGTCTATGGACCCTCATAACAAAGTTATTAAAATAATTTTGATAACCCAAAGAATACTCAAGTTATTAAATAACTTCCTGCAGGCGGCGCTATTTTAAACACAAAACACAAAGTGTTGCATATCTCCACATTGGTGTGTCTGAATGACATGAAACTCAAGATCCTACTTCCCCATGAGCCCCTGAGGCTGTGTGCAAAATTTTGGCCGATGACCACTTGGTGGCGCTCTTTAAATTGAAGTATTTTATATCTCCAAATGTTATTTACTTCATACTGCAAACAAAATCTACCTCTGGGTACAAATAGAGTCCTCATACACACACAAAAGAGGCACATATCACACACCATTCAACTTAAGACAGTGGGAGTTAAGAAATGGCAAGTTAAATAAAAAATTTAAACTAAACTGAACTAAAATACGAATAGCAAAAAAAAAAAGAAGACAGAAAAATAAAAATAAAACAGCAAAATAAAATAAAACTTGTTTTGGCTGTAAAAAACGTAGATTAAGGTTCACGTTGAGCTGTGGCTCACCAATCAGTCTGCTAGACCACTTTACTATTTGGTTGACTGAGTTTTTATTTTTCAATGAGAGGTTGCCATCGGGGTGTGTGCGTTACAGGGGCCAGTCTATACCACCCCTATGAATTTCATTGCCTTAAGTGTTATAGTGTGGCCACGGTACCAAATATGAAATTAGACTGCCACCACAGTGCCACCTAGGGGCCGATCAATAAAACCTTAAAGGGTTATTCTCAGGAGGGTATTGACAATAATTGTACCAAGTTTTATATAATGCACAAACTATCCCTTTAATCCTCATACAGTGTCTGAAGGAGGACTCTTAACTGATATGTATAATTTAGAAGAGGCAGGTAGCAATGGTGGAAAGTAACTATGTACATTTACTCAAGTACTGGACTTAAAGTAAAATTTTGAGGTACTTTTATGTACATTTTATGTAACTTTATACTTCTACTCCACTACATTTTGAGACATATATTGTACTTTTTATTCCTCTACATTTAGCTGACAGCTTTAGTTGCTTTTCAGGTCAAGATTTAAAATGAAAAACATGATACATTTAAAATGATTACCCATTTTCATAAATTAAACCACTTAAAAGTTTATTAGGTAGTTAAAATGAGCGGAGTGGAGTCATTTCACAGTGTGGTATTAGTACTTTTACTGAAGTAAAGGATCTGAACACTTCTTCCACCACTGTCTTTTTTACTCAACTTTTTTTTTTTTTACTTTTTTTTACATTTCTTTTTTCTTTTTTTGTTTTTTTATTATTTTTATTTTTTAATTAAAAAAATATATATTTTGAAAAACCGCGCATGCGCAGAAGCGGGAAAAGCCGCGCATGCGCAGAAGCGGAAAAAATGAAAATATTTCTTTTTAAAAATAAAAAATAAAAATATTAAAAAAACAAAAAATAAATGTAAAAAAAAGTTTAAAAAAAAAGTAAAGAAGTAAAAAAGACAGTGGTGGAAGAAGTGTTCAGATCCTTTACTTCAGTAAAAGTACTAATACCACACTGTGAAATGACTCCACTCCGCTCATTTTAACTACCAAATAAACTTTTAAGTGGTTTAATTTATGAAAATGGGTAATCATTTTAAATGTATCATGTTTTTCATTTTAAATCTTGACCTGAAAAGTAACTAAAGCTGTCAGCTAAATGTAGAGGAATAAAAAGTACAATATATGTCTCAAAATGTAGTGGAGTAGAAGTATAAAGTTACATAAAATGTACATAAAAGTACCTCAAAATTTTACTTTAAGTCCAGTACTTGAGTAAATGTACATAGTTACTTTCCACCATTGCTACCTGCCTCACACCCTGACGGCAGCATGCCCCGACACGCGTGTACTGCGAGGGCCCGTTCAGTACTGCTTGCAGTCCTAGTTGTTATTATATTTGTCCAAACAAATGTACCTATAGTTGTATCGGGCATTAAAATGAACAAGAAATTGAAAAAAACAAGGGTGGTCTAATAATTTTTTCCATGACTGTACATACATACAAATAGTGAAATAGTCCCTTGATTGCACAACAATCATTAAAAAAACAAGATTTATTAAACTAAATGTATTTCCCACAGTGCAAAAAGACAAGGGAAATGAATAAAAAAAATTGAGAAAATATAACTGCAAAACCCTTCCCAAAAAAATAAATGAAGAAATAACGAATACATTAACCCTTGAGGCCTCTTTAAAATTACCTTAAACTTTATACCTTTAGGTCCCTAAACGGTCCCTCTCATGCGAGTGTTACAAAAATGTGATATATATGAGATATAAAAATGTTTTGTTTTGTTCTTTCATTTTTTATGTTTTAATGCCCTTTTTGCCCTTGAGAAAATCAGGGGTTCTTATGACAAAAACACAAAATATGCAATATTTTCAAAAATAAGGTGCAAAGTGGAATATTTGGGTAGAGGTTATTACAACCTTGACTAGGTCAATAATTGATAACTCCTTTATATCAATCCCAACACACCAAAAACATTTTTATGGTGTTCCGCTTTTTCATTGCCATGCATTTTACAAGGTAAGAGAACCGATGAAACTGTAAGTGAACACTGGCCATGTTTCATACAATTAGCCTTTACACTGACCGATAGAGAATCAAAAACATAAAATTAGCTGAATGTACACATTTGGTCCCGGAAGTGCCTCGAGGGTTAAAAAAGACTTCTGCAGGGTTTTCGACAAAGAAAAAAGTAATGCTGGTGGGAGTTTTATGCTTTTACACAAAGAACATAGAGTATAAAGAAAGGCCAGGAGGGCTATGTCTCTGCAGACATCTTCATCCTCCTCCCAACAAGAAGACTCCCTCCTCCTCCTCCTCCTCAGACCCTCCCACATTTTTCTATGTGTGCGCCTCAGATGACATCACGGCTTTAAATATTCCCGTTGCTTCTTCTCAGCCGTCCTCATCACCACTACTCAACCAGCATAAAGAGTCCAACGATGTTTTTGTAGCTCAGCTTGGTTCAGATTATACACGTAGCACCGTTGAAACACTTCTATCTGGCAGACACCGCTGCGCTTAGTAGACTTTTGTGCTTCCAGCACCGGGTCCTCCTTGGGGAGAAAAAAAGCGGCTTCTTGGCTTCAGTGCGGAAAAAACGGAGAGGTGGAGAAGAGGACCGAGCTAAGTCGGGCGTGGTAGCAAGAAAAAAACTCATCTTTGTTAGCAAAACTTCAAAAAGTAGCATCTATAATGTCGCTGTCGGTACCGCAGAACGGAGTAAAGGCGGATAACGAACCCGTTATCGAGCTGTTTGTGAAGGTAAGACCCGCAGCACGAGTCGCATGGGAGAAGTTTTTTTTTTTTTCATTTTGATTAACTTGGATAAACCAACAATACTGAAATGTGATGTGAATGCTTTATTTCTGCAGTTCAGTATTCTTTCTCCAAATTAGTTTAGCTAAAACCGCTTAAGCTAGCGGCACGTTATTGGTTTTCCACGCGCGAGGCATTTTACTTTAATATACACGTTGGAAGATTTTGTGTCGCATCAAGTTTTTTGTTGTTTTTAAAGGATTTAGCACCATGAAGCCCTTTGCCACTGTGGCCATGTGGACCCTGCAGTGTCACAAGCAGGGCGGATGCAGCTTTTCTCCCATCGTGGGGAAAGAGCAGCCTGCCATGCTGAAAACTGGGCGCTAATTCGTTAACAAAAGCTCCGTAGTAGTGGACAGTGAACAGCAGATTCAACACTGTAACATGTGGTCGCCTGCTGCGGCATTTCCATGCGTAGAAGTGTATTGATACGAGCTTTCAGTAGTGATGGACTGTGTTGAAACCGCATACATTCTTTATATACAGTCATTTATGGATACTGGGGTAGACTCAAACCAGCCATTTAAATGTCTCTTTGTTTTTGTGATCACCTTGTCATTACTCAGTCTACCATCAAAGATCTCTGTAAGACAGGTCAGGTTTACTTCACTGATACAAGTGTGTAAAAGAGAAATGCTGGGTATTGCTACTGTATATATGGAGACATGTCATCAGTGGTGTTCTTGAAACAGGTTTACATGTGTTGCTATCAGGAAAGCACAATTCATCACATTTAGATATGATGATGAGCCTGATTGATTTTTCCCAAGAAAATTATTTTTGATTTCAGCTTAACCTCACTATAACCTTCCCTAAAACTGTAATCATGCCTCTGCTTCAGCAGTGACGATGGTGATGGTGGAGGGTTGTGAATGGCTGTTTTCCTTTCTTCAGCCTGCTGCTTTGCAGGGCGGGAAAATGGCTGAGGAAAGAAGAAAAAAGAGGGGGAGCATGGGGCTGCAACTGGGGGAGTGGGAGGGTGTTATTGGGTCCTGACTGGAAGAGGGTGTGGGTGATGGTGCGCTGGGGTGTCACTAACCAGAGCTGTGAGCACTGATTTGTTATGGTGATGGTGGATGCTTGCTGCTCTGAATCTGTAAATCCTACAGATAAGTATTAGCCTTTAAAAAAATAGTATTTCCAAATGTTCTTAAATTATTTTAATATTGTAGCTGTCCACTGTCTTGTGCTGGAATAATGTAAGCTCAGGCCTGTTTAAATTGTACTCTTTAGTTGCAGCAACTGTGAAATGGTCATCTGTTTTTTCAAATAAAAAAACAAACACTTTTTTCCACATTTAGTATTCCTGCTGAATCCTTATAGAGGAGCCTTTGTAGTGAGGCATTGATAAGGCTGAGCAGCAGTTTCCTCTGTGTAGCAGCTATTAACTACCTCTCACAGCCTACAGGAGAGGTTACATCATCCCCAGGTCTAGAAGGTTTACACATGTGGCCAACTCTTCCCTCTCAGTCCCTCCCTCCTTAGACTGTGTAGCCTGTTGTGCACAAAAGTTTCTTCCATTGTGTGTTTTCTCTGTGTGTTTATGTGTGAGATAGCCTTTTCGTCCCTATCACTCCTGCATGGCTCTGTGTTATGTGCCAGAGTCTGACATGTCCACATCTATTATTGAAGCTGTTGTTCTCACTGAGCTGCGTTAAACACAGTCATGGGAGACAATGGCAGGCATGCAGGTTGCCATAGGCACACTGCTGCGAGCTGGGCCTCTGAAAACAGCTGATAACGAAATGTGTGTACTCTCTGCGCACAGCAGTGTCAGATCTGTTAGGGCATCGCCACATATCAAAGTTAACTAATTATGCTTCCAGAATATTTCAAACAGAGTTGCCTCTGTTTGAAAAAAAAATGTCAGTGATCCATAAAAGTGGCTGACTGTCTCAGTTTAGGGATACTTTGATGATCTTGCAACTTTTGTACCTGTAGTGTTTATAGTTACAGTTGTTATGGGAACACTTTAGTGTGCGCTCATCTTTGAGGGTGTGGACGTAAAGTCTGTCATTGTCAGTTTTTATTGCTCTCGGTTGCGAATATGATATAATGACTTTGTAAGCGAGAGGATTGGCCCTTGACCTCATCACAGTGCTGCAGATTAGATATGATTTTGCACACATGAGTAGTAGCTGGTGTGTTGCAGAGAGTGCATCCACCCATGTCAGTTTCACTTGGCACCTCCACACATCACATGGTTGAAGTGGTAATATGAAACCCTAAATCTGATGTATATATGTGCTGTGATAGTAGGGCAAATCTATTAAATGGAGCTGAAATGGTGCAGCTACATATGAATATATAGAATTGCTGTTCGAACAAGTGAAATCTACTCCCTCATAAAGTGAGGTCTGTCCATTTGTCTGTATTGATTACAGCACTACCTGATTGAATCAGTGATTTTCTTGAAAGCGGCTCTGACATCACTTTCAGTAGGTGGTTGTCTTTTGTTACTTCACCAGGATGGTGAAGAAAATCCAACATTCTCACTATTAAATCATTGCAAGTTCAGTTATGTTTTTATCCAGTGTTTCACATTTTTTCCAAAACTACTGAGTCATTCTCCACCAGCATATGACCTGACTGTTAATGAACAGAATATAGATGAGTCAAGAGAAATAGACAGGCTCTCCTTGTGTGCGCTCCTCTTGCTGCAAGTAAGCCAAGGTCACGTTACCGGTTGCAAAACCTTCTGCTGCCTCCAGACTTCTATCCTCTTGCCAACAGTAACAACAGAGCCAGTGAACATGTTGGAGAAGTGCTTTTAAGTCTGGATGGCATAAAAGCCAGTCTGTGTCTGTCCTTCAGAATTCCATGGGAACGGTGGAGATGGAGGCCCGCAACATGCCAGAGCAAGGTCCCAACAAAGCAGCACTTCTCCCATAGACCTATCTCAAAACTCCCTGTTTTAGTGATTTTCATACCCTAGAGAAATGTCTGACTGAAGCCATCATAATTCAGCACTGAGGGGAGGACGCCCTGGGTTGTTTGTGTTTCTTTAAACCAGTTACAGTTATCTTGGGTAGCACTAAGCCTAGGATACAGCGGCAGTGACCTAGCAGGATGGTGTCAGGAGGGAACTTGTCTTGCTGGATTGCATATGGTGATAACTGGGTTTGCTAGAGTAATATTAGCTATGAAAATAAGCAATTTAGCTCATTCCTGGTGTAAGCTGCCTCCCATGATAGCAAAGTTTTACCCAATTTTCCATTATCATGACCAGGAGGGACACTGCGCCATGTCTCAGTGTTTACCTTCGCTAGCTCACTGCATATGATAGGCCATTCTAAAATAAAACTTTTTCAATTTCTTGTGGGCGGACATCAAGAACGTAGACTTTAAACAATAAATGTTCACACTTCTTTACAACCACTCACCAAAACAACCAAGGCGTGCCTTATTACCAAATCTGCTTTTTTCTTCATGGAGTTTGCTAGCTTGGTGGTTGCTGATGTTTAAAGAAGTGACAGAGATTTTGAAAACTGTATCACGCAGATAGCGAAAGAGGAGAAAATTTCCATCTGATTAGAGGACCAATGGCAGGCATATATGCACTGTCAGACTACTTTTGTAGGGATGATCAGGTTCTACACTTTGTCAAAGGAATTAATGCTCAACACATCTCTTCCCTGGAGATGAGAAATGTTATGGTTCATGTGTCACACCCTGAGCTCTTGCTGACAGTAGATTGTGTTCCTTTAAGTTTTGTTCTGAAGGCCTTGGGAAGAGCTGCTATCAGTAGCAACATGTGACAATCAGACTTATGTCTTGTGATGTGCTGTTTTATGGAAACATAATGATCTTTTCAGCAGTTACTGTGCTCTTGGTGGTATTGTTGGCAATTGAGCACTGCTTTTTTTTTTTTTTTTTTTAAGGAAAATCAATAGACCAGTTTATTTTTCCCAAGCAATGCTGCAGTCAGCATTATGAGTTAGGGTACAAAGATTAATGAGCTGTTACTGTTGTAGATTGCTGTGCTGTTTCTGTTGTTTCTGCAGCACATGACCGGTCACTGCTTCTTCATTGTAGCTGTCTGGTTGACTGACTCTGAAAACTGGCCTTAATCGATCTGGCAGTGTGTTATAACACCAATTCGAAGGGCGCTTTTTTAGATCAATCTTGGCATTTTTATGGGATAGCATACGTGTAAGTCCATTTGTTGTTGCTAACAGTAGGCTTCCTTGTTGTGTCTGAATGAACACGTGTTGTATTGAACTTGTACTTGTGCCAAAATATCCTGAGGAAAAGCATAGTTCACCCTGTAAGTAGGAGGAAGTGCTTGTCTCATTTGTGCTGCCCAACCAGGAAGTCCATTGGCTAATGAGGCATTTCTCCTATGAGCTCAAGCACAGGAAGTGAGGCCACCCTAGAGCTACATGCATCTGAGACTTTGAAGATTTGATCCCAACAGAGAGTCCCTTTAGTTCATGGATTGGTGTGTTTTACTTGTTAACTAATAGGGCTGAACAGGTTACTGCTGCAATTATAACCTACCAGATCATTATACAGAGGAAAACTGAGCCTTGGACTCTACCTCTGCCTCTCTGCTACATCATCCTCACTGTCAGAAGAGGTGTGTGACCCATTAAATGAGGTGAATCTGCCCTGCTCGCCACACATGTAACTAGATCAGTCTCAACATGATCCAGTCTGCTTGTGTTTCACGTGCTGTGTGCTTCATAGCAGGACCTACTGAAGGGTATATAACCCAAACTGTAGTGCCTGAACGTGGAGGATAGGATGTCAGAGGCATCTTCTTGACTAGTCTCTCCATCAAGGTGCACAGTGTAGTATCCCAGGTAGAATAGAAGAGGACTAACGGAGCACTTCACTCGTTAACGTTAATATCCCAATCACATCTGCGCAGTAAAGGCTAGAATTGATGATTTATTATGTGATTATGGCAGAAATCTCAAGTATAGTTTTAAAACGTATTTACTCTTTAACTGCAGTAGAAAAGGTCTGTTATTCGGCTTGATGTTTTTACATTTACTAATTTGATACATTAATACACACATACGCAAACTTAAAGGCTTGCACGTGAGCTGTTGCCCAGTTGTTTTGCATGTTTGACTTTTATGATGTGAAAAGCCAGGCAGCCTGTCCCAGACTGGTACTGAGAAGGAACTCAATTACAGGTCAGAGTGGACACAAGCGGCGAGTTGCCAGAGAGAGACGCACTGTCTGCTCAGAATTACTGATGAGGACAGTGTGTGTGGCCAGGGGGCAGGCCTCTGCTGCCATGCATATCTTGCATATGTGGTTACAGCATGCTGGCATTGTGTGGGTGCCAAAGGGTGGTTCACAGCTGTCTAGACGAGCTGTGTGTCCTGAAGGAATTGCTACAGAATTCTTCTAGGTTCAAATTGAATGATTTTTAGCCCTGTACAGACACCTGGAGGCTAATTTTCCATAATATTTCCTTTCCCAAATGAAGGAAAAATGGAAAGAATGAAGATAAAAGTGTGGGGTTTTGTGTATTGGGCTGTGCAAGTGTGAATACTTGTCTGCCCTATAGTCTTCAGCCAGGGGGTCTATGAATGCATAAGTGGGTGGGAAGTTGAAGCTGGTGCCGGCCTCAGTATTCTTCACGGTGTTTGTGTTGGACACTTGAAACAACAGTCAGAGCGAGGGGGATTGTTGGTTCACGCTGATCCCCCACATGGCTGTCTGTTTGTTTTCCGTCATTTTGGATCTGTATTACTCATCACCAAACACCCAGTCTTTGCTTCTAAAAACCTGAACTGACTGTTTGTCTTATCTCTTCTACACTGAGGCTACAGCGGTTATAACATTATTGACCTGGCTTACATCATTGGCGTAGCATGGTTATGCAGTAAGCCTCTTTTAGACTTCACTCTCCAACTTTCCACAGCAGCTGGTGGTTCTTTGACAGCGCTCCTGTGCTCCAGCACAGTAGGCCTGTGTCTGACTGGAAGTCTCGAGGTTTCCACTGAGTGATGTCAACCTGAGTCATTGCCACACCAAGGATGCGATGGCGTTTCCATATTCCAGGAAGATCTGACTCCTCTGTGCACTCATCTCTCTGACGTGGTCTTAGGACTCAGTTCCACCCAGAACAGCCTTTTGGCCAGAATCTGCCAATAAGCTTGACTATCAAGCTGTTGAATACCTAAAGGTGGCATTAGATGCGTGTTTTGTTTTAACTCTCCTCCGGTAATGTTTGATCTCTATCTATTTGTTTTATAATATGAATAAGAAATACAGTCATGTTTTATTTGGGAAAGCTTAAAGTAAGTAGTATTTTTCTCAGTTAATTGATACTTTTTTTGGTCTTTTAAAATGTCTGAAAATGACCAAGATGGCATAATCAAATTGCTTGCTTGCCCACCAGTAATTCAAATATATTTAATATACTACCACATAAGGCAGGGTTTCCTAACCTTTTGGCTTGTAAACCTTAAAAAAAGAAACCCTCATTGCACGTGTCATAATGCTTATAAGTTTATAACCAAACCTTTTAATTCTAAGATTGTCTTATTTCAATACATTTGTTAGGCACAGAGAGATAAAAATATAAAGCTATATTTCAGAAAAAAAAGCAGACCTGAGCATTGCTCTTCACAGATTCTGTCCCATAGGCAAGGGACGGAATCAACAGCTTGACATTTGTTTAAAATGCTTGGTGCACTTGATAAAGCAAAGCAAATTAAAAATGCAGCAGTGTCCTAACTTCACCACTGAATCGCACCGAGTCCACCACACTTGATATGTGAAAGCGCCTTAAGACCACCTGAAGCCAAGCAACCCTCGTCTCAAACAGCCAGCCCTGGGTTAAACTGCTCAGTCTAGTTGCAGTCCTCACTCCAGTCCAGACTGTATACTTGTCCAGCAAACAGGGAGAGGCGTTGCAATGACGTTGCCATGGCTGCCCACTCTCAAACGGACATTCCTGCTGTGTGTCAGAGCAGGAGGAGGAAAGCTGCAAGGGCTTGTTACATCGCCAGTTCCTTATTCGGTCAAAGTGTGGCTTGAACTTGCTGAGCAGCCCACCCAATTTAGAATATGAAGTGTGCTGGGGAGGGGAAGGCACGGCAGCCATGTTGCTAAATTTAGGCTGTGAGCAGAGACTGGGAGGACCGTGCCCTGCATGAACAGGATCTATTGTCCCTGAGTGCTGACTACTGTAACGGTGGTCTCACATCACCTGTCTAGGAAGAAGAAACTCTTATATCTAAATATCTGTAAATAGCTGAGAAAGACGGAGAATAAAAGAGATGAAGGTTAAGTTGAACAGCTCTTGGTTTTATGTGACTGCTCGTAAAATTTTACAGGACTGGACTTGAGAGAATACCTTTTGTGACTGGTAAAAGTGGTGCAAACATAGTCATATTATGTTCAAGCTACTAAGGCCTAGGATCATCCTCTTTGCTCCTAAGGTTGTTACATGAGCATAGTTATAGGGGAAGTGATAAAGACATATGACCCATTTGTGCGTTGGAAAAGAAAGTGTTAAAGACCGCACTGGCCCCCTCGTTGACTGAGGTCTCATTGTTCTGCTGCAGGGCCACACTGTCCTGGACACAGACTCCTAGATAACATCCGAGTTGAGCATGACTCACCCTCCACTAGGCAGCTGTGTGTGTTTGGCATTAAATAAACAAGCATCTGTTGACTTACGGTCCATCCATTGAGCTTAAATAAAGCTTGAGAGTGTGCTGGCAGTAGTCAGCTTTTGCTGCTTCTGTGCCCCAGACGCTGTTATAACCGTTTTCACATCTGACAAAATCTCTGTTCGAATCTCTGTGAAAGATGGTGTAACCGTCTGTAAGATGTGAGTCATTTTTGACACAGAAGCCAAAATAGCAGGCTGAGCACTTCTAAATGTTCCTGTGAATGCTGCTTATATTTCAAATCGCCAGTTTACTTCTTGGAAAAAGGGGAACTTTTTCAACCGATGGGTCTTGCCTTATAAGGGTCTGCTCAAAATAATTTCTTGCCTTGCTTGTGTCTTTTATTTGGGTGTTTTTTGTCCTCCTCCCCTTGCTGACTGGTGACGGGCCTAACACTCTACCAACAAAAAGCGCTTTGTGTTGTTGCTGTGTGGAAGTTCTCCAGAAGCCCTTTCTGAATGTCACACTGTAATGGTGGCACTCTGGAAAGTGTTAGTATGGCGGAGGAGGACAATGCTTGGAGGGGTTTCCTAAACCTTCATACTGGTTTTGGGCCATGGGCTTCATTAAAGTTGGGTTGATTTCTGGTTTTGCCGGTCCAGTGTACAAGCCTAAACCAGTTTGATTTTGGTTGCTTAAAAATATCGTCTTTAGTGTTTGGTTGGACTAACAGACACTCTAAGTCAGCTCTTCGTTATGAGTAATCATTGTCGCTTGCTGACCAAGGTAGGTAGCTAGCACTAGCATTAGCTGATGTCATTCTGGCTCCTGGTCCATTCTGCGTTTGCACTGGTTGCAAAAGACACAATATGGCGACGACAATAAACCAAGATTTTAACAGCCAATGATGAAGTTTAACACCTATTGGTGAATCCGTGTCCGTTCAGTGCTTAATATCAAACTGGTTTGAAGCAGCCTAACACTAGGCTTCAATTCAAAATCTCTTCCTAATTTTCATTGATTTCCATAGTTTATTCCATGAATTGCTATTTTTAAATGTTATTCAGCAAGATTATTGCTGAAGACCACCTGACTGGAGTCCATACAGTGAAAGTTAGGGCTGCCCTTCCTTAACAGCGCAGCAGTTTATATGTCACAGGCAGCGGAAATGCAGCTCCACCAGCATCATCACTTAAACTAAACAAAGCACCCTTTCGGCGGGAGTAACAGGACATTTCTGGAATAGTTTCTCCCTCCTCCCCAAATGCCCAGCCCCCCTCTGACTCCACAAAGGGGCCCAGGATAAGGGGAGAGGGATAAAGGGGGAAGGAGGAAGAAACAAGCACCATGCCAAACGGCACACAGATTTAGAAACTAGCGCTAAACTCTTTTCTCTTCCTCCTCCTGAAAGCCTCTATTATTGCTCGTTCTCAATGTCTATGATACCCAATGTCCTTCTTATTTACTATAATCTCTCTCTTTAGCTGTCTGTCCCTCTCTCTCTACTGCGATCCCTGCTGTCAGTTTCTTTGGCAGAGAGCTGCAGTCTGCTCTGCTGCAGACTCCAGAGGGTAGGAGCACTGCCACATCTCAGAGAGGGAAAGAAAAGTGTGAAATGTCTTTCTCAGCTGCTCTGGCCTTCTTCTTGGCCACTTGAGAGACAGAACTTGAGCTTAAAAGCCTCTCATTGTGTTGAAGTACAGTAAAAATCTTTTGATTTACAAATTGCATTGCATCATGCGGTTTGGTTTTTTGTCCCTACAGAAAGGGACTTCAATTTTGACAGTTTACCTGAGGTTTGGTAATCCCCTCCACACTGTGCTCTGCTTTCCATGTCATATGTCTCTGGCCATTGTCATGGGAACAGTTGCTGTGCTGCATTGCCACCCATGATCGAGAAGTGAATGGTTCGCTGTAGGTGTAGCGCAAGGGGAAAATGGAGTAGTCATCCCATTGATGTCGTTCTGATCCGCTAAAGATCAGCTAAATGCTAGTCTAGTCTAGTAATGGCCATGAACCATGATACCCCCCAACACTTCATGGCCAAAGCTTTATTTCAAAATTGAATCATGTTAGGTGAAAAGAGGACTTTCATTTGCTGAACAAAAGCAGTGATCTAATCCAAAGCTTTTCAGATATTGAATTCAGAGGGGAGGGAGAGGGAGAGGACAGCCGCAGTACAATGGGAGCCAGCAGGCAGATCAAACAGAGCCATCCCACTGGGTGTCACACAGAGGACAACAGCAGCCAGCCTGTCCGCACCAGCAAGGAGCTGCCGCACTCACTGAACACTCCAGAACAAAGTCCACCATTGAATACAGAACCTGCATCTGCTGTTAAAGAATTCTGTTAAGCTAGCACAGTTGTGTATATCATTTTCATCAAACCCACATTTAGTCAGACTTTGCATCTTGTGCAGGACAGATGCAGAAGTGAATGAGGAGTGACTGACAGCACAAGTAGCAGACAAAAACTATATTCAGCAGTTTCAGAGGCTCTGCCACAGTTATACACTGAATGAAGAGGTGCATTCCAGAGTGTCGATACTTGAATGACCTCCATGCTTGTCCTTGTGAATAGATGAATAAGGTGCATTCTTTTTTGGCCTGCCTTGCCTGGATAATGGCATACTTCAACAGGCTTTGTATCCACAGAGCCACATAGCTCCGCACCAAGTCTGTGATGAAGGTTGGAAGTTGCTGTGCGCCAGTCAGCATAACAGATTTCATTAAGATACTGCACAAAGCTCAGTTAATCAAATGAAATGCTTATTCTGCCTTCTGATGTAGAATCCAAACCATATTTGTCCTCTGCTACACCTTCCTCGCTCCATACATGGCCGTGAGCGGAGCAAAGTGAGGGACCATTTCGAGAGTTGGAGAAAGAAAGGAAAGCGTGTGACAAAGAGATGGATGGTTGTTGGCAAGACTGGAGATATCTCTGACAGTTTGCAGCGCCCTCCCATCTGTGTTTACTGTGTGTGTGTGTGTGTGTGTGTGTGTGTGTGTAAGAAAGAATTCACTGCTCTTCTGATTGTCCATGGAGAGATCACCTCAGTCCTTCAGCTTTAAAAAAATTGCATGTTTAATTAATCTTCTCAAAACTCAGTCCAGTTTCGGGCTGGCACTAGCTGATGAGCGTTTGTCATTAATTTGGAGGACACACGACACTTCCATTGATACCATTCCCAGCACCATTGCTCACTCTTGTGTTTGTGCAGTCTAGCAAAAGAGGAAACAAGAGGCGGTCCCAGTCTTAATCACTGCAGAAGTTTCCTCTTTCTCTTGGACAGTAGTTGTGCAGGTTAATGGAGGGGAAGTGTGCTGAACTATTTAAGACGAGGGGGTCGACTCTGCACTCTCTCCCTCCTACTTAAGTCTTTTTGAGGGCGGCCGGTAATGTGTATGAAAGAGTCATTGTCTGAAATGGGCCCTCTCTGGGTGAGTGCAGTAAAACGCCCTGGGCCATAAAGGTTGTGCAGCAGAGATGTGATCTCTATAAAGATTGTCAGATTGTTTCGGTCTTTGCATTAAGCCCAGTACTATCAGTAGAAGAAACCTCTTACAGATGTTTTTAAGATCTGTCTGCTATCTTGTTTTTTATGCTTGCAGTAATTAAATCTTGGATGTTTCCACCCATAAGATAGAAACTGGTGCCATCGTTTGTGTACTCAGTCTTTAGGAATTATACCTGCAACATACTGCTGATAGCTAATCTATTTAGATTCTAACTTGCTATCTGTATGTTTATTTAAGGCGGGGAGTGATGGAGAGAGCATCGGGAACTGCCCCTTCTCCCAGAGGCTCTTCATGATCCTGTGGCTGAAAGGAGTCGTCTTCAACGTCACCACAGTGGACCTCAAGAGGTGGGTCCCCATCATAATATCCCTCCTCAACTCCTCTGTCCTTGATCACTTGACCCTTGATGGAGATCTGCCATCTTAAAGTACACCCCAAGTCCTTAAATGCACTTGGAGGAGTTCAAAAGAAGAGAGGGAAGAGAGGATACACAAGTGCAGCCTATGCAGTGTTATGTCTACTTGTATAAATGCTCCACAGATGCCAGAATTTCAACAGACCATGGCAAGACGAGCACCACTAAAGAAATATAGGTGCTTACAGTTCAGTGGAATTTATTATTGGGGATTTTATAAAGGTATACTAATTATTCAAGGCAGACGAAGACATAATGTCATAATGTTTAAAATGTGTCCTGCGAAGCTGTTTGACAGTATTCTACAACTTTACAAATAAACAAATTTTACCACTGTAATGCAGTGCAGCTTATTATAAACGGACTGATGATGATAGAAGACTAATTGTCACACCTGTCATTTTTGTGGAATAAATAAAAAATTAAAAGAACGTATAATTAACAATTACACACAACTTCCAATGCAAAAGTGCATCTGGACAATAATATAATGACAAGCTCCATAATGCTACAGGTTATTGTTAATACTTGCTTCTATTGGAATTAAACCAAAATGTAAATTTCAGACGTACACAAATGCAGGACTGAAAGTAATACATTTAATACCATGAATACAGAGCCATATTTTAATTAATTTAAATGGACATGTAAAAACTAAATTGTAGAGGGTCTTTGTAGGATTCCTTTCATAGACTGCTACAGTTTTTCTGGGCGTTTCCACCCAGGCCTTGGCGGCTCCGTAAAGCTTTGATCCAGCCCCACCTCTGACACGCTCGTTGCTTCCCCACTGCTTATTTGGTTTTCCCATGACCCTTTCTCAAGCAGGGAGAAATCGGAGGAAAATAAACATACAGACTCTGGAGAGGCTATTTAAGGTTCTGCTCACTTCCTGTCTAGATTTTGGTGGGCAACATGTTATTTTTCACCACAGGCATCAGAAAATGGCGATCTCTGCAATTCTGACTGCAAGAGAACGTGCTTTCACACGTGGATTCCAGTACCAGAAACCCACTATGTTTCTGTGTGTATGATTCATCTAAATGCTCCCTAAATGTTTTTCCAATTGCTAAGGCAGGACAGGCATGTGCCAGTTTATTTTCAGAAATGGAGCAGATGGATGTCTGGTTTATATGGTCTTTCTTCGTCATGTGCGTTTGACTCAGAGATTTAAGATTTCTGCCTTTATGTTCCAAATTGTGGTTTATCCGTATGGCAGCTGCTTCCTCCCCGGGCGTCTCCTCCTCTGGGACATGGAGACCACTGCTTGCTGACAAAACACAACAGAGATGTACTTGATAAAAACTTTGCCTCTTTTTTACAGCTAAGATAAGGACAGCAGTGTCCATTCGACTGGTCATTTGGTTTTAACACAACCCCACACATTCAAGATGAATACATAGGTTTGGGTATATTTGCATACATTTTCCATAGCAGAAGGCGAGTAACATAAAATAGGGCTTGCTGATATCCTGTAAAATGCAATGTAGGATGTCCGCCTACTTAGCAGTGTCTGTTTACCCTTCACTCCTCAAACAACCCTTTGTTCAGCTGGAGGGACCACTTGATGCTTAATAGGGCTGTACTGAATGTCATTTTTTTATTTTTTTGAATTGGATTAAATAAGCATGTTTTTTTTTTAATGAACAATAATTAATCTGTTACGCCAACATAAATACATGTCAGGCTGCAGTTGGACTGCTCCGTTAATACAGGCTTCCATTTCACACCTCCTTTTGTGTCGAAGAGGGAACCAATTTTTATCACCATCATTAAAATGTTTTCCATGAGCTTAACACAAAAAAGGTAATAGAAGCAGAATAGTGTAGCCTTGAACTGAGCATATGAAGATGTATATCGTCATAAAAATATAGAAATGTCTCTGGTATATTTATTTTTATATTTCCCTTCTATATTCTATAGATATTAAAAAACCAGGATCCGAACTGCATTATGGCAATATTTACATCATCTAGAAGACACCTTATGTTCCCATCTTTCCATGTGGGAGGCAAGCTGGAGAGAACCATAGAGGTGCTGTTTTGCCAACATTGAGTATGGAGTATTCAAAAATAGGCTTTACAATTTGGTTATTTCAGATAGACGTTTTATATATTAAATTACCAGTAAACATGCGACCAAGTGTAGCCTAATCTTTTTATACAGCTGTGCAGAAATACCAAGTAAACAGAATGGTTAGACAGAAATGTTTTTCATTCAAATGTCAACCTAATGAATGAATCTTCACACCGTAGAACTATTTGGTACTGTCCCATTGCCTTTATTTTGCCTTATTTTTCTTTCTTTCAAGAGGAACATGTGATTCATGCTTGGTCATTTCCATGCTTATAATAGTGTCTGTAACCTTGAGTAAACATAAAGCTTATGAGAATTGCAAAAGGTGTGTTTGCCATTTTTATGGCCCTTTTTATTGTAGTATTTAAATGGGAGAATTGTGCATGTAGAAAGACATGGACGTCACATGTCACTGCCATAAGAAGTGAAATGTTTAGTTCTCCCTGAGTTTACGTCTTCTCCCGGGTCAAGGCTGTCAGGCTAATTGTTTCTCTGATAAAAGAATGTGATTCTCAAGGCAGTTTGTCACCCACTTCTTTTTGATATCATTGGGTGATGGTGCCACTTCCCCTTTGCATGCCAAAGAGTTGAAGTCATTTCCCATTTTGCGTGCCCTCAGATGGCTTGTCCCAAAATTCAGCCACCATCAGGAACACTGTCCTATAAGAAATCTGGACCATTTGATGAGTCTCTATGGATACATGTTGATGTTTGTTACATGAGATCAAAGAGGATTCACACTGTCTGCTGGCCAACAACAATCTGTTTGTCTACCAGACGCTGCTGTGTGTTATGTTGTCCTTATGCTGCAGGGATTTAAGCGTCTGGGCTCTGTGGATTTCACAAGTCCGTTGTGTGTTCACACTACTCATTCAACACATGCTCATTTTTGTTTATTTGTCGGTGTCATCTGGCTGCCAGAGACATCTGGTACAAAATGTGCTGGTTTGAAGGCCACAGGGAGAAAGGGACACACAAACACACTCATGGACAAGACATAGCAGGACTGGATGGCTCTAAAATGTGCCTTTCTTCTTATCTTGTGTTCACTTACTTTTATGTGGTAATGAAAGCTACTTGTTGGATCAACATGTATTATAAAAATGTTTTAATTGGTTTCATGGCCTTGTTCCATTTGCTTCAATCACCTAAATGTTCTCCATTTCTCTTCCAGAAAGCCTGCAGATCTCCAGAACCTGGCCCCAGGCACACACCCCCCCTTCATCACCTTCAATGGCGAGGTTAAAACTGACGTCAACAAGATCGAGGAGTTCCTTGAGGATGTCCTTTGCCCACCCAAGTGAGTGCTTTCTCATTACTGTGGCAACGCTGCCACACCTAAACTCAACGCACTGCTGCTGAGCACACTCTTAGCTTTCAAATGCTCTGTCAGCATGTCATGAACAGTAGAGGCCTTTTTATATTGAGACAAATGTTTTACTTAAAGGATAAGGCATGCAAATATTCTATGTTTATCTTGATTTTATTAAATCCCATGTAAAGGCCATGACCAACAATGTGTCAGTCCATCTCTGTGGCTCTCAACCCTAAGCCTATTTGTTCCTACCTAAGACATAAATCTTAAAAATATATACTTCTATATAATTTTTATTTTTCTAATTAAATAATAGTAGTAGTAGGTTTTAGAAAACTAAATAAGGGAAATAGAGAATTGTTTAACTGTTAAAAGAAGTGAAAATAGACACATTTGGTGACTTAGAATTAACTACACTTATGATTTATGATAATTCATCAAACTCGTATAAATATTTTGACTTCACTGGTAGTCAACACTACAGTATCGTCACAATATTGTTATCATGGGATTTTATCTGTTTTGTCAACAATCAGGTCTATGACAGAAAATTATTCTATACCAGGGTTTGACCCTGTACAGTACTTGTTTTCGTTTTTTTGTTCTTTTTTAATGGGGTTTGTTGACAGTAAGAAATATGCAGATTATCATCAAAAGTATCCTTAAACTTCTTCAAAGATGCAGGTGTATTTATTTGTGCTTGTGTGCAGGTACATCAAACTTGCTGCAAGACACCCCGAGTCAAACACATCTGGTATGGACATCTTCGCCAAGTTTTCAGCATTCATTAAGAACTCAAAACCAGATGCAAATGAGGGTAAGTTACCTGTACCTGTCTTTGACACACACACACACACACACACACACACACACACATACTGGTTTAGAACAGAGATCGCGAAACCTTCCAATTGTGTAGGGAGAGCTCTCTGGTTGCTAGGCGACATTGGTAGCCCTGCCCTGATTGGTGGTTTACAGCCTTACAGGGGAACACAGAGCTTTTGTTCCTTATGTCCTCATGCTTCCCGTCTCACCTGGTGGAGCTCTCTGGAACACCAAAGAGCAGCTATCCTTAGAATTTAGCCACAACCTCATCCTTCCTGTTCTGGTTTCATGCACCCCGGATCCTACTAGTCATATCACAAACTTAACAGATAAGCTTATTGGAATAATGTGAAAAATATGTAGTCTTAGATTGGGTTGCATCCTGGGTGAAGCAATCTGTGGGATTGTTTCCCTTAAAGGATGTTAACGGTTTCCAGAAAATACCAAGATTTTGTATCATGTTGTAGTTGGCTGTTCTCCACCCTGGGAAAATATTGAACCATGGTGAGCTGGATGTGAAAGCCAAGGCTGTGTCAACACAGTTTGAGGCTGAATCTCATGGTTCAATGATAAGTGCTCTCCAAAGCAACAGGTCAAGACTGCTTTTGAACTACTGGATTGAGCATTCATGTCATATTTTCCAACAATGGAGTGAATTGTTAATGAATAATCTACAGATGGATAGATATAGGGCGAGGGCAGAGTGTAACACCTGTGCAATCAAATGCAATCCATTGAAATGTGTGGTGGGCTTTTTAATAAGAATGTATTTGTTACAGAAATTATCCCAATGCTTTTGTTATAGATTGTACAGGTGTCCATGATGCGTCTGTTTCTTGCATTTATAATGTACATGCACACAAGGGCTCATCTCCTGATGAAATACTGCCCCCATGTGGTTGATCAGCGTATGGGCATAACAGTTGCAGTTGAAGGCCTAAGGACAAGCCATGATGGTTTATACTGGCAACTTAAATAATATTGGTTTTATAATATATCCTGTGCATCCTTGCAGGTCTGGAGCGCGGCCTCCTGAAGACTCTGCAGAAGCTGGATGAATATCTTCGTTCACCGCTGCCTGACGAGATCGACCACAACAGCATCGAGGATGTCAAGGTCTCCAACCGCAAATTCTTGGACGGTGAAGAAATGACCCTGGCTGACTGTAACCTGCTGCCCAAGCTGCATATAGTCAAGGTAAGCTAGGGGACATTCCTGCTGATTGACAAATTGATGATGAATAATACTTTCAGCTTTATTGTGGGTCAATGTCAAGGAATTTAATGATTTTAACTAACAAATTACTGGCCCAATATCCAGAATTTACTCAAATCGTATTTTTAATTTACTCCTTTAAATAATTGCCCCAAGATCATAAATCCAATTATTCTGTTGAGTAAAATATTACAATTTAAAGCTCAATCAGAGATTAAGCTGCCTCCCAGTTGATTTATTTTGGGAATAATAATTGCTACAAGCCTTTTCAATGTGAAAAAATTCTCTAGTGAAAAGTGAGACTATATAAAAGTCTAAATATACTGTAATGTATATTTCAGTTGCCAAATGTACAGAACTGTCAACCTAAATATTTACTTATTTATTAATTGTTACTTTTTTGGTCCTTTTTTAAAAATCCCAAACAAAGTTCCATTCTTAATCATTATATTGTTACATGTGTTATTTTTCCTGTAGTAAATGTATTTAAAAAAAGGAGCAAAAACTAATCGTAGGGAGGTTATCTTGTTGCCATTACTGATGCCTTCCAATAAAATGCTAAAAGAATGTAATTATATATTTTAAAAATCATTCAGATTCAGAATTCAGACTGCTGCAACTTAAACCAACAAGCAAAAAAGATGTGTAATTTCTTGACATGATTTTTGTAATATTATTTCTTAACTGATGCAAAGAAAATGATAATGCTTCACAGGGATTAAACCGTATCTAAGAGTTTATCACTCAGTTGGTGAGATTACTAACTTCTGACACCTTCCTCCAGGTGGTGGCCAAGAAGTACCGAGGCTTCGACATCCCCAAAGAGATGACTGCCGTCTGGAAGTACCTGAACAACGCCTACACACGCGAGGAGTTCACCAACACCTGCCCCAGTGACAAAGAGATCGAGATCGCCTACGGAGACGTAGCCAAGAGGCTAGTCAAATAAGCTCCCCTGACCTGACCTCCTCCCTGCACCCCTCACCCCGTAACCCCCCTTCTCTCTACACACTCCTCCCACCCAGCACTGGGACTGATGTGCTCCATCACGAGAAAGAAAAAAAAAACTCTGGACTTCTTTTCCTTCTCTCCTCATCTAGAGCGAACCCCAAATGCATGATCTTTTTGTTTGTTTTTTCTCTCCGATTTTTACGAAGACCTCTTATTAGTTGATTCAGCAAAAGGTCACATCATCATTATTGCTTTTGTTTTTTCATTTGCTGATGAATGTTGCATTGGAGAAGACATGTGTATCAGCGCTTATCAATGTTGGGAGCCTCGTCACACCCGCTCCCTGATAAGTGGCCTTAGAGCTGACCTTGTCTCCGCGTGCAGGGGAAAGGTCTCAAGCTGTTGTTTATGTTCGGTTGTCTGTTTAATATTGAAATAGCTCTTTCTAGGATCGCTTTAAAATGAACACTGAGAAGCAGTTTATTTTCCTGTCTTTTGGCTTATTAAGAGGCATTGTAAACAGTGTTGAAGCTTCAGTGTTTTGTTTTGTTTTTTTGGCTCAAAGTATTTGACAGGTTTAAAGTAGAAGCTAATCCAAACCTGACATATCAAGCGAGAGATGCTTTATTTTAATGTTGAGCTGTTTAAAATAAATCAAAAATAATTGTAACTGCAGGTAAAGCTACCTGGTATCCATGCTCTGATTTCCTCATTGCCTCAAACAGGCAAAAGTCTTGTAGCTCAGCTCAGTAGAATTGTAGGGAATTTCCTGTACCGGCTGCAGAAGTAACAACTCAGGACAAATCTAACCTGAGGTCTAAGAATTATTCAACCATATGTAGCTGACAGGTATTCAATGGGGTGTAGATGTCTAGACTGGCCTTTTGTTAATCGCCACAGAGAAAGCTTGCTTGCTCTTTCTTCTCCTCTGAAGCATGAAGGAAAAGTCTTTGGTCGTGCTGACTGTAGCGGTAGTTTGGATTACACATGGCGGACCAAAAAAGGGGGCACATTATACTGGTTTCACTGTGGAAAGGATGACTCCGTTTGAATAAAAAAAAAACACACACTTTCACTGTTAATTCTCCATAGCATACAGAATGAAGGACACTAATGTGCAGTCAGGCACCAGGAAAGATATTTATGACAAAACGAATGAGGAGAGTAGCAATGAAAGGAATATCTTCCTCTTCAGTATGTAGATTGATCTCTAAGGTAGTGAATGTATGTTACGATACAGTAGCTCCAAAGTGCTTTAGTGCGGTTAAAGCAAAACCTGTTTTGTTTTCTCCCGTTTGCCATGTTTTTTCAGACATTTGTTATGACACAAATTTGATAAAAAAAGGAATTGTAAATATTTGTTTTGATTGCTCAGAATTCAATGTGTAAATTTTATACATTTAAATCTGAATTTTGAGGGGAATTTTCTTGCCTGCTTGGATTTTAATTCTAGATAAACCATCTCCTCTTTGCCTTACGTTTTCTCTCTGCGGATGTTTTGCAGGCCGTTTTTTTCAGAGATCATTTCATTACAACATGAGTGTGATGTTGTACAAAGGAAATATCTAAGCTATGTCGTAGCTTTTTTAACAATATTGACTGAATTGAAATAAACTTATTGGCACTCTGACCTGTGTTTTTGTATAGACTTTAAGTGTTATTATACATTCTTGTCATTTACTTTAAGGCCTTTGGCCCTAGGGTTCAACAATTGATCACATTTGATTGAAAACACAGTATAGACAAGTGCAACATCCAAACCACAGGAGGCGCAATATTTGTTAAATAAAAATGTCTAAATATTCTGACGGTGCCGGAAATCCGGCATGGGATTTTTTTTTTAAATCATGTTTTTAAAAAAACGCACCAAAAACCCATCTGGATATGACCGGGGAGGGCAGCATTACGGTGGATAGCGTAGAGCCTGCCGGAGAAGAAGAAGACTCATCGGCGAGCGTGCTTTAGACCCACGTCATTACTATTTTTCAAGAAAGTGACTCGAGACAAATCCAGCGACTCCTTCTTACTCTTTTTAACGACTCGCTAACGAGCCGGAGGCTGTGTTCACTTAGCGATCTCTGTTTGTTTAAAACAAGCACCGGACACGCACAGTTAGCGCATACACTATGTTTATGATCAGCGGAAACACTGCATAATAATTAGCCATGCTGCTTTGTTTATGATCATTTGCTGTGCACATTTAGCGACGGCGAAAACCATACGTCCCCTCCAGAGTCTCTAAATCGCTCTGGGGGCTAACTTGTAGTGGAGGCACGCCGAGTGAGCGGACATTTGAGAGGGTGTGGCCTGAGACTTTCCCGGTGGTGGTCGAAACACGGCTATATACGGTCCGTGCGTGCGCTCTCCCACATGTCCACATGGGATTTCCACCAGGCGGTTTGCTCCGTATACACGCGAGATAACGAGAACACTGAACGAGAATCCTGAACGTACGGGAGACCCCCCCCCATGCATTAAAAAAAACTCTGGCACAGGATTTTTTGTTGTTTTGTTTGATACCGATACAAAAACCACAGCATTACCTTTTTAATATATTTTTCATTGAAAATGAGTGAGGCAAAAATGCATTCCCTCGCATATCATGAAACCTATCAATATTTCATTCAAAATCATCAAGTTGTAATATTTATTCAAATTATTTAGCCCTCTTTGGTCCTAAAACATTAGATCTTTTGAAATCTATTCACTACTTCCATTTTTATAGATTCATTTTTATGGTCCACAATATCCTTTGACAATGGGAGTAGGTTCCTCCTATAATTTAAAAAGAAGAGTGAAAGACCAAACATCCAAGATGTTAATATGTATGTTCATGAAAAAGAGGCCAGTTTGATCAATCATGTATGTTGTCGTCATTGCCCCAATGGCTCATTACCAGCATTCCATCTATAGTCTTTAACCCATTTGTGCCCAAACACACATTTCGTATGATAAGGAAAAATGCCACAAATGCTGCAAATTTCACATGGATGTATTTTGGGTAAGTCTTTAAGTAGTCAAGTACTTTGACTACTATTTTTTTTTTTCATAAAAAAGTCAAAGTCAGGGTTTTTTAAAACGAGGAAAAAACGCAAGATTCTATATATATATACATATTTAGAAATATGTGCATACCTTTTGATATTCAACTTTTCAGTTTCTGATATTTAGCCATTTTCCTATCATGCTTAGTATTTGGATACATGAACTATTGTTTTTTCTTAAAATATATTGACATATATTGCAAAAACAGTAGTCTCACGTGACCAATGACTAGATATTGTAGTGTATGAAGTAAAATAAATCACTTTTCAACCAAACCACCAAAGAAATAAACACACATGGGTTTCACCGTTCTTTCTTGAACTTGTAAACAGTTTTAATCCATCCTCTGTAGCTTGTCGAATGACAAACTATCACACTGAGTTGAGAAGTATTTGTCCAAATTCCTTAGTTAGATTTCACTTCATACATCTTTGGACGTTGAAACTGATTTTTGAGAGTTTTCCCTTCAAAATGTCTTCAGTAAAAGAAAGGCCTACTGCTCAGGCATTTCTGTTAAATTTTGCATAGTGCATACCATAGAGTGGCATAAAAGTTACCTGACTTCTGTAGCTATTCAAACATTTTTATCAGAGATCAGGTACAAGAATATCACCTACTCTCTCTGTTGCTAATCTCTCCGATCACGTAAACAGAAATACAGAAAAGTTTGGGAATCCCTGAGCCAGAGCATGTTTGTTTACAGCTCTCTCCATTTCCAAAGAATGTCTCATGTGGGTGTCCACCCACTGTGGGCTCCACCTCCCCCTGCAGACACCCTCTGGCTGTCAGCTTGATAGTGTTTTTCAGCCAATTCCCTACTGTTCTGAAGCACAAACAAGTCTATTCTGCAGGCCTGATTGCAGCCAAAGTTTCGCAAGAGATTGAACAAAAAAAAAGGTGTGGGGGCGTAGAGTTTTTGGATGCTCTCCAGATCATTAAAGTGTCATGTTTCAGCCCCAGACATTCTCTGCTCCTTTACTGGTGAACACTGAGACACGGACTCTGCTTGTAATTCACAGGGAGGAAAATCCACCCATAAGCAAACAGATAGACGTGTGTGTGTGTGTGTGTGTGTGTGTGTGTGTGTGTGTGTGTTTGTGTGTGTGTGATGTTTGTGTGTGTGTGTGTGTGTGTGGTAAGTGAAGACACAAGGCTGGCTATCATTCAGACCACACACTCATTACAAGCAGGGTGAGTGTATTAGTGTAATTGGGTAATGAAGGTGAGGCAGGGGCGGCTGAGTATTGTTTCCCAAACATGTTGACGTGTGTGTGTGTGTGTGTGTGTGTGTGTGTGTGTGTGTGTGTGTGTGTGTGTGTGTGTGTGGAAAGAGCGGAGCTATAAAACACACCATGAGAGGGAGCCAACAGGTCAGCTATGCTGTAAACACACACAGTCGTTTCCTTCGAGTTCTCTTTGTTAGGATGAGAAAAATATGAGTGGCCTGTGTGCAATTTCTTCACCTTTGATATACATTTCTGCTGTCATATTTTCCCTTTAACAGTCAGTCAGCTGTGTATTTTTCACCACTCAATATGCTCAGAGGAGTCTTTTCTGTTTGGCATCGACTCTTTTTCTCTGCAGTGCCAGTTCAGTTTGCAGGTTTTACACAACACCCATTTATACAGCTGGCTAAATATTTACACTGGTAAAGTAGCTCACTCAAGGGTACACAGTGATATCCCAACTGGGTTTTGGACCTACAATGTGTGAAAACCCTTCTTTGCATATTGACTCTGCACACCTGACATTTGATGTGGTTGCATAGGTTTCTTCATGTTTGCTTTACACTATTGATTGACAGCACAAAGGCCCATATTTTGAAAATTCATGACTGCAAGAATATTGGGAATCTCTCAATTTGAAAATAATCATTTATGTTTTTATCTTTTTAAAAATCTTTTATTTGGCCGTGATATCCATTCATACATCACATTTATCATCACAGCTAAAATAAGATGAGGATAAATTATGGGCGCTAGACAATAGGCCAAACAATGTTTTTAAACAGACATGCAAATATATACATCAAACATTTTCTAGGAATAACTAGCCTACGTTAGTGGTTTACAACATTTTTGTGGCCTCTTGTAATAAGACAGAGTCTTATATGGATTATGACCAATGGTGGAAAAATTATTCAGATCACTTGCTGAAGTTAAACTAGTAATACTACACTACAAGTTAAAGTACTATATTTAAAAAGAACAAAAGTATCAGCATCAAAATGTACTCAAAGTATCAAATGTTTCTTGTTATGTAAAATGTCCCCACTCAGACTGTTTTTTATATATTCTAAATATAGACTATTATAAGATTATTTGCATTGGATTTATGTAAGCAGAAATTTAACTTTGTAAAGAATGGGCTCATTTTAACTACTTAATATACTGTTGTGAGGTTTAATAAACAAAAAAGAAAAAAGAAAGTCTTATTCCTTTAAATTGATCAGGTTTTTATGTTAAATCTTAACCTGAAAAGTAACTAAAGCTGGCAGCTAAATGTAGTGGAGTAAGAAGTACAATATTTGGCTCGAAAATGTAGTGGAGAATGAAGTTACATTAATTGGAAATACTCAAGTAAAATAAATGTACATAGTTACATTCCACCACTAGGTATGACCAGTTCAAATATTGTATACCTTACAAAATAACTCATTAATAATTCTTTAAAAAACACAAAGATTGAAGAAACATCTAAAAAAAATGTTTGTGTAGCATACATTTTTCTGTGCTTCTCAGATTTATAACAACTTGTGAGGTCCTGACCCTGAGGTTAGGAAGTCATATACTGATACTGATACAATGTGGCTACTGCCATGTTATGTGGGAATGAAAGCATTTCCTATTTTTCAGTCACAGCATTCAGCTTATTAAGAATAAAATTAGAAAACGTGATGTCAAGCAGCCAGAGGCAAAGCTTGTGCTTCGTGGCACACATTAAAACAAAATAAAAAAGTTTGTAGCTGTCTAAACACAGTGTAAAACAGCACACCTGTGTGACCTGTACGTGAACTAATAACATTATGATGGATGTATTCCACTCAGGTGTGCCAGTGTATGAGTTTGGGTATTGTGCATGCTGGCTCATTGGCAGGATACTGGCACTCTTACATGGAACCAAACCATAATTAATGTTATTAGTTCCTCCTGTGCTTTCCCTGCACGTACTGAGCACTCCTAATGTAAGCTAGTGAGAAATGTCTATAATAACATAATGCACTTGCAAATGACAAGGTAGTATGAAATGTAAAGCCTACTCTGGTGTTTTTAATTTTTTTTTTTACAAAATTAACTGAAACACTGACAGTGAGAAAGATCTTGGGTTGATAATAATGACAATACATATGAACAATTGAGATCAAACACTAAGCTTGTTTACAAGACATGGATGGAAGGGGAAAATAACACTGAAAGGATATGCTATTGACTCCTCCAGCCCAAGAATTCATGAACATTTACTGATTAACAAAGGTGGAATGTAACTAAGTACATTTACTGAAGTACTGTACTTGAGCTCAATTTTTTTAGGTACTTGATCTTTACTTGAGTTTTTCCCATTTTATTGTAACTTTATTCTTCTACTCCACTTTATTTTTTAGTCAAATGTTGTACTTTTTACTTCTACAGCTTTAATTACTTTTTAGGTCAAGATTTAACATAATAAACATGATCAATTTAAAATGATTTTTATAAATCAAAGCACATAACAGTATAATAAAATTAGCCCTACACTGACAACAGTAAAATGCTCCTTACATAAATGCACCCTCATTATCATATATTTGAAATATATATAACAATATGCATAATGAGTACTTTAACTTTTGAAGTAAGGTTTTGAAACTTGTAGTGGAGTATTTTAATAGAATAGTGCGGTATTACTTAAGCAAGGGATCTGAATATTTTTTCCACCACTGGTCATAATCCAAAAAATATTTGTTATAAGGGGCTGGAAACCACTAATTAAGGTTAGTTCTTTCTTTATAAAAAGGTAAGATGTATGTATTTGCATGCCTGTTTGAAAACCCCTGTGACATGATGGATATCATGGCCCAATAAAAAAAAAGCTAAAACATAAATTATCATTTTCAAATTGAGAGATTCCCAATATTCTAGTTTGGATACTTGGATACTTCTTCCAGCACTGCTGATAGGTTTGGGTTACAATCAAACAAATTGCTCCCATATTTAAACCATTTACTGGACAGAAAACAAATAATAAAAAACATGAAATCATACAACTAAAAGGATATGAAGCATAAACAAAATAATCTCTAAAAAAAAAAGAGGCAGAATTTGATATGGGTGATTCTCCAACTATCTAACATTGTGTGTCCCAGGCAGAAATAGGAAAAACAAAAACACATTTGTGTTGAACATAAAATATGGTTTTGTATGACTAGTTTTTGCTATATTTCCTTTGTCCCTGGGCATTCAATCCCTCATAATATTGAATTCACTTTTGATTTAATAGTAACTTTATGGACAAATGACACATTAATTACTTTTTTTTTTATTGAAATGTGTCATGTGTTTGTAAGATATATAATTATTAATTATGTATAATTGCCAACATGGCTGCTCACCACAGAAGCTCGTTAATATTCAGAATGAGTTGTTATGTGTCAACAGGTGTGAATCACTGTATGTTACCGCAGCTAATGAACCAATCAGAGCCGAGCAGCACGAGCGAAAACCCTGCAGCTGGCAGCCGGTTCAGACTGTCAAACAGAAAGACAGACAAACAGACAGACAGACAGACCACATGGTGTGTTGTTGTTGGCTAGCTGTGAACTTCAGGCATTTCTATCAGACTACTTCAGCACTGTATCCCTCACCACCGCCCCCATAATGTCTCCATGCCCTTTATCTGCTACTTACATCTTCAAAACACTCGTCGTCTGCAACCAGTTAGCGAGGTAGCCGAGGCCTGTACGACCCGGCGAAAAAAGGTGTGTTTTTCTTGCCAAGCTTCAAGCCGCACAAGCTGTCATTGACCCATCATTTTGTAAGTCTATTTTGGCAGCAAAACGGGGCTTTTTTTTGCCCTTTTTGTGGGCATGTAGTTACTTATAAATAGGCATATATACTGTGATAGCTGCCATCAATATGCTAAGAGTGATACAGAGTGGCACACCGGAGGGAAACGTGAAACTCGAGAATATTCTTTAAATATTTGGTGTGTTCAAAAGCAATGAGTGTCAGTAGTTTGTGTCAAGACTGGAATAAATGGTTAACCCTCTATGGTAAGCATTGTGATGCCAGTTAGGAAAAAAAAAGTTTGGAGTGTTTTTTTGTCTTAAAATAGACTAAATAAACAAAATCTGAAGAATTTCATCATTATTTTTTGGGAAGTTTTTGGGGTTTGTTGTTCGTAGGCAACATTGTACCATAACGGTGCACAAGTGAAATAGAGAGTTTTTTAAAATTAATTTTAACATAATTAATTTAATAAACATTTGTAAAAGATTCAGTAGCTTCAACAGGGTACAATACATAAACATTTTAAATTTAAAAACATTGTAAAAGGAACTTTTTTAACCGGTTTCTTGTCTGAATGTTGCCTGTAGGCAACATTGTAACATTGAACCAACGACCCATTGAAATTAATGTCTTGAACAGTCTAAGTGTATGAAACTATCAACAATGAAGGTTTACTCATCTATCAGGAGGAATATATCTTTTTCCAGATGGAAATGGGCCAGGAAATGACGTTTTGAGTGATTTTTTTGTGGCGCAAAATAGCAAAGCTGTTTCCTTTGGAAAAGTCTGCAAAATAGGGTTTCAATATGGTCATGTGAAAAATTAAAGCATTGCTATTGGTTCCCTATACTGTTCCCTTTTTTTTTAGTATCGCATCACTGAAAAACATGCATTGTAGAAATTTGACAGGCCAAAAATGGGTATGTTGCCTGAGGGCAACACCGTACCATAGAATTATTAGCGGTGTATTTTTGGCTTGTAATAATAGTAAAAGCACAGGTGTTTGGTTGACATTTAAAAATGGTCAAATTCCGTTAACTATTTCCAGGTTGTTGATGTTGTATATGCTTACTCACTGACATGGCTTACTGGAATACTTCATGGAACTGAGCCATTGTTTTTTTAGTTTCACCTGTCTTCTTCCTACTATGACGACTCAAAATCACTGCAGTGTAAAAAGTCTCTGCTAGTGATAAGTGATGTTGTTGTGACACCATTTTTTTTTCACTCGGCAGATGCATTGACTACAAGTTGTGATAATTTCAGAGATGGTGCTTCAAGCTTTAATGGTAATTTTTCAGCATTCAGAAGAAGAAAAAACGACAACTGTGGAAAGCACAGGTAAAACTTCAATATATCTTCCTTGAATGGCATCCCTTGTTATTCTGGGTAATCCACAAAACTGAACAGCAGTGGGGAAGAAAGTCTTAATATCTTACATTTAATTTCTCAGGCACTATCTTGGAAACTATATGCTATTTTTGAAAGGCTCTTCACACTAATCTGAACTCCAACCCAGCAAAATGTGATACATCTCTTACAAAAGCAAAAAACAAGTCTTGTACAACTCTTCAAACTGCTTTTGTATGTTGCCCATAAAACACACACAAAGCATAATTTGAATAAGCACATGAAGCACCAGCTATGCACTGATGGTATAAATAAAAAACATTTGGCTTTTGCTTTGTCTGTGTACCGGGAAAATCAGCTTTGTCATACATTGTTGTAAACACACACAGGCTACACACAGGTATGCTACTGTTTAAAGTATGCACGTGTATTGGTAAAATACGGTAAAATATTGATGCAAATAAGGTGGATTTTCTTCTCAAACAACAAAAGTGCAGTTGACATTGGCCTACATTGCTGTGGCCTGTTTATAGTGCTCAAGCTCTGATTTGTAAGAAAACTCATTATCTAAAAGTGTTTTCACGTGTGCCAATGTGGAAAGGCAATAGGCAAAATAATCTAGTAATGTAGAGACCAATGTTAACAGAAGTGTGTTCTATCCCAATATATAGGTAATTTCATATCTCAATACAATATATATCACAATATTGCATGTTATCTGTAAATAAAGAAAAAGGAAAAAAAAACACATTGTAAAGCCTATTTTTATATACTCCATACTCTAGGGTTCCCTCCAACTTAATTCCCATGTGCACATAAAGAGTAAATATTGCTGTAATGCAGTTCAGCTTCATATAGAAAATATAGAAAAAGCTATACAATGTTTGGCACACAAGGCATATGCATTGGCTACATGTGGTGTTAGTTTCAGAGATAGTGCTTCAAGAATGACTGTCAGTGTTAAAAACAAACAGCTGTAAAAAAGCACAGGTAAAAATTTAATATATCTTCCATAAATGGTGTCCATTGTTACTTTACAAAACTGAACTCCAGTGGGGGAGAAAGTCTTAATGTCTTTTCATTTAGAAGGAAAAACACACTGTGAAATTAGTGTATCACAAGTTAAAGTCCTACATTTAAAATATTACTAAAGTACCTATTTATTATTAGCAAAATATACCCAAATTGTTAAAAAAGGGTTCCTATAATGCAGAAAATGATCCCCTGTGTGGGTCATACCTACTATGTTATATTCTTGGATTATTATCACTGATGCTATAGCGTGTAAGTGGTATTTTATCTATGGAGAACACATTCTGACTGTTTTATAGACTGCTGGGCAGATTGATTTTTTTCAAGTACAAGAACCTAAAATCCACATTTAAGTAAACATACTTACATTCCACTACTGTTGAGCTGTTTGCATGTAGATGTGTAAACAACGTTATTCTTTGAGCCGCATATTTAAAATTCCACTCTCCTTTGTGTCAGGGTAGAAGCAGATATCTCAGATAGATATCTCAAAACCTGGGCAAAGAAAACCAAAACTACAGTATCTGCATGGCTGGATTGGATACAATCAGAGGTAAGTGAGAAAATGTGTTGATTTGTAATTTGAATTGACCCCTTAATTGAGGTTGACCACACAGTTTCAGAAGTGGTTAATTTTAATTTCATGAAAGCTGTAGAGACTCCTTCAGTGATCATCCTCCACACTGTTTTTGCGACAAAGACTGTCACTCATTATTTGTAAGCTTCCAGCGTTGCGATGCAAGTGGAGTTCATCATAGTGGAGTTCATTGTGGCATCAGCCACTCTGTCAACTCCCAGACCACCAAGTAACAGCCCGGCTTATCTGCCCCGCTCCACCAGTGCCTGCAGTCAACCAGTCAGGGTGGGTTTTCTGTGCTCACATTGTTTATTTTAGCCCTCATTAAAATGTGGTGGGGTGGCTTTCTCTCTCCGGGGCTCGGCGGCTACTGTGGTGGGGAGATAGGGGACTGTGGTGGACCCCCTTGGGCGGCCCACAAAAAGCTGCCTCACCCCCTTCCCCTTCTTGCCACTCACCCCATCTGGGTCCTGCAGTCACACCCTGTGGCAGAGCTGCGGTTAACTGCGGCTGTTGGCTGGTAAAGAGGCACAGTGAGGGTTCAAGGATACAAATATCAGAAAGGAGAAGTGACATTCACCAGAATCGCCACTAGAGGGTACTCAGGCACAGTGAGCTGAAAGAGGGGGGACTCACAAAGCTGGCAGGGACTATTCTCCCGGGGTTTGTTCTTATCTCCTTTACATGGTCAGCACTTTTTTACAGGAAGCATGAGGGAGGCTGTGTGTGTGTGTGTGAGAGTGAGGGATAAGGAGAGATGTGGGTCTTAAAGTAAGTGGTTTTGAAGAGAAAAAGGGTAACCATGAGTCCTTGTCAGCTGTGTACATGAAAAGCACCTTGTGACGTCAGGTATTTGATGCCTCCAGGGGCCTTTGTCCAGGTTGTTTAGTCTCTTCATAAGACTACAATAGTGGCCTGTTTTATTTTGTCTGTGACGGAAAAACTATTAGACATAAAAGACTTTGCCCTGTCAGCAGCCACACCCCCACCCTAGCTCCACACAGAGGAAGATTTACCTTGCAGTTTATGTTATGTTAGTGTGTCAAAGCCTGCGGCAAATATCTGTCTGGTATGTGGTGAATTATTGCTGTGTCTGTGCGCTGTGTGTAATACTACGTCTGCATGTGTGTGTTTTCATAACCAAACCATACTCCTGTTGTTCCCTTTAAAAGGAATCAGGAAATGTCTGTTGGGTGTACTGATAATCCCAGGTGTGTGTGTGTGTGTGTGTGTGTGTGTGTGTTTGCGTGCACATAAGAGACAGTGTGCTAAATGTCTTTGTGCTAAAGTGAACCAGCAGGTTCCCTTTCAGAGCCATATAGCACATCTAGGGGGAAGGAGAGGAGGTCTTTGAAGTTTTTTGGTTCTGCCATCCGTCTCCAACTCACTGGCTTTCTTTTCATGCCAGCCATTGCAGAGGCCAGGCCTATTAAAGAGAAACGCCCCAACTGGCTCCTCCCTGCAATGTCGCTATGGTAAAATGACAACAGACTACACTCACGTGCCCCTACTGACAGTAAAGCTCCTCTCTCTGTTTTGATTTTGTCTTTTGTCTTGTCTGTGCAGTCTTTAAGATGACTTGTCAGAAGCTAGAGTACAGTAGAAACAACTGAGTAGAGAAGCCTGGGGCAAAAGGCCATTAACTTGCTGCAGAAGTTAATGGATGTTTGCGCCCACGCTGCAGGTGCTGGCCCTCCGTCCCTGGCTCCTCTCTGATCTAAACCAAAGTGTCTCCTTTACTCGCCAGCAGCCATAGACGATGCTATGACATTTAGCTTTAACACTGGAGGAGGAAAGGAGGAGGAGTAGAATGAGAGGAGATGTATTGATTGCCCTTAGCTGCTCCTTCATAGCCTGTGTGCATGGTTTGTGTTGGCTAAGCCCTGTAGCCTAATGGCTTTTAGACGTCCATTAGGTCGTTGCAGGCAGCGTGGTTTAAGTAAGTAACAAAAGGCTCTGTCAGAATGCTTTAAGCATTAATAAGACAGTCAGTGTTACTTCTCCAGCCTGTCAGCTCATCAGGAACGCACAAGTGGAGATCACAGGGCCAAAAGCCTGGTTTACTGTCGTCATTTTTTGAGCGTTTCTTTGGCTACACTGTTTTTGCTTAAGCCCTTAGCCGGATTAGCTTTTAGCCTTTTGGGAATTTGTTTCGATTGAGCAGTGAAAGCTGTGGCTCACTCACCCCGTAAACTTGCAGTAAAAGTCCCGGCTCACACTGACAGACATGTGAAGAAGTGCCAGGAGTCCTGAACGTTTGTACGGTTCACTTAACGAGGAGAGACCTATGGCTCGATACTGGGAAAGGGGCTCAATAGGACTGAGGTTAGAAGTGCATCGTTTGGTGTTGTATGGCAACAGAACCGCAGGCCTCAACCAGCATGAAAGGCAGAGTCTGTTGGGTTTTGGGAATTTTTTTTTGTTGTTGAGCTGTTTTCTGTTCTGCTTCTAAAGCCATCTTGTTTTTATAAAAGTTGTTTATTAGGAACAAGGTCCCTCTCTTTTTCCGAAAAAAGGCACTGTGGCCTACACTGTTTCAATCCCTGTAATTACTGGGTAGGCCTGGCTTTGATGGTGCACACTGGCATTTTGATATGCAGAGAGGCTGCACATACAGTATCTAATATGTGTATATGTTGACACATACGTTGAAAATCATGCACATTTACATTTACTGTCTTACCGTATTTCATGCATGAGCCAGGACCACATTACTTTGATTCTTTTTCACCAGCCTGTGCGTCTGCGGTGACCCATTTTGCCCAACAAACTCCTCTGCTTTCTGGATATAGTGTGGTGTTTCCCCCTGGTCTGTCTGTCTTTAATGCCACTGTGTCCCTGCAATCCCTCAAAGTCCTGGGCTTTAATGCATCGCTTACCATATTTTTCCACCGAGATGACTGTCGCTTGCCGGGAAGGCATCGCTTTGTGTGTATGTACGTGCATGCACTTGTGCCATTTTTGGAAGAGTCCCTGTGTTCTCTCTGCACCAGCGCTACGGAAGCCTCCTGGGTCCATTTCTGCTGCCCACATACCCCCGAATCTTGCTTTGGTTGGAAGTGTGTGTGCTTTTTTTTCCAGCCATCATAAAGAAGACAAACTCCTCTACTGTCTCCCCATCCTATATTAACAAGCTGTGTTTGGCCCCAGACTCACCATAACAGGTCTGCTCTGGGTTGCTGCTGGCTACAGTAAAAATCAACACCTCCTCTACCCCAGACTGAGACTTTTCAATGTGTAGATCCAGTTTCAACCACAAATCTGTAGGTTTCAATCTCAAGTCTCTTTCACACATGCACCACAACCCTGAACATATCTAGAAATTACACGGAGGAACTGTATATGAGGACGCAAATGTCCGAATCAGTTGGACCAAACATTAAATGGACTTTACCATGCCAGCTCCTTAGTACAAAGTATGCATCATTTTCAAATTAGCCCATGTGCAAATAGAGCAGGTTATTGTCTGAAAAATTCACAGTAAGCATATGGGCGTGCTGATGACGTTGCTATGATGCACCTAGTGCAGAACTAGCCTGGCATCGTCAGAGTAATTCACTCATTTGTATTAACCTGGAACCTCTCAGTTAGTTTTTTTAATTATGACTCAGACACCAAATTTGGCTGTTTTCCAGGTTAGCATGCAACCTGCAAGAATGTGAACATCTGAGGCTGAAGACGGAAGATCGTTTATGCAAAGATGCCAACCAAATTTCTCACTGGAGATGGGCCGACACCAAAATGACACCCAAGGAACGGCAAGAAACTATTTTTGCGTCCTGTCTTGCCTCCTGCATGCTCTACCCAGATGCCACTCATTGCCCAAACCAATTTATTAAGCAAGTAAGAGCACCCCTCTTGACCTCTGGTGTGCTACACGTGAAATGGCAACTCCAAACAATGTCTGGACCTGATTCTTGTGACATTTTCTGTTGTTCATATGAGAAAACTACTTTATTTGCTTGCTTGGAGACGAGACATTTTGACATCATGCAATAATGTAACTTTACTTTGGCACTGGCTGAGTGACCTCCTCACCGGCCTTTTCGTACATTTGTTGGCAGTGGTTTCCCAGGATTACCCCTTCACCATCAGTGCCACCTGAGTTATCTCAGAGCTGCTCCAAGACGAGGACAGCTGTAAAATTGCTTCTTATTGGCTGGCTGCTCTCTGGTCTGCCAACCAAGCAGGAAACAATAGAAGGCCTGAACAATGAGCTGGCTGTAGATCAGTAGGGGCCCACTTGGCTTCTCCCAGACGCTACGTCTTATTTCCTTTTTGATTACTCACGCCTGCCTGATGAGCAGCACACTCACACTCCTCTCTGTCTGCTTGCCCATGAGAGAAATCTCAAAGAAAGACTTTTTGTAGGAGACTGGTTTTGATTTGGAGGCTGGAATGCCTTTGTGATAATGTCGCAAGATTTGTTGGCAGGGGTGTTATAGATGTGTGCGAGACAAAAGGAGAACATTTCTGGGGGGGGGAAGAGTTATGATGTGTGTATGCTCATGGTTCAGACACATTCAGGTATTAGAAACTACATTTCTGAATATTGTGTGGTTGGTGTGCTTTTCTGTGCTGATTTATGTCAGTTTCCACTGATGGGCTTCCAGGATCTGCCCATAAACAGCCTTTAAACGGGGGAATAGTAGTGCTGGCACTGAGGTCCAAACTGTATTGCCACCCAAGCGTGCAGATCGCCTGCTGAGGGCTGGGTCCCCTTCGCCTGGCCCTCCCTAGCTCCCACCACTGCTCGTTAGCCCACCCCTCAGCGCCAGGCCGGAGGTAGGAAATCAAACCAATTACGGTTGTATTTAAAGAAAATTGGAGCAGGGCCGGAAAAGTGGGGGCATTTCCAAAAACCACAAAAAGAAAACTGCAGGGCCGCTCTTTGGCAAAATACATGGGACTGTAAGGCAGAGTAGAATGACACTTCTCTGAAAACACAAGGAGAAATCTATTATTGAAGTTTATAAGTATTGAATATCTTCTTTATCTGAATATACACGTCCGAAAAAAACAATATAGTTCCTTTCAGTGTCCTCCATAATCTGTTTCTGTGTCTGTCTCACTGAGTGAGATTGATGGATTTTGCTTCCCTGGTGGACCTGTTTTGATGGATGGTTTTTAAGGACTGACTGTGTTTATGTTCAGGTCTGCCGTGCCCTGCTGCGAGTGGCCTGCCAGAAGGCCGCACTTCATAATGTGGCTGAATACGCCAAGACATCCCAGAGCCCAAATCCTCCTTGGCTCGCTCTGCTGCTGCAGATCCTGCTGAGGTGCAGTAAAGGGCCTCTCATAAAGCACAAACACCTGTAGGCTTCAAACTGTGGGAGGACAAAGTATTTGTATGCATGATGTGCGTGATCCTTTGGCCAGAGTGTGTCACAGTCTGGGGCCATCTTTGCAGCCAAAAAGATTGTCTGGGATCAGTGTTGTAGTTGCCACCCCCTGATCTGATCTATTCTCTCAGTTTTACCTCTCTCCCCCTCTGTCTCTCTCTCTGATCCTCCTCCTCGCTGTCATCTCTCAGGAAAACCCCCTCATTACTAGGCCCTGGATGTAAATGCTTCATTTTTCCATCCCCCCACAAACCCTCTTTGTTCCACGGGCCATTTGTCTGTTATATTTCAGCACTTAAAAGCAATTATTTCCAAATATGAATGCTCCATAACAGACGTCTCCAGACAGTCAAAAGATATTTTTCTTCCTTCATCTTCCTCTGTGCCTTATGGGCAAAAACAAAAGGAGAAATCAAGGTGTCTGGTGTCTGCAGATCAACACACATGCAACGTTTTGCTGCACAGATGTGTGTAAACTCACACACGTGCATGTGCATACCTGATGATATATGCCTTTGTCCTCACAGGTGCATGCACATAACACACACAAACTGTTTACTTCACACGCACACGCCATAAAGAGTGTAAGATGAGCTCCCATTAAGGATGAAAACAAACCAGTGAGTGGGAGGTGTCCCCTGAGGAAGTCCACAGTCGCTATAGTGGAACCATGGAACCATGGGAACTGGTTAGCAGAGGCCTGCGGGGCAGCCATGGCCAGACACGGGGGTGTGTAACACTGCCACACACACACAGCACAGACTGGAGACAGACACACTAAGCAATGGCTTTTAGTCATCTCACCTGTCTAACAATAACAATAGCTGACACTTTGTTGGGTATCAGCAATAGCTTGATTTATTCTAGGCTTTGATTATCTCCATCGCGATGTTAGTGATCAAAGAGCCAAAATAGCAACAGCAATAAAACGGAGTGTGGTGGAGAAAGAGTGATGATACAAGAAAGATGACGACAGATTTTTGCAAAGCTCTTGTGTTCAGTGACACTTGAGAGGATTAGGGAAAAGATGTTTTTAATGTTGTCGCTCTAACACTTTATGGGTCAGAGGCGGCTGTAGGTCTGTGGTGTCTCAGCGGTTTTCACTGATTTCTTTACAGCCACATGAACCGTCACTGGTGAGAGGATATTAGTCATCGAGATGGTGGTCAGTCCCAGAATGGCTTATTTTACACAGACGGACATAAAACGCTGTCATAAAGAAGTGGAGGCAAACATTTATCTGAGTTTGCTGCTTTCAGGGTAGAGAGTGGGAACAAGAGAGAAAGGGACACTGCAAGCTTTTAATGACCGTTCATGTTCCCACGTGATCCAAAACAGACTTAAGCAATCATCCTCATTTTTACTCACTACTTGCGTAGATGGATGAAAAAAGTAAGGGAGATAGAAAGTGTGTATGTGAACTGCCTATTTAGCGTGTTCCCCTGCTTGAGCAGGAAGTGAACAGAGACCTGGTCCACAGGGATCTCTGTTTCCCCTTCTCGCCTTCCTACCCCCACCCCACTCAGGACCCCACCGTGTTGGGGGAAAGCCTGGCAGAGAGCTACAGTGTGTGGTGTTTGTGCTGTGTGTGTGTGTGTGTGTGTGTGTGTGTTTGTGCTGTGTGTGTGTGTGTGTGTGTGTGTGTGTGTGTGTGTGTATGTTAATTTCCTGTTTTATAGAGGAAGCAGTGTTTGCATGTACAGATCGTTATTCAGATTTACTCTGTGAGAAAAAAAGAAGAAAAAAGATTGTGTCAATTCTCACGAATCTGTATGGGAAACAACTAGTATTGTTTCTGGGAAGCAGCCCTACTCTCTTACTAGAAACATATTTTGGTTCACTGGTTGAGTGCAAATGCAACATCTAAATATAACTTTGAGAAGCATTTCATTTCATTATTCTTGTCAAAGAAAATCCTAAATAACTACAAGCTATTATCCTTTCATATCAATTGTTTTACTTTCTTCCCTTAACTTGATTATTAAATTAAGGCCACATTGGTTAGACACAGAACGCTGTGGTCATTATGCAATGACAAGAATTAAATCCAAACCATTAGGGCATCTGAATCAAAGTTAGCTTCTGTGGTCTTAACCAGAACACACTCTAACCATTATCTGAGCCACAGGTCCACCATGCAGTGGTCTGTTGGGTTTATGCATATAAATGTACAAATGTCTTCTTCTGGTTTTGACTCATTCACACCTCTTGGTTTCCTATGACGATATGAATGGGGAAGGATGACTCAGTTGATGTTCTGCAGAATTAGTGTTACCCTCAATTTATCAGCCGCACCCACAACTATGGACTACGTATGCTACGTCAGTCAGGGTGCTTGTTAAAGTTCTTCGATGTAAAGGCAAACAAACAAAACATAATGCAAGCTATACATGGTCTGAAAAACTTAATTGAAATAATTAATGAAATAGTAAATCATATAACATAAATCATATAATAAATACATATATTTTTTCACTTCCAATTTTTGAACAAATACTATATTTTGATTTCAGGACATTTCTTAAAATAGGTAAAGGTGCATTGGAAATAAGTGCAAACATCTCATTCTTTTAGACATTTTCACTGTTTGACTAAAATGTAAATAAATTAGAGTGCAAAAATTTGCTGTTGCTAAAAATGTCCTAAAATTGCAAAGTAAATTAAGTTTTGGGATGTTACATCTGCTGATCAAATTTGAACATCCAGGTGAAACATACCACAAGGGCTACTTTGAGAAAAAATGTGTAGGAGGTGCTATCAAGCCATTGTGCACCACCTCTGATGTGTGTGCAAAGTTTCATAACTTTTTGAGCCCCTCAAATGCAAATAATTTGCATAAATAATAATAACTCCTTGCTTTACAATGGGCTTTTTGCACCAGTTGCTTGGCTAACAATCACATTAGACATAAAACAAAACAAAACAAACTAAGAAGCTGAAACCGGAGAAGATTGCTTGAAGGAATATTTTGCCACTTAATCATCAAAATAGTTGCCAATTTATTTGCTAACCGGTTGTGTAAGAGTGGTGTTTTTGCAGTTTTGCAGGAAAAACACTAAATGTGTTCTGCTTTTGGCGTTTTCAAGTCATCTGAAATTTGATCTTTGAGGGTCACACAGCAACTCTGACTCACACACAATAATGACCTTAAATTTATGGTGGTAGCTCTCTAGATCGGCCCGATAGTGAGACTGTTTCTGCAAGTGCCTCTTGTAAGCTTTCAGTGATCCTCTGGGTCTGAGCGGGAACAGAGTCCCGGGCCCATGGAGAGGTGCTCCACTGTGGGAACTGTGAGCCGCTCGTTGTATCGTAACACACAGCGGTCTCTGTAGACCCTACATGGATGAGAAACTACCTTCACTGGGATCCCTCTGAACTAGGGAAACCCTCTTTTTCTCTCTCTCTCTGCATCTCTCCCTCCATATCCCGCTCCCTGTCAGCGAGGCAGCACTAGTCATCAGTGTGAGAACAGTTGCATCACAGCTCTCGCGGTTTCTTAGCCCCTGGCCCCTGTGTTTCTCGGTCAATCTGTGGGAACCCTGATTTTGGACGACAGCCTCTGTTCCCACCACCAGTCCGGTTAGAAAATAGACTTCTGGTCGTGTACCAGGCACCCAAACCAAGCCGGTTCTAACCCGCTCCTTCTCACGGGTTTGGGGGAGGAGAGGTCAGCGGCTACAGAAGCGGCCTTAATGGGTTTCTTATGCAGGTACCACAGAAGCGACACGGGATATTGTGCTCATGAGAAATAAGAGGGCTTTAACGATTCTGTGCTCTTTCCAAAACACTCCCTCTCTCTCCACTCTCTTTCTTTCTCTTCCTCTCTGTCCTGCATCTCTTCCTCTGTCTGTCTCTCATTTGAATTTATAAATAGCTCTTAATCTTTCTCATCTTTCTGATTAATTGAGGATAACGTTGTGTGAGGGACAAGGCTCAATTTTGTTACAAGAAAAATCAAAAGACTTGCTTTTTATGAGAACACATAATTTACTTGCCAAAGTATTTTTTCCTCAATGATTCTCATTGTTCTAGTTTTTCTTTCCTGTGACGTTCACAATCATGCCTCCAGTTCTCTTTATATTTCATCCACTTAAAAAGCAATTTTCTATGTCGTCTTATAAACCAATTCATCATGCCTTTGACTACAATTACATCCAGACAAGCAGCCTCATCCGGGCGAACGCTTCCCCTCCTTCCTGGAGAGTTACAATTTTCGGAAGAACAGCATAGCGGGAACAGAGAGAGAAGATGAAAAAAGCAGCCCGGCTCATGTACGTCCATGACAAAGACGGAGCCAGATGAGAGCTCCTCTGCTCCCCACATGTGGACGAGAGGGTCGGGTCTCACAGAGTGTGTGAAGACAGCTGGAAAATTCCCCTGAGCCTGTTCTAATTGAAAGCTTATCATCTTTTCTTTGTGCTTCCTGAGCGGTGGGGGGATCAGCGGGGAACTGCGCAGAGAGCAACTTTGTGATGAGACCTGGAGGAAATACTTGGGAATGTTTAAGACGGTGCAGATCTGTCATACACTCACACTGTGAAGTGGAGCTCGGGCCGTCTGGGTGGAGGCTGGTGTGAGATCTGTCAGCAGAGGATTGTGTGTGCGGGAGTTTCTTGTGCGTGCGTGGAAATGCTTTTGAGTGTGCAGAGTTAATTGAATACAGTGTGTATCAAGGCTGCGTGTGTGCACCCTGAAGCTTTGTTGTTCTGCCAACACTGCCCCCATAGAAGGCTTGACGCAGACACAGCAGAAGCCATACAGAAGGAAAGAAAGGATGGAATTGAATGAGAAGAAAGGATAAAAGAGACCAGTATAGATACACTACAGGAGAGGATAAACAGGGAAAATAAAAGAGTGACTAATTTCAAGAAGAAAAACAAAGTGTTTAGAAGTGAAAGCCCTTTCAAGGTACATCAACAGGTGGCATTAGTTTAAGAGGGAGGAATTGTGGGTATTGTATTTCAGGTTAACCACATGAGACATCTGAAATCAGACCACCCCACAAGGTAGCATCTCAAGTGTTTAATCTTGTGGCTCGGCTTCAAATGGGCCAAACAGATGCCATCAGCGCCACATAAATTAACAACCACATAGCTGGTAAAAAAGACGGCCGACATTCCAAACTTCTCCTGTATTGTTTTTAACAAGTGACAACTTGCCGACGCGCGCTAACATGGAGGCTGCCAGGGCGGTGTTGGATTCCTGAGCTGCGCTTTATTTACGCTCTGGGTACCACCGTGTTGACAGCCGAGGCATTTTCAAACCCCTGAGAAGTGTGGGTAATTGCCAGCGAGAGTTTCTCTAATGGAAGAGTAGAGGATAATTATTAAAGGGGGGTTATTGGGAACGAGCTGCCAATGAACTGCCAGGGTTATGAGACGGAGGCACTGGCATGTGTGGCATTTACTGTATGAGGCCAAAGAAGAACAGAATTTGTTGGATCAGAATGTTCTGGCATGAAACTGGGTCCCATGAACGTTTATAGAGGGGTTTTTTTCTTCTTCTGCTCATTTGTCAGCTGATGTGATGGTGTCTGGGTTTCTGGAGGTGAATTATACCCTGTGACTCCATGTTTAATGTTTTCACTCTCAACACCTCCCTCTCTTAAACCATAAAAGACCTCACTATCCAGACATTTCAGCATTGAGTTTCAAAATTAGAGAACTATCACGGCACGCAATAGTTTTTATAGTAAAGCGACTAATGTTGAAGAATGTGGCCATAAATACTGCACCTAAATCTAATGTGGGTGTGATTTTTCTCAAGAGGGCAGGTGGTGCCTTTTAAGCTGAAATAAAAATGATGTGTTGTCGTAACTCTCCCCTGGAGTTCATTGAATTAATATATTTTTTTAATTAAATAAACAGCAACTGTGAAGACAAAAGTGAGACACATGTTTTTTAATTAAAATGATTAAAAACTACATTATCCGCAAACTTTACAAGCACTCAGTATGGAAGCATTAACAATATCATTACATACATAGATGAGATTCTTAAATTAACATATCAGTTTCAGATGTACATGCTTTGAGCATAAAGAGAAATGAAAGGAGCGAAGATGAATTAACATTTTTGTATATGAAAAAGGAAAAAAGGGGCATCTTGTAAAAAGAAAACAAGTAACATTGTGCTCTCTTAATCCAATATACAATAAAATACAACTCACTTGTACAGTTTGGCTTCCGAGTTTTGCATAAAGAATGATCAATCATTCGCCACACATCTTTCCCATCATCCTGACAGTATTACAGGCAGTTGTGAAGATCTTTGGTTTATTTCGAAGGAACCACACAAACATACATGTGGTTTCTCTAGCTGCATGATTTTTTTTTTGCCCATAATGAAGTAAGGTCCTCTACCATATAAAGAGGAGAGAGCAGGAAAATGTGCTTTACCTCTAAAACAAAGAGAGATAGGAATGAGACCTTGTTACTGATTGTGTTCATTAACAGGAATAAGGCAGAGGGTCTTTATGTGAGATCTACAAAACACCTTGCATAACTTATTTTTACCTGAGCTGCAGATGCAAGCCTCTTTGGATTCACTGTGAGATTCAATCTTGTAGCAACAAATTCTACAGAGCCCTGGCTGCTTCCCTCTTGTGGAAGACTTTTTTAGCAGATATTAGACGGCTGATACCTGCTGTAAAATGCTTTTACACAGCTCGGATGGTCTGTGCTGGCTTATGAATTACTGGCAGCCCCTGGCACCACTGATCAGTAAATTAGAGCAGAAAGGAGAGGATCAGGGCCGTAAAGGCTTCAAAGCACTCGCTGATTATACAGAACAAAGGGACTTGTGAACAACAAGGGATTTCTTTTTCTTTTTTTTTGCATAACTGCCCTCGGTGTTGGTAAGAAGATACCGCTCTGACCCCACCTCCTCCTCCTTCTATCCCTTCATCCTAACACCTCACACTCCTCGAGGGATAGAGGGATCACATGTGTAACTGCAGGGTAAAAGCCCTCCGGACAGGGGGAATGTGCACACACACCTGTGGTGCAGGAATGTGTGTGTGTGTCTAATCATGACATCATTAATTACTTGGCGAAGGATTTGTTAAAAAGGACACTTTAAGTGTGTTCAGCAAATACATGTGAAGGAATATTTAATCTTAGTTCATCAGATATTTGTAAATACATAACCAAAAAAAAGAAAAGAAATTCAAACATAGTGCAAAAATTAAGCGAATGGCTTGTTTAGCGCAGGAAGGCAATTTGGAAATTGTTTGAAAGATTAGGGCTCTAAATACACCATCTCACTAACAGAGTCTGTTGGGCGTGGTTCATAAGGAATAAAGGTTTTTAGTGCATCAAAGCTACATTGGAAGACAAAATAATTACATTAAAGGTTTTTTTTTTATAATTTAGCAATATATTACACAAATTCCAAATTTATACTTAACAACAAAATAAGGCATATATACTGTATATATATATATATATATATAAAAAAGGAAAGGTAGAGAGAAATGCCTAAGGATTTTTGGGTATATGCATACATTTCCTCAAAATTTGGCTCAAATAAATATCAAAAGTAAACCGTGTCATCCAGTTCAAAAATACCAGACAAGGACTTTTTTTTCCTCCAGAAAAGGGCTTGGATAAGAAATGTAAGGAAAAGAGTAGACACACAGGACTTTAAATATTCCTGCAGAATAAAGAAACCAATAAACACCCCTCTGCATTAGTCTTTTACATTCCTCAAAATATCATAATCCTATTGAAACTCGATACACTGAAACAGCAGAGGAGAAATCATTTCTGAAACGTGACAGATAAAATGCTTTTTCTCTCAAAGATGCAGCGATTGTGTTGAAACATCCACTGCATACCGTTAAGCACCAAAGGCTAATGTGTCCATTTGGATAATAAATTAGGCAATAAGGTACTGCATAAGTACTGTGAGCACATGAAACAGCCCTGGATGCAACAGAAGTCGCTTTCACAATTGACACAATATTCTTGCAATATTCAACTTTTGCAGAAATTTAAAGCTTAAAAGGGCCGATTGCTACAGCAGTGCAGCCGTGCCTTGGAAGGATGTCGGAGTCACTCGGGGAGCAAACGTCCAGTCGGCCGCTGCACGTCCAAGTGAGTCGGATCAGTTTTAACAGTCTGTTTGAATGTCTGCTGTGGTTTTCTGTGGTTTTCATCAGCTGTACTGATTGATCATACTGTCTTTTGTTCTTTTGTTGTCTTTCATGAGTACCTGTTTACATCCTGAAACGTTACAATGGCTTCTCTGGGTTTACCCTCGCATCTATTTACAGTTTCAGCTGAACATCTTCTCAACTTCTATGGCTTTTTATAGTCCTTTTTAAGAGTACATGTTTTAGCACAGTGCAGGAGTTTACTCGAAATGTACAAAATACATGGAAGTCTTGAGAGAGTTTGTAAAACAGAGAAAGTCTTTAAAGCTAGTGCCGGAGAAATAAAAGACAAACATGCAGCATTTCTGTTTTTTTTTCTTCTTTTGGTTGTTTTTTTGATTTCAGTGTTCATCTTTTTTGATCATCATCCTCTTTACCTCTCCTCCCTTCCTCCTGCACGCCCTGATTGTCTAGCTGTCTGTCAGTCAGTAAGGCCTCCAGACGGACTCATCCAAACGGCCTGAGGCGCTCATGGCGGTGGGGGAGTTGCTGTGGCTGCCGTCGGCCTCCACGCCCTCGCTCTGGTTGTTCAGGCCTGGGTTCATCAGGCTGTTGGTCCCTCCGGCACCCGCGGCCCCCGAGCAGGACAGCAGGCGGGTGGGGGAGCGCTCGCCCCCGGTGTTCCCCGGCGCCACCATGGAGAACTGATAGGATCCAGAGCCTGCGCCGTAATACAGGTAGGAGTTGGACTGGATTTGAGAGAAGTTCTGGCTTTGGTTGTTTGGGTAGGGTGGCAGATAGGTGTGGTATCTAGAAGAGGCTGACATGCTGAGGCCGCTGATGCCGGTGCTGGAGGAGTTGGCGGGGTAGGGGAAGGCCCCGGGGTAGTGCATGCGCGGGTCTGAGAAGCGATGGTCAGTCAGTGGTGACAGGGACGGGAAGGTGGTCCTCTGGTTGAAGAGGTCTGTAGTCCCTGTGGGCAGAAACAAAAGGGTGGAATGAGTCAACAGACATTCAGCCACAAAAGAAAACATCTGTTGTTATTATGAAACAAGGGATTTCTCATTTTCTCTTATTCTTAAAAAAAAAACTACCCCCATCTCCAGAAAACCTCTCCAAACCCCAAACTCTGCGCTCAGATTTCCTGCGATATGTCTGTCCATGGAAATGTTTGCTCAAACTAATGACCCGAGACATTTTTTTTGCTTAATAACAGTCATCAAGCACTGACAGCACATCATCCCACAGCCCAGTGCACAAGACTGAAGTTATGAAAAGGCCCCCTCACCACGGCCCTCCTACCACTCCTTCAAGAGCAGAGCAACGTACAGTATTCTGTCTTTCTCAGAGCAATGAAAAGAGGCATTGTCAGTGCTGAGGGGTGCTTTGTATAAACACCGACGGCTTGTTGCGCTGTTGTGCAACTCATAAATCATACTTAGAGGCAGACGGTCACAATTGAAGACAGCTAGATAGACAGAGAAGGAAAAAGGATAGAGGGAAGGAAGAGGGAACAAAGAAAAAAAATAGAGCATGTGTTTCTATGTGAATGTCCTCTAAGCTAATGTGTATCACAGTCCAGGACCTGTCAGAGTTAACTGCTAAGTGTAATCTCACAGGTAACAGAGTGCTGTGAACCCAGCTGTTAGGACTTCAATTTCACTGCACACTTTCTAATTTACTCAGCTGACAAAAGGGAAAAAGAAATATTTCTCAAGGGTTTGACTGCTTCTCTGAGATTTGGGGCTGCTACTGTCACCAGCTTAGTTCCTTAACTCAAACACCATATTGCCCCTCTAACTTAACTAGGGAGTATTATTGGCTGATCCTACATCCTGAGGTTACAAATATGAACTCATTCACAGTTCTGCAGTCGGGGAAGACTTTTAATTGCTGCCTGCTGCCACCTACTGTAGTATTTCGGTTTGGATCCTGGTGCAGGGACAATTATGTTCCACATCTCTGCTGTATTATGCAAGTTAGAAGGAAGTTCTAAGTAGCAGTTTTATGCAGTGTTTGGCAAACATCTATTGTATTTACCTCAGCCCAGTGTGTAGTCTAACTAAAGAGCAAAGACTGTGTAAAAATATTTAATGTAGTCACTGTGATGTCACCCATTGGCTTGTGCACTTTAGTTTTAAAGTGTTTAGCTAACACTAGTGCTTGGTAGCTTTGTTAGCAAGGGTCATTTGATATTCCAAATAATCAGCAGACTCCTTAGAATGTTGTTTAGTTCATTTGGTTCATTTTTAAGAAACCAAAGTGAAACACGCTGTGAAAGGGTCAGAAATTAGCGATTGAGACCATTTTATTACAGACTTTTACACAATCAGACTTCTTTTTGCAACCAGTGGAGTTGCCCCCTGCTGGCCATTAGAAAGAATACAAGGCACTTAGGCATTGGCTTCACTCTTAAGACCTCTTAAGTTGCTTCCTAAAAAAGTCACCATCACACACCAGCATAATGACATTGCATTTTAGTTATCTTTAAGAGGTGTGAAAAATGAATTGTTGCTTGACAAGTTAAGCATGTCGTGTCCTTCTGGTCATGACACATATTATATTTTGGGAGAAGGTACGATGGCCAACAGCCAGGCTGTAATTCTCTGAAGCTGCAAACGCCCTGAACTTGGTTGTTTGCCACAATGATGAGGCAGAGTTCCTCATACCTGATGTCAACATACAGTACGCTCCTGCCACACCTGCTGCCTGTACACTCACACACACCTCTGTCCATGGTCATTTGTTTGTCCGCATGTGGCTTTCATGGGTCCAATGCGCCCACATGACTGCAAGTGTAAAATGTGGATTTGGATGGCAGAGAAAAGAGAGCTTGTATTTGTGAAATAGCAAGCGCTTGCACGCCACAGCCCTGAGGGGGGAGAATGCCAAACTTGCGTGCCACAGTCTTGTTGAAATGTCTTTTCCCTATGTCTGGAGAACTGGGTCCATTTTCAGCTGCAAAAAAATCTGTTCCTTTGCAATTTCCATGGCCCCTGCTATACTTTTCTCTTTTTTTTTCAACAACACACTTCTGCAGTTGAATTTCTTCTTCTTTTTGGGATGAGGGAGTTTGGCGGTGGTGGGGGGGCTGTTTCTTTTTCCAGAGTCTACCAGGCACCGGAGTCGGGCTCCATATCTGATTTCACGCGAGGAAAATCCGAGCCTTCAGCTGCTGTTGATTCGGGTGAAGTGGAGTCGGCCCACTAATTCCTACCGGACTCCCAAAAGCCTTTGCTCCCCCTCTCTCTCTCTGTCTCTCTCCCTCTCTCTCTGTCCCTTCATCTCTCTCTGTCTGTGCTAAATTTAGGCTTCAGGGTGAAGCTGGGGAGGAGATGTATGTTGTGGGGACTTGATGGCTCTGGCTGCTGCGGCCCACCCCACACATGATCTCCATTTAATTGGAGTCGGTGGAAACGTGTTGGCTAAACTGCGGTGGGGATCGACTCCTGTGTTCTGTCAGGGGAAACTGGACTGGACACTTATCACAACACCTTAATGGGCTGGTGCAGTATCAAGCACTTGGCTCTGAGCCAGGAGGAGCCTGCTACCACCTTAAACTCTCTATAGTACAGTAGCTCCCTCTGGAGGAGAGGGCTGAACAAACTGTTTTGTATTTGAGAAGTAAAGTTTTGCAGTCTGCTTTTTCTCTTCCTAACCATGTTGCATACCTTACTGCGTCCCCACCCTCCCCCACCCAGTATAAGTACAGGCTTCGCTGTTGTGGCTGTGGTTACAGTGGTGTATCTTTGGCAGAGAGGGTCTTCCCAACTGAGCCTGGTAGTAGCTGCCTGTAACCTCTGCGGCCCAAAACCACACATGATCTCCATTAGGCTCATCTGAAACGTGTTGACTAAATTGCAGGGACAGGAGAGGGGATGGACCCCAGAGGGCTAGCTGGCACAGTCTGCTGTCTGTGATGTTCCCAGTCTACGAAGCGGGTAGCTGGGAATCAGAGCTTTTATAGAGAACATAGTGTTCCAGCACTCGCTTTCCTCCTCTTGCTCTGAAGCAAAGCGCCACGCACTTATTTAATTCTGCAACACCAAGGGTGGAGTCGTCCTCCTGCTTTTTCTGCTAAACTCAAGAAGTCCACTAGTCCACAGTCAAGCGTGTAACCCAGATATGACCGGAGGTTTGCCTCATTTGCTTACAGGAGAAACTGATTTTGGTTGTTAACATAAGGACAAGTTTGAGGCGGTCGTGTCTGTGTGTGTAATCGTGTGCGGTGTTGTGTGTGTTTATGCGTGTGTGTCCGCATGTGGTGGACCTGGCAATGGGGAGATGCAAATACAGGCGCTCACCTGTGAAATGTTTACTCAGGCTTGATGCAAACTGTGACGGCCAGCGCCCAGGGAATGGTGTCTCAGGCAAATAAGTGAAGGAGAAGAAACGAGGGAGAGAGAGAGAGAGAGAGAGAGAGAGAGAGAGAGAAAACCCCAGGCCTGTCCAGCTACAGTAAACACACCACGCTGCGCAGTGAGATTGTTTTCCTCACATGATCTCGAAAGAAACACTGCAGCTCCTCTTGGAGGTAGAGAGCTTCTGTTTGATTTACTGACTGGTTTGGGTGGTTTGAACAGTGGATGCCATGAGGACAAGCAATTATTGTTGATAACAGGGTGCTGATGACAAGGCGACACAATGCCAGGGCAGAGTCACTGCCAAAGAATAGGAGACCCAAATGAACACAAATGATCTCCAGGTGTTTTTTTAAGCAGCAAGGCTTTGGGGCCGGAGCATCATGTCGGATGCAAATGAAAATCACCTCAGTAGTGTGGCACTATGGTCATCAGCCCCAAAGCCTCATCCACGTTAGGCGCTTTATCATGTGAGCACAGAGGATTTTGCATGTCGCCACCTTGTGACATCCAATACAAGCAATGGTAGAGGAGGTTTGTGATGACAAAAAACCTGAGATTTTCCTAATGCATCAACAAACAAGGTGACATGATTAATATGTTTGTTAAGTAAATCCTTTATATGAGAGATATGATACTTCCCTTCAAAGCCACTGCTGTGATGTGTGTTTTACTGACCCGAGACCATGCATACTGTTATTGTAAGGATAAAGGAATTTGAATACAAGTAGCATCATCATTTTTTTTCTTTGCTGTCTGGATGTCCTGGCGTTTCAAGTTCAGGCTGTAATGTCTGAAACATGTGCTTTTACTAACCATCGCTGTCACTCACATTTTTCACACCATCATGAATGTCTTGCTCTGCAGTGAATCTCTGGCTAGAAAATGCTTCGCACAAGCAGTAACACATGTAAATATGTAACTCCCCGGTCTCAGTACTCTGCTTCGGGCATTGTGTTATTTCTGGTAAACTGTAGGAAAGAGAGCAAGATCAGTGAGCCAAATCTGAAACTCTTTTTTATTCTTTCTTCTTCTTCTTCTTCTGTGTGTGTGTGTGTGTGTGTGTGTGTGTGTGTGTGTGTGCGTGTGTGTGTGTGTCCTAAGCAGAGTGTGAGTGAGTGGATGACTCAGCATGTCTGGTGTGGTGTGGTGGTTTTTGGGTAGGGGACAGATAGCAGACTGAGGGGGCTGTAAGACAACAGCAAACATCCAAATAGCCAAGAAACAAATGAAAGAAAGAGGGAGTGGGAGGGAAGGGAGAAGAAGAAGAAGAAGAAGAAGAAGAAGAAGAAGAAGGCAGGCAGGGTGGTGGCGTTCTAGGAATGTTCTGGGGTGTAGTAGGGCCCTACGGGCAAAACGAAACAGACTCTAAAATTGTCGCAACGAATGGCACACCCTGTGTTATGCCCGCCTTTTCCTGCTGCTCCTCTTCAGTATCATTTGTTTCAATTTGAAAGGCTGTTGGAATGTCTAATTAAGATAAATAAGTTTGGGTCTGAGATGCTCCTAAAGATGTACCATTTAAAAAAAGGTGTGAACGCTCTTTGGCAGTCCATAGTGCCTCAATTACAGCCTCTGTATTTTTCGAGCCTGTTTGCACACACTTAGTAATTAAGGCCATTGCTAACGAGTGACCTCACCACTCTGTTGATTGGGCCGCACATGATGATAATGTCTTAGCAACTAACAAACACCTTTCACAACAATTTTCTCATTAACACACACGAAAGCGAAGATATGCACGTATACGCACTTTCCTAAAATTCACATTAAATTTGAGGTCAAACTGAGAAGGCTGAGTGTAATGTGAGGAAATAGTAGCCCGAAGCATAGTTATACAGCAGCTATGGCATAATAAAACGGTTAGGAAGAATGGCATTGCAGTGTCTCACCTGGCCATGGTCTCAAGTCCTCCTCCACCTTGCATGTCTTCAGAGCGGGGGTGTCCATTTGCTCCTGCCACAGGGCTGGTGTAACACACAATATGAATAGGTTAAAATTGGGATCTGCTTATTATAAATTGAGGAATTCTGTTTGTGCATGAACTTTTTAGTATTTTGTGGAATGCAGAGAAATGTGTACAGGGTGAGGAAGTTACTGCCTGCACCTCAGAAAGCACAATTCAGAAAAACCCTTCATGACAGTCTTGTCAAAACTGTCTTGACATCTAGCGGTTTGGAGATGTGTCTTCCTGTCACAGGTTGGCCTCTGCTGACTGAGCAGCGAAGATTGGGAAGAGGAGGGGCGGTTTTTCTCACAGGAGTGAGACCAGGCTTGGAAAAACATGCTTGATGGGTGCATGGGAGATATTTTTGGGTCTTTCAGACGAGACACTGGAGGGGCAGCGGAGACCTGTGAAGTGCAGGACACTCGATCGCCTGTCCAGCCAAGCTGTCAGGAAGTGAAGGAGGGTCCAGGACCTACTGGCCCAACGCGTGGGACCCTGCTTCACACTCAACGGCCACACCGCAGGAGGGGTGACACAAACGGGTGGCTGTTTGCTCTCGGTCTGAGACGGTGCAGTTGTTACAAGACAACTTGCACGGAGCTCGGTGGACATGGAAAGTCTAACGTTGTGCAGAAGTCTAGTCTACAAGCTTCTGAACACTGTTACATGTTGTTCAAAGCTTTTTCCACTCAAATGAGTATCAATATTTAAGACAGAAACCTGCATATTATATCACCACATTTTTCTCATGATGCTCTGCTTTTAATGACCGCAGCATTCAGCCATGTGGTATCACTATGACTCTGCCCTCCGCTGCTGAGATACCGCAATATAGTAAACTCCTAACCTCCTGTAGTGGCAATTAGGTCGGAGTAGGATGCCAGAAGCAGAGAGTGTGGGGGGGTGTAGCGCCGGGCTGTTCACCTATAGCCGCAGTGGGCTCAGCATGTGTAAGATCTGTGCTTCCCCTGGAGCTCCTCCACTTCCTTTGCAAAGGCCCAAATCAGCACTCAGTCACCGAGAGGTCCTGCACTATACCTCACAATGGCAAATTCTTACACATAAATGGCCTTATTCAGAAAGGCTTGCAAGCAGCTGGTGCGATTCGCTCAAGAAAATAAACATTTCCTTCAAATATTTTGATTGGCCAGCAGACAACGTCAATACCAGAGGCACAGATTACCCCTGTTAATAAGCGGACCAACCCCCTGGGCGGAGCCGAGGAGCGGGGAGGGATGGGGCTGGAGAGGGAAGAAGCAGCGACTGCGTCACTAATAAGTAGCTTTGGGGTGGTGCCAGTGTAGTTTTGGGGAAGATGCAAATAAACACATGCGCTGTTTTTGAAGTGCATGTGTAGATGAAAGGACTGGCTGAGGAGATGTTTGAGCCAAAATGGCGTCCATCCTCGTGACTCCGGATCCAGCAACGCCTCTGAGACATGTAATGCGCCTGCCGTAATGAAGCGTGTCATTGAGACACAGTGAATGCCGGTCCTTGTGCTAGCTTCCTGTTTCGCTTAGGCCTTAGGCGTCGCAACGGGGAGAGAATGTGAGAGAGTGAGGAAGAGAGAAAGAAAGACGCCAGCGAGGGAAGCAGAGAGAAAGAGAGCGTGTTAGAGAGGGGAGGAACACGGCCTTGGCTCAGCTATGTGGGACATTTGATATGTCTTTTGAGCCCTCACTTATAACGTGAGCAAAAACAAACACATGGGCTGAAAAAACTTATGTTCTCTTTGAGAGCTCGTCGTCCTCCCACCCTTCCCCTCTCCCCAGACTCAATAGAGACTGTTCATGGCACACATGTAGTTTCTGTAATTGCTGAAATGTAAAACTCAGTCCGACTCTGATGTGAAATTATAACTTACACAAACAGTTGAGTCTGGTAAAAAACAACTTGCTCTCACTTCTCTTTTTCTTTTTTCTTTTTTTTTTTCCACCAAGAAGGCGGCTTCAAAAGATTTTTTTTTGTTAAAGAACAAAAACATTTTCAGATTGAATTATTCATCTCAGGGTCACAAAAAGAGAGTAACCACAAGTGAAGCTTTCAGGAACCATAACAAATAAACTCCGTGGCGGCCATTGACATATTATGTAAATAGTGGAGTGCAGAAGTAAAACAGAGTGTCTAAAGGACTGGTCCAGATTCCTACTCGTTTTGGTTGTATTGGCCTCAGAGGGCCAGCTTCCTGCGTGGGTTTGGCAGAAATCAGCATGAAACCCAACTAGCGTGACGGCTACACTCTAAAGTCCACACCACAGCTACCTGACGGCGCTAATTTCCTGTCTCGCTCTTGCTTCTAATTGGCTGATCATGTCATTCTGGATGTGTGAATTAGTGTGAGCCTCTCGGCTGCGGCAGCAGCAGAGTGCCGCCTCGAACCTGGGGGGGCCCGGCCAGCTTGTTTATGTGGTGTAAACAGTGTGGTCACTGTGGACGAGGCGGGAGGGGCACGGCTGCGTCGGGCCGGTCCTCCATCAAACACGACTTTCTCGAGTTAAGTCCAGTCCAGAGGCCACAGCCTGAACATACTGGACAAGGAGGCCAAAGCACAGCTGCAGCAGATGTGTGCCAGTCGTGCAGGAGGAAGCCAGAGGTACCAGCTTTTGTGGAAGTGTCATTAATAGAAAGGGTTTGCTTTTTTAAAATAGAAATGGCAGAACAAATCCTGAGAACATTTCAGAAATGAAATGTGCAATGTATTATTACTGCAAGGTTTTACTGACATTTTTAATAACATCACCACATGTGTCACGCATTCAGACAGACAGGCACACACACACACTTTTGGGCCCTCATCAAAGCATCGAGCACTTGACTTGATGGCGGAACGTTATGCTAGTATCTGATATTCATCTTCACAGAGGAACACACAGGTGTTGGAACAAATAACATGTTAAATGATACCACCTCAAAAGTGCCAGGACTTTTTTTTCTCTTGGATGATTAAATTGCTGCCGATTTCTTTTTTTTCTCTCTCTCTCTCTCTCTCCCTCTCTCACTGTTAAAACACATTTAGGTTAAAAGAGCCGCTTTCTTCTCGGCTGTCTTTTAGAGGCTGTGCCAGGGGCTTGTTGAGTTTTGTCTGCATTTGAAATGGAACAAGGTAAAACTGGAATCTGTTTTCCACTTTGAGGAAAATCAAATTTTCTATCCTCTGTTTGCTTTTCTTCAGAGTGGAAAGAACTGTACATATATGTTATAAATGCAATGTCACAGTTAGATGTTAAAGGATAAACTACTTTCTGTATCAGAAGAAGAAAAAAGAAACTGCCACCCACAGACACATATAGTATACACATGTACATCACTTGAGGTTTTGAAAACCAGAATAACAATTTAGTACTTGATTGTCTGAGTGTCAGATTTACTTGACTGCACTAGTTGAACCACGCATTTTCAACCACACACACACACACACACACACGGAGTCCCTCCGCCCTCGCTGAGAATCATTCCACATGTCTAGCAGGCTTACCTGTGGCCACAGAAGAACAAAAACAAGCAGCGAATGCAGCGTCTGCCAGCATGCAGGAATCCTGTCACTGCATGCACTGTAATGAGCTCTTAATTACCCTGTCTGTCTGGGGCACTAGCGGAGAACTTGCAACACTAGCACACAATTGTGTATGTGTGTGTTTTGTGTTTTCGATGTGTCTATGGTGCCATTGTCTGTGTGTGTATTTGTGTGTGATTTAAGAATCCAGGGTAGCATTGAGCAGCTGTCTGGAGACACGTCCTGTTGACAGGAAAACTGAGACAGTATTTCATTGCTCAGACAACAATATGAAGCAAGGAGGCTTTAGGAGGAGATGACACTGTATTTTCTTATTTAGCTGTCTTCAAGGGGAGAAACGCAAGGTTCCAGCCCCGGATAATGGAAAACATCTTTTGTAACAGCGAGGCGGGAATCCATTTAATTATAAGTTGTTGATGGGCGATCCATCACCCGGCAATTCTCAAACAAACAGACCCCGGGATTTAAAGTATCTGCAAAATACAACAGTGTCTGGCAGGGCTGCCAAAAGCAGAGACGTGTGTGCTGTTGATATGTAAACACCTCCCTGTGTCTCTGAATGGGATTTATTACAACAAGTCTATTTTTGTTTGAGCTTCGCTTGTAATACTGCTGCTGGTGTTGTCTGTGTGTGATTCCTACACATACGGGAGCGCTGTGTGTGATGTGTGCCGCAACATACATATCCAGTCTGCTGCTCAGACACTCCAACAGATAGACGAGGTGGGAGGGAGGGCCCTCTGCTCTGTTATTTAATTATTTTACCACTCTTGCCCTGCGGTATGCCGTCATGATGGTAATACCACAGATTAAGGTGTGTGGTTTTTACAGCCCTTCCCCTTCGTCTGTCTCACTCACACACACTTCTTATAGACGGCCTCCAGTCGCTGGCAGCTGTAACGCGAAGCTCAAGGCCTTTACCTTCTCTGACAGTTCCAACTGATGTTAATGTGTTGTGTCTGCTCACGGTGGATGTACTGTACATGTGTGTGTTGCAACATCGCAAGCCCTTTGAAGCCTGACAAGGCTATGACGCTCTAATTCCTGCCCTAATCCCGTGCGAGGCAGACGAGAGCAGAGCAAAGAGCTCCTCTTCGACTTCTGTCTGGACCAAGTCTGTACACCTCTCCCTGCCGACGGACTGACGCGCCCCCCCCCCCGCACGTATTCAAGTCAGAAACTTAAAGCTGCCACTATAAGCTTAGCTGCAGGGGGCTTTTTATTGGCAGACAACCTACAGAGCTCACGCCAAACTCTAACCCATCAGAAAATTATCATCACAGTAGCTGTATTGTACTGAAGCTTGAGCGAGTTTATTTTCAGTAACCAGTCGTGGTGTTTTCTAAAATGGCCGATGTGTTTTCTACTTGATACAGGCTGCGCGAGAGAACAAAATCAATATCAACAGTAAGTAAGGACATGGGGGAGCAGGGCAAAAGACCCTGTGTTCTCCGCAGTCAGCTGTTAGATAGGCGCATACCGGTGACTCAGCGCTGGCTAGGCTAAGCACAAGGCCAAACACTGGTGCATGGCTGTGATACACACTGATAGAGTTCCACCCACACACAGCACAGAGCTCCCAAACAAGCCCTCCTGTACACAGCAACATGCTGATACAAAGGTAATGAGATTCATTAGCTAGCATGAGAACTTGAGAGTGGGTGGGAGAGGAGGGCATACTGTGTGCATGTGTGTGTGTGTGTGTGTGTGTTTAGTCTGTATGCTTCCAGACATGGCATCCTGTTAAAGAGGTTCTGACATATGACGGAGAGTGAACACTCATCCTCACTCCAACCATCACCCACGCAGCTGTCCACACACACACACACATACACACACACACACACACACACACACACACATGCACGAAACAGCCCCCTCCCCTCCAATCGCACCACCTCAGTCTGAGTCTCAGTCCCCCCTCCCCCCCGCCCCCGCACATTCGACCAGTCTGAGAGTGACGTGATTGCCAAGGTAGCGGGCGGCTGTTACATTCCTGAGGCTGTAGTTGCGCGGTGTGCGGAGGCCAGCTTCAGCACCCGGGCCAAGCTCGGTTGGCAGCACCCGCCATGCCACCTGGCCACAGACTCAACCCTGCGCACTGTGGGGCCCTGGGACCCACCAACGCAGGGCAACCGGGGACAGAACTGACATGAGCTTCCTCTCCGCGGAGGAAACGCACATGAAGGGCTTTTGGCTTACGCTCTGCTGATGTGTAACAGATTACGCATTACTAACCCTCCGGCCAAATAAAACAAAATATGTTTGTTTTATTAAAGGAGTTATTTATTTCAAATTAGTGGCGGTAAATGTGAGCTGACTTTAAGGTGTAGTGGTGGTTTTGTTATTGGGATGATGATTGGCTGAGGTTGTATGCATCAGTGGTCCTCACCTTGTGTGGTGCTTAGGTGGGTTTGGTGGATAGTGCGGGGCGTATTGTTCACTGGGCCTATCCGCATAGACCGCTGGTAGCGCTCGATCTCTGACAGCCTGTCGGAGAACTGCATCTTCTGGGGGTCTTCTATCTTCACTCTGTGCCCTGAAACAGCGACATGAGGAGGACGGGTGTGAGAGAAAGTCAAGGACTTACCAATTTACCACCTACACAACCAGGAAAATGGCACTTTACATTTCCAGAGTTGTACAAAAATAGCAAAAACAATAACAACAGTCCAATTGGAAAACCTTTCTGTCTTCCAAATTTCTGAATGAAGCCGGGCAGTGCCAGTCTAAACTGTAATGAGTGTAAAATTGACTGTGAAGACCATAAATATCCTCCGTTGTTATTCACAAACACAGGATGAAATTATTTATGGGGGAGAGAGACACTGTCACCATGTTTTCAGCTTCCAAACACAAAAATATTATTAGAATGTCAGCAGACCTTGACATAGGTCGGCTAGACACTAAGTGTTACCCAAGCTGCACCTGCTGCCGCGTCATACGCAGATAACGATAGCATAAGATAGCATAATAATTGCTTGAGGAATTCTGTTATCCCTGATCCTAAACATAAAAAAAAACAATAAACTTTGAATTGTGACATTAAGCATTACCATGAACTGCTGAAGCTTAGTAATCTTTATCTTGCTACCTAAAACAACAAGAGAGTGAGTAGATCTGCCCCCAATAACCACCCCTCTCACACACACACACACCCTCCCACACACACACACACACACACACACATTCAGGTCTGACTGACACAGCACTTAGTCAGAAGGAAACACCCAAACAAGTCTACCAGACCATATAGTCATCAGTCTTCAACATTACCGAGAAGGAGAGTTTTTGTAGATATGTGTATGTGTGCGCAGGATGTGAGAATTAACTGAAGCGCATCTGCTGCATCTCTTTTGTCCAGACCCGGAAAACTACCCACCACACTTAGCGCCCCTTATCACTTTGATGTCCCGTTCAGGGAGATGGTAAGAAAAAAAAACCCTCTGAACATGCCTTTTATGTAGACAACACATGTACACAGACATGTACATGTTCCCACACACACTCACATACGTGCACATGCTCTACATGTGAACACACCTTAAATGTCAGACGCGAGTCCGGATGAGGGCTATGCCTCTAATGGGAGGAAGAGATTTTAATGTAACTATCAATGCACCAAAACTGTGTGTGAACCAGCATGTATACATTCTGTGGTTTTCTCCCTGGCATCTCTACAGAGTAGCCTAATGTGAAGTAATGGCTGGATTTGAATATTTTATCACTATATAAAGGGGGCAAGGCAGACGGACCAATATGGATTTTGCCCGTCCTTTCTCTCCACTGACCCATGGGCAATATATCTTCCCTCGGAGGCTGACCCATGGGTAAAGTTTCCTCTCGTTTACCGCTCTGTCCATTTGTTTGTGCCCACCACCTCCCCTCCATCCTCTCTTTACGAACTATATAGAAATATCTAGCATTGACAGCCCCCTCCCCATGCAACACACATGCATACAGATACACAAAGGGTGCGCGCCTTGATACACAGACAGAAAGTCTGAATGCAGGCGGCCACTAAATGCAAAATCCCCCGTTTTAAGTCAGAGTGCAGCTTAGAATGTTTTTATTCACACCCACTGATCAACACATCCGTTGCACTTTTATGTGTAAGAGAAAGACTCAGTCATGACTAATCTGTCTGAGCAGAGACAGCATTTCTGTTGCTGCTCTCCAGCTGTTTGTTTTCCCGAGCATGAGGACGCCAAAGGAAAGGAAGGTGTGTGTTTGTGTGTGTGTGAGATTCCACCCTCCGTGCCGTTACTCAGGAACATGGGTGGACACACACCGACACACACTCCGTAATATCTTTTTTACTTGCACTCATGTGGCCAGTCTGTCTTCTCTTTAAACTGTGATGGAAGGAATGAAGGCCTGCGTTCTCACTCTCTCTCTCTCTCTCTCTCTCTAGACACACACACACACACACACACACACACACACACGCAGCGCCATGTCCAGGCTCCATCACACACATAGACACTGTGGCTACTGTCTGTTCCAGGCCAGAGCAGGGGCGGCCAGGGGAAGCAGCCCTCCAAATATAGCCCCTATATGTGTCCTTGTGTAGTTATTAAGAGATTTACACCACCTCAAACGGCTGAGGTCAGGGAAATGATACATCCCACCGCTCTCTGGTTGGAAAAAAAAGACAGACGGCAGGGGGAAAAAAATGATAATTGGTCAGTTTTTCTGCGGCCAATGGTGGTCTAAGATGAATTGGCTGGCTCTTTAGGGATGAAAGTGATCATTCAGCTGCCCACAAACACACACACACACACTTGAGCCTAGCTGTGGATCCTGTGGCCCAGTTCCAGTTGGCAGGGACACGAGGAGTTTGGCGACACACTGTTCGGAGCTTCCAGTAGGGGGTTTAGTGGGCTGTGAGAGGGTGAGTTTTGAGGGAGTGGAGGTTTCATTAGAACAAGGCCTGGAGCTCATTAACCCAGGGGCCCACAGTTGCTGTTAACACCACTAATCAACTGGGAGGTGGCTCAAAACTTTCTTTTCCTTTTTTTCCCCTGTCTTCTCTCTGCCTTTGTCTGTTAGATAAAATAAACCTCATAAAATAAAATCAAGAGGGCAGCACACGAGATACTTTGTTTTAGTTCTTAACTGCAGTTACAAAAAAAGTCAACCTTTTTTTCTTTGAGTTTGCATCTGTGTTTATTTTGTATGCCACATTTTTCTTTGAACTTTTGTTTCTCACTATTCTATGTGATAAAGAGGATTGATTTGCTCTGCTATACTGTATGCAACTATTTTACCATTGTTGTTTTGCCTTTTTGGGGGATAAAATTAAAGTTTAGTCACATTTTCAGCTGGATTTTACGCATACAGGAGTTGTTTGAGTTAACTGGTTGTTTTTCATTTTAAGTATCACATGATACACCCTCCTTTTGATTTTTTTGCTTCTATATTTTTGTGCCTGAAGATAGCATCGCTCTGAATACCTCAACAAAAAGACAATGGGACTTTTCCATTGGGTTTTGGATCTATTGCAGAAAATAAGCTCTTTGGAAAAAAAATATTTTATCATATGAACAAGTTTGTTTGCAAGATAATCTTTTGAGACCAGTAAAAGCTTCAAAATTCAAGAGTGGGTATGTCATAGAACAAAACGTGAAAAATTAATTCCTGTGTAAACCACATATCTTATTTCAAGTATCTAACCAAAAGCCCATTAAAAAAAAACCCATCGAGACGAGGAAACCAAAGTGCAAAAATGCAAACTCATTTCCAGATTTCAGGACTCATTCCTGCAGCACTCTGTTGAAAAAAACCCAGCTTTATTCATGTAAAAAAGTAAGTTTCGACAGTCTAATTCAGTCTCTGCAATATATTAATAAAAGAGTCTCAGGCTGTGTCTTCCAGTTAAACCTGATGTTAATGCGCCCTCTTTGGCCAGCTGACCCTGCCTGTAGCCACAGTGTTTCTGCTCCGACCACCAACATTTGACTTCTACTCTGCAGGTCCGAGGGCCAGAGGGGTGCCAGCGCTCCACACCAGCCCCATTTCAGAGGGGTTTCTGTGGTCGGATGAATATTTAATGTGTCAGGGTGCACTTAGGAGAGAATGCCCTTGTTTTTCTCTCTATGATATCATAACCACAAGATAGAGCTGGGAGATGGGGGCCAATGCACACATGAGGCCTAAACAGCAGCGCTCAATAAGCACGCCCGAGCTGAAATGGATGCTAAAGGTTGTAGATTTACTAGCCTCCTCTCAGAGCAGCGGTCACATCATCTGAAAGCATTATGGAAGTCTATGAAGAACAAATAAAATGCTTGATATAAAATGTCTGGTATTAACGATGTACTGAAAGGCGATGGCTGTGTTTTGAAGAAATGGGTGTGCCGTTCTCAGCCCCGCTTTGTTTTGTGAGTGAGTGTGTGTGTGTGTGTGTGTGTGTGTATATATGTGTATGTGTGTGTTTTTATTTCCTGATAGTGTTTTATCTCTGCTGCAGATTAACTTGAGATGTTGCTTTGCTCTTTTGCCCTCGTGCTTTGAAGCGCATGCAGATACTAGATTCAAGTGCAGGTGATGTGAAAAGTGTGAAGCTATGTTTCATGATTGCACCCGGTTGCTCTCAGCCCCGACCACATGAACAGTAAACTCCAGAGTCTTGCCCAGCCTTCCCTCCACAAAGCCCATATCAGCTCGACACAGAGACAGTGTTTGCTCAGTAAGGTGACAGCCAGGCCTTAAACACCAACGCCACAGCTGAGCGATCACCCTTTATGATCCGTTTCCTTCCTTCATCTGACACTTTTTCTCTACTTCTCCTCTGTTTCTCCCTGTCTCTGTGTCTGTCTCCGTCTCGATTGAAAGAAAGAAACACATGTTCCCGTCCGAAGGGAGACACATTAAACACAAGCTCTTTTTAGTAAAGGGCTGGGCGCTTTTTCAGGGGCAAAGTGAAACTCTATCTGGACGGCAAAGGGCAATACGTGCCTTGGCCCTGGCCCAAGTCTGCACTGAATATATTTGAAGTGTAAATATTTGTATTCAACGTATAAATGGACTTGATAGGCCCCTGATAACAGACTAGAATTGATTTGGAGGGCATGTATCTCACTTAACGCTGAAAACTATGTCTGGACTGTAAAGTCTATGTAAGTATGCTATAGGATTACATACAAAAATGTGTGGGCAGTGCAAGAAGCATTCGTGAGTCCAATATATATGCTGCTGTGAAAGTAGCTTTCTGTAGGTTATAACATGTTTGAACAAGCTTTTTTGTTGTGTTGATGAGTCAAATCAAAAGTACCACAACTTAATATGCAGCTTTTGTCTGAGGTAAACCTGAAACCCAGGCTTTGTGTGTTGAAAGTCAAGTGTTGAAAAATGAGAGCAGCCTTCTTATCTAACTTCTGAATCCCCACAGTACGACATGGGGTGACAGTTGAACATATGTTGCAGCGAGGCCTACATTGCCTGCATGCAAACTTCCGTTTGCCCTCAACAGACACTGGGGACGTTTCGACATCTGTTGAGCAAAGACTCCTACACCTGTCTTCCTCTTCCTCCTCGCAAGCAGACCTGAACCCCCAACGTTTTCGTTCCCACCCTGCTTCTTTCCGCCACTCTGCCTTATACTTCCCTTTTCGTTCTATTACTGGCACGGTAGCGCAGCTCAAAGAGCATCTCTGCAGAAGGGTGTTTGGCACCCGTGGCTCCCAAGGCCACCAATCACACAGTTGGGTATTTACAGTAGGACGAATCAAAGTTCTTGTTTTGAGGCTGACCCTGAAGGATGTGGGTTTTACCCTTGGCTGGTGATTGTGGCTGTCTCGTCTGGGCCTAAATGAGTCGATGCTAGCCACATGCAGACATTACACTGCTTTACACTCATTTACATAACACTCTCGCAACACTTTCAGTGTGAATGCATTAAGTTTTACGGCTCTGTCATTACCACGCATTGAATGCACAGACTGTTTATTTCCTGGGACATAAACTACGTGTGTGTGTCGTAAACATGGCAGGAGTGTATATGGTGGCCAGTGGGGTCTTGTGGAAACATTATTTCCAACTATTCAGGAGAAGGTTCGAAAAAAGTTTTGGCACGCTTTTATCAGTAGTTCGGCCCTCTCCGACCACAGCTGGGGGATCGTCTGGTCCCTCAGGCAGATGCATCAGTCTCTCTCTGGGGACATCAGCAGTGTGAAAATCCCCCTCGCAGGTCTGAAAACAAGCTGCTCACAGCGGAAGTTGCTACATGAGACTGTTTGAGCAAAGTGTGCAGCCTTCCTTTTCTGATAAGGGGATAAAGCTCTTTGTGTGTGTGTCTGTTTGTGTGTGTGTGTGTGTGTGTGTGTGTGTGTGTGTGTGTGTGTGTGTGTGTGTGTATGTGTGTGCGCGTGCGCGCATGTGTGTGTGTGTGTGTGTGTGTGTGTGGAACAGAAGCAGTGCCTGACAAGGACAGCCCTACAGTGAGGCAGGTTCAGGCAGGCACAGAGAATGAAGGGGTGCCAAAATAAGACCCAGTGCACCCGGATTCTCTGACAATACAACAAGGCCCGTAGCACATTGAGAGCAATCATCCGTCTTTTGTCCCTCCATGCCACTCTGTGTGTGTGTGTGTGTGTGTGTGTGTGTGTGTGTAACTGTTTTCTACTCTGGAGTTGAGGCGTGTTGGGGTTGATATGAGCGCTGCTGTTTTTCCGGCCTTTTTGGCTGCTTGCCGACTCACTTTGTAGATTTCCCAGTGCTGCTGCTTCTACTCTGGCCTCATCAACAGAAGGCCTATTTGGCTCGGGTGACAGATCATATTAAAGCAATAAGCTGCTTTGAGTGTGTTATTTTAGCTCTAATGGTGAATGGGGTTGTTGTGCGTGTCTGTGTGTGCGTACATGTTTGCGTGTACGTGGTAGTCAGGTTGTTCTAAGCAGCGAGATGCCGGGGGAAAGGTGGGGGCCTCGCGAGGCTGTGGGAAAGGAAAGCAAGCTGCCGTTGTCACATACATCAATGCAACGCCAGCAGATGTGTCAAACGGCTTCGCTTTCACACCTTTGTGCATACTAGCTCACACACAATAATGTGCAACAAGTGTGCATTTGCCCCCGAACACGCACAGTTCCACAGAATGACAATATTCCAGGTGGGTCAAAGTAAATGTGTGAAATTTCAAATGTGTGAATTTTCCACTGTGTAGGCATGCACATAAGTCACTTTGAGTACTTTCTCTAAGGTTATCATGTCAGTGGACTTGTTGAGTTTATAAAGATTGACCTCTTCTTTACTGTGATGTTTCCAAGGCTGCCCTCTGTGTTTTCCCCGAGGATTACAACCTTCTCTGCTGCTGGAAGCAAAAGAAAGATCTCGCTACACCTATTATTTGCTCACTGTTCCTAACCATTAAGGCTTGAAGAAATAAATATCCAAAACCGCAGGGTGGTGGTACACAGCGTCTTTTCCAGTAACCAGCAGGTGCCTTCTTCCCACAAACCACCCCCACCCCCGTCCCCACTGCCCCAACACAGCAAAACGGTTTATTGTCATAATGCAGCGGGGGAGAAAATATTCCTCCACTCATGGGCCATTTATTTTTCTAAATGCAGAACGGAACTTTTATTGAATTACGGCTGAAAGGTCGTAATGGCTCCCTCCTGTATGGGTCAGTGTAAATAAGGAAGAGTGAGCACACACAGAGTGGGCATTTTACTTCCCTTCATAGGTAGGTAAACAGGAAAGACGCTTGGCTGGTGAGTTTAGAGGGGAGCTGGTAGGGAGCGGGCGGAGAGACAGAGAGGGAGAGAGCGGAGAAGAGATGTTAGTCAGGGATTCTGAGAAAATGTCTTCTACTTGCATCATCAGAGTGAATAAGAAGCGCTGTCTGAGGCCTCTGTAAATAATTAGATAGTTCCTAGTACGCCCTGCTGTTCTATCTGGCGTCAGCAAATACAGGGTGGAAATTTTTCTGAGTAGAAAAAAAAGAGGGCATTTCGCCCCGAGGCTATTGTGTGTGTCTCCAACAGTCATCAACTGGCCTGAGGAGGGGACATCTTGCTATAACAAAATGTTAGACAATGTTCTTCTTTTTTCCTGTTTTTAGCATTGACGCTGTAGCAACATGCCAAAAAGCAAACAGAGGCAATGAGGGGAGAAGTGCCTGTTGTACACAAATGGTGATATTTTCTTTGTTTAGCTGAGGTATTTAGAATAATTAGCTCTGCTTTCACACAAAAGCCTAAGTACAAAAGCCCCAGTAGGATTACCAACAGCTGTATGCACGAGTGTGTGTGTGTGTGTGTGTGGGTGTGTGTGTGTGGGGGTGTGTGTGTGTGTGTGTGTGGGTGTGCAACCCTCAAAGGGAGTTGGCCTCAAAGCTTCTAGATGTGGTTAAGGTGGCAACAGTGGTCAAAGAGCTTCCATCTCAGTCCTTTATTTACCCTCCCACAACAAAATTTGATTATATTACAGATGCTTTCATGTCCGCCCAATCACGCTCTGATGACTCTGACAGCAACAGCCCTGTGTTTATTCATATCTAAAATAAAAAAGATATAAAGATGTCTCACAAAATAATTAACGACGGAGTGTGGTTGGAGGTCTCTAATACGTAGACATCTTGCGTGACTACTGGAGGAAACTGCCCTCATCCGCCACCCATCACAAGCCTCAGACCTCAAAAATGTGGAGAAGTTCCCTCTCTTAAATCAGCCCAAACCTATTCAATATGCACTGCAGCATTCCAGTGGATTTATCAGTCGGCCAATATTTGCTGTGCTTCTAATCACTGAGGCCAAGTATGACGCGTCTCGAGTGACCCCGGGGGGAGGAACGTCGCGGTCGGCAGCCTCCAGTCACTGCAGACGCCACATTTTGTCATTTCTAAGAGGAAGACATAAAAACTCCTCTTTATCTGTTCCCATCTGTCTGTCAGTGGTATTGAGGCAGGCTATTTTCTCTTCCAAATCATATATTAAGTGGTCATGGGTTTGGTTGTTGAGATTAGGCGCTATTTGTGTGTGTGTGTATGTGTGTGTGAATGTGTGTGTGTGTGTGATTGTGTTCATGCTGCTATGTCTCCAGGTTATACTTCTAGGAGTTATTGGGAGCCGTTAGCAGTCAGGAAAGCACCCGGCATCAGACATGCCACTGTTTTTTCCCCTCCCCTGGCACTGATACACCTGTAGGCCTTTCTTTCAAAGACACCCATCTCCATTTTCAAACATCAAAGTTGCCTTTGAGAGAGCAATTCGCACCGAGGGGGTGAGCCTTTCATGTGATTTGTGGAGCATGGGCGTGGCCCATTGGGGGCGACTTAAAGAGATGGACGCACCTGGCAGGTGTATGAGCCGAGCACCCGCACACGCAAATACATACGCAACAACACACATGCGATCTTTTCTGTTTACTCTGCAGAGAGACTGCAATATCACAGGAAAAATAACACAGCAAATGTCATTGTTTGCCTATTTGCATACTTTGTACAGTCTGTGTGCCAAATGCAAATAGAATCAACCCGCCAACTCCAACATGCAACCCCCCCGCTGCCGCCCCCCCACACCCGCCATTCTCCTCCTGGAGCTCTGTGAACACACCCAGCCGAGTAAATAAAGGCAACAAAACACGACAGCACTTGATTTCGGTGGATGCGTGGGCCTATGGGTGGGAAGGTGTGTGAGCTCTATCTGAATTTATACCGGTATTACATGTACACTGTATAATTGTGTTGGCGTTAAGGGTGTATTCATGTGTATCATTTTCAAGTCGGACAAATTGCCACTCTGACCTCACAGGCTCCCACATCCTCAGCATTCAACAACTGAAAAAAGAAATGCTTTCAGTTCAACTTTCTCAACCCTCAGACCTCTGTGTGGGAACAAAACTGGTCTTGAATATTTTGATTTTCAGAAATTTAAAAAAAAATAAATATTAAATACCTAATAAATAATTTGCTGATTTTTCTGGATAGTTTGAATAATTAATAGAAATGCTTTCTGTTGACTCAATCAGTAAAATTGTTCCTTGTAACTTCAGCATCACAAATACAGACTTTAAGTGTTGATTTTCTCACACAGATAGCAGCTTTGAGTCTGTCCTCAGATACTCACTTTTTTTTCTACCTCTGTCTTGAAATCATTCACATACAGGTTTTTTTAAAAAAAAAAACCTGTAAGATCTACACATCTGTAAAGGATATCTGTATATCTCTATATTTGCACAAACCCTATTCTACACATCACACGCCCCCGCACTGCGAAAAATTATTTCTGAACAGTCATTTCACAGGCTCAGAATATTTCCGCCCCTTTTCTCATCGCTCTGGCCGAGCCTGACCTGCTGTGAGTTCATCTTTTTCTTCCCGGGGACTGATTCATTTCAGGTCAAGAGATACCGAAATACAAACGGCCCCTCCTCCTCCCCTGCGTGGGTAAATAGGCAGCGGCTGATGTCATATGTAAGTGAGGGAGTGAGAAGCGCACCAGAAATATAGTTGCGAGATTAATCGGTGAGAATAACCTTTGCAGGGTGCATTAAGTGATCACACAGGAGGGTCTCCACACTTAAATCATCTGCTTTCCTTTTTCTTTTTTATGGTGTATTGTTAAAGCTGCTGAAGTGGGGGGAGAGTTTTCAGTTGCAAAAGTTGTGCTTCCAGTTCAGCGTCAGCAGAAGTTTGATAATATAGTATGACAGATACAACAGGGGCCGGGGCGGGGAGGGGGGGTTGATGACAAATGCCGGATGTGTGATGAGGAAATCAGCAGCAAGCAAGACAGAAATACTGAGCTGAACATATAGCCTACTTTCTGTTCAGGAACAGAATGTGGTCTGTGTGTGTTTATATCCATTTACATGTGTATGTGTGCAGGCATGTGAACATACATCACATCCATGCCCATGTGTGTGTCTATCTCTATACAGCTCAAGTGTTTTCAGAAGTCTTTTGTTACATTGCTGCGGGCGAGCCGCCGCTGCAGTCCTGTCAGTCAGGTTCTCCTGACTGGATTAGTAAACATTAATAAAACCTCCTCCCTCTGTGCCAACTCCTGCCGAGGCTCGGCTGGCAGCCATGCAAATGCAGGCCCTACACAAACAGCCCGTATGGCCGGCCTGCCAGCCTGCGGACAGGTGAGCACAGCGTGGCCAAGTGTGGCTTCAGGCTGTCTGCACTCTGTGAATGATAACGCACAGGCAACGTTGTGAGGCATTGCTGATGAAAAATAAGGGGGAAAATGCGATCAAAGCAGCGTTGAAATGTAAAACCATCTCTGAGGATGAGATTTGTAATGAAAAAAATGTTATTAGTTTTATATGTTGGCAAAAGTGCGTCTGTGCTTTGGCTCTGAATGTTATAATGCGGTGCCTTGTGGTTAGTCAAGAATCTGATTATTTTTATGACCCTAATAATATCTGAATGGTAGTATGTGTTCCTGTGCTTTGAGTGTGTCGGAACATGACTGATATTATACCCTTATAATGTGCTTCTTGTTTAAATAGAAGAGATCTTTTATCTCTTCTAGCAAGCGGTTTCTATTTTGGTGCTTTCGAGGCCTTTAATACACTGAATTGTCATCTCAGCCTCAGATCTGACAGCGCCTTCAAACCAACATAATGAACAACATAAATGTGCTGTGTTTCAAAATGCTTATTCTATTAACTGCAATCAGCTGTTTGAATTTCCTGTTTGACGCTGGATCTGTTTTCACTGCAGAGTAACTAGATGTATTATTCATATTTCAGATAAGCTTTGACTCAGTATTTCAGCCATCTTTACATTTGCACAAATGAAAGGATCTCTGGTTCCATGGGGGTAAGCTATCTGCTCAGTACATATTAAAATAATATTTGCATGCATTTAAAAAAATACTATGCAGAAATGTAATTTCTGTCATTCTATGATTCCCTCTCACCACCGTGCAACAGAGTTTAATGGAGCCCTAAATTCCTCCTGCCCTATATTAAACAGTGTCACTTTATAGCACCCAGCGCCAGAGTAAAAGTAGCACGGCCACTCTGACGCCTCAGCTGGAGCCGTGACATGTTGACAGACAGACAGGAGACAACCTTAATGTACAGTTATTTCAAGCTGAGACGCTCGCAGATGCACACGAGAATGCATTTATGCACAGACACACATTTTTTTTTCTTTTAACAATCAAATTGAAACCATGCAAACACACACACACACACACATACACACACACACACACATACACACGTACAGTGTTTATAATTATCTCCCTCCTTTGCAGTCACTGTTCGCTTGAATGCCTCTGCAAATAGTCTGATGCCCCCTCTCTCTGTGCCCCTCAGCTCCCTCTCTGCCAGCTCTATACCCCCTCATGTGGCACTTGCTCCCACTCTCTCGTCCCCCCTGCTGTGAACTGTTTTGACTGAGCTAAATCCACCCTGTTGCAAATATCCCCCTCCACAGACATGAGCCCTAGCTCTCCAGCCGTTCAGAGACCTCTAAAACCCGGCACTCTGGAACCATTATAAACACGATCCCTTCATAGGTACATCATGAAATCCTACCCATCCCATCTATGCCACCTTGAGCTCACGAAAAAAAAAAAAAAAAACACATAGCCCCTGACTCATGTGAGTAACACTACTCTCCACCACCCCTCACAGCAGCAGCATTAAAGCACATGAGAATGTAGCTGCGGCTGAACGGTGGCGCTAACAGCTTTTGCACGCCGGCCCGGGGCCTCCCTGCCAGGCCTAACAGTGGCCGGAGTCTGCCCTGTGTTAAATCAACGAGCCACTTATGTGGTCGGTCAGGTACGACCCCTCTGACCAGCACTGGGGAAGGTAGGGGTGAGGAGGAGGAGGAGGAGCAGGGGGAGGAGGAGGGGTTGACTGAGCTGAGCCACCTGCGGCTTGGAGACTCACTCAGCTCCTCTTAGTGGTCTTGGGTTATGCCTTAATATGCTTTACAGTTTCCTCTGACTGGGCCCGTCCCTGTGCCCCTGCCACACACACACACACACACACACACACACACACACACACACACACACACACACACACACACAGAAAACTGCACTACTATAGTTGTGAGGACAATGCACTGCCCTACATTCATTCTCAGGAGGCTTACCATAACCGCTGCTTGCCTAACCCCAACTTTAACCTAGTCTTAATTCTAATCCTAACCCCAAAACCAAATCTTAACCTAGTAGAAACCAAATATTGGCAAATGTGATTGTGTGAACTGATTTTATACCTCCTCAATGCGAAACACACACACAAACACACACACTATCAGACAGTGTTAGATTGTCATATATCATCTGCATATGACTCATGCAGTCTTCTTCTTTTAGGCTAACCCCCCCCCCCCCCCCCCCCCCCCCCCCCCCACTTTCAGAACCAGGAATAGCTGCTTCTAACTGCGTGGCACTGCAGCATTCACAACACACCGCAATGCATTTTTAGCAATAACAATAGTAGCGTTAGTGTGTGTGTGTGTGTGTGTGTGTGTGTGTGTGTGTGTGAGTGGGTTTGGGTGTGTGTAAATGTACTCACTGCGCGGTTCTCGGGGTCCATCCACGGTGACTTTGATGGCTCGGTGGTAGGTGGCCACTTGTGGCGGTCCGGTAAACACGGTGATGGTCAGAGTGAAGCTCTTTCCTGCAGCACAGAAACACATCCATGAGATTTGTCAAACACGTGTCATTTCACTTGATAAATAACCCATTTTGAATTATCTGTTTTTTTTTGTTTTTTTTTTGCAACAATACTTCGCTTGTTTAACTTGAAATCACCGGCTTTTGTCCCGCTGCAGCCTTTGAATTAAAGAGTAAAAAGGAAAAGGCAGGGACCACCTCTTTTGATGGCCTGACTGCGAGTATGATTTCGATTATTGAGAGAATGCGTTCCAGATTGTCTGAGAGGGTTTACAGCGATAGTTTATTGTTCAACAAGGCAGGATCTTGCTCCCATCTGCACCAGAGGCAGGGGAGGCTGCATCATGCAGCAGGTCCGGAGCTCGTCCCGGGTAGGAGGAGACCGAGACTGCGTGGGAGGAAAAAGAACGATCCTCGGGTGGGGTAATTGACTACAGGAATAGAAGGTACAGGGTTTTGTTTTTTAGACCAATTTCTGATTCATCAAATCACAGCTATTTTAACATTAAAGGGGAATCTAAAAGGCCAGTAATGGCTCTGGGGAGAGTGAGGGAAATTCTTCCTCTTGCTTGTTTGTGAACAATAAGGCTTTTTAAATTATTTTTAATTCAAGGCATGTTATTATTAATGGCAGAAAATGTATTTTTGATTTAGGTCATAATTTCAATCAAATACAACCCTTCATTCTGCACACCAGCTGATGTGTGATTTTATATTTTTTTTATTGCAGCAATTAAACGCAACAGCCATAATAAATATTGCGCATTAGACTCTAAGCTTTCTGGTGGTGGGGACAAATCGCCACAGGACGTGGATTTCTCTTTTATCCCTCACATATGCACCACGTGAATAATTATTTCTATTTCCCTGGATTAAGAAAATTACAGTCACATCGCAACTGCTGGCTGTGACACAGGCCAGATGTTTCGGATGACACCCATGGACGTCAACTGGCAGTGCGGGCACTCGCCGTAAATGAATCCAGATCTTTGTAACAGATATGAGACAAATATTCAAAAGCTATATTTTGAGGAGTAAGCGTTTCCTATGTTGGTGTGTGTATGTGTGTGTGTGCAGCATATCTGGTGACCTATAATATTTTCTTCACATTTAGTAAAAAATAATAACATGCTGTCAGTTGTCAGTCGTTCTCCACTTAGACACAGAAATATGATCCATTAGGCTATATTATTATAAGCGCGTTGCCAAATGTTGCTGCAAATGGCATTACAATCAGTCTGGGACCTTCTCGCTGTGTGTGTGTGTGTGTGTGTGTGTGTGTGTGTGTTAGAGAGAGAGAGAGAGAGAGAGAGAGAGAGAGAGAGAGAGAGAGTTTTAGCTCACCTCGTCCGCTCCTGCCCACGAAGCGCAGGTCGTTAAAGCGGGCCACCTGGTTCTTCATCACGGCAGAGGCGTTCCTCAGCTCGGCCGAGTAGTTCTCGTCGTTCCCGGCCATCACAGTGACCAGAGTCCCGTCGGGGACATCACCGAGTGCCACGACCTGCACAGGGACAGAGCCGGCGGTCACTCTGGGTCACCAAACCAAATGTACACACCGCGCGCGTAAAACCGCATCCCATAATATTAAACAGGAATATCTGCACAATGTCATCAGCATGTTTGTAATAAAACATAAATAATATAGCAGAGAGATTTCACTTAATAGACACATCCTATTTAGATTAATGACATTTGCGTAAATATAGATTATGAATAAATGCTTTTTATTATCCACTTTATTATTATTTATTTCCCTTGTCTGATCAGATCCAAACACATGGTTTAAACAATAATCAACAAGGCATAAATATTGACCTATAAAGCACCACAATAATATCCTGTAATATGTACAATTATATACAGGAAAATATAGTGATAAATATGTTAAGATCTATTTGCTTAGACGTCATTTCAGACCTTAAATCTATAATAATTCCTGGGATGTTATTAGTCAGGATGATGCCGTTTAAAGCCAATAAAAACAGCATGAGCTTATCTTTTCTTTTTATTGCAATATCCTACATAAATGCAAAATGCAGAAATCAAAAAGTATAACCTCCAAAGCTCACACATATTTATACAAAAATGCATTAAAGTGTGTGTGGTTGGTCTTAGATCAGTTTCAAAGTATCTTCTCATGCAGTATAAAACCACAGAGTGTTTCATTAAAATCATAATATGATAAATGAATATTGGAAGCCAAGTGGTTTACCTTGAAAGCCACGGGGAGCGTCTTGTTGCACCTCCAGTGAGACGGGAGGACGGAGCAGAGGAAGTTAGGGCTGTCGGTCCTGACCAACTCGCCGGCGTGGTCCGCCAGGACGTCCACCACGTTCCTGGTGTCCGTTCTTGACCTGAGGGGCCCCGGGGTGGCCATGGCCCCGTTGCCGTCTCCGAGCTTACTGCAGGGGAAGGACGTGGAGGGCGGCGTGAACCGTCTGGTGGTGGGCGGCTCTACGGGAATATGCATCACAACAGCTTGGGTCAGTGCCACCTGAGTGGGTTGTATCAGAGCAGTTTTTCTTTTCTTTTTTTGTTGTTAAAGTTCTTTTCCTCCAGACGCGGATGGTCTCAGGAGTCCACCGTGGGAGCGCAGAGGATGGAGGCGAGAGCGCACTAAAGTCAAGCGAGCCTCGCTACCTTAAGACAAACACTTCTGATGACTGAGTGCTAGATCATCTGCACAGGATGTGTCAGCCTAAAAAACACCAGGGTTAGTCTGTTTTTTTACTAGCTTCAGCTAAAACAAAGTCCACAAAGTCTCTCACAGTGCGCAACTTTTTATCGGCGCTCTTATCTGTCGCACAGGACAGTTTCAGCCGCGTGTGTACAATGTATCAACACCACGAACTACTTGAGCTCTAACTTTGAAATCTCAAATGAATGTTGTAAATAAATGATGCCGATCAGAGACAATCTGTCGGTGTAAACAGATAATCCAGGCGTGATGCAGAACAGTCCAGCTGACTGGCTTTCTTATAAGTTTAAAAACAAAATCTCGACTAAACAGCCAAAGTTTTGCCACACGCCTCTTCAGATCTCACCAGACTCCGTTGAAAAAAAGCGTATCACTAAAATATATCAAAGCCGAATATCTACAGTCAAACTGCAGCACATCAGCGTCCTGTTCTTGCATAAAAGTTATTTCAGCTTTATCCCGGCTGGATCTTTCTCCCCACAAAATACAAGTGGTAGAAGAGGGACCGATCCGTCGCTCCAACTGGATTTCCTTTAAAGTTTATCCTTTAGCGCGAGAAGGAGCCGTGAGGCTGAACGGAGTGCAGAGTGCCGCGATATTATTTTACCCGAGTCATTTTAGTGTTTAGTGGTTGAGAGTGCGGAGATGACTTCCACCAATGAATCTGCTGGGTTGGGCTTCCACCAGACCAATCAAACTCCCCGGTGCTCCTTCCTCAGCCTGCGCTGTTGTCACAGACACGAGCTGAATTATTGATACATATCTCTGCTTTCTCTTTGCTGGTGCTTTTATACATGATATTTAGACAGACTTTAACGTGAGGCAGAGAGAAAAATATAGGAGACAGTATGAGCTAAAAGAGGGGCCACGTGGTTTTTTAGGAGATCTGCATGAAAAATGAATTATTTGCAGATTTTAAATTATGGCCAATAACATGAGTACGACTGGTATTAGATGACAAAATAATGTGATGGATTTAAACATTTAAAATAATTCCTTAAAAAACAGAGGCTGCTTTGCACTTAACCAAAATTAATTGTCAGTACATGGGCCAGTTTAATTACTATAATATTAATAAATAAGGTGAAATATCTGCACTTTTATGCCTGTGACAGTGTTTGATCACTGCACCGTCTGTGGCCTATTTCTACTTGAGCTGTTTGCAATTTATCCGAAATAGGATTTAGGCTGCAGAGGCCTGTGGTTGTGCTCTCATTTATTCATTTTGAAAATACATTATATCTGGCGGCTTCGCAAATCCTCTTCAGGTAATTAACATTTTTACAAAATGAAATTATGGGTGGAAGACAGATCCGTATCACTTTAATTGACTGGAGTGAATTAATAAGGGAGGTAAAACAAAAAGGCAAATGTGTTTCTTCAACATCAAAAGACACAACAAAGTAATAATTGTGTGTCTCTCTTTGTGTGTCTGTGTATGTGTGTGTGTGTGTGTGCCAGAGGCTGAATTCATTAGAAAAAGTTAAAGGCTCCATCAAATGACGGCACACACCCTGTAGATCCCTCCGCCATGCTGCTTTCTGACACTAGTTGGCGCATTTGCCTTTTCAATCTCTGTCAGCTCAGACAGTGTGAGGCAGACATTTCACATGTGCAGGGAAAAGGAAACTTTTATCTGAGCTCTGAGATAGTCGCAAATCGCAATTAATTTCAGCCAAATCACTAAAACGAATTACATTATTTTTGCGTCGATGAAAAAAGTAAGCAATTTATTTTTTCTTGCATTTAGGCCTACAGTTAGGCTTTTGGCTATATCACAATCATCTTTAGTATTGTTAAAAATAAAATTATTATAAAAGAACTAACTTTTTTCGTTTTATAACCGCGCACTGAAGCCACGTGAGGTATTAGAGTCAACATTTCCGGTTCTAAATAAAACATTTAGGTAATTGACTCATTATTTTTTGTCTTTTGCTGTAACTGCTTGAACAGATTATTAAAAATCGCCTAAAACACTGTATAAATGTGTACCTTGTTGATTCTCATGAGCACTGACAGATAATTATTAATTTCGATAATTAATAAACATAATTCTGAAAGATTTTGCGATATGACTGGTGCAGAAATTAATGTGTAAATCCCTGCAGTTTTGATTAAAACAAAAAAAATTAAAAACACAATAAATAAGTAATATTCAAATGCATTTATGCAAACAGGATTTTCACAATAAAAGAAGATTTGAACAAGACACGTTGATTTAAATTGAAGCGCGTTTTAAAATGCATTGAATCAATCGATGTTTCATGTCTAACACGATTTATCTTTCGCGTGCGCGCGCCTCTGCGTGCGTGCGGCGGTTTTTAAGTTGTTTACTTGCATGAGGATAAATTAAGTGCAGTTAAGTGGCGTGAGGAGTCGTCGGAGTGGCTTCACATTTTCCCTTAATTTCCCCCCATCTCATAAATCAGAGACAGAGAGGGATGCAGAGGCTAGAGAATTTAAAAGCTAAAAAACAGACAATAACTATTTAGAGAAAAAAAAGTGAAAATAAGGCTAGGATAAAAGAGATTGTTTTCAGAAGTAGCTTCTTTTGTGGGATCAAACCTGGCCTCATGCCTCACACTATCAGTGGTGCTGTGTCAATGCTGCATGCACTACAATGATATAGGGGGAAAAAAATAAAGTTTATATACATTTTACCATATCTATATCAGAGCAGATAATCTCTGTCTCAGATAAAGTGTTGCTAAATGTTACATCTATAAATTAAACCTACATAAATTAAATCTACATAAAACATCCCTTTTTTTCTTTTTTAGTTTCATCTTTAATATTAAGGTCATGTATCACTGTGACACTCCTTGTTTGCGGCTGCTTGTTATTTTGGTGATCTAGGACAGTGGTTCAGGGGTGTGGTGACACATTTGAAAAAACAAATCTCACCATATTAGTCACTAGAAATTATACCAAAGATTCTAATGATACAGCCATTAGTCCTTTAAATTCAGAGCAGAAATCTACCTTTATAAGGATTCTAGGGAAAGACTTAATGATCTGTGGCCTAATGTATTTTGAATGAGGTGTTTTTGACTTGAAAATGTAGGGAAACCCCAAAACACACAAGTTGAACTCTAATCTCTCCGTTAGCCAGCAGCAGCTAAACCCCCACAACCCTAACTTTCGAGAAATCACCTGTGATCAGATCGCCTAACATGCAGCCTCTATTTCGAGTCCAGCTCGACTGGGACAATGACAGTGGCGGTGATATTTTAGTCGTCCTCCCGCTTCATTATTAATATGTGACCACACGCCCCGGCTATACCCTCCTCAGCCGTAATGTGTGCTCCGGGTGCCTGTCACATTTAGACCTCCACATTTCAACATGCAGTTTCTACAGTTTCAGCCGCACAGGCATCAAGTACGGAGCCCGCCGTGTCCCTGAACGATTTTTAATGATCCGGGATAGGGTTTTGCCTGAAATCAAGACAGAACTCGTGGAGGATATGTGAAACCCCAGGACCCACCTCAAATGGGCCTCAGAGCAGAGGATTCTTACCATTGAAGGTTAAAAAGAAAATGGATCCTTTTAGTTATAAATCAAGATATCACATCATTGTTTACTGATGGTTTCCTTGTGACAACTTGTGACTTGTGAGAGTCCCTGAATCATAAGGTACGCTCATAACAAAATGCTCTTTATGGTGTTAAAAAGAAGTTTTTTGGCCAAAAAAACACCATGAATTAGCACTACAGTTAAACGCTTCTAAATGAGTCCTGAACAAAATGTTCAAAATGACCTATAACTAATGTGTCCTTCAAGTCCCTACAAAGGCTTCCTCTTCTATTTGTATAAAACCAAAGGAAACCCCGCTTACTTTAGGTTTTACATGCAATGAGTCACATTGTAAAGACTAATATGAGTATGATCCCCCATTAGCAGAGAAAGCAGTGGAAGCCTTTGGGGTGTGTAAGCATATACCTGACTCTAAATGCCACCCACACTGCTCTCAGTGCCACTTTAAAGTCACTTTGACTGGGGACACTCTCCGAAACATGGAGATCCCTCTAAAGTTTTCGTCTTTTTACTTTTTTTTTTTTAACTGAATATGATCTATTAGCCTGTGTAAACTCCCGGGCTATTTTCAGACATGCACACATAAGCCTTTGGATGGGTAGCTATTCATTTGGAAAAGGGGGCTGGGGGGCAATTAGAAATAGTTTGAGGTTCGGCGATGACATAAGACAAAGATTTCTATCTTTAGAGGAGCTGTGGCGGTCACACATTTCTGTACATTCACAAATTACAGGGCAAGCTTTGGCCCTCAACCCACCGAATGCATTCCTTCCGAAAAGTGTCTGCTCGAATTTCAGCCGGGGGTTTCTGCTCAGTGGAAATATGAGTGTTCTGAATGGACGACTCCTATGAAATGGAGTTTTATTCCTCTCGGATTAAATTAGCTCTACTTTGGGGCTCAGGGTATTTTTTTGTATGAATGATGAATTCTGCGGTGGCTGTGGAACGCTGGGCTTGTTTACCCTTCCCTCCTCGTTTTTTTCCTTTTTTCTGGAGACATAGCTCCCTATGAAATGGACTTTTTCTGCTTGATATGACAAGAGTGTCTGTGATTAGACTTCCAAGCATGATGTAAGTCACCAAAGCCATTTGTGCCAGTCCCCTCAAAGCCAAATCATATTCTAGCGTTGGAGTGTTTATATACACAAGTATATGGAGAAACTTTTAAACAACAGTGAGTGGGTACAGACTGTTTGGGTTTTGGGCTCTTGCTGCTCTGATGGCTGATTCTCTCTCAAATTTTGATTACATAATGTGTCAGCACATCACAATTGGTGGTCATTTTTGTCCATTTTGATGTTCAGACAAGAAAATGGAAAACACATTGAACAATTTTGATCATATAAATTTGTATGTTATTTTTCCTCCACCAGGGCTGTCTGTGTTAGTTTTAATGATCACTGGAATGCACATGTGTATTCAAACTTTGTTTTAGCTCTTAACGACCTTAAAACACTTTATTTTTATTTAAATTTCTATAGTTTTCTTATATAATTTCCCCCCTTGAAGTGCTTAACACATCTAGTAACTCATGAGTGTCGGGCCCGAATTCCAGATCCTTGAAGGCGTTTAGAGTATATATTATTCTAAAAATGATGAAGAGGATGGTGACATTTCCAAACCCAGCAGCTAATTACTATGTAAGCGTGATGAGTTGAGATGCAGCAGTCACCAGAGGGGAGACAATGAGCACATTCATCTCATGCAACTTTAATATTCTGCTTACATTTTATAAAAGGTGCAGAGCGGAGCCCAGGGCTTATAAAAGCCCTCTGAATCAATTGAGCAGCATAATGGCTGTTGGGGGACGACTCCAGCTACATTTTTATATCTGTCTGCTGAATGTAAATGGACTTCTTAAAGACTGCATTCATTTTCAAACATACCAAGCACGTGTTTGTCTATCTGACACTTCATTTCATATTGAATACATTATGGGATGAGTTTGGTAGCGCTGTGATGTTGCCTGATACATCACCGACCGAGTAGCGGTGGAAAGTACATTTCTTTTTTAATGCAACTTTATACTTCAGCTTGAGCACTTTCAGAGGAAAGTTTTGCACTTTATACTGCATTTAGTTGACAGTTTGAGCCATCAGTTATTTATCTGATTAAGATTTTCCATCTCCATTATGATGGACTTATAAAACACAACATATTACTTAAGATAAAACTTGTGGTTTCCTTTTTAGGTTTCCGACCCCTTAACAAGAAAAGCAGTGTCTCTGTCTGCAGATGTGAAGGAGTCATTGTTCCATAAAAATAAAGATTTCCTCTCAAAACTTCAAACTCAGAAGCCTTATATAAATAACCGTTCCTTGCCCAAAGATCTAATATTATGTAATGTTTGATCTAAGCAAAGATAAGACACAAATGTGTGTCACAGAATTCAACATTTTCCTCTTTGTTACCCACTGACTACCTCACAACCTCACAACCTCACAGATCTTGTGATCCTTTGAAACAGGGACCATTAGCAGTTTTAGAACCATTTGACTAAAGTAAGTTAGTTACCTCTGCAGGGGCCCCATAATGTGTTTGTGATACTTTAAAGAGACACTTTGTATTTAAAAAAAACAAAAAGAATAACACAATCTTTATCTTACAAATGAAAGTTAAACTCACAAATATAAATGTGTATCCTCTTAAAATCAGGAATCTCTCAGGTTTTACTACTACAGCCTCACTTGGTCTAGTGTGACCATAAGCATATGGTGCTAATGCTAGCTAGCTTTAGATAGATATTCCTGTGTAACTGATAACTGAGTAAGTTTTGTTTGCTGATTTATGACTTCCCTACCTGTGGTACTATTACATTACATTGTATCATTTTCTATTATTATCCTGTACTAATCCTCACTAGTGCCAAAAGTGGCCATTGTTCTGTTAATGTACAGTACTATTACTAATATTATTGTTAGTTGTAGTATTATTTTTACTATGCTGATAATTTGCAATTTTACTTGCAATTTTTAAATTGAAGATTTTAAATTGATGGAGTATTTTAACATTTTGGTATTGTTACTTAAAGGGATAGGTCAGATTTTTTAATGTTGGGTTGAATGAGGTAATTTTCCATAGTCAATGTAATAAGTACAGTAGCTGGTGGTCAGCACGGCCCCGGTTTGGATAAGCTGCTGGAGTACCAACATGGAAACTAAGCTGTGGCAGGGGGCAGCAGCAGTTTAAGCTACATTTAGAATATTTTACTGCTTTACCTTGCAGGCAGAGTTTTCCGACAAAGAACAGAACCCATTACCTATGCTCTCTTCAAAGTCGCCAAGTTTATTTGTGTTATTGCATGACTTTCTGTGTGTTAAAGGGTGAGTTCGGATTCACCAAAGTCACACAATAACACACACTAGCCGAGCGAGGCAGCGGTAGATCAGCAACTCCCGTGTTCTGAGAGGTGAAATTACTGCTTTTTGTTAAAGGAGTCTGGTGTCTTTGACAAGACTAAAGACAGCGTTGAGAATTAGCATGTTGCTAAAACACTCAAGCAATGCATCTGATTTATCAAATACGATTGTGATGTCTATATCAAATAAATGTTATTATTATTATTATTATTATTATTATTATTATCAACATCATCAGAAATGGCTGTCTGGTGGCAAGTAAAGTAGTGAAACTATTATAAACGCATTGTTTTTTTAAGGCTTAGGGAGTAAGCAGTTGATAGATCTTATTCTAGGCTTTGAAAACAAGCAGTAAAATCTTAAAATCAACTCTAAAACAGATAATCAAGGAAAGCCAGAAGGGGATTGGTGTTATGTGGTTGCTTCTCTCAGAGCGTGTTAAAAGCCTGGCAACAACATTTTGCAGTCCTTGCATGACTATGAATCAGCAACTCATACAACCCCACTTCAAAAAAAAAAACTATCCCTTTAAAGGATCTGAATACTTCTTCCATCATTGCTCTAAAGGGGGCTTGCTGTGTGTGCATATCTGCACAACCAAACCTTCCTGTTTTTAATACCCCAAAATCTGAACTCACTGCTGTCCTGTTAACCAAATAAGTCATGAAAGGCGCAGTGAGACACTGATGGGTTCACTGTGATCGACCTTTGGGGGTTGAGCGTGGTCAGGCCCCCCCTCCCTGTCCTTTCATTGGCAGTTCAATGGCACACACCACACGCGAGGGAGGCAGGGGGGAACTCGCCGTAAACCCCGGTGTCACGGTCGCTCCGCCCTCACATCATCCGTCGGGTACACTCACCCAACGATGACAGTCAGCAGTCTGTGATGTGGTTCCTGGGCCTGTTTATTCTTTGGAAACCAACTAAAAGTAGCATTGGATGGTAAGCTCACCAGAAGGCCCCAGTGCTATTATAGGAGCACTTTGGGTTGAGTTTTGATCTGGTGGGTTTGTAAATAGGGCCCTGCCTTGCTGCGGGGCACCACTTTTGGGCTATATTGTTTAGTGTGACCTGAGGGAAGCTTTTTCATATTCAGGGTGATTTGTAACCTGGAACGAAACGTAAAGTCCAAAATTGATATGACGTGTGGCGTTTCGGGTTGTATACTTCATGAGGACTTCAGTGTGTGTTTTTCATAATGTTGATGTTGATGGACAAAGGCCTTCGAAATGTACCCAGCTCTACTTTTCTTCATTTCACTGAAGGACAGATTGTATTTTTCTTCCAGGGACTTTATTTACCCCTGAAAGTCAGTATAACTTTTAAATCTAAATGACTCCCATAAATACGTCAACTCCCCCATTTTTTTTTCAGTTGTGGTTTTTAGTGTGAGCTATAATCATTTCTCATCTTTCTTTGTCTCTGTGTCTGTCTATTTGTGTGTAACGGCACACACACACACACACACACACACACACACACACACACACACACACACACACAAATCCACATACACACACAAACGCGCTGTGTTTCTCCTTTTCTAGCGAGAGCTTCTGATGCAAAGACGGCAATCTGTAATCTGTAGTAATTGCATGTTGCAGAAAAACATTTTTCCGCTGTGGTAATCGCTGCAATATGTGCAGTTGCGTTGCCAAAGTGACAGCACCCCCACCCCCTACAGACACACACACATACACACACAAGAGTATCCTGACTCACTCTGACTCTGCCAAATGTGTCCAGCTAAAATATTTTGGAGACGGCTTCTCAGGATGGCTGAGAGACAAAGACATACAGACAAGCAGCTATAGTATTGTGACAAACCAGTGAGCACACACACACACACACACACACACACACACACACACACACACACACACACACACACACACACACACACACACACACACACCTGTGGTGCTGTCATGCTGCATTCACCTTCTGCAAAAAGATTTACAGTTCCTGCCAGTGACAGTTTAACTGCCATGCAGCCCCGGTGCCAGAGCCCTGCCAGAGCCCAGCTGCCACACACAGATCAGGAGACGAATCTTTCAGAGGAGCCACATCAACTCACTCTCCCTGCTCCGTTTAACAGCTATCACACAGTGCAAGCCGATAATGAAATTAATACGAATCCCCAAATATTACTTGCAAATACAACTTGGAGAATTGAGCCATTTGTCAGAGTTCCTGCTGATTAGTGGAAGTTGAAGCCACATTATATGTAGGGAGTGTAGTGACGGTCTGTGGCTGAACCGTTTGAGCATATTTATCAAACCATTGTCTACCATTTCACCGCCTTGACACCAGCGTCTACCCTACTCGGTTGGACTGCGGCGCAGGTTTATGAGGTCATCACCACCGTGAGAGTGAGGGAAAACTATGGTGTGAGTTGCAGAAGACAGCACATCTTACTTGCTCTTTTTACAGCAATCTCTCTCTCTCTCTCTCTCTCTCTCTCTCTCTCTCGCTCTCTGTCATTACAGCTCAGCAGCGCCGCACATTTATGATATCATTATCCACTGCGTCATCACCTCTTTGCCCTACAGAGCCCCAAAATATGTCAGCCCAGTTGGGCTTAGTTACGTTGCACTCGTCAACGTGTAACCACACACACCTAGTATAAGGACAAGTAATGCTCAGAGACATTTATAGATACACAGCGAGACACCAAGATTGCAACCAGACTGTGTGTGCAAACCTTTTCCTCTCTGGGCTGCTACTCTGACTGCTGAAGCCATCCAACCTCCCAGCAGTTGAACTTCCCTGTGTCTCTAATGGAGTCTCTCTGTCAGATCAAACAGCTCCTACTGACGAGGAGAGGAGACAGATCGCAGCGCTGGAAGCCTTTCAGTCTGACAGCCCGAACACGTTTGACTGGCAACGCAGCCTGTGTCTAGTCTTCCATTGCTAGAGATCCCACACAAATATAGTAGCGCCACCAGAGAGGGGAAGAGGGGGTGAAAAGCGGGGAGGGGAGGGGGGTAAGGGAGCCCAAGCCTGTCGGCTCAGAAAATAAGTTGTGAGGCGTCCCTCTCACACAAAGGCAAAGCCCCATAGCTCAGTCTTTTCTCAAAATGAAATCGCATGTGAGTCGAATATTAGGAAGTGCGCATGGCTTCCAGCAACCACCGAGCCATTATAGCAAAGCCTGTAAACCACATTTTCACCAGCAGACAATGCCCCTTTGTGCTTGTTGTGTGGCTGTCCCCTCTCTCTGGAACCCAAAGAGAAGCAAAAAAGTGTGAAGATTAGAGTGAAGATGTGAGGGAAGGCGATGAAGATGAAGTGTCAGTTTTAGATCTCTGGTTAATTAGTGGCAGTCATGTCAGGAGGGGCAAGCAGGACAATCTGCCCTCATTTAGCCCCATGGCGAGGGGGACCTTTGATGTGGTTGCACATGGAATGCTGTTGTTCATTCCTCTCTGCAACAAAAGCCACATGTTTTTATTTTTTGAGACTAGGTCCCTGTTACTTTGGACTATGAAGGAACACGGTAAGGTATGTAACGTATGAAATGAATGGCATGAATGCAAACCAGCAAGACGACCAGGCACTGTGCCAAATGTATTGTTCTTGGCTGCATTGTGCATTTGTATGCAAATGGTTCTAAAGAAGTTTGTTAGTCATCCCTGCTGTCTGTGCATGCATCACACCACTGCACCCACACATTGATGTACAGCCTTATATAAACACACACAAATACACACCATGTACACATTTCCAACTTTTCAACTATTGTCATCAGTTTTTGTCTCTTTCAACTCCTTTCATCACTGTTAAGAGACTCTTTCAACAGGGGTCATTCCAGGTTCTGTCACACTCATTCAAGTGCAAGTGGACTTCAAAAAGCCCCCAAATATTGAATTTGCATTTATTTCCCTCTTCAGAGGGGTTCGGCCTCCAGAGCACCATCTGACTCACCGCAGGATCCAACTAGATTCAAGCAGGAACTCGGTGCTGGTTTCCTGACAAGTGTCCTTGCCACTTTCCTCTGCAGACGTGAGACAACTCTTGGAAAGTACTCGGCTGGCCCTCGGGGCTTTTCATCGTGAGGAAACAAGGGTGTGGCGACTCTCAGCCTGCAAGCCAAGGAGCTCAGGAGCGCTCTTAGACACATTGTTTTGTCAGAACTCATAAATCGAGCCCTTTGCACAGTAAGTGATTGTCAATCATCACAATTGATTGAAAATTTAATTAAAAGAAAATGAATCATCACTGAATGTCACTGAGACGTTCTGCAGCGACTGCAGAGTCACTGTGCTGCCTGCTGCTCTGTTTCTGTGATGTGTTTGGGCATGATTCCCAGCTCTAGATTAAGCAAACCTAATTGGAGGCTAAAACCTATTTTCAATGGAGTCCCTCCATTGAAATCATTACTTGAGTCAAGGACTTGGCTTAATTGGAGTCCGGGAAACCACCCGTGTGTCCGAAGTGACTGAATGTTTCCTCTCATCATCTCCATTGCTAATCAGTAGTGGCATTGCCCATGTACAGTTAGCACCCTGGCCACGTGGAGTTAGCATAGTAATGCAGGACTTTCCCTCCTCGCCTCAAAGCCTGAGGCGTCCATCGAGGCTTTGCTGTAACTGCACACTAATCCCCTGATTGCTGTGTTTAGGCCCAGCACGTCGCTGCTCCACGTCAAGGCGGCCGCGGGTAACGACGAGCTAATGACACAACGATGACAAGGAACGTTTGTAAACCCAATCAGAAGCCTGGAGTCTGGCTGCCTGGTGATTAGGTTAATCAAACTCTGCACTGACTGAATGACTGGCTCGCTGTCTGCCTCTTATGTCATCACAATGATTAAAGGGGAAAAGTTGTGTTCAAGTCCGTCAGGCCCTTCTAACACCAACGTCTTTCTGCCAGGTTGGCAGTGTGAGCACAACTAGCTGTCATGCGAAAATGTGGAAACCTAAGAGGATGTTAAATTGAGGACCAACTTATTTTTGTGTTATTTTAACATGACAGAAAGTGTAACGTTGCTTTTACCGTCCTGCCACAACTACAAACTGTTACATAATTCTGTAACAATTTATATCCAGCAGCAAAAATCAAGCTTTTTAGTGCAACTGATGTTCCTAGACATGCAAAGCAAAAGAGTTTCTAGGTCACACATAGATTTAGTGACAGTCAATTTAACTAGGTTGTATCTGACAGGAAAAGCTCGCTGCTTAGACGCTCTCACACCTCTCAGTGCAAGTGTAACCACAGTACACAGTAGTCGGTTAAATATTTTTTTAAGGACACGACACAAATTGGCACTCTTCTAAAATCAAAAAAGCAGCCACTGATATTTTTCAGCTAAGTCGTCTGCTGTTTAGTCACCATGTGGGCAATTCTGCTGGACTAAGGCATCGGGAGACCATATGTTAGTCCTGACCAGCTATTACAGTGAGGTCAGACAGCATTTAGAGGGGGAAAACGTCACGGTCATCATGTTGACAGGCACTGCTCCTCTCTGACTCAGCATGGGCAAAAACTTGGACTTCTGGTGTGTGTTTATGTGCATGTGTCTTTGTAGTCTAGTCTGTGTGTGTGTGTACCATAACGTCCCCTGTGCGTTTGAGCTTGTGATGGCTGCAATCGTGAGAATGTGCAACAGACGAAGTGACCTCACAGCAGACAGACTATGGAGAAGAGATGGAGGGGCCACTTCTGCTGCACAGCTGAGGGGGAATCCCTGGCATGGTGTTTCCTACTGAGCCAATACAGAAGTGAGCAGCTGTGGAGAAAGGACATGCTCGCTAAAGTTTACTTCAGGGCAAAATCTGCTGCATTACGGGGGTAGAGGATAATTTAGGAAATTCTGCATGAATTTTTGTGATGAAATAAGGAATAAGGAAACTCTTAGGATTTTTTAATTAATCACCTTTGTTTTTAGCTTTGGGAAATAAGCATTTTTGAGACAAAAGCTAAAGTGTTAACCAATTTTTGGTTTTATGGGTTAGGGTTTTGTGTGATACTACATTTTGACTGGGCATGACGTCTTTGGAGTTTTGGTTACCAGCACTAACTCACAATACCCCGCTAAAACCACCATTCATAATTTTTAGTTTTACATTTTTGTACAGATTAACACAATAAAGACATAATGGTTTAAATATTGAGCTTTAGAGTTGTTAGAAGGCAGATTCTGTGACCTCTGTACACCGCTTGGTTAGCTGTTTCTCCCTTGTTCTATTCTTTATGCTAAACCAAGCAAAGAGGCTTCTGCTTCATATTTAAAGGGCACAGGGGTTTTTTGGGGGGGGGTTTTGGCTGATATTATTGGTAGATAATCACCTTTCACAAACATATCAGTATCTATTGGTATCTGTGTATATGTTGCCCGTTACACATCCATATGAAAACCTTTTTTACAGCACATATAATACTGAAAACAGGCTCTAGGGTGCGGCACGACTTCTTTCTTCCAAAGATGGTATTGTAGTCAACAATACAGTGCATTGTACATTTAACATTGTATTTACAACATATAATAATGTTAAATATTCTATGAGGAGGGTATTTTTTTTTTTTAAAAGGTTGCCTCCTGAGTAACTCAGCATTGTCAGAATGATGCTGAATTGATGAAAAGGTCTATTTTCATTCCAGTTTTTTTTAAAAAGGATTATATCTGCTGCCAGCAGATATCTTTGCCTTAATTATCCCGTACTGCTCGGCTCTTAGTCTGAATATAACGGTACTCATGCTCTTTCTGAAATGCTCAATTTTTCACACCTGCTTCCTAAAGCCACCCTCACTAAAAAGTCGAAACTGCTCTAATATCATTGTTTACAGGCTCCCTGCATCTTCACTGTCAGAGTCACTGCAGCCAGGGAAAGACTAACAGCACTGTAGTTGTACTTTCTACCTGTATATAGTATAGTTGTGATATCACAACCTTACAGAAGACTTGACGGCTTGTTACGAGGGACAGTTTGTGAATATGGACTGTGTGCATTGCTCCATGGATTGAGTGTTTTGATACCTTCACTGTAAACCAGCACCATCAATTAAACCTGCATTATAATAAAAACAGACATGGAAATCTCAATCTTTACAAAATGAAGAGTGGTGTCAATCTTGGCAAAAGAAAGTATAGTTATTTACCAAAATGTCAGACTACACCTTCACTTATGATTTCGTCAAAACATAAATGATAATAATAATTAAATGCTTGAATTTGCCTCCCTCCTCTGCAGAGCTGAGTCAAAAAGCACAATTAGGTGGCCCATTACTGATGCCGTCAACACAGTTATTTGTACCCCCCAATGAATAGGCCAAGAGAAAACTAAAATCCCATTTTTGAAACGCTGTCTCCACAAAAATCAATTCCCTGTGGTTAAAGTTATGTTTGAGGGGAGGGAAGAAGGAACCCAAAAACATGTTTTATTGCAGCAGCGACAATTAACTGTATGTAAACAAGTTTCATTCTGGGAAAATAGAGGAAAATAGAGAATCCGAAAACATTTCATAGCCGGCAGCCTCTCACATCCTATCATTATCTGCATTTTTCCTCCACCGTAATTAAGTTTTTTTTCTTTATTGCTTATGGGAAGAGGGATAGGCTATAAGGATGTTTTGAGGATGATTAAAGTTGCTCATAATGACGTGAAGATTCAGTCTGGAGGACGGATATTTTGTCTGTGAAAAACATTCCTTTAAATCCTTTGATGGTGACAGAATGAGTTTCTCTGGGCCTCAGATCTTTGCTAAACTTTCACACATGATAAAATAAAACCCTCTGTTCCTCCTGTGTTCCATCTTATGTAAAGATTAAAAAAAGGAGCTGTCTGCTGATATGTTTCTGAACATGTGGGATCTCCATAAGTTTGAGTCATTTTATGTGCTGCCGACCAGACCCATGCCCGCCCATTAAAGTAATTTGTGGCTTAGAATGCAACTGTAATGTTAAAAACAAAAGTGCACAGCAATCGACGTTGTGCTTAGTCACAGGCAGTTTTTTTTGCTTTTCTTTCTTCGTACTGCAACAGAAAGGATGTTGTTGACAACATCTGTTTAACGATACAGGGAGGGGTCTAAACAATAAGTCTTCTTCATCTGAGTCAAACTCAGGTCACAGCTCTCTAATTGCAGCCAGAGTTACTGAAAGCAAACTAAACCTGTGCTGACACAAATGTTTTATTTCAGCTTTTGCTTTGGATTGTTTACCTTATTTCCAACTTTGCCGAAAATTGCAAAGCAAATTCCATATGCCAGCGTAATTGCTGCATAAATTTAGGTTAATAATACATAAATTAGCTAACAATAATGCTTGTGTTTTTCCTGCAACCCCAGCCTTACCATGTAATAAGCTGCGGAGCTGGCCTGTGGTTTAGGGCGTAGGTTTAAACCAAAATTAAGAAAGAAAATTGCGAGAAAGGCTTTTTCCTTAATTTAGCCGTCCACCATGAAGGACGAATGAGATCATGAAGAGTCTAATAACAGTGATGTGGGCTTAATCATTTTAACGTAAGGGTTTATATGAAATATTATCAGCTCGTAAGGGAAGCAAATTTACCATAAAGACATGAGTCATAGAAGTAGAAGAGCCTCATCCGGTATGTGCATTACGTTTTTAAAAAAAATCAAGAATTTTTTATTGTGAGCATTTCCACCTCGTTATCCAATTACGCAAGCGTTTTTCAAAGTCTGCATTTTTTCCAGCCAACATGCAGTTTGTTCCTGTTTCGATTTCAGTCCCAGTCAAAGAAGCCGGTCTAGACATTATGAATTCCTCTTACATCACATATTTGGACATTTGTGCAATTATTTTCAAGCGGCACTCTTTAATTAAAACGTAAGACTATAGTGCAAAAGTCAACGTGAATGTGTTCTGCATTCATCCCCTCAGTGCTCTCACAGCTGCCATGCACAATCACATCACAGAGTTTAACACGCAGACTAACTCTGGATGAACTGTGTTAAAGGGGGCCGAGACGCCGAGTGTTCTTCCTGCCTGCTTGGCCCGACACCAGCCTCAGATCACATTCGCTGCTCACTCGATTCTGCTTTAGTCGGCGCACTTACAGTTTACTTTCCAATACAATTACAAAAGCAACCCCCGCCTCCAGGAATGTTTGTTGAAAGAAGTTGCTCAAGCTTTCAGAACACTTTTTCCCCCTCCTCCTCCCAGTTAAAGAAACCTGTACTAGCATAAATCTATATTATCAGATCGGCTGAAAAGAATCTGGCCCCTGTGGTTGCATGTCGACCACCAGAAAATTGTATTTACGACTACACTTAGCGCGACTTTAACCTTGACCAACACAACGCCGAGCATGGGTGGTTTTGAGCCAAAAGTGTACAGGGGTGGAGGCAGGTTCGGGATTAGTCAACCACATAATCAGCACGCCGCTGTGCATACTCTACCTGGAAGCCATCTTACTGGCAACCCCTTAAAAGTGTTCCCCATAAAGTTGTGTTGACAGACGGTGAAAACGGCGAGACGGACCAAAAAGTAAATAAGTACCTCCAAAAACGTTTACAGCCCTAATCAACTCCAGAGCGTTCCCTCTATCCAATATGCCTTCAGAGTTTTATAAATAGATATTATGCTCAGCTAAATTGGAGACAGGATTTTGCCGCTCTGTGGCTGTCATGAGTTTTCTATTATTTGCTTTCACTTTAGAATATTGAAACTCTTAATATCTGGTTACAGATTTCAGCCCGCTCAGCCAGTCCTCGTGTTTTGGCGTCACTCAGGGGCCTCACACTCAGCAGGATTTTGAACGTCCTCCAATCAAGCATGTTAATTTAAGAGAGGGGGAAAAATCTTCACCATATGACTTTGTTATTAATAATTTCACCAGAGGCCAGCCATGTGTTCTGTCAAATTTATAGCCTTTTTCTCTTCTTTGAGCTACTGTATAGCGCCTTTTTATTTGTCAGTGGTTCTTAGCTTGACGCTCGTCTCCACTTTTATCCCCTGTGAATGATTCATTTTGATGCATTTTAAGCTGTCTTTCCCTCACACTGAGCATGTGTCTCTCAGGCTTTTTTCCCCTCCCAGAAACTTGTAGAACAAACCAGACCACCTCCCCGAATCCTCCAAAATAACCTCGCTACAACTGTGGTGAGGCATGGCGCGTTTCTCACACACAAGCCCTCACTTCCATTCATGCAGCGCAATAAGCCAAACATATAAAACCATTCCCACCCTAATAAACCGGGGGCCTTTTTTCTCTGCCACAAAGGGAGCTGGCTCCCAAGAGCGTAACACTCTAAAAAAAAAAAAAACGGACCCCTGTATAAAACAGCCTTCAGGGAACACGGCGGCCCTTCCAAGTGGAGGGAAATGTGGTGACAGAAATTGAGCCAAGGATATGACCCACCACACAGGCCCAATCACAGCTGCAATAAACCAGGTACCCCAACTGATGCAAACACTGCCAATATGTCAGCATCGGAAACTCTGTAAAGTTTATACAATTCTGCTTCACAGGGGGAAAGTCTGGTGCCTTTTTGGAGCTTGCTGCTTTAAAAAAAAGTGTCTCTGAAAATGCAGCTTTCTGGTTAAATAGTGGTGCTGCTGTGTGAGGGTTAGCAGGTGTATAGCCTCATTGTGGTTATTATCAGTGAACTGCAGCAGCCATGTGAGTCTGCATCAGATTAACGCCTCATTGAGGCAAAGCTCTTCATCGCAGTTTCTCTTTCTTTCTCTAATAACTGTCGCATTTTTCTGCAATACCGAATTGGACGACATGGGAACGACAGCTGCTCTGTCTCTTCTCTTCTGTGACTTTTGTGTGTGTGTGTATTTCACATGTTATACGTGTGTGTCTCCCTGAGCGTGAGCGGAGGACTGAGGTTTCTGAGGTGAGGCGTCCTCTCGCTTCTCACGCGAAGTGCATCTGATGTTGCACATCACATGCTGACATGTGTTCTCTGTCTGCACTGTGAGATAGGCTGAAATGGATACGAGTTACCAATAATACATCTACAGTACAGACTGAAGGTGTCTGCTGATATTTTTGATAAGGCTGGTGTCCTTTTTAAAAAAAAATCACAAATTAAATTAGAAGCACTGTAGCACGATTAAATAGATCTAAATCATTTTGAACTAGGAATTTACAAACCGTTTTCAGAGTGTTCAGCAGCTTTAATGAGACTATTTTGTGTCATTTTGCTTCCAGCTGTGTTTCCTGACTCCTGACTAGATGAATACATAATTTCCACAAGCTTCATGTCGCAGGGTATTAAAGTCAAACCTCGGGAAGCCAGACATTTAACAGCCTCCTTGATTTTCTGTAACCGTTCCTCTTAATTTCAGTTTGATTTGAGTCTAAAAAAGAGAACTTGCCAAATTGCTTTGCCTGTGTAATGCAAGTTGTTAAACTAACCGCTGGGGTATTTTGCTTACATGAGGTAGTCCCAACTTGAAATGCTTTCAGATTGAACAGGCGTATTTAATGACTCTTGGTCTTGGTTTCAGTCTCCTGACAGAGCGAATTGTAAAAGGATATTGCATATTCACTAATGATTTCCAATGGATGATTACAGCTTTTAAATGCTTGTCTCTTTTTTCCCCTCTTGACCTGTTGTCTCACATCGCGTCTCGCTGCTCTGATAGGGTTCAAAAATCAGGCGCCCGGGAAGCGTGTTAGAGGTTAAAACGGCTCAAAAGCCAAACAGACGGCATGCGTGAAACCTGGAGTCGGTGACATGCTAAACTGTAAACAGAGAAGAGATAAAGGGATGCGGATCCAGCGGTTAGAGGAGAAAAAAGGAAGGGAAAAGGCCTGAGCCTTGTCAGGAGGAAACTATAAAATGCCTGGGTGTCTGTAGAAGCTGTGAGAACACTGGAACATCATCCCCTGTCACTGCGGTTCCACTGAGGATATCAGAGGATTGTTCTCATGTGAGGCACAGATGTGTGTGTCTGTGCCTGTGTCTGTGTGTGTGTGAGGCTCCAGAGATTTTAAGATATACTCTGCAAACAATTAGGAGCTGGTAGTGCTTCTCCTGTGGCTGTCTCTAATTAACACTGCAACGAGGCCTTAATTGGGAAGGAGATTTTTTTTCCCCTGCTGCTTTCGGTGGCTGTCTTAGTGGTTGTGTGATGAACAGTGGGAACAACTGAGTCTCCTGATTGCCATCAGATTAACAGTAGTCGTGTTTGAAGATTCGCATGGGAAAAAGCTTGATGGAAACATCAAAATTCGATAAAACTTTTGAAAATGCGCATACAATTTTCCACGTTTCTGTCTTTTTTTTTTTTTAATAGTTAATGTGCTAAACAAGAGATGGAAACAACTTTTCAGAGTCCTGATGAACATTTAACTCAAATGACCGATCAGCTGTTTCTGCTCTGCCGGTCAAGATGAGCTGACATGAAAGAACAATTATAAGTTGCCCAATTGAATCTAATTCCTTAAGACTTCTCTCTATTTTCTCTCGTGGGTGGCCAAAGTTGTCCGATTAGCAACCTCTTTTTTGTTGTTTTTTCTCTCTTATGCAATCTCTTCTTCTTCTGTTTACTGACAGATTAGCCTACAGCAATACATTACACTGCCATCTTCTGACCAAAGAATGTTTATGCAGCTTTATTTATTTGCTGTGAACCAGTTGATGGAAACGTCCCTAATTCACATTTTCTTTAATGCATCATTTCAAAATGTCGCTTCAAAATTCCCTTTGACTTTAACGGAAACAGGGCCACTTCGTGTTTGTGTTTTATCATCACTTACAGGAACAAACTCCACAAGAATTCTAGTCAAATCAGGTAAAAGTTTTCTTCCACGTCTCCACACTTAAGAGCTTCACTATTTGCAAGTAAAAGCTGTCTGATTGGAATTACCATGGCAGCAAATGGCTTCTTCATTGAGGCTGGCGTTTAGCGTCGCCAAGTATAGTGCACTCACCTCACCACATAGACCAAAAGTACCTCCTGGAAGTAAAGCAGAGTGAGAGAGCCTAATATGTTTTTTTTCTTTGCTCTTTTATTGTATTGCTGTGTTCCAGTAAAGGGCCCAGTCACATGGAGCCCCTGAGCTCGTATTCTCACAGAGAGAGCACCGAGTTTCACTTGATAATGAATGTCTGTGGTGAGAATCCCATTATGGCGCTACTCCATCAAGCCTACAGAAAACACAGGAGCGCAGAGGCAAAGGCATTTAAGGGCCATATCAGTCAAGTAGATGAGGGCTACCGTGCAAATGAGATCCTTCTGAGTGTGTGTGGACAGAGAGACAAACGCATTCACACATTTGACCATGTCAGTGTTTGGGTTTCTTTGTTAAAAGAAACAAGTCGTCAAAGTGACAACTGGACAGAGGGTGGGATGGTGTTGGGAGGGAGGCAGGGAGGGGGGAGGATCAGCACTCACCTCTGAGTAGACTGCTGCTGTAGTTGGAGAAGGAATCAAAGATGCTGTTTGATGCCATGACAGGGAAGCCAGAACGGTGTGGAGCCCGTGCTGCAGTCGATCTCCACCGACCTTGGAGGAGAAGAAGAAGAATAAACACAGAGTTGAAGTATGAGAGTAAGAGAAGAGAAGGAAGGAGATGGAGAGGACAAAACTCCTGGAGCTCTGAGCCCGTTTGCAACCAAGAATCTAGGGTTTGTGACTACCGCAGGAATCCCAAGCCACAAGCCTGCAGAGAGAGCAGCAGCATGTGTTAGCACCAGCAGAGGTTTGAGAGAAAAGAGGGTCAGAGGAAGACAGAAGACAGAGAAACTGAGAGAGTTTAAAAACAGCAGCATTTGTGTCTCAAGGTGTTCGAGGTGGACTCACCAGGGCTGGAGATTAGAGGGGGCCCAACAAACGGAGCCCGGTGGTGATGGTGGTGGTGGCGGAGGAGGGCTGGGCTTGTGGTCCTCTGTCACGCAGCAGGCTGAGGGTCTGAGGTTAGCCGGCTAGCTCAATAGCGTGGTCTGTCTTTTCTCTTTCTCTTCCACGCTGGTGGTGGCCTGTCTGGAGCGTCAATGCTAGTAAAAGGCTAAAAGCCACAGTCTATCTGCATCCTCCTCGCCATCCTCCACACAGACACACACACACTCCCCTCCGTGAGTGGTGGAGCCCACGTCACATGTCACGTGAGGTCACCGGGCCTCTCCCTCCCACCCTCTCACCCTCCTTCCCCTCCCTCCCTCCCTCCCACTCCTATCGTCTTTGCTTTTTTCTCTGGTTTCTCTGCATCGTTTTTTTTTTCTTTTTTAACTTTCCATGCTTCTCCTTCTCTGACACTCTGTCTTCAGTCTCACTTTTGATTGGCTGTCCAAGTTTTGGAAACATTCTATTTTCTTTTGAGTTCAAACCAGGCAGCGGCCTGCGCCACTGTGGCTCACTGAGGTTTGCACTGAAACCACTGAAGAAGAGCTAGAGAGGCATTAAAATGTATTAAGGCAAACACACACCCAGAAGAGAGAAAAGGACAGGAGCAAATCAGAAGAAGAGAAAGAGCAAATGTGAGATAGCTGTGGCTTTAGCCGCTGCTGGGTGTCAGTCTAACGTCTGAACGTGCTGTTCCTGACTGTGTATGTATGTCCTGTGCTTGCTTTCTGTTTGTCTGACTCACAGCACATCTGTGTTTGTAAGAAGTGGTGGTTTTTGGGCCTGCAAAACCTCCACCCTCCCTTACCACTTGATAGTATCATAATCTTAGCCTCATTAAAAGCAGCGCTCCAGTTGGAGACTCTCTTTAGTCAATATCTTTCAGGTTATAGTCTCCATTCGTCATGTACATTTTCTTCCTTTGACACTCTCCAAATTAACTCACCTTAGTAGAATGCATTATTTTAAGTATATGTGCATGTGGCTTTGCTTTAAAACCTTTACTTTTATTTATAATTGTGATTTTTACTTGTGCAATATGAAACCCCTCCAAAAAAGAAAGCTAGTATTTGTGGCCTGGTCTCCCCCCCTCCCTGTGAAAATGCAAAGCAATTTAACCTGATTGTGGTTTTCACACTTTTTTCATTTTCTAGGTTAGTTTTCCACTCGTACAGTATCAGTTTGAGATGTGATTTCAAACCATAACTGCTTTTTCTTTTTCTCTACTTTTTATGCTATTTATTTCAAAGTTTCCTCTGCAGTTATGCGAAAAACAGGAAATGATTCATATTGCTTCAGATTCAGAAATTAACTGACGAGCAGAGCGATAAATGTGCAGTCAAAGACGACTGTTTGTTGTGGTGCTGTTAACCTGACATTTTTGCAGTTACTACGAGCATACGTGTGTGTTCCTGCCTGTGTGTGTGCACAAATCACTGGCATTTGCAAACCTGTGGTATCCACACTTCCCCTCTCCTTTCTCCTGTCTGTCAGTGACACACTGACCATGTCTGGCCACGGGACAACAGACCCAAACCACCGTCTGGTCACTCATGTGACCCAGTTGCTTTCCCTACAACCTGCATGTCTACAGTAAGTGTGTGTGTGTGTGTGTGTGTGTGTGTGTGTGTGTGTGTGTGTGTGTGTGTGTGTCTGTGTCTGTGTGTGTGTGTGTGTCTGTGTGTGTGTGTGTGTGTGTGTGTGTGTGTGTGTGTGTTTCTGTTTTGTTACTGTTCTGTGTATGGACGTCAGCCCACGATGTCCTCTGCTAATTGCTGGACAGAACTGCTGCTTGGACCACAGCATGTGTTTGTATGTGTATATACAGTACCATGTTCTGAATGTGTGTGTGTGTGTGTGTGTGTGTGTGTGAGAGAGAGGGAGAGAGAGGGAGAGCTTGCCGTTCTTCCTGGTAGCCCGCACTGCCCTGTAAATGAGCAGTTGCCATTGAGTTAGGCGGCAGCGCGGGCTAAATGACACGGCGTGTCGGCAAGTGTGGCCGAACGCTGAGGCCACAGGCGCGGCCCCAGGGCTTTTATCAGTCCGTCCACGCGGCCACTACAGCCCTCTGACTTAACCTCACACACAGCGAGGCTTCCTCTTCTCACACCTCTGCTGCCTCCCGACATGGCCTCGGCCCTGGCCTGCCAGCCCAGGGACAGATTACAGCTGTGTGACTCTCTGCTGAACAAGAGGTACTGCTGTCACACAGGCCCGCAGGGAACCGCTGCTCTCTGCACGGACACGACGGCTGAGCCTCTGTGCTCATTGACATCTAAGATTCTTTAGCTGAAGAAATAAATAGGTAGTTGTAAGACATTTGCAACTTTTTTGTGCTTTTGCTCAGGTTGGCTTCAACTGAAGTGGATGCTTTCTGCTTGGTTCTGGTTTTATCTCGGGATTCAATTTGGGTTTTTTCAACCGATACTGATAACTAACTGTTTCTCATGGCCGAAACAATAAGATAACCTATAATTCTAAATTTTTGTATTTTAAGTTTATAACCTTTAGCTTATGCATGAGTCATTTAGTATTCGACAGCTCTGACCTGTAACATCTCACTAACTAAAATCTATCACTATTGTAAACTCAACAAACACAAAAACAAGAGTTCTGACTATGCAAATGTTTTTTTTCTAGTAAATTCCATTAAAAACTCAAAATAATACTTTTATAGACAGTTTGCGGAAATGCTTTGACATAATCTGTCAAACCAGAAGTGTCAGTGTCAGCTGACAAACCACCACCACCTTCTGTATCTCAGTGTGTCGATGCTGCACTTGTTAAGTCATTAAATGTATTTTCAGACAATAATTTTTACTGATATATTTCGTACATCCCTCACCTGGTCTTGTCTGCGTCTGTTTAGAAAATGCTCGAGAGTGCTTGTTAAACAGCACAGGCGCATGTTATTGTTTCAGTTTATAATCATTGTATGTGCATGTATTTGTGAGAGTGTGACATGTTTCTGGTAATAATTCATGTTGTTTTGTTTTTCAGATTTAATTTAAGTGTGTAGTGTATTTTTGCCGCTCGCTGTTTTCACAAGGGCCGACTGTTTCGGATTATTGTCAATTTCCTTATTTTTGTCCATTTGTGGTTAGAGACGTCGCATCTGGATTTTCAATGAGGAATAGAGAAAAGCAAAACAAATATGGGACCATCCCACAGCATTGTGCAAGAACGGGAATTGGCTCCATTGTAGTGCAGTCCAAAGTTGACATTTGAAGAAAGCGCTGGAGTCGAGGCCTTTTTCTGCGTCCTCAGCCCGCTCTGTGTTTTTTCTTCTTTGTCTAGGTAAACATCTGCTTCATGTTTTGAAATGTATCTCATGGCTTTGCACTGCCCATGACCGTGAGGGGAAAATAGTCTGAAGATCATTGTGGCCGTCTTTCACTCAATTCTTTTTTTTCCCCTGCCCAGGCCTTGTTTATCAAGCCCCTGTATTTAAGCTTAATATAACTCCTGTTTTGCTGAGAAAACTGTGGTGGTTTAATCACTGTCAGTGGTCCTACGCCTCTCGGGTGTGGCTCGCGAGGCAAAAAGGACCCAGTGCGGTCGTGCGTCCAGCTGCAAAGGGGCTTATTTTGTGGTCTAAAAATTGCAGGCTTCCCCATATGTTCCCTATAAACGTGGAATGCAGCGTGGGACTTGAGGAGGCTTTTATAATGAAGTGGCCGTCATTGCATCAAACACCATGGTCCTGCCTGCCTCTGGGATAGGCCATGGGAGCCCGCTATTTAGGCTGCATACACCGGTCCAACGTCTTATCTGCTCACTGACACCTCATACTGCCCATTTTCTTCTAATTATATTCCACTGACTGATGTTCCCGTCCACTCTAAGTACACTGTACCTCTATAGTCTGTGCTTGTGCTTCATAATATTGCACAGATGTGATTTATAAAAAGATTGACTTTACAAGAGCTTTTTTTTTTTTTTTTTTTTACATATAACTCATAAAAATACGGGACATTTTTAAGAAAGAGATTTCTTCTGGAAGTTCAAAAGATGATTCTCTTTTTACAATCATCTGCACAAACCAAGAGGAAGTTGTAAGAAACAGAAATATAAAACATGTAAAATTTGTCACACTAGAAGGGAACTTTAAGAGTGCAAACCTTCACCAAGGTCATGCTCTATCTTGGATGTTAATGCAAAGTGAAAACTAATTTGAAATCGGCTCCAAAATATAATGGGTTCTTCCTTGGCTCTTCCTACACTCTTGCACCAAATTTCATGAAAATAGGGTCAGTAGTTTTTTCCGCACAGACAGACAGACAAACAAACAACCCGCACCGAAAACATAACCTCCTTGGCGCCAGCAATAAACTGATGTTCAAACACATCAGCAGCCAAACAGTGGAAACTCTTATTCCAGAAATCTAACTTTTTAGAAAGAAATTTGTTCAGTGTTACCGACTCGGCATTGATCTGTGTGTGTGTCGACATGTGTGTCCATGTTGTTGTTGTCATTGTAAGCGAGGCACTCCCAGATGCAGCGGTTTCAGCGAGCAGTGTCACGGTTGGAAGTGATCACCGGGCCCATTATTTATTTATTGGCTCCAGCAGACATGGAGACTTGACTGTGGTAACCACACAGAGAGGAGGGGAGTGGGAGCGCCGTGTCGCCACACACTGAGAAGGCCGTATCCCAGAGTTCCTGAGGAGGAGTGTTACATGTATACTGTAACTGGTAGCAGGGCCAAGACGACTTTAATGGTCTGTGAGCAGAGTCACTGCAGCGTGGATATTTATGGAGAAAGTCGTCACGGCAGAGATCACTGATCAGATATGAGCTGCGTGTGAACAGATAAGATTGAAGATCACGATAAAGTGCACAAGTTGCACCTCTGGCACCTGCTGCAGCTCTTTAAGACACATTTAGCATGTTTACAGGTAGTAAACCCTCCATCCTACCCCCTTCACCCAAGCTCTTCCTGTTATTCAGAAACTGTGCCAACACAAAAACCGAGCATCCAGCTTCCTTTACAGGTTTATTCAAAGCTTTCACAGCCTGGCAATGTGCTCTTTTGACTTATTCTGCAATTTATGTCTGTCAAATAGTTCTTCCTGTGTAGCTCATGAAACACAGCACAACATGTATTTATCAGTCATATCAGAACAGTCTTCAGTCATAATGATTTTCATCTGTGCTTTTTTGATAAGAATATATATTTTCCAGTAACACAAGAACAGCTGAAAAAACACTTTAAAAAGAATTTAAAATTTAAAAAAGGATCGCCTGGTAGGTTTTCTACATTCAATGCATTTGCTGTGGTGTATTGGTGTAAAGAACTAAGTACTAGATATGAATATAGATTTAGGAAAAAAAGTATAAGTCAAATAACAGCATCATGAATAGAAAATATGAAGAATAGAAAAAGTCAACATTCAAACATTATTTAAAAATATCAACAGTAAAACAATATGTACAAATATGGAGTTATTTAAATGAGGGATTCATTCTGTGCTCAACTATGCATTTCCATACAACAAAACAGCAACAGAAACTTTTTCAGGAGTTTTAAACACATGGTTAACTTTGTGATTTAAAACAAAACTACTTGGTTAGGTTTAGTAAAATATCATGATTTGGGTTAAAATAAGTATCTTTGTTCCTTAAAATTAGTCAATGTTGACATTTGTTTACATATGGGGGACAAAGAGCATCCCCAGGGTAAAAGTCCTGCATTGTTCAACCTTTCATCAATCCTGACCTCCTTCCCATGCAAACTTTGATTATAAATGTATTTGTGATATGTTAAAAAACAATATGATCCAGGAGAAAATAATTTTTCCATTGAAATATATTTGACAGTTCAGTTTTGTTGCATTGGAACGTAATGTTTTGGAGACCAGGCTGCCGTGCCACACCATAGACTGTGTGCCAAACACAGTAAAACTATACTGGTCTATAGTCTGGTTAAACTATATAGTTGAAAACAATCTAAAAAAATGTATTGTAAAAATGTGGTTTAAAACTTAACCAAAAAAGTTGATTTATGACAGGCAGCTATGATGTAATTAATTAAAGTTACAGATTTCTCCAGGTTGGAAAATTATTTTTAATTATTTTAATGCGGAAATGTTGAATACTAACTTTTTAAAGCTAAATAAAATTTCAAGTAAATGTTTTAAGGCAGCCAGATTATATTTTGGTTATTCTTACATAATTTTTTACATATTTTTCACATAATTATTTTCAGGAAGTTCTTTTATTTATTCCAAGCAAAGTTATTGATAGTACATTTGATATTTGAATTATTTATACAGTTTTTTTTTAGCTTAGATGGAGGTGTTTTATGTCTAATTTTAGGACAGCGTTTCTGAAATCTAGAGTAAAATTGCCTTGTGAAACCACTGTGAAGTTTTATTTATCAGGGATTTACTCTGTTTCCATTATCTTCTTTTTTTTCCACATAACGTAACGCTGCTTTCAAGTGTTGCTGATAAGATACAACACGTGTGACATATTGGCTGCTGAATGTGCATCGTATCCAGTTGCTATTACTTTGAAAATCTAAACAGGAAGATGAGTGATAAAGCCGACTGAGAACTCCACTGCACGCCTTCTGGCTTTATCATGTTTTGGTTCACAATGCTTATCACATTGTGCCTGTGTGTTTTGTGAACCACTTGTCTTCACCAGAGTGGTAAATTTACACACAGTTCTGAGGCACACAGAGGCACCACATCATGGCAGTGGAGCAGCTGGAGGATGAAGTGCTGCAGCCTCACATAAAAGCACCCGTAAACCCGAGACCTCAGTTACCCCAAATGCCCCAACACTCAACACACTCACAGCTCAGCGCAGCCCTGGCCAGACCAGAATAGAGCAGACCATGGTCTTGCCACAAACCCGACTGATCCCATTGACCTCAGTGCATCATCGGGATCTTTTGAGCTAACACAGGTGGAATGCTGCAACGTTTTTCTTTTTCACTATTTGATCATTACCACTGAAATGTGAAATGCACATTTTCTGCGTAGCTGAGGGTTTCGCTTTGCAGAGTTGCAGTTAGTTTGTCAGAGTGCTACTCTCACCATGTTTTATTACCTGTGCCTGAATACGTGCATGTGTCTGTTTCTGTGTGTGTGTGCGCACACGTATTTCCTGTGGTTCAGACATGGGTTTTGGATGTGACAGACAAGCCTGCTAGTCTGTGTGGGGCAGGATGTTCCTCTCCAGCAGATGCACAGTGGTTTACTGAGACACTGTGTGCGTGTGAGCATGTGTCGCTGTACTGCTGTATTAACAGTCATATGTCCAGTGTGCAGGCAATGGCCTTTTTTCCACACTGTAAAAAATAATGGCATTAAAGGTCAACTCAATTAAAATAATTCTGTAGCCATTTAAAATCTAAAAAAGGGTAAAAGGTAGAAATTCTAGATATAAAGAATCAATTAAAATACCAAGATGTTATCTGCAAAATGTGCTTGAAAGTATTGATTATAATAATACACATACAGTATGATAATATCATGTAAATAATCCAGTACCCCTTAATTCATTTCAGTTTTTTTCCATTCTTGCATTCTCTCCCATCTATCAGTATAATTGTTTTTTTGCACACTTTTCCACACTTATAGTTATGGACTCTCTCCACCAGCCTGCACTTGTATCTTGAGTGTAATTCATTTGTGGGGGAAAAAATGCAAAAAGCACAATAAACAAATATTACCAAAATATTGTTCCCATGAATTTTTCTGGCTACAAAAATCATGTCAGAGTAAAGCTGATATGGCGACTGGCTGTTGTTCATCATAGGGAATTTACCAAGTTGAACCTGTCTGAGTCTGTTTGTTGTGTTTAGTCTCTTCTAGATAAAGTAACCACCACAACATGTGAGAGATAACATGAGTCTGCAGCATGATAACACATGACTTGAGTGTGAGAAATAAGTAAATAGGTTTGACCAGAATCGTGTGGTTTATTATTTGCTAACTCCTTAAAATAAAAACAATGATCTCTAACATTCAAATTATATATATATATTTTTCCAGTTATACAAACGACATGAGATATTTTGGTGTTATCCATTAAAACTTTTGTAAGTGTGAGGCCAAAATGCCTGCACTTTATATTTACACTCACCACACATGTAAAGAAAATATTAGACCATTGTTTTCAACAGTTTCTTATGTGTTTTAATGCCTGGTACAACTAAAGGTACATTTGTTTAGACAAATATAATGATAATAACAAAAACAAAAATATCTCAAAAGAGTTTAATTTAAGAGCTGATATCTAGCAATTTTCCATGATTTTCTTGATAATAACCAAAATCATAATCAAGACAAACAATGGAAAATAGCTAGATATCAGCTCTTAAATTAAACTCTTTTGAGATATTTTTGTTGTTATCATTATATTTGTCCAAACAAATGTAGCTGTAGTTGTACCAGGCATGAAAATGAACAATAAATTGAAGAAAACAAGGGTCCATGACTGTATTTGCACTTAGCGAGCAAATTGTACCTAACAATGGCTGGTGTGGTCTTCTGCTGCTGTAGCTTCAAGGTTGGACGTGTTGTGTGTTCTTGATGCTCTTCTGCATACTTTGATTGTAACGAGATGTTATTTGAGCTACTGTTGCCTTTCTATCATCTCAAACCAGTCTGACCAAAGAACTGCTGATCACTGGATTTTTTTTTTCCAGACCATTCTCTCTAAACCCTAGAGATGGTTGTGTGTGGAAATCCCAGTAGATCAGCAGTTTGTGAAATACTCAGACCAGCCTGTCTCCAACCACGTTCAAAATCACCTTTCTCCCTCATGCTGATGCTCACTTTGAACTTAAGCAGGTCATCTTCACCATGTCTACATGCCTAAATGCATTGATTTGTTGGCTGATTAGATATTTGCGTTAACGAGCAGAAGTGGCCAGTGAGTGTATATCTTGGTCAACATACCAAAGACTATCTTAACTTCACCCAATCAGCATAATTACTGTAATAAGTATTTTTTGTGTCCAACTATCAATATTATTAATGTGACTCTCTGAAACACAAATGTACGTATTATAGTGCTGTAGTGGTTGCTGATCAGGTGTGTGCACGGTCGACAGGTGGGTTACAGAGGAGGAAGTGAGTATCCTCTCCTATATATTCCTATATAGTTTCTTGGGGGTATGTGTACACCTGCCTATACCCTCCACTCGGTGTTCTCTATACGACAGTATATTTTTTGTTTAAACTGATAAACTTTTTTTTGTATATATACACAGAATTTTGAATTTCACACCTTTTTTGGAATCAGGGTTGTGGAAAGCCAACACATTTCATAACTATAGTGGCTTTAAAGCTGCTGCCATTCAATTTGGCCACATAGAAAGTACCAGTGGTGGAATGTAACTAAGTACATTTACACAAGTACTGTGAGTACAATTTTAAGGTACGTGTACTTTACTTGAGTTTTTCCATTTTATGTAGCTTTATACTTCTACTCCACTACATTTTGAGGCAAATATTGTACTTTTCACTCCAGTGGAATTATCCCACAGCTTTAGTTACTTTTCAGGTCAAAATTGAATATGAAAAACATGATCAATTTAAAGCGATTCGACATTTTTTTAAATAAGTGAAACCAAATAACAGTATATAAGGTAACTAAAATGAGCCCTATCTTTCCCAAAGTAAAATGTTCCTTGAATGCATCAATAATAATAATCCAATAATATATTTAGTATATATTTAACAACATTCTGCATAACAAGTACTTTTACTTTTGATACTTTAAGCACATTTTGATGCTGGTACTTTTGTACTTTTACTTAAGTAAGTTTTGAATGCAGGACTTTAACTTGTAGTGGAGTAATTTCACTGTGTGGAATTAGTACTTTTAATTAAATAAGGGATCTGAATACTTCCACCAGTGTAAAATACAATTGCATCATGTAAACATGTCCCTTTATATGACCCAGATATTTATAAACATCATTATCAGCAGGTTGGAAGTTGTAAAGCTGCAGATATTTAAATTAAAAAGGGCATGTTTGTCTTCCCAATAATTTTGTTAGTCAGTGTGAGCATGTAGGCACCGAAACCTTCTGTTTAACCATCACTCTGCCACTGATCTGTGTGTGTACGTGTGTGTATGTGTGTGTGTTCATATATATGTGTGTGTGCTTGCAGCAGTGACCTGCTTTCATATGGCAGCCCACACATTTCAGTACCGCGGTGGGTTTTACTGACCTAGAACTGGGGAAAGGGGCTCAGGAAATTTACGGCTATGTGTGAGCGAGTGTGTGTGTGTGTGTGTGTGTGTGTGTCCGTGTAACTGTAAATGTAGGCATATGTGCATAAGCTTTTTACAGTCTTTTGAAAGCCAGTAACATAATAGCGCACTCCATTTTTCTTCAAAATGTCTTTCTCACTTTCTCTTTCACCCCTCCCTCACGCTGCCTCTCTTTCATTTGTCTCTATCTTTGACAAATAGGAGCGACGTCCATTAGGATGCTTTATGAGGTGATGGTGACACGGGGCCACTCTTGACGGCCCCTAACGCTGTCTCAACTCTCGACAAACACACATACACACACACACACACACACACACACACACAAACTCTCAAGTCTCTTTGTCTCTCTCTACCTCCCTGTTCATCCTCTGTGCTCTTTAATATCGGAGGTCATTGCTCTTTGTCATCTATTGCAATGCCTGCCTGCGCCTGTCTCCTGTGTGTGTGAGTGTGTGTGTATGTGTGTGTGTAGCTGAATCCCTCGGCTCTGGCGGGCCCTCCTCACTAGTCGAGAACCAGACTCAGCAGACGCTACATGTGTCTGATCTATGATCCAGGGCTGGCTTTTATTCTGAGGGAGACATACAGTGTTTCCTTTGTGGGAGGGGAGTGTGTGCGCGTGTGTGTGTGTGTGTGTGTGTGTGTGTGTGTGAGAGAGGGGGGTGCTGCTCCTAATGAAGGCCACTCAGGGCGGCCTCTCCCCCCGGCCTCTAATGCATCCCAGGCCCCCCGGACTCGCTGGCAGGCTGGATGACTGGTGGGGCTCGAGGGTGCACACCAGCAGAGTCGGTACACTAGGTAGAGCGGCTTCACTCAGCCCCTGACACCACTCTCACCCAGTCTAAAGACATATATATATATATGCTACATAGTGTCAAAGAGCACCTGGAGGCTGCCTCTAATGAATCTCCTGCTCAGACTGATGTTTGATATGGGAGAGTATTGCTGGAGGTAAGACAGATCGAACAGATCACTAATAGGTCTGGGCTCAGTTCACTTATATAAAATATGCCTCATAGACATAATGCATTCCAAACCACATCAAGAAATATCACACAATGCCCTTTAAACGTCACAAACTTCCCCACTTAAACTGCAGGTAATGTCACCTACCGTGTCCCTGACCTTCAGCATGGAGAAGTTGGGCAAAAAACCTGTTTGGATGCGAGGTATTGCCTCCACCTCTGTGGCCACACCAACAGGGAATTGATCCTACTGACAAGTGTTGTCTGTGGAGCTAAAGGTTGACATAGCTGATGTCTGTCTGTGCCATAGAGCTCCATTGTTGTCCCAAAAACACATCATTGAGTAACACCGTTGTGTTGAGAGACATGTTTCTTCATGTTGTAGTTTATTTTGAATAAATAATCCTGTTGAAAATAGTCCCAAACAAATGTAGTTTTTGTAATGTTGAGAGGTACCTGCAGTCTGTGAAAACACTCCACTACAAGTTAAAGTCCTGCACTCAAAATCTTACTAACATATAAGTTTGTTTCAGCAAAATTTACTTAAATTATCAAAAGGTTGATTCATGAAGCATCATGCAAAATGTAAAATTCTCTCCTTTTTGTTTTAAATGTAATTTAATGAGAATATTATGTCTTTTCAAGTATCCTGGTGTGCACAGGAACTTTGACTCTACTGAAGTAAAACTACTTAAAATGTGTGCTTAAAAACAGTTCTTGAGTAAATGTATAATTCCGAAAAAGATGTAAAAAGAAACAGGATAATTTTGGTAATTTTTGTTATTTATTGGAATGACATAGAACACATTAAAACACAATAATTATTCCAAATTATTGTGAATTGGCAGTGATACTGTATTTTAATGTAGTTTCTTTTTAATAGTACTTTATATAGCACTTTATAGTACTCTATAAAAAGTTTACTGAAGTTTAATGAAACAACTAAACACCACATTTTACTTTTGAAAACAAAGCTTTAGACTACATGCAATGTTATGCACTTTGTTGTAATCACAGTCTAGTTATATGTGTAATATTTCCTTCTGCTTGTCTCTTGCAAGAACAGACACATGCTCACGCACACAAACACACACACACACACACACACACACACACACACACGCACACACAATAAAACAAAAAACAAAACTATATTGTACTTATGCTCCTTCTCTTCTACGACTTAACATTAATAAATACCATATTTTGCTTTCTTTATAACATTTCTGAGATGCAGCAAAAATAAATGAGGTTCCTGTGAAAACAAGGCAGACACTTAATTTGAAATATTGGGTTTCAATGTTCAAGTGGTGCAGACAAACATGGAAAAGCGAAAGTTGTGAATATCCTCGCCGGTCGTGTGGTTTTAACACCTTGGGTCTCGAATATAAACGGCTCACAGTGATGAGGAGCAATACAACAGTGCAGAAAGCTCATGGAGTGAGCCGAGACTAAATCTTTTTAAAGCTTTTAAGAGAGGGCGAGCGATGTGTGCAGAGATGAGTAAGAGAGACATCCTCTGTGACGTGCTGGTTTGAGCCAGCGTGTGTCATTATCGCAAACACTGACAAACATTTCCACTCTATCTACCGAATCTATCTCACCATCTAACAACACTATGACTTGTGTGTCTGCATGCACATGTCTATGCATATATTTTTCCTGCATACAGCTGCCTGCTTCTATCTAAGTGTGTGGCACAAAAAACACATAAATTCCTCTGAGGATGCACAACAAAATATAAGATATATGTTCTTGTTTTCAGAAAACAGATGTAGTAGATACATGCAGAATATTCATGTTTATGTTGCATGTACATGTAACACATGGTAGTATTTTAGTACGATCTCAGTTTTGAAGAAAACACTTGTGATGTTGTTTCCCACGCTCATCGCTGTAAATAGGTCTAGCGGTTGCTGGGTTATTCTGTAACACACACATACACATAACACACACCAATCCAGAAGCTGCATGTATACGACTCCCACTGCGATCCATGCATTGCTTCACCTATATACATTATATGTCAAAGCTTTGAAAGAAGCAGGTGCTTTTTCTGCATCTTCTTCCTTAGAAGACTTATGGGAAGCCAAAGTATGCATCTTTTTGGTGCTCATGTGCAAATTATTGCATGTGTGTGTGCGTGTGTGTGTGTGTGTGTGTGTGTGTGTGTCTGCTGTCTGTCTGTCTGGGAGCGGGTGTATATGCAGGTGCTTGCTGACATACTGGGGCTTTGTGGTTGTGGTTGGTGGCTTGCTTGCTGTGCAGACAACCGAGAAGGAACTGCTTCTTTTTTTCTGTATTTCTATCTGCTTGTGTGTGTGAATATAACGCGAATATAATTTCTATTCTATATCGCTCACAGACTGATGAGTGTTTCGTGACAAGACTAGGGGGACTTGGTTTCCGCTGCAGTGCTACTTGAGTGCACAGGAGTGTACATGAGTGTATGCACGGTACAGTCCGGCTGATTGTTTGCAATTTTGTAAATGCAAGCCTTTATTTTGCAATTTGTTAAATGCACTTTTGAACTGTGAATGTATCAAATGCACACTGCAGACACAGCACAGAAACATGTCCTGTTTTCTGTCTGTAGTCTTTGCAGTGAACCTCTGTGTTTGCCATTTTCAATTGTAACTGTACTGTAAAAACAAGGCAGCAAGCAGCAGGCAGCAGGTGATAGATCAGAGGATATTGGCTTTATCAAAGGCCCCGTTCCAACCCACATGAGGAGCTTGTTGCGGGCTCACTACAAAAGAAAACAATGGTTGGAGTAGGAGTAGATAACGCTCTGCCATTCCCGCAGCCTTGGCTCAGGACCCAATGGCGGCGTGGTGTCACATGACGCCCGAGGTAAACATGATTGCGGCCTAAAGCTGCAGCACAGGTCTGTGGGCACATGACTTGGGTGCAGCGTGAAAAAAACTTGGCTAGACTCAGACGCTGTGTAAATAACTGCTTTAGTCATGTGGTAAAACAACAGATTACCTAACTGGAGAATATTAATTGTGACTATTTTCAGCTCATCATGATGCATCACCTCCTAATCAGGAAGGTTGAGTCATATGTGTCTGATGAGTGACTGCTTCTGGAATTTGAATTTTTTTTTTCTTTGGTAAATTTAGCAATTTTACTGATGAGTGATGCTTTACCGAACCCACGACATCTAAGTCCATCCTACCCCATTCTATGGATTTAATTCAACGCAGACTTTTGATCTTTAGCAATTCACAAGCGGCGCAACACTTTTGTTGCGCCGTATACAGCGAGAGACCAGAAACAAGGCTGACGTTGCCACAGAACAGGACATATGTTGCCACATTCTCACGGTGTTGGTTAGCCAAACCTCTTTACCCAGAACTCTTGGCTAGGTTCTGCTAAGTTGAGTCATCTCAACACGACTTCAAGCTCACACAAACCACCATGCACTATCTGAGTCACACAGATGAAACACTTAAAGCTGCACACATACACATTAAATACACAGATTTAGCCATTGTCAAAGAAGTCCTGATTTGACCTCATGCAGTTGTGGATTGGTTGATTGGAAAATGTCCTTTTTCCTTTCGGTTGCAGCCACCAGGAGTGAAACGACTGAGAAAAGGCCTTTTAGAAACATATTGGTGTGTAACAGCCGCCTACATGTGTTGTTCAGTTGTACCTCGCAAATTAGCAAAATGCTAAAAGCGGTTTCTACAAACCCACACACACCCATACACACTTTTCCACTGCAACGTCAACTTAGCATACATCACCTGATATGTCAGTGAGCTGTCACTGTTGTGATTCATGTCTGTATGGGAATGACTTGCTTTGTTGCATCATAAGTAATGTGTGAAACATTGTTCCACAGAAGAAACTGCTAGATTTGATCATCAAATCAACATATGTGCTTTTAAAGGTAGTATTTTCTCGCCAGTTCAGGGCTTTTGTGGCCTTGTCTGAGGCTGCTGTACCACCAGTCACACAGCTTAAAAACGAAACAAAAAATAGCGGAGTGGAAAGAAAGAAATATGCATTTTAATTCTTAGTTTGATTGAGATATTCATCATTTGAAACCCGAGTTCTCTGTCAAAATAAGCCATTATGTAAAGTATTCCTGATGGAATGTCGACCTTTCACAACTTGAAACTTTTGCTAATGAAATAAGAAATATATTGGAGGATACGGTTTCTTTTCCCGAAGTGATTTTAAATTCTGCTGAAAGGTTTCAGTGTGTGTGAATGTGTTTCAGGTTTGTTTGTTATGCGCAGAGTGCAGACCTGCCTGCTGTAGTTGAGTGAAATCAGAGACAGGTTGGCATGGGGAAGACTTGCCTTGGCACAGCTCAGGCCGCAGACGGGTTCCGGTATGAGTTTACAGTATAGTTTGCCTCTCTGTGGCTTGACGACTCTGCTGCTCTGAGAAAGACTTAACCATGCGACAGACGTGCTATGCACTTTCCCACAGCCACTGAGCAGCCAAGGCTACTCTTATGGTTGCTTAACATTTACACTTGGCTACCTACTTGGCACCCTGATATTTCAGCAGCTTCCTTTTTTTTCTTCCTCTTTAAGTGAAGCAGTAACTTTACTGTGAAGAGAGCTGTGGTTGTCTGTCATCTTTTCAGCAAAAAGTTTTGATGCTTCAGGTGACTAAAGGTTAATGTTGATCAATTGGACAAATGTGTCATTCTAAATCCTGCAAAAAACGTTTTTTTATGAATAAAAGTTTCACTCCTTCCATTAAGACTTTGATCACTTGATTGGTTAAATATAATTAACTCTCTGAATTCCAAGCAGTTTCAGGGTTTTTATTTTGCTCTACATTTACTCTGGACTCATTTTTCACTTAATACATAAGTCCTGCAACTCTGAGGAAACTCAGGAAGAATTTAAAAAAAAAAATGTCTTTTTATTCCAAAAGTTCCTTAAAAAAGTTGAATGTCCGTGATGATTAATTTTTGCAAAATGAAAAAGAAATTTGAATAAAGAGGATTTTTACAGCACATTTCTCTAACCTCCACTTACAACATTGTTTGGCCTGTCTCCTCTGCTCTGTGTAAACAACCTGCAGTACAGTCTAAGATTAACTATATATTTGTCACGTAACCATCTGAGCCGAGTCATCTGTGGCTTCCCAGTTTTGCTGAGGAGCACAGAACTTAATGTTTTTTTTGTTTGTTTTTTCATCAAAATCTGCTTGTGCAAACACTTTGTTTTTTGCAAACATTTTAACAAGATCTAGAATAAAGTGATTTTTATGAAAGGTCACTATTTTAAGCTTAGATTTGGTTACTTGTCAACATATTAATTCCTTCTTGGAATGAAAATATGGTCATAATGTTTTTACAGACTATTTTATTTTTATTTTTATTTTTTAAGAAAACATGCTTTTTAAACCTACTGGCCTGTTGTGAGGTTGAAGAAAGAGTCTCGTTCATTTTCAATTGTTTGGTTTCGGGCTGCACAAGTATAGCTGAGTGACTCAAAGTTTACGTAAGCAAAGTTGTCAAAGCCAACGGTCAACGGTCTGGAGATGAAAGGCAGATATGAATCACCTCATCCAACACTTGTGGTTGTCACAGCGTCTCATTTGTTAGCTGGATGTTTCCATTATGCTAATGAGGAAAGTAGACCTGCTTCCAAACCCACGTCTGAGATGAGCCTGACGAGCTCCCGTGTACCCACACAAGACATCCTTCAGAGCAGTGATGTGACAATGCATGTGATTCTGCCTTATGTGATAATTGTTGCATTTTATACATTATGTTTAATATTCTTCATGTGTCTAAATGCTGAACATGACATTTTTCCTACATTTTAACAGAGAGTTGTTACTTTCGATTTGGTCAGAAGTGCTCATGAAAATGAATCATCACAATTGCACATCACACTGGCTCTTTTTTTTTTTTTTTGAGTGGGTAAACTTCCACGGCTGTTCACAACGCTGTGTGTTGTGTCTGAGCGTCTACCCAGCCTTCCCTAAATCAAGAAGGCAGAAGTGAGAAACGGTTGTGAAGTACGACCAGCGTCTTCCTGTTATGTGTGCGTGAAACCCCAGACGCCTGTCTAAGTTGCTCGCACGCAAACGCCGGGCCGGGAACCATGACAACGGCAGGTCCTCACATGCAGAAGGCGGAAGTGAGCCGGCGCACTGAGGAAGTTATTGGTTTTTTGATGGCCATCACAGTGGTTTCATGAGAAAGACCGTGACTCGGCCCTTGTGCTGTGCAGACGGTCAGCCAGCGTGGGAACGTAGTCTTAATACTGATGATGACAGTGGTGACACCTGTGACCAGACACCACGTCTGGTACAGCCTCAAACATGAGAATTAGAACAGGAGTCTGCATCAGACATGAGTGAACATATCAGATAAAGATTTATCAGTCTGCAGCAAACTGATGCTACTTGATAAATCTCTATCTTAACCTGCAGTGCTGGAAAAAAGTTTTCAGATCCCTTACTTTAAAAAAGTACTAATACTATACTGCAAAATTACTCCACAACAAGTTAAACTTCTGCATTCAAGTAAAAGTACAAAAGTATCAGCATAAAAATGTACCTAAAGTATCAAAAGTAAAAGTAATTTTTATGCAGAATGATCCCACTCAGATTGTTGTATATATTCCAAAAATATTATAGGATTATTTTTATTGATGCATTTATGTAAGCAGCATTTTAAGTTAGTAAAGTTACAATCATGGAAAAAAATATTAGACCGCCCCTGTTTTTTCCTTGCTTTCTTGTTCATTTAATGCCTGGTACAACTAAAGGTACATGTGTTTGGACAAATATAATGATAACAAAAGAAATAGCTCTTAAGATATTTAGCCATTTTCCATGGTTTTCTTGATAATGATTTTGGTTATTATCAAGAAAACCATGGAAAATGGCTAGATATCAGTGCTTATATTAAACTCTTATTTTTGTTGTTATCATTATATTTGTCCAAACAAGTGTACCGTTACAGTATGTACCAGGCTTAAAATTGAAAGAAATTGAAGAAAAAGGGTGGTCTAATAATTTTTCCATGACTGTAGAGCTCATTTTAACTATACTGTTATGAGATTTCATTCAAACAAATGTCTAATCACTTTAAATTGATCATTTTCTTTATGTAAATCTTGACCTGAAAAGTAACCAAAACTGCAGCTAAATGTAGTGGAGGAACAAGTACAATATTTGCCTCAAAATAAAGTGGAGTAGAAGTATCAAGTTACATAAAATGTAGATAATCAAGTAAAGTACACATACCTCAAAATTGTACTTGAGTAAATGTACTTAGTTACTTTCCACCACTGGTTACCTGCATCATCTTTCTCACCAAACACGCTGTTGCAACTTTCAAAGCACTTCCTGCATCCTCTGACATTACCAGAGAAGTTTCACCTGCAGCTTTCCCTGACATGAGGAGAGCCAGCCACCGGCTCTGCCGTCACCAAGTCCGTCTGCTGTCATGGAAACAGTGGCATAGGTCTCACCTGGTCTTAACAAACCACAGCAACATCACCCTGTCTTTAACTCTGAAGCTCTCTCCCTCTACTTGTGTGTGTGCGTTGAGGTTGAAAGTGTGTGGGCCATTCACAAGTTATCAACCACATGTATTCAGAAGAAGAAGTATTTTTTTTTTTTTTTGATAAATTCACCAGAAATCTCTTCAGGCATGAAGAGGTTCACACAACCACTAAGGTCTGATATCTCCTCCCAGAGTGGTTTAAGTGGAGTCATGCTGCAGTATTTGATGTCATCTCCTGTGACCTCTCCAACCCTCAGTGAGGTTTTATGGTCAGCTTTCATTTTCTCAATGGTAGGTTGCCTAATGACAAATGATCATTATCAAATATTGAGTAATTAAGCTCAAAGTAAGGGCAGACTGACTCCTGCAATCCTCGTGGTCGTCTGGCTCGTGCCCCATGTCTCCAGAAAAGAAGCTCGCACAGTGCAGATGAAATATCATCTTTAACTCTGCTTTTATCAATTTTTTTTTGTTTAAAGACACTTTGCTTCTGTTTCAGTTTATATACATTTCTGCAGGCTATGATTGAAGTGGGTAATAAATCCAACAAACAAATGCCCTTCACATACAGTACAGCAGCACTGCAGGCCAGGCCATGTTTTATGTTAGGGCTACACAATTTGGAAAAAATATCTAATTATGATGATTTTTAACCGGTGTTTGCATTAATTCACAATGTTGAAAGGAATGACCACTTTTTTATCATTATCTTCAATTTCATTGAAAAATATATTGAAATGATCATGATCTGAATTTTTAAAAGCTTTTATTTTTATTAGGATCTCTACCAAACAAAGTTTTTTTTTATTTTTTTAAAGTCTGTAGAATACAATTTGTAGATATTGTAGTAGACAATTTGTACATCTCTATTGCACCACTATACTTAAATCAGAATGAGATTTTGACACATATTTGCCTTTAACAAATGCTGCACTTTTCTGTGATTTGAATATTGCACTCGTCCATATTGCAGCTGCATGGATTCTGTAACACCTTTTTTTGTGACATTTATGTCATATTCTGTCTTTTCCTGTCATTTTCCTTCCTCTTTCTATGATATTTGCTGCAGTGCCTTTCGGTTAGTCATTAGGTCTGACTGTAAGAGAGTTATAGTCTTTGAGTGTGTTGAATACACATCTGGTTGTTCATTTCATCTGACAGATTAATGCGTGCACCTGCATGAATGACAGTAAACAACAACATGAATTATTTCATAACCACATCGAGTTCTGCAGAGCACAGGAGGCATTGCATCTTGCAGCAGCAGTATGTGGCTATGTATGTGGCTGTTTCCTCCCATATCCCATTGCCACACCTGCCACAGCCTGGCTTCTGCTTGGCCCCAAGCCTCCTGTGAGCTGCGCCTAGGTTGACCAAGCATGCCACCAAGCACCCTTGGGGGCAGGGCTCCCCTCAGCCAGAACCCCACAACCCCCAGGCCTCCACCAGAGCCAGAAGGGAGTCATTCTGAGGCGACTGGGGGAGAAACCACCCTCGCCTCTAACTCGGTTCTGTGGTGCTCAAACACCGTCGCAGCCGAAACTGGGACAAAGACGAAACTGGAAACAGATCACATGGAAACAAGCACCTGATACTAGCTGCAGTGTGTTTGTGTGTGCACGCCTGAGAGAGAGGGAAAGGGGGGGAGAAGTTTATGGGCTGCTAAATGCCAGACTCACCACAGGTGGGAGCTCCACTGTCAACCCCATTAAAACCAAGCAAAATGGACACTCTGTTCAACTAATCTGTGACTTGACATCTAACAATTCTGCAGACAGTGGCCACAACAACAAGTCAGCAATGAGAAAGTATTTACTCAGTATTTTCAGCGTGTTGACACAGTTGTAAATGCCACGCGGTTTGGTTAGAGGGGGGACAGGCTGCTAGGGTCTTCTGGGAAGTCCCCCCGCTGTCAGAGATGTGACTGCACTCTTGGTTACCAGCGAAAACTTCTTCCATATACAAGCTTATACCACAGGTGACTCACTCATTCAATGAAAAAGGGAAAAGCAAAGGTTGCTGACCTACATAGAACTATACTCTTGGACTTTTGGAGTTTAAAAATCCCCCTCAAAAAGTACATCTGTCCTTAAACCAGAAAGCCAACCATGCAGCTTCTGAATTAGCGCAAGTATGCAAAATTGCAAATTTAGTTAGAATTTAGCTTATCATGTCAAATCTACTGAACATAAGCAGATGTTTCTTAATTACAGTTCTTTCCATATTTTTCCTATATTTTACAGATCTTTCATCCACATTGTGGCCGAATCTTTTCACTGCCTGTGATTTTGTGGTGAGGTACGCAGATCCTTATTGAGGTCCATTACATTGTCCAGTAAAAGGCCACTCCTGTGCGGCCTGGTTTTAGGGCCCTGGTTAAAAACACAAAACCAAGCCAAGCTTTTAGTGTTGGTGCAGAGGAAAACCACCACTCCGTGACAATGAATATTTTACCTTGCTACCGGCAGTCCAGCAGCATTTAGTGACCACAGGCAGTGTTAAGTGTTCCTGACCAGAGGCGAAGGGGGCACTTAACAAATGATAATGCCCACTATCAGTCAGTGCTCTGGGCTGCCACTGCTGCCTGAGAGCTCTGTGGTAGCTGGAACCAGACCACTCTGGGCCCACCGCTGACCTACCAGCTAACCACACACTCCACAGCCTCCAGCACACACACCTCCACTTCCTGGTGGGAAGAGGGACACTGACCATCAGTCAAATGACAGCTGCCACTCTGGTGGCTGGCTGACCCTCTGACCCCAGCCATCAGTAAAAATGACACCAGCATGACCTCCTTAAGAGGCTTTTTACAGTAACAACAGATAACCATGATTGCATTCAAGGAAATGGAGTTGAGGTTTATCGGGTTATTGTAAAGTGGGGTTGTATGAGGTATTTATCCGTAGTGTGTTATCTGCAGTAGATGGCAGTCGACATGCCCTCAGTTTGCAGAGTACCAGCACAGTAGCTAAGCATTTACTGCTGCCGCCTAAAGAAAGGCCAGCCTCATTCGTTTTTATGCTATATTTACAATATTTTCAACGCTTGCCATCTAATTGTGATCAGGCAGACCTGTTTGAGTTTACGGTCATCAATGCTGTCTTTGAAAGCCACCAGACTCCATTGACAAATACAGTAATTTTTCAGTAATTACCTTGCTGAAGAACAAGACTTCCTGCTCTACTGCTGCCACAATAACTTTGTTTGTATTATTGTTTGACTTTGATGAATCCAAACTTACCCTTTAAAACACCAAAGTCACAACACAAACTAACTAACTGATCGAGTGAATGACACAAATAGTCTCTTACAGTCTTAAAAGTACACAGTTTTTCTAGACCAGTAACTGTTGTATTCTGTGAGGTAAACTTACTGTTTTTGTCAAACGAGTCTGGTAGCTATGAAGCATCGAGCATAGATTTTTGCTTCAGTTCCCCCTGCATAATTTAAACAGGTCTATTTGACCGAAAGATAAAGTGTAGAAAATAATCAAAATATGGCTAACACTAAAACTGGTGTTTTCCCCCCCAAAATACATTTTTCTGCTGCCCCCATCTACAGCAGAATATTGCTTAGCTTCCATGCCGATACTCCTGCCATCTTCTCCAAACTGTGGATGTGCCTCCTGCCATCCATAGTAGGTAATACACTGATTGTGCATATATTCCTCTTATAACCCCATTTCAAAAAATCTGAACTATCCCTTAACCTAAATCAGATGATGCAAAACGTGCAAATAATAAATATTTTTGAACTTAAATAAAGCCCACCACTAACCCCTGACATTCTTTTCACAACAGCTGATGATGCACTTTAAGTATTTCCTCAAATCTATAGGATAAGTCAGCCTTTTTAGACCAGCGGGATTAGAGCAAAAGCAAATCAAATCCTCTGCAAAAGTGTTTCAGAGGTCATTGGGACTTCTGAGCCTGTGTGCTGCTGGGCAGAGGCGATCAGTGATAACTCTCACCTGATTGGATTTGCCACCAAGTGGGACCTCAAATGTGAGCTAATTGTTGACTGGCAGTGTGCTTGATGTCCTCGGCTCACTCTGATGGTTTCACATGACATGATAACAGTCGGCGGTCTCCGGGGGGAGGGGGGGCGAGATACAGTGGGCAGGGTGGACATTTGAAATGATGCTTATCAAGCATAGGATGGCTCAGTAGTTGATGTAAACTCATGCCTTTATTTGGGATTTCTATGATTTATTAATGCACATCGCTGTACATTAGAGTACATAGAGTAGCTTATTACCTTATTCTGGTACCAGCAGCCAACATCAACTGTGTTGTTTTATATCAGCTGAGTCCAAAACATGGAATTGAATAATCAAAAGTGTATCAGTTTGCAGTGAAATAAAAGTGAAAAGGAAAAGGGAAGGAAGAGAGCAACAACACATCTCACTTTCCTCTGGACTTGGCCCATAAGAGCAGCCAAAGAAACAGCGAGAGCAGACCAAGTAGTCAGCGAGGGGAAAAGGGGAAAAAAAGGGGAAAGAGTAGCCAGCGGGCCCCTCTGTGTGGTCCTCCTTGAGAGCGTGTTCTGTTTAACTCTCGCCAAAGTGTTTTAAAGTGTTACAAGTGCATTAGTGCCGTGGGTCATGCCTTTGCTTGGCTAACCTCTGACCCGCAGCCCTTGTAGCAGCTCCGGGGCGGGAGAGTGAGCTCATGTTGAGGGGGTTAGGCCCCACTGTTTGGAGAGTGAGTCGCCCCAGGGAAGTGGAGGGGCGGCTGCAGAGGAGAAAGGCCGGGGCCGTGGCCTGTAATGATCTCCTCATGGATCTTTAATGGCTCCCCTCAGTTAGTGTCAATGTTCACACTGGGGGGACACTGAATTATTCAGCAGGCTAAAACTGTGATCACACACACAGGCACGGTCTCAGATATGCACCTCTACACACACAGGCAAACAAATAAGCACACTTGAATGCACACATAAATAGCAAATGAAATTTCTCACACTATGAACTGTTATCTTTCTTATTTATCATTCTTCCTTTTGGTGATTTCATGCAGCACCAAAATAACATCTGCACACTTGTTTCCGAGAATTGTTGACACAGTGACTGTGCTGAATGTGCAGGTTACAGTCACACGGTGAGCTATATTTGAAGACATAACATCCTTTCATGACTACATTATGTTGCTTGTACAAAGGCCAACGATATGCAAAGTGCATTATCTCTGTCGTTTGTCAAATATCTCATTGATCAGCGTTTACTCTTCACATAATGCTCTGGAAGTTTACTTTCTGTCCTTCGCGTGTCAGTAGTTATCTCTCTATCAGATATGTAGCAAAACGTCTTACTCATCAAGCGATGAAATGTCACAATGCTTCACATCACATATGAACGTCTGCGGTTTTTATTTTTCAGTGGTTTGCTTTGTGTGTGCGTGTGTGCGTGCGTGTGTTTGTGCGTGTGCATGTGTGTGTGTGTGTGTGTGTGTGTTCAAAGTGACCATGCCACCTAGTGGTAATCCAGCTACAGGTCTTTCTCAGCATGGGGTATGCTTACACTAACTTTACTATCAAACCTCACAACAAAGTCACATTCGCATGCAGAAGATGAAGGTAAAGAGCTCTGACAGGCTGCGGAGTCGATAGCGGGGGTTCAAGGCTCGACTGAAGTTTACAGCCTGAGCGATCAGGGCTGTGACGACCCCTCTGTTTCCTCTTGATCCTCAAACCGAAACCTCTCGACATATGAGAATACTGTCGTTACCCACAGACCGTAACCACCCTTGTAAAACACACACATTCTCTGACCCCTGTGTCATTAGGAACAGTGTTAGGGAGAAACTTCCACTCAGGCCAGCTGTGTGAGTCTGCAGCCTTTTAACCCTCTGAACCCCACAACCCTGAAAAGCATGTTTTCTTTTATTAAAAATCACCAAAATGGCCATTTATCATAGTCGGAAACTGTAAAAACATAAATTATTTCCGCATTTTGAGCTTCTAGCACGTGTGACAAACACTGCCAGAATAAATAACTAAATTAAAGCTTAAAATAGAGATATTTTATCAAAATCATATTAGTTTTTTTCTTCCTTAAAATTTGTCCAAATTTAAGCCTTTGCATGGACCTGACAATCCTTGAATGAATCGTGTGTGATAAATACTACCTGAATAAATAACCAAATTAAAGCTTTGAATAAAGATATTTAATGAAAATCGCTACTTTAAAATTGGTCCAAATAGAACCATTTGCACAAATCAGATTCTGTTAAAAACTATAAAATCTGCGCTCCTCGGTCATATCATTTATGGCTTTTAAGTTGCACTGACACCAATAGTCACATGGCAAAAATTCTTCAAAATTTTGAGACCAATATTCCATGACAATTTTTAAGAAATTAAGTATCAAAGAAATTATGTTTTTCCCTTTTTTTAAATGATATATCATTATAACAGTGTTATATACTGTACAAAAGTAATTTCCCCCATTTCTAGCCATGATTGTGCTGTTTCCATAGAGGTGCAGGACTTATATATTGCAGTGAAATACAAGGCCACAGAGAGTAAAATGTGAAAGTAGCAAAAATCGCCCTGAAACTGCTTGAAGTTCAGAGAGTTAGGCAGCTCTGGGCTGCGTTACCTAATTGCCAGCAGTAGTGAAGCAGGTTGTCTGGGCCTTACAACCTGCACCACAGGCCTGACCTTCATTAGTCAGGCTGCAGTGGGCCCTTCAGGTCCTAATTCTGCCGCCATCACTGAAAGGAACCCACTATGGTTTTTTAATGACCGGCTGTTGTAATATTTGTATAGCCCCAAATATCTCTCTCCTCACTCAGCATGTGTCCCGCTGCTGAAGAACAAGAGCTCAACATATCCAGTGTTTGGCTGCGTCATATGTGTCAGGGTCATATTAAAAACTCTCTTATATCTTGAGTGCACACATCAGGGTTTCATATAAAGCTGCTCACTGTAGCATAAATGCTGCATTGTCTCCGCACAGTGCTGTCTGTGTAAAAGCAGCACTCTCTGTTTAGTACCGATGTTTATTCTGTGTATAACACTATAAGCCCTGATTGAACATGTCACTGATGGCTGATGGGGGGTCCCTTGGCACTAAATGACCCATCGCCTCCCTGGGCGAACTTCATCTGTCTCTCTCTCGCTCTCCTGCTTTTCCTTCAGCCCCTTAAGAGGCCTGCTGCAGTTTTCGCTGTAGACCCAGGGGTCAGATGGAAAACATACACTCATAAACAGCATCTATTATTCATGCCTTACAGCCCGGTGATCCACTCACAGCACGCACTGGCTACAACAGCTGTCCAGCCACTCCAGCCGGTGACAGACAGATCGGATCTGTCTTACGGCAACATGTTTTCAAGCACATTGGAGTTGATATACAGCTGCTTTAACCAACTGCAGTTATTGCTGTAACTTACTGGGATAAACACATCTGTATCACATCTGCGTTCACAATAAGGCGGCCGTACACACTTTTGACAGCAAGTACATTTTCATAAAGCTGATGATGATCACTTGTTGTAAATATACTGTTTGTATTCTTGCTGTTTTCTAATCAACTGACTCAAAACATTGGGCACAAAAATGAGTCATTTGAGTATTATGAAGTCCTCTGTTGATGTCTAACAGGGGCAATTAGGACTTTTCCAGCACAGCGATTGTGTCATTTGACAATGTTAGTATTTTGTGTGTAAGTGTGGGCCCAGCTTGGCCCGGAGTTGACAGTGTGTTAGTGTACTAATCCATTAGGGTCCCCAAAGGCCCTGTGATTACACACACAGCTAATACACACATTGGCGCTTTTCTTCAGAGACTTTTTGCTGATGGTATCAGTGGCAGCTTGGGTGGTTTTGGTGTGTGTGTGTGTGTGTGTGTGTGTGTGTTAGAGCTTGACGGGTGGGGCACATGGATATTTGTGCCTGTATGTGCATTTGGGTCTTGCAGCTTGTAGTAATGCTTTCGTTTAGGTCTCCCCTTTGACACCCAACCCTCACCCACCCCCACAAGCCCCCTCCATCCTCCCCCTTTTTCCTGCGGACCCCACCCAACCTAGAGAGCAAGCTCAACGGTAAGTGACTCCCGCTAACGACCTCTAATGATTTTAATCGTCTGCAATCAGGTGCAGGAGTCACGAATCTCTGGATGAGAGACATGACAGACAGACAGACAGAGAGAGAGGGGTGGTCATATGGAGTGTGGCACAATTACCTCCAGAGCTCCGCGGGAACATGACTCCCAACTCTAAAGCAAGGAGATGAGGAATGGGAGCGCCGTTCTGGCTCACGCAGGCTTGATTTGTTGGCTGACTATAGTGATATCTGTAACAGGAGTATCTGGAGTCTTCGCCTTGTAATTTGACAGTCGGCTTCCAACTCATCACTGTAACCCTGGGCACCGACCTGCCCGGTGGATGATTTCAGTGCTGCGTCTTGATGATTTTAGCTTTTGGTTGTGGTTCATTGACTCAGGGAGAGACAGAAGGAATGAGAGTAACAGAAAGAGACAATTAGATCTGGAGGAAAATGTTGTCCAAGACCAAAGACAGACTTAAACCGGAGATATTCTTGCTTTTAAGTCTGCATTTGCGTGTGTGCATGATGGCTGCCACACGTGTCCTGCATCCATTTACAGCATTGGTTGTAAATGCACATGAACAGTAGTTGCAGTGTAGGGGTTTGCAGCAATTTTATGATATTAATAGTACATATCAAACGGCATATACACTGATACTGATATGCCTTTGATAGGCCAATATCGGCTGATAATATCTGTCAACGATATATCTGTCAGGTTCTAATTTTATTAAAGTCAATGTGGAAACAAAAAATTAATGAAAACAAGTCAGAGACTGTTACGTCCGTGTACGGTGGAAAATGTTGCAAAAACTTCCACTGAAGTGCCCTCTAGTGGAATTCTCCAATAACACACAGTCTGCACAGGCAAGTCTGTGAACAATTCTGTTCAAAACGCAACTGCTTGTCTACAGGAACACACAGTACTTTAAGAGACTCAATAAAAATATATGGCAATTCAGAATGTCCAGATGAAAAGTGAATTGCAGTACTCATTTGATTTCACTTGTTAGATGTCCTACATCACATGCAAAATTTACTGGCTTCCTTTTTAGTGGAGCAGAGCCATGAGACACCAAGTCAAGTGGCTACGTCGCAGCCAAGCGCCCCACAACTAGGCGCAGTGGAATCCATGTGGAAGTCAATAAATAAACACACAAGACATACAGTGGCAAGAAAAAGTAAGTGAACCCTTTGAAAATACCTAGTTTTCTGCATTCATTTGTCATAAAAGTGGTTTCTGATCTGCATCTAAGTCCCAAGTATAGACAAACACAATTTGCTTAACCTAATACCACACAAACATTTATAATATTTCATGACTTTATTGAACACATCCATTAAACATTCATAGTTGTGTACACTGTGATCCCAGTTTCTGTCTGAAAATATAGATATGCTGATATTCCTAAGAAAAACATGTAGGTAGGAACAATTAGAAGGTAGGGACACAGGCCTGTTTATTGAAAGAGGTTTCAAAATGCAATGAGTTGTTTTGCATAGATCCTAGACTACCTTAGAAATTAAAAATGATCCTTTTATTTGATAAAGAAAAGATAAGAGAAAGTATATTTTGTAGATATTTACAGGCATCTTATTAATTCACACAGTTTCATTTGTCTGTGGACCCAGTATTGTGAATAGTATGAATCACAAGTGGAGTGTGTCTTTACATCTCTAGAGGTTGATGAGACTGAAACAAGGAGACGTCTTTGCTTCCTCTCAGGTTGTGTGAACCATCAGTAACACATTTCCTCCAAAAAAGCATGCAAATATATAAACACAAATTCATATGCAGACTAAATATAAACGGCCCTGCCTACAGACATTCTTTTTTCACTTTTCACTTCACTCCAAAACCCTCAAAAATACAGTATATCCACATCCTCCCCTTATGATAAAAATACAACTTGCAACATTGACTGATTCTCAGTGGAGCTCCACATTGGGAACACAGCGAGGTTGTTTGTGGCTGCTGAGGGAGCCAGAGAGGAGGGGAGGTAGGGTGAGGAGAGAGGGAGGGGGGGCGATTTGAGCAGGGCCCTGCCAGAGGCCGCATGAAGCGGGACCACCCAGGGTGGCGTCAGGAGCTTGGCAGGGGTTCAGGGAGGTTGGTCGGCGGGCCGGCTGGCAGCCCGTGCCCAGGGCTGAGGCAGCAGGCGGCAGCAGGCACTCTGAGGCCCTGCCAGAGTGGACACAGATATTCAGCCCTGCCCACAAAGGCCACTTCAGCCTCCCACAGCAGAGCCACAGTGATAGGGAATGTGTGTGTGTGTGTGTGTGTGTGTGTGTGTGTGTGTGTGTACGGAGAAAGGATTGTGTGCGCATGTGTCCGTCCATGTAGGTCGGGTAGAGTCTGGTGCAAGCTGAGGGAGATATTTTTAGGACCTCGTTTCCCCAGATATAAAGGACCTCCCATATGGAAATGAAGAGGTTAAACCAGAAAATGTTTATTCATAAGAAGCCCATACATCAGCAGTCCAGTATCTATCTTAAGATGTTCTTGCTGTGCTAAACAGCATGGTACATATATAGGAAAGTACTGTCCCTCCTCTCCGTGCACAACCATCAGTGTAAACAGTAACAGTAAATGTTAACTATTTCCTCTCCACCAGCCTCCCAGAGGTCGATTAGGCTGCAAAACAAAGACTTTCCCCCTCGTGTTTATCTCTTCCAATGAGGGCAGTCATTTCATCGCAGCACTTACAGCTTATAAACTCCTTGACAAATCACATTAGTATTTAGCTTCTCTCAGCAGTTTACAGCCTTGCTGCCAAAGTATCGTTTATCACCCTGTAATTCACTTTACTAGGTAAATTCACTTTGGCAGGTCTGTTGGGTCTGTCTGCTGCAGAGGATGCTGGAGGAGAGGGGATGCTGTTTGAATTTTAAACACCTTTAGTAGATCGGTGCATTAGCTATACCGGTTTATCCTTTAGAGGAACACGAGGGACTGGAGGTGAGGTACGAGTCATATCACACACAGAGACGGACAACACCTGTGTCACACCTACGGGCTATTCTGAGTTGCCAGTCAGATTAAACTGCATGTTTTTGGTCTGTGGAAGAAAACCCACAAACACATGGGAATAACATGCAAACTCCACACAAAAAGAGCCAATATTTTAACATGATATACAGTTCAACCTTTTCCAATTCTTTACAAAATGTGAACATAATAGCCACATTATGTGTTTTCCTGGAATCACTGGAATATTACAAACAGTGACAGTGAACAGTGTTGCTGTTGTCGTGTCATCTGGATCCGACTATATATTTTCATCCTCTCTTTTTCTCTTCCTGTCTCTTTCCCAGGAGGGCAGACCAGTGTGCATCGCTTTCAGGCCTGATTCCATTTAAGGCTTATAAAACTTTCTCTAACACAGAATAATATTTGCTGTCAGGCTTTTATTGAATTATGGAAAGGATGAAGGCAATGATGTGTAGACTCCAGAAGGACTAATCTTTGTTTACAAGATTCACTTCTAGCAGCGCGGCTCACAGTTCAAATATTTTTCTTTTATATATAGAAAAAGTTATTCATCCGACATACTTTGACATAACAAGTGTCATTCGTTCATATGCATGCCTTTTTAACAGTCACTTATCTTCCTTTTCTCAAGAATTAATCTTCCATTTTTTCATTATTCCAAAACTGATTTGCAGGAAAACATTTTGGTCCATTAAGACCTATAAATCCTGTGGAATCCCAGTAAAGGTTAAACAAACCATAATTTTTAACCCATTTCTGTCACAACAACAACACTAGTGTAAAGTAACTTCTTTGCATGTTTTTATAAACATGTTCAACATTTTAGTACTATTTTACTGTTAATGTCTGCAAAAATCTATTTATTTTATTGTGGGAAAGAGATTAGAAGACGCAAATGTATTTAGTATCCTTTTCCAACTGCACCAAAGTTACCTTCTAGCTCATTCGCATGTGCCCTGAATTTGCAGGAAATGAGAACAAGGCAACAACAATATGAAACAGAACGTTTTGCTGAATGCAGCCTGTCGCCTCTCATTGAGGCACAAGAAGACATTATTTTAAAGATGGTCATGCAGGATGACAACATGATTATTTCTGCATAGCTTTATTATGACTGTGCTTGTTTATAAAAGTGGTTTAATGTGCTTGTTACAGAAAAGCATTCACATAGTAGCAGTTTTGATCATGTATAGATCAATCTGTCATCAACATAATACAGTTTAAAGTTTATTTATAGTTCTAAGTTAAGGGTATGTATAGATCGTAATAGTTTTCTTTTTGTCATAAGTAAATGTATTTATTGATTGCACATTTTAATCCACAAAATTATAAGAAAAATAAAGATAAAGAAGAAATATATAATAATTTACATCAAAAGACTGAAGTAATTTTAAGCATTTTTTTACACAGTTTTGTTATTATAGTGAAATATGTCAGATGGACTTAAATGCATTTATTTGGAAATGACTGCAATGATTTACTCTCAGCATACATTTACTTTATTAACACTTTTTGTGTCTATGTATTACAGTACATTTTACTACAAACAAAGTCAGTTTCTTCTTGGACACTCTGCATGAATACTGTTAATAAATGACTCCTGGCACTGATAAACCTGTGCATGTATTTGTTGTTTCAGAGGAACAAAGGGAGAAGTGGCAGGGAGCAGCCTGAGCTGGCACACTGCACTTCCTGCTCCCGCATCTTGTTTGAGTTGAGTGGAGCTCATGCAGGGCAGGGCAGGTGTTTGACTGATCTCGTAGTGTATTTCTCCAGGCCGTTCATCATTGTCACAGCCACAGTGCAAATCAAACTCTCCCCCCTTCAGCCTCTCAGCCTCCTGCAGCCAGTTTTCCTAAAGATTAACAGATCTGCCTCGGCTCTCAGATGCACTCAGACATGACTGTCCGTGTAACACCCCGCTGCTCCCTCTTTTCGCCCATCTTTCACTTGGTTGAATCCGCGCACCTCATCCCTCCGTGCTGCCTCACGCTGCTCCCCATCCTCTCACCCTCAACTTACCAGTCCTGTCCCCGTCCGTCAGCACAGATAAATTGCCCCAATCTTTACCCTTTGCCCCCCTCTCCACTATACATTTGCAATTAATTTATTTTGCCTTGGTTTCCTTTCCCTGTGCCTCTCCTTCCCCTTGATCCATAGCGCAGCAGTCTGGAAATGATTTTGACACTTGAGTTGTAGCGTGCAGCTGCCTGTTGGGGACATTTTGCACTCCCTGACTTTTTATTACAAGGGAAATACCATAATAGGTTGCGAGGGAGAGATCGTTTAATAGAGATTTTTTTTTTATAACTGTAAAGCTTTTAAGTATTATAGTTGTAAACCCAGCAGCTGTTGTGAGAGGAAGTGTTGCTGTGTTTATTTATTTTGGATGATAAAATCAGGGAGTGGGTAAATGTAAAAACAGCCTTTTAGCACATTGCAGAGACGTACATCTTTGCTTCCTTTATGATGCAGAAGTGGTTGGTTAAGGTGAAGTTGTGAGGGCGTGTACTCTGTGGTTTCGCCGCGTTACCGGCCCTCCACCCTGACACCTCTCCCCACCCTGCTCATCTCCACACAGACCCTCACGTCTACTAACATTCAGCTGACCGGGAAAATCACTTCTGGCACTTTTGAGGATGAAAAGCATTGGTGGCAACCACAGGTCAGAGATAAAATAGCACATCTACATTCAACTAAACTTTATTTATTTATATAGCACTTCTCATAGCAAATGCAAAACTGAAAATTACATTTAAAAAAATATAAATTAAAGTTTGTAGAATACAATTAATATACAAACACACCATGTATAAAAAAATAATGTAAAAAAACAATTATTAAAATCTTAAAACTAATGCTATAACATTATTCAACTTGAAACTACTGCCATCATTTTGTGTTTTCTCATTATAACTATGAAGGTGTTAAAATGAAAAATACACAGTGACACAAATATTGGTTTATTTTCTTGGTACCCAGCAATGAAGGAAAAGCAATTTTGTAGAAAAATCTTGTGCAGGTACAAGTAATAAAGTTGTTTTCAGAAGTAGAAAACATTATTTATTTTTGACCATGATAATGACTTTCTCTATCTTTGATGAAGGGCCTTTCAAAAAATTAAATAAAATTTTGCATGAAAAAAAACACACAATGAGGTCATCTTTGCTTGGGATCGAGACTTTACATTTATTTAACAGGAGGGTTGACTGACACATACAAAATAGAGCTTAAAAGTCACAATTTCTCAATTTGATCTTCAATTTTGACCATTCTTTTTTAAATCTGTCTCTTTTAAAGACCCCCAAATTTAAGGAAGTGCAAAACAAAAAGCTGGAGTCCCCCTTTAACTCAAAACAATAACTTTTCCTGGTCGTAACAAAGTAGTCAGTTGTATCAGCCATGTGTGTGTAGCCAGGCCCGCCTCACCTCAAATACACCTGGGTATATTTCCTGTCAGTGCTAAGCCTCTGCACAGTGACCCTGTGGGTTATGTTTGCCCTGCAGATGTTTAATCTGCACTCAACAGCGGCACCTTAGCTGTTTGCTGGTAATCTGTCAAACCAAGTGAAAGCCATAATTAACCTTCAGAGAGACTCCAGACACACTGACATCAGGTTTCACACACTCCACTCTGGCACACACCCAACTTAAACTGCTACAGCATGATAGATATCTAGCTATCTAACTAGAATTATTAGAAAACACAGCGTCATGTCACATTCTGTGGTGGTGGAATACTGTGGGGAAAACTCCCTGCAGATAGTGAGAACTCTTCCCGCTTTACAGCCAATTATGTGGCCACTGGTCAAACAGTTGTTTATATCGCCACCACTTTGGTCAATTTGTTACCCTCCCTCCATATTTTAAGTGTGTGCATTGTGAGTGTGTGCGCCATCCCACAGTCCCACAGCCTAGTGGTCGTCTGGCGGTTTTAGGGGGGGAATCTCCACCCCAAGTACAAAGTTGGCTAATTGCCCCCCACAGCCACACCACACACCCATACGCACACACATACACAGAAACTCGCTCCATCGTTGTCCTCTGTTGTTCTGCTGCTAGGAGGGAGGAGGGGAGGATTAATCCTAATTGCGGTGTGTGGGAGCCTGGAGAGAGGCCAGGATTACTGGGGGCTTCTCCTTGATCCACAGAGATGCTGATGGTAATGCTCCCTGCCCATCCCCTGGCAGCTGCCTGCGCCGTATACGCGTATGCATCGGATGCACGCCACTCCCACGCACACATGCAGAGGAGTACAGTTTCATGAACACAGCAGCCCATAAGTATAGGGTCTGTGTCCTGAATCACCGGGGTTGGTGATTCACTTCTCCCAGTGCAACCTTAGCCTCTTTCTGAGTGTGTGTGAGGCCATGGCCTTGCGTCAGGGCTGCTGCGCTGCTGTTTATGTCTGCTGTCGTGTACGCAGGCTGCACCCCCAGCTGACGCACTACTACCTCAGTGGGGTTAACCCAGTCTGTGATGGGAGATGCATTTAGCCTTCAGTCCACTGTTTGCTAATTCATTGTGACTTTGTAGACTATTTTATTAACTTTAACTTAATGTGATGGTGAACATTGTTCAAGGAAGACTTGGAGAGAATAATGTGTCCCAATGGCCAAAAGCTACAAAAGACCAGTAGACAGATACCACTCTCTATCTGCTTAATATGAAGCTACAACTAGGAGATCGCTAGCTTAGCTTAGCTTAGCCTAAAGCATGGGCATGTTGTTGTTTTATGTCTCTATGTTGTCGTTTTGCATCTCTTTGTAGTTGCTTTGTGTCTTTTTGTGGTTGTCTTTAACATGTTTATATCCATTCTGTGTCTCTTTATGGTCTTTTGTGTCTCTTTGTAGTAATTTTAAGTTTCTTTTTGCTCATTTTGAATCTCTTCCTGGTTTGTATCTGTCTCTTTAAGTGACATTTTGCAGGTAAAGGCATCAGGCACAAGCCTCAAGTACATAACTTTAAGAGCCATCTGTAATCGCTACATGAGTGCTATATGCTAGCGAAGAGAAGAAATAGAAGAGTAGAGGGTTGTTTTTTTATATCCTTGCTCAGTGGTTTTTACATTCTAGTTTTTATACAGCTTAAATAAAAAAAGATATAATATGGTAATTATTGCACTTCAGAGATGGTTTTAAGCAGAATTTGTCACCTTTAGAAATCCTCTCTGTTCCCCCAAATTCTAAGTCTTCATGCTAAGCTAAGCTATTGGGCTGTTGACTATAGCTTGATATTTGATGTACAGATGTGAGAGTGGTATCGTTCTTTTTGGCAAGAAGGTGAAAAAGTGTATTTCCCAAAATTGCTAAACTAAACTGTTCCCTTATTGAGTTTGACTTTGGTCCACATCCTTGTTTCACCTCCTCTTGGCCTTTTCATTGATCTTTCATTTCTGCAAATATTTAGAATTTTAAATACAAAACTTGTAAAATCTTAAACCATGTGAACCTCTTTCATTACTAGTAATATCAGTGTTATGATAATCTTTAAAACAGTTTTTGTAACCACCACTTTGAAGGCAGCTTGCATGAAAACAGGTCCTCCCTGTGAGCTTTCTCCCTTCCAGCATGGAGGCCCAAGCTGAACCCTTTCTGCCCCATCAGGCCTTTCCACCATTACACTGGCCGCTGTGTGAGAAGCCGCAGGCCTGCCCTCCTCCCTTAACAAAATCAAGTCAAAAAGCAATTAATATCTTAATACCTCCATCAGCGCCGACCACCAAGCCGCCAAAAGGCCGGACTCTTTGTTTTTTCCGCCTCGGTGTCGGCCGCCTTGCAGCTCTCGCCTGGCCAGTGGTTTCCTCGGTTTCATTTCCCAGTGCCCCGGTGGTCAGCTGTGGTTTTCCAGGGGGCACGGGGTAGGACTTTGTGGGCAGGAAGGTCCCCCACTCTCCCCGAGCATTAAGTACTACTCTCCAGGCCTGAGAGCTCAAGTGGCCACAGCCCTGGCCCTGTCTAATGCAGCGGCCCACGGATCAGACCTGACCAGAGACACTCATCCACTCTGCAGGCTTTCCATCCATTAAAGACGCACTAGGATAATGGTCGACACCTCTGATGTGGGTTTGATCCCTGGGGATGATCACTGTGTTTCCCTGGGTGTTTTCATTTATTTAAATGTTTTGATAAACAGCACTGCTCTGTGATTCGTCGATGTTGTGTCTAGAACAAGAATTACCATAGCATTTCTTCTCCTGCAGATCAAGGCACGTCGGAAAATGATTAATGATGTTGTCTCCTCTTCTTAAGCCGCATAAGTTGAATATGCTGACACGGCCATTTGTTTTGTCTTTGCAGAGCTTCTGTGAGCTTACGTTGCACAAGCATTAGCCAGGTAACATCAACCACACAAATTCTTCTCATATCACTGAAGCCTATTAAAGTGTTTGCCCCATCTCTCATCCACACACTCTGTGAACACAATACCTGGTCCCAGTTAGGTGTTTCTTTTATAGCTCAGCTCTTCAAAGGGAAGAAAAAGATTGGTTTTGACTTCTGAGCCATGGCTCCACAATATTTGGTTTCTCTACATTTTCATTCATTTCTCTTGGCAGGCGCGACCAGTAACTGGTGGAAGGTCTTGGCAGAACATGCGATAAAAGCTCATGATTAAAGGGACTAAAATAAGTACTGTATATAACTCATGTATCCATTAACCACTGAGAAGAGAAACAGAAAGAGCAGAAAAGTTGTTTTTCTTTTCTACCCTCACTTGGCCAGTTAGTCTATATTACAAATGTATAATATAGTCATCCTCATCTCCTCTCTCTGTTTATCTCTGCTGCTCTACGCTACCTTCTCATTGGGAAAGCTATATGTATCCTCTCTGGCTCGTGAATTTTTGTCATGCATGTACTATATGACCATAACTTTACCTTTTGTCAGCTCATGTTCACACACACACACACACACACACACACACACACACACACACACTGTAATGTGTGCACATCCACACGTCGACTGTCCAGGGTCATCCGATCCCAGCCAGCGGGCCCACACACCTTGGCCGGCTGGGTGGTGGTGCCTTTGAGTACACTGTAGTGGTTTGGCCCCGGGCCCCTGCCTGGCTTGCCTGCCAGCGTCTGTGCTTTAGCCCCTCTGGACAGTCCGCCTCACAGTGCTGTCAGAGACCTGGCTATTCAGCTTTCCTTTACCATCAGACAGCAGCTAAATAGCAGCTGTACAAACACATATACATTAAACCAGACCTGTATTAATGACTTTATGTTGGAGCCCCTCTGCGGCAGCCATGCTAATATTCTAAGAAGTTGTAGTGGTCGCTGTAGTGGTGGTGGTCTTATGCATAGAAACGCTGATGTCGGCTGAGTCTTTCAAGGGCACGGTGGTGGGGAGTGATGGCTCGGTACCAGCTGGACCTGGCTGAACTTCAGGAAATGGATTTTGAAGTGTGTAGCATAAGAGTGATTGCCCTGACTTGGACAATGTAGGTGGCTATAAACTATTGGGTTACAAGTGATTTGGCTATAGTGAGCACATTGTCTTTTCATAATGACACGTTTTATGATTATGGGGTTTGAATACTACATCTGCCTCAGGCTGCAGCCTTTTCCAGAACTTTGATTTATCTTCAACGGAATGAGACAATGAACCAATTGAACAGCTTGAGTAGTGATTGTTGATGGTTTAAAACAGAGAGAGGTTGTTACGATCCATCCTGCACAAGCTCTGAGTGGGGCCCATTGTAGAAAAGATTGATTTACTATTTATCCCTCTGACAGCGCAGATAGGGAAGAGTCATAATTCTGTGCACTGGGGAGATTAAATTCCTGTATCGCTGTCAGCTACATTAACTGACTTCCTGGATCTCAATTCAATTAGCGCAGCAGCATTCTCTAGCATTAATAAATCAATAGTGATGGCCTGCTGATAGGCACACTGCATGCAGTATATCGAAGATGTTTTCTGTGCACATACATATACACACAAACTGTTACAGCACGTCTCTGCGCTGTTTATTACTGTTCATTAATGATTCCCAGCCCTGCTGCAGTCAGGAATGCCAGCTAGCATGTTAGCTGATGTTTAACTACAGGATGGGACATGTTGTTTAAAATTAGATTTATGCATGCTAAACAACACACACCTATTGATATAATCTCTGGCAATATTGGGAAGCACAACTTTACAGAAGTATTTATGTTCCCGATCAGCTTACTGTTGCTGCTGTTCAACCAAGTAATTAAAGACCGATTGTCCCTCAAGGGCCTTAACTCCTCACTTACTGCTTTAGCAAGGACTCGAGCCAAGAGACGCTTGTGCTTGTGAGCCCCAAGAAAAGACACAAGCTATTGTTTTCCAGCCGTTAAACCTCCACAGCTGTTTTGAAACCTCTGTGACAGCCAGTGGAGAAGCGGAACCAGATCCTGGGTGCCACTGACAGGGAGGAGGAGCAGAGAAGACATGCTATTGCATTTTACCTTTTTTTTCAACGTTTGCAAACATGTCAAGAGTGGATGGGATTAAACTTGCGCTCACTTCAGTCATTTATTGATCTGTCAGTTACTTGTTTTATGGGGTTTTAACACACTCACACATGGCAGTTTGCAGCAGTGTGGACGATAAAGTTAATTTTGGATTAGCTGTTAAATTAATAACCTTAACAATTTGTCAAGTTAATCTATTCAAGCTCTTCCACAAATGCATTTGTTTTTGTACAGCTCTCCACATTTCGAATCTGAGACGTCTTTCCGTACCTGTGTACACTTAAGGGCCGTGATTTGTTGACTTGGATCTTTATCATCGTCTTCATCTGTTTCTGTCGCCGGTCATTTCTCTAGTTAACTATTCTGCTCACTGTTTTTCCAGTGGATACTCTCGTTTCTTAGATGTTGATTTCTCCCTGATTACACAAACTATGCGTCACTCTGTGAATTGCCAAGGGCCAATTTGCCCGGTCGGCCTGATGAGACAGTTGATAAGGGCATTGATTGGCTCTCCTTCTGAAGGAGGGAAGGATTTCATTGGGACAAAGATATGGGGGCAACACAGCATTCATTTCAGCAATCAGCCCACCGTCCTCCCTCCTTCCTTTCCTTTTCCCCATTTGGCCAAACTCTTCCCAGAAGTCTTTCAATATGGATTACACTGCATGGTGCACACTGTGGTAATTCAAGGTGAAATAAAACTCTTTTAATCCTATCGGCTGCAGCAGTGAGAGAGAATCAGAAAGTGTAGACGGGCAGACATCAAGCTAGAGGTGATTAGATGAATGTGGCCTTTCCTTTGATGCCTATATCTGCCTATTGCTACCTCTGGAAGTTGATTTGGTAGTAACGGTCTAGTGAGCACGTCCTTAGTCAAGTCCCTGTCTCCTCCTCTTTCTGGATGCGAGCGCCGCTCCAAAAAAAAATCATAGGCCTTCATTATCTCCAGTCAGGCAATTTTGGGAACATAATACTGTCTTAGGATTGGAGAGCTTGCCCCCATCAGGGCTGGGGCCTGATCAAACCACTTGCACCGGGAAGGGGAGTTAAAGAGAAGCACGCCTGCCAGTCGGTTCATCTCCCTTCAAAGGCATATGGTGCAAATTTGATCAAAAGTGTAGGGGGGGAGGGTTTGAGGGGGCATTCACGTCGCTGATGTGAAAAATAAGGCCGGGCTGTAAAAAACCAAATCAAACCACAGTCGGTTCTCTGGGAGTGATTAGAGCAAAAGAAGAACCAGCTGCCGCATCGTCTACCGCATTTCAATCTCCTCCACGCACTGGCAGCCTGCTGGCTGGCTGGCTGGCTGGGCAGGGCAGAGGGAGAAGGGGAAAAGACAAGTGCTCATCCCTTCATCTGCCTCGCTGGCTTCTTAGCTTTGACGAACCGCAGAAAGAAGAGACAGCGGGCAAGCGTGAGACGTGAGGAGAAAAAGAAAAAACAGAACAAAAGAGAGACTGAAAAAGCAGCGAGGGAAGGGAAGCAACTGAAGTGCAAGAAGGTGACGGAGGTCAGGGTTAGGAGAAAGTGCAGTGAGGCAAGAGTGAGGATGTAGGGGCCTGCTTCACCCCCTCTGGGATGCCAAATGGAAGAGTCCCAATGTGTCCTTAAATATTCATGTTTAGTGTGAGTTGCAGGCCTCTCCTAATGTTCACTAGTGGCCCTAGGAGACCAGGCTCTCTATGGGTGAGTATACACTTCATTTCAAATTACAGCCTATTGTTTAGACGAACACTTATAGGTCGTTGCTTTATAGTCACACCATCCTGTGTTCATGAACTTTTGCATCTATGATTTCTGGTAGTGCTGTTTATTAGCTTAAAAAAGCATTAATAACCAACTAATATATAATATGTCATTCAAATCACACTCTTTGCTTTCAAACAACATTTCTTTATGCTTCAGTCAGTGGAGAAGCATCTCCGTTCTACAAAGGTTAAGTGTCACTCTGGGCTACCTCCTCCTCACAGTCCTTTGCCTTTAACGACAGCAGTAATTGAGATGAGATAGAGAGAAGTCATCACCCCGTGACTCCTACTGCGTCCTCATCAGGGCCCTAAAAGCCCCTTTGTCCTCCACAAGGGAGGCGTGTGAGATGGAGCTGAGAGGGTGTAGGGACCAAAGGGACTATAATACTCTGTATTTTATGCCTAGAGGTAGTGAGTGTTTGTCATCACCATGAATCATTCAAACAAAATACTCAACAGAGTCATACAGCATCCATCTTGTCCCCATACTTCACGGCTGTCACTTCGTTTTATCTTTTAGCACACTCACAGAAATGCCCGTGCTACGCTCCTTACAAACCCTCGTGTTCAAGAGCAGTAATCAATGCCATTACCAATAGGACTCAGCTCAGGGCACGACCCCCCTCTCTATCCTCCAAAGCCATGGTCAGGTGAAGAGGTGAAGGTCAAGTTGCCAGAGTGACTGTCCCAGCTGGAGCTCGACCACAGAGCAGAAGGCTCAACCCCCGTGCTCCGTCTGTTTGCGATGACCTGAGCTTTTGTTTTTGTCGTGGCTGCAGACCCCCAGATTGTGAACGGTTCCTCCTTGTGGCCCTTGTGGTCATGGTCAGCAGTGACCGGGCTGTTGGAGAGAGAGGGGAGTCACAGCAGAACAAAGACCTCTCCTGTTGGCGGCAAAGAGAGGGTTGGTCAGGGTTGGCAGGAGGGCACGGTGAAGGCTGAAGATATTGATTAGTTAGGAAAAGAAAAACATATCAGACTACTGTGGCAAAGCCCAAGGCCGCACTGTGTCTGAATAATGACTGATCCGTTGAATTACTAGCTGGGGGTGTTCTTCATAAAGCCTTTTGATGAATGAATGTTGTGATCTTTAACTTTTTTCCATTCTCCATAATATTAAAAGAGATCAATTTATTTTCAAACAGAACTAATAGGGATGAAAGCATTCCACAGTTCTGCCCTAGTTGTTCTTTTGTCCAGGCACTTTGATCCATGCTGTCTGTATTATTGTTCTGTCGCCATGGTGGTGTCTGTGTTTGTGCCTGTCTGTTTGTGCATAGACAAATTCCTGCAAACACAATAACGATGACTCATGATTTGAACTTCATACTTACGCCACAGGTTTCCTGTGAGGACAAGTACAGTATGCTGGTGAAGAAATAAGTGTCATTCATTTAGGTAATCAAAAAGGGAATTAACATACATAAATAGCTCTATTTAAAAGGTGTTATAATAAAGATTTGCTGCCTCTAGTGGACGCTGCAGGGAACTACAACACTGACAAAGTTGCGTCTTCCTTCAAAACCTTTTTGAATATTTCTAAAGTAAATTCTTTATTTAGGTATTTTTTCATTTTCCAACCAGAGGCTGCATTAGAGAACATAACCACTACCAAAAAGTGAAGCCAAAACATTTAAATCACCCCCTGGTGGCTGGTTGCAGTATTGGTCATAAACCCTGTCCCCTACATGTAAAAGAAATATATCTATATATCAAAGAACATGTCAAATAAATGTTTCTCAACATTTATGGATTCTTTCTCCTTCTTGCAGCACTTTGTAGCCTGTGGGCTGAACTTTGAGCAACTATGGTCATGATTGGCAGCTGTGATTGACCTGTGATTGGTCAGGCGGGTATGTAGGAGGAACCTCGCTACTGCAGCTCCATACTCCATACTCATACTACAAGATGTCAGCGTCTATATCAGGGATGATTTGCTTTAATTTGTACAGTGGGAGGAAGTGGAGACACCTCATCCAACTTTAAATACAGGGCAACTTTGGATAAACAGCATTTTTTTCTGTTGTCTGAAAGTCTTAAAATGCAGTTTAGATGTTGAGTTGCTGTGTTTAGATACAACAACCATAGTGCACAGTATTCCTGCACAAATCTCTTTGCACATTTTGAAGATTCACAAGAGAAAAGCTTGATGGAAACGGCAAAATGAGATAAAACTTTTTTTTAATTCACGTTAAAGTTTTTTTTCGCTCAATATAGTGAAATTGGACAGGGAAACGATTTTTCCGAATAAGTTCTGACGTGCGAACATTTAACTCGCAGTTCCTGACTTCTCTTAATTTTTTCTTGTAAGTGGCAACAGTTGTTGTTGTTTGTTGTTGTTTTTTCTCTCTTGCTCAATCTCTTCTTCTACTGTTTACTGACGGATTAGCCTACAGCAAAACATTACACTGCCATCTTCTGACCAAAGTACGTTTATGCAGCTTTGTTTATTCGCTCTAATGCAGTTGATGGAAACTTCCCTAATTTGCATTTTCTTTAATGCAACATTTCAAAATTTGGAGTTCAGGGAGTCACCCAAATTGTGACATTTTGTAGAGAGAGGCAGCAAAGTGAAATCTTATTGTACCTTTAAAATATTACAGTTCCGGCTGGCCTAGTGGTTAAAATAAGACACCGTCAGCCCTGTTGAATTCCAGCCTGGGACTTTTGTTGCATGTCATCCCTCCCCCTAACCTTATTTCACCTAGCTTCTGTTCTGTATCACTATCACTACAAATGGTCAGTGTGTATGTAGCATTGAAGCTGCATTGGCTTGTAACTGCAGGGATCCCACACCTGTGCTTAAATAAATCAGCCATACTCGTAAAACGTCTGAATACCCTGACATATGGGAAAGTGAAAAAAGTTTGACAATTACCCCCCTTCTATGAGTCTTAGTCATTTTTCTTCCCTGGCGCTACTACGTATGGATGCATTCAATCAGAAGCCATTCCCACTGAAACATGCTCTTACACAGCGAGTGAGTAAACCTTTATGTAACCGCCAGTCGAGTGGGGAGTTCATTTGATGGAGAGCCCTGCTTGATTTGTTTGTGGCTCCAGAGAGGCTTACGACACGCAAGCTGCCCCTGTTCTGCTCTGATAAATGGTTCTGGTGAGAGGGAGGAAGGAGAAAAAGTGTGTGAGAGACCTCGCCAAAGACTTTGGGGTTTTTCACAGCTTAACTATATTAAGAGACAATCCCCCGCAGACACATACACACACACATACATGTTCGTCTATCAAATATGAATACACACACAGGCACATTTCTCACACACACACCTACTGGGTGGCATTCATTGAAATAAAACAGCGCATTGATGAGGTGGGAAGCTTTCTGTTGAGGCTCCAGAGGAAAGGGTGGCTCCCCATTCCTCCACTCAGCCTCCATCATCCTGCACAATGTGTCGTGTGTTTGTGTAGTAACGCAACACTGCTGTCTTTTTGTCTTCTCCAGGCAGCGCTGTAATTGAAAGTTACCTGTCCCACCCAGCCAGTCGCCGGCAAAACACTGCCACAGCCGATTAGCTCACACTGTAGCTATGCTAATGGTCCGTGAACACACAGGGGCCCACGTGGAATGTCTGTTCATGACAATGTGTGTGTGTGTGTGTGTGTGGCTCTTTTACATCTGCCTGCCTCTTTGTCTCTGTGACTATTATGTGTAATGAGTGAGTATTACTATAGCGACCGGCTGCTGACAGGCCACACAGAACGGAGCACAGTGGTCACGCAGTCGTCCCACCAACTCCCCCACAACACACACACAGTCCTCATGTCAGGACTGGGCAGAGAGTGTGCCACTGGAACACACAGATTTGCTCCGGCTGATGGCAAACCACAGCAGTGGAGCCTGTGGTGGCCTGCATTTCCTTTAATATCCTGGCTAATGTACAGAGAGAAGCCAGGGCCTCTAGAAAGCCACTGGATCCCAGCCAGGCTTCCTAACCTACCACCACACCAGTCTTATGTAATGTTTTGAGCAGTACAGTAGGCAGTGTTTAGTGTGGGAGATGTAAATGTGACTTATATCTGGACATGGCAGTGTTTCAGCTCATATGAAAGGACTTTATTTGTCCGCACTTTTTCTTCACTAATAGGTTGCATTTGGTCTCTTGGCATTCATGGTCTCATTTTAGCTCACTTATACTGTGAGTCTGACTGCTGCAGAGCCTTTGCTTTGACAATCAAACAAATGTTAAGCTAAATTATTGTATTGGCCCAAACATAAGACGACTTCAGACTGCTCCTATTAGAAAGCACTGGGCTAACTGGGCACTATTACACAGGAACCTCCTCAGTCTCCAACTGTTGGCTGGCAGCAGCGCACAGCCAAAAAAGAGCCCAGCACACACGCCTCCATAAGGATAAATTGTCAGGTTTAAAGCCACTTTTACATCAAGCATGGATTTTTGTCTGAAAAAATCATATGGAAATTTTAAAAACTGATTTTGTGGGATCTTATGAATGCTTGCCCATTTCTGTTACATTTGTGCTGGGGGAGAAAAAATAATCCAAAAAACATTTTAAGTGGATTTCTGTCTGCGGAAATATGTTTGACCAATGCAATCCTTTGTTCCAACTGATGTGAGGTCAAAGGTCATAGCTTGCTGCCAAATTAGGGGAATTTCAGCCTTAGAGACTGCTTCCATTGAAAAAGATTTCCACAAAACTGTAAATAAAAGCTATTTATTAAACTGTCACCAACTACCTCCCTGCACATTTATCTACATAACTATCATTTTATTTTTTTATGTCATATACAGTACTGTGCAAAAGTCTGGCAGGTGTGAAAAAATGCCTAGAAGAATTGTTGCTAGTTTGAAGGCAAAGGTTGGTCACACCAAATACTGATTTGATTTAGATTTTTATTCTGTTCACTCACTTTACATTTTGTTACCTTTATAAAAATAAACTTTTAACATTTCTATTTTTCTAAGCATTCCTATTTTACAGATATTTTTTCACACCTGCCTTAGCCTTTTGCACACTGTATATATTTCTTTTAATTGACAATAAATATCTTTCTGATTCATTGATTGTTTGACAAACAGCTAAGACCAAATTAAAGGGCAATATATGGCTTGAAATCACCATGTAGCTGTGAATCATAAATGATGTTGCTGATTAACTACACAACACATTAGCATTAGGACTGCAAATTTGATGCTAATTATAGCAGCTGTGGCCAGCCCGTTTCCATGACCAACATATAATGTTGGCAAGTGCCTATCAGCTACATTACCACCTTCATTGTATCCCAGCTGCTGCAGGTCTCAAGCCATATTGATGATTCTCTGTCTGGATATTTCCAGTGGAAAATATAACATGGCCCTTTGCCATGTCATGCCTTGCAAAAAATTGCCATGCATTATATTCTCTTTTCCTGCATCATATTTTTGCATCACACTGCTGAGAAACGGCTTTTACACTTTGGTTTTTGTACAATTCTACAATGTCATTTAGCAGACGCTTTTATCCAAAGTGACGTACAAATGACAGTGAATACAACACAAGCAAGGATGAAGTCAAGAAACATAGCAAGAGTAAGTGCCGTGGGTTAAGTTTGACTCCATTAGGACACAAGTGCTTTATAGGTCGCAAGAGCAGTCAGTGCGAAACTTGTCATAGTCATCAGTATAGATCAAGAGTGAAGGTGTTCAGTAAAGGGTCTTCAGTCTCTTCTTAAAGATTGATAAGGACTCAGCGGAACGGATGGAGTTTGGAAGTTCGTTCCACCACCAGGGCTCTACAGAGGAGAAGAGTCTGGTTTGAGACGAAGAGGCCTTCAGCGGTGGAGGAGCCAGACGTCTTTCACTCGAGGAGAGAGTGGACGAGAGGGTTTGTGGACCTGAACAAAGGAGTTCAGATAAGAAGGGGCTGTGCCCTTTGCTAAGAGACAAGGCTTTGAATTTGATGCGGGCTGTGACCGGGAGCCAGTGCAGAGAGATGAGGAGTGGAGTGACATGTGCTCTCCTGGGCTGGTTGAAGACCAGACGTGCAGCCGCGTTCTGGATCATCTGCAGAGGCTTGGTGGTGCAGCAGGAAGACCCACCTGTAGCGAGTTGCAGTAGTCTAAACGGATTAACACAAGGGCCTGAACCTGGGGTTGTGTCGATTGCTCGGTCAGGTAGGGTCTGATTTTCCTGATGTTGTACAGGGAGAATCGACAAGATCGGGAAATTTACAACACATGAACCTTGAAGGTACAGATTAAACAAACAGGATATAACCTGTTAAATTGTGAGCTTAAGATGTTCTCGTGGGCAGATTTGTTACTGTTGGACAGAGGCAGGCTCGACTCGGACTTACTGTAAGTTGCTTTGAATAAAATAAAAATAATGTAGTGTTATGCTAAACTAAACTAACCGCCTGCTGGTTCTGGCTTGATGTAATTACCATAAATATAAGAGTGGTATCATTCTTCTCATCTAACTCTTGGCAAAAAAGCTAATTGGCCTCTTTCCGAAAATGTCAAACTTTTGCTTTAAGGCTACAAAAGAAAAACATAAATCAGCAGACTCTTAATGTAATACGCCACAGGGGCCGATACTTGCGCCGCTAAAGAGAGAGGATCTGTTGTCAGGCCCTCGAAGATAACAGCTCCCACTTCTTCAGCCTTATAATCAGGCCTGAACAGTGACATTTACAGATAAATGAAGGTGAAGCAGAAGCTAAAATCATAAAAAATAAGGCAGAATTCAGAGTTATAATACATACAGATGATGTAGAGATGGGGAATATTGAGAGAGATGTTGGAATGAAGTGGTGGGGGTGTATCGTAGCCTCGACTACGCAAATTAAGCATGGCTTCATGCGCAGACCATCATTTCAGGATTCACAGCAGCTGGAGAAACCGCATCTCCTCCCATGGAGCAGAGCCAGGGCCACAGCCAGACCCGAATAAGCATCATCTTTTTTATACCACAAAAGAAAAAGGGGAAAAAAAGACATTGAAGGAGAGAGGGTGGGGGCGAAGAGAACAGTTTAGAGGGCAGCAGTAAAAGGGAGGCTGTCTTCATGGGGGTTTGAGGCCGAGGAGTTGAGGAAGGAAACCACAGCAGGATTACGAGCGAGGGGCTCTGTGTTTCAGTTAAACTTTTCTCTCTCTCGGAAACCGTTATATAGACTTGCTGACCCTCTCTCCCTCAGTCAGAGCTTCCTGCCTCCGTCTACCATGCAGAACGCCTCGCTTGCTTCCAGCCAAATCACACCTCTCAGCCGAACTGTGGCAGTTCATGAATTACTCCACAGAGAGGTGTTCTTGCCCAGACTCACTCCCGTGTTTCCTACTTGCAGCTGGGGGCCACATTTTTTCTATATTCTTAAGCTTAAAACTGGCAACTTTTTAGGTTGGCTGTCACCAAGTCGCTGAGTAGGCACACCTGAGGATTGCCTGTCTGAAATCTTGGGACGTAGCAGCTGCTGTTGGCACTTTGATGAATGGCAAATAAAATAAGAGTGGGAATAGGAGAAGAAGGCTCTCTCACTGGTGTCCCAAACCTGCCGTGTTATTTCTCCTGTTCTGAAACTTCCTGTTGACTTTGGTCATGTGACAGGGGCGGTTGAGGCCAGTCATGATTGGGTGTTCTGGCCTCGTCTGGTCAGGTCTGGTTTCTCCTGGGAGGAGCTGCTCGCTTCTACTTGGCTGTCCACAGAGGTTGGTGTTAACAATGGGTAAATGTTACGGCTAGTGTGCTTTTGTGTCAACGCAGGGTAATTACACCCTGTCCAATGGTCATCCTTGGACCAGAGCTATATGCAGTGTGTGTATTGACTTTTCTTTCTGGGCCCTATACTTTTCGTATTTGACAGTTTTTCTCCGGCTGATGTTTGTTGTTTCGGTCTGGGTGGATGGAAGCGGTTTTAAACTACTTTCTCTATTAACATCTCATTTTGAAAAGCACCCTGTTAAGTCTAATTTCTGCAGAATCACCAAGCGCTGTCTTGTGTACAGTAAGATCCTGACCACCTACATTGTACAGTAGACGTCCCAGCAGCCACTCCAGCTGCTGTGCGTTTGCTGAAGCCTTTGTAATGCAGCATTTGTCATAGGAAATAAATGCAATTAACATTATGCTGTAGTTTCTGTCACATCCTGTCGCTGCCTGCATGTCGCGGTGAGGGGGTCGTGCCCTTTCTATTTATTATTTACTAATTCTTTGTAGTTTATCAGAGAGGAACGTGTTTTATTAACGCCATGGCTGTGGTCCAGAGTGACTATCTGTCTTCTCTGTTGGTGCAACATCACATTTCTACTCATCTCCTCAAATCTGGATAATGGGACAAAGGGAGAGGAGGAACATCTGCAAAGAGCCTCTGTAATTATATCTGAAGATGTGGAGAAACAGAAGGGGGGGGGGGGGGGGTATAAAGGAATAAAACGGGGGGGGAAGAGACAAAAAAAAAATCTGACTGTGAAATGACTGCCAGATTTCTATTTGTGCCTCTTGAAAGGCCTGTGTCTCTGCCGCTGCATATGGGATGTGGGATGAGAGCTCTGGCAAATCAAAGGAGCATTGGATAAAGATCTCTGGAAGCCAATGCTAGTAAACAGGCCCATAAAAGCGGCTTGCGGGGTGGAGCGTCAAAGAAAAACTTGAACGTCTGCCCACCTCCAATAAAGCCAGAGCTTCTGCAGGCGTTGGTTCCAGCGCTGCGTACGGCCAGGCGCGCGGGGCTGCCGGTGGTTTGGACCTTCCTCATTGTATCATATCCTCTGATTAAGGCCTATCAGTCATGCAGAATACTACTGTGTCTCTGATGGGTTTTCCAACTTTCCTTTGGTCTTTTTTTTGCTCTGTTTTTCATGATTTTTTTCATCACTCTTTTCCAATTTTCACCATTGCCTTTCAACCTATATTACACACATTTCAAACTCTTTATTTCCACATCCATCCTGTCATTTTCTGCAATTATTAACCACCAGTTCTCTTCAATCTAACCCACTCAACAATTCTTTTTCCAGCAAACAAGGCATGTCCCTCTGTAGCACTTGTAGCATTAGTGCTAGCAGTCAGAATCCCTGAGTCAGCAGATCTGCTCCGGCTCTGCAGCTGCCCTCATTTTTTTTGCACTTTATCGCTGCCAACTGTCGTTGCACACTGTGCTTTTTTTTTTTCCTCCATCAAGGATGTAAGTGTTTGTGACATTGTGGCTAGAGGGGGGCGGAGGTGTTGAGGCCAAACTATTTCATTTGAAACAACTCAAACCCGGTAGCATTCCTATGCAGGCAACCCTCCTGCAGTTTGCCCAAGAAGGAAAAAAAAAAAAGGAAATAGAAAAACATGGCTGTGAGCTTTGCGGTAGAGGGAGGCTTCATGCTGTGTGGCATTTGTGTGTTGTTGTTTTTCTTTTCGGTGAGCAAAGTACTTCACACCACAGAAACACCCTTTACCTTTAACACTGATAACGATACACTCTGCACACTGCATTTAGTTGTCCTCACACTGCACAATTGCATAACAATACAAAATTTAAAACTGAACCCTGCAAATACAGAAAACACTGTGTTTCAAGGAAGGCGCCTGCTTTGATGTCCTAATCTTTTAGCGATTATATTGCACTGAAGCTTAAAATTTACGTCACATGTGATGCAAAATGTGGCAGATATCTAATATATCCTCACTTTGTCCCTGTTAATCATCCCCAGTGTCTGTGGCAAAGGCATCTCCCAACAAAGAGCGCTCTGTGTGGACGCAGACGGAGCAGTGCCCTCCAGTGGTGCAGCAGCTTAAAGGGGGCCCTTCAGAGCCGCTCAGCTTTACATGCATTCCTCCTCGGTCGTAGTCAAGGGCTCCTGGCTGACAAAGGCACACACAGCAGCCTTAAAAAAAAAATCTGTTTCCACCACAGTCTGAGGAATGTTTATCAGTGGTAAGCACACTACCCTGGAAGCATATGGTGTGGTTTCACTGCTTTGGGTGCACAAGAGGTGAACTTAAGGAAAAGTCGTATGATCATACAAGACCTAACGGATGGTTGAACATGTGAGTTTTTAGAAGTAAATTCTGCTTTGTGTCGCTCACCAATTCATCACATCAAATCACCCACAAGTTACCCTTTACTTTTGACACCTCCCTGTGAAATGCCCTTAAAACACACACATGACTCACATAAATTCATGGGTACACACGTACAAAGATATACAGTATATAAACAGTGTATATAGCTGCCAAGCGGTCTTACAGTAATAGAGTATTTGGTCACCACAACCACCCAGATCAGCGTGTCATGTGTCTCGACCTAGATTCTGATTGAGCAAGACTAACCAAGACACACTAACCAAGGCTAATTGGCACATAATCTATTTGGGCAACACCTGCTTTCATTATAAGTTGTACCACATACTTTGTAACCCACACCTTGGTGCTCCTATTGTGTCATTAAAGACTTTATTTATTTTGACACAATGGTGCCGAAAGGTAAATGAGTGCTTTTATTCCAGTACTGTGCTTACAGTAAGTACAGTTGTTGTGTTCTTGTTGCGTATTACCATTTGATGCTTCTTTATACTTCTTCACCTCATTTTAAAGGATTTAAGGATTTACTCTACTACATTTATTTTCAGATTAGTAACTTAAGTTTTCAAATTAAGATGCGATAAAAAGAAATCTTCACCTCAGTTAATTGCAACACATTACTGCAAGAAATGCTTACTTGTTTTTGAATTTATAATAATGGACCAACTAAAATACCATTAATAGCTAATAACTTTTACTTTTTAGTATATTCTCTTGCCAATACTTGTACTGAAGTATCCTTTGAAAAAGCAGGAATTTTACTTTGACTTTTAAAAAGCTAATTAAATTGAGTGAATACTTCTTCCACCACTGCAGCCTAATACAGGACATAATAACATGGACACAAAAGGTAGAATAAAGCCTGAAGCAGCACAGCAGAACATAGTTGTTTTTGTTCATGTGTTTTATTACTGTATATTGCATTATTTTATATAGTTTTCACTCCCTAAAACTATATTTACATGACACACTCCCAAAAAGTTTATGCGCAACATTTGGAAAAAACACATAAATAATATATATTAATTTAATAAACTCCTTTCAAAGAGTCCACAAACTCGTCATATGTACACACAGGCTCCTTGTCTCTGTCAGCGAGGCCTCCGGTGCCCTCTCTTTAATGACCCTCTCCCCAGTAGGCCTCATTAACTTCTCCTCAGGACAAATTAGGAGGTGTTACACATGTCAGGGGTCACTCTGCTGAACTCCTATGGCAGTACACGACTCTCCCAAATTCACAACACATGTTCACATCTTCTGTAACCCTAAAAGGTGTGAACTCAAAGTTCACCACCTCATTTAAATCCCTGTTTGCTGGTGCGGCTCAGCCTCGCCGAGTCACTGGAAAGCAGGGACAGTTTAATCAAGAGTTAACAGAAAGGAGTTTCTGCAATGTGCACTGTGATGGACAGTTGTTTATCTGTGGTCCAGTGAAGCTGGATATAGAGTAAAGGACAGTTGACATCATGAAACACTGCAGTGAGTGTGTATAATGCAGTGAAAAGAAGAGGAAATTGTACTCCAGTGGTGCACAATTTATTTATTTTGGTGGTGTGCTGCACATTCCTGGCTAATATATATAGGTATTATGATATTTTTAGTTTTAGGGGACATTTTTCTTTGAGGGATATCATATTGAAATAGTAGTTCATAGATAAAAGTTTAATCAAAAGCAGCATTGTATAAAACAATGAATAATTCACACACTTGCTGAAAGGAAAGGCCCTTTAGTAATTTGGTAAATTGGTTCACATTAATAAATGATGCATTTAAATCTGCTGGTTCCAAACTTTTGCAGTATGAATTAAATCAAACACCGTTTGTTTTACAGTGAACATTGATAGTGAAATAAGAGCCCACCGGATAGGATTCATATAACCCTGCACTCTTTGGAACAAATGCACTTGTTTATTTTGGTCTGTACCCCGTGATTTCTCGATTGTAAGTGTAAATTACATGTCGCCACCATTAAATATTAAACCCAATGGAGCGTGAATAATTAATGGCATCACTTCTTATGCAACGGTGGCCGAGAAGTTGGCCCAGAAAGGCCCCTTGCATTAGGCTCTGCTTGAGGTTAGAGACTGTGGCCACCGTACCCACCCATTTGTTTTTAGCGGGCTGATGGACGTTTGCAGGAAGTTCGTAAAAAGAAGATCTCCCCCACCAGAACAGCATCGTCTTGGGCAGGGAATGGCAGAGTGCTGAGTGGATCTAAGTGCTTCTTCAACCACAACTAAGTATGTTCTGTGGACCTGAGGACTCTCAAGCTGTGGGCAGGATGGGTATAATGATTGGTTTGGAGGAGAGAATGGTGTGTGTTTGTCTGTGAGTGTATGTGTGAGTGTGTGTGGACAGAGTGGTACAGGGTAGGTTACCCACATGGCTTCCAAAGCCTGTAAGCTGTTCCCTCTGCCCCCAAAAGTGGTGTGTTTGGGGTGGCTCTGGCATGTCAAAGTGCTACCGCTTCAAAAGTTTATTCAATAAATGGACAGCCATAATTATTGTGACGATAAAAGCTCCAAACCACTGATGGAATTTGATCATAAATATGACTTCCCTGACATAGGCCCAGAGAGAAAATGGCTCAGTGGAAGAGTGTATGATGATATAAGGCTAGAAACAAAGCATCATAGTAAACGCTGTGTTTATTGTCAATCATTGTGAGCTGCTTTAACTGTCCGATAGTGTGCATTACTACTGTACTGTGTACTATAGTGCAGGGAGCTGTAAAAGTCTCTCCCTATACAGTTCAACAGTCTCTCTCCAGCACACTTAGCTCCCCCTGGCACTAATCAATACAGCTTAATAATAACCTATAATCAGTCTCGTCACGTTGGGAGTGATGGTGACTGATAGGCCTCTGCTGTCCGCCTGGCGCTCCTGCTGACGCTAATGCACCGACTGTCTATGAACGACTGTTTATTACTCAGTAAGGACATTTGGAAATAGCCTGATCAATAATGAATGGTGCTCCCTTAACTCTGCTGCACGCATGGAGGAGGCAGAGAAATAACATGTAAACAACAAAGCATCTTGTCTAATGTGTCGACTCCAAGCAGCAACGTCCAGCTCTGAAGAGTGGAGCCAATGTGGAAAGAGTAGAGTCTTAAACCTGCATTATTTCTAATGGCCAGCAGGGGGCAACTCCATTGGTTGCAAAAAGATGTCCGATTGTATAGAAATCTATGAGAAAATGAATACCACTTCTCACTTGATTTATTACCTAAGGAACCATTTTACCAACGAGTTTTAGGTCTCGATTGCTGGTTTCAAGTCTTCTTCAATACAGCTTGATGTTCATTTCATAAAATAATAATATTATGAGCCCCTTTCATAATGAGGTCCCGCAAATGTCCCGATATATTGCCGCAAAGATCTTTTCGCCTTAGGTCGTTCATAGTGATCCCGCGAAGGTGTGATATTCGTGCCCTTTCATAGTGCAGTCCGGCGTCGCGGAACGAGGTGGGAGGATAGTATGAGGAGACAGAGCAGCAGCGGTGCTCATAGGGAGGACCCATCATCAGGCATCAAGTTGTTTCTAAGATTTTCAACTTTGCTCCTAAAGTAATTGTTAAAATAATTGGCAATATCAGTTGGTTTTGTTAAGAAAATACCATCATTTTCTATAAATGATTGTGTCTGATGTGATGACCTTCCCATTATTTCATTTAATGTTTTCCAAAGTTTTTTCCATTATTTTTAGAATCATTAATTTTACTCTGGTAGTATTCTTTCTTTTTATTTCTATTCTGTTTAGTCACTTGATTCCTTAATTTACAGTAATTTTCCCTGTCAAATGGTAAGCCAGATGTATCAGCAACCTTTTTTGCCTCATTACGCTGTGCAATCAGGATTTTTAAATCATTGTTGATCCAAGGAGCACCTTTTACTCTTACAGTTGTAAGAGTAAAAGGTGTTAGACATCACACGTGCTGTCAAATATCCCCCTTCGCCCTGATGGCCCGTTCATAGTGGTCCTGCTTCCAACAGTCCTACCAATTTTCCACCTCTGTGACAAGGGGGAAATTGGTGGGATCATTTGATCCCGGCATCCCGTTTGGTGCGCGTTCATAGTGGAGGCCAGACGTTACAGAAACGGCACTATGAAAGGGGCTATGGTCTCATTTAGATTAAAATGGACAGTAAAGCAGGGTATGCTTTAGGACTTTATGATTGACAAGTCACTACCACAGTGACCTTTTTATTTAGGATAGAGGCATAACAAGGTGTATCTATGACACTGTTTACATTTAAACAGCCGTAAACTTGTTTTTGGGTGTCGTCCATGTTTTCTTTGTAGAACTTTGATCCTTTCACAGTTTGTTTTCAGTTCAAAGTTAATTGTTACATTTTGGTTGCATAAAAATGACTTGTTCAGTTTTACTAAAACAAACAACTTTTTCCAGTAAGTATATTTTGTTTTCAGTCTGTTTATCGTTCATCAAAATGGGCGTTGCCATCACACAATTTACATGAAAGTTGTCTGTACCTTACTAACCGAGCTAGCTAGTGCTATTCTAAAGGTATGTCTCCCTGCAGGGCTGGTAACCTCCCCAGCTTCACTCTTACATCTAATTATGGTCACTTCTGGCTCAAAAAAAACCATGATGTCGACCGCCAAAATGCCAAGCTCTAGGCTTCAAAACCGTAGACCACAAACGAGTGGGTGACATCATGGTGTCTTCATCCACTTCTTTTACATAAATACAATAAACAATACAATACAATAAATGGTTTACTTCAATATGAAGAGTTTTACAACAGTGAGGGTGAATAATATCCTTCAAAAGTGCAGATGTTCTCTGTTCTCAATTATCTCAATTTTTAATAAATTAATCAATAGCAAGATACTTAGATTCTTTACTTAATATTCTCAGTATTTTAAAAAGTTCATTATTTCCTTGAAATGTAGTGCAGAGAAATCGATTAACATCAAATGGAAAATGATGAATCATGACTGACTGAACCACTAATTACTATCTCCTGAAGAGAATGGATGAAAGAGCAGAGCACTGTATTTTTCAGCTATTCAAATGGCTTGATTCATTTAAAACATGACCTCCAGTGATTAAGGTAACGGACATTAGTTGCTGTGAAGCTATAATTATGTTTCGTGGACTGAGGTGGCCTTGCCTCTCAATAGAGAGCCATTTCATATAGTCAACACACTTTGATTCTGGCCACTGAATGGTCCTTTTCAGCTGACACTCTCACTTTCAAACAGTGAGGGCGACAGATATATAAAAGCAGCTCTTCAGGTCTCAGAAAATATTTTGGGAAACCAAAATAGCCTGGCACTTATGAGAGAGTGAGCAGGAAAGAGAGAGAATGACACTTTTTTTTAAATGTAACTGGAAGGGCGACAGGCAGTATATCTGACTGTTGAAATCTCACTGGAAGGAGAAAATGTTTATTTTTTTCCTTTTGGCCACAACTTAAAAACCCAAGGAGTCTGCTGTCCCCCTCTCTCCACCGTCTGATGGTTCTGTGTTAGCGTCTGTGCCTCCAGAGTCGTCGGGCCGGGGGTTGGCGGGGGTGTCTCTAAAAGTGGCTGAGGTTTCCCCAGGACCTGTTTGGGCATACCGAGACCATCCTGTGCTGAGCCCTTACCGAACACTAGAAGTAGAGAGAGAAGAGACGCCCCGTCGTCTACCCATCTCTGTCAAAATATTTGTTCCACATGGATGGGGGGGCTCGTCGTGTGTATGTGTTTAATAGGATGGTCAGTGGGACTTGTGGTGCTTCATGTGTGGGCACTGCCCAGGCTGTCTTGCCACCCTTTGCAACCACATACGCTCACTCATCTCACCTTTGCAGGACGAGTGTATGTCCGTCCCTGTCCACACACACACACACCAACACCGGAGTCAGACCACCCAGGCAAGTGGGGAACCATGAGAAGGCCACTTTATGCTCCCAGACAGCCCAGTCCGACCACAGTGGCGCCCCTCTAACACCCATGCAGCCGCTATTACCCACAGAGCCTGTGTGTGTGTATGCATATGCATCTGTCAGTCTATCCGCCTGCATTGACAAATGTGTGCGGACGAGGTAGTGACTCTTCTCTTTATATTCTGCCAACCGCAGGCTCCAGCACATTTAACTGGGTTAATTTAGTTAAATGACTCCAGTGCAACATCAGACGTTTTCACCTGGCAAACTATGAGGTGTTAGCATCAAGTCCGGCCTCAATCATTACTGCCAACGCTTTCTCTCGCACAACTATTATCCTTGATAATATTTATCATGCTGGTTTGTGTTGATAGAAGCAGAATGGGAGGCTGGATCGGTCAAAGTGCTGACATTTATCCTGTGTGTTTTGTGGCTGCGATGGTTGGGTCGGAGGCTTGTCATGTGACCGCCTCTGCTTTGTTCTATCTTTGTCTGTAGACCATCACCCAACCATGATCGAAATTGCCAGGGACAAATTAGCCACACATGTTGAGTAACGGTTACAACAATTGATTGGGCACAGCTTGAGGGGAGTTTCTATGTGTGTGTTACTGTGATCGAGCATATGCATGTGTGGTGGTAGTTTTATGAATGATTGTGCTCATGAATTAAGCTTGTGTGTATGCAGAGTAGCGTTCACTGCCAGCTGCTATTTGCACACTGCAACTTTTTCACTTGTTTGTGTTCCTCATCTTCATCTTCGTATCGATTCTTTGTCAGTGATCAACAGTCAGCCGCTGACATTTTTTTCCGGTTGCTGTGACATTCCTGATGAGGGAGGAGGAGACGTCAGGGAATTGCACCAACAAATCTGGAAAAGCATGAGTCATTTTCTGTGATGCTCTTCCAACCAAGCCTCCCACCACGCCACGCATGCCATGGCAGCAGCTCCACCTTTGATTAATGACTTCTGCTATTGTCGGCCCTCATGCCTATGATCTTTTAATAAAGTTTGTTTTTGCGCCCAGAAAGCTGGTTGGACTCACTGCAGTGACTCATGGCACGGATGTTGCTCCATCACAAACAGTACAGAGTAAAAATGCTCAGCTTCTGTATACATTTGGAGTAAATATAATCATTCATTGAAATATTCTGTTGTGATTTGATTTGCATCTGTTTGTCAGCCGCTGCCGTCTCTGTTGGGGAGAATACAGTAACATTTTCATACTAGTTAAAGGGACACACCACTCTCCAATTCACTCAGCTAGCAGATAGAGTAATAGAGTAAAAACAGTTTTTAATGTCTTTTGTGGCTCTGATGGGGCTTTCAAAAGTTTGAAAAATAGCCCTGATTAAGTAATTTGCATAACAGGAAATCTGATTTTACCCAGGGCTGAAAGTCAGGATACATCATCAGTTTAGATTTTTTTGAAACTATCATTTATGAAGCAAAAAATGGATTAGCCCTTTTACCATTAGCATAGCTTCAACTACAAACCATTCTTGTAAACTGAAGTTATGCAAAATATTATATTTTCCCCAAAAAATCTATTGCATGACAATGTCAAAGGTCACGTGCATAGGAAGACGACTATGGAAACGGAAATATTTACAGTATTTAAGGTTTCCAAAATAGCAATATTTTGCTTTATTTCATTCATTATGTAATGCACTGTGATTTTGTCTAAACTGATTTTTACCACACCAACTTACCAAATGACGTTTCATGTGCTGTGTTTAAAAGTGGTCACCAACTGGAAAAATGAGAACGAAGGAAAAGAGGAAAAATAGAAAGTACAAACATTCTTAGAAACCATTGCCATTGCAGACGACACGCCAGAGGATGATGAAACCACCGGTGTGTGAGCTGTCCATTCAGGGACAGAGCCACCTATTTATTTTTCTTTCCTGCCTTCTGATTGGCCGGCGGAGGTGTGCGGCCAGTGAGCGGCGAGCTTCCCTTCCAGAGCCTGATGACAGATCCAAAGGATAGTTCCCTATCCCTCTTGTTACAAATAACTTCCTCTGACATGTTTGGGCACGCTGACAATGTTTTGAGTGAAAACAGCTTTCAGGGTTGGATGGGATACAAGCTTTCAACCCCTAGGGTGGGCTACTTCTTCAACTGCTGCTTTATCCCTCTGAAGAGAGAAAGCAGGAGGGAACAGAGAGAGACAGAGAGAGACAAGATGAGGATTAAGGACTGCACAAGACAGCGCAGCACAATGAATAAAAGCAGTTGGGACTGTTAGCGTTTTGGCTTTACCAAATGACACAGGCCTGTTTTTTTGCTTTAAAGACAGCAGGAGGAGGGAGGGGACGAGCTGGAGCAGAGGTGTGTCATTGTTGACACAGACAGAGAAGAATGCCTGGACAGTTTTCCTCTGTTGCTGTGACTGGATCCACTTCTGTGGTCTGGGATGTGTGTTTAGAAGCAGTTCCAGGTCGTTGCATGTGATCTGTGTCGTGGGCACAGACAGGCTTTGTGTCTGCACTCTGTCCTCTGGGTTGGAAATCATTGAGCAGAACACGTTCCTCTCCTTTGTGTTTACCACAAATCCTTTGTTTTGAACCAGTGTAGGCTTATAAGCATTGTTTTTGCTCCTTTTTTAAAAGTTGATTACTAATTGACCATTTGATAAACCCCTCCCGCTCAGACAGCATCTCTCTAATCATAGCTTAGCAAGCGTAATCTATTGTACTCTGCATTAAAACATTTGAGAGTGGTGCCTTTTTCTTTTTGGCCTTCCAAAAACCAAACAAGAGTGTAAAAAATTGACTAAACAGTGTGTGTCTGCTTTAAAGCACCACTCGTTAGCATTTCCGGTGAACTAGTATCCTGCCGAACGTAAAGTTTCACTTGTAAAACATTATAAACTAACTTTATGGAGTTACAGGTTACAATTATATATTTTTGTGTGATACTTCCCTGATGTGTTGAAGATAGTCCTGGGTGGTTTGAAAGTTTAGGGTAACATTAGCCACATTTTGCTAATTTGGGAAGTTTACACTCCAGCAGTTCAAGCCAACGTTTCCTGAGATAGTGTTTGCAAAACACATTGGGTAGTTCTTATCCTAAGAGCCCTTCTTCTTATGATGTTGTAAGTAAGCATGTTTGGAAATACCCTGTTTTAAACACCCTGTCTGGGTTATCTTATAAGTATGTAAGCTAAGCCTGAGAGAGTTATGCTAGCTTGAAATATGAGCTTGATGATAATAGCCTTGTTGTCATACTTTTAATTCTTGGATTGACTAGTCCCACAACAGCGGGGTTTCTTTATTTCTATGGATCATAAACAGGTGGGAATGTTGTCTTTTTGTGTGGGATATTTTAGCATAGCCTTATTCTTTTAGCATGATATGATGCATGTAGCCATCAAGTAGATATTTCATCAACCCATGGAGCTAATGTCAGCCTAATTAGCTAGCTAGCTACAGTTGATTAAATCTGCTGCCGAAACCCATAAATTATTTTGTGTTTTAGCACTTTCCCCCAGCTCAAAGTCAGTGTTTTTTTTTTAAAGTGATTTTTAAAAACTTCAAAATTGACAAGTGGGTGTTTTTTTCTGATGTATTTTAAGTCGTACAACAAAACATGAACATCTCTTAAGTTAAGACCTTATTTCAGACATCTAAGTCTGCCCTTCATTTTTTTACCCCTCTCTCTTTCCCTTTTCCCCCCTCTTTTTATCAGCTGTCCTATGGGGCACGTTTTTATGATCAGGTCCGTCGGAACGCTGGTATGTTCTCCTCAATTGCCTAATCAGAGGAGATGGTGAAATCAATGAGCTGGATGGATCCTAACAGGAATCTGAAATGAACACCAGCCCTGAGGATCAATGCGTGTCTTCGCCTCTGTCTATGTGCAAGTGTGAGGGGCTGAAGAGGTTCGACCTTTGCCAGGACAGCAGCACTTTATGCGTAGACTGTATTGAATCACTTTTGGGAAATGATAGAGGGGGAGGAAGGGGAGGACAGAAGGGGTGTTAATTAGAGGTCGAAGGCCTGCACAAGGAGTCAGCCACCACAAGCCACTTTACTAAAATCAGAGCACAATCTTTTGAGGCCGAATCAATCTATCTATCGTATGAAAGAACAACTGATCCTGTACAATCAATCACAGCCACCATGAAGGACATGGGAGTTGAAGTGAATGCATATTGATTTAGTCTACGGCAATTGTATTGGAAACCAAAGGCAATAAAAAAACATTTTGATGGCGACGGCAGTGGAGGAGCTGACAGATAAGATAAGCAAAGAAGCAAAAGAAAACCACATGGATGAGAGGTGAAGAGAAGAGAGACTCAGGAGTGGTTCGTCACCATCTCTTCACCATCTGGTCCCCATCACCTCTGCCATGACTCCAGTGATGTCACTCTGAGGGGAGATGGTACCAATTAGACTAAAGACAACTCCTGAACAGGGAGATATGGGCTCAGTCCCAGGTCTCTGCATCTGTGTTGCACAGTCAGTGGATCAGAGGCTTAGTAGGAGGGCAACTTTCCACCAAAGCCAGGCATGTACATGCTTCTATCTATGAAGTATTGATTCTATAATCGTCATAAAGGAAAGGTGCAAAGCAAATCGCATTATCGTTATTCTGCTTTGTAGATTATGGCAGTCTGGCTGGGAAAATCCACCACATTTTAAAGCTCTTCTGTCACCTCAGGAGTGAGACGAGCAGCGCTGGCTCTCCTCTTATTTCTTTATCAGAACAGGAGACGGCTCAAGCGCTTTCCCAGAATCTGTCAGGGCCCAGCGAGCACAACGCTTCATCCATCACAGGAGCCAGCTCCACAGGCTTTTCATTTTACTGGGGAGGCCCATTTCAGAGGCCAGGCCCATTAAGTTTTCACATTCGTGTCCCAACGCCTGTCATTTGACTCACATCAACCGAAACGCTCTTTCATTCTCGCTGCATCTCCCTCTCTATTCCTCACGTCCCATTTATCTTTATTTCTCTGCTTCTCCCACTTTGCCCCCCATCGCTCCATCACTTTTCTCACTTCTAATGAGGAGTGAGCTCGTTTTGAAAATTATGATGTGATCCTGAGGTCAAAGCTGCAAATGAAACACACGTTTCTGAGCTCACCCAAGACATAGGATGTGCAAGACTTCCAAAATAAAGCTGCTCTAGTGTGTGCGTGCATATGTGTTGCTTTCATAGTGTGACTATTAGCTCTCGGTTATCCCACATAAACAGAACATTGTACTGTAATTGCTGGTTTAACAAAACAATTTGCCTTAATCCTCCAGTCACGTGCATACAAAACAAAAGAGTGAGCGCAGAGCTGGTCTTGCTCAGCAGTTAAGCAGAAAATTTCTGGATCTGCTGAATGGCTGAATCGACCATCTAAACACTATCAGGTTCCTGCGATTACTCTATTTCCCCTCCTAAAAGCATGGCGTGCAGCGTCTGTCGTTCTGGAGGGCCAGATCACAGGCTAACATTGTTGACAGTCAGATTTAGTCTTGGAACAGACCTGATGCCTCAATCGCTTTTTTCCCCTTCATCTTCTCTGACCATTTAAAAGTGGTTCTGGTATCACTGCCAATCATTCCGCAAACATTTTCCCTAATAGGAATCCGATGACTCAAGGCAATTTATCCCTCATTCATGGCGCTGCCTAAAATTGTTGTGAGGCCGCAAATTTGGCATGATAACATTTGGTCTCAGAGGAGGCGCAATGGCGTCTCTGAACGATCCTTGTTATGGTCTCTAATGTAACACAGTGATGCAACACCAACTACTGCTACAATATGTCCCATAACTTACATTGTGTGTCACTTATTGAAAATGGTGCTTTCTCTTACAAATTAAAAGTTAATATCTGAAGCAATTAAATGCACCGTTGCTCAATTCTGTACATTCAGGGGTTTTATAAATATAGTCTTTCTGGTACTGATCTGAACAGTAGCTTGTTGACTTATTAGCTTGTGTTAGCTCATCTTGGCTCACTGACATTATTGAGCTGTCTGAAGATTGATCTGTTCTCAGTTGTAAATTTGTGAGTCCTACCCTGCATAGGATAGAATAATTAGTCAAGTTTTGATGGTTTAATAATCATGGAATTAAGGTAGGCTAACTTCTGTTTATGGTCCGGTGTTTCTCACCAAACCTTTTGGTTAAATAAATATATTCAATGCATTTAAATCTTCATAAAACATTTGTGGCACTGTTTTTAAGCCTCTGCATCTGTGACAGCTGTTGCTAGGGACGTTATCCACCAGAATGGGACAGACACACAACCTGAAAACATTTCTCAGGAATGCCTTAAAGGAATTTCCTTAACTTCTTCAAAGCTAAACTGATTAGATAGACCTCACAAAACACCTTTTGGCCACAAATTAAGAATTCATATGCTAACTAGAAAAGTTAGATCTCCACCCGGCATTGACTATCTCCTTCGTGGTGTAGTCCTAAAAACAAGTCGTTTGCTTGATGTTTTCTGGACGGACCTGACAAAGACTTCAGACTGTTTACACATCAGCATCATGATGTAGTTATTGTGCATCCATCTGATCTGTTTATTGCAGTAAACCACAGTAAACCTCTTTCCCACACAGTGCTGTATTTTTTGGTACATTAGCATTACTGGCCAATCAGTTGAATAGCACTAAAGCAGCCAGCAGGCTGAACATGCTAGTAGAGATACAAACACAATAGGGATCTGCTTTTTAGAGCATTACTCCATAGCACCACAATTGGTGAAAAACTCCACAGGAAATTTTTGTTTTTCAATTTATGGCCTGCCTTATGCATTAAACCTTCACAAACCTTGACATTTATATCTTAACCAGAAAGCAAATCATTTGGTATGCATATCATTGTTATAATTAAGAAGAAATGTATGTAATCTTTGTGTAAATGCTGTCAAACATGTGTATATTATATAAAACCTAGCTGTCAGTTTAAGCCCAAACTGAAAAGCCACTAATGATTTTATAAAACACTCAACAGGTATTCAATATGTTTCATAATTCCTGAAAAACTTCTCAGTTAATTTAAAAACCTGCCTACACTGATGACATTTAGTTCCCTGCAGCTCTTCATTACAAAACATGCCACACACTGTAGTAAATCCCATGTAGTATTTCTGTAATAGGTGTTCTGATTGTAACCACAGCTCCCAACTCATTAGACATGAACAGACATGGCCACGGTTGGGTTTTGCCATCTCATTTGCATGTTTTCATTGTTTTTGTGCCAAACAGAAATTTATGGCACTCCACATCAGACTGCCAATAAGGCGGGATTGAAAGTAAACACACTGAACATTCCTGTGTGCGTTGTGATTGTGGTACAGTGTGTTCTGGGGAAGTGTTTGAGGCATGCGCTGCCCTCTGCGTGTCAACACTCGACAGTAAGGGTCCAAAGAGAGAGTATTGATTAGGGGGCGGCAGTCTGCAGGCGGTTTATTTACTCTCCTCTGCAGCTTGCAATTTGCAGGGAGGAGCTGAAAAAACCTCCTGAACGGACTCTTTGTCGATTTTGACCTTTTCTCCTCTCTTATCCCTCGCTACCACTCGAACCTCCATCCAGGAAGGAAGCAGTTGTTGTGAAACACTCGGCCGGTTTCCTCTCTGCATCATCTGTCAGCTCTCTCAGAAAAACAAAGACAGAAGTGGTTTTGGACGTTGTTCTATCTATCCATCAGTGTGTTTGGGTTATCTTGCAAAGCACCAAACATTTAGTTTGAAGTCCTTTTTTTTGCATATGTGCAGTGCACTTTTATTTAATCTTTGCATTTTGACTCGTTCACTCTTTCGCTCTCTTCTCCTCTCTCTCTCTCAGCTCTTTAAGGTGTTTACATAATGAACATATTGAATTTGTTACTGGGCCCTAGTCTTATTTCCACTTCGCTCTGGGTAAATAAAAGGATAGACCCTATATTAAAACATATTTTTAAAATTATATGATAATTAAACCAATTAGAAGTTGTTTATGGGCCCGTGCTTGGGTTATGGCCACTTTGGGCATACCATTGAACAATGTGGATCTTGTTTGGCTGACGTTTGAAGCGGTTTGGCTGTTTGGAGGGTCCTGTTAACTGAGACTTTTAAATAGCTGCTTTTTGAAGCCCTGTCGTACACTCCGCACTCAGCCCAATCCGTGGGCTCCTGGAAACCCGAGGGGAACATTATCAAATTTAACACAAAAACACATTCTGTTTTATATTTTGTCAACCATATCCCCTCTTCCAGCCCGCCCCAATAAAAAGACACTAGTCCCTTTTTTTCTACTAGAGCTCCACCTACTGTATTTCCGCATCTTCGTCTTGACTAGAAAGTGTTGATCAAAGTTGGCCGTGACTTAAATAGACGCCAGTGTGTTTCACATTGATGAATCATGTGAATCCCTTTTATTCAGGTCTAATCTTAACTGTATTAGCACCTTCTTTCACAAGCATCAAACTAGAACATTTCCCCTTAATTCATGTTAACTTATGCTGTTACAACATTAAATGTATAGAAAACTTTTCAGTTAAAAACATCTTATTAATCTAAAACATTTCAATGCACACTTTCTTTTTACTTGAAGTTGAGCAAAGACGTGCAAGAAACCATGCATCAGCGCCTCTCCTCCCGTACATTTCAGAGAAGGCTTTCACAAACCACTGGTAAAAATGTTTGTCTCAAGTTAATGGTCCTCTCCTCACACTTGAGACCAAACAGAACAAACAAAAAGCACTTATGTCAAACAGCATCCTTCATTACATAGGAAAGAGAATGTTTTATTAACTCTAAATAAGCCCCACACCTATCGTAAACACCTATATTACTGTAATGCTATCAATAAATGAGCGAGAGGAAGCCTTTCAGCCTGATAAACAGCAAACAGCTCTCCATTTGCCTCTGACTAAAATGATTTAATGGCCAGATTGAATCAGTGAAATTAAGTTGTTGTTTCAGTTCCAATGTATAAGCTGCCAGGCCTGAGCCATTGGGAACTTGCAGTATGTTTCTCTAACTCCAGGTAACTGTAACTTCTGAATATTTCCTCCCAACAAAACAAAACAAAACACAGTAAAAGAAATTACATAAACTAAATACAGAAAAAGGTTTTCAGACATATCTGGAAATCAATAAATAGTATTAAAAAGCTTTTTCCACGCAGAGACCAATTCCTGTCCTGGACATACATAGACAGGCCCGTCTCATTTCAAAAGGAAATAGATGAATGTGATTTAAGGTCACAGACACAGAAAAAGTAAAAATGGTCGAGTGAAAGATAAAAGTAAAAATAAAATAAATGTTTTTTAATAAGAATAAAAAATATTGAAACAAAAAATAATTAAAAAAAGATTTTATGTCATATTTTTATTCTTTACTTTAAGGTGATTGACCCAGTGCAGCCACCATAAATTTATGTCCCCATGCCAGCAACAACCAATGCAGGAGGCTTTATGTCGTCAGGCTGTCCGTGAAAGCGATATCTCAGGAGCCTTTGGAGGTCAAAGGTCAAGGTCACTGTGAACCCACAAAATACTTTTTTTTTGCCATTATTAAACAATTCATACACTAATTTGATAAAATTTCACACAAACAACCTATAGGATAAAATGGTGAAGTGATGAAATTTTATTTTCAAAAAGTCAAAGGTCAACTTCACTGTGACATCAAAAACTCTTTCTTTGGCCATAACTCACGAACAGAAGAGGAGTCATCTGGATACTGAAATGTTGATACCAATTTTGAAATTGTGGTGGATTTTAGTTTTTAGATGTATTTTAAGGAATTCTATATTTTTTGCAGCAGCATCAAAATATATCTGAAGCATGGTCTACTGTCATGGCTACATATGAGTCTGGAGACACAAGGATGTAAACTGCAACTTGATTGGTTTCAGAATCAGAATCAGCTTTATTGGTCAAGTATGTGTGGAACATGCAAGGAATTTGACTCCAGTTATACAATGCTTTCAGAGGTACTTATAGGAAAAGACAAATTGTTAAACACAGAATAAACTGAGCAATTGGTTAAAGAAAAAGTGCACAAATAAACAAGAAACAAGAATGTACTTACATACAAATAGTTATGATATAATGCACCGTCGCCCACGAAGTAAAATATTTTTTACCTATTTCCATGAAATGATTTTGACAATGTAATTTATCCTTGACAGATAAAGTGTATATCATCTCAAAACTTTATTAATCAATCTCTTCCAAACATCACAATGAAAATGAAACCACAATTAACAGATGACTGTGTCAGAAAACTAAATTATTCCAACTTTATGGGCAACCGTATATATACAAGTAGTGGATGATTGGTCTGGCAGAGGTGATAAATAAAGTTTTTTTTTCTTTTTCCAACTAAGGAAAGTATAAAGCTTCATACTTTAATTGCTCCATTTTCATTATTTATTTAACAGCATTATTTATTGATGTATTCAGTCATTTCTTTTAGACTTTTAATTGCATTTTGTTAGATTCAGGGCTCCACGTGACCTGTTTTTGATAGACCTCATACTTTGCCGGCACATCCATAAATCTGTCCGCTGCCTCTAATATTGTCGGGTGCAGAAAGACACAGCATCATTGCAGCATCACGCTGCACGATAAGGCCTTGTTTACTTTTGAAAACAAACGACTAGGCTCATGCCCATAAAGAACCCACATGTCTTCATGTGTGGGAGGACTCCCAGGCCTGCACTCATACCTCTGGTTAACCATTATCTTACATCAGGTTTAGCATGCTAGGCCGCAACCCAGATCAGGCCTGAAATGGGCGGTTGATGTGAAGAGTGTGTTGTTGGGGGTCGAGCGGCGTAGGTCGGCATTAGCTGCAGCAGCAGTACCGCTAGTCCTGCTCGGGGTATTTTTAACTGTCAGCACTAAATGCCTCATTCAGCCCCGGCATACCCCCCCACCCACCTCGTAACCTCAGCCAGAATACCTTCACTTCTGTTTACACAGCACCACAGGCAGGCTTGCCAGCTGTTTACACATGCGCACACACACTCAGACAGACACACATACTTAAAAAACACAAATATGCAGCATGCTTTCTCTGCTACACACACACAGACAAACACTCAAACACAGAACACATCTATATAAACTCAGTCTCCATGAAAACATATTCATACTTGCAAATGTACACGCACAAATAGACTCTTCCACTCGTACTGTACACACATCATGTGATTTGGCCCGGGCCTGTCCCGTCTCTGTTGGCGAGTTAGAGGAACGGAATGTGTAAGAAACGGTGCCCACACATCGAGCAGCCGCCCAGCGCTCGAGTTGGCATCGCACACAGTGGGGAAGTGTACCAAGTGAACAGCGAGAGAGGAATGCAGACAAATAACTTGTCTTCATTAAACAATACGGCCGCAATTAAACGTGCTCTTTCTCACCTTCTGTCTCTCCCTATCATCAGATCAGAGAGATAATGGGTGGCACTATGTGACGAGACGATGGTTATCTGTGAGAGCCAGCCCTGAGGGCGATCAATCATTTCAGCATGACAGCTTTATGGGTTCTAATGAATTTCTCCCACGCCACCACCAACGCTGGATATTCAATGGCAGCCAGAAGAAGTTTTTGTCTCCAGGCTGAAATCTGAAGGCATTTATCTGCCGCTTATCTGAAGTTGTGCTCTTTTGGCAGAAGAGCTTTTTCTTGGGCGTGGATGGGATCTGAAGTCGTCTCATGTAGTAGACAGCCATTGTTTTTCCCACACCTACTGTTGGATTCAATATTGCATCACTCCACGTACACAGTCGTCTCGTGGGCCCCTGTGCTTCTTTTCCCTCTGTTAGCTCCTGAGTCTGTTCACGTCTAATGAATGAACGAGGGGAGCAGAGGCTGAGCTTCTCTGTATTTTTAGGGCTGTGTGCCTGTGGTCTATGTGGCCTGTCCCATTCAGAGGAGCCATGGGGGGATATTTTTGGCCACGGGCTGAGCTGAGTCCAGGCCCACACAGAATCGCTGACAGACGCAGGCAAGGAGGAAAGAGGGATGTTTTCCTATTGGGAGGAAACCAGGCCTGATTATGGAGGGGAGAGAGAAACCAAGAGAAAAGGCAGATGACTGTGTTTGAGTCTGTGTGTTTGTGTGTGTGTGTGTGTGTGTGTGTGTGTGTGTGTGTGTATGTGTATGTGTGTGTGTGTATGTGTGTGTGTGTGTGTGTGTGTGTGTGTGTGTGTGTGTGTGTGGACATGTGGAGAAAGAAAAAGAGCATTTTCTCTCATTTCCACACCCTTCCGTTTTGTAGCCCACATATTTGAAAGGCTTTTAATTTGACATTTAGATCTAATGACGTCAACAAAAGTCGCCTTTTGTCATACAAAGTCTCAGCTTTTATGTTTCACTGTGACACACACACACACACACACACACACACACATACATACACAAGGTCAAAGCAGCCATACCCCACAGAATGTCCAAATGCAAATTTAAGCAAAATAATGATAATTACAGTAATTGTTTCCCAGTTTTCTATTATTTTTTCCCTCCGCAGTTGGTTTAGTCCATATTAATGATATTAAAGATACCCATAGTCTTATTTATACAGCTCTCCAGATGCTATTTCAGTTGGCGCACTGATTGGAGCGATTTGCATGCTCCATGTAATGTGGATACAGCTCTCAGGCTATGATTCCCCATATTAATATTTAATTGCCATCAAAGTGTGTTTTCAAAGTATAGGGTGACGCTCCGGTCTCTCAGCCCAGTCACGATAGAGCTGAATCCGGAGCGGGGTGAGGAGCGTAGTGTGGTTCCAAAGAGACGAGCTCTCGGTCATCTTATCCCTCCCTCCTCGTGTGCTGGCACCTGTAGCGCCTCTCCAGCAACAGTAAATCACGTGACCATTTCCTCGCGAAGAAATCCTAATCCTCGTGCCAGATCCGTCCGGGTGCAAGCAGCTGCCTCGGCCCAAGACATTGAAACCCGAGGCGACGGCATTAAGAATTAAAAACGCTAGAAAGTGGTCCCTGTGCGCGCCTTGTTTTGTCATCAATGTTCCATTAGTGTCACTTTATTCCGCGCCTCCCCTCCTTCTCCCCTTGTGTGTTTGAGTCAATATCGGGAAAGCCGGCCCGTTTCTGCCCAAATGGTTACAATATACCTTCTTCACGCCTAAAGAGCTGACAAAGGTTATTAAACTGATCTGTGCTCTGCAGTGGACAGGGCCCAGCAGATAAATCAGAGCTGCTACAGATATGTTATCTCAAGCCCTGGGAATTTGCTCAGAGAGAGAAAGTGTGAGGCGACATGGGCTTGTAGAAGACCATTAATTATTATGAAGCAGCAAATTGAAACCAGGTTAAACTCGGGAATAGGTCAAACTCACATTGGGACATCTTATCAGTGGTTCTTTCCTCTCTTGTTTCTCTTTCCTGTCTTGGTTTCAGAGCAGCGTACCTGACTTCCTGGACAGTGGCCTTGGTGTTTAAAGGGCTGTCCTCCAGCAGGAAGTCTCAGGGATATAATACCTATGTGTGGCTCCAGCCAGTGGCCAGTGTGGTGATGTTGATACAGCAGCAGACCTGACACACAGCTGTTGTTTATGATGTGGCTAGCCCAAGTGGACGGGCCACGGCCACAAGCCAACCTGACCCCAAATCCACAGATCTATAGTCCCGACCAGAGCTGTTTTGGGGAAAGTCTGTCCCAGCAAGTCTCAACCAAAGTCCCGGCTCCCTTTAAAGCAAGTCCAGGGCAAGTCTCGTCATAAGCAAATTGCAAGTCACAACACGGGTCACTCAGGGTTTAATGGATCTCAGCATTTCCTTATAAAGCTCTTAATACTGTCAGTGGTTGAAATCAAATCCCTCAAACCCATTTTACTGGAAATTTCTACATATTTTATTTCTACATATAAGTGTTCCGACTTTCACAGACTTGATGTAGCCTTTACTCTCACAGATGACTACAAGCAATGACGGAAGAAGTACTATGATCTTTGTCTTAAGTAAAAGTCGCAATACCACAATGTAAAAAGTACTCTGTTACAAGTAAAAACCCTGCATTACCCTGCATTCAAAATCTTATTAAAGTAAAAAATGGGGGCGTCCCGGTGGCTCACACCGGTAGAGCGCTTACCATTAAGGCTGAGTCCTTTCTGCGGCGGAGCCGGGTTCGAATCCGGCCTGAGCTCCCTTTGCTGCATGTCTTCCCCTCTATCACCCCCTTTCTATCTATCACTTTGAATAAAAAGCAAAAATGCCAAAAGAATAATCTTTAAAAAAAAAAGTAAAAAATAGCATCAAAGTACAAAAGTAAAAGTACTTATTCTGTGGAATGGGCTATTTAAGAATCATATATACAATAACACTGGAATATAATGAATGTGTTTATCACTTTAATGTTACCTTAACCTGCTAATTTTAATTAATTTGTACACTGCTGGTTGGTTTAACCTGTAATAATTCATCATTATTTATTGGTTGATTTAATTTTGTCTTAGTAATCTGAATCTACGAGGTAATTAATGTTCTCAAATTAATGTAATGAAGTAAAAAGGACAACATTGGGAATATAAAGTAGAAAAATCAAGTGAAATACAAGTATCATAAAATTCTACTAATTACAGTGCTTGAGTAAATGTACTTGATTATATTCCAGCACGGACTAAAAGGCCTTAAAAAGTGTCCTGACTGTGACTGCAAACTGCTCCATGTCTAAATCTACTGTGTTGCATGTGCAACTTCTACTTTCTCACGCAGACATCGGGCATGACTAAATTAGGAAACCCTTTAATTTCCAGTTTCCCTTTCCTAATAATTTCAAGAAAGGCCTTTATTTGTAACTAGTAATTTACTAAGAAGTGTCCCGGAACCATCATTATATATTATATAATGTTGAAAATGGAGTAAAAGTGTACTAGGAACAGCCAGTAAGGGCCTCAGTTAATGTAACTTTCTAAGAAAAGGGTCCAGTAATTATATAGTAGTTACGTAAAAATAAAATAGGCCAGTTTGATTGAGTTCATAAGGAGCTGTTAATGTCTTAAAATATTTTCCTGGAAGGAGCTGTCAGGATGCTGGATTCCTAATTGGAAAACTGGAGACAGAGATCCATTGGGTGATCCGTGTTGGTGGTGGGTAAAGTTTATTTAAACACTGTAGCACCTTTCTGAGTTATTAATAAAAACCAAGCAATTGAGAGTTTTTAGACACAAAAACATTAATGACAGACCAGTCTGTTCAAGCAGGTCTTAAGAAGCTGAACTTAATACAGACCAGACTACTGTGTCTATGGAAAAGTTGTGCCAGTGTATTGAAGCCACAAAGGAAAAAGCGTTGTCATCCCACTGTTGAATTTTGCCAAATATGCTTATTCAATATAACTCTCATATCTGTACTTTAAGCTAGAAACCAGGAAACATTTAGCCTAGTTTAGCTTAGCATAAAGACTGGAAGCAGGGGGAAACAGCTAGCCTGGCTCTGCCCTTAAAAATGTATTTTTTTGTTTGAAACAAGATATAATGAATAAGTTAGCTTCAGAGGTACTTAGCTTAAAGTTAAGATCTAGGCTTCATTCTCTTTGGTGCCACTTTTGGCAATAATTTATTGTAGTCATCACTTTTTTCTTTGTTTGTTCAGACATAGCAGAAAAACATAGTGGAAAAACCAAGAGAGACAAATAGTAAATTTGTGGCATTAGCTCTGCCTCTCCTCGCTGGTGGACCAACCACTGCCAGGTGATAGAAAATGGTCACTAATTGTGCTTTGCTTGTTATTTTTCTCTGGAAATGAAGCTTCACACAATCATTGGGCCCAATCACCATTGTGTTTCTTCATTTAGAAATAGATTATGACTTCAAATATATATATATCTACAAATCTACAAATCTAAGAATATTACTTTAATTAACTAAATGTGTGTGCTGTACTTCTTCATGTTCACTGTAATTAGCACAAAATGCCAATAGTTATGTTAGGACACATACCATTTACACATAAACACATTTCTAAGCCATTCCTAAAAAACAAAGGAACTCAAAAAATGATTATCTATTGTCCAGAGACAGCTAAAGAACCTCTTAGTGTTGTATAATAAAGATAATACAACCTTTATGTATTTTTTCTCTCATGATATTTGAGCTTCATGAACCCATAAGGGGCAAACATCCAAAAACATGGACAGTGAATGCATTGAGTTGTCCTGATATGCATCTACACACACAAACACAGAGGCAGTAACAGAGCTCTCTGCTCGCTGGCCTTCGAGTCATCTCACTACATCAATAAATACAGCAAAATAGCATTAGCAATAACTTCAACTATATGACCAGGCTCTAATATGATAGAATTAGTATCAGTGTTTTAAGGTTTGGCCATTTAGGTGAAATTCTAAGCCGGGCAGGGAGTAATTTGGACACAGGGAAAATTGATTTTGACCATCAGCACTTTCTCATTTTCAAACAGCGCCTGCGGCTAAATGGGTTAGCCTGTTAAGCACATTACACAGGTAGCTTCTCCTTTCCTCCCCAATGATTATGTGTCCGCCTTGAGCAATTGATATTTCTTGCAAATAAGAAAATTATCATATTCCATGACTGGAAAGAGAAATTAGGGCCTGCTGTTATGGAGTAGAGTCTCAGGACTGAGAGAGGGAGACCAAGGAACATTTTTCTTTCCTTTTTTTGTTTTTAAGGGTGGGGTGCAAATGTATCAAATGTCCCAAGCTATATTGGAATTGGGGGCGCTGTCAGGCCTCATCAATAAAAATATACCGTGATAGTCTGTAAGTGGTGGAGGGGGGACATTGAGACAGAAGGATGGGCTTTTACTCTGTGGAGGTAGAGAGAGCTGGAAAAAATATAGAGCAGTGTGTGTCATAGGCAAGCTGTAATTTCACCACCAAATGTGCATTGGTCTCATGAATCATAACTCTAGATTTCTCCTGTGAATTTTTATTATGTGGCTTTTTTAGAAGCATTTTGAGCCAGATGATTTGAACTTTTTTTTTTAAATCACTTAATATATGCATGAATCTTAAAATAAATATTACCAACCAGGTCGTCTTTCATTGACCTATCTTATCATCCAAGTAAGCAAAGAAGCCCAGTAATGATCAGTGGGCAGTAAGGCAGCAAAGAGGCCATGAGGCACCAGTTGCTAGCGATGATGTGTGTGCCGTGATGTGGGTTATTGAGCCTGCTGCATATCCACTCAGTGGGGCCTTTCCCTCGCCGCTCCCGCCCTGTGGCCTGAGAGGCTGTCTGCAGACTGTAGCTGGAGCCCCTGGCGGTTTAAGTGGAACCACATGGGGGAATCTGATAGTGGCGTTTGGCCAGAGGAGAAGTTAAACTGGGCAGTGCGGCAGGTTAATCCAGGCCCTGCGAGATGGATGGTCACTGCCGCCCAGCCCTGACCCATTCATACATCCACAATATCATCATGCATGCACACATATGTATGCACGCTCTTCTTCTCACTTGCCCTGATGTATACACTTCATCCATCCTGCCCGCTCTCAGGGGTTTCTGCGGCTGCAGTGCCCTCAGGAGTGGCCGACCGATAAGGAGCATTTACCGTAGGGCCGGTCGGCATGTGAACAACACCAAACACACTAATGGGAAGGAGACAAAGCCACAGGCCACAGACATCCAGTAAACAGCAGACCACAGTCCACGAGATGTATACTCTCTCCTCCATTTGACCATGCAGGTACACCAACCGGAGTTGTGACTTCCTCAAGTCTTGTGTGTGTTACCACTTGCTGTGCGGCCGGGGTAACTTGAGTAACTGTCTCCAGTAGGCTTGAATATACTCGTAAAAGGCCAGCTACTGTAGGTGTCATTAGGTTTGACAATGTCTTACACCTCAGCACTGTGAAGGATCTTTAATTGGTGGGTCACTTAATGGGAATAATCAGTCTCTCTCCTTCTCTCTCTCACTCTATCTAAGTGCTCTGCAGCCATGTGCTTCCAGTTAAGTTGGCGCTCAGCCCTGAGCAGAGGTTAAGTGAAACTACCTGCTCCTCTGTGTCTGGCGATTATTTGCTTTGTCCGCGGCGCTGCCAGATCATAAAACACTTGCGTCCACTTTCCTCCCGCTCTCAAAGTCCCCAAGGTTCATTACTGTTACGCCTGGACGTGTGGCTGTACAAGGCCGCCTTTTTAATGTCACGCTGTGACAGCCCACTGAGGGTTTCACTAACAACACGTACCGCAAGGCCAATATTTCAACAGCAAAATGCACTTCAAAACCTTTTCCAAAACGTTTTTGCCCCCCTTCATTTACTCAATATTGATGATCATCAGTCTGGAAGTGATACAGTAAATAATGAAAAATGAGGTTTCTGCAGGCAAATGGGATGAGACATGAAAGCGGACTGCAGTGCTGGCTCTGGTTTCCTGTCTGAATGGCTGTTAATTAATGGAGCAGACGACGGCCATAATTCTTCACTGGCCCTAAACTGCCACAGTGCCAGGCAGTTCAGTGATCACAGTCGTCCACATGCTGTTGGCCTCATGCTTAGATTGTTTTAGAGCATTTTTTTCTCAGTTTGAAAGAATTCATGTCTATTAGTCTGCAGGGAAACCCAAACCACTCTCTCTTTCTTTCTTTTGTACCACCCACACACTTGCAGAAAAGAAAGAGAGATAGGGAATCTGAAGCAGCTGATTCAGCAGAGATCAAACCTTTTTCACCCCCTATCAGTTTGGAAAGCCGGTCCATTCTAAATGATTCCCAAAACCGCAGGTGATTCGTCTCTGTCTCTCCCCTTGACTTCATTTGCAGGATTCGGAGATCAAAAGGGCACGCAGCTCTTCTAAGATGAGCTCTAATCGCTTGAACTCCAGTGCAGTCATTAAATACAGTAGTATGGATGTCTCTGCCCCAGTGCCAGCTGAAAATGTCCCGCTCTAAATTTCTTCTCTCTTTAGCAGACGCCACTCATGGGGAAACATTGGCGCCTCCCATAGACCGTGATTAAAGTACATGAATGAAATAAGATACAAGGAAATTGAAATGATTAGTTTTTATAGTAACCACGATGACTGGCAAGGCCTCACTGCTCCAGAACAGGAACGACTGAGCCAATAAAGCGATTGCATTCTACTGTAAACGAAGGGGCGGGCAAGCAGGCGAGGAGGGTATAAGAGCACATAGCAGAGTAAGACAAAAATTACATTGATTATGTATTCCAAACCGTGGGTTTCTCTGTGAAATATGGTCGGCTTTCAAACATGGTTGAATTTCAGAGGTATGGTCAGAAATCCCCTGAACAATGTCTGGTTTCGATCACTGACAGACGCTGACGTTTCTGTCGGGCTTGTAGTTCCCACCAAAATACTTTGACATCTATTTTGCTCATAGCATTTTTTTTGCAATATGCACATTTTAAACCTACAGTAATCAGAGTTTGTCCACTTAACACAATATTGTAATATTAATTGTATCGGCCAAGTGACATTTGAGATTTGTTTATTTGTTTGTCTGCAGGATTATGGAAAAACTACTGGCCCCGTTTTCATGAAACATGGTGAAACGGTGTAGCATAGGCCAAGGAAGAACCCAGAAATATTTTGAAGTTGGGTCCGAATCACAGGGTGGATACACAACTTTTGTTTTACTTTTGTTAACATTGCAAGATAAAGCATGGCCCACTTGGCAGATGTCAGCGCTCTAACCCTACAGTTACATTTTTAGACAAAGACAGTTCACCCCCTAATTTACACAGTGTTTTTGGTTTGTTTGTTTGTTTGTTTGTTTGTTTGTTTGTTTAAAATATTGTTTTTTGGCCATTTTTCAGTTTGTAATAGAGAGAATGGAAGGGGAGACATGTCACAAAGGGACCTCAGGGCAGATTTGAACCCAGGTCTGCTGTGGTAGGACAACATTGTTTCTTTCTTTCTTTGTTTGGCATCCTAATGAGCCAACAGGAAGCCCTGATTGTTTTGGAGTGAGTTGCAGATAGTGGAGACATCTGTCGTATCAATATCTGCCTTCTCTTGAATATAATCGTTACTCAAGGTTAACCACAGACCTTGTTTTGTATAGTTCCATGTCCAAGACCTATACTTCAAATTCATTTTTTTTTTTTGGGTGCTTTGAGTACCATATAGTTACTTTTTTCGAAAGAAGGCAGACATCTCTTTTGTCAATATTTCCAACTCTTGGCAACTCACAACAAAACAATCTACAGTGATAAATAGCACTACAGGTAGGAGGCAAAGACATGTCATTTTAATTTCTGGGTCAACTGTCCCCTTTTCTCTGAAAACACAGAACTAAAACAGTGAGCTACACGGCTATAAAGTTCTGAGTAGTTGAGGGAAACTGCAGAGTTGGATGATAATCCTCTGGGCTCATGACCCCTTTCACATTCTGTATATTTAGTAATGCAATCTATCGTTTTTCTAAAACTATTGATTATAGCTGCATTAATGTTTAGGTTAAAATTGTGCTGCGGCTTCATCGGCTTCATCTTTGACCTCAGCTATAATTCATAAGTTGTAGGTATCTTGAACTGACTTAAGTGATTTATTTTTATTAGTAGAGTATGTCAAAAAGCTGAATTCCTTCTCACCATAATGAGTACCCAGGCACTGTCATGACCCATTCCCACAATATAATGTATGTCTCTTTTTATAGACTTGAATTCATACATATTTAATTCATGCTTGACTTGGTGAACTTGTTTTGCTCTGTCAGCTTCACTCTTCATGGCTGTTTATCTTACTTATTTTTGTGTTTTTACACCTCATTCTCCCTCTCTGTGTCCTCAGGCGTGGGTGTAAAAAGGGACCGCATTCCCAGAGGGGACAGTTAAGTCCCTCACGAGTGGAAGCAATCAGACCCAAACCTCCAAATGACGAGTGTCATCTTCTTCCCTCCCCATCCGGCCGGAGCCTGTGAGTGGTGGTTGGTTTGTCCCATCCTTGCCACCACCGCTGCTGCTGGGCTGGGGTTCCCCACCGACAACCCGCACGCCGGAGCTGGAAGGGCTGAGATAATGAGACGCTACGAGGACAACAAATGGATCTGCCCCCGCTCTTAGTCACATTGCAAGTATGTATGTGAAATTCCCAACCTCAAATACAGTATGCAGAATCAGAGTTTGGACAGTGACACTGTTGACTGGCAAATTACAGACAATGGTCGTGGTGAAAAAAGTGGTACACATTTCACAGAATATGCTTTGCTAGTGCACATGGAGTAGCAATTTAAAACATGACTGAAACTATAAATACCTCACATTAACAAGTGCTTTGCAAATCTCTTACGGAGCCTTTTTATCTGCAGGACAAACAGTGCAGGAGCTTTTTTCACTTGAAAGTTGTGTGTCACATTGAGGGAAATGAAACACAGCATCTAACATTTCATGAATGGGTCATTAATGGCCTCAGTAAAATTCCAGAGATGGGAAAACCTCATAAACACTAACTGAGTGCGGGTGCGAGGACGATTTGTGCTGTTAATTAATCACATATGAATTAAAAAACGCCCAGTCAATTGACCACTCATCACACAACCACCAACCCCCACCACCACCACCACCCTCCACTGCCTCTCTGCTGTTTGATCCTGTGTCCACCCACCAGCCTCCCAGTGCCCTCTTTCATCCCCCGCCCACCTGGCAGGAGAAGAAAGGCTGCCTCTAAACACAGTGCAGAGTGGGCCGGGCCCAGCGGGCATCGTGCCATGCGTACATTTCCACATTCTCTCATCGCCTGTGCTGTGTTTCCTCTCCAGGAGCCATACATCAGCCACCGCTGGGCCTGCGCCTGGCCCTGCCCAGCTCCTTTCCGCCTCACAACACGACTACAAAGCCACGGGGTAAATGACAGGAGTGGAGACCATGTACAGCGTGACGGGGGAAGAAGAGAGGGGGGCGGATATTTAACATGGAAGTATTAAAGTGAAGTAGAAATAGGGGCATAGTCAAAAGCTCTCGAGTGAATTGAAACATTCAGCTGCATCAATGGCTGTCTTGCTGTGAAACTGGGTGAGGGTGTGGATGTCATGGCTGGTTGCCAAGTTGGAAGCTTCGGGGCTTCCTAGTAGGGCACAAATTGTCATCTGCACCAGTGGCCAAACCCAAACCACCATGACCAAGGGTGGAAGTGACATCATTCTCTATGGCTTGGCAGGCAAGGATGATGGCATTATAATAGCAATGGCGTCGCACTGGAGGAACAAGCCAAGAATTGGTTAACCGCAGAGGAAAAGACATGGGGACGCAATGAATGACAAGAAAGGAAAGGAAGGATTTGTCTTGTTTGTCAGGTGAAGGTTAATTGATCCTGTTTTTCACCCCACACTAGCAGCATGGGTCTGTGGATGGTAATGTTGCTCCACCGCTTTGGCCCAGACTGAAATATCTCTACAACTGTTAAATGGATTGGCATGAAATTCTGTACACGCATTTCATTCTCCCCTCAGGATGAACAGTAATTATCCCTTACTTTTTATCTAGTGCCATCATCTGATCAAAATTGTACTTAGTCCAATACTTAAAGGCACAATTTGGATTTAAAAAAACAACAACAAAAAACAACAATATAATCTTTCTCAGTCATCACTTATGAACCAGGTGTGTATCTGCAGAGACCCTGCCTTCTACCTGTATTTTCTCTTTTCTTATTATTTTAATGTGTTTTGGACATTTCTGGGTGTCATCCTTTGGACACGATGTGTAGCACCTAACCGATGTATGCAGGGTGTGAGGGCTGGATCATGCGGGTGACATCAAAGAGTAAGCTACAAAAATGGTGGTCACAGTGCTGAAAGAAACGCAAAAAAAGAGCACGGCCAAACACCAAGTGGACAGAGCTTGTTCCAAAACAAGAGTAAGTCTGGGGTTGGCTTCTATCCACTGCCGAGCCCTTTTGGTGTCACCCAGCCGGAGAGAAGGTGCCAACTTTGAATGTTGTGTTTATAAACTGCAATGGACAAACCTAACTCATTGTGTTTAGCGCTTATTAGCAAATATAATTAATTAATTATTATTAACTGCTGAACGTGCAAAAGTGAAAGTGCTAACCAAGACACCAGCTGGCCCTGAGCCAATATCAGCATGTAAACAATATACCAGCATGTTAGTAATGTAATTTTACACATGTTAGAATGCTGGCATGAGCATTTAGCTCAATGGACCACTGTACATAGGTACAGCCTGTCAGAACTGTTCAATCACCGTTTAAAGGCACAATGTGCAGGATTAGACCAGATTGCAGTTTGTAAACACAAAGTTCAAAGTTGGCCCCTCCTTGCAAGCTAAATGACATCTAATTAGTCAATGAGTTGAGGCGATCTTTAGTCTAGGTAGGTAATTGGCATTATGTCCAGACAGGAGAATTTAGCTGAGCCTTCTGAGCTTCCGGCTCAGATGACACCAATTACAATGTCAGAAGAAAAAATTGCAAAAAATTGCAACACAGCAAAATGAAAAGAAAAGATAGAATCCAGGTAGATTTCTAGTGGGTCATAAGTGATGGTGATGGGGAATATTGATGGGATGGGATATTTTTGTAGGAGTCACAAGTCATATTTCCATCAATGAATTTCTATGTGCATTTTGAAGATTTGAACTAAGAAAGCTTAATAGAAACACCAAAATTCGATGAATCTTTTGAAATTCCGCATAAAAGTTTTCACGCTCGCTTGATGTGGTTTTTGGCTTGTTGGAAAAATAGTTAATGCACTAAATGGGAGATGGAAACGCTTTCCAAATAAGTTCTGATGTAGTGAACATTTAACTCACATGACCGATCAGCTGTTTCTACGTCTGACATGAAAGAACAATTATAAGTTGCCCAGTTGAATCCAATTCCTGACTTCTCCACTTTCTCTTGTGGGTGGCCAAAGTTGTCCGATTACCAACCTCTTTTTTCTTGTTGGTTTTTCTCTCTCTTTTCAATCTCTACTTCCTCCGATGTTAACTGACCGATTATCCTACAGCAATACATTATGCTGCCATCTTCTGACAAAAGTAAGTTTATGCAGCTTTGCTTATTCACCCAAAACCAGTTGATGGAAACGTCCCCAATTTCACATTTTCTTCAATGCGACATTTCAAAATCATCTCATTGTGCCTTTAAGTATAGGCTACAGTTCATATTTCATGTGGTGGAACCAAAATTCTGTATCATGTATTAGTGACAAATAAAAAAAAATATATACTATATAAAGTATATCTTTTATCAATAAAGTTACCACCTTATTATCTATGTAACTGTCAAAATAAATGGAGACTGTAGAAATGTCTTTCCAGATGCTAACTTGTATTTTTTGGCCCCATACAATTTTGCAGCAGCCGTATCAAATGGCCCCTTTTCAAACACCTCTTTTAGGGTTTGCTGTCAGGACACTGCAGCTCCATGCTCAGCACTGGGGCTTTCAAACGAATGATACTCCCGAAGCATCCTGAATGTGTGTTTATAAACAAGACTCAATATTATTGTGATGTCTGAGCTGAATTCGATAGATTCCTCCTCTGTCAGTTGTGCTTCCGCTGCAATACGATCCGAAATTACATTCAACAGCAACAGGAGACGGGCACGGCTCATTCTCTCTCCCTGCTGTAGCGATCCCGCTGCCTCTCTAACTTCATCACAGGGGCTCGGCGGGGCTCGCCAGGGGCCATGGGAGTCTGAAAACACCCTGGTCCATTACTCAGAGTGAGAGGCTAACCTGGAGGTAGAGTGTCTTGGCTACCTCCATCAGAGTCCCGTGTCTGGCTCGAAGCGTTCCCTCAGAGGCTTTTGGATTTAATGGACTCTGCTAAACGCATTCTCTCTGTATATTACCTTTAGGATTGGCCATATCTGGTTTCTATATACTCTGTTTACACATGGCTCAAGCTTGTTCTGCCCGATGCTCTCCTTTTCTTTCCTTTTAATCCCTTCCGCTTTCTGCAAATATTCCTTTTTCTCTACATTCTTGAGTGTTTTTGTTTGTTTTTTGTTGACATCAATTCTCTTTTTCCCTTTGCATACACAAGGTATAGAAGTATACTCTGAAGATTTTCCCCAGCACTCTGCCTTCTACTCTCTCCCAAGAGGGTCAGATTATAGCCCACATTAGCGAAAACACCTCATTCATTCACACACATAACCCTACATCACTGCAGATTGTCTGGCTGAGACAGTTCATTGACTTTGGAATATCCGTCACTGTTTTCCCTGTCCTGTTCAGCGCTCCCACGTGTACGTCTGGTTTTAATGACTGCGCGTCACCCACAGAACCGTTATAACTTGATGGACCAAATAGTGCCAATACCACACTGGAAATTTTTACACTTTAAAAAAGCTTTTTTTTCAGCCTTTTCTAACACCAGCAATTGCTTTTGTCATTAATTGTGTTTGGTTGTCTTGGTTTGGTGTCATGCCATGGCTCTGTCCTCCTCTCTTTCCTCTGCTGCCTCTTGTTCTGATTCATCACTTCTGTGTGCACGCTAACCTCTCCTGTCATCTCACACCTGCCCACAAGACATTACTGTTGAGTTTCCTTACGTTTCTATACCTCTTTATCAACAATCAGCCCTGCTGTTTTAACTCTGTTGTACATTACATCCGTTATAGGTCCTTAGCTCTGTTCTGCCTGACTTTAAATTATTACCTTAGTGATCAGTCACGCTGTGGAGTTGACCCTAACATTAACATGTGCATTAATTATCAAGTTTCACGTTTATTAATTGTCATACCAGCCATATGTAAAGACAGAGGAATGAAACTGCGCTCTCAGAAGTGCATTAATAAATTAGATGCCTAAAAAACACAGTTAAGCCAAACGAAGACAATTCAATAATAATAATAATAATAATAATAATACAAGCAGCTGTTAAACGAGATCAAAGCTAAGATAAAACAAAACAAAAAATCAGAACAAAGTACTAAAATTAGAAAAATTGTATAAAATCAGCCTTAGTTGCACGTAGTATGTTTCCAGTTTGTCTATACTGCTGAAAAGCAAAAGTGCTAAAATAATCATTTTTTAAAAGGTGCAAAAATACAACAAAATCACATAAAAGTGGCAGTGTATTTTCACAATTAAACAATAGAAATATTAACTTCCTGTTTATATAAATGTATGATATACTTAGAATGTCACCTGATAATATTAGTCCTTGCAATCAGTGTCAAAGAGTAAAGGGGAGACTAATTTTAGCTAAATCTGGTTATGGACTTCAACTTCTGCTTGAAGAACAATCCTCGATGTGCAGTACTGCCTGCCAATGCTTCTTGTTTGATCCCTTCCATCAATAATCTTTAGTCAGTCCTGTTCAATTTTTAAGTGTTGGGAAGTAACTATGGATAGATGTAACAGAGTTGCGTAATTAATTTACAAAATAAATGTCATTGTAATCAGTTACGGTTACTGAGAAAAAATTGTAAAGAAAAGAAATATATTATTTTCGGTAGAATATAACATTGATTCTGTTGGTTTGTATCCTTTTCATGCAGAAATGCCTTATTTTGGTAAATTTCTGTGACGTGGATCAGCAAAGTTTGAGTGTTTTCTTATTCACTAAATCATTTATAACAAGTTGGTTTGAAAGGTCATCACTAAGTAATCAATTACTTTGATGAAGTAATTAAAATAGCAGCATTACGAATTCAATTTTTAACAGAATAACCAGTATTCTGTAACCTAGTACAACCTCTCTACCTACTCTGGCCTTTTAACTAAATAACAAAGTATTATATTTTCTCCCATTGCAAGGTCTACTTTGACATTATTCCCAGGGGAAAATACTCTCCACCTTGAAAGGGGCTAAATTAAAATGTTCTGCTTTACAAAATAAGATGAGTTTGTTCATGAATATAAAAGGCCTCTTTAAGCCCTAAAGAGTTCAGAGGATAAACCATACTGACCACGAAGAAAGAGCTCATTTATCACTCAGCAGTTCACAGTGGTGTTGTTGTTGACACTTGTTTAGATATTTGGCACTGGTGTGTTCATCATCAGATTTGGAATTAGATACATTGCCTTGAACTCGAGATGAAAGGAACCACTACAGTTTTTGTGCTAAACAGATTGTTAGTTCTCAGAGCACAAAATTGGGTGGGAATGGGATGTGTTTTGTGTGTGTGTGCGTGATTTTGCGCCCCCACATGCAATTTTGACACGTGTGCGTCTGTGTGAGGTTTCTTGATCCGGCAACTGATTTTGCGTGTCATGCCGGGGACAGATAGGGGAGACTGTTCTCCTACACAGCTGCATGTCCAGAGGCTGTTGACTGGCCACCTCTTATCGCATCCCTCCACAACAGCGTATTGTTTGGCTAAGTGAGAACTTGACTCTCTCATTAAGGTCACTGGGTAAGAGGATGGGAACTCAGAAGCGGAAACCCATGACGCTTTTTGGGCCCCGCTCAAGGGAAGACACTCGTGTTGAACTTGTGTGTGGGGGTATGGTGGTGAAGGGATGCTTCACAGCAGATATGGAGCCCAAAGCTTTCATCTGTGGTGAGAACTCTAATTTATTGGTGATTGTGGCTCTGGGATGCAGAGACACAATTGCATAAGTAAGAATAAAGATATAAATGTGGCATTTTTAATTTAATATTCTCACTCAGATTTAATGTGACTGTCATTTCTGGTAAAATAGCAGGGAAATGCCTCCCTCTTGTGGTAAATGTGAGTTTAGTGGGCTATGGGAGAAGTGGAGAAGAGTCTTCCCTTCAAAATACTTTATATTCTACACCTCAGGAGGAACATCTCACAAACACTTTCCACTGATAGTCCCGCTTGGACCGTTTTACCGGAATTGCTCAAACTTTTTTATTGCATCCTCAGAGTTTATATTGTTGTTGCACTTTAATTTTGATCAGTAATTATGATCATAAAGTTTGTGGATCTGTCTGAGTTCCTTTGGATGACAACACAGGAGACATCTGTGTGCCCGCAATGTACGGGCCGTGGAGCTGCTCTCCCTGTGGTTGCTGCTAGTGGAAAACCCATAATGGCCTTTAATTGGGACTTTAATTGTGTGTGGTGGAGCAAAAGCATTGACTACAAAACTGGTGGTATTTGAGTGCATACATGCGTCTTTGGTGTAAGTATATGTGTCGCTCACCAAATCCTCTTCCTCTCTTGGCCTGTGACTGGCTTCAGTTGGAATCAGAGCAGCTAGCGCCGTGTCAAATCATACACTTCATGATCTATGTGATATTTGCGTTATTTTGCCTGCAGGGGAAGATGGGATTTGGCGTGTCAAGCTCTATAAGGATACACATACATGGGCATTTGTGTTGACACAAAGATGCTTTTGGTATCAGGCGATTTACAAGGACTCCAGTCCAAATAGCCCTATCTTTATTCATCCATGCCCTTTGGATATGTCTAACAGCAGCAGCAGCAGCAAATCAATGGGAGGTATTTTGACTACAAGAGACGGCCAGTAATGATGGGCTGTAAGGAATGTGTCCACTGAAAATGAGCTTGATGACATTATGACCCTGATAGAGATTACAGTTTCTAATTTAGAACATGTAAAGTTGCAATAAGTATTTTGGCAACAATAAAAACAGTTTCTCCCAGAATATGTCTTATCATCAGTGGTGGACAAAGGATTCAGATCCCTAACTTAAGTAAAAGTACTAATACCACACTGCAAAAATACTCCACTACAAGTGAAGTATCAGCATCAAAATGTACTCTGTACTAGCATCAGAATAAAAGTAATCATTATGCAGAATGGCCCCTCAGATTTTAATACATTTTAAAAAAGATTATCATATTGTTTGTATTGATGCATTTATGTAAGCAGCATTTTGATTTTGTAAAGATAGGGCTCATTAAACTACTTTATATACTGTTATGAGGTATCTTGGGGGGGGGGAAGTGTAATCACTTAAAATTAAATCATGTTTTTATGTTAAATCTTCACCTGTAAAGTAACTAAAGCTGTCAGCTAAATGTAGCGGAGTAAAAAGTACAATATTTGACTCGAAAATATAGTGGAGTAGAAGTATAAAGTTACATAAAATGGAAATGCGCAATTAAAGTACAGGTACCTCAAAATTGTACTTAAGTGCAGTACTTGAGTAAATGTACTTAGTTACATTCGACCACTGCGTATCATCACCCTGTATGTAACATTAATAAAGGTGCTGTCCAACATGGACTAGATGACATTTAGAGGCATGTCAGGAAAAAAAATAGAAAAGAAGAGAAAGGATGTAGTCGGAGGAAGAGTAGTATAAATGGGGTGGAGAAAAAGGTGGCAGGGCATGTGTTGAACACAGAGAAGCAGCAAGAGAACAAGAGCACGAGTGCAGAGGGGAGGGAGGATGAAGGAGAGATGAAACAGGACGGGTTGTGCCTGTCATGATTACACTGGCACCAGTGGGAACATTTGGATGAGATGGAAAACAAGACGCCATCTTGTGTTCCATTCATGTCTGCAGCGCCTTGGCCTCTGTTCCCTATACACACACACATACACTCACGTTTACACATTCACACAAACACACACTGGCAGAGCGAGGCAGGAGCTTGTGGTTCCAGTCCAGTGACAGCGGCCTGTAGTCAGGGTGGCGACGCTTCAGGAGTAGCTCCTCGTATTGGAGAAGCATGTTTGTGTTGGCCCTGAATTAATAACTTTTCATTTAGTGCGGAAATGACAGGAATAGTAATTAAGGAAATGGAATGATTTTATTGGCCATGATGTTTATATTAAGTTCCAGATGTGAAGCAGCTGCTTGCACAGCGAGAGGCCCTGCCCCCCATGTGCTATCTAGAGAAACTCTTATTAAGAGCAAGATAACAGCGCCAGTAAAATGTATGTCTGTGTGTACGAAAACATGTCATTCGCAGCATGCAGCAAACTGAACTAATATCATGTCCAGTTTGATTAATGCTTATGAAGGACCATGAGGTCTGCTATGTATTCATAAATGTGCCTCTAAAGTGCCATTTATTTGTAGATATAATGTTACTCTATTTCAGGCCTGATTTGCCTGACTGGAAAAGTTAATATCAAGGAGTGGCTGCTCAGCATTTTTGGGTGGCCTCAACACATGTGAGATCCATGTCATACTGCACTTTAGGATTCATATACCTTAACTGGCAATGACAGCATTATACTGCCTGTCACAAAGCCAGTGTGGATTTCAAATTTAGATTAAATCAATCTCCACTGTAACATATGAAGATATTGTTTGGCCCATGAATAACACTGGCACAGGAATGAACAGAGTGACTCCTTTTCCTTTGCCTTAACCTGACCTAGAGTGTTGCCACAAGGTGTTCCTGAACAGTATAGAAATAGAAAATGAGTAGAACGGAAATTGCTAAATTGCAATTGGCTAGCAAGGAATTCTGCGCTCCTCCCAGCGAAGTAGTTCCCTAGCAGTGGGGAGTGAAGTGGAGGTACTGTTGGACTCATTTTCTGTAACCAGTGTTGCATGAAAGCATGGAGGAATTAGCAAAATAGCTATCTTACCAGCAGGGGGTTAAGATTAAGATTAATTACTTTATTAATCACACAATAGGAACATTCAACCTCTGCATTTAACCCATTCTCTTTTTACACAAAAGTGAACACACCATGCAAGGAGCAGTGGGCAGCACATTACTGTGCCCGGGGAGCTGTGCAGGGGGGTTAGTAGCTTTGCTCAAGGGCACTTCGGTCCTTGATCTATCTGTCTTGGGATTCGAATCGGTAACTCTCCAGTTAGAAGCCCGATTCCTGACACGGACTGGTTGGCTAGTGATTAACAAATACAGTTATCAATCACCTTGCAATAACAATGCAACAATAGTGTGTGGATAAATCAAAGATTACCTCATTTAGTGGCTGACTCTTTATGCTGTATACTATTGAACAGCTCGTTTGGTCTTTATTGTAAATCAGCCTGTGACTTGCCACAGGTCAGCTTATTAAACAGAAATATATATGAAAGTTAGCCCCCTTTGATTTGAATGGGACTATCCATTTTATTCTATTGTATTTCTATGCCTTACATGTACTGTAAATACTAATCTTTCTGTAATGTGCAAATATTTCATCTTCTCTGAACTGATTTATGTTCAACTATAATGTATTCTCTATGAAGCAGGTCCCCAACAGTTTCACTATTTGAATCCCCATAAACGGTTCAAATGGAAGCTACCACACTGTAACTTGGTTTTATACATGGCATGAACATTAAACATAAAGTTACTGTAAGTTCTTGCAGCCAGCTTTCTTTCCAAGCAAAACATGTTGCAGCTTCCAGGGCAGTGAGTGAATACACCCTGAGGGGAGCTTAGTGAACATATGAGAATACTTGGGAACTGTAGGAAGTGTGGACAACATAAACAAAGAGATCAACAGCTATTGAAGACAAAGAGCACACCCGTGAGACACACTGCAAAAGCTCACATTCATTTTGTACTGATGTCTGGAAATTTCAAGTCATATACACAACTTTATTAGGAAAACTTTAGGGGAAATGCTAATTAGCTTCATCTCCTTTTTCCTCTTACTTACTCTCTTCATTTGCTAGTCATTTATTATGAACATGTTTTCTCTTTTGCATGGCAATAGTAGAGCCCAGCCCATTACTGTAGCCAATGATGTTTTGTTCTGTTGTGATGTGTTCCCATCTGGTTTGCAGTGAAAATGCATCACTCCATTAACATTGCCTCTGATCTAGAGGATGCTTTAATCTAAGACTATAAACTCCACTTAATTACATCCTCCAAAAGAGCTCTATTAGTATAATGCAATCAAACAGTGAGCACATCCATTTTGGCAAGTCAAACACGCTCAAATGGCTCTTGAAAGGGTTTACTTTTGTCTTCTGATCTGATCATAGTTTCATATTTGGTGGTCCCAGGTTATGTTCGAACGACCTGACTGATGCTTGTGTTGTTGTTTTTTAAAATAAAAAATAACATGCATTGCTAATGCATATGAGATTATATTTGACTGCGGCAAAAACAACAATAACAATTGAGTTTAGAGGAGTCTGAACGGACTCTCTGTGTGTCACACTGATGACTTTATGCTTGACCTTTCATGCCTCTCACTGTATAACCTCCAGTCATATTCATAATTGCTTTCTGCGTGCGTCATGCCAGTTTCCATTAGTCTAGCAGTATTTTGCTATGAATTTAAACTTCAAAAGGAGGCAAGATGGCCTGTTTTAAAATTGTACACAAAGAGATTACTGTAAAACTCAAGATGCCTGACAACTACTTTTGCCATGGTGCCATGATAAGAAGTTCATTACAATTAAAGGAAGTAATTAAAGTCAGAGTTTCTTGTGGTGATGTAACGGGTTTGATATTGATTTTACGTCCAATAACTGTAATCTGATGACACTAAACTGCTTGAGGAGTTGCCAGTTTTTAGACAAATCTGCTTCTGTCCTCTTTGATTCCTATGCCTCTGTAATGGAAACAGCTGTGTTGTTATGTTTTTGAGTTGTCCATCCATCCGTACGTTCTTCCACCCATATGTACATATGTCTGTTTGTTTGTCCATCTCGTGTACACAATATTGGAGGATTTCCTGGGAAAAACTTCTTCAGATTTGGTGTAAACGTCAAACGTCAGGATGAACTGATTAGAATTAGACTTCAAAGGTCACTGTGACTTGCAGACAAGGTGAGAAGAGTTTAAAAATAAATAAATAAATAAATAAATAATAATAACAATACTACTACTACTACTACTACTACTACTAATAACAATAATAATAATAATAATAATAATAATAATAAACCATCTGGTTATCCAAGATGACTTTGATTTTGTCCCTCACCCTCCTCTCTGCCGCATTTTCTAATTCCTGCCTGCTCACCAAGCTAAAAAAAAAAAAAGCTGGCACATATAATAATAATAATTGTAGTCATTGTCATATAATTTGCATTATGTAGCTTTCTTTTTAAGTCTTCCTTCCTTGTTGTAATTTAGTGTTATTTCAACTTCATCCACTAGATCTGTCTGCTCCTGAATTTTCTTACTTACAGTAAAAATAATAAATATCAGCCTTTAATTATGCACCACTCCATACAAAAGAGAAAATAATGGTCAAAAGCTCAACATTTCCTATATTATTTTGGCAGCCATATTTCTATGTTTGCATATACTGTATAGAGTGACATGAGCGTGTCATAAACATGACATGGGAGGTGTCATGAACATTAATGACACTTTGAAGTAACATTAATGCTCATGATACTTGTCATGTCATGTTTCTGACAGGCTTGTGTGACTCTTATGTAGACACCTTCAAAATAAAGTGTTACCATATCTTGCTTAAGTCACAAAGGCATATTCAAAAAATTGCCTGAGTCATTTATTTATCTTAAGTTACATAATTTACACATAGTGTTATTACTATGCCAATAGCCATCCTTTGTTACATCCTTTTTGAGTGAAATGATCAATAAATGTCACATGTTACACTTTTGGTGATGTTTTTTTGTTTCCTGCAAAACTTGAAAAAATGAGTTAGGTTAGGTTATAACAGGGTGACGATATCTGAAATATAATAAAAGAAAAATAATATTAGATTTAAAAAAGACTAAAGGTAAAAAAAAAAAAAAAAACACGATACAAAACATAAACGTTGTTGCGAAGATGTTTTGTTATTTTTACTGATTTTATCTATTCGGTCATCTTAAGAGGAAGAAATTGAGCCTCAACATATTTTGGAAAATAAAATAAATGTAAAAAGTTTATTTTTCGTAATATCCGGCGTGAACATCACACTTCCTGTCTTCTTCCTCCGTGTAACAACAATGGCGTCCTGTAGTGAGGTTAGTACTTTCTTCATTTTAATACGAATATACCCGATTTATTTGATGGTTAAGACTATTATCGTCGATTTATATATTATCGTTTGAGAGTGGTGTTTCATTTAGCCGGAGACTGTGGTTTTGTTACACATTAGTTGTTCACAATCCCTTGTTGTTGTGCTAACTAAGCTAACAGATGCTAGTTACAGTTAGCTCGTCACAGACCATTTCTGCCAGATGTTTTACGTTATCTTCTCTGTAAAGGACTATATTCGGTAATTAAAGAGTCTCGTTTCATACAGTATTATTCATAAACAGTGGAGACATTAACCGTGTTTTTCCAGGTGTCTACTACAGCAACTGAAGAGGAACAGACTGAATCTCTTGCATCCCAGAAGAGAGAAGCGAGATTACGTAAATTTCGAGAGTTACATTTCAAACGGGTGAGTTGTTCACCTTTACCTGATTAAAGCACATTTACATTATAGAGCTTAAAACCTATTTTCGATTGTTTCTATGAGCTTTCTGTCTATGCGGTGTTGGCAAGCTAAGCTGACTCACAGCTCGTCACACTGTTAAAATAAAAGCCTAAGTCATTTTTTGTCAAAATTGTTTTTGTTTTTTTTGCCTAAATCATCTCCTCATGACGCCTATGGTAAAATCGCCTACATCCTTAGTTGACCAGATCATGTGATTTTACCCCTTTAAGATAATGGCCTATGTCAAGTGTGTGACTTAAGCGGATTTATTACACTAAGTCAAAATAAAATGTGAAAATGTGTGAATTTTTTGAACATGCCTTTGTGACTTCAGCAGGATATGGTAACACTTTATTTTGAAGGTGTCTGCATAAAAGTGACATGAGCGTGTCATAAACATGACATGGGATGTGTCATGAACATTAATGACACTTTGAAGTAACATTAATGCTCATGATACTTGTCATGTTTCTGACAGGCTTGTGTGACTCTTATGTAGACACCTTAAAAATAAAGTGTTACCATGTCTTGCTTAAGTCACAAAGGCATGTTCAAAAAAATGCCTAAGTCATTTATTTCTCTTAAGTTACATCATTTACACACAGTGTTATTACTATGCCAATAGCCATCCTTTGCTACATCCCTTTTGAGTGAAATGATCACTAAATGTCATATGTCAGAGTTTTTTGTGTTTCCTGCAAAACTTGAAAAAATGAGTTAGGCGATTATTTTAACAGGGTGACGAGCTGTTACTAAGACAAGATATAATCATGTTTAGGCACACACTCTGCCCCAAGTCATTTAGATGCTTGGCAAGACGAGAGGAATTTATTTGTATAGCACCGTCTATACACAAGGTCATTCAAAGTGCTTTACAGAGGCATAAAAATTAATTTAAAGAAAAGTACAGGCATTGAAATGGACATTAAAATCACGAGTAGCTGCATTGAAAGAAGAATTAAAGTATATTAAGACGGTAAAAATGATTTAGAATTGAATAAAAACAATCGAAACAAGCAATTAAAAGGATTAAAAAACATGTATATCTTGTACTTGTGAGAAAGCTAAAGTAAACTGTAATGTCTTCAGCCCTGCTTTAAAGGGACTGACAGGTTCAGCAGACCTTGGGTTTTCAGGGAGCTTGTTCTACAGACGAGGAGCACATAAACAAAATGCCGCTTCACCTTGCTTGGTTTTGATTCTGGGAATACTGAGTAAACCTGTTCCAGATGACCGTATGGGTTTGGATGCTTCATAACGAACAAGTAACTCTGAGATAAATCTAGTCTTAAAATATCTATAGTCTTAAAATATATTCTTTGACACAGGGATGTAAGGACAGGTGTGATGTGGTTTCATTTCCTAATGTAAGTGAGGACTCAGCAGCATTCTGGAAGAGCTGCAGCTGCCTGATTGATTTGCTCAGACCTGTGACGATACCATTACAATAATCTAACCTACTAAAAATGAATGCATGAACAAGAACAAGAAATCCCTTGATTCTTGCTATGTTTTTGAGGTTCCAAAAGGCTGGTATGGTAATTATTTTCTCTCTTGTATGAGTAATAGGCTGGTTATTTCTGATATATCCTACTTCCATACAGGTGCTTGTACAACATGTCAGCATGTGTTATTTTTCCCCTGCAGAATGAAGCACGTAAGCTCAATCACCAGGAGGTTGTGGAGGAGGACAAGAGACTGAAACTCCCCAGTAACTGGGAGGCTAAGAAAGCCAGACTGGAGTGGGAGCTTGCTGAAGGCGAAAAGAAAAAGGTATTTAAGTCTCTAAGCATTCAAGTACAGTATTCATAAACTCTATAGGACTGTGCATAGTCAGCATGATGACTGTTGTCACTGACTTGGCCTACAAACATGTAATCATATATGTGTTAGATGTCATTTCTCTCCCAATATTACTCGTGTTGAACTGAAGTAGCATTGAATTATTTTCTAAGCACAGGTGTAGTTTAGTCAAGTGGAAGGCTGCTTGTGGATAAAAAATGTTTTCATTTAGTAAACTGTGTTGAACTTAGGCAAAGACACAGTGGTAGCACATCAATCACCATGCAAACTATTGAGTTGGCATTTTTTCTTTAATACACGGCTTGCAGACTACTTGTTTGCTATAAGCGTGATTTCCTTATACGTTGCTCTCTGCTGCCTGCATCGCTATTCATACATTCAGAGCCCATATTGTATGTTACTGCTTCCTCTAAGAGCATACTAACAATATAGTGGGTGCCCTCTGGTGAACCAATAAAACCTCCATCAGTAAATTTTACATATCCACAAATTCAGCCTAGGGGCACTTTACTCATGAAATACCAAAACAGAGAATCATATATCATATATAACATAACTGTTTGGCTTTCAGGACTGTGCTGCCCGAGGGGAGGACTATGACAGGGTGAAACTGCTTGAAATCACTGCTGATGATGCAGAGCGTTGGGAGAGGAAGAAAAAGAAGAAGAACCCAGACACCGGATTTGCAGGTTAGTTAAGGGGACAAGACACGTCATGAAGTGTGAGTGGTTGTCTGTCTTGATGTGTCACCACCTGTTCAGGGTGTACCCTGCCTCTCGCCCAACCCAACGTCATCCAGCAAGGTGCTGCATTGGCCAATGAAATATAAGCACACGTTCATGCTGGATTACTTTGTCAAATGAACACTACAGAGTATGTTATTGTTTACCTGATAATCGTCATAATGAAAGAAAAAATAGTTGGCCCTTTGTTTTGCTGTGTTTTTGATGTCTAATATGCCTTGGGACATAACAATACAGGCTCTTGCACTTAAATGATCTTTTGCCTCTTCAACACATGCTGGCACCAACTCCATATTCACTTAAAAAGACTAGAAGGGCACTCAGAGATCGCAGATTTTTGGCGAGACCATGCCCTATTTTGCATTTTTAACAAAAGTTTTAAAAAATGTGTTTCTAACCCATGATTCAGATCCTTGTTTACTGAATATGAGGCACTAGTTTTCCTGTAATGCAGCTGACAAACAAACTACTGAACCAAAAAAATCCCCTCCTTGGTCGTGACAATAACTAGTTGTGTGAATTATTATGCCCAAAGTACACACCAAAGACTGCAGTCTTAATTTCATTTATTTTTGAAAAGAAACATCTTTCCTCATCAATCTAAAGGACATTTCTGTCCCTTTCACACCTAATATGATCAGCATTGGCAGTCATTGTTTAGCATACCGAAGTGGTTGTCACTCACTGATGGTATTAACTCTGGAATTTTATAGACACGTCAGGAAGTACATGCCTGATTGGATCAAACTGTTTTAATTTTGGCATGACACCACATAACCTCAGTCTACTCATTAAGTAAATTCTAATTTAATACAGTTGGCTCTTGAGGAAACAAGTGGTACACCGTGATTCTGGTCTGCTATTCTGTTCTGCTGTGCCATGGCATGTGACCTTTGAAAAGTTTTCCACTTCTTTACCACAGTGAAATGTTGCTGCCTCAGGCTACATTCACACCAAATTGGGCGTTCCAGAGATTAGCAAGGGTTATGCAGCTGTCTGTCGCCCCTCTGTGTCTCCATCTTCTTCCCCATGGTGCTACCATTTAGCCATGCTGCTAGTTAGTCAGGTCCTACACTTACCAGGATGCTAGGTCCATTAAAACGGTGTTTTAAACTGGTGTAGTTAGTGACTACGTGTAGAACATAATGTTATGTCTATTGTCCACTCTGATCACCAGTTACATGATTGGCCACGGCAGTGTGATGTCAGGTTGTTTCTACAAAAGTTGATTCTGTTGGGGTTTTTTTTGTATCACCTGTGATCCCCACCATTGCAGTCTAAATGCACTCCCCACATTCAGATAAATGGGACAGAATTTGCTGCTTTAATATTACATAGCAGCTGTGTCTAGAGTAATACTGGTTGCATGTAAGGACCCCTTGGGATGTTAATCATCTCAAACTGCTACCAATTTAATCTCCTAAAAAAAGACATGCTATGTCTCCCAAATATGGCTGCCATCTGTTGCATCAAAACCTCTGAATTAAAACCTCTGGGGAGAAAATTATCACCAGAGGGGCTTCAAGAGAGGAAGGGAGGAGGAGAGATGCCTCTTCATCTCTCCCTAACCAGCCGCAGGTTGTGTTCTTAGCCTCGTGCCTGCTTGCTGTTTGTTCCGGTAATTATAACTCTGTCAATTTTTTTTATTTCTCTCCGTCTCACACAATGGACTCCAGGTTATGCAGAGGCCCAATTCCGACAGTACCAGAGGCTCACCAAGCAAATCAGACCAGACATGGAAGGCTATGAGAAGCAGAGAGAAGAATGGTGAGTTAAGCCTTTGTCCTGTCTTCTATTGCTGTAACAATACTGTATTTGTGTCTTTCAAGACTTTAACCCAATAGACAGATGGGTAACCAAAATAAGGCTGTCTTATTTGATAAACTTGTTTTTATGAAGGTTAATGCGTTTCACTTTAAACTGTGAAAACATTTCTTCTGGGGGAGCATGTCCCTGGAACCCCCCTAGAAATTCCTGTAATTCATATTGCAAAATATACAGCATAAGAAAAATAATGTCAGTATATTTTAATATCCTCTGGCCCTAGTTCCCACTAACAGGGCAGTGAAAATGATGCTATTAAGACCGTAACTGTGAAATTTCTAGTCAAGTAAAATGAATTGTCCCATCACATGTGCACAAAGCATTTTCTATATGATAAGTAATGTACCCCCTCATTTGCCCTGGGGTTATTGTAGACACACTACAGACGTAATATTTAGGATTTTAGAATACAGTGCACACAGAATATAAGATCTAAGAAGAGTGCCTGCAGGTTTTTTCACCATTAGAGACTGACGTTCATGAAGGACACACATACGCGCTTTCCCATGAAGGCCACATGATCTTCTTCCATCGGGATGGCCATAATCACAATTATGACATACAAAAGTCAGTTTTAAGCATGTAAAAATTGTGATTATCTCTGGTTATGCATCTCTAATTTATATGCTGGTGCTCCACAGTGGTGAGGACTTCCACCCCACGACCAACAGCCTGATCCATGGCACCCATGTGCCCTCAAAGGAGGGCATTGACCGCATGGTAGAAGATGTTGAGAAACAGTAAGTCGAACTCAAAAACGGTTAAGTAGACAGGCCATATCCTCTCCTGACCAGCTGTGAATTTCATCTCGGTCTCAGCCAGCCCATTAAGTATCAGTTTGTCTCACTGGGCAGACCACTAAGATAAACTTTCATACCTACTGACTGCTCTTTGATTTCTGCTCTCTGAGGCTGTTGCCACAATAAACAAATACCAAGAAGCTCCTGACCGGGGGGAACAAGCTGAATAATGGAAAACTTCAGCAAAATAATTAACCGGTTCCTTGCTAATTATGATTAAGCAATTCTAACCGTTTTTGTCATGTAACTCAGAAATACAAAAAGACGCATTCAAATCTTTTTCCGGTCCTGGTACACCACAAAAAGAGTGTGGAGGCTGGAAATATAAGACATCTCAGTCAGAATAAATTATGCGTGGCAGGAGTGAGTTCATGACCTTTTTTCCCATTTGGAAGAGGGTGCTGTTCCGTGTGAACCAGGGTCTATCAGATCTGAAGAAATGCTTCAGAGTGAAAATCCTGGTTCAAGCAGCTGATGAGAGACAGTTCATTATTAACTGCATGGTGAAATGCTTAGGTGGGACAGTGTCAGAGTCAGACTAATTATGTCAAACAAATGGTCCCAGGCTGTTCTCATTCACTGTTTGTAGTTATATCTACAAATGTAATTACCTCTCAAACTGCTGTTTGTTGTGAGGCCTCTAGCACCTTTTGTAATTATGAGGAGCGCCAAGGAAGATGTTAGGGGATGTAACAAAAATACAGGGAAAGAAAAAGTTTGCGCAATGATGACGTTGCGGTAATTGAACAAACACAAGACTTTCAACCAGGAGTCTACTGTGTCCACTGTGAAACCATTAGTCAACAACGTTTTTGTTTTTTTAAGTTAATCAAATCGCACTAGGGTTCGTTTGGAAATGGACTGAGACCTCCTTTCGCAAGTGGTCTCGGCCCGGTTGTTTTGGCGTTCGCAAGCGACCAAATGACCTGTAACAAGGATTTAACCGCACCAGAGTTTGATTAAAACAGACTAAACTTTGGGTTGTGAAAGCGCCCTAACTGCCAGCTGCTCCAAAGTGTTCAGCTCCTCCACTGGTCCAGTAAAGGCTTTGCCAAAGAAGTCCTTTCACCTTTAAGTACCCTGGTCTTTCCCTGAGCTGTTCTACATTGGAGACAGTCTTAGGCCTGTGTTTGAGATGCGACTGTTGGGCATTAGACAAGGATTCAGTTGCCAGGGTATGACGCACAACAATGCTTTGAAGACACAGTGAATCAGGACTGCGAGCTCACAAATTGACAGTATTTTCCTCTTGACTGTGTATGTATGTGTGTGTGAGGTTTTCCATTGCCACTCTTCCTTGCCAAATTTAAATGCACACCCTCAAATTATTGCCTGTAGCCAATTATTGTTATTGGATATGCCATGGATAGTGGCCATGCTGGTTTATGAAATCCTCCTTAAGCTGCTTTTATTTGCGATTGTCAGGATAGAGAAGAGGGCCAAGTACAGCCGACGCAGGGCCTACAACGACGACGCAGACATCGACTACATTAACGAGAGGAACGCCAAGTTCAACAAGAAGGCGGAGCGTTTCTACGGCAAATACACAGCGGAGATCAAGCAGAACTTGGAGAGAGGCACAGCTGTGTAGAGGGTCCAGGTCACTGCGTCAGCTTTGTCTTCATTTAGTAGTCTTAGACGCATCCTTTTCTTCTCCATGCTTGCTAAATGATACCAGTAATACATGTATTAAAATGCTGAAATAGACTCTTGAACAGTTTTATATCTTGGTGAGTTATTTTGAGTTGAAAGACGATTCAGTTATTTATGCGATGTGAGGTTTTCCTCTGTACAATATTAGAAGTTAATACAACTGTTGTGATTATTCTTATCCTTCATTTTTAAATAAACCACTTATCTTGCACACTTGTTTGTTTTTTTGTGGGTTTGCTGCGTGTGGTCTCATGATGGAGAGTTTTTATAGCGTGAGAATGAACCATCAAACCTCGGGGCAAATTTAGCCGAAGATGCCAGCCAAAAGAATGTTTTAGTGTAGGTGCACAAAGAGATAAGGACCAACAATTGAGCAATTCAATTTATTCATTATCATCTGCATCTCAGTCTCACTAACTTGCCCCAAGCTGCGACATGAGCAGGAAAGCCTTGTGACTGGAGAAGAAATAAAAGACAACAGGTTCCCATGCAAGTTCCTCAACTCCTGCCTGTGTGAATGTACGGGGCAGTGAGCCCTCTACAGGGCAGACAAGCATCCGTTTGTGCACTTATTATAGTCTGTTATGTCTAATCTGGATGAATCAATCCCTGTGAACCTCCCAGAATAAATTTATGGGATGCCCTCAAAGGATAGTGTGCAAAGACGCCATGACACAAGTTGTTTATGTTTAACTGATGAAGGATAAGGGAGGGCTTCAAATTATGTCTTTGATATCTGACTCTGCTGGAGCTATTAGGGAGTGGATTAAATGTTCACGTTTATGATTGTGATATTTTTGTAGTTTTATCTGATTAGCCTGAAGACATTGGCTGGGAATCGTATAATAAAATAAATTCACTGTTGTGTCTCACAGATGGTCTGACACCTCTGATTCTTTCCAGGCCAACTGCCAGTTAAAAGTGTTCCCTGGAAACCAAAATGGGTACAATTTAACTCTCGAATATATGGACAGTGTAAGCAAAAACATGGGTTACTAACGTATGAGTTTTTCCATTGACAAAAAAGCCTATGATACCATTCAATGGTGGAAAAAGTATTGAGATCCTTTACTTAAGTAAAAGTACTAATATCATACTGAGAAATTACTCCACTACAAGTAAAAGTCCTGCAATGAAAACAATACAATAGTATCAGCATCAAAATGTACTTGACATCAAAAGTAAAAGTACTTATTATGCAGAATGGACCCACTTAGAATGTTCTATGTATTCTAAAAATACACAAAAAATATTATTTTATTATTTATTGATGCATTTATGTAACCTTGTGAAGATAGGGCTTGTTTTAAGTACTTTTTTTTTATTTTTTTTTTTTAAAGTGTCTAATCACTTTAAACTGATCATGTTTTTCATAGAAAAACTTGACCTGAAAAGTAACTAATTGTAGTGGCAGCTAAATGTAGTGCAGTAAAAAGTACAATATTTGCCTCAAAATGTAGTGGATTAGAAGTAGCAGTAGATGGTCACATTAAATGGAAATACTCAAGTAAATTACATGCACCTCAAAACTATGCTTAAGAACAGTACTCGAGTAAATGTACTTAGTTACATTCCTCCACTGTATATACAGTAGTGTTCAAAATAATAGCAGTCCAATGTGAATAACTAGATTAATCCAGGTTTTTAGTATATTTTTTTATTGCTACATGGCAAACAAGGTACCAGTAGGTGCAGTAGATTCTCAGAAAACCAACAAGACCCAGCATTTGTGATATGCACGCTCTTAAGGCTGTGCAATTGGGCAATTAGTTGAAAAAAAAAAAAAAAAAATAGCAGTGTGGCATTCAATCAGTGAGGTCATCAATTTTGTGAAAAAACAGGTGTGAATCAGATGGCCTCTATTTAAGGGTGAAGCCAGCACTTGTTGAACATGCATTTCTCTTTGAAAGCCTGAGGAAAATGGGTCTTTGAAGACATTGTTCAGAAGAACAGCGTACTTTGATTAACAAGTTGATTGGAGAGGGGAAAACTTACAAAGAGGTGCAAACAATTATAGGCTGTTCAGCTAAAATGATCTCCAATGCTTTAAAATGGAGAGCAAAACCAGAGACACGTGGCAGAAAACGTAAGACAGCCATCAAAATGGATGGAAGAATAATCAGAATGGCAAAGGCTCAGCCAATGATCAGCTCCAGGATGATCAAAGACAGTCTGGAGTTACCTGTAAGTGCTGTGACAGTTAGAAGATGTCTGTGTGAAGCTAATCTATTTACAAGAATCCCCCGCAAAGTCCCTCTGTTAAAAAAAGGCATGTGCAGAAGAGGTTACAATCTGCCATAGAACACATCAACTGGCCTAAAGAGGAATGGAGGAACATTTTGTGGACTGATGAGAGTGAAATTGTTCTTTTTGGGTCCAAGGGCCGCAGACAGTTTGTGAGACGACCCCCAAACTCTGAATTCAAGCCACAGTACACAGTGAAGACAGTGAAGCATCATGATATGGGCATGTTTCTCCTACTATGGTGTTGGGCCTATTTATCACATACCAGGGATCATGGATCAGTTTGCATATGTCAAAATACTTGAAGAGGTCATGTTGCCTTATGCTGAAGAGGACATGCCCTTGAAATGGGTGTTTCAACAAGACAATGACCCCAAACACACCAGCAAACCAGCAAAATCTTGGTTCCAAACCAACAACATTGATGTTATGGAGTGGCCAGCCCAATCCCCGGACCTTAATCCAATTGAGAACTTGTGGGGTGACATCAAAAATGCTGTTTCTGAAGCAAAACCAAGAAATGTTAATGAATTTTGGAATGTTGTTGAAGAATCTTGTGGAATAACAGCTGAAAGGTGCCACAAGTTGGTTGACTCCATGCCACACAGATGTGAAGCAGTTATAAAAAAACTGTGGTCATACAACTAAATATTAGTTTAGTGATTCGCAGGATTGCTAAATCCTAGAAAAAAACGGCAGACACTGCAATTTTTTTTAACACACCCCTTTCAACTAATTGCCCACTTGCACAGCCTTAAGAGATCACGAATGTTGGGTCTTGTTGGTTTTCTGAGAATCTACTGCACCTACTGGTACCTTGTTTGCCATGTAGCAATAAAAAATATACTAAAAACCTGGATTAATGTGGTTAGTCACATTGGACTGCTATTATTTTGAACACCACTGTATTGTATTACAAGACAAACCTGTCTGTCTTCTCCACTTTCTTTGGTATAAGTAGTGACTACTAAGCTTTGTTTGTGTGCATATCAATATATTAAAAACTCACTACTCTCAATACTATCACTTCTGCTCCAGTAACAGTTGCTGTGTTATGTATTTGCATGTCTTATCTCCTATGAAAGTAATTAATCACTTTACAGCAGGAGACACACAGTCTAGCTGTCAGACATAATCAAAACTGTGTGATTTTACCTTTTTATTACAACAGATTGTGACATGTACCTAAATATCAGCCTGAAAATCTCGAGAGCATTAAAATTTATTACTCACTTAATAGATCGTTGTCTAACCCAATAAGTAAGTTACCTTCTGGCAATAATAAACTCGTATTTTAAACATGTGCCAAGAACCAGTCAATCTGAACACACACACACACACACACACACACACACTTCAGGGTTTTTAGCAGCCGCAATGGCAGGATACATCAGGATACTCAAGTAGGAACATGTTCACATCGTGTGTAAGCAGACAGATGATCACCACAGAGTCCCAACGGCCAAAAAAAAAAGAAGAGATCTGTGAGTGTGGCTGTGATTTTAAGATAGTGAACAATACATTACTACGGATGTTATACACAGCAGAGGTAGTAGGAAAAGCACAGGTGTTACTGATAACATGAACCATGGCGTTATGTTTAAGTGTTTCTGTAATCTATGCCAGAAACCCAAAGCTTAATGGAATTCAGCCATCATAAAGTTTATTATTTGACACTTTTCCTACTGATGTCTCAGAATGACTTCTGTTGAAAAGGCTGCTGTACAATTTGATGCTATTCGGTTCTTCATGATGAAATCTACTGTAGAGTATTTCATTTATTATGGGTTTCTGTACTGTAACACTACATCAACTAAACTGATATTCAGACTGAATTGCCGTTTCGTATATTGTTTGTATTTTGGTTTCGAACTAGGCTGCTGCTTCAACCTCACACTGAAACATTACCCATCCCTAATATAGTGACATACCAAAAATATTCGAAATGTATGATAATACTGCCACTGTGTGGTCATTTTAGAAACAGCAGCCATACACAAACTCTAGTGTAGTATTAAACCCTTCAGAAACTTGGGGGAAGTGTGCAACTGGCAATGGACGGCTTAGAAACTAATTCTGTGTATTTTTTCACTGAGGGAAATTCTTTTACTTCAAATGTCTGATTATCTTCTTGCGCCTTGCTTATTTCCAGACAATATACATTTTTCACTGAAGCAATTTTGACCTGCCTCAGTAGGAAAGATGTAGGTTTAAATAATGAATGACTGATGCCGGAATTTAACGGTGTTGATTTCAGGTTCCCAGTATGACGCATGATCTCAGACAGACCCATAGTTGACCCCAGATCTGTGCCTTTTCTCCTATGACAACTCAAAATGTCTGCTGTGGAAAAAGTGAATAGTTTTAAATATGATTTCCTAAAAATGTTATTGCATCTCATATTTTGATTAAGGTACACTTTATATCCCACCATATTTTTTAAAACTTAGTTTTTAAGTATTGACATAGTTAGATGCATTTTATATACCCATAATTACTTATATTTATCCCACTGGAGTATCCAAATGCTGATACATTACTCTAGTAAGTGGGTCAATAGTAGCAGGAAATACACCTTTATGGATAATTAGGCTTGTCACTCTTGATCAACCAGTGAAAATCTCAAGCAATGAAAACTTTTTGCTGAACAGTTTTTCAAGGCTTTGGAAGAAGAGTCATTACATGCAGATTACTTTATGAAACTACTAGCAAAAAGACAGAGACAAATCTTTTTATCAAATAAATATTTTTATTTCAGACAAACAGCACAATATACAACAAGGGGAAAAGAAATAATCCCACCTGAATGAACTCTTCACTTCTTCCCATTTAATTCTTTAACATCTGGAAAAAAACGTTGACCATGAAATGGTAAAACAGATGAGCAAAAATATTTACAGTATTTACAGCGTCCATGTACTCTGCTATGCAAGTGTGTGTTTGCGTGCGTTGGAGGAATGGCGTGATCTCACTGGGACCCAGTGGCCATAGGGCTTCCTGCTTTCATAGCTGTCCATTCTGGAAGTTACCTTAACACTAGATGGAGCTGCTGCTGTTGGTTTGACCACAGAATTCTAAAGGAGACGAAGGAAAAAGACAAATATACGCTCAAATAATGTGAAGCAGTGTTAAGTTTGGCTTTTAACATTGGCAGTTTAGGAAAACCAGAAGAAGTTGCTCAGAAGTCACTTACATTAATGCTGAAAGAGATTATTTTCCTTTTTGGGGACATCTTTGGGCTGGACATTTCATCAGACTCCGCATCACTGCTCTGTTTCAAAGAGACAAGAAAAACAGGCAGAGTTAGAAGTGTGTAAAACTGATGGAAGTCAGCTTTGACAGTTTGAAGTTCATATAGATAGATTAGAGTTCCCATTGCTAGTAGTGAAAAGCACTTCTATGGCATAGTTAATTATTCAAGTGTTAGCTTCAACACTTAACCAACCCCCCCATCCCACTGCTGTCAGAGGCTTGGCTCGACATTAAATGAATCCTACAAGGACAGACCTTGAAACAGAATAAAACAATTAAATGCAAACAGAGTAAAAAAGGATGTCTTCTCTGTCTACAGTGGCAGAATGATGGTGACACAGGTTTCCCAGCCCTCAGCTGGCGAACCGACTTATCTTTGGCACATGGAGAGGAGTTCTTCGTCTGTTTTTAGCTCTCGACAGGGATAGTCACTATAATGCAGTCCACACGCCTTTGCTCCATCAGCGAGTGGAGGATTCTGCTAAATAACAACGACCCATTTCAACGGCAAGCATAAATACATTTGAAATGTCAAAATTCTCCTGCCTTTCTATATGAAGTGGAGTCAGTGTAATACAACATCTGAATTGCTCGTGCATCATCTATGCATCTATGTGTATAATTAGCATTTGTATGGCCTGTGTGCATGTCTGATTGGAAGTTAAACTACATGTGTTTTAGTGCAAACCTATAGTTGATTAACTTACACATTGTTAACATTAAAAGAGTTAACAGATAACCTTTCACGCAAACACATAGTTGTCACCCAAGTCACATGACAGCCCTTTAATCCGAGGTGCCGAAGAGTGAAGGAGACCACTGTCATGTTATCTACGAAAACAGGAATAAATACAGAGAGCATGTGTATTCCCTCAGGGGTGCAAGGATTAAAGCAAGACACAGGAAATTCAACACAACATATACCTGAAGCTAATAATATATCTGTAGCAATTACACTGTGCTTCATATTCTGTATTCTTTGTTTTTTATTTCATGAAATGGAGTGACAGCCAGGATCAAATTACTATAAAAGTGTTTACAATTAACAAGTCATTGTGTACTGCTACAGAACTGGGTCCCTTACTCATGGTAAAAAATGTTATCATGGTCAGTGCACTGTCATGCACAAGTATTATCTATCCCTAAAATGTTCTATCTCAACACCCCTTACCTTGTATTTACATGTTGTCCAAGATGGAGAAAAAAAAACTCTGCCTTTCATGAGAATATACAACAAAGAATTATGTTAAGTGTGTATTGTGTTTAATGTGAAGCTGACATTTACTGTCAGACACCCACCTGTGATGGAGTCTTTTCAGGGTCTTGTCTCACCCATGTCTCTGGTGACACCCGTTTAGTCTCAGACGGCTCTGATAGGATTGGTTTCACACTCTCAGGAAGTTCCAGCTTCTCCACTCCTAGGACTGTCGTAGCATTGGCCACTGCTGCTTTCAGTAGTTGACTTTTATCTGGGGAACAAAAAGTTTGAGAAAAGATTTAATCACTTGTGCAATTCAACATTTATGTCAACTTCAAAGTCTACCTATTGGACAACAAGTACAAACACCATGGGTATTGAATATTGCCTCACTTAATCAAATAAACTTACTGTCCAAACTCAAGTTCCCAGAATGCCCTGAAGATCCAGACCTGGAGCCCCCTCTGCGAGTTCTGGATGGAGATCGAGAAAGACGCCTCACTGTCCTCCTGTACTTGCGAGGGCGTCTGCTATGCGAGGACCTGTCTGGCGAGGGTGAGCGGCTGTAGGAGCGAGACTGGGCCCTGTAGCGGCGTGGTGGGGATCGGCGGCTACGGCCATATCTACGATGGTTGTCACAGCGACAGCGGGAGGAAGGTCTGTGGCAACGAGGGTGAGAGCGGGACCTGCCAGTGGAGGAGGACCTGCTGCTGGATGAAGAAGATTTTTTAGACTTGTAGCCTCTCCTGTGGCTGTCACGTCCCCTGTAGCGGTTAGAGCCAAGGGAGCTTCTACTGCAGCTGCCGCTTCTGGATCGTGAGCGGGAGTGAGATGAGGAAGGGCTGCTCTGGTCAAAGATTACATTGATGCCATCACTCTGACAAACGTTGGCCATTTCAGAGTGAGAGTCTTCTCCCTTAGTCATTGTTTGGTTTTCTGCCACAAGCTGAAATGAGACAAGAAACTGTTATACATTGTTATTCAATATGTAATCAAAGCACTTTTCAAAGTACCTTAAACAAAACAAAAAATGTATCAATACATCTGAATTGTTACTATACTAACATTAGGTCTTACCAGCTGTTCTTATCAATCTTGATTGCATGTTTTGATCATGATTATTTGATAAATTATTTAAGTGACTGTGTTGATGAAAACAAAATCTAAATCATTCGAATTAAAGCATTTCCTAACCTTGAAAACATAACGCTTAAATTTAAGCCTATACCAAACATACACGATTTTGTACCAACTCATCAGTAATCCTTGACAGGCCTTGATTATATCAGCCAAAGTCCACGTTTAAGCCGATGGCCATTGTTGCATAACACAGCGAGCAAAGCAACGTAAGAGCGACGGCTGACTGGACGGTGCTCGAAATTTACGGAAATTACGCAAGCTTCAGATAGCTTCAGCTAACATATTTTCGCTCCAAAAGACATAATCGCTAATACCTTCGCTTGTTATGAAACACATTTCGACATAAACCTTAAATTACATTGACACTCCGTGTATATTGACCAAACTTAACACATGTGACTCTTGTTAGTCTAAACAAAATTAGCATTAGCTATGCTAGGTAACGTTGTAGGCCTCAACTTACCAGGTCGACTGGAGCTTGAAACCTTTGTTGTGGAAACGTCGATGTAAACGATATATGTCAAGACAGTCGCTTTAAAAACGTACGATTTGACAATAATTACAAACAGAACTTAAAAATGGTCAAATTTATTTAGTCTGAAACCAATTTCCTTGAGAAAGCGCAACCGTCGTCTCTCGGTCGAAGTTGAACCGTCCGTCGTCGTCACTCGAATGAAAACGAGGCTGACGCGTATACTGGGGTAGCAACGGTCAACAGGCAGCCTCTGGAAAATTCCAGTCACGTGGTCTACCCAACGAGTCTTTGAGTCTTTGAACGGTTCTCTGTTATTGACTCAGTAAACCAGGAACCAAAGAAGTCGATCTAGGATCTGGGTTTTCCACAACTGCCATTATTATCTAATAATATGTCCCCGTTAATATAGAAATTATTAAAATAATATAGAAAGCCTTTATTGTCACTGTCTAACAATAACGTCACCCTGTTAAAATAATCGCCTAATTCATTTTTTCAAGTTTTGCAGGAAACACAAAAAACGTCATCAAAAGTGTAACATATGACATTTATTGATCATTTCACTCACAAATGATGTAACAATGGATGGCTATTGGCATAATAATAACACTGTGTGTAAAGTATGTAACTTAAGAGAAATAAATGACTTATTTCAACAGTGTGACGATATACAACGAAATTTGGAGCGCTGCTCCTCACCTTTGAGGAACAAGACTAGTGCAAGAAATACAAGAAAATATACTCAATGCAGTGGTGGAATGTAACTGTACTTAAGTACAATTTTGAGGTACTTGCACTATACTTGAGTATTTCCATTTTATGCAGCTTAATACTTCTACACCACTACATTTAGCTACTAGCAAAAATAATAATTATTTATTTTAGGTCGAGATGAACATGAAAAACATTATAAATTTAAAGTGTTTTTTTTTCTTGCTTGTAATTAAGCCTCATAAGAGTATATTAAGTAGTTAAATGAGCCCTATCTTTACTAAATTAAAACACTGCTTATATAAGTGCATCAATAATAACAATCCAATAATATATTTAAAATATATAAAACAATCTGAGTGGGACCAGGCTGCATAACGAGTACTTTAACTTTTGATACTTTAAATATATGGATGCTGGTACTTTTGTACTTTTACTTTAGTAACTTTTGAATGCAGGACTTTTACTTGTAAAGGAGTAATGTCACAGTTTTGTATTAGTACTTTTATTTAAGTAAGGGAACATATTCATTTTCCACCACTGATGGTTGTGACCAGATCGAAATGTACTGTATTATCATTATTATTATTATTATTATTATTATTATTATTATTATTATTATTATTATTATTATTATTATTATTATTATTATTGCAGTTAATACTGTTATTTTAGCGGTATTGCCCTTTAAATATAATCTCAACATGCTTGCGATCTCGCGATATTTTACGTAACCTCGGCTCTGTTTACCTCGTTGTTTCCTGCCTTTCCGCCAGGCTTATAAAGTCGTTGATCGGCGTGCCGCTGCCTTCGGAAGATTTGAAAGGCAGTCAAACATATCGAGCAGAGATGGATGTTCAGACTGTATTGCCGCCTGCCTTTGGATACGTTATATTGACCTACCTGTACAGCTGGATCATGCTGACATATTTAGGAGTGAAGGTCGGGGGTGCAAGGAAGAAGTACAATGTTAAGGTAGTTGAAATTTAATTGTAGTGGGAAAAATGTGAAACATGTTGAAGTGGACGCTCATACTTGTATTTGAAGCGTTTTTCTTAATAATTCTAACTAATGTGCGATATGTTTTATGTGCGCTTTATTCTGCAGTATCCCGATATGTACAGTGACAAGGAGCCGGTATTCAACTGTATCCAAAGAGCACATCAGAACACCCTGGAGGTGTACCCTCAGTGGCTTGTTTTCCAGACCATTGCAGCTCTTGTCTTTCCGGTATGTACCGTTTTTACACATAATAAAACTATATTTTTGTTTGTGTTGTCTATATTCTTTAGGGGTTGGAAGTGCATATTAAGTGCAACTTAAATCATTGTTACACAATGTCAGACCTGTGGGTGGGGCGAGCAATCCTCATGATCTTTGACACAAATCCTCCAGATAACAGTCAAGTGAAAAGAGAGTGTCACAATGATTAAGCATATTTTCATCAAACACTTGTTTGCTTGATATTTTACTGCTTTTACACTAATGCTGCTATTCGTTTGGGGTTTTTTTTGCACATATTCTCCTGTAGACTTGAATATCCTCATAAAATCTTAAAATATACCAATTCATAGAACCCTGTGTACTCTGTGCACCAATTTTAAATCAACTGTGCACTTTAACATTTAAAATGTTAAACGATTGCCTTATATTTTCTTTTATTTCCTGTGCTAGTCCTGTGCTAGTTTGTCTTCTTGAACTAGTCTCTCTCAAAGCAACTAAATGAGGAGCAGTACTCCAAATCTTGTTGTATACTGGTATGCAATGACAATTAAGGCTTTATATTCTACTCTATTTATTTCCATTCTACCTCTCCTTTTCTTTGTCCATGATACTAGTTGTCCGCATCTGTGCTGGGGGCAATCTGGGTGACCAGCAGGTTTTCATATGCCTGGGGCTACTACACAGGAGGTAAGACAGAAGGAAGGAAGGCTTTAATATCCAGTTAATTCAGTTAACCCAGTCTTGCTTGGCTGTTTAATAGATTTGCATAAAGGTTGAAACAATTAATTTAAAATACAGACATGAATTGGATGTAATATGATAGTACATGGGTCAAAGTTATATGAGTTTGTGGGCCGTAAATAAATAAAATACAATCTATCACTGCACTGCTAGTGATGAAGTTACTCCAATACTGATCAGAGTAATTTCATCCTATCATTCTTTTTAGAGATTAACTCACAACAGCAAATCTATTATTTCCACTAAATAATACTCATTGCATTGTAGCACTGGAAGTGTAAAGGCTGTAGTCCAAGTGACAGAGGTTACACTGCGGTGATTGCCAGGGGACTTTTGTTGGTCCTCACCTAGTTTGGTTTAATAATTTACAGAGGATAGCATTGAGCAGTAAACAACAATAAAAAGCTAAGACCTGCATTAATATGGCCTAAATTGTGGTCATTGTCATACATTCATCTTTACTTATGTCACCTTTCAAACTAATCAAATGCACTTCATTATGCTTTTACAAGCAAATATGGAGAGCGAAAACTCTCCATAAAAGCCTGACTAAATATATCTTTTTTTAAGCTTCTGTTCAATATCAATTTATCAATATTTTCAGCCCCTCTCAGTTCTTAATAATAGCTGAAAGCAGCATTACAAATTGTTTGTTTAGTGGAACAGCTAAAAGAGAAATACTAGGATCATAAACCAACACATTTCTGAGAGGCAGTCTGGTATTAGTAGTATAGTTTATAATGCACTCCATGACTGTAATCATGGAGTGCATTATAAACTATTAAAATAATTTTATAATCGGCACAAAAACAACATGGAACAAGTGTAAAAACACCATAATGTGTGCTCTCCTTTTGCACTTAGTCAACACTCATGCAACAGAATTAACTATAGACGATTCAATGTTTTCCTTGGTAGAGCACAAAGGAGAGTGAAATAACAGTCGAGCCTGCCTGATATAAAAGCGTGCATCAGTCTTTCCGTGTTATGTGGAATTTAATGTATTGTCAACAAAATAAAAGGTGAAAAAATACAAACCTAGACCACAACATTCCCCTGTTAACAAATTCAATATCCATATAATTCGGATTTTACGATAATTTGTCCTGTTTTATGTTTTATTCCAGATCCAGCCAAGAGAATGAATGGTGCCTATGGCTACATTGGATATCTTGGCGTCATCGGTCTGTCCATATATATCGCCTTGCAACTGCTCTTTTAAGACAATTATCATCTTGTTTACTCATTTTTTCACTGGCTTTAATGGTTGTTAAAATATATCAACTAGAAAATATCTGTGCACTTCTCAAATGCTGTTTCAAATTATGATCCTAAGCATATTTTTATGGACCACTAACTTGATATATTTTTATTCCAATATTTGTTGTGAATGTCTACTCCATGTGATCATCAAAAATAAAGTAGATGCTGATTAATGCTGCAGCCTCAGATATGTCCTCTAGTACTCTGTTCACAGTCGCATGCATTAAAGTTTGTGAATAATGAAAGGGTCAGCAGCATGACTAAAGACCCCATGTGACTCACACATGATGTCTCAGGAACAAATGTCAGATCAGAATGCAATAAAAAAATCTAAAACCAGTCAAATGTGTCTTGAAATTTGTTTTCTTTGAGATAAGTGTAAATTGATCTCCCTTTGTGTCAAACAGCTTGTTTTAATTGTTTAGCTGCTCTGCACCATTTATTCAGTCCATGCTCTGCACCAATCCCACTGAACCACAGATTAAGCAGTTAAATTCAAATAACCCATATGTATGAACCTTTTAATCATTCAATAAGTATTTGTTGTTTTGTATTTTTGCTTAGATAGGCGTTAATTATTTCCAGGCTCGATTCCAGCTTGTGTTGTAGTCTGCAATATAAAGTAAATGGGAAGTATGGTGTCTGCACGGTGCGTCCTTCAAGGACCTCGTAAACTCGTGTTTCCAAAATTTTTAAGAAATTAATGTCCGGAAGAAAATGAATACAACGTTGGCATTGAGTGCTTCTAGCATAGGTAAGACATTACACATGTATATGGTATTTTATACCGAAACTGTAGTATTACAGTGGAAAATCCCGCACTTGTAGTATGTTGTCTTCTATTTCATCGCTTTTACTATGAACTACTATCTACACCCATACACTCATTTATACTTAACATGTTTATCATGTCTAAGTCAATTAATTTACGAACATCACTACATACCAATGACATTATACCACTTTTTGAGTGGAGTTATTTCATGTTCTTGTAAAGTTGCACGAATTCCCACTTTGTCCACAACACTTGAAGGTACCAATATCAACAGCGTCTCAGAGGTTCTCAGGGTGTGTGTGAACTGCGCATGTGCGGGACTGAGCTATATCGGAAGCAAAGTCGGGCTTATCCAGGGGGTTCACATCAAAAACCGAAAATAAAAGGTAAGAATTCCTTTGAAAATGACATTACAAGCAAGCAATGCCGTTGGGACGTATGTTTTACCTTGGTACTACTGCTGTCCTTTTAGTTATGCTATCATTTTTATCAACTTCGTAGCAAGAAGAAACCTTCAAGGAAATGTTTGCTAATGCCAAAGCGGTGAACAAAAGAATCCGACGACACAGCCCTGTTTTTATCTCCTGATTAGAATACACTTTATGTTTTACTGTACTATAAAGTGACTACATCGACAGCCTTGTTGTCGAATATATGTTACCGAGCTTAGTGTACAAACAGTTGGTGAGTGTTGGTAACCTATATAAACCCAGGGAGTTAAGCATCACCCGTATAGTACAGCGACTGCGCACAAACAGAGACATTTGTTTTTCACAGTTCTTATATCTGTGGTTAGCGGAATATTACTTGGCTGTTAAATATAGCGTACACGTGTGATGTCGAGTATTTCAGTAAAGTTTTTGATGTTGTTTTCACTTTGACACACTGTTGGACATAACACCCTTTCGTTCCCAGAGCCATGTCTGGTTTCCTGGACGGAATCCGGTGCGGAGACTGCGAGTGCAATGTGGACTGGGGAGAAAGAAGAAACACCATTGCATCTGTAGCTGCTGGAGTGCTGGTATTTCACTCATTTTCTCATTAAAGGCTAGACTGAAGACACAGTGTCAGTAGAGCTATGGGTTTTTGTTATTAAATAACCAGGTTTCAGATCTGTCATCTGCTGACATCCATGTTCATACTTGCCCTTGCAGCCCTCAGGCTAACTGTGGATCTTGTTTCAGTTCTTCACTGGTTGGTGGATTATCATCGATGCAGCAGTCAAATATCCTGATGAGGGAACGTTTCATCACGCCTATCACACATGTGGAGTCATCGCTACAGTGGCCTTTCTCATGTAAGACTAACTCTGCAGACTGCTCCCGTCACACTGATCATACTGTCTTATCACAAGGTCCAATTATTTGCTGTTTCTGAGGCTTAAAGCCCCGTCTCCAGGCCTTCCTCAGCATAGGGAGCTGCTCATTTGTCATGGAGATGTCACATGATAATAAGGGTGGTCTCCTTCATTGTTCAACAAATAAACCATCTTCATCGAAATTGAGCAACCCCAGTTCCATGGCATGGTAAAATAATAATAATTTATTAATCCCTGGGGTGGAAATTACATTTTAAGGCACATACATTGGCATGAAATACACTCAAACAGGACCCATATATATGCAGTTGGAGAGAGATGTTAAAATGATTGGCCCAAACAGTTAGGGGGTCGTTACATTGCCTAAGGGCGCCTTGGCACTAACCTGACACTGACAGATGGTTTGTTACAGAACCATCAGAGAAGCTGTCATTGGAAACAGCTTAGAAAAGGGCAGGCACTTTCTAAAACTTCTTAGAATGTGATTTGATGAATCCTCTGTCAATCACTGTCTACGTCACAGTCACCCGTGTTGCTTTGAACATCGCCTTGTGCCGACCAGTAATCACACACACCTGTGGCTGCCACAAGCTCCTCACAGCAAACTGACTAGTCAAACAATGAGCTGTTCAAAATCAAACGCATTACTTGAAGCCTGGCAAGATGGATTTGCGATCTCATGATTCTAGCATGATTCTGTGATATTGTGAGAATCAAGCTGCAATGCAATGCAGTGCCCAGGAGTTGAACTGGCACCACACCAGCTACAGGTCCACACTCAGGTCCAAGCTTCTGAATCGCCAAATAACTGGAACTTGTGATGGTAAAAAAAAATCATATTACTATTTCCCTGCTTGTTAGGGGCTTCAGTTTGGGATTTGAGACCTTTATAATTTCTATATTTCACACAAGCTAAGGGATGGGCATATTCATTGTATTCAATTATTACCATTGAGATAAAGTAACTTACTAAGTAGCTTCTGATATGTTTATTTTTTTTCTAATTTGACCCATCTAGGATAAATGCTGTTTCAAACGGCCAGGTGAGAGGAGACAGCTACAGTGAAGGCTGTATTGGACAGACAGGTGTGTATGATAGGATATGATGAACTTATTTATAATCTTAGGATGTCTCCCTACAATCACATCTCCACCTCCTTATTACAGATACATATACTGTATGTGTTAATACCATCACATCTGATATCTGCAGTATCTGCCCTACTTTCATTTCATCTGTATTACTATTACAACATACATGCAGTAAAACAGAAACCCACGAAGAAGCGCTGTGTTGCATCAGAGAGTAACGCACCCTTTCTTATCTCTGTTTGCAGGCGCGCGAGTGTGGCTCTTCATTGGCTTCATGCTGGCTTTTGGCTCCCTCATTGCCTCCATGTGGATTCTGTTTGGAGGATTCGTAGTGCCTCGTAAGTCTTGTTTTTCTGACAAAGGGTGTTATTTAAGTACTCAATTTTGGTTGTGTGATGCTGAGACAGGAGTTTTACAGTATGAAGCAACTGAGAATAAAGACAGTAAGATGCAATAACTGTGCTACATATGCTGCATGAAAACAGCAAAATGTTGTATAATGAAGAGTTCTTAATTTACTTCTGTGTCAAATTATAAATGTGGCCTGTTTTATAACTTTTTAATCTCTTGCAGAAAAGGATGCCGTGTACCCCGGTATTGCCATTTTCTTCCAAAATGCGTTCATTTTCTTTGGGTAAGTTAACAGCCCTCTGCAGCATCTTACTTCAAACCCATGCTTGCACTTCAGCAAGTATTTTGTTAAAATACTTTTCTTTACACCATTTTTGTCTTCTGTTTAGGGGTTTGGTCTTCAAGTTTGGACGTACAGAAGATCTGTGGCAGTAATGAACCCTGTGTGTCTTCGTGTCAACTGTTTATACACTTGGCTTCTTATGTTGTATGAGACAGTATGCTTCAGCGGTTATTCACTTTATATATAAACCTTTTTAGCTTTCAAATTAACATGTTTAATTTATATTGTTTGCTGTATAAAAGCTTAATCATTACTAAGCACAACTTTTCATAGAGTCATTTAAAAGTTTTGAATGTGGCACATATTTAAATGTGTCTATTTGCACTCAGACTGTGTAGCCATGTTAGAATGATTTACAACTTGTGTATAACAAAATGTGTATTTTGGGAGCTTTACTTCACATTTCCTTTGGGTATACTTACTTGTACAACATCCTTTAATTTGAACAGTCTTTTAGTGGAAACCACATAAATTATTATGGTACAAAATATCATTGGGGGCAATATTTCATATACTGTACACATTTACTGAATGTAACCATAAGGGGTTGTTTGTATTTTCCTGAAATACCACGGTTACTTTGTCAGCGCAGAAACTTTGCAGTCATCCAGATTTATATTCAAAGGTTAATAAGCTCACACTGCTGACATAAAGTCAACAAAGGTTTCTCGACTGTGTGACATATATGTGTACTGGAGATTTGTGTTTGACTGCAACACGTAACCCATTTACTTGTGTAACATCCAAGCCATGAGGTCAGTTTCTGACCACCATGGCATCATTAAACAAATACATTCTGGGCAGTAAATGAGTCTTGCATTCTTGGTTGAACCTTGTTTTGTTTTTTTGCACACATAAAAACATCTAATAACTTGTATGAAATTATATAAATTAATATGAATGAACACAAAAAGTGGTTTATGCTTCCAGGATCAGACTCCGTCTTCTTACTTGCGCACCGCAAGATGGGGAAACTGCAAAACATGAAAATATTTTGTCTGGTGCTCTTTAACCAATTAACCCTTTTAATGTATAGTGCCAAATAAATGAATATCAAGCTGTTTAGTATCACAGTAGATAATATAAAGTCTTACCTCCCAGTAAGCCTGATCATCAAAACATTTCTTGTCTTGGGGCGGTCTCCAGAAGTTCCACTTAAGTATGACCCCTTTACACAATGACATGTACAAGTCATTAGGAAAATTCTAGAATGATCAGCATCCTGTATAATACGGTGTTGATGTACATGTGACCTGAAGACTTGACCTCTGGATTTCACTAAACTACTAAATAACCAAAGGTAACATAATATGTGTTACAGACTTTTGATAATGTAAACCTCACGAGAGAGAAAACTCACCTGTAATGAGTCCCATGCACAAGCTTACACTGATGGTGATGAGGAGAGATAAAATGTGAAATACAGCAAACCGGATTGCCCTACAAAATAAAGGACAGATTACACAGGGTGTCATGCCTTTTGTGTGTGTTACAATGTGATCATGAGACAGCAATGCTAAAAAAAAGCCAAAAGCTACAATGAGTCACAATATTGGAGGATCTTATCATTTTTGTGTATTTATGTCATTTATAAATATATTAAAAAGTGATGATGGTGTAATTTTTCTGCAAAGTCTGTAGAAGACAATCCGTAGTAGTATTTTGGACTTTTACAATGTGATTTGGATATGCCACTCCATATTGCCATTTATATGAAGATTCTGCTTAACTGTGCACCCCTATGTTACAGTTGCATGCTTACGTTGTGTGATCATCACAGTCTTTAATCTGCAGGAAGAGATGTGCAACCCATCCCAGTAGACCAGGGAGTCCATGTGTGCTCAGGACAGTACAGGTGTCATGGCACTCAAATGCGAGCAGCATGTGGATCTGGAAAATAAGAGTTTATGATGAGCTGTGATGTATCGATTAATCAATCAAGGGGGTAGGTGTCCATGTAATGATGAAAACCTTGATATATCGGAACCCAATCGTTGATACAACAGCAGCGGTGAATCCAATTGTCATAGCTTCCCATGGCTGATGAACCACTGGCATGGAAACACCAACAGCAACACCACCAGCAAGGATGCATGACTGCATGTGGATCTGACAGGAGTGAATATATTCTCCATTATTTATTGGATCTCACAGGTATTAGGCGTACTGATTGATTCTATTTTTTAGCATATCAAGTGTCAGAATACCAGGTTGAGTTTTCCCTTGGGGCTTGTGAACACGGACACCGCAGCTGCTGTTACAGCACTGACAGCCAGGGCCAGGTAGGTGCTGCACACGGCCCCCAGCTTCCTCCCAGGAATACCGTTATCCACAAGGACCGAATTAAAACTGGGCCAAAACAACCAGAGAAACAGAGTCCCTGCAGAAAAGAATATCTAGATTCTAGTTGATGTAAGCTTTTGGTGAGTTTGAACTTGAACATCACCAGTTAAATAATTGCTTCACCAATCCTACTTTAGCAGTAATTTCAGCTGAACAGCCTACACCTTACCCAGAGTGGAGAATAGTCCTGATTTGCGGTCAAATTTCTCTTTTTCAAACCGCTGCTCAGATCCTTTCCGATAAAGGATAAAGGTCACAATGACTCCAAAGAAGGCCCCAAAGATGTGAAGCAGCATGATGCTGTTCTGAGGCCGGACCTAGAGTTAGAAGACATCATTATAAGCACATGCCTGGTCTGAGGAACTGCTGTAAGGTTTAAACACCGGATTAAAAGTTACTCATACCATCAGCAGAGATTGGAGTAGCCATTCATTCAGGACAAACCCAGACACCTCCAGCAGGGCGATGAGGACGAGCTGGACAAGGTTGGTCTTCCCCACAAGGGCTCCGATTGAAATGAGAGCAGAGGCTGCGCACATCTCAGCAACCACTAAGCTATATTAAAATAACCATTGATTATAAAGCAGAACCATGAAATAAGGATTTAAGTCAGAATTTTGTTGATGTTGATGATTTTATTTCGCCATATACAGGTGCTTCTCAATAAATTAGAATATGATGGAAAAGTCCATTTCCAGTAGTTCAAGACAAATAGCGTCAACCAAGTATTGAGTGCATATAGATGGACATGCTTTTCAGAAGCCAATATTTCCATATTAAACATACTTTTAAAAATTGGTCTTTTGTAATATTCACATTTTTTTGAGACACTGAATGTTAGGTCTTTATTAAATGTAAGCCATAATCATTATAATTAGAAGAAATTAAATTAATGAAGACATGAAATGTTTCACTCCGTGTGTAATGGATCTACAGTCATGGAAAAAAAATATTAGACCACCCTAGTTTTTGTTTGGACAAATATAAGAAAACCATGGAAAATGGCTAGATATCAGCTCTTAAATTTGTTACCATTATATTTGTCCAAACAAATGTACCTTTAGTTGTACCAGGCATTAAAATGAAGAAGAGATTGAAGGAAAAGGGTGGTCTAATAATTTTTCATGACTGTATATAATGTGTTATTTCTACTTTTTGAAATGAATTACTGACATAAATAAACATTTCTACAATATACTAATTTATTGAGATGCACCTGTAGGCTTTATATACTATACAAAGACAAATAGATCCAGTCAAGATCATTTGTTCAAACAGATGTGTGAGAAAATGCATCGGTCAATGACCTACCTTCTCAAATCCATCCTGATCTTCCCCCTGTAATACAAGGACTCAACTCCATTGAGTATGAGAGCCCATTGGGTGGCCATGGCAGCCACAAGGAGGTTAAACCCAGAGCTACTGAAACCATGCCGCACTAGAAAAGTGCATAAGAAGCCAAAACCTAGAATCACCATCACATTTACATCCTGGAACTCTGCAAGAAAGAAAAAGTAATAGGCTTTAGACACGATAAGACAGCTGAATCACAATAAAGTCCTATAAAATACAGTCAACTGCACTAGCTTACAGTTAAATTTTAAGGAGACAGAACCAGGTCATCCACTCCTCAAGAAGCAACAAGTGCATGAGCTTATCACTGTCCACCAGGAATAACTGCAGCCCCTCCCCATACTCCTGGATTCTACTTTATACATTTATTTACATCTTATATATGAAGTTGCTTTAAATGTATTTTTCATTTAGGAGTTATTTACCTTTCTGCACCCATTGCCTCTCCCCTGCCCTATCCCAAACTCACTACTTACCTGAGTAAAAGCTGCTGAAGGCAACCCCATCTACTTTTACATTGCTTTCGATCTCAATGTAAAAGGCAAATACGATAATGAACCCCGTCTGCAGAAATACCAGCAAAGGTGCCAGACGGGAGCGCAGACTTGGTGCGTACTGAGGAGCCATTAGAGATGTCCACTGCGTACTTCCCTTCCAACTGACACAATTTGAACTGGGTGCAACCCAAAGCACGTTTAGTTTTATCAGCTGCTGGGCATGAGCACTTTGGTCTTGATTAACAGGCTCAGCAGGCTGGGGGCTGAGGGACTCTTACAAATAAGGCTTTAGGTCATGAGACAAATCTATCCTTTCCTGTTTATTTGCATATTTAGGCCTGAGTAAAGTCATTATAGCCAAAAAAAATGCAGTTTCCAAGAAAGTGGACAGAACAAAATGCGGCATTATAGCCTAATAGTATACATACAAACAACATCTAGACTGTTAGGGAAATAAAATCGTAAAACACAATCAGTAGTATTAAGATTCCTTACTAACACTGAAAAATTACTTCACTACAAGTAAAAGTCCTGCATTCAAAACTTATTTAACTAAAAGTACAAAAGTATCAGCATCAAAATTTACTTTAAGTATCAAAAGTAAAAGTACTTGTTATGCAGAATAGAGCCACTCAGATTGTTTTATACAAATATATTATTAGATTATTAGTATTGATCCATTTATGTAAGTGTTCTAATTTAGTAATGGTTCAGGGCTCATTTTAACTACTTAATATACTGTTATGAAGTTTAATTTAAAAAAAATCTAATCACTTTAAATTGATCATGCTTGTTTAATGTTAAATCTTGACTTGAAAAGCAACTAAAGCTGTTTAATGTAGTGGAGTAAAAAGTACAATATTTGCCTCAAAATGTGGAATAGAGGTATAAAGCTACATAAAATAGAAATACTCAAGTAAAGTACACATACCTCAAAATTGTACTGAAGTACAGTACTTGAATACATGAACTTTGTTACATTCCACCACTGAACACAACTATGGATTGCAAAGCAAAACTGTATTAATTATATTTGTATTTTTGCTACAAGAACTATTAAGGACCCTTCAGTTCTGGCCATAAACTAAGATACATCTTCAAAAAATATCTCTCTTCCACTTTTATTTTTATCATGTCACTTTGTTTTGGTCCTAAAGGCAATAGTAAACAAAAAGCCATTATTTAAGTTCATCACATTACAAGCAGTGACAACTGCAACCCATTTAAACACTAAAGCACTATGCACACATTTTAACCTGGTAACAAAACAAAGATGGCATTCAAGGCCTTGGGGCAAGTCTGCCAATGAACAACACACACAAAGACCTGATATAAATAACCCCCGTACGTTGGAATGGCTGTTTTGTGTCTCGCACAAAGGGAATTTTGTCCCCAAGACTGCATATTTTTCTGCTCATAATAAACCAGAGGCAAAACCCTCTAGGAAAAGAACCCGCCTCTGCTGTCAGCTCATTGGTCAATCAGCGCTTCCCGATTTGTCCACAAAAATCTGATTGGTTAAACGGCGAGACGTCCCATACTCAGAGTCCCTACTCCTCCTCACTCTCCCTGCTGTCTTTGGCTCATTTCTGTATCTGTCAATGCCAGAGTCTTCGGCGGATAGATAGATTGGATATACCAGCCGTCTGAGAAGTGGACGTACGTCACACACTACGGTCATACAGCGCGGTTTGGGCACAGAGCGCCCTTAAGCCCCGCCCCCACAGGAGGGGAAAACAATCCATCAATCTCCATTAACTTTGTATTGAAAAAAGGAGCCTCCTTGACAATTCTGCCTGATTGCAAACAACAGAAAAATGTCTAATGGGTGCTATGTGGTGAAATGCACTACCAGCAGGGTAAATAACCCATAACTAAATTTGTATAAGCTGACAAACCCTTTTAAGGCGACAAACATGAATACAGACTTATACAGACTTCAGTATATTCAGTATACTTATTGTTCAATTAACGTATGAAGTGCATTTTGTCACAGTCATACTTCCAAAGTCAGTTCCAGGATAACTACATTTCTATAAGTTAAGCTAAAGCAGTGACAATATGTAACTCGGCTGATGTTTACTTAAATAAACGTGCAATAGGCCTATTGCAATATTACTTCCTATGTGCAATTAATTTTTGTTAATACTATTATATATTTTTGTTATTCACATTTTTTATTCACTTATCTCTTTGTGTTATGCTTATTTTACTTTATGTTGTTCTTATTTTAATGTATTTTTTGTACTTCTAGGGCAATCTGGCTCAATAATTTCGTCCTGGATTAATAAAGTTATCTTATTGTATCTTATTGTAGAATGGATAATTCAGAATATGCAGTATTAAGTGCACATAGCACATATTAGCTTGCTGATAGCCATGTCGTCCCTGTCCATGTTTCTGGTAGACATAGAGTGCTAGAATAATCATATGATTTGCTTAAATGTCATAGTTTAAACAGACACTTTGTTCGGGTTTCAGCATGGTTGTGTATGCGGCAGCCCCCCCTCCCCCCCCCCCGGTGGGCGTGGTCTTCAGTGTATGACGCGCTGCGCTCTGTCTCTATGGAGTCTGCGCTAACAGAAAAAGAGGAGGTTCCCGAATAGAGTCCTTTATTTATTTCTTTGTTTCCAGTGGGGAAAAATAATAACAGCGACATATACCACAGGCACTTTATTTATTATCTTTGTCCGTATACACAAGAAAACTGGATAAGATTACAGTGGTTACTCGAAGGCCAAAGCCAAGGGGAGGAGGATGAAGCGGCGCAATGCGGACTGCAGCAAACTCCGACGGCCGTTAAAACGGAACCGAATCACTGAGGGTATATACGGCAGGTAACTCATATGGAGCCTGAGGAGGGTCCTCCTCACCACAATGATGGGGGGCACTGAATGGGGATGCTTGCGGCTTGATAGCTGCAGACTGTGAAACTTCCTAACGCTATCATTGATGTCAATGAACTGCCACCGCTAGCTAGCTTATTAACCTAGCTAGCTGCTAGTGGTAGCTTAGTGTATGCTAGCTGTATGTTGTCGTTGTACATTAGCAGGTAACGTTAGCTGTTAAGCTAGCCGTAGCGCTAGGCCCCAAAACAGCCCGCTTTGAAGCTGGTCACAAGGTGTCTGTCACAGCAACGTTCCTGTTTAAAATAAATTCTACTCGATGTTTGGACACTAACTAAACAACCTTGACTATCTATGACTTGCACACGTCAGTTGTCATCTGCTAGCCGCATTAAAATTAGTTGCTTCCCTGTAAGCTAATATGTTAGTTAGCCCAACAACAGCTTTATCTACGTTTCTAACTTCACCACAGCATTGCTTATCCTCTAATAGTGTTATATATGTTAACACGAGTTGATAAGACTGCAGCAAGTTTGTCGGACATCTGAGGCTTTGTGTTGCACTATTCATACAACTTAAAGTTGCTTAGTTGTCTTTCCCAGCCACACCTGACAGGTCCTACCTCCATGTAACTTCCTATGTATATCTGATGAAGCAAACGTTAAAGGCCACTAGCTACACACGTGGCATCTGGAGCTAGAGATGTGGGGCAGTTCTTGAATTATTGAACAGGTGCCCCATCACTAAACAGTCATGCTTTGACATCAAAGAACACCCCTACTGTGTCACTTTCTGGGTCTGAGTGATTCAACCACTAAAAATGTCATTTGCGATCAAATATATCTGTTCTATTAAATCAACATGTATTGCAGCACTAGTAAAGGAACCACAACCTATTAAAACACGAAGTGTGTATGCATTATTCCACAAACCTTAGAAATAGATATGCTGTAGCTTGGCACTGTTGCCATGTTTAAATGTTCACATAGGAACACGTTAAATGTTTTAGTTTTTACTTACAACTCTTAAGTTTGAACTTGCTCTGTATGTATTTATTTATGCTATATTTTATAACATCAAGTACTTCAGATAAGTGCATTGCACACAGGCATTTCATCTGTCAAACGGCAGCAAAAGGCTCCAGATATGCATCTTACACTAAATTCACACACACCCACACATGCACTTACAATAAACCTGAATCTCTTATGATGTAATGACTTGATGATGATTTGCTATATATTGACAGTTAGGGGTAAATAGGAGTACCATTCTTGTTAACATAAAATTGCCAATATATAAAAGACTATTTAATATTCTAGTGTATTTGTGTTACAAAACATCTGGCGTCATGCAATTCTTCTTCTCCTTTTTTAGTACCTTCCTGTACCTGAAGTTCCTGGTGGTGTGGGCACTGGTGCTACTGGCAGATTTTGTACTGGAGTTCAGGTTTGAGTACCTCTGGCCATTCTGGCTCTTCATCCGGAGTGTGTACGACTCCTTCAGATACCAGGGGCTGGTGAGTGGCTTTGTCCTTATCTTTGTCACAATTTAATAGTGGTGAAAAAAAGAGCATAACCGTCTTTTCAACCATTTGTTTTTCTCTGTTCACCACTCTACTTTTAGATATTGCACTAAAATAAACAAGTACAATACAAGCAAAGAGTAGTACACGTGTAAGCAAATATTTCCAAAATCTGAATCATCCTTAAAAATGAAAAGTCTAAATACTGTTAGTCATTTGCCACAAATGAACTGGAATGGTTATTTTTAAAATACAGATACATGCAAACAGTAATGCTAAAGTGTCTCTCACACCATATAACTAGTTTTATCACTGCATTGTCTGTCCAAATGCTAACCTAACCTAAATATGAACAAGTTATTACTGTAGCATTGTTTATCAGTTATAAAATCAACATACTCAACGACAAATTGTTTTTCACTGTCACCTCATTTGCTGCCTCATAGGATCAGAACTCTAATCTGGCACAGTGTACAAACTACAGTTCACATTAGGGTCATTAGTTTTCCTGTGATCTAAATGTTGCATGCTAATGTTTATCATAATATTATTTTGCCTTGGATCCATTATTTGTGCTGGACAGGTTGTTCTTATTGAAATGCATTGTGTAGGTGTGTGTTTGTTGGTTGGTGTGTCTGTGCCTCACAGAGATGCAGAAAAGGAGAACCATAAATGTAATATTCACATAACCTTTTGTGGTATAATACAGCAATGAAATATAGAGTTTAATCACGCAGAACGAGATCACTTCCATTATAAAGGATTAAGGCTTGAGGCTGGTTTTTTAGCCTGGAAACATTTCCTTTTTCTTTTTCTTTTTTTAAAGGGATTGTTTTAAACATGAAATTACTAACGGATACAAACAACCTACATATTTATTTACTGCATATGTTTGTTTATCATAACCACCTCTCATCTCCCCAACAGGCCTTCTCAGTATTCTTTGTGTGTGTGGCGTTTACCTCGGACATCATTTGCCTCCTCTTCATCCCAGTGCAATGGCTATTTTTTGCTGCCAGTACCTATGTGTGGGTGCAGTATGTTTGGCACACAGGTGAGGCTTGATATTTGTTATTGTAAATACTGCACTTAAAAAATCAGCCAATGCTTGCGATTTACTTGGTTTCTGCTATAAGTCTCCTCTGTCTCTACACTCATTCGATTTAAGAAAAAAAGGAAGGAAGAAGCTTTCTGTGTATTCAAACGACAGACTAATAAGATAAATGAGTGATAGGCCATACAAGTTCTTAGAACTTGCACTATTTTATGTCCACTTAGTGCTTCATGGAAAAGCAGGTGTGGAAAACATTGTGCAATATCCAGGCACATTGTGTTATCTTATTTACAAATGGTTGTCTTGCTTCTTAGAACTTTGCATGGTGTGTGTAAGTGAGCTGCACTCTGCGGATTAGTTGTCAGTCTGATTTAGCGGTATCCCCCTGCGTTGACCAAAGGCCAGGTGTCAGATGGAAATCCTAGTGCCAGTTGGGGGAGGGAGAAACATGGAGTGGTCCCCAGTTGCTTTCGGAGCCCTCCAACTTTCCTCACTAGAGACATTCACAGTAAGAGTATTAATATCTCTTACCACTCCACAGCCTGGTGGTGAAAATGCCTTTTTATTGCAGCTGAGGAGACAATGGGCAGTGTCTGTATCTTGACCACTGTTTACTGATAAGAGGATGTCGATAAAGACCTGCATAGAGAAGTTTAAGCTATCTACAGAATGATGATCTACCTGTCCTGTCTGAGCAGGAAAAGGCCAGGTCGTTGTGCATCAAGTTTTTACTTTCATGATATGGGCAGGTGCTGTTTCATCAGTTGACCTCTTACCTGGATAATTTCAGTTTGCTTGCAGTAGTGGCATTTTGGATGGAAGAACCATTCAGTCTTGAACCACAGACAAAAATGAAACCTGTATATCTTAGATCAAGAGCACAGTAGGGGCTCTTACAGCAGGGAGATACGCTCTTTAAGTTGTTGCCAATGTCTATATTGTAAAACTTTATTATTTTATTTTATTATGTTCTAACACTTTGGGACAGTTTAATTTGCTGCTACCCGATCTAGTGGGCACTTGGTCCAAATCAGCAGTAACTGTCTAAAAGCAGATAATCATTTTTCCTCAAATGTTTGTCTGTCATAAAAATGAGTGCAAATGCATCATTGTACACTAATGGTGGAGATGCATCAGATCTGTTGATGTTTGTGAAGTCAGCGGATCCTAGTCATTTTCCTATGGAGAGCAGGAGATCCAGCTGAGTGTTGCATGATGAATATGGCCCATTCACTGTATCTCAATTTACATAATCACAACTTCAGCTTTATGCAAATTAAGTCTGTCCAACACAACACAACAGCCTCTCAAAACTTGGATTCTGCCAAACAAGGCAGTGCTGATCAATTACCATTCAAGATTCTGTTACTGCATGGCCTATCTCTCACCCCGAATTTATTCAGAAACATATTTTAGTCCACTGTTTAGCTGTACACAAGCCCAAGCTAAGCACAGCCCACAGACCGCAGCTAACTGGACTATCTTCAGTTCCTGCACCTCTTGTTTGTTTGCTGGATTAAGTGTATCTCCATCATAAAAGACTAAAAAGAACTTTGCCTGAATAGAGCATTGAATAATCATTTTGGCAGTTTCTTAAGAAAGAAAAAGTAAACAATGTATTCTGTGCCAACTTTGCCAGTTTTGGTACTCATTGCTATGGACACAATTTAGGTGGTACTCATAATGTTCAATAGGTATTCATAATATTTCTGTCCTGCTTTGCTTTGTTTCTTTCAGAGAGAGGTGTCTGTCTGCCAACTGTGTCTCTATGGATACTTTTTGTGTACATAGAGGCAGCCATCAGATTCAAAGACCTGAAGAACTTCCATGTGGATCTGTGTCGTCCTTTTGCTGCACACTGGTGAGCCGCTTTTCTGTCGTAGGCGGAACGCTGTCCTTAACAGGCCTGCTTGACAGAAATGCATGTCTAGGTTCAGTGCCGACTATGAATATGTCGCTGCGGTGAAGAGGAATGATGTGAGGACAGCATTATATTAACTCATTTAGATTTTCACTTAGCTTCATTTATTGCTGCACACTACATGAAGTCAGTGTCACATGATTGGTTATGTGGTGGGCCACATGCCTCTGTTTTACTTCCCTTTGCCTTATTTTCATAAGTAAGTTAAGGGTGGATTCCCTGAGTGTTTTAAAGAATAAATATTCTTAAATATGCCTTGATATACAAGTAGAAACTGTAGGGAGACTTTTATGTTTGCACTCTTCCCACTTTATATAGAAACTGCTGCAAAGCAATTTCCCTCAGGATAAATACAGGTTTATCTCTTATCATAAAAGAAGTGTTGAGACTGTTGCTGTGCTAGTCAAATGAAGTTTTGTGCCACAGAAAACTGCATGTTTGCGTATTTTTTTCTTAGATTATCCCCTGAAGACTACATATTTATGAAAAATCCTGAAAGAGGTTTAAAGTAGCACTTCTACAGTGTAGGGCTTCAAGATGGATCTGCCTATTATGCTGTTAAGTTGAGCTGTTACTATGCTATTATAAAGAATTCCGAATGACTGATAACTTTTGTGCATTTTTGTGACAGTATAAGCATACTTTTTGTGTCTGTCTTTGTAGCATTGGCTACCCAGTGGTCACGCTGGGCTTCGGCTTCAAGAGCTATGTAAGCTATAAGATGCGCCTTCGAAAGCAGAAGGAGGTACAGAAGGAGAACGAGTTTTACATGCAGCTCCTGCAGCAGGCTCTGCCTCCAGAGCAACAGATGCTTCAGAGGCAAGAGCGAGAAGCAGAAGAAGGTAAGATTCAAACAAACATACATGCTGAATGCACATATGAAGCACCTGGTTCAGGAAATTGGAGGCTCACATACACAATCTGCAAGGACTAAACATAAAATCTCATTAAATGTTGAAAAATGTAGCCCTTATTTTTATTCAAATAGGCATATAATATTATCTTATTGCTTTCCTGTTTGGCAGATCATTCCACACCCAATCCACAGATCATCATCACTAACTCAAGGCAGGTAGCTAGCCAATCAGTCTTGTTTCAGTCAGGACTGTTAACTGAGATCGCAGGTTGCCACCAGAAAGTTCCAATAAAAGGCCATGATGCCTGAAGATCTTGTTGGGCTTTGTGTTGGGCCAGACAGAAACGGGTTTCTAAAGAATTTGAATCCTGCTCATGTGATTTTAACTGATTGTGACTAAACGTGGAGCATAGAGACAGAACAGAAATGCATTTTATATATACAATGCTTTTATTGAGTTTGTGTTGGTTTGTCATCAATCTGGTCTTGTCAAACAAGCCAACATTACTCCAATGTACATATGGAACATTTCCCTCCCTATCCAAAGTCTGTGGTTGCAGGTGTGTCTGCCCGGAGTGTAAACAAATACACCATACACATAATGATCACAGGAGGACCTGCTCATTGAGAGTGATTAGGCAAAGAAGCAGCTTGCAGAGCAAGGAGTTAGTGGGAAAATGTATAAATTGAAGCCAGGAATGGATATTTCACAAGCAGTCGATTAAGAAAAAGATCACTTGAAATGCAGGATAGCTGTGTGGTTTTGTTGTGACAAAGTCTAGTGGACCCACAAGTAACATTTATGCAGCAGTTGTGATTCATCTGTACCACTTTTTACTCATTTTTAATTTGGTACACAGAACAGGACCAGTTCCATGTTGGTGGAAAAGTTTTTTTGTCAGTGCTCACACTGCTTACATAAATTATGTTTTGGATATAAGATATGGAATAACAAACGGATCAAACGAGGGTAGAGAATGTCAGGAGTCTTTTATGACAGCAGTTGTCATATTTTATATGTATCCCCTTCACTTCTCTCTTTATTCATACAGCAGCAGCAGCAGCTAAAGGAATATCTGAAGTGGACACACCGCCAGTGTCACAGAATGGCACACCAGCCAATAAAAAGACATCGGCACCACTGCCGGAGTTAGAGTATAGAGAAAAAGGGAAAGAGGGAAGAGGTGGTGGGGAGGCTAAAAAGCAGCACAACAGCAACAGCATCCTGCCATCTTCAGTGGACTCTAAACTCCAAGAGATGGAGTATATGGAGAACCATATGAACAACAAGAGACTGACCACAGAGCTGGGCAGCACAGAGAACCTGTTGCTTAAAGAGGACAACAATTCCTCCTGTTCCTCCTCATCCTCCTCCTCCTCCAAAAACTACAAAAATGCTAGCAGCAATGCCGCAACGCTCAACTCCTCGCCCCGCGGCCATAACGCTACCAACGGCAGTGTGCCCTCCTCCGCACCATCATCCTCCTCTTCGACGGGGAAGAACGAGAAGAAGCACAAGTTAGCAGTGGGGAAGGGAACGTCGGGCGGCTCCCACAGGGATCCAACAGACAACTGTATCCCCAACAACCAGCTGAGCAAGCCAGAAGCACTTGTTAGGTAAGCAGACAAATTCATCAAGTGGCATATCCATTGATACTATTATAAATTAACTATACTGACAAAAACCTTTTAGATTGCATATAATGAAGTAGTATTGTACCTTTTGAGAGAATATTTAGTTTGCAACACTATATTTGGTTCTCCTTGATCCTAGGTCATATTGTTTTTCTGCACTGTACACACTACATTACATGTAGCAGTAGTTAAATGTAGTGAAAGTAGTTTAAATGTTTTCCTGTGGAAGAACTTGAGAAGGAGAATACAGCCTGTATTGGAGCTGACCTTTGGTTTTCCTTTCTGTAGTGTCCTATAACCCTATGGTATTTTGTGTATTATCTTATCATATATATTCTAATTAATCTAATTGTATCAAAGGATGTGGACAACATCCCAACTCCAGTATAAACAGAAAACTAAAGTCAGTCGATTTTTCTTCCCCTCCGTTTTCTCTTTCTTGCAGTGCTTGCTGCTTCACTCTTGACATGTTATTAACTGAAAGTCTTTGGCAGGCTGCTGTTTATTTTATGGTTTGTTTATTTAATGTTTCGTCCCAAAACCAAGTGATTCAAGGGTTTTTAAGGAGTGCACCAGTTACATTTTGACAGCTTGTGCACCTGGAGCAAACAAACAAAGGATGAAATTGATGGTTTTATATAGTCTTAACAGATCCATCAAAAGAAAAAGCCCGAATTGGCCTCTTTTCTGATCAGCTAGTGACATTCTTAGTTGTGAAACCACATACTGCAATCAGATGGTCATTAAAAAGGGTCTCTTGCTGGTGTGATTTAGTCGGGCTGAGAGTGTCGAAAAATTTAATTTCACTCTTATGTTCCAAATCTTTTGCACATAACTTTGAATGTTGAATTAATAACAGTTAATACTTTTAAAGGAAGTTATTTCTCAGGTGTAAAAGTGGGTATAGTATAGGGTTGATGGTGGCAATTTAATCTAACAAATCAAAATGAAAAAAAGCATAATCACATTTCCCATCTAATCTAATTTGTCAGTGTTTTGCTGTTTGCAGTTTGAATTTTTAATGCAGATTTTTCTTGGTGACTGTCTCAGTGACAACAGATAAACAGAAAACAACATAAATATATTATGTGGAACATCAAATCTTTCTTTAATGTCTCCGCTTGTTTTTATAAAATATTTCCTCGAGGTAGGATATGGTTATGAAGCCCCATGAAGGATCCCCCTTCATGGGGCTGTCACCATTAAGGCACATGTCATTAGGGCCACAGGGCAATCGCACCGAGCACTGGCCCCTACAGCTATTGTTATACTGTGGATTTTTTCTTCTTCCTCTTCCGGACACAATTTCGTCCCGTTACTAGTCCTGCAACTATTTGAGTTGCAACTCCTAGAGTTGCAGGATAAATTATATATCAAAACGTGCGGTTTAATCAGGATCGGTGTGCTATTACTTTTCTCTATGGAATACAAATTTTTCGCGAAAAACTGCCAAAAATTTTGCATGAAGTGAATGGGACGGCCGGAAAAAAATCAGCGAAAAAGAACAATAATTGGGATTTTCAAATGTCTACTTCTCCGGCATAATTTCACCTAGAGACTCCATTTAAACTTTAAACAGTAGACACAAATCGTGTGTATTGGTGTATTAATCCACGTTTCGATAGGTCAAATAGTTTTTCAATCCCTGTTCAATGACCATGATAATTTTTGGAGAAATTCTGAGATTATAATGGGTGTGTATTGCATGGAATATTCGTGTCACAGTGTGTGATGTCATCGCTCAGAGTGTAGAGGGAGAGAAAAAATTGTCAAAAAATACATTTGAAAACTGATTGCTCTGCTCTGATTGCCTTTGATCCTTTGATGTGATAACAGTTAAAGATACACGCACGCACACATGCGCGCGTAAGTGCCTACACTCCTCCAGATACACATGCTTCACTCACACACACACACACACACACACACACACACACACACACACACACACACACACACCTTTATGTGATTTTAGTTACACACACACATGCGCAAGTGTGCACACTCCTCCAGAAACACACGCTTCACACACACACAAACAAGGTAACTTTATGTGATTTTCATTACACACAAATGCGCGCGTAAGTGCGCACACTCCTCCAGATACACATGTTTCTCACACACACACACACACACACACACACACACACACACACACACACACACACACATTTTGAGGTTAAAGGGCAAAGGATGCTGTATAAATAAGTACTTGAAAAGGAATGCTTGTTGTAGGTGTGCTCCTTGTATATAATATACAGTAGTATCATAACATTACTAGTATTAATTGTTTGAAATCTCTAAAGAATCTCATCATAGTGTACACACGCTGGCAGTAGCCCCTGTGGCCCTTTCAGAATTTCCCCAGAGAAAATGTTCTAGTTTTCTTTGTAACACATTGAATTTGAATGTGTTAGACTTAAGCCATACTGACATTTACAAAAAAATAAAGACAAGCCTGAGTTTGAACAAGGTTTGGCAGCGGTAAGAATTTAAGGAATACTTTTTCCTGAGGCAGCTGTGCATAAATTCTGTGCATAATCCATAGCCGGGCCATTAGGCCACAATATCTGGTATATTGTATCCATAACTACATCCATGTATTGAAACTAAGGTGTATGTGGGGATTTACTTTTCATGCATTTTTTAATGAGCAGCATGTTAATGTGTCTCTCCTCTGTTCACTCTACCCTCTGGGACAGATTGGAGCAGGATGTTAAGAAGTTGAAGGCAGACCTGCAGGCCAGCCGGCAGGTTGAGCAGGACCTGCGCAGCCAGATTGGTTCGCTGGGCAGTGCTGAGCGCTCCATACGCACTGAGCTGGGCCAACTGCGCCAGGAGAACGAGCTGCTGCAGAACAAGTGAGTGGGGCTACTCTTCACTGGAACAAAGCAAGGTCACACTAGGGATCCATTTAATTTTGGATCATTACTAACTGGCATTGGAGTGTTCATTGTCATGTGTTTATATATATAAATAAACACTGTAGAAAAAGAGCACTTGCCAGAAGAAGAGTCATCATTACATCATAACAGCTTTATATTCAGCAGCTAATTCCGGATTGGAAAATTTCTGCGAGAGAGATCCCTGACACTTTTCAGTGAAATCACAATTACCAAGCAGTTTATATAGGCTCACTCTGCCACTTGTTAATGTGCTCTTTTATGATATGTTTGTCCGTGCACTTTTAGGCTCCATAATGCTGTGCAAGCAAAGCAAAAGGACAAACAGGCAGTGGGACAACTGGAGAAGAGGCTTAAAGCAGAGCAGGAGGCTCGGGCCACCGCAGAAAAACAGCTCGCAGACGAAAAGAAGCGAAAGAAGTTAGAGGAGGCCACAGCAGCACGAGCAGTAGCACTAGCAGCAGCATCCAGGTAGGTTGATGCTTGACATTTTCAATAACCATTTTGCTTTGTACGTCTCTGCTTACGGTCTAGTTTCCAGTTATACTGCATTATAACCCAAAATCAATTTTTTTCAGAGGGGAGTGCACAGACACGCTGCGGCGGCGGATCACTGAATTAGAAACAGAATGCAAGAAACTTACAATGGACATCAAGCTAAAGGAGGACCAGATCAGAGAGCTTGAATTGAAAGTTCAGGTAAGTGCCCCAGAACTAGCTAATGGCACAGTGCACAAGTCAAGTGAACATAGCTTAAAAGCACTAAATATACAATTGTTATTGGCAACATAAAAAATATTAATATATCAAATATTTTTTTAAATCATTTAAGACATTGACAAACCAGCTATAAATTGTTATACTGTAGCAACAGGGTTCCCACCTAAGAAAGAGGCTAGTTTTCAAGTCATGGAAACGCCTGGAAATTGCGAAAAATAGTCTGTTGTTCTGGAGAATTTTAATTGTATTTTACCCTCTCACGTGATTATATAAACCTTAGTTCGGATTTTGTTTTAAAATCAACTGTTGGTTGGGTAAGCTGCACAGTATGACAATTTTAGAGCGGGTTTACCAGACGCAAAACGGAAATGGCCGACCTTTTCAATTCTGATTCCATGTCAGTCAATCTAGTTGTTTTCACCAGATGTGGAACTGAAACTGGAACTTCCATGGATCTTTTCAGTGTTGAGTCAATGTTTTTTTAGAAGCCACATGTGGAATTCTCAGAAGTCCAGCCGAAGTTAGCCAGCTAGTTACCTAACATTATGCTGAAGGCTTTTCCTTTGGTTTAGTTGGGGCAAAAAAATAGCTTAGCATAGCAGAGAAGGCAAATGCTGCCCTACTATGTTACACTTTACAAGGCAGTGGAGGGAGGGAATAGTGGCAGCCAATGTTATCAAAGTTAACTAACTTATTGAAACTGTTGTTTTCCTGATGTTCAGGGGAAAACACCTAATCAGTTGATTTATGAACCATATCAACTCCAGTTTGATCTCAGAGCTGTCAAAGACCCATTTGAGTTTGCAAGCAATAGAAGATTGCAGCCATGAGACAATTTCTTACAACCTGAAACATGACACTAGAAGTGACACCAAAAAAAATATAATTGGTATCATAAATCTTTGTTCTTTCACTTAAGACTGGAGATAGGATTAACGTGGCTAGACGTGTCCTTTTAAAAGAGGAGGCCACACGTCCTTATTGAACAGCTGGAAAGTCTCCCACTCATTTTGAGAAATTATGATGACTGCTAAGAGGAGCCACTCAACAAATGTCAAGAGATTTCTTTTAGTTGACAACAATAATTAACTGCACTGTCACTGTAGTGCTAACAAGTGGGGTTTATAAACTCTGTGAGTCACTGCACTGATGCATTTAACTCAAGCACTTACATTCTAGGCCAAGGGTTGGCTCTCCATTTTTTTTTCTTCATGCAGTACAGAATGAACAGTGATGATGATAAGTTAGGGATGTTATGAAAATGAATAATTTGCACTGTCACTACTGTGGTAAAGTATCCAGTCAAAGATGGTAACCTCTTGACTCGACCCTAACTGTATCTCTTCTCCCCCATCTCTCAGGAGCTTCATAAATATAAGGAGAACGAAAAAGACACAGAGGTGCTGATGTCAGCGCTGTCAGCCATGCAGGATAAGACCCAACACCTGGAGAACAGTCTGAGTGCAGAGACCAGGATCAAACTGGACCTCTTCTCTGCACTGGGAGATGCCAAAAGACAGCTGGAGATTGCACAAGGTCAGTCTGGTTTCCATTAAAAACATTTTTACTCACACATAATACTTGGGACAGTGGTGATCACACCTAGAGATACTTTTTTTTCCCTCAAAATTCCCTTGTTTTTGGACTTACCAGCTGGTTTCTGTTTTCAGGTCAGATCCTGCAGAAGGACCAGGAGATAAAAGATCTAAAGCAGAAGATAGCCGAAGTGATGGCCGTCATGCCCAGCATCTCCTACACAGCCGACACCAGCAGCATGACCCCCGTGGCCCCACACTACTCCTCCAAGTTCATGGACACCAATCCCTCCGGCCTCGACCCCAACGCCTCCGTTTACCAGCCACTCAAAAAGTGAATGCTTCGTCCGGCCCCCCGCCCCTCTCCTGCCTCCATCCTCTCATCATTTTTATTTTTCCTGCAGGCCCACCACCTTCCAATCTGCTCGGCATGTCTGCGGCTGAGAACATTGTTTTTCTTGGGTTTTTATTTTTCTCCTCGCCAGGTCAGAAGGATGTTGTATCGTGTGACTGTATTTGTTGTAGTTAAAACAAAAGACAAAAAAAACTTTAAACGGACATCACATGTCAACTAGGAAGTCCCAGTTTTTTTTTCTCTTAAGTGTCTAGTGAAACCTCACAGAATCGGGTATGTATCTTCATCTCAAGGGTGTTGCTCTCCCTTTCCCATCACCACTGCAACCACCTTCAACCAGTTACCTGCTCTTTGGTCCTGGGGAATAGTTTTTTTTTTTTTTTTCAACTAAAACTTGGAAAACAGAGTTCTCCTTTGATCATACAGTCATACAGCCTGACTTGTATCTCAAATTCTTTGACAGATTATTTTCTCCCAAGTTAGTATGGCAGCATCTGTACAACCAGAGGAATGTAGTGCAAAGTTGGCACAGACTCTCACCCCTGTTATGTTTAATTTATTTTTTAGGACCCCAAATTAACCCTGCTCTCAGCTGCTTTAGGGGTTTGGTGGTAAATAGTTTTTAAAAGTGTATCGTGTGGTTCTATTTGTTCACTCTTTAAGATTCAAATGTTGATTTCAACAAGCTGGAAGTGTTGATTGCAACAAGTTGGAAAAGATCTTGTGTTATACGCAGAAATGAACCCAAGCAGCTCCTATTGTTTAGCATCAGTAAAAAACAGCAGTTTGGTTTTCCCCCAATCTATTTTCAAAATTAGGTTTTGAGTAGAACAAAGAGTGCAGTAACAGAAGTATGTGTATCGGCTTCTCAGTACTCTGCACAGTTTTTCATCAGTTGTCATGATCACAGTGCCTTGAGTTGAGGACATAGAGTGAGTATGATAATGAGATGTGGCCCAGTCCCTCTGAATTACTTGTGAAGCATCTGGCTAAGCTGTAAAGGATAAGAATTTGACCTCGCCTAGTGAATGGGGACAAAGTTGCCTTCAGACGCTGATTTGGCTTTCGGACTCCCTGCTGATTTCCCAACTGGTAGTGAAGCTGAGCCATTGTGTCCACTTGAGGGCAGCTTTGTCCCTTTATGTAAGTCACAATTCAAAGCTACATTAGACAACACCAAATGCATTGCACATCTATTTGCCTATTGCCAGTATGTTGACATGACATTAGTCACCACAGAGTCTACTGCTCGCAGGTCTCCGGCTCGTCGCAGGTCTCCAGCTCGTCACATGTCCACTCACAGAAGCTCATCTCTGCTGTTGTTAAACCCCCAAATCCATTGGTTTAGCTGCTGCCTCCTCTGATCTTTTTGATTTCCAGTTTAAAGTTGCACTGTTAGAAAACACATGCTGTTCGAAAGGGAAAACTGTAAAGATGGACCGTGCAATGTAAGCAGGGCTTTTTGGAAAATGCCAATTTTATTATAGCAAAAATTTTTATTTAATCCTCCAATTTCAGTTTGTGTGCCAAGACTGGGAATGCTTGTTTCTATAGAAATGTGGTGAAGAATGTACTGCAAATACATTGGTTGACGTGTTTGTCAAATATCCAGTTGAATATCACTTAATGGAAGTTTCTGTTAAGCAGGTTGAGGAAGTGGTCACCTGTTTGTAGTAGACTGTGTAGTTAAAAAGTAAGGGACTAGAAAGTCACATTTCTTTTTGTGAATGTTACAGTATTTGCAACTGTTGGGGGAGTGGCTGTTTAAAGCAGTTTTCATTACTCCTGTTTCTGGTATTATTGTTATTTTCCTGCAGGGAGAAAAATCGCTTGAGTCTGATGTGGTTTCACCATCATCTGAAATGGTCATTGTTGTGCGTGTGGTTTTCACCTACTGTATATGGAGAAGCTTTTTTTCGCTCAGATTGCTGTCATTTGGCTCCTGGAAAAAAAAACATGTTGTGAAAATTACAGTTTAGTCAGTTGTTTGGTCAACTGATTGTTGAAAGTATAGAGAAGTGTTTTGTTTGTTTTTTGTTTTCTATGCCCACAGTCACTGCTCTGTTTCTCCCCAGGTCTGACCTTGGCTGTGCTCTCGCTCTGTGAGGTTTACAAGGAATAAACATTTTTTTTCTTGCAAATTGACTTTTCTCAGCTTGTTACTGTTACTCCGACAGTATGTTCAGATATTTCCAAACAACTTGTTAGCTTTGTTTTCTAAAGTGGAATTGCACACTTCTACTACTACAAACTTTGTTGTCAGGGTTCAGTTTTGGCTTAAGACCTAAAATACTAAGTCTCATTTTTTTTTAAATTGTAGAGCAGGGTTTTAAAAAAGTGATAATCAAGGTATGTAATTTAAAAAATGCTATAGAGTTGCATTATGGGGAATGTAGGATCCAGAGTTTTGGGAGCTTGACCCATACTCGAGACTTATGTTGTGTTGCAAAATGCACACTTCTTTCTTTTAGTACATACTGTAGCTGACCTTACAAGGTACATAATGTTGCCTGCAATACATACAATACAATCGAGACATACTACTCTATCATAATGGTGTGCCTTGAAGTTCTTGCTCATATATGCTCAGCAGAGGATTGTGGGTCAGAATAGCCAGAAAAGTTTTGGTGAGTTTCAATACCCACACTACCATACTAATCACTTTGCCCTTATTTTTAAAGTATGTGGCCCTTATACATAGTAAAAATAAATAACAGGATGTCCTTCTACATCTGGTTGCATTTTGCAGTATGCAAGCCAGCATGCTTTTCTAGCTATTATGACCCATAATCCTTTTGTGAAGCATATATATGGGCCAAAGTTCAAGGCACTATGTTATGAAGAAGTAGTATGTCCTGACTTGTATACAGAACAATATGGCAGGATGCAGTAGGACATCCTGGTACAATGCATTTGAAACACTTGGAACATTAACTAAATTAATCTACTTCTTGGAAATCCCTAAAAATAATAATTCATGATATCTCAAACACTGTCAGCCCATCAATTTATTTTTGTTGTACCAAGTTATAGAGTTTTATTATTATGACAAACTTAAAGTTGGTCCCAAAAGTTTATAAAGTTATTAATCTGGCTATGTTCTGGTATTGGAGATTAGTTGCACTGTTGCTTTATTGCCACTATGAGGCAGTGTTGATCCTTACAGTGGGGGTTAGAAGAGCTAATCCCTGTCCACGCAGGCTCTGGTTATTAACTCTGTCAAGAACCACTAATTCCCTCTTTTCAAGACCAGAAAATCCCATCATGCTTGGACAAAAGGAACTTATGAATAATTTGTTCATGCTAACCACTAATCACTGCTAGTCAAAACATGGTGACCAATGGTGCTCCCACAAAGCTATCATGCAGCAATACGGTGGTAGGTAAATGAAGTTGGGAGTGTGCACATTATAAATAATGTCAGAGGAGATTTTTTCTGTCTTTGATGCTCAAAACTGAGAAGTGAAGCACGTCTTTCTACACCCCACCTCTTTGTTTGCTTTTCAAATTCAGGCGTTATCACCATCAGGGAGTTTCTGTGCTCTGCTGACCCCTGGGCTCGAGATTTTAGTCCGTGATTGAACCATAAATGGGAGCAAATTATGGGCTGCCACGCATTTTGATTGGAGTGATAATTCATTCATCTAATGCACTTGGAATTTTTGGGGTGGGAGATAAAGACTCCCTCTCCCAAGGACAGTGAATTTCAATGCATGAAAGAAGCCCTCTGCTCAGCATTCTGTCACACACCAGGCTTCCCCAAATACGCCTGATTAACCTGTGCAGTGAGACAAATGTGGGTAAAGCTCCTCACTCATTTTCTCTGCATTAACTGGTGCCTAGGTTGGGCATAATTTGTTTTACACTCAATCCTCAGTATTTTATTGCTCTCCTTGTTCCAATTTGGCATCACACTGTTTGGCAGAGTCAAGCATTTGGAATTAACAGATTATAATAGGTCTTTTTCTAGCGGTCTGCATTTGGCACAGCTGTACTCTGGATGCCATTAGACCTCACTAATCTACAGTAAATCCAGCTGTTTGTTGAGAAGAAGCCATAAATGAGAAATTCCAGGTATAGCACCCATGTTTCTCTTGACCTACTCAATTAACATAAAGTCCATAAGCAATTTTCTTGGCGGAAATAGACTTTCCGCCCCCCTGCGTCTGTACCTGTCCCTCAGAAAAACAAGGAATATGACAAAACAGATTACATTTCTCAGATGATCACTAAAGATTTTCAGCATGAGTGAATAGATACAGTATGTGTATAGGTATTCTCCCCTGGCTGATGCTATGAGGCTGCTTTCTTGCGATTCTTCTCATGCATAAATAAATCATGTTTTGTCTTTCATACTCCCCTCCACATTGAAGAATCATCTCTGTTGAATTTGAGCAATCTCCAGCAGAAACACATTGATTTTTCTTCCCTAACACACCTACTGTAACTACTACACCGTGTTGCTGCTTTAAAAGTCAAGATGTGTCTCGCATGCTTCAGTAACTGGCAGATTTATGAGCAGAAAAGTGCACTCTTTTGTCTCAAGCCTCTCACTGAAGCATGGTTGTAGCTGCCAACAAAGAAACAGGGATTTAAAAGGAATGCACCTGCCTGAGTACAGAGGGGAGGCGTGGTGTACAGTACTACACTGATGCAGTGATAATTCTCCCTTGGAAGCATTTTTGTGCAGAAAGAACTCAAAACTACGTCACCTTTAACTGCACTTCAGATTGAAGATATTGGTGGTGTTGCCTAATATTTGCTTGGGGAAGTATTAGCCGGTCGAGCTTGTCATCTTCTATGACATCCGATGCTGCAATATTTTTGAAAGCCATTCTGCTTCGTGGTTCATTCATAGTGTATGATGATGTAAGCGCAGTGAACTCAACATTGAAATTGGGCTTGGTGTAATTTAAAATGTATTAACAATGGACCCAATACTATGCCAAGGTTTTTATTTTTTTATTTCTTACTTTAAAGACAGTTTTCACTTTAAAAAACGTTCAACGAAAGAACAATTTTGCCTGAAAAGAATCTGCAATCAGCAACATTACAATAAAATCATGATATTATCAAAAACTAAAGTTATTATCCATATTTTTGGCTATACTCACAAGCTAATTAAGTTTGACCCAAACAAAATGTTATTTGTGTGTATGATTGTGCCTTTTGTTGGCCTATATCCTTAAACATATCTATACGGTTTCCTTACATATTCTGAAAGCTCTCTACAAAAAGGAGGACTGTAAACTGTCACAAAGGCCCATTTTGATCTCTGAGAAATGTCAACTGTCAGGATTGTTGTTAGTTGACTGTATCTCATCCTTTTGGCGATGTATTTTTAATCATGCACAAAGAGGTCAATGTGACATGTATTGCTCTTGGCATGGTCAGCAGGGCTCCCCATTCAGGCCTGTGAAATGAGGCATCTTTGTCTCCCCTCTGCATCTCCCTAACTTCATATTTTTTTCATCAGGGGACCCTTCTCCTCCAGATGTCCAGCAGAGACCCGTAGACTTTTAATTTTGAACAATGACTCACTGATATGGTGGGTCTTTTCCAAGAAAAAGGGCCTCACAGCCTTCCTCCCCTGCAGCTGGTAACTTGTATGATGAGCTCAGGGCAGAGCAACAGGGCAGGATATAGAAGCTATGGATACTTATGTTACACTTTTTTCATGCACCGTCAGTTTTGAGGTTTTGGGCTATTTTTCTCCCATCACATTTCTTCTCTCAGAATAACGGAAAGAAAGCATCTAAAACAAACATTTAGGTGTATATTTTGTGTAATAGATTTCCCCTAAATTCACTAAAAATCAGCGTTCTGCTGCAACGTGGAGTACCGACCTAAACCTTATCATCACAGGCATCATTAGAAAGCTCCCACTGTCCTGCACAATATATTGTGTTTTAGATGTTCTATATTGTTGTTGCTATGAATTAAATTCAATATTTTGCTTTAAAAAGTAATTTCTATTAAGAATGTATGGAATCTTTCAAGGCCGTTTTCTCAAAATTAATTTTTTCTCATGCTTTGAGCCATAAATCTCAACTTCAGCCACACGTAGAGACACCATATAAACTATATTCTGAAGAGTTTTACTGAGGGGTTGGTCTTCTTATCATTCATACGATGATTTATAGAACATTTTCTTCCTAAAAACATGACAAAAATAGATTTTTTTAAATGGATTTTGACAGTATTTTTGATTTAGAAAATGATAAAAAGAGATAACCCAATTTCTGTCTGTAAAAACTTTGAATCTAATTTATCAACTAAATAAAATAATAACTTTGATAATTGCTTTATTCAACGTTTAGCTTTATGTCTTTTGGATAATGTGCAAATGAATTCACACTGCATTTGCATATTCAAACATAAAATAAAATAAAAACTTGTTATGCAAAAAAAAAAAATGGGCATCATACGTACACATCATGCTCCAGCTAGGGGTGGGTGATAAATGCAAAGTAACTAAATACCAAAGTAACTTTTTTTCATTTTTTGAAAGATAATACTATAACATGTATCAACAGATTATAATTGGTCCATTTTTAGCATTTATTAGTCTTTTTTTGACAAAAATCGACATATTGTAGTATGACTTTTTTTTGGACATCCCATAATACGGTTTTGTTATTATTTGACATATAATACTATAACATGTATCAACAGATTATAATTGACCCATTTGAAGCATTTTTAGTCGTTGACTATACATTTTATGTCATACAATTTTTGGACATCCCAAAGTAACTAGATAGGCTACAAAAGACTGTAATTGGTCCATTTTAAGCATTTTAGTGATTTTAAAATTTTTGACAAAAATGGACATGGTATAGTATTTTTATAGTATAGTACTTTCTTTTTTCTCCCATTTTTGGACATCTCAAAATCTGTTGTTTTTCTGTCATTTTTTTTGACAGATTGAGTGAGTAGTTACCTTGGTACTTAGTTACTTTGGTAAGAAATCTGTTTTTTTTTTTCAAGGCATTTGTCTAAGGGGCGCTGCCACCTCTTACCCCTGCGTATAGCCGGCCCCACCTGAAAACGTGAATAAACTGAACTGAACTACTGCCACCCATCAAACTGTTTCTGGTCATGACATTACTGACATTTCCCCTCAATAGAAGATTAATTTTTGAAGCTCAATAAAAAGAAGCCATGTGGCTGAATTAAACATGAGAGGGCTAACCACAGCCCGTGATGCGACTACCAAATCATGTGTCACAAAAGACACTGGGTGGGAGTAGAACTGTGCCGCGCATTAACAGGAACAACACCGGAGCGCTGCTGCTGCTTCTGCTGCTGCTGCAACAACCTCACTCGCGTGATTCCACAAACGGGCGTCACGCACATTATCCGGTTAATTTACATACAAAACACCGCCCAGGGGGACGAACATGATAATCTACCATCGACTGAAAGCTAGCCGTGCGGAGGGGAGGAAAAAACAGCTGAAAAAAAGTTTGAACGGGAGAGGGCTGTTTTAAAACCAAGCGGATTGTTTCGACACAAACGGACAGGCGCTCGTCGGGCTCTTTGCCCCACTTTTGGATCACGATATGGACGCTTTGAAATCCGCTGGAAGGGCAATTATACGGAGCCCCAGTATCGCCAAACAGTCGTGGGCTGCTAGCAGACATAAAAGTGAGTACCCAGTTGTTCAATACACTACAACGAAGGCGTTAAGCTGGTGCTAATTTAGCTAAATATGGCGAAACCAAGCTAGCTGTGATAAGCAGCTAACCGTAACCGGTGTTACTTTACAACTCCCTCGCGGACGTCAGCTACAGTTGTCGGTGGCAACATATCTGTCAGTGTGGGGCTGTTTGGCAGACCTCGCCTCTCGATACACGGATAGTTGAACATTAGGGCGACTATTCAGAGTCGGAAATGTTTGTTATCGTCACCCTGTTAAAATAATCGCCTAACTCATTTTTTCAAGTTTTGCAGGAAACAAAAAACTTCACCAAAGTGTAACATATGACATTTATTGATCATTTCACTCAAAAAGGATGTAACTAAGGATGGCTATTGGCATTGTAATAACACTGTGTGTAAATGATGTAACTTAAGAGAAACAAATGACTTAGGCAATTTTGGAACATGCCTTTGTGACTTAAGCAAGATATGGTAACACTTTATTTTGAAGGTGTCTACATAAGAGTCACTCAAGCCTGTCAAAAACATGACATGACAAGTATTATGAGCATAAATGTTACTTCAAAGTGTGATTAATTTTCATGACACATCCCATGTCATGTTTATGACACGCTCATGTCACTCTTATGTGGACACCTTAGAGTAAATTGTTACCAATATTAGTGTCAACAATAAAACACTGATGAACTAAACTGATAACTAAACAATCTCTCTCTAGCTCTTCTTTGCTGGGTTCTTATCTGATGCCTATGAATGTGGCAAATTGTCAAAGAAGTGATGATCTTAAAGGGGTAAAATCACATGATCTGATCAACTGAGGATGTAGGCGATTTTACCATAGGTGGCCGGCGTCATGAGGAGATGATTTAGGGATAAAAAAAAATTACTTAGGCGATTATTTTAACAGTGTGACGTTATGCTTTTGAACTTGACACTTGAACTGGCAGCAGCTGGTAAACTGACTCCTGTTGAGGCACACGGAGAAACAAGTTCTCCGCGTATCTGTCGAATGAGTCGCTAGTTTCTTTCACTTAAACACGGACAATGTCATAACAAAAGTTTGTGAAGCCCCGTCTGCCACGTCACTCTGCCGACACGTTTGTGAAAATTACAACAGAGGCTCAGCAGGGAGGCTGAAATACTGTGATGTGGACTGGAGAGAGAGAGAGGGATAGATAGAGAGAGGGATGGATAGATAGATAGATAGAGATAGATAGATAGATAGTGAGAGAGAGAGAGAAGGGGAGTCACCGGGAGTGAAAAGGCATGAAAAGCTGAGTGGTCTTCTTCATGGCAAGGCTGTACAATCCCTAGCAAGGCACTGTTGCTAGGCGATACACTATGCGAAACAAAAAAAGAAGAGAGAGGCTGTATAAGGAGTGGTTGCAGAGACTCAATCTTATAGGGGAGTCTAGTTCATCTTTCAACCTTGTGCAATAACGTTCATTACATCTCATTTACATCTTGTTTATATCCACCCACGTCATAGGTACACACACACACACACATATATATATATATATATATATATATATATATATGTATGCCTTTTTATTGTTGATATTATGTACTTTTATATTGTCCTCATTTTTGTTTATATTCATGCTATTATTATTATTATTATTATTATTATTATTATTATTATTTTACAATACTGATCCTTTTTTCTGCTTTCCATCTGCTGCTGTAACATTGCAAAAAAAAAGAAAAGATGAATAATATAAGAAGTGGTGGCAGATCCTCAATCTTGTAGGGGAGTCTAGTTCATTTCATCTTTCAATCTTGTGCAATAATGTCCACTACATCTTGTTGATATCCGCCCACATCATGTGAGTATCAATATATATATATATTTTATTTTATTTGCTGATTTTGTTCTTCCCTCCCTTGTTTATTTTATTTTATATTTATGCTATTTTATTTTACATTACCCTTGTTTATACTCCTCCTTCTTCCTGCTATCCACTTGCTGCTGTAACAGTGCAATGTCCCCCATCATGGGACTAGTGTTTCTTTTATCTTATCTTATCCTTGTGCCAAGCTGGAATTAGGTAGGCTCAAACCTGGTATTTCCATATGATGCCTGGCTTCAGCTGCTGCTTTGTACCCTCCAATGTGTACATGATCACCCAGGCGGCTGAGCATGATCACACTGCTGCTAGCATGGCAGTGACATGCAGGCTGAGCTGCCTAGATCCTTTTATGTTTGCTGACACAAAGGGGGAATGTCCCCTGCTCCAATGCCCCCTTCTCCCTCCTTCCCCCCCTTTTTTTTATTTCATAGACAATAGAGCACTTGGCAGCAAGATGTCACACGTGCCAGACAGTGCAATCGATGCTTTGTTTTGGTCCGCTCCTCACTGGGGGCGGGGGAGTGATGCACAATCAGCATGGTCCTCTTCCACATCAGACCAGGCAGTGGTCACAGAGGGCTAACGACCAATCAATCCTTGCTGCTGGAAGCTCGGACTGATGGTGAGCTTTGCCATGCCTCCACATACAGTCAAATCTGAGACGATAGTCACATCCTCCCCTCTCTCTGCTTCTGCCACAGACAGACTGACAGAAGCTGGTTCTGTCAATCATTTAATATCCATTATAAATTATTTCTTCACTCGTATCGCATATTCAGTGGAGCTTCCTGTTTTGTCTGTGATGAAGAAACCTCAGTTACATCAATTCATCTTCCTTCTTTTTTCAATCTGGAGCTAATTATGGGCTTAAATGGGTTCTCAGTATAGGCACCAGTGAACTGCAAAGTCATGAATAAGAAGGCAACTTGTTTCATCTTGTCGTGTCAGTAAGCTTCTGCTACGAGGTGGATCTTGTTTTTTGCATGGGATGTATCCAAATACTGCTGTAATTTAAACCACAGAATACACATTTTAGTAATTCATTTATTGGTGTGCCCTCTGGCTTTGGTTGTATAAGCTTAAAATACAATATTCTTGCATTGAGACAGGTCTATAATGTGAAGCAAAGTTTTGCCACATGTCTGCAGGAAGATTGTCTCTCCATTCTGTGTGTGTAGGTTTGGCCTTGTCAAAGCAGCCTATTCATTTCTTTGGCATCCATCAGCACTGCATTCCTTTTCTCCCACTGTCAGTGTTGGATCGTAACAGGTTCCTGCATTGTTTTCACAAAACTGGCCCGTGTCTCTTTAATGATCATGGTATGTCAACATGTAAATCAGGCTGACATTAGCGTCCGCTTCACCCTTGTTTTTGCAGTCTTGTGCCTCTGCTCATGCAAGAATGTGTCGTCAATGTCATTTCCTGCATGGTTTTAAACAGCTCTGTTGCTTTTTGGCAGTCTGCTGAGCTGACAAAAATGTTTCTCAGCGCTGCCCTCTCATTACAGTTCCCATTTTAAGGGGGGTAATAATGGTATGTAACATCAACCATCTTTTTAGGTCATGATGGCTCTGTTTTTTTCTTTTTTCTTCTAATCTGTAACGTGTGGGAGGCAGAAAATCCCTGTCTGCATTGAAGAGAGACAGCTCCCTCCCACGTCCCTGGTCAAGGAGCTGTCTTCTGTGGGGTTGTCAATATTGAAACAGCTACATATCAGGATGTGAGTCGACCCATGCAGATGGCTAATGGGGGGTGTGTATGATCTTAAGCCATTTGGATTGCATCATTAGACCAACAGGATGTGTGAGCCAATGTGCATGATACTGCCACCGGAGATAGTTGGTGTAGCTGTTGACTAATTTGCATTTTGTACATTATTCAGAAAGCGTCAGTGCAATGACAGAAGTTGGGCATGGTGTTAAATTATACATCTGTAGTTATAATCTAAATGGCATACCAGTTAATGACACGCATAGGCCTTTCATTAACTTTTTTTCCTACAACAGACTGTTTTCGGTCTGCACCGGCCAGCACCTCTGGCCCCGCTCTGGCCAGTCAGTCCTCTGTCCCCTGCACAAAGTCACCCAAAGGCAGCTGCCAGGCTATAATGGAGATTGCTTCCTGTAGGATTCCTTTATGGAGTTGTAAAGCCCTTACTGATTTATAGCCCTGTTAGCTCTTCTGTATCTGTAAGCTTATGTGTGTAGAGTCAGTGTATTGAGTCACGTGTGAATATGTGTGGATAGGACTGCACAATCATGCTTTGTCACTATTTCTCCGAGAGGACAATTTTTAATCCTGCAAGGAAATGGATGTTTGACTTTCTCGTGTTCCAGCTGACGCGGCAGAAAAAAATAGGATACTTTAAACATCAGAATTGTTATCATTACACCAGTAACTGGCTCAGGATAAGTTGAGCGGTAAATTGCAGTATGATGGATTTGTGAGGCAATCTATTTTCATCTGTTATTCTCTGTGCTGTATTGCATTCAGTTGCCTGTAATTAGAAAATGTTCATCTATTCCCATGTGTTATTATTTCAGAGTAAACACGATTTCTCAGTAAACTGCAGAAGACATCTTATAATTATAAAAACACATTTAGAGAAGACACAAAATTAGAAAAACCAAGTTCCCACTAAGATTGTTTTCTTTCTTATTCAAGGAAATAGACAGAACATCTATTATTTGCCCCATTTCTTCACAGTAGGCAGTACTTTGAAAGACTTTGCCATTCTGTGAAGCCATAAGGAAAGTCTGGGCAGAGAGCACAGTGACTAACCCGTCACCTTCCTGGTAAGAAATAATTGATGTAATCTCCTTCAGCCATATGTGTAGACATATGGTCAGCGTGCTAGTTCACAGTTCTTTAGCTTCATTGTCAGTAGGAGATCTTGGTGACTAAATAAATGCTATGACTTTTATAGCTAGGGGAAAGCCCACAAATCCCAATTAAGTATATTTAGGCAGCTATGTCATTCTGGAAACTGTTACACTGTTGGTCATACAGTGTCCCCAGCAATTACGACTTCTGCGCTTTAATCTGTTCTGAGCAAGCGAGTTAATAATACAACTGCAGGCATGAGAAGAGCATTGCTCTCCTGCTCCGAAAGCATGACCAAGACCTCGTTGTTCCTTTTCTCTGGCTTGTTAGTCAAGCTGTGGAGGTTTTTGGATGTCTTTTGGGTGTTTGTTCAGTAGACAGGAATGAAACTCAAAGTAGTTGGTTAAGTTTCCCTCCCCCCACTCTGGTGAGCATGTAATTCAGGTAAGACTTGCTCTTTTTTAGCACCAAAACTCCTCAAAATGCGTTTGTGTTCCGCCAATGGCCATGAAATCGTATAAAACCTCATATAACACATCCTTTACTTAAAACTCATCTCGTATATGAAATCCCTAGGAATGCAGTAGGGGGATAATTTTAATGAATGGAAGATTCCTTTACCGCTCACTGACCCGCCATCCTCCCCTCCATCCTCCCCTCCACCTGTATGTCTGCCAATGCTGCCAAAATTACAAGGTGGAACATGTCTCTGCAAAAAAGCACATTGGAGTAAGGATGAAGAGAAGAGGTTTGCAGAGGAGCTCCACACACCTACACACACTTTCAAAATCTCAGGGACACATTACGCAAATCTGTGATCCTGTGTGTCAGACCGGTTCAACAAGAAGGCTACTCCTCAGCCCTTGGGGAAATGTGTGACGAAACAAAGATTTCAAACAGTCAGAGCAAAGTAGTGGCTCATTTATTTTTATTTTCATGCCGTTTTTTGTCACTGGTTTGGCGTCCTTGTGGGTTCTTTCTGTTATTAGTAACTGTGACGTAGTCTAATGTCTAATACCTGAGTGGACTTGCTATCAGTTCAAGCAGCCTGATCATAATCATCGCAGTTTTGTCCACTGACTAATAATTGTTTTTCATGCTTGTAGATTGGTGATGCGTCATGCTGCTGATGGTGAGGGTGTTCTGTCTTTCTTTTTTTCCCTCTCTCTCTGTCTCATTTTTTAATTTAGGCTTTGAACGATCATGGAAACAAGGCAAATGTACTTATTTATGTTTTATATACTCAATATATGTTTAGTAATTTTCAGTGATTTTCAGATTTTATTTATTTTTATCAAATATTTTTGTATTTATTATTTTAGAAGATTTATTCAAGTGTATAAATACATTATTTATAATTTGTTTAAATAATTTATAAAAATGTACATTGATTTTTTATTTGTTTTGAATTTTGAATTTAAATTGATGAATTCAATTTAAAGTTTAAGAAAAACCCACTGTTCAAAAAAACAGTAAAAAATGAACAATCCTGTTAAATAGTCATAATCTCAGTATTTACCAAAAAATATATACACTTTTTCTATTGAAACATGCTCCTCCTGCAGTCTACACTTACTTTTAAAACGTTTTCACATGTAACCACAAGATAATTATTATAATTTTAACCAGTCTGTATTAAATCTATATATGTTCTCCCTCAACTGGAACCATTAGGCGCTGAAGTAACAGCGGGGCTCCCGGTAGCTTTGCTAGCATACTTCTCAGCTGCCCTGTCATTACAGGCTGCCATGCTCACATTTATGTTAGCAGCCTCAGTTGATGCAAAGTGGGAAGCCTCATTAGTTGAACCTTGTGAATTCCACTCGCAGGATCCCTCTGTCTCGTCATCTCTTTTCCACAATACCTTTATTTAGTATTGTTTACCTTTCTCTCACTTGACACCGGCTGCATCATCCCAGAAAACTGTATTGCAGACTTGTATTTTTTTAATGATTAGCAGCAGGGGTGGAAAGGACACAGTTGGTTGTAATCTTTACTTGTGCACTGTGCTTGTAAATTATTTTCTCGGTTCGCACATATCTATTTTTAGGGGAAAATGCAAGTGAAATAGTGACACTGTAGAGCCCTGTCCTGGTTAGCGTGGCTGTGCACAGGGTGCTTTAAGTATTAGTTTCATAACTCTGGTTCTTGTTGAGAGTACATTCTGGCCTCAGCTGGTCATCAGCTGTAATCCCTGACTGGCAGGAGCACTCGTTTCTCCTCCCTCTCCTCACTTTCCTTCTTTGAGTGGATTTAGCCAATACTGAAAGACACGTGTCTCAATGTTATGACCTAAACCATGACTATAAGGCTCTTATCCTCTGCAAATCCTTTCCTTCACTCAACTGGAATTGTTTCGAATGGTCATCAAATTAAATGCTGATAGCTACACAGTCATGCAACACTTCCTTTGTATTACTGGGAATACGCCAAGCTATATTAAAGTGTATCATGAGGCTGCTGGTGTAGAGGATGAAATAAGAGGAGCACTCTGGTGTCCAAGGACGGAGAGAAAAGAGGTCACAGGCTGCTGGACATAAAGGATCCCCACTGACTGTTCATCTTACTTACTTTGTATCGATTGCCCCTTAAGTCAACTGTCCTGCAGTTTATGTCTCTGTGGTCTTTTGTATATATTGCTGTTGGTGTATTTGTGTATGACACACAGAGAGACTTTGACCTTGGTTTCCGATAATATGTAAAACATTTCCTCTATCCTTTCCACAGAAGCTGAAGTTAAGAGTGGGAACAATGGTACTGGATGAGTCTTTGTACCAGGCAGGGACAGACAGTGACAGACGCCCCATGTGTAGTAGCACACTTTTTCTTTCTCTTCTCTAACAATGCTCGATCTTAGTCTTTTCCCATAATAGTCTCATTTTAAGTAGTGGTGATGATGGGGCTTTTTTCTTTAACCTGCACTGACATCAACAGTGAACAGATCATAATGTTTCTTATGCATGCATTACATAACACGGTTAAAGAAGACTCAACTAGGGAAGTTAGTGTGCAATAGAAATGTAGGACTTAACTTTTCGTGGCATAGTTAGAGGTTGTCCAAGGCTCCCTCTCTCAACAAGCTTTGTACTGTGTCTCTGTGTATCCCTGCAGGCATCTTCCTCATCTGAGTCGGCAGTTTCTAAATTAGCCCAAAGTGTCCTGATTGGAATCTAATAATGCTGGAACAGGTCTTTTTTTTGCAAATGTCTTGTTGCTGTGAGATAAGAGGAGGTCATCTCACCGCAGGCCCAGGTCAGCTGAGGCCTGAAATAGCTGAAGATACATGAGCACATTTTGCTTTGGTGGCCGGCTGCACTTCTGTTATACCATAGTAATTGGGAACTATTGATCTTTTAGACACTCCCTTATGTTTTCAAAGGTTTTTTGTGTTATTTGTCTCTATTTTTCTTGTTGTCAACAAAGCCCCAAACATACACGTTCTCCCTTGGATTTATCACTCTGAGCCTTGTGTGTGTGTATCGAAAGCCTTATTTTTTTTTCTCTGTCTGTGCCATAGACTTCTATTGTTGTCCTATTAGAAAGCGATTAGGAACGCATCAGTGAGCGGCACCTTTGCACTGGGTGACATGTTTCTTTATAATGATGAACACAATAGTTTACAGGGCTCTAGACAAACCTTTTCATATAGGTGCAGTGGCAAGCATTTAGGCACGCTGAAAATATATCACCACAACTGCTCAACACTTGCTCTCTCTCTCACCAAGTTGAATTTGGAGGAAGGGACCCATTGCTAAATGTCATGCACAGTGGTGTGACCAGTAAAAATGTTGTCGATTTTTGGTCACATTTGGAGCAAAATGATCTCATTCTGGAGCTCTTGTTTATTTTGTGTTGATTCCAAATGCACAGTACTGCTGCTGAAAATACTAGCTGACCAAATGTATATCAATTCTATTATGCCAAAAATCACAAAAATTGTGGTCAGTAGTGGCATTAGATTATTAGAAACAGTACCTCTTAAAATGCATTTATTGAACTTTTGGGGGGAAAAAACATTCTTAACAGCTGATCTCCTTGATTTTCTTTTCATTGCACTGAAAACACATTTCGAAAAACAATTATCTTGTTTTTCATCATTGGAAGCCAAAATTATAATTGATGATAAATCACCCAGCCCCATCAGATGGTTCCCTCCCATTCCAGTCTGCCTGGAGTGAGAACTGATCATGACTTGCACTCAGATTCTCAAAGCATCTCTGGAAAGCAGATGATGTTACTTCTGTCCGTAGCTTAACACTGATCCTCACGAGACCAAAGGAAAGGCAGCCAGAGTACACACCTTTTCCCAATATCCCTCAGTGACGCACATCTCTAACCAAAGAAAGAGTTGACCCTGTTGATTGCCAGGTTTTGGTGCTTGTTTCCCAGTGTGAATAAGTTTTGAGAACAACAGAAACCCCAGGGGGGATTTATTCATTAATCTTGTTCAGGAAATGGCATGGCAGGTAGACAGAAGTGTGTCCAGCCAGACATGATCGTTCACAGTTCAGGATCCGGAGGGCTCAGTCTCCTCTCAGTCATTCACTGACGCCAATGTGACACCACATGGAGAGCTCTCAATGCTCAGAAGCTCCTTTCAAACCTTGACAAAGGGGAAATTGTTGATGCAGCAGGCTCGACTCGTGGAGCCTGCTAGAGCTGTGGAGCGCTGGTGGGGCTTTCACTGTTGACCTGAAAGTCTGTTTTTATGTTTGTATGTTCCTCTTCCCTTTTCTTAGAATCCCCAAATAAGAATTCATGACAGATATATATATGACAGATGACATATTATACTAATAATAACAATAGATTATAATAATAATCTGGTATCACTTGTAGAATGATACTAGTAACAAGGAAGTGAAAGGATTTCCCCAAATACAGGTAGAACATAAACCCTTACTGTTTCAAGTGATAGTTAATCAGTGTGTAGGTCTGACTCAGTCCTGCTCAGCTTTATCACCTTCAAATCGGTTTCGCTTGAGAAATGTGTCACTAACTGCGAGGATGAGTGGACATTTTCATCTTTAATTCCTCTCAGTCCTCAATCATAGTTTGTATTTGGAGAAGCATTTTCCTCCTTTTTCCAGCAGAAAAACGATATTAATGCTGTCTGGAAGCAAGCTAGATCGCAGTGATAAAACGACTTAGTTGTCAGGATGGCTGTGGTGATTTGTGTTTTTATGCTCGTATCGCAGCATGCAAATCTCCCTCTGTGCGAGCCGCTGAGTCTTAACTACCTTATTTAGCCTACACTCACAGCACAGCAGAGGGCTCCTGCTGTTTCCACTGTGATTAAACTGTTGCATCTCCCTAATTGTCCATTACATTTGTTGTGTGTATGTATGTGAATTTATAGTGTGAATATTTAGTAGCTGCCTCCATTTGCACGTTCTTGATATTTGACTGTATGTCATGATTAGCCAACTTCCCTTTTATCTGCTTGTTTTTCATTTATGAATAACCCACCGACGCCGACTGTCTGTCTGCGTGTCCTCTTCCCTTTCTCAAAGCGCAAGCAAGGCCAGCAAGGATCTCGTCTCCTCATTACTGTTGCTGTTGATGGCTGTTGACAGGGAGAGCGATAGCGATCCTTTCTGACCCTCCCTTGTCCAAATCGTCTGCATCATTTCCTCTGTCTTGGCTTTGACCAAAATATCCACATCCACTACCCCTCCTCATACTCTAATGCTGCACAGGACCTTAAATCCCTTTGATTATAATTTCTGAGACCTCTGTGCTGCCTTGCCTCTCCAGATCTCTTGTTGCATCAAAAGGGCCCAACTGCCTCTGTAGGTTTAGCTTCATTAAAACTTCATGAAAAGTCCCGGCTTATGCACGGACTCAAATGATCGCATCTTGAAGAAGAGGCTTTTCTAGAGCGTTTGTCTTGTGTAACCAGGCTAACGAACGCAGCCTGGTCTGACACTATATGAGCTTTCTGCTAGCAGACTGTCTGGATTGCTGCTCACCGGTTCATTGAACCCATCAGTTCCAGTAACCTGTCTAAGGTTTTGCCACTGTTATTAGTACACAGTGCAGCCTGCAGAAACTGTTAAATACTGGTGTCCTTTTCCACATCAAAGAAAAGTCTAGCAAAGTAGAGGTAATGGGGAAAGATGTTATGTCGTAAGCCCAGTCTTGAATAATTCTTTTAGTGTCTGAGAAGATTTTTTTTAGATTGATGTGCAGACTTCTTTTCTCGAAATCTGTGTTAAACACATTGTGACATTCACATGCAGTCTGAAATGCCATCAGACACATTCTTTGTGCAGAAACCTTATTGCTATAATGACCTGTTATTGCATTCGTTTACAGGAACATTTGATCCAGAGGTTTGATGCTTGTCTATTATTAAACCTGCCGGCATTTTACACTGTGCTCAGTTGACAGTGTGAAATAGCGATTTCAAAGGTTTGTAGACTTGCAGTACAGTTCAGATGAGGTAAACTGCAGATCACACAAGTTGCTTGTACAATGTATTTTCTTTATTCCTCTCCTGTTCTCCTGGCTGAGTTGCCGGTGGAGTGTTGAGACTTGTCTGAGGCAGAAGGAAACAGAGGGGATGGGAGCAGAGTGGACTCTACACAGGCTGTGTGATTACAGGCTGATTCAATGAGTGGCTGCCAATGTATTTTTTTTAATCTAAGGTTATGAGCACACACCTCTCTGCTAACTGTCATCACTTCACAAACTACATGTGAAATGTGTAATTGTGGATGGGTAAAACTAGCTGTCGAAAAGCTATCAAAAACTATTTTCCACAAACAAAAAGAAAACATTTTTTTTGGCACTCCCTTCAAGTTGCTGACATCTTGCCTTGGACAGACAAGGATATGATTTCTTATGTTTAGAGTGGTTAACAAGAAACATATTTTTCACATTTCCATTGTGCAATATAATCACTTTTCGTTGTGTAATGGTGCAATTCCAACTGAGTCTGTTTATATTGTATATAATATTCCTTATTTTTTATATTTCTTCTTGTTTAAATTGTTAATACTTTTAGATTTCTTGTTAAGTATTTCTTGTTATTTTATTGATTCTTCTTTCTGGTTTTGCTATACAATTTTGCTGCTGTAACACTGAAAATGTCCCTGTTATGGGAATAATAATGGAATATCTTGGATGCCAATGTAGGCTCGCAAAGCAAGGAGCAACATTTGTAAAGAGATGATGTAGTCCAGCATTGTTGTTATTATGCTTGCAGAGAGCGGAGACGTATATAGTGTCATAATGACGTGGCTCCCTAGCCTGTAGGAAAACAAACAAGTTCTGAGAAGGTTCGCAAGTTGAACCAACTGCGAACCAGCACCATACCAGCACTAAAACTAAGTTTGTGTTGGTCATAAAGGGGTAAGAGAAAATGTAAAGTAAAGTATAAATCTCTAAACCCATCGGCTATCGTTCTGATGACGATTTAGCCTTGGGGGAGGCAATTGCCAACATTTTGGGGGTTGAAGTTATATTTTAGTTATAGATATTTAGGTCAAGACTTTCTCTTCCGTCATTGTTTACAGTCTGACTAGCAAGCTGAGATGTGAGAATGTAGTTGGTAATTGAGAAACTGCTTATCTCTATAAACAGATATCTACATATTAATGCAGATGAATAATAAAGGCTAATAAAAAAGCTAAATCAGTCAACAGCCAGTGGGTTCCATGACTGCATTTCAGCCAATACATTGAGCCTTTTTTGCTCTCCACACAGACCGTTAACCTGCATACAACAAAAGCCCACTCAAACGTGATTGTTCTACACTTCTCAGACTCCAAACAGAAACCAGTATGCTTCAGATACCAATATCTTACACAATTGCCTACCCATTCTACAGATTTACATGTAAATATCTATTTATAGAGATTGTTAACATGAAATTGTTTGCCAAGATAAGACTTGTCTCCTGGGGTGACACGTGAGAACTCCCTGCATCTTGCTTTGAAGGCTCTTGCCTTTAAAGCAAGATGCAGGGAGTTGTAACCGTGATGACTGATGACATTTCACAAGTAATGTGAACACAAGCTTAGACAGGAACAGGTCTGCTGTCTCTGATGTAGCCATCGTCTTTAAGTCTTCACAGCATGAACGTTATACATGTTCATGAATATTAATTGAATGTATAAAATGTTTTTGCTGTTTTTTTCCCCAAACTCTAAAGCCAAACAACAGCGTAAAGGCGATTGTTACGGTTCTGCTTGAAAGCTTTGATGTAACAAATTCTTTAATCGGACTAGTTTTTCCCAGATGAGATTAGTCTGCTTAATCCCAGGTTGACAGATTCCGGGAGTGGTAAATTCTTATTTTTCAATCCTCCATCATTTGGCGGTCAACCAGCAGATATGTATTTTGTTCCTGTTCACTGAGTCTTCACACATAATTCTCTCATCTGACATCAGCATCTCTGTTGTAGTGTTGTTAATATTTATGTAGTGGTTTGTGTGTTGTTGAGGTTGTGAGCTAGGCAAGTGTTAAAAGAAAAAGAAAGATATCCAGAGGATTTCAGTGCAGGCACAAGGCCGTGTGAAGACTTGCAGAGCAGGAACCAGAACAAGACCGAATGAACCCCACTGGTTCATTATCCACATTATACTTTGATGGCTGAACAAACTCTCACACGTCTGACTCTCACTGATGCCGCTGCTGCCTTCTACCTGCCTCCCCCAATCCTATCCTCTTCCACTCAGCAAACATCAGCGTGCTCTCTTCAGCTTATTTACAGGCTGTGTCACCCAGGCTAGAGCCACTCACTGACCAGCCACAGCTCCAGCGTAGCCAAGGAGCCTTTGAAGTTTGCTCTAATCAGCACCACAGCTGCAGAGAGCTGCCGTGGAGGGGGCTGGTGCTGGTGCTGATGTTGGGTTGGGGGTTGGTTGTGTGAATGCAAATGTGACCAATATGAAAATGGATTATTATTCCATACAAAGCAGCACTCTGGGCATATGCACCAGTCTAAAAATAGCTCTGGTTTGTAAGTTGTTCATTTGAACTGCCATTGTGTCAGTTTTTGAAGAAAGCTGTTGTTTCTTTGTTGACTAAAACTGCTGTAGTGATTTTTTTTTTTGCAGAATATGCATTTACTCATGTATTTGAGGCAGGCTGAAAATGTCCCATCATCTGCATTGTCTAGTCCTATCGTAGTTTCCTCAGGATCTCTCCAGGGAAGCGGGGATTCCTAAGACTCTGCAGTCAATGTGAACTGACGGTCATCCCAAGAGACTTGCCTCCTGCACGCATTAGTATGAGCAGTTGAAGTGTAGAGGCTTGCTTCTCATATCTCTGCTGGACCAGCACAAGCCTTCAGCTGCAGCTGAGTGTGTTATGTGAATGACATCTCTCCTAAGCTTCGAATCACTCAGAGCATTTTGAAAGCACTTCTGACAGATTGTTGAAATTCAGTGAAGCAGACCTGTCAGCAATTTTACCTTTTGTAAACACTGGAAATCTCTGGACTCAGGTTCAGATTCACCATTGCTTTGACAAACACAAGCTAGCACTAAAGGTTAAAAATGCCAAGCTAGCTGAGGTTGAGCCTGCATTATCTCCACAATATTTGTGTAACTGTCTGCAAATGTCCTAAGTGGCTACACCTGGTAATGGATACTCCCAGTCCACTTGGAGCACTTGGTAACTTGATTTAGGTTGTGTATAGGAGCTAATGATTCCTCACCGCAGGTTATATTACAGTAAGGGTGCTAATTATCCAGGCACTAATGTAACCACAGGATCAGCAGAGGACCACAGCCTAATGCGTTCCCCACACTTAGGAGCTCAAAGACCTTGACCTTAGAGTGGGTGTTCACTCCAGACTCACCCATTACTTAAGTATGGGTTTGGTTAGAGCTGCATTTAGACAATTATAAACCTTTCTCGAGAACCACTCACCACTGACTCAGTTTCACCTGAGAAAAAAGAAAATGTATAGGTTAGTGTCTGCCACAGTTTCCAAGTGGTTCCCTATATAAAATCAGCCATATGAGTGTTTACACGGTGTAAATCCATTCAAATATCTTTAATAATGCTTCAGTTACTGGTTTATTGCTACATCTATAGTTTTTATGGTATACTGTTAAAATGGAGGACAATAACATAACATTTCTCTATGAAAGCCTTATTAAAAATGGTCAGCATGCGCAAGATTTCAACACTTTTTACTGTGTCTACAATAGGCTTGTTAGTTGTATAAAACACATGCTATAACAACTTAGCAGTGTCTAGAATTAAGTGGCATCTATCAGTGAGGTTGCAGATTACAATCACCTGAATAAAAAACACCCTTCCCAACCATGTCATAGAACTATGGTGGCCTTCAAGTTACGAAAGGAGTCAGTCGTTGGTTTGTCCTTTTCTGGGCTACTGTAGAAACATATTGGTGCAGCATGGAGGACTCCATAAAGAGGTCCCGCTTGCAGTATTTTATGGTGAAGACTTTACCTGCCCTGCTCTGCCACTATCCATCTCACCTGCAGAGCTTAACCGGTCACAAGTTGACATGTTTAAATGTCTTGTTTGGTCTTTCCAAAAACCCCAAACCCCAAAAATTTCACTTTACTGTCACGTAAGACTTAGAAAACTTACAAATATTTGCTTTAGAAAAAGGCTGTAACCAGTGAATTTTTGGTATTTTTGCTTCAAAAACGATTATTATCAACATTAAGGCCAGCATTTTTTCCTATTCCTCTTGACTGATTAAGCAATATGGGTGAAATGATACATTGGTCTGTATCAATTATATTGATTCAATAATCAGTGAGTGCAAATCGAGACATGTCATCATCCTCAAGATTCTACTTTATTTGAATTTCCAAATGTCTGAAAGAGCTCAGGTAAACTGTCAAATCATATTTTAGATGCTTTTTGTGAGTCAATAAAAATGTACCTGATTGTGTTAAATAGGCATATGATAACTCTTATTGATAACAGGCTTCTGAATTGAATTGAGTCAAATCAACATTGCATCTTGGCAGACTTTGTGGTATCAGAAAATATCTTATCGTTGTTAAAAAAATGATATAATATAATATCGCGATGAAACTTGTCATTTGTACCCCCGTTTCGTTGCAATCAGTGAACACTTATTCTCCCTACAAAGCATTTTTGGGGTTAACCCAACCCATGAGAGAATTATAAAGCACATGAGCAGAACCCTTTTAAATATAGCTGCCTTCACATCCCCTTGAACAAAAACCCAGTGGGTAGAGACCACAGGATCTTATTTAGCTCACCCTGAAGACACTGGGTGACATGAGGACCACCCAGGAGGGAAGGGTGTGATGTTGTTGATTGTGTTTTTAATGGACTTTCAGCAGAGACAAATGGACTTCTCTTCCACCACTCAACGTTAGAGTGACAATTCAATAAACATTTTATGAGCTTCAAGGAAAAGTTAGCATGTTTACTGTTGAAGCAAATGGCTGAATATTGAAGTGACATTTTGTTGTCTTGTGTGAACTTCCTCTCTGAAATGTTGTTCCCACAGTGTTGTAGATTTAGCATGGACTGTCAGCTTTATTCTTACATGAGTCTTAATGATTTGGTGTTATTTGGGAAGCAGGCCATTTCACACAAAAGTTTTTATTTTCTCTTTCCCTGCTCCATCTCTGCGGTGTAGTCCTGTGACTGAGTGCCCCCGGCTATCTCCATACTGATATAATATGAAAAGAAGTACATCGCCTTGAGCAGCTCACCAAGCATCCCTCTGATAAAAGAAATCAAAACCACAGCCTCAGAGTTTAATTTTAAAGACAAAATTTACAATATTGAGTCTTAAATTAGTGTCATCGTCTCGTACGCTGGAGGAGATATCTTTTATGAATGATTTCACCGGCAGTAGTTGGCAGGATTGTTAATGAGTTCTGACAAATTGTCAAGAGGGGCCAGTTTTATCTCCAGAACCTGCTTTTGACACCTAGTTTAAAACCACTATAATGTGTTTATTCCAAAGAACACCACTGGAGTAACATTTTGTGTGGTGATTGATGAGTCTATATTGTTTTTTGTTTTTTTTAGTTTAAATTGCAAATAAGCACCTGCATCTCTTCCCCTAACCATTGTGAAGCTGTGAAACCGCTGTTTATAAAAGCTGTGAATAACACTTCCGTTTAAACTCTCGCTGACTCGCTACAGAAAGAGTTGTTTGTATCATACATGTACGCAGAATTCACAGGGTCCTCAAAGACTTCTGCCCATAATGTTTGCTGCCTGATTAAAAAAGTTCTGAAACTTTTTTTTTTTTTTTTTTACAATGTTGTGACTCTGTTTCCGACTGCAAACAAGGATGGCATCTGGAAATAAAAAACCTTAATCACTGAAGCAAACTTTTAAAGGATTTATGATTAGCATTAATATGTCATTTGTAGAGCTTGTATATGTACTTACACCATTGTACTCGTTTGCTAGTCTACAATGCACTTGCATCCACTGTTGCTTTTCCTCCATTTACCTTGCAGTTCAATTGCAGTAAAACTTAGGTCAGATAGATGAGTATGCTAACATATTTCAAATTTATTTTAGCCAGTGAATTATATATATTGTATATATATTATACATGCTCTTGCCTTCCTTTCAAGAGGATTAGCAAAAATGTGTGCTCATTACACACACGCACCCATAATGAGGACATAGTTAGTAGGTGATTTGTTAATTTTTAACAGAGGGGATGGACTCGGTTTGTTTTGGGAAGTCCATCGACCAGCAAACTGCCCTATGGCCTGTAGATATACAACTAAACATCCCCTCTGCCCCTCTCTCTGCTCCTAGGGGGTGGCAGGTTAACAAGGGACATGCATTTTGGTAATTTTGCTTACAATCTTCCCTGAAAAGCACCCACTGGAAACAGATATAGGCTACTGTTCTATCTAATACAGTTGAGCATACATTCTGAGACAGTAGTCATATTTCCATCAACAAATTTTTAATATTTATATGAGAAAAGCCTGATGGAAACACCAAAATTTGCTTAAACCTTCGAAAATGCACATAAAAGTGTTTCCCCTTAATTGAGGTGGTTTTTGTCTTTTTTGAAAAATAGTTAATGCACTAAACAGGAGATTGAAATACTTTTTATGAATAAGTTCTGATCTAGTAAACATTTAACTCACATGACTGATCAGCTGTTTCCAAGCTGACATGAAATTATAAGTTGCCCAGTTGAATCCAATTCCTGAAGACTTCTCTCCATTTTCTTTCATAGGTGGCCAAAGTTGTCCAATTAGCAACCTCTTATTTTTTGTTTTTTCTCTCTTGCTCTATCTCAACTTCTTCTTCTGCCATCTTCTGATGAAAGTACGTTTATGCAACCTTCTTTATTCCATCCAAACCAGTTGATGGAAATGTCCCTAATTTTCATTTTCTTTAATGTGACATTTCAAAATTTTGCTTCAAAATTCGATTAGACTTTAATGAAAACACTGCCATTGTTTACAGTCAGATACACAAGTTGAGATGCAAGAGTGTAGTTGGGAATTGAGAAACAGTTAGTCCCTAAAAACCATATTAAGATAAATTTAAAAAAGCTAAATCGGTTAATAGCCAAATGTCCCTAATTTGGAGTTTTAAAATTTTACTTCAAAATTCACTTTGGCTTTAACAGAATCACGACTAATGCAGTGGTCTACACATGTCTGACAGAGCGTCTTTCAGTCTGCCTTAGAGTACGAGCAGCTGGCTTGTTGATGAGCAGAAGTGTCACTGATGCATGTCTCTCATCTGCAGAACTTCCAGAGAACTGGACGGACACGAGGGAGACCCTTCTGGAGGGGATGGTGTTCCAGCTCAAGTACCTTGGGGTCACAATGGTTGAGCAGCCCAAAGGAGAGGAGCTGTCCGCGGCTGCTGTCAAGAGGATAGTGGCCACGGTGAGAGATGACACACATCTACACACTTGCAGCAGGCAACACACATGCACATAACTGGAAGGATTTAAACAAAATGCACCCAGAATCTCTTGTCAGAAAACTATTCCCAGAAAATGAGTTTCTCTCAAGCACATATAATGTCTGTCCCACATCACCACCTCCAGCACTTGGAAATCATAGTTATCCAGTAGTTTTCTCCTGTTTATGACCTGAATGACACCTCGGTGAGAAGTGACTGGTTGGCTGCCTACTTCCCCCCCGGAGGCCCAGGCTGACATTTAGAGGAGGATGCAATTAGTTTGGACACTGTTGCTCGGTATATGGCTCAGCCTGCTTTATCATGGTAGAAAAGGCTTAATGTTATTGGATCTGGCAGCTCAGTGGATAATGAAGTTAGCGGCGGCAGAATGGTGCGACTCGGGACACGGTGATGTATGGAGAGGGAGGCAGAGACTCTGATTGGGCCTAATCTGTTGGCTGCCCTTAGTGTCCCTCTGAAAAGGATGTTAGGCTGCTGAATGGAATATTTTTTAATTTGCCAGATTGTGTAAGAGGTATACTCGGAGTAAAGTAATATATTTTCCAGCCAAAGTTGTAAAAGATGTCATTTACTCTGGATTGGATGTTTTTTACTCTCAAACAAACTTAATTCTCTTAAGAATATTCAAATGTGTGACAATGTCTTTGTTAATTGCATATGCTTATTTTCCTGCTGTTAATCAAGCCAGCAGTTCTGCAGTTGTTAGTTCAAAGGGTTCTCATATTTCCAATGATTTAACATCTTTTGATAGTAGTAATAGTTGATAATAGTTTGGATTCTGTGGAGACATGATTGGCTGGGCTGATCAAAAATGAGCAGCATTTACATAAATACAAGGTTGAGCCTTTGCTGGATTGATTTTCCTGTCTTATCTCTGTCTCACTCAGATGTCCTCCTGTCTCTTTGTGACCTCCACCCTTTCTTTCTCCTTCTCCCTTTTTCCTTTTTCCTTCCAGGCCAAAGCCAGTGGAAAAAAACTCCAGAAAATCACATTAACAGTCTCCCCAAGAGGAATCATCCTATACGACAGTGCCTCCAACCAGCTGATAGAAAACATCTCCATATACAGGTCAGTCCTCCTCTTATTTCGACTGTTCAACTCTTGTCATTATTCCTAACACAGTCTGTGTCCCTGACTCAGTCCAGCGGCCCCAGTTATGAAATACTTTCACCCTAGGCTTGTCCTTATCACCTACAATAAAACAAAAGTTGTTATTTGCTCTCATCCATCACTGGATGGATGTGAGTGTAAGAGCAGGTGTGGTACTCAAAGGCAGCGTAATGGCTTTCAGTATGTGTGTGTGTGTGAGAGAAGAGTATACTCCGTCTATCAGCAGAATGTCTCATCAATCTCAACTCTCTTGGGAGCATTACAACAGCTGTATGTTTGATACACACACACACACACACACACACACACACACACACACACACACACACACACACACACACACACACACACACACACACACACACACACACACACTAACAGGTTCTCTCTAGTAAATGCCTACAGATCTCCCTTGCCTGCTGTAGCCTGCACACTTAAAGCTGCCTAACCTCCATTGGCCTCGAGCTTATGATCCAAGCTTGAATCACTTCTCTAAAATTCCACATTCATGAGTCTGGATATCAAGGAGAGATGGGACTTTCCATCATTTTTGCGAGCATGAATAGGCTTATGTTGAATAATTTCTCCTAAAAGCTGGCAGATTGAGGACAAACTTCAATTGTTGACAGTTTTCTAAAGTTATCCTAGAACAGTTTGATTGACAAACTGTCTACACTGACCATGTTTCTGGCTCTCCTGTGTCACCTTTGGGATGTTACTTTATAATATATATATCATAGAGGACGGTTTCATTCCTTCTACCTACTCAATTTTGCATCGCTTGTCATTAAACAACTGCTTCCTGACTGTGCAGCTTCGAGTAATCATAGTGGAGTTAATTTCTCAGGCATACTGGATTTATCTATATTAAAAATCTGGGCTCTACATCGCTGGGCTGTTTTTTTTTTTTTCAGATTTAACATGAGGAACATTGCACACACAAGTCCATCAAAGGAGGGGAAAGGTAAAATGGCAAACAATAAATCTCTTAAGCTTTGATAAAGAAAAGAAAAGGGGTTTTAAGTGAATCCAGACACAATGAGATCAAACTGAACAGAAACACAGTTTTTTAAAGGAATACTTAATTCAATAAAATGAACACTTGTATATCAATTACCCAACCCATGTTACCTTGAATTCTTGAAGAAAACTTTTTTTTCGCGCCTGCCTCCATTGTGAATGGAGTAATGCTTGATGAACTGAAGTAAATGGGGGCCGTGTTTAACAACAGGAAATATCAAAACATCTGTTTCAAACTCTCACACATCTTGTGCAATGCCTCGTTTATCCAGTCTAATGCTCACTATTTCCCAAACACATGCACTTTTACTAAAATCTTAGTATTTAAAACACTATCACCTTTGTGTGGGTGAGTTCTTTAATTCATCAGGGATTTGCTCCATTTTCAAATTCTCTGTTCACTGTGGAGGCGTGCAAGAAAAAAAAATCTCTTTAAGAATTCAAGGTAAAAGGTATTAAGGAATTTATATAGAAAAGGTTATCTTGAGGGTCAAGTATTATTTATTTCTATGGTTTGTCTTGACCAACAGTTAAACCAGTAACTGAAGCAAATCTTCACATTTTAGAAGGCATCCAGAGATTGTTTGTCATTTTCTCCCCCAAAAAAGACTTAAATTATCAGTTGATTATCAAAATCACTAGTCAAGTCTGACATTGCCCCACAGTTAGTTAGCTGGTGCCCTAATTGGCAGCATCAAAAGTATGCTAAATAAGCTATTATCAGCTCCTATTTGCAATGAACCCATGGATGTGCAGACAGCTATCACTGAATTTCTTTGATTCTAAAGAAAACCTCAAAATGTCATCGTTCTCGACAAGCTCTGGAGATCAAAGGAGTTTCTTTTTATGATTTCTAAGCGCATTTATGGATGTTTATATGCAATACACCTCAAAGATAATATCCTCAAAAAGTGCAAGTCACACACAGTGAAACATCAAACATGTGCAGCCTTTCGGTGTGTACTGAGTTTTAAATGAGAAAAAGTAGCTGAACCTCAATTGCCTCTATGAGCTGTGTGGCACAGCCGCTGTTGCTGCTACAGAGGTTGAGGTGTTAGGAAATGTGCCATATGAGAGTAGGCCAAACTTCCTGTTCCACCTGAATTTTTTTTTTTACCTCACACAGTATCTTTGCTTCGTGTTTCTTCCTCTGCACCCCTCCTTCAACTCTCCCGGGCCAAGCCTCACAGTTTTAAAACCTCTGAGCTAATCGTTTCAGCTCCACTGAGGACGTCCTTATCACACACTTCACAGAAGTTTACAGCAGCATACAACTCTCTATTTTTGCAATGCATCCAGTAAAATGCTGCACTGCTAATGGATTCTCTCATTTGAAGAATATGAGGTAAATACTACAATAATTAAAAGGCTGACTGCATGAGGTGAGTCCAGCTGTGACCTCAGGATGGTGTGAAGACATAAAGCAGCTGGTTGTATCTCGCACCCCATTGGAGCTCTCCTCCCTGGACATCTGCTGAGAAGACAGACGACCAATAAAAGAAATGGATTTGCCTAGACACCCAATTTCCCTGACGCCCTGCCTCCCAAACATTGGCCCGTAAATCTTGGTTGTGTTCTGCAGACTGCAGCTGTGATTCTTAAACGTCTCCAAACTTTTCCTCCCTCACTTTTATTTATTTATTTATTACATGCCCACCTTGTATTCCTCAGTCATTAGTTAACAGAGTGTGTGACTATCCCACAGTGACGTTTGAGCACAGTGCTGATGCTCCAAGGGGAAAGGAAGGACAGATGGCAGACATTCATTATAGCCTTCCTCTATCGTTTTGGGTCTCCCTCCCCAACTGGCCCGTGTACCCATCATTTTGGTCTTAGGGTAATAACAGGGTGATCAAATGGTTGAGAAAAGCTATTTGTGTGAAATTACAGCTTAATTTAAATCCCAAATCTGCACCTGAGACTGACGAGCAGACTGATACCTCCCTCACACGCGACACAGAGAAATCTCAGAGCAGTAGATGACCTCCTACACCAGAACAAGACAGGAACAATCACCTCTGTCTGCATGAGTCTTTTCATGTACCTCACAGGGGCCAATCTAAAAGCTGTAATTCAAAACTCTGCGTGTGTCATGGTTTTTAAGCAGGTGGACACAGCGGGGGGGGTGATGTAGTAAGTTGTTTGGAAAGCAGAAAGGAGCGGCATCCCTTTGGAGAAACTGCACAGATGTCCACCTGTGCATGTTTTCGTTTTAAATACATGACATTGTTCAGCTTTGTACCTGCACACAGCTGCAGTGTGTGTATTTGATCATGTGCAGAGCGGTGTGATCTGTGAGTGCAGCTGGCTTCAAGCATGACAGGGATTTTTTTTTCTATAACAGAAATGCTAGATTGAATAGTTTGAATCAGATTGCTGGACTAGCTTAAGGGCTTAGTGGAGATGAAGTTGCACGATGGCCCCACTTGATCTGTTTTTATTAAAGTGTGTGCATCTGTGTGTGTTTTTCCTTTTTTCCCAGAATATCATATTGCACGGCGGACAAGATGCATGATAAAGTGTTTGCCTACATCGTCCAGAGCCAACACAATGAGACTCTGGAGTGTCATGCCTTCCTCTGCACTAAGAAAAAAATGGTACGTAAATGAATTTGTGTGTCTCTGAGACAAACACTGTGTGCATGAGTAGGCTGTTTGCCTAAAGTAGAGCTATAACTTATTCATGTGGAAGACAAAGTTACACATACACAAAGAGCCTGCAACCACCTACATCCTAATATTAGATATAATATTCTTACTGCACTTTCCATTTCTCAATTCTTAACACATGGATGATTTAACATTATAGGAAGTATGCTAATACTTTTGACAAGATGTATATACTAGCAGGCCACTTTATTAGGTAAAGTATATACATGGAACCAACAACCATGCCACATTCAAAGTCGCTTAAATCACCTTTCTTCCTCATTCTGATGCTCACTTTGAACTTCAGCAGCTCTTCTTCACCATGTCTACATGCCTAAATGCATTGAGATGCTCCCTTGTGATTGGCTGATAGTGGCGTTAATGAGCAGTTGCACAGGTATACCTAATAAAGTGGCTGGTGAGTGTACATCTCTCATGACTGTTAGATATGAAGCAACAGTCAGCAGCAAGTTAGCTTTGCACACAGACTGTAAACAAGGGGCAGAACCCTAATCAGATACTTTTGATTTTTTTTTTTTTTTTGTCACTTAAGTTTTTAATAACACATTTTTGCTAATACAAGCAAACTAAACACAAAGCTAAGTTTCAGTGATGATTTTGACCACATTACCAAGAACCCACTGATCAACAAGTGGGTTCCTGGCAGTCTGCCTGCGGGATTCAGACATGGCCACTTGGTATGGGAGGATCTCCTCGCAGGACCCCTCCCTGAGGGGCCTGGGTGGAGGTGGCTTGTGGATGCAGCTGTGAGCTTAATAGCACCCCACGCCCAAATCTTACCATTTGGGCCGTGAAAGGAGGGGTAACCAACAGATGATTCTGCTCATCTGCTTTCAAAAAGAAGCCCCTCCGAAGTCAACAAGAACCACCAAACAGCACCTTTAAAGTTATTAATCAGAAAGTCTGTGTGCCTGGCCGAGACATATTTCTGCACATGACCCTTTCATAAAGCCACAACTTGTTTTCACATTTTTTTATTCAGAATAAACAAACAAAATACAACATGTCTGTTTCCAGTCTTAATGCATTATCAGACTATTCAGCTGCTGGCTGTGGCTTCATGATAAAAATGTAGACGTGAAAGTAATTTTAATATTTTTAACTAATCTTGAACTATCCTTTTTTAATGCCATTGGTTACATATTAATAAATGTATAGTGAAATAAAGCTGCAGGTTGCTGCTACAAATGTAGGCTACAGACTCTTTATGGTGCAGGATTCTGCATTTAGGTATTGGATTCAGCTTTTGCTCCTGGCAATGTGTGGAAAGCTCTTTATGCAGATACATTATGTTGCAAAGAGACCACATAACTGCTCTGCAACTTTGAGTATAACTCTACTATGTATGTATGCAAATGTCCAAGCATTATGAGGAGAAAGACGAGGAGTGAGAACATGAAGGGCGGGGAGGTTGTTGTCCCTCTCTGGCATTCTCTCCATCCCTGGAGGTTTGCAGAACGAGAGAACCACTCCCTTTTCCTTCCCCTCACTAATTTAGTTCTGGCCTAAAGGCCATATATCCTCCCAGTTACGTCAACAACTTGTCATGGAGCCTACGGATTTCTCTTCCTCCTGTTCAAGTGTCTGTGAAGGATCCCCCTGTTGTTGGTGGTCACTTCCTGTTTTTATCAGTCACAGCTCCTGGACTTCCTCGAGTTTCTGCTCATGTGGATAAGATGAGTGTTACTCATCTTCCTTTTATTCTTTTACACTGTCCCTCTGTCTCACACTCATATCTCTTTCCTTCTATCCAACAGGCCCAGGCGGTAACCCTAACAGTGGCTCAGGCTTTCAGAGTGGCGTTTGAATTCTGGCAGGCTGCCAAGGAAGGTACGCATGGTCGCATCCGACATCCAGAGGAGTGTGACGAGCGAGTGAAAACGTTCGTCTCCTCTTCCCTCACCTCCCCCTTCTGTTGTTATTCTCTCCCTTTATCCCTTTATCCGTCTTCTTAGTGGCCAAACAATGATCCCGTCTTTTATTCTATAGTTTCCCACACGATGTGGAAAAATAAATTTCTCTTCCTGCTCTTGGCCTTGACACCCTCTACAGGGGTCATGTGAAATACTGGACAACTGCTCCTGTCAGTCAATGCTGTCCACACACACACACACACACCTACAGTAGAGGAATGTCCTCATTGATTGAACTCGTCTCCCCCACACAGTGGTTAAATCATCACCCAGAGAGCTGGGAGGCCTGTTTTAGTTTAGTGAAGCCTCTTTATTACAGGCAACTCAGTCATGGTTAAAGACTCATCTAGGTATCGACATGAGGAGGGGTGAAGAGGAATTAAGGTTAGCCCGGGGCAGAGGTGGGCTCACTGGAGGTAAATCTTCCCCGTCTCCTTTTACAGTGAGAATACGACTCAGATGTGTGGGAGCTGGGATTTTCCCTGGATATCTTTTGTCTTTACTGCCAAAATGTTCCTTTTCTCCTCATTATATATTTATATCTTTTTGTTTTATGCCAAACTTGGAAAGCATTCTTTAAAATCTACGTTTTTAATAGCAGAGGAGATACGCAGACAGTTCGTGTTGTGGCACCACGGTGGTGGACGCAGCAGGCAATCAAAGTGCTGTGTAAGGACGGTGCCACACACACTCTTTTGTACAGCTCAGCAGAACATGCATGTAATTTACTGCATGCATGGCTCCAGTGTAAATGAGCAGGTCTTGCCACATAATATTGGTTTCTGCATCACAGCCCCCTCCCATTTTCTTCATCTTTACATACATGTTGCCTTGTTGGCGCCCTTTGAATTTTGTGATTATCCCTTTGTTGTCTGTTGTGTTTTGCACCTGGCACCTTGACCCCCCAGCCCCCCACCCCCACCATCTCCCTTCCTTCCTCCTCTCTCGAATTATTTTCTTTTTTCTCTCCTCACCCCCCCATCACGGCTGGCTTCTGCTCATTATAAGACGGGTGAAGAAGAGGAGAGCGAATGGAGGGGGATGGGGAAAGAGGAGAGAGGGCAAGAGAGCATGAAAGGCGGGGCAGAGAGGGCTGTTGGGACGGAGTGTGTAAGAGAGAAAGGAAAATGATTGTGTGCGTGTGTCAGTGGGAGCTCAGCCCCCTGACAGATTCAGTGTCAGTGCCATTGATCCTGTCTCACGCGAAAGCAAGCTTATTTATTCAGTCCTTTAGAGACACACACTTGCACTGTATAAAAATTCTAGCAGCCTTTTTATTTACTCCACATTTCACCCCCTTTTCTTCTTCTTCTTCTGTGGTGTGTAGGAATGTTTTTATGTGGGCACATTTTCATTTTGAGGAGGGATTATTTTTCCTAACATCAAGGCCACAGGCTCCTTGCCTCACACCTCTTCATTTGGTTGTTTGCAACTTTGACTTGAATATTAAGTCTGCTGCCTCCTCACTCGTTCACCTCTTACATTTTGTCACCCATGTTTCTTTCATCATTATGTCTTGCTTCCTTTTTCCTTACTCCCACCAATCAGCACCTCTCCTGGTCTTCTTTTTCTGCGCGAGGCTTAATACGATGTTTAATTTGCTGAGCTGTTTTCAGTCGCACGATGTGGTTCAGTGCGGTGTCACTGATGAAGGAGAAGTCATGCCTTGCTGGTTGGGGGCTATGGAGGAGAAAGAAAGCGTAGTTTTTAGCAGTGGTGTTCTCTTGTGGCAGAGAAGAAGAAAGGGAGCTCAGGAGAGGGAAAAAAATCCTTTCGCTTCTGTTTCATTAAAGTTACAAGACCTCAGAGGATCAGGGCAGAAAGAGGGGGTCTCTGCTGTATGTCTGTCTAGTTTGCAGCTTCTGTTTCTTAAAAACTCTCCTCCACCACCCACAGTGGTTCTCCACAGCCCACCACACATTCCTGACCCACATTCCTCTGTATATTACTGCTTCCATCTCTGTTCATAAATCAGTGTTCATATAATATTCACTGTAAACACCACAGCTTGCTTTGAACTCTCCCATGTTTAGCTGGCTGGAAACTCTGCACAGGGAAGGCGGCGGAGGGAAACAGATGCCCTGGGGAAAGTTTTGGAACAGTGCCATCACTAAGCTACCTGGGCTCATGGGAAATAAGATGTTTTTTTTCTTTAGATTAAGAAGGATGATGCAATAAAAACACTTCCTTGCTGTAAGCAGGTCTTGTTTGACAGAAATGGACATTTAATGTGTAGCCACAGTATTGAAAGCTTGAGTTACAGTGGGTCAGCATCCTGGCACCTCAGGGAGTTCAGACTTCTAATTTAAGCTTCAGAGCAGCGAATCGCTCCGTATTTATTTATTTATTTGCATTAACACTTACCCATAAAAAGCTTTCAGGAAATTAAAATAATCCTTCTTGGAAAAATATCCTGTCAAAATATCTTTTAAAAGTGGGGGTTTCAGCTCCGAGGCTATATTAAGCACTCCATTTTTTATCCAGGATCCATTAACTTCTAGAAGTGGTAGAACTATTTTAATACTACACAGAATCCACATTTGGTTGCAAAAAACTAATGGAGATATTCATTTAAAATTAACTTTGTTTGGTAATTACTTTGATATATATTTTTTGAAAATATATTTTTATATATAACTTTTATATATATATATATATATATATATATATATATAAGCATGTTGCAAATTATTCTTAGGGTTTCTTGGCTGTCCAGTAAAACCCAATTCAGTGCAAAATAAGCAATCTGTGAGGCTCTGAATACATAGAAGTGTAAAAATGATGAAATTTAGCTCTGAGGTAAACTAAAAAAAATTCAGAACTAAAAAAGTGTTCAGAGTAGAGGTATAGGATTTTGCAAGGTCCTATGAATTTAATAGGAATTTTCAAAAACATTTTCCTTCAAGGAAATCCATGACATGAACTGGGAGGTCTAAGTGAGTTGGTAGGAGTATTTTCCGAAGTTTAAAAAAAGCTTTTACTCCTGGGTCGTTCCATATCTCTGCTCCAGAGGATTCTTTCTGTAGAGGTATTCAGTAAGAGGGGATATGTTTTAGAGTACTTAATGACAATTAGCTTATTAAAAGATTGTTTTTGACATTACTGACACATATCTGAGCCTGTCTTTTTGCAGGATGCAAAGGAAAAGTCAGCAGCAGAAACCTCTCAATGTTGCACTTTATTGTAACGAGGAAAATGCAGCTGTACAGCAGTCATTATTCTGTCAGAGCCAACAATTTCTGAAGTAATAAGTCAAAATTTGATTGTGCCTCATAATGCGCACGACGAGGCTCCTCAGTGAGAGCTGACTCAACTTAATTAAAATAGGTAAAATATTTTTATAGGGTCTTTTATCATTTTTAGTGGTGCTATTTCAATGAACAGTAAGGCTTTTTTTTTTTTTTTTTGAAAGGCGAAGACTCACCATAAGAATTATTTTCCCATCATGTATGATACATAAGGTGTTACACAAGAGTTGGACATTGGCAGAGGAGATTTCCTGTTTTTATGGATTAGTTTCAAGTCTGTTTAGTCCTAGGGGTCATCCCATGCAAACCCACACAGAATTGGAAACTTTTCCCACTTCATGTCAAGGAAAACCTTCTGTTAAATTTGTGGGACCTTGCACAATCATAAAGCTTATAACTCCAAATACTTTTTTGGTTATGAGTTTTTTAAAGTTTGGCTCTCGGAGCTAAATGTCATCACTTTTGCAACTCTTTGTATGTGATTTCTAAGCCACACCAATTGCTTATTTTTCACTAAGATGGGTTAAAATTTGTACTAAACATCTGAGAAACCCCAAGGATAATTTACTACATATATACATAGTAAATGGTTACTGCTAAATGCTATACAATAATCAAATTATTAAAAACTAAAATTACATTTAGAGATCAAAGACTAATGAAAAAAGCCAGTGGTGCGTTCACATGCTCCTTTGATAATCCCATTTTCTGAGTTGGAAGTTTGGTCTCCCATCTTTGGTGTGCTCATGAGCTTTAAGTCATACTGTGGAAACAACACAACACAAACACACAGCTCTACAAAGAAGGTTTGTTATACTTTATTGCTCAGAGCGTTGAGACAACACGTTGTCAGTGGTTTTCAGTTTTTACGTGACCCTGAAGTAACCCTGAAGAGCAAAGGAATGGGATCACATGAACCACATAATATGATCAATTTCTACACTAGTTTTTACTTTCTCGCAACCAAATCCCTCTGTGTGATCTTAATATATTTCTTAAATATAGAAGTTATTTGGTCCTGCATAAAATAGTGCCACAGATATTCCTAAATGTAGCCCTGGAGCTGAACAGCCCACTTTTAAGGATATTTTTCAAGAAGGATCATTTTCAGTTTCCTTAAAACTTTTTTAAATTGGAATGTGTTAATATTCATTGTATATTACGGAAGCCCAGAAAGGCAAGATGAATTTGAATTTGAGTTTTTTTTTTCAGGCATTTTTGGCCAGAACCTAAGTTTATCTCGTATATATCTCTGTGTAATATGTCTTATTTTAGTGTATTATAGAGTTTAAGTGTCAGGGATCATTCACTCATTTGGATGTTTTTCTGTGAGGAAACGAATAACAAGGAGTATTATTTAAACCTAAGTTTATCTCGTACGTACGAGGCATTGTTGGACACAGTGTAAAATGTAAATTTAAGTAAGTTTGAACATTAAATATATTGTCTTTGTGCAGTTTTGTAATTTAATTGATCTTACAAAATCACATTCTGTTTTATTTCCATTTTAGACAGCATCCCAACTTCTGAAATTGGCGTTGAACACTGTCTGTAATATAACATTCAGTGGTTTCATTACATAAATGAAAGATATTTGGCCCATGTTGATTTCAATGGTTAAAGTGAATTGGGAGGCCTTAGGTTAACTTTAACTGAACCTGAAATGCTTGATATATAATATTGGCCGTGTGTGTCTACACGAGCAGGAAATAAAACGAAAGCTGTTATCAGTTGCATGTGGTGATCCTGCACTGTGTGAAAACCTTCCTAGCAGGTGAGAATGTTTGGAGCGAGCAGAGCCTATTATCCATCTGACCCAGATGCCATGCCTGCACTATTTAAATGCTGCACTTACTGTATTTACTGCTGTTTGAAGCGAGTGTGTTACAATCTCCGAGGCCCAGGCCCCTCTAGGTTTCAGCTGGCAGATGGCTTGAGTAATGGCCTTAACCCTTTCTGCCAATTTACTGCTGCTAATTTGTTTACACTCATTATATGCTTGGTTAGTGGAACATTTTCAGCAGCTCGAAAAGTAAACAGTTCCTGGAGTAACTGGCCCTGTGGTTGCTCCTGAATCACAGTTGGCTTGTCTTTCACTGACTGCTCTGTTTTCTTTTCTTTCTGTCCTTCCCCACACAGAGAAAGAGAAGCGAGTGAAGTCGGGTTCAGACGGAGAAGGAGCTAGCAACTCCCAGTCGGACAGCTCGGCCAGCCTGGGCAGCCTGAAGGGAGGAGGTGAGTCATGTCACCCATCATCATGTCTTCCTCTCTCTCTCCTTCGCCCTCTCTGTCACAGTAATCGTAGCCTCGGGGGGGTAAGAAGGAGTATTCAGCCACTTGTCAAAGGTTGTCTTCTACTGAGGTCAGCTGACAACAATCTGCATTTTTTTCTTTGCTATTGTTCCCCGCTTGTATCATTACAATGAACAGCAAATGACATTTTGAGGTGATTATGTGTGATGTAATGGCGCTGATGATGGCCGTTTCAATCTGAAAACATTAAAGCCCCCTTGCCGTGTTGTGGATCTATTAAAAACAAATCTTGGTTCGCCGATCCCCATGACATTTTATAACAACAGGGGACTATTCATGGACAAACAGATATATTCTCTCTCACTCTGGAAGCACAATTACAGCGCTGTTTCTGTAGAATAGCATAAAAGAAGCCTACATTTTCTGTGACCCCCATTGTTCAATCAGATTCCAGGAATTGAGACGCGGGTCATGCCCTCCAAACATGTTGTTGACATCCACTGAGGCAGACAACCTTAAGGCATTATTAGTTGCATGTATTGTCCACAGCCAAGATGCAATAAGATGAGGAGCGTCTTGTTGCCAGTGGCACAAAGGCTGTTCACTTATTGCTCATAATTCTTTGTTTGTCTGTTTTGTGCATGCCTTTTTCCTGTCACACTTTGTAAGCAGCCACTGTACTAATTCTTTTGGTTCTGGAGGTTTCAGTTCAGACAGAGGCAGTCATTCTTTTTTAGCAGGCAACTCCAAAAACATCTAAAAACATCAGCTTTGTACTGAGCTCCCCAACCGCGTGTCCAGCCAGGTGGCCTCCAGCCAGAGAGAGATCTCTCTAAATCTGTTCTGACACTTTATTCGAGGCTGTGGCCCTGAACGTGTAGCATTTTATGGCCTACACAGGTTTTTAAGGATGATCCCCAGCGAGAAGACTCTGCAGAGTAGGACTTGGATGCAGATTCTGGCAACAGAGAGGCTTGGTGTTCGTTTTTGGACCAATATTATCCCACTGACCATTCAGTGGCACATTTGGCTGCCAGCGGATTGTATTTCTGTAAAGCAAATTGGCGTAATTGTACAGCAGAGTAATACACGGTAGAAGCTTCAGAGTGCCTTTTGAAATGGGATGAGCGTTTCTGTCCTGCCAGAGTTTTTTTTTTTTTTACTGCCTGCCCTAAAGCAGTGATTGGGGACAGCAGAGCTGTAGAGCTATCAGAAGGTTACATTTATGTACCCTTCACTCTGGCTGATCAAATGGCATGCCACCGTGTCAGAGAGACTCTCGGGATCAGTGGTGTTGTCAGAGGTGAGTCAGCTTTATTCATGAGACATGATACCCTCCGCTCTCTCCCGGCGCCAGGATTCTTACACTGGCTACAAAACAGAAATGCCACTCCTTCCTGTATCACCCTGATAATTCAGGGATTTAACCAGCTTGATGTTACTCTCTCAGTCTTTTTCTTCTTCATAGAGTTTAATATATAGCTGAAACTAACAAGATTAACCAATATTTCTGCTCGCACCTTTTTTTGAGAACCACCAAGTTTGAAGTTGATCTCATGAAATAACTTTATTTTAAACTTTTATACTTAGCCTTTTTATATCTAGTCACTACTGACTAGCTATGTAGGACCAGGCTATTTCCAGGAACAAAAGTGTCCATTCAGACCGTAGACTATACAATATATAAAGATGGATAGCCTGACAGCACCACATGAGTGAAGCCAAAACATCTTGCTCGCCCCCTGGTGGCTGGCAATTTTTTTTTTAAAGCGAAAAAACATGCATCAAATACATTTTTCCCATTGATGTATGTTCAAGTGTACATTTTTATTAGGTATTAAATGCTCTATAACGAGGTGTAACACCATGATTGTCCGCAGTGATTGGCTCAGGATTGGTCAGGCGGGTGTATGGCTGAGAGCTCCACCGGCCAAATATGGCAGCTCCTGTATCCAGGATGATTTGGCTTCCCTCTCGTACAGAGAGAGAGTATCCTCAGCAATCTACCCACCAAGTATAAAGTCAATTGGGCAAACATTTGTCAAGGAAATCAATGGGAAGACAAACAGACAGATACTGGAGAAAAATGCTCCTCACAATCTCCCTGAGCCCAAACATCACAAGTGACATCCTCACATTGTTTGTTTTGTCCCACCAACACTCAGAAAGCAAAAGACGTTTAATTTACTCTCATAAATGACAAAGAAAAATAGAAAGTATTTGGCATTTTTGCTTGAGAATAAGCTTTATCAGAATAGATTCATTTTCTTTCTAATTGTTTAAGCTTGAGCTGTGCCAGTTGAGGGCTCCAAGAATTTCACTTCCACATTGACAAACACCAAAGCTGTTAACCTCGGGGCATTAGCATCAGATGAGTCTTCATCCTCCTCTCTTTCCCCATGAGTGACAGCCACAGCCCCACTTATATTGCATTCTTCATAAGAGCGAAATACTCTTAAATGCCTTTGAGCCAGTGTTGACAGAGAGGACAAGTCAAAGGGAATTGCTGTTGCTGACTCACTTGTATATGAGCCTCTCTTTTGAGGAACACAGAAAACAGGGAAAAGGTCATTTAAGGATATAAAGTTTGAGCAGAAGTGCTCGCGTTCTCTGTTCTCGATGGGCAGCATTAGCCGAGAGACGAGACAGAAATTAGTGTTGACATACATTATTGACACACATTAATCATCAGGCAAGGCCATTACAAGCCAATCCCATTACAGATCAGCAGTGTCACCGCAGTTAGGCGTGCGAGTCAGGGGGTTACTGCATGCTCACTTGTCACAAGTGACAATCCACAGATGGCTGCATCTGTGAGATACATTACAAGGAAAACATAGTGGAAAGTCATAGACTTTCTGCATGCAAAGTGCCATTATTTTTTTCACAATATATAATGCTGAAAATGTTGCTTGGCGTGATTAAGAAATGGTGCTAACTATTAATTATTTTCTTCTTCTTTTTTTAAATAGTCAGCAATTGACTGAAACTGAACAGTAATTATGTTTATTTAGCTATTTATTTTATTCCTATTTATTCTTTATTTTATCAATTATCAATTATAGAATTTACAATGTAATACATTGCTTGTATAATGTATAATAATGTATAACAATGTTAAATATTATTTAATACAGTTTAATGTTTGAGAACATAGCTCTCAGGGTACATTTACAGAGTAGTGAAAAATATGTGCACATTCACATAAAGAAATAATTTTTCTTTCCCGCTCAAGAAAGTACTATATCAGTCACCATATAGGTTATCGAGCATCGGTCTTGTTCAGGCTCTAGTCATAATCACAAGATCCTATTAAATGGTTACTTATCTTTATTATTACACTGTTGTCTCTGGGCTACGAATTAAATCTAATGGTGAATTGTGGATGGTTTCTTGCAAATTTAAATGCATTTACATATGTTTTGTGTTTGTTTTGTGTTTCAGAAGTAGCGACAGGAAAACTTCTGGATTTGGCAGAGGGAGCCAACGTGGCGCTGATCCACTCAGGAACAAAGCAGACTGAATCGGATCCCTTTATGGTGCATAATCACGCAACAGAGAACAACAATACTGTATGGGTAAGACAAGAGTCAGGCTGGGCAGCAAGTTTCAGCTGCTCGGGCTTGATAAGATGGGAAGAAGAAGAATGCCATGCAGGAAGCACTGATTAATTAGCGCAAGTGCCTGGTGATGTAGCGTACCTGTTGTACTCAAAGGAGCCGATTCTACAGTTGTGCAGCTGCTGCACAGAGTCACACAATAGCCTATTGAACAGAGGTGGCCTTATCAAATGGTCACATAGCTGGAGAGGGTGTGGGCTGCAAGTAGCTCTCTGGTGAGGGTAGAGAATAGTGGTAACAGGGCACTGTGTACATGTGTGGTTGAGCACTGTTTGCTTATCATCCCGTCAGACGTCTCTAACCACAGTGTGTTTGTTCTGTTTGCCAGGAGTTGGAGGACGGTCTGGATGAAGCTTTCTCAAGGTGAGAACCAGTGTAGTTTTGGGTTTTCTCTAAAGGCTAAACAGCCACACAGGCTGCTGTTCTGAAAATAGCCACCTGCGGCTTTGGGCTGCTCCGGCAATAAAACACTGCCTCTCCCTCTGCTCGGTTCAGCCCCGGAGCGCTCCCACGGGCAGGAGACGGGCTCAGTTTACAGGCCCCGACACAGCCGACACCCGCCTGAGTCACGCTGCTTTTGTAGGCTCCGTTTACCATCATCTCAGGCCCACACACTGATTTCATTTAAAGCTCAGTAAGCCTGTGATTACAACTGAGTGCTGCTGAGGGACACACTGCTTTGTCTTTATATCACAAACTCATAGAAAAGTCACTGAGAGCTCTTTTGAGTCGTAGAGGAATAACAGCACAAGCAGGAAAACTCTGAATTCCTAATTTGCAGGTTCAAGGTTTACAGGAATGTCTTTGTTAATTGAAATTCCTTAAACTCAATGGAGTCTGCGATACTGCGATTAATGTTTCAATTTAGTGTGAATCAGCAGCTCGCACTCATAAGCTGCGGTGGTCTGCTGTCAGCTTGTTCAGTGCAACTGTTTTGTTTTAGACCGCCATAAAGACTCATTCAACATTTTATTGCATTTCTTTCCTCTGCCCCTGCCTTTCATTCCCTCTACTAATTGGACAGTGGGCTTTCTATTTTCTCACTTTCATTGAGTGAAGGGGAAAAAGGGCTCCACAGTCACTGTAATCAAGCGGTAAGAGGCCATTTCAGCCCGTTATCAGATGATTATTTGTCTGCACACACTGTAATTACACCCTAACGCCGTTAATCTCCTCCCGCTCTGTGATTAATGAGGATGCTCCCAGCATAAGAACACAGATGCATCCACATGTAGATTTTGGTAATTGATGGAAACTCGGGCAGGCCTGAGGGTCAGGGTGACATCTTTGTCCATCAGTAGAAGCTGATTGTGCCGGTGATGTTGGGGTCAAAGCTGAATGGAAAATTACAGACGATTGATGATTCAGTGAATGAAAATATTACAGAATGATGGGTAAATAATGGGTCATGTTGCACATACAGTTTTATGTGAAGATTGGAATAAGAGATACATACATAAATGTGCCTTGCTCTGAATTAACTCCTCCATAATATTATCAGATAAAAACACTGTAAATGGCAGAGATTCATCAGAGCTTTATTATACTTGAGAGACACATGCAACACATACAGCTCCTTTGAGACTGGCAACTATTTTTTTGTCTTCACTTCACGTGATAAATTATGCACTCATGAGTCTGATCAAAGTACTCCTGATGTGTAAACATCACAGGCTCCTCTCCCTCCCAACAGAGTGGAGATCATGTAACAGAGCATCATGAAACATCTAACAGATAAACATCTGCTGTTTTACACTTACACCAAAGTTTTAGTTCAATGTGGCTGTTCTTAACTTTAATTGCTGTTTATGGTTGATGATTGGCATTTAAATTCTCTTAGATGAGAAGTTTTGTCACTCTGATATTTGCTTTGAGCTGCAGATAAATTCATTTGGTGAGATCCGTTTTATTGCTATTTGAGAGACTGCACTGCCATCTGCTGGCTGTACAGCAGTCACTGCTGTAGATGCAAAGGTCTCTGAAGGCAAGACACTACAGGCAAAGATATTGTTTTTTCATGCAGGTTTTGAGCTATTTTTCTCCCATACCATGTCTTTTTTAAGAACAGCGGACAGATAACATTAGGGTGTATGTTTTACTGTGTTTGGCTTATTTGCGCCTGGAGATTTCTCCTAAATTCACTAAAAGTTAGTGTTCTGTTGCAGCATGTAGTACCCGAGATGTAGTCTAAACCTCATCATCAAGGGCATTGTTAGAAATCTCCCACTCTCCTGCAAAATATTATGTGTTTTACATGTTATATATTGTTGTTGCTATGAATTGGATTCAGTATTTTGCCTCGAAATATTAATCTCCATGATCCCTGTGTGAATCTTTAAAGGCCGTTCTTAAAATGAGTTTTTTTCTCATGCTCTGAGCCATAAATCTCAACTTCAGCTTCCCAACACTAAACTTACCAATGTTATTCTTACTATATTCTGAAGTTTTTTACAGAGGGGTTGTTCTTTATATCATTCATATCCTTTTTTAGACTTTTTTAGAACATTTTGTTCCTAAAAACATGAGGCAAATTATTTTTTTATGGCTTTTGACAGTATTTTTTGATTAATGAAATGACAAAAGGGGATATCCCTATTTCCTTTCTTTAAAAAAAACTTTGAATTTGATATATCAACAGCATAAAATATTAACTTATAAATTTGCTTTATCGAATGTTCAGATTTATGTCCTATATATACATGTAAATTAATGAATATTTAATGAGTTTCTGCCTCATTTGCATATCTAAACATACAATTTCAGAAATCCTGAAATGCAAAAAACCATTGTCTTAATGTAAATAACAAACTGAGGAAGTTTAATGGTGATGGCTATATATATAAAAAAAATAAAATAAACACCTGTAGTGTCTGCCCTTAAGTGCCTGTTGATGACAGTTCAAAATGTGCACACACAGTGGTCACATAGATGCATCCACTCCGTTTTATTATGAGGCTGTTCAGAATAGTTCAGAGTTGAAGTGTTGCCTGACTTGTGATGTTTCCTTTACACCCCCAGCCGCAGTCTGGATAGCTTTGAATCCTACTCAGGTAACAATGTCATTCACTGGATATAGTGACTTCCACCTCATTCTCCCCGAGTCAACCCACTATTGAAGCCCACTCATCCGTCTAGATATCAGTGTTCATCCAGACTGATTCAGACTCATGTCGTTCCACACTTTCTTGTAAGGCCATATACCATTAGCAAGACCTGTATCACTTAATTAGACACATCGATGGAGGAAAACTCGTCATTGTCACTCCACAGTTTGATCCATCCTTCCCCGAGCTTCATATAAGACCAGTTTCACTGCCACAGAACCTGATGTAGTGTGTCCACGTCTTCATCACGAGTGTTTTATGTGTCTGCCTCACATCCATCAGCTGTTAGTGCCATGACACTGAATGAGAGATGTCACGCTGAGTGAAAACCGTGTGTGTTCACATGTCGGTCTAACATGCGTGTGTGTTTAAATAAGCATTTTGTATGTACAGTACCAGACACAAGTTTGGACACACCTTCTCATTCAATGTTTTTTCTTTATTTTTATTATATTTTCTACTTTGCAGGTTAATATTAAAGACATCAAAACGATGATGGAACACATATGGAATTAATTACTAAACAAAAAAGTGGTATATATTTTATATCTTCCGAAGTAGCCACCTTTTGCTTTGATGACAGCTTGGCACATTGTTATTCTCTCAATTAGCTTCATGAATTGCTCACCTAAATGGTTTTCGGTTAACGGTTAATTTGTGGAAATTTTTGCCGCCTTAATGTGTTTTAAAGCACCAAAGCAAAAGGTGGCTACTTTGAAGACTCTGAAATATAAAACCTATTCTGGTTTAATGCTTTTTTTGTTTACTACATAATTCCTTATGTTCCATCACAGCTTTTGTGTCTTTGATATTAATCTACAATGTAGAAAATATATTAAAAAATAAAGAGAAACCACTGAATGAGAAGGTGTGTCCAAACTTTTGACTCGTCTTGTATGTTAGAGAAGTTCAATACTGTGCTGCCATGAATTGTTCATAAAGGGAATCATTTTATTGCAACATCTGTGCTTTTTGTAATCATTATTTTAAATACAAATAGGGCTCCTACTGTTTATTTCTCATGTTTATGTCCATTTCTGTGCACACGGCTCCAACCATTGTTCACAAGTTGTTCACAAGCTTTTGTATGTATGTATGTAACACTTTGTCATTAATGAAAACCAAATGTCTGTTCTTCTCTGTTCCTCCAGACTCGCTGAGTCTCGCACTAACCCCCAGGTCCTGGACATTGGGGTAAATCCTCAGGACTTCAACACTGAAGAGTGCCTGTCCCCAGGCAAATGGGACCAAGAGGACACAGACTTCACCACGCAAAAAGACACTTTTTAAAAGTGAAGCCTCCGTCAGGAAAAGGGGAAACAGGGAAGCAGGAGGAGAAACGGTGGTAACAAAAAACATGGTTGGAAACTGAAGTGACAAACAGACATTTGTGACATCGGTAAGGTTTCCAGCTCTCTCCCACCCGCCGTGTCCTCTCAGTGGTTCGGTCGAGTGGCTCTCTGATGCTCCTGCATCCACCGGAGGAGGACAGCATGAGCAGACTGCTCACAGAACAGGCCAAAGCAATACAAACCAATTAATCCCTTTTTCTATGAGAAAAAAACATGCAGTCATTTAATGTTTGTTACAGTCAGTGTATTACTTCCTTTTTGTGTCTGTTTACCCATTCACTGTTAGTAATGTGTTTGTGGTATGTGCTTGTGTACAATGCGTTAAAGAAACTGTGTGTGTGTGTGGATGTACAGTATATACATGTACAAAGCGAGATATGAAAGATATGATGTGTTGAGTTTTGAACAGGTCATTACATGAGGGAAAGGTCTACAAGGGTGCTGTCACATATTTTATTTACTTGGAGAAATGTAACTGGATCAGAGGGAAAGTTTCTGGTGAAGGCCACCAATGCACCAGTTCCAGTATTGGACAAAACTATGAGGTTACTACCTATGTGCTTCAACGATTCAGCCCTAAACAGGGCAACAAAAGCTTTAAAAAAATAAAAATAAAAAAAAAGTGTGTGTATGCTTTGTTCAAGAGAGTGTGTGAAAAATGGATGAGAGCAAAATGACAATCTTATTTTTTCTCTAATGCAAAATCTATTTTTGCACTCAGCATTCATCCACTTTTAAAAAGCACATATTTAATGTAAGGGAATTTAATGTTAAGCATCAAACTCATTATTCAGGCTTATATACAGTGCCTCGGCTCACTCTGTTCCTGTTTTATTGTTTTAACTATGGATCACAGTTGATTCTTGAACATTAATTATTGTGATTCATAGTTGAGAAAATGAAACATGAAGTCCAAAGGGGGTGAACGTGTTCTGTTGGCACGCTACCACTGTATGTTAAATTATATTGTTGCATTGACTTTGCTAGTTTACTTTTTTTTCTGGGAAGGGTTCCCAGTGTTTTTTTTTCTTTTTTTGGCATTTGTTTATGTATGAATTTAATTTAATTCATTAATTTACATAAATTTCAATAAAAGCAAAATTGTGTATGTGTGATGTTTATTCCACAATTATTTTTTTAGGTGGACCCTGATTATCTCTGACAGGGCTGCAAAGGTTCAGATAATTTCCAGTGTCCAAGGGATGTTACGTTTGAATTTGTATGCCTATTTAATTGATTTGTAACCATGCACTTCACACAGCGCACTCTTCCATCACATGTACAGACAATTTGCCATCATCCCATTAAATATGAGTCCAGTAAAATGAAAACCTGCTGCATGGACAGTGCGTTCCCCCATCACTACTGCACCATCTGAGCCGAAGGACTACAAGCTTTCATGTACAGCATGTTCTGATTATATTGCTGGAGAGTATATATATATATATATATATATATGAAGATATTTCAGTCAATCAGCAGAAAGTAGCCTTGAGCAAACTTGATAACTTGTTAACAGCTTCTGCTCATTTTTAGGGGTGGACAGGACAGGAAGACAGGAATGGAAGAATTAGCCATCAACCTGTCCGTACATATACATAAACGTATACAATAAACTTCGGATGGAGAAGCTTCGAACAAACAGCACCAGCGTCTTCTCACATCCGAGAAAGAGATACAGCATAACACGAGGTGAGGGGAGGAGCAACATAAGCACATACTCAGTACACTTTACAACATGAAAATTTGTGACATGCAACAGGGGAGGGGAGTGGGGGAGTGACTGGGGGTACAAAGCGGCGAAGGCGTGGGATGGGGGGTAGTAGGGGGGGTGATTGCATATCTGTACTTAACTATAACTTCATTAATTGTGTGTTGTAATTTACTCAAAACATTGGAATAAATTCAGGAATCCAGTACAACAAAACCAAACAATCACTTTCAAACAATTAAAGTCCTACATTCAAAACTTACTTAATTAAAAGTACAAAATTATCAGCATCAAAATACTTAGTACTTAAATGACCAAAAAGTAAAGTCGTTATGCAGACTGGTCCCACTCATATTGTTATATATATTCTAAATATATTATTAGATTATCATTATTATTGATGCATTTATGTAAGCAGCATTTTGATTTTCTCAAAGTAGGATTCATTTCATCTTCTTAACATACTTTTATGAGGTTTAATTTCAACAAATCACTTTAAATTGATCATGTTTTTATTTTAAATCTTGACCTGAGAGTAATTAAAGCCATCAGATAAATGTAATGGAGTAAAAAGTACAATATTGGCCTCAAAATGTAGTAGAGTAGAAGTATAAAGCTACTTGAGTACATGTACTTAATTACTTTCCACCACTGCAAACAATGCATGCCACATCAATCAAATAAATTAAGTATCATAAAGTAAAAACAGTCCAAAATAACTCAAGAATAACACCCATTCTCTCAGTTCTGGCTGGTGGTTTGTAGGTAAATAAGAGGGAAGTCTGAGCTGTATCGGCTTGGGGGAGTGACCAACTCAGGAGTGACAGGATGATGCTACATGTTGTTGTGATTTAACTTTATCCTGCTCTGCTTTCTGTTAATGTAACGACTGAAGAGAAATCATTGCCCCTGCTCCAACAAAATTGATCTTTATTTGATACAATGAATAATTTCAGCCACTAGATGTCAGGATGAGTCCAATTTATGTTTTAGTAGCCCTGCCTGCACTCAGCCTGTCAAAGTATAAGCCAGTTATTGATTTCTAACTGTTTAGTGTGAATGACCACTTAATACTGAGCCTTATAACAGAATTAGAGACTTTATGAGCGGGTCCAAGTCTTGTCAGTCTCAGTATTTATCACTGGGGATGCTCATTTGGATGTTTAAGGGAATAAATAACAGATACACAACAGGTTAGTGATCATGCTTGCTAGATTTCTTGGTGTGTTACAACCCCAGTTGTCAGTGAGTAGTGTGAAAGTGCTGCGTCACTCACATGCTCATGTACATATCTGTGCATCCTCATGCACATGCACAGCATTGCTCCACAGGTTCACCAGTGAAAAAAACTCTGAACTCTGAGTTCTCTGTTACTCTGAATTCTCCTGCCCTTTGGTGGCTGAACACATTTTCAATTAGCTGCCCCTGCTCTGGTATTTTCTTCGTTGGTTCCCAGTGGTGGAATCCCTTAAATAAAGGTACTAATGCATACTGTGACATTACTCCACTAAGAGTAAAAGTTCTGCATTCAAAACTTACTTAAGTAAAAGTACAAAATGCACTTAAATGATCAAAAGTAAAAGTATTCTTTTTGCAGAATGGACCCACTCAGATTGTTATTTATATTCCAAATATAATGCATTATATTTATGCATTTATATAAGTGGCTTGTTTTAACTGCATAATGCACTGCTATGTTGAGTCTGTAAAAAAAGTCTAATCACTTTAAATTGATCAAAATGCAGTGGAGTAGAAGTATAAAGTTAAAAAAATATATTAAAAAAGAAAAAAATCCTTGACCTGAAAAGTAACTTAAGCTGGCAGCCAAATGTAAGTGCAGTAATAAGTACAATATGGAATATACTCAAGTAAAGTACACACACCTCAAAATTGCACTTAAGTACAGTAGAGTAAATGTGCTTAGTTACGTTCCACCACTGCTGGTTCATGTATAGTATGAGCATATGAGTGACACACATTCCTGGCAACACTTTCACACGACTCACTGACACGTAGCATCACAGTAGGGATGGGCAACTTAAATGCTGGAGGGGGCCACAATTTTTCATCGAAACTACCACAGGACCACATATAGGACCGTGCACTTAACCAGATATGATGAAACTGCAATTTTAAATATGTTTACAGTGCAGTAACTTAACATATCCCATGCTCAAATGCATGTATAACAGTATAAATAGGAATACAAAAGGTTTGAAGCAAATAAAAAGTAACCACTTACTGTGATTTCTTTTTTTTTTCAGTGCAAGAACAGCAGACCAACATTAATTGTAAGACGTAATTTTGTGCATTTTTACACTGCACTTTTAAGATTTCATGCTCAAATGCATGTAGTTGTACTGAGGGGAACTTCAAGTGAGGCTGCGTATGCCGCCTCCAGTTGCCCTTTCCCTGCAGTAGACATTCTTGTCTGACTTGTCATAGGAAAGGCATAGGAAAGATGCTGACTCACTGTAACTCGTTGTTTTCCTCAGTAGTGATATGAGTTGTGCCAGTGTTTGTTTCAGTAGAGACATTTCAGCAGTAGATATTGTTATTAGCTGTTATTAACTGACAGATGGATTGGTGGAAGTACTTAGCGATTTATTTAAACGGTTTGTGCTGATTGAATTTAAGAGGAGCACTTTTCCAAAGTAGTTTTCACACATTCACTTTTGTTCACTTGGTAATACAAAGATGAGATTTTAGAGGCTTAACACGTCAATGTTGCGTGTTAAGCCCTGAGAACTTCCTCTTTTTCTCGCTAGCAGCTGTAACTTCCCCACAACCAAGATGCAGAGTCAAAGCCAGAATTCTTAATTAATTTATTTGTTATCTTTCTGTTGGCTGATTTGCATTCCAGTTGTTAACTCCAGGTTGGGAGGTGGAAGCTGGGAGGCACATCCAGCAGTGTTTAGATTTTGTTTTAGTTAATATGAGTTATTGACCTGGAGGTAATCAAGAAACCACCTGCCACGCCCTGAAAAACAAACTCCAAGTACAGCCAGACCCTGATTCACCCCACACAGCAGGACAAGGGAATTATTTTTGTTTGGAGGCTGAAGTGCAAACATGTGCATGTGTGTGCATGCACCTCACCTGATATTGTGTAAATCTGTCCCCTCATACAGCGAGTTTGTGTTTTATGACCAGCCACAGCAATGCTCAAACATCACCCTATTATTTTTTAACTAGTTTATCAAGTTTAGGTCAGACAACATCAGATCACCTAAGAGCAGTCATTATGCTTTAATTTTCAGTCATTATGTTATTATGAATATCAATAATGGCTGTAAAGTTTCACCAGGTGTGAAGTAAAAGCAGGCCAGCCCTAACAGCACAGTGATAATTAATGCTCTTTATTAACAATATGTGATGGTAAGTGAATGGCCAGGCTTCGGAGGTTTGCTGCCACAGGAATTTAACTTTTTAAAGAAGGTAAAGCTGTTACCTTTTAGTCAGGTTTAAGCAAACATTTTGTGGTTTGTGCATGAACAGTTTAATAATGACATTAATTGATAGTATAATAGTATTGGGGCGACTGTGGCTCAGTTGGTAGAGTTGGTTGGCCCCCAACCGAAGGGTTGGTGGTTCTATCCCTGACCGTCGCAGCCTACATGTCGAAGTTTCCTTGAGCAAGATACTGAACCCCAAATTGCTCCCGATGCTGTGTTCATCGGTGTGTGAATGAGTTCCCAATGGTGGCAGGTGGGACCATTTAGGGTAGCCTCTGCCACCAGTATGAATGTGTGTGTGAAAGGGTGAATGAGCGCAGTCTGTAGTGTAAAGCGCTTTGAGTGGTTGCAAAGCGACTAGAAAAGCACTATATAAGTGCAGGTCCATTTACCATTTATAAGACTTTAAAAGATGCTCAAAGACACTTTACATGAAATGCTTGAACAAATACAGAATACCGAAATCAAAAAACTGAGTTTATGACAATTCAGATTTAAGGAGGCAGTGGGAGCCATATATTGTAGGTTTTATTGAAAAGGTTTTGATTTGATTTTTAAATGAGTGGAGTTAGTCTGAGAGAGTTCAGAGGGTTGGAGCAGCAGTGGCAAAGGCTCTGTCTGTCAGTGCACTGCTTGGTCCTGGTGATGAGGGTCAGAAGGTCAGATGTGAGGTGGCGAGTAGGGGGGTGACGTTGGAGGAGGTCTGTATGGGAAGGAGGATGTGGTTTTTGAGAGCTTTGTAGGCGCTGATCAGGATCGTGAAGTAATTATATTGAGAGCCAGTGAAAGTGTTGAAGGTGGACATATTGTAGTTTTTAGAAGTTGTTGGAGGGAAGGTCGCAAACAATGCTGTTGCAGTAGTCCAGTCTGTTATGGTTATTAACGTTATTAAGGTGTGAATGAGTATTTCTGCAGCAAAGGAGTATAAGGTAGGACGAAGACATGCAATGTTACGGAGGTGGAAAAGCAACGTTCTGGAGATGTTCTTGATGCAAGATTCAGATGTTGTATTACAGTAGTATTTACCTTGTTTAATATGTTCCAGATGGAGAAGTGTCCAGTCCAGCACAAAGGGCAGACATCCCAAGCTATGGAACAGCATACCTTTTTATGAAAAAGCTGCCCAGACCTTAAATCATCTTAAAACGCTGAAGGCCTATTTATTTTCTCTGGCTTTCAGCTCGGTTGAAGAGGGTGCATTGGTTATCTAACGCACGAGCACAGTTAGTTTTATTGCTGTATTGATTGAATGTTTTACTGACGATGTTTTATTGTTATCTTAGTTCATTTTTATTGCCGTATTTATTATCTATTGCTATATTTATATCTGTACAGCACTTGACCATCAGGCAAGCAGAAGTGAATATAATGTGGAGCCTCCACAGGTCCCTCTCAGGTCATAGGGGTCAACACTGTTTCAACACTAAATAACATGCTGCTAAGAAAATGTGCCGGGTGACGAGGTATAGCTTCTGTACAAGTTAATGCTTGCATCTGATCAGCAATTTGATCAAAAACAAAAAGAAAACACTATTCATGTGAGAATATGTTGATTGATGCTTGTTTTGATTGTTGCTTTCAGAGGCTTCATGTGTGTGTCTGGGTCCTTATAAGGCATTCAATATTGATTATACTCTTCTTGTATTCAGAATCCTTAACCCAGCAGTTGTACATGGTAAACACACATACAGGTGTCCCCATGTAACATGGAAGGGCTATGTGTTGTTTCTCATAATGAATTTGTGGTTTGTTATATTAAAGCAAGTTTGTTTGAATTTTTTGTTAAGGCTTTTGATATGTGAAGATTAGAGCAATACCTAAGATAGTATGCTTAAAAATGTCAGATAAATAAAGTGACCTCAAAGAGACAGAAAAAGATAAGAGCTGATCACAGTCAGTAGGATCAAACAGCAAATACTTGCATGAGATAACACACCCATCCATTAACTTTCCACTTTCCTCATCCAAGTTCTTCTTGTCACGTGAAACAGGGCTCTTCTCTTCTGCTCTCTAATCACATGATGATGAAAACCCATGCACCCGTCCGCCTTTACCGTATTTCTCTCACCTTGCATCACCCATTTAGATCAAGAAGACTGAAAAAAAGTAGTTCCGTTTGTTTTCTTTCAAAACAAAACCATACAGTACACAAACTCTGTATAGTCGAATCTGTGTGGGAGAAAGTGACATCAAAACATTCAGAACACATCATAGCACTTCACTGAGCATTATATTATTTTTGTTTTATGCTTATGCTTGCTTTTTGAAAATTACTTTTTATTGATGCATTTTATTTTGAAGTTGTCGTTTTTTGGGGGGCGTTTCAACTTTACTTTTTTCCGGTCTCAGTTCCAGCACTGTCCAGTGCACGCTAGAAGGTTCTCCAAAGGAGGAGAAAGATGCAGCGGTCTACAATGGGTGCCTGGTGGTGCCTTTTTCTTTGTGAGTACAATGTATCATTTTAAATAATAGCACTCGTAAAACCCGTAGCATGCGCAGCAAAGAACAAAACGTTACTGTTGGTGTTGAAGTTAATTTGCTTACTCAGATGTTACTCATCAGATGTTTTACTCATGAATGAAAGTTTGCGTCATCCCCCGGTGAGAAACACAAGTTACAGTTGCAGCACTCAGCCTGACTCCGCTTATTTTGTAAGCTCCGCTCTCCGTGTTTTAGAAATGTATCACATAGTTGCATTGTTTTAGCGCCGTTTAGATGTATTTTTACACATGTTGACTGAGTGTGGTACCTGCCGTTTATGTGGCCAATTGATGATTTTTTGAAATATGGATTTCATTTTTGTCGAGGAAAATCTTACGGTCTTTATGAATCGCTTGGATTTTTTTTATTCGAGTTGATGTTGTCATTCTCGGTCAAAGTTGTTAAGGTGAAAAATGTGTCGCTCATGTGCGTTATGTGTTGTTTGAAAACACATGTTGAAGGGAGTGACGTAAATGAAGGGGGCGGTGATTTCGAGGACTGATGTATGCAAAGTAGGCGGTACATTAATTGTACATTTAGCTGACAGCTTTAGTTACTTTTCAAGTAAAGATTTAACATAAACGTGATCAATTTAAAGTGATTAGAATTGTTTTAAATTAAACCTTATAACAGTGTGTTAAGTAGTTAAAATGACCCGTGTCTTCACAAAATTAAAATACTGCTTCCATAAGTGCATTAATAGGCTACAATAACAAAAAATATTTATAACAATCTGAGTGGGTCCATTCTGCATAACAAGTTTTACTTTTGATACTTAAAGTAAATCTTTATGCTGTTTTTTTGTACTTGAGTAAGGTATTAGTACTTTTACTTAAGTAAGGGATCTGAATACTTTTCCACCACTGCTGGAGGCAAAGAACAAAGATGTGTTTTTTATTACTGAAGTCCATAGATGCTAAGATATTAATGACCAAATCTTGCTTATGGTGATTAATTTGCCTTTTTTGTCCCCAGGTGCCCTTCTACACTTTTGCAGTGCAAGTGACATCACAAGTGACATCGAATGCATTGTGACTGTGAATGGTGACAAGACCTACAACTATAACATCACAAAACCTTTTGTCTCCGATCCTTCTGACTGCGATTTATCATGGAAAGATGAAACTGTAAGTCAAAGCTACAATGTGTAGCTCAGTGATTTCTGATGTGACACTTTTTGTTGTTCCTCATATTTCTCAGGATTTTTCACAGCAAGAAAAGCACAGTTGGAACTAATAACATTATTATTATTATTATTATTATTATGACTTATACATTTATGGTTCCATTCTATTTAAATGTGCCAGTAAGCAGAAGCCATTATTTATTTTTTATATTATGCATATGGTTTGACTGTCTTTTTTGTTTCTGTGTTGACTCTAGCATGCTGTGCTGGCAAATCTAAACGACAAAAACCGTGACCTGGTCGTGGGATACAGCATAAACAACCTCGTCACCTCAAAATGCCATGGCGTCATTTTCTACTCACGTCACTGCGAATCAGAGGTATTACACTTCTACCATGTGGAAAAATGTATTATCATTTATTATTACTGCACACTGAGCGATTACTGAAACAAGCTGTTTTAATGAAAATATATAAGCCATGTAAAAAAAAATACAGCAAAGAACCAGATGTATAAATATGCACTGTTTTTGTCCCAATAATATTATGTGGTTAAGAGGCTGAAGAGTTGGGTTTAGTGGCACTTTTAAGATAGGATTAATTGAAAATGTGATTTTCCTGCCATAATATTCTCACTATGTTGCCCCTTTGTTTCTTCTCCACAGAAGGTAGCTTTCACTGCAAAGTGTTGGAGTGAGTATCATTTCCTGTTTGACCTAATTCAGTTAAATTCCCAGGGAGGGCGATTTCCAGAGGCACATAACGTAGCATTTATAAAAAAATAAAAAAATAAAAAAAAGCAACGATAAGATGCTTTTAGTAGAATAAAAGTAGATGGATTCAGTCAATAAAAACAACGCAAGTCACATTGTGGGAGAGAGGGGCATAAATTAACTCTAATAAAATATGATTTATGATGTAACTATCTCCATTTTCAGTGTAAACATTATGGTCTATAATTTACCCTGTGTCAGATTGTTTAATCAAGATGTATTTTGACAGTAATTTTGAGTGTTCCAATAATTATTTTTGAAATTACTTGAATTACTTTTTTTTAATCTATTTTTTTTTTTTTTTTTTTTTACAGTTAACTGCACTGAAACCTCCCTTGGGCCTGAGAAACATGAAGGTGAGGAATAACTAAAAATCACAAATGATGTTAAATCTTATGTATCAGATTCGGGTTACATAGTAGAAAAAATATGAGCAGTCATCTAAAGAGATACGAATCAGATATAAGCAATGATTTCAGTGAGCAGAAACGTCAGCAGTGTATCAGTGTCCCCTGCAAAAAGGGTGTGAAGTCACTGTTGCAACACCACAGACTTCCACAGGAAGTTTTTGTCATGTAACCTTTTGTAGACATTGGTCACTCTTTTTTTATTTTATTTGCCTATACATTTAAGCATAAATCTGTATATATAAATGTATTCATCAGCACCTGCACATATTGATCAATTGATTAGTCAAATAAAAAAAAATATTTAAAAAAATATTATACTATTAACCTATTAAAGAGATTACTTTCTTCACAGTGTGCTATTAAAATAAACAGACAACCTTTGTGTTGCTCAAGAGTTACTTCATATGTCAATGTTTCTCTGTTATTTTACTTGACAGTTGAATGGTGGCAAACTTCTAGCAGCTATTTATACTAAATCACCTTTTCCTGTTAGGAAAGTTATAAATTACCTTTTAAGCTATAAAGATGCACATTTCATATCAGTTTTGCATCAAATTGTATATTAAATTGTATGCAGAATGTTGCATCCTTCTCTGCACAGTGTAATATTTTTAGAGTTAGTGCAGTTTGCAGTAGTGAAGTGGTGGGGCACAATGTGATATTTTTTCATTTATTTTTCAAAATCCCTGGCTGTGCCCCTGCAGATTCGTGTAGTAGGGCGACATGTTGGTTCGATTTTTCATTCAAATTTTATATTATTTTTATATGATTTATTGCAGAAAGCCAAAAGAAAGTGTCTGTTTTCTGCTATTATTATGTTATTTAAATGAAACTTTGGAAATTTTTAAGTCAAATAAGATGTTGTCTTGGTGGATTAATTGTTAAACTATTTTCTGTTGACAGCAGATTCCAACAGCAAGCACGTGGTCCCTGTTACTGTTACTCTCATTCTTATCCTGGCGGCGCTGGCGCTGGTGGGGGTGATCATTGGTGTCTTCAACAGAGATAAGATTCTCAGGTTGTTGTTGTTTTTAAAAAATCACATCACTATATAACATGGCATACATTGCCCACATCCATCAACTTTTAAATAATTCTGTATTTTCATTTGTAGGTCACGCTACTGGAGCCAGATCAGAGGCATTTGGACTCCTGTGAAACAGGCCGATGATTCACAGGTGGCGTGGAATGTGGAGGCGGGGATCAAGTAGAAAGACGCTCTTCTTGAACCCTTTCTATGCGACTAGAGTAGTATAGTTTCTTAAAACGTCGTTCATGCTTTTAATCGTGTTTCCCTACATTATTTTTAACTGCAGTGTGCTCTCAGTACTGTATTTCTGCTGCACCACTGTTTACATACTGCCAGTGTGGTCAGGACCAAACCACCTTTTCCCTGTTTGAAACAATAGTCCAGATTCAATTATTTAAAATTGTTATGCATTAATGTCAGTTAAAATTGTGTTACTGTCAAGGAATGGGTAAGCAGCTGAAACAACTATTAACCAGTATAGCCGTTAACATGACACCGCTGCAAGAGAAAGTTATAGGGAAACACTTTTATTATATATTTATTGCATATATTATATGAACCTGTACACTTTATACAAATGATCCTTAAATGTAATCAGTTCAGGACAATCGTGTACATTAATGTGATTTGGGAAGCTATATATAGTGGACTCTAGCAAAGACTTTTTCTTTTTCTTGGCACTTTTAGCTTCCTTTTCAACATTATTTTAACAGTGTCGCCGTATGACGTATTGGATTGGTGCACAGATAAATAGTTGTTGAGGCTGTGGAAGCACACAGATAGACAGACAGACAGCGAGTGCACTTTTAAGGACCAAAGCTTGTAGCAAAGCAGTAATGTCCCCTGCCCCCCATATTGGTGTTAACGTGAACCAAAGCTGTGGAAGCTATAGGCGCGTAATGCAGTACCAATGTGTGCCCTTTCAGTGTCCTGTAGCATTACAGCTGCCCCTATCATAATGTTATATAGTATTATTATACATGATTGTATTATTATTATTATACACACTAAATATAAGCCTAAATATTAAATACCTAATAAATATGCCAAAATGTATTTGGAATATTTATATTTTATATGCTAAATATATATGTATTGTTCAATACACTAAAGGGTAAAGTGTGCAATGGAATCCCAGCCAATGCAATTGAATTGTGGACCAAATATAGTGAATATATAGAGTGAGTTTGTTATGTCCAGCCATTGTATGTCTTTTATTGTTAAATAATATACCATGAGTGCCTCTGTTGAATCTGTCTGCTTTCTGTTTTCTGTATTTTCAAATCATGTATTACCTCTAACTCTTTCTGCATTAAAAAGGGACCAAATGACTGAACCGTAACAAAGCCCTGAAATATTGGTCGAAATGGCTTACGTATGTAAATGAGAAAACAGAATAACTCCTAACCTCCTACCTATGGATTACTGTGACCCTACTTCGTAGTGTGTTTTTCTTTTTCTTTTCTTTTTTCTGAGACAAAGAGTTTGATTTCCCTCGGTGACCTGTATGTTCTGATTTATGTATGTTCTGATTTATGAGATTCATATGTCTTGATTGTTTGTGTAAGACACTGGAAAAATGTGAAAAATTAAAAATAAAGTTAAAAAAAAAAAAAAAAGGGACCAAATGAAAACAAGAGTTGTTTCCATTTTTGTTGTGGTCAAATGTGAGATTTGAGTTTCCACAGGAGCAGGGTGTGTCCTAATGTGGGGTGACAGAGTCTCAGCCAGTGAACGGAGGTAAACTCCTATGGTGTAAGATAACATAACCAAGTGAAATGACTGATGTGTTTATGCTGAAAGGTGCCAGCAGCTGGCGCACAGGGGAGGATAATTACGTGCCCCATCACACGAGAAGCCCCTGGCTGCTAAACGACTGAAGTACCACTGCTTTTGACTCCACCCACCTCAACGTCCGATGAGCTCCGCACCGAACTGCAGGCTGCAGCCGGGGTTACTTGGCCGGGGTTACTTGCGGTTACTTGTCTCAACCGAGCAGGGCGCAGAAACATGAGTTCCGACAAGCGGCGCGTTTTTCTCTTGATATGCATATGTGAGTACAATGTATCCTTTTGAATAATAGCACTCGTAAAACCCGTAGCATGTGCAGCAAAGACAAAACTGTTGTTCGAGGTGAATTTGCTTACTGAGATGCTTTTACTCATGCATGAAAGTTTACATCACCCTGTGATTCACAGGGTAGTTGCATCATTCAGCCACGACTAGTACTCTGCTTATTTTATGACAGTGAACTGCATTAAATGTTGTTTTAGAATGAAATGTATCATATAGTTGCACTGTTTTAGCACCGTTTAGATATTTTTACACATGTTAACTGAGTGTGTTACCTACTGCCTTTGTGGACAATTGATGTTTTCTTTTTATTATTATTTCATTTTTGTCGAGGGAAGACCTACGCTCTTCAATAACCTTTTTTTTTATTCGAGTTGATGTTGTCACTGTCGGTCAAAGTTGTTAAGGTGAGAATGTGTCGGTCACGTGTTGTTTGAAAACACACATGTTAAAGAGAGGGGCGTGACGTATGCCGGTTCCTTCTGGATTGTCCTTGCTGCGAAAGGAAAGGGGGAATGATTTCCGGGTGTGACTTATGAAAAGTAGACGAGACATGACTCCTGTCCCCTTCTTTTCTGTAATGCCCATAGACTGTATGAAGGTAATGCCTAGCGGTCGGTGGTGGAATGTAACTAAGTACATTTTCTCAAATACTGTACTTAAGTACAATTTTTAGGTGCTTATACTTTACTTGAGTATTTCCATTTTATGTAACTTTATACTTCTACTCCACTACATTTTAGAGACAAATACTGCAATATTTAATCCACCTGATTTAGCTGACGGCTTTAGTTACTCTTCAGGTCAAGATTTTTTTTAAAGTAAATTTAACCACAAAACTGTAGGTTAAGTAGTTAAAATGAGCCCTACCTTGAGAACAGCAAAATACTACTTACATAAATGCACCAATAAAATAATCTAATAATACATTTGGAATACATATGACAATCTTGTTTCCATGTGGTACCTAAACCAGTGGTGTAAATAAGTACATCTACTCAAGTACTGTACAATTTTGAGGTATGTGTACTTTGAGTATTTCCACATATGTAACTTTATACTGCACTACATTTTTAAACAAGTATTTTACTTTTTACTCCACTACATTTAGCCGACAGCTCACTTCTCAGATCAAGATTTACCATAAATAAACATGATACATTTAAAGTGATTTGACGTTTTTTTTATACGTACATTAAGAATTTAAAATACTGCTTACATAAATGCATCAATACATATCTGGTATTAGTGAATACTTCTTCCACCACTACTGGAAGCAGAGAACAACGAAGTGTGTTTTTTATTCTTAAGCATCCTGTGTGTGTGTGTGTGTGTGTGTGTGTTTCAGAGCAATTAAAAAGTCGTGTTTCAGTTTAAATTTAAAGAAATACAGAGATCTGGGGCATCACAACTATTAAGGAAATAATTACGTTTAGGCCTACTTCTTCCTTCCAAAACCTCAGAGTACACTATTTGCATGTTAGCATTGGCAATATTATATTTAATTGGGGAAATACAGACAGTTTTTTAAATAATTATATTATTGAAGTCTATAGATGCTAAAAACATTTAATAAACAAATGTTGCTTATGGTGATTCATTTGTCGTTTTTGTCTCCAGGTCCCCTTCTACTCACTTGCTGTGCAAGTGACATCAAATGCACCAAGAGTCAGAACGGTGACAAGACGGTATGCAGCATCGCAGAGGAAAGTCGTGTCTCAAATTCTTCCGTCTGCGTGTTCTCGTGGATATACGCAGATGATGGAAATGTAAGTTAAAGCTCTAATATTACAATACAACTTTTTCTAGCTCCACATATTGCTCAAGATATTTCACAGCAAGTAAAGCACAGTTGGAACTAATAACATTATTATTATTATTATTATTATTGTTATTACTATTATTATTATTATTATTATGAGTAATACATTTATGGCTCAATTCTACCTAAATGTGCCAGTAAGAAAGAGCCATTATTTATTTTGTATATTGTGCTATGACATGTTTAATAGTCTGCAGTGAAAAGGCAGATAAACTGCTCAAACATGACTAAATACAGTCAGATCCATAAATATTTGGACATTGACACAATTTTCAGCATTTTGTCTCTGTACACCATCACAATGGATTTGAAATGAAACAATCAAGATGTGCTTTAAGTGTCTTCCCGAGGATGTACAAGATACTTTTTTCGGTTTACATTGCTATGTGGTAAAAAAAAAAATACTGTGTGTATGATGTGGGGAGAAAAAATAAACATAAGTAAAAGTAAAAATAAAATTATATATATATATATATATATATATATATATATATATATATATATATATATATATATATATATTACGGAGCCCCCCAGGGGACACGGGGGAAAAAAAAAGATGGGTGAAAAAAAAAAAAAATGATGGGTGAAAAAAAAAAAAGGACGGACTTTTGCGAGATCCCGAGTTACTTTTGCGAGATCCCGAGATAGTTTTGCGAGATCCCGAGATACTTTTGCGAGATCCCGAGATACTTTTGCGAGATCCCGAGATACTGACGAAAGAAGAGGAGCAATGGAGGAGCGATATTCGCCTATTTTCCGGCCTTCTAACTGGAATAGCGTCACGAAAACCGCACCAATTTCCCCCAGGATGGTTTTATTTTGTACAGAAAACTAAGACTGACATTTCACAGGCTTGATCAACTCCCCAAAATCAGCGAGTCTGGCGAAAGATTAAAGTAACCGGGCCGAATATACGTCCTAGTGCCCAACGGCAGCCAGAGTGCTTAGGGACCGTCGCAAAAGTGCAACGTCTTTCTTTTCTATTTTTAATAACTCACTGGAAATTCATCTAATAAACACCAAACGACTTCTGATGTGTTCATGAACTCACTGTGGACTTCCCACACCCTTTATTTTCAATACACACCTTTTCAATTCCTTTTATTCAGTGTGTACAATATTTAAGCCTTTTATTTTGTAATAGCTCACTTGATTTTATAGATATCAACACTAAACAACTTCTGATGTGTTCATGAACTCATTGTGGATTTCCCACAACCCTTTATTTTCAATAAACCCCCTTTTTTAAAGGCACAAGTAATATGTGTGTATAGTTCTTTCATATATAAGGCCTTTCTTATTTGATAGCTGTTTGAATCAGTCACAACCCTTTAGTTTCAAGCAAAACCTTTACAAGTTGTTTAGATATAAGGAGCAATAAGCGTGTATATTCTATTCATACTTAAGGCTTTTATTTTTTAATAACTCACTTGTTTTTCTACATATCGACTTCAAAACACTTCTGATGTGTTCATGAACTCACTATGAAGCTTCCACAGCTTCTTGCTTTCCTTTAAAACCCTTACAAGATTCTTAGACATCATTCATTTCTTTACATTTCTCATTTTTTATTTTGACTTCACTGTTCTTTTTCTTCAAAATTGCTGCTGTTAATTCAGGTCAAGCATGCAAATTGTCATTCAAGCATGACACATACAACCTTTCAGGTAGTTTAGCATTAATTGCAAGCTGTTAAAGCAAAGTGAATAAACAAAAATATGATTACTACAGCCACAAGTATGCATCTGTACTTGACCATCAGCTCGTGATGCTTTCCAAAACAGAAAATCGAGAACAACTATAGCAAGCAATAGTGAGGAGTTAAAATACTAAGAGCAGTCTTTGTCTTTTGTTGAACATAGTCATATATAAATTGGGCTGCACAGTAATTAAATACGTAAATTACATTTTTATTCATTGTCTTACAGATGTCTTATGATTGGTGACACACTGGAAGGAATGGTATCTAAAATTGTCTAAAAAGTGTTTGTTTTACGACAATAAAGGATGTGGGGAATCCACAATGAATTCATGAACACATCAGAAGTGGTTTGGTGTTGATAGGCTATCTATAAAAACAAGAGAGCTATTACAAAATAAAAGGCTTAAATATTGTACACACTGAATAAAAGGAATTGAAAAGGTGTGTATTGAAAATAAAGGGTGTGGGAAGTCCACAGTGAGTTCATGAACACATCAGAAGTCGGTTGGTGTTTATTAGATGAATTTCCAGTGAGTTAATAAAAATAGAAAAGAAAGACGTTGCACTTTTGCGACGGTCCTTAAGCACTCTGGCTGCCGTTGGGCACTAGGACGTATATTCGGCCCGGTTACTTTAATCTTTCGCCAGACTCGCTGATTTTGGGGAGTTGATCAAGCCTGTGAAATGTCAGTCTTAGTTTTCTGTACAAAATAAAACCATCCTGGGGGAAATTGGTGCGGTTTTCGTGACGCTATTCCAGTTAGAAGGCCGGAAAATAGGCGAATATCGCTCCTCCATTGCTCCTCTTCTTTCGTCAGTATCTCGGGATCTCGCAAAAGTATCTCGGGATCTCGCAAAAGTATCTCGGGATCTCGCAAAAGTATCTCGGGATCTCGCAAAAGTAACTCGGGATCTCGCAAAAGTAACTCGGGATCTCGCAAAAGTCCGTCCTTTTTTTTTTTTCACCCATCATTTTTTTTTTTTTTCACCCATCTTTTTTTTCCCCCTGTCCCCTGGGGGGCTCCGTAATATATATATATATATATATATATATATATATTGATTGTACATTTTTCAATAAAAAAAAGATGACAAAAAAAGATGTGCTTTAAGTGTAGACTTCCAGCTTTAATTTAAGGGTATTACATCCAAATTAGGTGAACGGTGAAGGAGTTGCAGCACATTTTATATGTGCCCTCCATCTTTTAAAGGGACCTGACTGTGTGACTTACATTTTTCAGTTTTTGTCATGTGGCTTGTGTGATGGATTTTTTTTTGTTTCTGTGTTGACCCTTTCAGATTGTGCTTGCAAACGAGAAGCAGAAAAACCCAGAGCTGGTTGAAAGCTACAGCATCAACGACCTCGTCACCTCCAAACTACTGAACATCGTTGCCTTCTCACGTCACTGCCCATCAGAGGTATTACACTTTTACCATGTGAAAAAATATTACTTAGCGATTACACCAGTACACTATAATGTAATGTAATACAACTCTGCTTAATACTACAATTACAAATATTTTATTTTTGTTGACTGTCAGAAAGGTAATAATTCTACTTTATATTTATTATTGAGGTCACAGTTGCTGGTGGTGGTGCATTATATCGGCAGGTGTTTCTAATTTTCTGGGACTACCATGTATATAATTTGGATGGCCAAAATATTAGAAATACCTCCAAATATAATGCAAATTGCAAACTACAACCTCTATAATGAAGATATGAATTAGTTAAATTAATATCTTTCTGACTGTGCCAATAAAAATGGAAAATGATTCTTATTATTGTAAAGGCAGAATGTATGGATGGAGATGTTGTATTGGGTCACATTAGGTTACACAAGTAGACCTAATAAAGTGGCCAGTCAGTGTATAATCCATGCAAAATAAAAAAATACAGTCAAGAACTAGATTTTTTGTCCCAGTAATATCCTGTGGTTAGGAAACTGGAAAATGTAATTTAATGGCCATGTAGTTAAACTATGGTAACTTTAACATCAGAGGTGCCAAAAACATAGAGCTTCAGGAAAGATTAATTTGAGAATGCCATCTTCCTGAAATAATAATCTTACTATGTCTCCCCTTTGTTTCTTCTCCACAGACACCAGTTGAGGGTAAGTGTCATTTCCTGTCTGACTTATTTCTGTTCAGTTCCCTGGGGGGCAGTTTCCTGAGGCACGTAGAGTAGAACAAGTAACACAGGATAAGCTACTTTTAGTAGAATCAGTTTTATTATATACATAGGTGCATGATTTGATGAACATAAATAGATTGCATCAGTCCAAAAAAGTGCAGGTCACAGTGTGGGGGATAGGGACATAAATTAACTCTGAATGTGTCGGATTGCCTCACCCAGATGTATTATTGACAGTCATTTTGAGTTTTTTCCAGAACTGATTTTGAAATGAGCCAATGCAAAATGTCCCTTTTTTCAGTCAACTGCACTGAAACCTCCCTTGGGCCTGAGAAACATGAAGGTAAGGAACAACTTATAAATTACAAATGATGTTAAATCTTATGAATCAGATTTGGGTATCAGCAATATATCATGTGTTATACTTTCTATTTGATGGGCACAGCAACAAAAAGGTTGTGAAGTCACTGTTACACCACGGATTAAAGCATTTCCCATTCATAACTAAAAAACAGGAAGTTGATGTTATGTAACCTTTGTACTCACCAGTTACAGTAGAACATGTTGGGACATGTTGTTTTTGAATGTATTCATTAGCAACTGCATGTTTACAAAATGTCCCATTTGCCTCCCATATATTGATCAAGTTAAAGTTAAGTTATATAAGAACATCAGTCAAATTTGCAAAATATTAAAAAATATATAATACTATTAACCTGTATTAACCAGTGTGCTAATAAAATTAACAGGGTCTTCAGACAACCTTTGTGTTGCTCAAGAGTTACTTCATATGTCAATGTTTCTCTGTTATTTTACTTGACAGTTGAATGGTGGCAAACTTCTAGCAGCTATTTATACTAAATCACTTTTTCCTGCCCCTGTCTGGTGCCAGGACTGACAGACCCAACAGACCCGCCTTCTGCTAACCTTACTGGATCAGCTGAGGGAAAAGGTGAGCAGCATCATGTATATATGTCCAATTAATTACTTTATAATAACAAATACTTTTTTATTCTAATAAAAAATGACAAAATAATTTTCAATGATAAAATCTCAAGCACTAATTATTTTTCCACACAACTATGTTAAGTTATTAATTACCTTTCAAGCTATAAAGATGCACATTTCATATCAGTTTTGCATCAAATTGTATATCGTCACCCTGTTAAAATAATCGCCTAACTCATTTTTTTCAAGTTTTGCAGGAAACACAGACTCCCCCAAAAGTGTAACATATGACATTTATTGATCATTTCACTCAAAAAGGATGTAACAAAGGATGGCTATTGGCATAGTAATAACACTGTGTGTAAATTATGTAACTTAAGAGAAATAAATGACTTAGGCAATTTTTTTGAACATGTCTTTTGACTTAAGCAAGATATGGTAACACTTTATTTTGAAGGTGTCTACATAAGAGCCACACAATCCTGTCAGAAACATGACATGACAAGTATCATGAGCATTAATGTTACTTCAAAGTGTCATTAATGTTCATGAAACATCCCATGTCATGTTTATGACATGCTCATGTCACTCTTATGTAGACACCTTAGAGTAAAGTGTTACCAATATTAGTGTCAACAATAAAACACTGATAAACTAAACTGATAACTAAACAATCTCCCTCTAGCTCTTCTTTGCTGGGTTCTTATCTGATGCCTATGAATGTGGCAAATTGTCAAAGAAGTGATGATCTTAAAGGGGTAAAATCACATGATCTGATCAACTGAGGATGGAGGCGATTTTACCATAGGTGGCCGGCGTCATGAGGAGATGATTTAGACAGAAAAAAACATTTTGACAAAAAATTACTTAGGCGATTATTTTAACAGTGTGATGATATTCAATTGTATGCAGAATGTTGCATCCTTCTCTTCACAGTGTAATATTTTTAGAGTTATTGCAGTTTGCAGTAGTGAAGTGGTGGGGCCCAATGTGATATTATTTCATTTATTTTTCAAAGTCCCTGGCTGTGCCCCTGCAGATTCGTGTAATAGGGCGACATGTTGGTTCGATTTTTCATTCAAATTTTATATGAATTGCAGGAAGCCTAAAGAAAATGTCTGTTTTCTGCAATCATTATGTTATTTAAATGAAACTTCGGCAATTTTTAAGTCAAATAATATGTTGACTTGGTGGATTAATTGTTAAACTATTTTCTGTTGACAGCAGATTCCAACAGCAAGCACGTGGTCCCTGTTACTGTTACTGTCATTCTTATCCTGGTGGCGCTGGTGGTGGGGGTGATCATTGGTGTCTTCAACAGAGATAAGATTCTCAGGTTGTTGTTGTTTTTAAAAAAATCGCATCACTATATAACATGGCATACATTGCCCACATCCATCAACTTTTAAATAATTCTGTATTTTCATTTGTAGGTCACGCTGCTGGAGCCAGATCAGAGGCATTTGGACTCCTGTGAAACAGGCCGATGATTCACAGGTGGCGTGGAATGTGGAGGCGGGGATCAAGTAGAAAGACGCTCTTCTTGAACCCTTTCTACGCGACTAGAGTAGTTTGCTAAAAACAATATCCTAAAGAACGCTTCGGTCTACTTCAGCATTATGAAATACTCTTTCTTAAAACGTCGTTCATGCTTTTAATTGTGTTTCCCTACATTATTTTTAACTGCAGTGTGCTCTTAGTACTGTATTTCTGCTGCACCACTGTTTAATTAGTTCAATTATTTAAAATTGTTATGCATTAATGTCACAGTTAAAATTGTGTTACTGTAAACTAAAGGATTGGGTTAGCAACTTAAACTATTAAAGCAGTTTACCAGCAAGAGAAAGTTATAGGGAAACACTTTTATTATATATTTATTGCATATATTATATGAACCTGTACACTTTTTACAAATGATCCTTGAATGTAATCAGTTCAGGACAATCGTGTACATTAATGTGATTTGGGAAGCTATATATAGTGGACTCTAACAAAGACTTTTTTTCTTTTTTTGGCACTTTTAGCTTCCTTTTCAACATTATTTTAACAGTGTCGCCGTATGACGTATTGGATTGGTGCACAGATAAATAGTTGTTGAGGCTGTGGAAGCACACAGATAGACAGACAGACAGCGAGTGCACTTTTAAGGACCAAAGCTTGTAGCAAAGCAGTAATGTCCCCTGCCCCCCATATTGGTGTTAACGTGAACCAAAGCTGTGGAAGCTATAGGCGCGTAATGCAGTACCAATGTGTGCCCTTTCAGTGTCCTGTAGCATTACAGCTGCCCCTATCATAATGTTATATAGTATTATTATACATGATTGTATTATTATTATACACACTAAATATAAGCCTAAATATTAAATACCTAATAAATATGCCAAAATGTATTTGGAATATTTATATTTTATATGCTAAATATATATATGTATTGTTCAATACACTAAAGGGTAAAGTGTGCAATGGAATCCCAGCCAATGCAATTGAATTGTGGACCAAATATAGTGAATATATAGAGTGAGTTTGTTATGTCCAGCCATTGTATGCCTTTTATTGTTAAATAATATACCATGAGTGCCTCTGTTGAATCTGTCTGCTTTTCTGTTTTCTGTATTTTCAAATCATGTATCACCTCTCACTCTTTCTGCATTAAAAAGGGACCAAATAAAAACAGGAGTTGTTTCTATTTTTGTTGTGGTCAAATGTGAGAGGTACAGGAGCAGGGTGTGTCCTAATGTGGGGTGACAGAGTCTCAGCCAGTGAACGGAGGTAAACTCCTGTAGCGTGAGATAACTTGTGACAGGAAGTGAAGTCACTGTCTGATGTGTTTATGCTGAAAGCTGCCAGCAGCAGAGGATAATTACTTGCCCCATCACACTTTCTTCACAAACGACTGCAACCTGAGGTGAACTCTCAGACTGGCCTTTCTTTCTCTTCCTGTGAAGGCATTTAAAGATTAAAAGCACAACAGAAGCTTCTAACCTGTTAAAACTCTATCTTTCATGTTAAGATAACTAACTGTAGTGAGTAGTGTGCATCTTATCTGGAGCTACTCAAGATAAAGTCTTATTGACGGAGTGTAAAAAAGTTAGACGTATTTGTCAATGAAGTTTAATAAAATAATCCACAATGCATGTGTTTCAGCTCAGCAAACAGCAACCTGGCCTTGGTTTAGCGTGGAACTTAAACATAGTAAGATATTACATGAAATACAACCAACACACTGCTCCAGTTTTGCTTCACTTGGAGTCATTACTTCATGTTTATATGGGAAGTCATGTGACAGCTTTCTAGACTTGTAATAGTGGGTGTGCAAATATTTATGTGGCGTGACCAGCTCAGCCAATAGAAAACCTGTTGTAAAATATGTGAAAGCAAGCCAGTATAACTACGTCAGCCCCAGCGTAAACATAACAGAAGGGAATCCCCTTAATCAGTGTTCAGTTATTGTATTTAAGAATCAGACTCACTATTATGGTCATTTTTTTTAAATGTCTTGATATTTAAATAGTTAAAATTTGCCCTGTCTTTACAAAATTAAAACACTGCTTTACATATATGGATCAATACAGATATCTAATATTATATTTGGAATATATAAAACAATCTGCATAACGAGTTATTTTACTTTTGATACTTAAAGTACATTTTGATGCTGATACTTTTGTACTTTTACTTAAAGAAGCAACAGATTTATTTTGACAAGCTAAGGGATGTTGTGTTTATGTATAAAGTGTCACTGACATAATTACATTTGCACATCTGCAACAGCACACTTGTTTCTCATTGGCTGAACAGCTCACACCACCTTCTCTGCTGTGACACCCACTTAGAATGACATTACAAGAAAAATGCTGCATGACTTCCTTTATAAACTAACCCCAGTGAATTGTAATTGGAGTGTTTTATGCAGCGGTGGACAAAGTACTCAGATCCTTTACTTAAGGAAAAGTAATAATACCATATTAGCCAAATTGCTTCACCACAAGTTAAAGCCCTGTATTCAAAACGTACTTAACAGCAGCTGCTGAGATTGCCCATATAACCGAAGGTTAAGTGCTCTGTGTTGTTATGACAGAGACACACCCAGGGGAGTAATGCCAGTGGGAATATCCCCTTGTAAATATCAATATTACAGTGTTCAGTAATTGTATTAAAGAACTGAACCCTTGCTATCACCTGAAAGCCTTTATGTGTCTATCGTGTCCCTCGTCTTATTTTTACTGGTGTGTCCCAACATATTAAAGCCTCTTTTACTAAATTCAAATACAACTCCAGCTCCCAAAAAAAATCTGGATTTCTGTGTAAATAAAAGCAGAATGCACCAAATTCAGAATTCAGAGTTCATATTTACGAGTTTATCTGTTTGAACATACTATAATATATTGTCTTTGTACTTTATTTGATTGACTTAGATCAATAAGGAGAAATCATTTCACACTGCTTTATTTATGTTTTTCACAGCTTTCCTTACTTCCCCAAAACAGAGTTGTAGTCACACAAATCTATGGAGGAAGTTCAGTCTGTGTGTAAAAGATGATTTTTAGTTTCACTGGTCTGCCAGGGTGGTGACAAAGCAGCATTTTTTTTCTTCCAGAAAGCAAACTGTAGATAAAATATACAAAATAATTTAACTGAACTTGCACATGCTGAGTCAAGATTGGCCTTTACTTCTCTTCCTGTGGAGGTATTTGAAGATAAAAAGCGTCTAACTTGTTAAAACTGTATCTGACATGTAAAGATAACTCTATAGTGAGTAGTGTGTTGATAAGGTGGTGATTCTATCTGGAGCTACACAAGACAACTAATAATCTTATGGAAATAATGTTAGATTGACTGAAAAAAAGTTAGACATATTAAAGTTTAATAAAATGTGTTTAAGCTCAGCAAACAGCAACTTGGCCTTTGTTCAGCGTGGAACCTAAACATAGTAATTTATTACATAAAACACACTGCTCCAGTTCTGCTTCACTTGGAGTCATGACCTCATGTTTATATGGACTTTTTTTTGTTGTTGCATGCAACCAAACACAGTAATTTGTTACATAAAACACTCCAATTACAATTCACTGGGGTCATGACCTCAAGTTTATATGGGAAGTCATGTGACAGCTTTCTATTGACATAAAAATCAGTGGATGTCTGTGTATAAACATAATGTACCATCACAAATCATCCAGCAGCGAGGAGGTGACGGAACATGAGGTGCAAACTCAGGCGCATGACGATGTGTGAAAACATTTATGTGGTGTGACCGGTTCAGCCAATAGGAAACAGGCTTGCTGTAACGTGTTATAGTATTTCAGCTGTGCAAATACAATGACATCATCCCAAGCGTAAACATAACGGTGTGAACCTGCCCTTCTTAAAATCATTTAAGAATCAGACTCACTTTTAATATATAATATTTTTTAATATCTTTGCAGACTGTGTGTCCACCTATATGACCCTTTTCTTTTTCGTTTTTTTTTTCTACTGAAGTGCCCTAACATGTTAAAGGAGAAGTTATCCTTGATTAAAATAATAACATAAACCTGACCTCTGTCCTATTAAAAACTCAGGGTAGTCAGGGAGGTGACAGTTTTTTTCCAGGAAGCATACTGTACATATGACCATATCTGGACTTTTCATATACCAACATAAGTTAACTGAACTTGAACATGCTGAGTCATACTTTATGAGAGAACTGGTTTTGTGAGGTCGCATTGCCCCTTCCCGAGTCTGTTGATCATGCTTGGCTGTTATTGTGTATGGCCCGGTATGAACCTGTTGTGTGTCTGTTGCCAAGACAACAATCTCATGATTTACCAAAATACAAACGGTTCACACCCCAGAAATCTCGTCTGAAGTTTCTCAGAAGTCATGTGAGGTAGAATTGTGAATGTGTGTGAGTGTGAGTGTCTGTGATTGTGTGTGACTGTGTGTGTGTATGTGTGTGTGTGTGTGTGTATGTGTGTGTGTGTGTGTGTGTGTGTATCTATGATTCTGTGTGTGTGTGTGTGTGTGTGTGCGCGTGTGTGTGTGTGTGTGTGTGTGTGTGTGTGTGTGTGTGTGCGTGTGTGTGTGTGTGTGTGTGTGTGTGTGTGTGTGTGTGTAATACTGATACGGAGAGTGCAGGAATGCTGCAAGCATGACTCACAGGAAACACGGCCTCTTGCAATAGTGGAATCCCCCCATTGTGAAAACGAGAAAAACCTCCCCCAAAGCTTTTGATTGGATAAATGCACATGTCACCTGATCTTATCTTTAGGCCCATCTTCACAAGTTTAAAAGAGGCTTAATCTTTTACATTACTTCAACAAGACTGGACTCTCAAACACTATAATCTCCTACTGTCTCCTAATAAATCTAACACCACCAAATGTGTCATTATCTCACTCATGTCAGTCTCGCTGTCAGTGTTACTGTAGGTGTGATGTGGTTTGACCACAGATGCTGATCTCTCACCTAGAAGCCTGCACGATAAAAAGCAGTGTTACACCATTCTGCTTCTGAAATTGTTTAATTTCATCGTGGTTTGGTTGTTGCAATGGTCATTAGTGTTCATTCATTCACCACCGTGCAGCCTCTCATCAGTGTCTACAGAGCCATATCTATTTAATAATTTATTTTTCTGTTTATTTGACAGGGACAATGCACAATACATATATTGCACCAGAAATAGCTATAAACTATTGCTGCCTCTGCAGTGCCGGAGCAGGAAGCAACAGTAGCAGTTACTTCTGAGTATTAAATTAATACAAATAATCAATTATTTACAACACTATTGTTGGTATTAATGTGCACCACACTGTGAGTCGACTTATGTTGTTTACTGAAGCATGACTCCAGTGTTTGAACTAGATGCTGTGTTCCAGGTCGGTGATCCTTGACAAAAAGGTGGATTAGGAATTTAGAAACAACTGCATGATGTTTGAACATTTGAAATACCGGTTTTGTCGAGACTTGCAGTAATGTCGCCAGTGTTACCTTGAATAAACATAACGTTTACGGATACTTACATGAGGCAAACATGTTAACCTGAATTTTAATTTAATTTTACTTTAGCTAGAAGTTGTTTATTTTGGAACACCCTTGATTAAACTTTATTATGAGCTGAGTGATATGTAATTAGGTTAGTATTCTTACCTTAGATATTTTTTGCTTATTAATAACTTCTACTCAGGTATGATTAAAACAAACTTATTACATTAGGAAAATCTGCGGGTTGTTTCTCAGTGTAGATGTGTCAGGGCGTATCGGTTAACGTGTAAAATGATAATCCCCCACAGCGCTATTAAACAGTATGCATTTACCTTTATGATGTGACACTGACAGACTGTCTGGGATTATTATCTGGAATATCAATTAAGACAGTAAGGCCATTTTTTATTTACTTATTTCAGTACATTTGTCAATAAATTTAACTTCCAGTCTTGGTAACTTGACTTCAGACGACTGACATTATGATCACATTATCTGTCTTCAAAGGTCTACAAAATAAATTAACTAGAATAATGTTTTATATTTTTGAGGTTTGGATCCCTTCTTCCATTTTATCCTTTACATGTCACACTAGTGTTTTCAACATTATTTAGACACTCTTCATAGCTTTTTGTTATATGTATTGTTTTACCTGAAGCATTTATTAATACTCTCATTTATTTTCCTCCCATAGCCAGTGTGAATCATTGGTGACAGCTCTGTGTCTGATCTGATCTGCGAGCTGCTAGACATCAGTGTCTGCTGGTGGACTGTGGTGGAAAGACCTTCTCCCCTTCTTTGAGGAAGAGCTGCCCAGATGTCTTCGCCTTCCACTGTGACGGCAGCAGCAGCTGCATGGGGGAGGTCAGAGGTCAAGCTGCTCACCATCATGGAGAACTTTTATAGACTTAAATATTGTCCACCTTGTTGTTTTTTATGGATTTCAATAAATGATATTTACATTTGAGCTAACGTTGTCTTTATTGCTGTGTGAAAATGCTAGATTTAAAATATCTGATATAATACAACACAGATAAAACATTAAGCATTTATGTTCAACTCTTATTCCAGGATATATATGTCTAATTTTAAAAATGTGAGAATACAATCAGGAAGCTGATAAATGTGTGCTTTTAATAATATGACTTAATGCAAAAACGTAAAAACACTACCGCAGCAAAAGATTTAAGTCAAACTACACATACATAAAAACGTCAATATGTAACCTCAGATATTGATAAGTTGTTGATGTGTTTGAGTCCAGTTGTGTCTTCTCATGTGGAGCATCAGAGGTCCACCTTGTCTGCATCACCTCAGAGCAAAACTTTACACAGACAAATAGAGATGTAAGTAAAATATGTGTTACAACGGACAGGCTTTATTTTCATTTCAGTTTTAATATACTGCTTATTGTTTAGGATAACGAAACACATCCAACAGTATTAACTTCTCTCAATATAGGCTGTTAGTAAACGTTATCATCATCCACTGTCAATGTTGCTTTAGTTTGTTTGTTTGATTGCTGGAAACTGTTTATCACAGAAGTAACTACAGTCTCATCTTTCTAAATGCCATAATTTAGTAAGTGCAACTTCTTTTGCTCTATAGTGATAGGTTTCCTAATGTAACTGGGCCATTGCTGGAGTCTGATAACTCACAAGTGGAGCATCTATGTGATGTTAAAGAGGTTTGCAGTCTATGTTCTCCTTCATGTGTAGAAGAAACCACTTTGGATTCCACGTATGAGACGACATTACAGCTAATAATTAGGTTTGATGTTTAAAGGTGAAATCAGTCCAAAGTGGAATATTTTAAAGTTTGTTGAAGAGGTGAAGCTAAATTGCGGTGTTGGCTTCAAATGGAAAGAAGTTGAAATAGTTGTAATAATGGGAACGGGTTAAATTAGTATGGATGTGACTGAAAAGTTTCCCTTTAATGTTTAAATGCGTTGAATATATTTGAGTATATTTATGTGGACCAAATTTCTACATCAGTTTAAGATGATGCATTCAGAATAGTAGAAATGTAAATATATCTTTGGAATTCGATGTCAAATATTTAATAGAAGGAATAGTTTGTGTTGTTGAGTTTGGGTTGGTCTTATCCGCATGCACCAGCTTATCTTTATTTGCATTTTCTTTTGTACAGGTAAAATATCTGATGTGTATACCTGGATACAGATAATGTAAAGATAATCAGCTACCAGTTCAGGTATCAGCTCTGTGGTCAGGCGTTAAGAGCTTTCATGCAGTCATGTTTGTTTACTGAGCGATTTTTTTTTACAATTTGCAGTGTGCATGCTGTCCTAGGTAAAATGAAATATTTTGTGGTGGCTTCCAGTATGCAGACCTTCAGGATTAACAAAGCACCATCTTCTCTGCCAGAGCAGACTGCTAAACCCACCAAACTGAGCCAAGATGAGAACATCTTGATATCCAAGCGTCAGCAGTCAAAGACAGTCTCTGTCACCTCTAGGGGGAGCTGTATGACCATATTAACACAATATAGATCTTTTGGACATGGTTTAATGGTTATAGGGGAAACAGCTTTTATCCTTGAAAGAGGTCCCTTATTTTGACTGTCTGTCTTTCTATGTCATCAGTGTCTGTGATAATATTGTTTTCACTACTCGCATAGATTGTTGTCTGCGGCATGAGAGGACAAGTGTGCTTGTAAAGAGATATTATGTTTTCAGGCTGGTTCTTTGACATGGAGGTCGGAGCAGCTGTATGTTCGTTTGGTCATCAGACTCATGAATGAGCAGATAAATGTTTGATCCTAGGCTCTACCAGACGACAGCACCACTCTAAGACTGCCTATAATATACCTTTTTTATTCCAGCTTTAATGTGAGTAAAAATGGATGATATGTTTTCCTGAAAATGACATGACTGTTGCTGACCCTGCTGACCCATGTGGCTGACCAGACACCAGGAGCTGATGGCAAACAGTGGCAGCATCCCTCTGATTTCACACACAGGTCTGGATTTAAAATAGCCCTGAGGCAGACCTGTTCCAGCCAATTAAAAAATCTCTATCTGTGCTTAATTATAGGAACCGAAGACGGCTTGTAGACCAAATCCTCCAAGACTGGCAGGCCAAGAATGATGCAACACACAAGCGTTTTTCAAGGTCTCAAATATTTTGAAGCAGTCAGGTTCCCAAGATTATTCCACGTACATGGTCATAGTGATGATGATATGGTAGATCAAGGGATAATGACCCTTGGTGTGAAAAGCAAGGAGAAAACAAGGGTGGTCTAATATTTTTTTCCACGACTGTATATGGTCACTTAACCTGACTGACTGTAACCACATCAGAGTTGGAATATGAAACACATTTATGATTTTGTCACATTTTTCAAAGTAATTATTTCCCTTTTCAAAAGCAGCACAGGTATGCAATTCATTGAAATTGCATTTTGCTGTTGGACAACACTTAAAATATTAATGGAAAAGTGGTCAGAGGAGGATGGACAGACTGGTTGGAGATGATAGAAAGGCAACAGTAACTCAAATAACCACTCGTTACAACCAAGGTCTGCAGGCGACCATCTCTAAACGCTCAACAGGTCTAACCATGAAGCAGATGGGCTACAGCAACAGAAGACCACACCAACTACACCTTGCTGGCTAATATTGTGGCCATTGAGTGTATATCCATCCATCCATCCATTTTCATCCGCTTATCCAGGGCCGGGTCATGGAGGCAGCAGGCTAAGCAGGGCACCTTAGTGCGCTGGAGGGGTTTGTGTGCTCCAGTGACCCTGGGAGCTGTGTTGTCGGGAGCAATAGCTCCTGGTAGGGTCTCCCAAGGCAAAGTGGTCCCAGGGGAGGGGCCAGACTAAGAGCGATTTAAAGACCCTTATGAAGCGGATATATGAAGACAGGTGTACCGAGCCCAGCACGGGTAAACCAAGGCCCTCTCCTTGGAGTCAGACCCAGGAGGGGAGCAGGCAGGCGAGTGTCTGGTGGCCGGGCCCCATGGACAAAGAATGTTTATCCTTACATGCATATTAAATGACTACAATGTATATATGTGAGATGATATATATACTGTTGATATTATGAGATACATTTGGAGACAGGTGGAGATTATGTGTAGAAGAGTCCACTTTTGATGTAGTGATATAGTTTAAGAGTATAGTAAGGCTTTTGGATGTGGGCCTAAAGATAAGATCACACACTGTCTGGCGGGTTTATCTCTATGATTTATCTTCACAAACTCAAATGGTGCAGGCAAGCTTTGCACAAGCCCAGAGGGGTTTGTTTTGTATTTTAAGATGAACAAAGAACAAATATGTTTCCAAAGACACCATAGAAATCAGCCAATTTAAAACACCCACAACCTGTCAAAAAGTGTCAGTGTAAAAATCAGTGTTTTCTAGTCTGCTTTGTATTTCATGTTAATGTTTTATGTTTTATCCTTCATGCCTATTAAATTACTGCAATATGTGCAATTTTAGGTTAATCTTGCTGGACTGTCATTGTTCAATTGTTCATGGTTTGTTGGTTGCAAGAATCATCTGGTTACTCAGGATAATCCACAGATCTCCAAGTTGACAGTTTTCTGTTTTCTATCTGTTGACGCTGTGTGATTCCATTGTCCTGGGGTGTCAGGAGGAGTGAACATTAATAAACCTTAAACCCTTTAATAGTAGAACAGAAGATCAATGAATATGTTGATTGCGAGATGGTTTCTTGTTGCAGTTTGAGAAGCTGCGCTGCTACATGCTGGCAGTGGATGTATAAAGGGCCTCTGAAGTCCCAGGAAAAACATATCATTGTGTTCATGTTTATGGCTGGGGCAGTGTTTACATATGATGCTTTAAATAGGGTAGAAGATTCAAATACATGTCGAGCTGCACCCTCACAAGCCCTTCCTTGTATATAAGATTAAAAATGTACATGGCACTAAATTATTTCAATGTCTTTGGATGCACATTTACCCTCATAATCTGGGTATATGTTATCCGACTCGGATCATATTGAGAAATGACAGTTCCCCACATCACAAATAAAAGCACATTTTCTGTTTTAACCCAAGTGGTACCTGTTCTGTTCTACAGAGGTTTTGATCTCTGGATCTTCACCAGCCGAAACTTGTCACATGGGTGTTAGGATCAAACCCACTCATGCTTTTAAGGGCAAGGGTAAACCAAGTCAAGTGACGACTTGGTGATGTTGAGGAAATCTTATAAAGTATCGTTTTCAACCTTCACTGAACCTTGAGTGCAAAGTTCGAAAGTTATATGTGGAGTCAGATGCAGTAAAATGCAGATGATAATATCAATATTATAGAATGGCCATAACCAGCTCAAAAATGTTACACTATTAGTTTTGTTAATCTTAGTATGCATAAAAGTACACAGTTAAACTCTTTCTCCACTGGACATCAGCTACTGCTTGCATTTGAAAGACAATGTTTGTTCTTCATTTCAGTCACACACATCTCAAACTCCAATATAAACAATATATATGAGGGTTTATTGGCATCTTTTACTAATCCTCTTGTGTCTTGGTTAAGTCAGAATTGTGATATTTCATCTTATAGAGGCTTTGGCTAATATTCTCAAGTCAGAAAAAAGTGTTATTTTACTGTCCATATCCCAGCTTTTGCACATTTTCTCCTGTGTAGGCTTGAACATCCTCCTATAATCTTGAATGAAGCAATCCATATAACTCTGTGTACTTGCACCCGTTGTATCCCCCTGTGCGCTTTCCATATTTAAAATGTTGAATTATTGCCTCTTGTATTTTCTATCAATTGTCTCTCAAAGGTACTTAATACTCTGGAGTCCATGAAAGCACCAGCACATTACTTCTTCTTCATTCTACGTCTTGTATAATAATGCACTGTCTGAAGGAGGACTCTTAACTGATATGTATAAGTTAGAAGAGGCAGGTAGCAATGGTGGAAAGTAACTATGTACATTTACTCAAGTACTGGACTTAAAGTAAAAATTCTTATTTTATTTTTAATTTTTAATTTTTTTTATAATTATTTTTTAATGATTTTTTTCTGCGCTTCTGCGCATGCGCGGCTTTTCCGCTTCTGCGCATGCGCGGCTTTTTCGCTTCTGCGCATTGTCCAGAAAAGCCGCGCATGCGCAGAAGCGAAAAAGAGAAGCACAGCACATCTAAAATAATAAAAAAATATATATAAATTAAAAAAAATAAATAAAACAAAATAAATGTAAAAAAAAAGTAAAAGAAAAAGAAGTAAAAACGACAGTGGTGGAAGAAGTGTTCAGATCCTTTACTTCAGTAAAAGTACTAATACCACACTGTGAAATGACTCCACTCCGCTCATTTTAACTACCTAATAAACTTTTAAGTGGTTTAATTTATAAAAATGGGTAATCATTTTAAATGTATCATGTTTTTCATTTTAAATCTTGACCTAGTAACTAAAGCTGTCAGCTAAATGTAGAGGAATAAAAAGTACAATATATGTCTCAAAATGTAGTGGAGTAGAAGTATAAAGGAACATAAAATGTACATAAAAGTACCTCAAAATTTTACTTTAAGTCCAGTACTTGAGTAAATGTACATAGTTACTTTCCACCATTGCTACCTGCCTCTTCTATCTTATACATATCAGTTAAGAGTCCTCCTTCAGAAACTGTAATATTATATTTGCAACCATTTTTAACATTTGGAAACTTCAACTCACATGTGATCTATGCACTTTATTCCTATGACTGTTTCTTTTGTGCTCAAAATGTTGATCCAATAAGTCAAAGTGAAAAAATTATTAATCAGCTCAATGAGATGAGGTTGTGCTGAAAAAACTGGCAACAACACCACGGCATGGTAAAGGTTTTTTAGGTGGCAGAATGAAAAGTATTCAATAACCGACAAAATAGTCGAAGACTCCAAAGGTACTTAATGAGGAGCAGCGCCCCCAGTTCACTCCGCACACAATAACAATAACAGTTCTATTCTGGTTTACAGTTCCAGAATGAGAGTTTTGTCGATTCAAAATAGTAAGTAGCTGCAAAATGAAATTATAACAATGCAGCAGTCATGCAGTTTAGATAACATTTTGAACTTGAACAGCGCCCCACTTTTTAATCGACCCCCGTGTGCACGTTCACGTGTCAAACACCTGAGCGCGTGGCCGTGAGACCTAGGCGCGTGCTGTGAGCGACATACAGGTGGTCGGTGTTTTCAGTGGCAGAGGAGGAGGTGAGTTTATTTAAGTGCTGTCGCATTGTCGAGCGCATTAATGCAACATATCAGTTTGGCTGGCATCCCACTAACTTAAGTAACCACTGACAGTTTTAAGTGCATGTGCTAAATTACAAGCAAGGTAACCGCAGTAAGCTAACAGTTAGCTGCTAAAGTTTGAAGTGCTAGCATTAGCGTCAATGACCGCCGAGTTTTTCTACTGTGGGCAACCGCCTTTATTATTAAATACATTAGTTTTGCTAAGCGCAGGATACTTAGTTATCTAGCTATGTAATAAGTTGACAGATGTTCAACTTCATTAAATGCAATTTATTTTCTCTATCAACAAACGTTGTTTTGGCCGTAGCTAACGCAAGCTGGCTGTGAACTTCATGCTAACGTTAACTAGCTATCATATTAACCAAAACGCTACTTTTCGCTTTGGTCCAGAAAATTATTACAAGAGGTCCCTAAATGTAATGTTGGTCAGCGAGAAATTAACGCTCCAGGCACTTTTTTTCCGCACTTTGGGCAAACTTATGCTAGTGTTAACTTTATTTTGTAAGTCACGTGGCTCATGCTGACAATGGCAGATATTTATGAAACCATAACATTGTATTTTTCAGTCTTCAACGATTTCAACCTTAAGTCACCACATGAATAGGAAAAAAACAGGCAATAATTATTATTCATTTGTTTTAAATCAACCTGACACATTTGGTGGCTATTTGAATATTTTTTTGTTTATCTTTGAATTTAGGAACCCCCCAAAAGTGCGTCCATTCCTTTAACCCTCTGAACTCTTGGGCTATTATATCTGTTAAAAAATCTGTTTAAAAATCTTCACCATGCCATGTTGATATCAGGTTTTTCAGTGTTACCTCACCTATTTGTCCTGATAATTAATTTTTATCTTTGACTTACTTGATCAAAATTTTGAACCCAAAGAAACCCAAAGGAAACATACAATCTGATCTTGAAAATTATGTTTCAAAACACAGAATTTTAAATATTGCAAATATGAATACAGGTTGCAAATATAACATGAGGATAATATCTAGTTCTATATTTTATACTAAATATATTTGACATTATCACATCATGAAGAAGTAATATGCAGGTGGTTTCATGGACTCCAGAGGGTTAATAAATGTGTGTAAAATTGAGTCCGTTTTTAGGGTTTCGGTTAGTCATGCTTCTCAGGGTTAAAGTGCTCAGACACGTCTCTAATTTCAGGCAAGGCAGTTAAATACATTTTCTTTTCTATAGCGCTTAAAAGGGTACTCAAAGACACTACGTAATAAAAACTGAAGCAAGAAACCGTGTAATCAAAATTAAAAATCAACGACAAGGACAGTAAAGCGATAACATTAAGAACAATCTCTCTGATATGTCAAAACTATAAACTTCTAAGAAAAGTGAAAGCAAGAATGGAACAATGGAAATAAGCCTTAGGGCTTTATTGTGTCATCCCTGACTATTTTTTATTTATTTATATAACGTATGGCACAGGTTGGTGTTTCATATTTTTATATCAAGAATGGTCAAATAAAATAAATCAATCAATAACAGGCAATACATTGTAAGCATTTCCTTAACAACTTCTCAGGCTCACAATTCTTTTCTTGCTGCAAGCCCCTGAATACTCCTTATGTAGGATGAAGGATATAATTAACAAAAACATTTTCTTAAATAACTCTTATGAGCTACTACTGAAGTTAAAATATTTGAATTTCATCACATAAAAAATATAAAAGAGTATTACTATATTGTATATAACTTTGAGCACCAATCAATTATTTGAAAAAACTGCAATGCTTTTTTTAGGTTACGTTAACTGATGTGATGTGTTTTCTTTTTTCAGCAGAGATGGATAAACACGCACATTCATCAACAAACTTTGAACATTTGAAACCTCTCTCTGTGTATTGTAAGGATGCAAGATTGGTCACTTGTGAGAATGCTGTTCTCCATTCCCCGAAAAAGGCCTCAAACTCATTCATAAATTTTAAAATTGAGATCTTAAACAATTGTGCCATTAAACGAAAATTAGATGATTCTAGTCCAGATTTCGATTATGAGACTCCAGTGAAAAGGCCCTGCTCTCCAAAGGATCTGTCCCCAGACCTTGGCTGTTTCATGGACGACTGCAGTTCAGCGAGACAAGACTCCCCTTTTGTGATATCTATACCCTCATTGCTTGATAACAACATTCAAGATAAAGACACTGTGAGCTCTCAGCTACACTTGGAGCATGTGGAAGCAGAGCCAGGGGTTGATAAGGGGATTGTACCACACACTGTGAGGTCTGAGATGGTCCTCCAAAATCTTGCACCTGCCTTTGACTGGGATGTTGATGACATCTTGTGCCTACATCCCTCAAGCCCTGATCCTGATTTAGGATATTTTGGCCATGTAGAGGAGGTTGAGCCACTCTTAAATCCCTCCATGGAAAACCGGCAAGAGTTGGATAGAGGAGATGGACCAAAGGAAGAAGGACAAATGGAGAAAAAAATGTATATGAATGTAAATAATAATATAGAAGACAATGTAGAAGAGGATAAGGGTTATTTCTCAATGTCATACTTAAACGATCTTAAAATGGGAAAGAACCCTTCTCAGTCGATATGCCCCCAGATGCCTCTGGTTAGTCCCCTGCTCCAGATAGGTGAAGCTGAGGCACCAGAGAAGGAGAGCCCTCCTGAAAGTTCATCTGAACCAGCTCATACACCAGCTGCGTTGTCTGGACAGGACATTTCCTTTAAAGTTAGTGATTTGTGTCCTGTTGTAACTGGGCCACTATTGCAGTCAGATAACACACCTGTAGAGCATCTACAAGGTGATGTTGAAGAGGTTTGGACTATTGGATGTCCTATATTGGAATCCTCCGTATGTCAGGTCACACTTGGTGGAGAGGACATCTCTTTGAACACCACGTATGAGACAACATTACCCCTCCAAGTTAAGGTAAGCTGTTTTACCAGGACTGATACATACTGATGGTGTGGTTCTGCACATATGCAGTCATTTTCATTTATTGAGCTCATTTTGCACAATATGTAGTGTGCATACTGTATGTTAACTGTTTCTTTTCAAGGTAAAATCTGTTGTGGTGGCTGTCAGTCAGCAAACCTCCAGCGGCAAAGCAGCATCTTCTCTGCCAGAGCAAAGCGCTAAATCCAACAAACTGAGCCCAGATGAGAACAGACAGTCAGAGACTGCCAGCAGTGCCAGGAGTCAAAGGTACTGTAGTAGCCTCTGTCACCTCTAAGGGGAGCTGTATGACCATATATAACCAAATGTGGACGTTTTGGCCATGGCTTAATGGCTTTAAGGGCAACTATGTCAGTCCTTCATAATAGTTATATTCTTTCCTGTCTGTCTTTTGATGTCATCAGTGTCTGTTAGCCCATATTGTTTAAGGGATTTTTTTAATTTTTACTAGATTACTTTCTGTAGCCTGAGATGTCTAATATGGCTGCATGTGGTCAAGTGTCGAAATAGTGTCTCTTTTTTAGGCCTTCAGTCTTTGACAGGGAGGTGGACTGGGAGCGTGAAAAACGGCTGTATGTTCATTCGGTGACCAGACACATGAAAGAACATCAAGGAGCAAATAATGGTAAGACCCTGAGCTCTACTAGAAACACCCACCAGAGAACCACACTAAGACTGCCTATAGTGGAATTTTTACATTTGGTTTGAAAAAAAAAGCACATTTGTCTTTCTTGAAGATTGCATGAATGAGCTGCAGAGCCTGATGACCCATGTGGCTGACCAGACACCAGGTGGTGATGGCCAACAGTGGCAGCATCCCTCTGACTTCACACGCAGGTACGGCATTCTTATTAGGTTTTCTTTATAGTTATGAAGAGGTGCAGATTTAAAGTAGTCTTGAGACAGACATGTTGATAATGTATGTGTACAATGTAAAATATGGATCTGTGTTTACTTTTAAGGAACTACCAAAGACGGCTTGGGATCCAAATGCCAAAAATGACCCTCAAAGAATGGCAGGCCAAAAATTGTACAACACACAAGCGCTTTGCCAAGGTTCCAAAAGTTTTTCAAAGGAGCCAGTTCCCCTGATTTAGCAGACAACCTGGAATTACACTTCACTTTACAAGAATTGAACATGCTGGACTCTTGTTATACTAGGTACAGTTGGGGCCTCATTTCAAATTTTGCACTGCTCTTAGTTGAATTTGTGGTGTGTGTTTTTCGTTCGCCAATTTAAGTGTTGCTCTATATATTTTTTTTCTAATATGCATGTCCCTGTTTAAGAAAGTTAATGCATGTTTTAAGGGGTTTTGATGTTGTGAAAATGATGCTAAGAAAACGCACTTAAAGGTTTCAATCATCTTGAATGCCTTGCCTGTTTTACTGTGTTTGAAACTGTCTCTTTTAATGTGTATTTAAGTAAGTTTTGTACTTCTGCTGTTTGAAATGTTGGAGTAATCCCCATTCATGTTTAATTGGGATGTGATTACAACAGTTCTGGCCTTTAATGACAAGTCTCTTATCTGTTCCTGTAGATTTATTTGCCTCTTTGGCCCATAATGGCTTAACACGTGTTTCTGAAAAGTATTCTGAAAATGATAATAGTGTTGAAAATGATAAAACTCATCAAGTGTCCTGTTACATTATCCATCCTTGTACAACTTGTCAAGCCAAGTGTATGAATTGGATGGGAAAAGTTGGTTTGAGGTATAGTTTGGGACAAAGAAGAGTAATTTGTTATGTAAGTGTATTATGTAATCCAAGAAATGTTTACCAGGAGACTTTGTTGTCATCCAGTCCTGCTTTAAGATTCATGTTAAAAAAAAAAAAAAGGACATCCCTGCACTCATAATTGAGGAAATTTTTATTCTACACTGGGACAGAAAAGTTTTTTTTGAGCCCCGCACTTTGGCACATGTACTGATTGTTTAGGTCTTTTCACACACATCATATAAACATTTCTCAACCATCTAAATTGTAACATCCTGACAAATCTGGATAATCCTCAAACCTTTTGACTACTTTCATTATACCTTTTGGAATTCAATAGTTATCAGTGAAAACTGTTCACAACAATGGATTATAGCAACCCAGAAACCCTGCTTTTCAGCTCTTCAAAAGTAATTTTATGAGCACCAAAAACAAAACTAATTTGCACCTCCTTTTCTGAGATGTCAGCAAGAGCGTCAGTGGTTGATATTTCAAACCCTAACCAATAAACTAAACGTGACCACAAAGGGTTTACATGGTATAATGTTTTAAGTGATTTGTGTGAACTGACCTTTTTAATTGTATTGTAGAGCAGCAGCGAGTACAGTGTACTCTCAGCTGCTTGGAGGATTCTCCGCTCTGCGGTCTCATTAAACCCTGTAACGTAAGAAAAGTGTAAGTGCCACAGGCGCTGAGTGGAGAACTTGGCCCCTAGAGTCAGAGCAGGGCTGTGTTTGTGTGGGGGCGAGATAGTGCTGCTGATGAAGTACTCATAATAAAGCCTAGCCTGTTCAACTTAAACTATAGCTGTTGTCCCCTGTTAATGTTTGGTGAACCTTTGTCAGCTTTATTCTGACTTTACTTTTGGAGCGACTTGAGTGCCCTGCACAGGTACAGGCTGACCCCAGGGAGCCCAAATACATGGAACTTATCAGCATGGGGCCCATTCGTTGAATAATGCAGGCTGTTAAAGTACTCCTGTCTGTACAGATAGTGGGGCAGCCTGTCCCTGGCCAGCCATCCAGAAGGCGGAGGTGTGTGGGTGTCAGTAGAGTCCTCGTGACACATGCTGTGCAGACTGCGGGGCACGTGTGCAGCAGAGCAGCTGCAGCACGGCTCTACACCTTCAACAAGGTTTAGCTCCTCCAGAGTCATTAGAAGGATCTTGTCTGTGTGGAAGCTGCTTGTGTTTATCCGACATGCTCACAGTTCTTCTGCGACAGTGTTCGGTTTTGTCAAAACAGAGTGCACTGCTGAAAACAACAACTCTTCAAAAAAAAAAAAAAAAAAAGTAAAGCATGTCATTTCAGCAGCTAAGTCAAGCCAACGTTTGCTCTTGTTTCGGTGCATAAATATGTCTAATGTGGGACTTGAGTATGATCCAAGTGATTTGTTGTGTTTTGCTATTTAAGTCTCATTGATTTCAAACTCATTAAGAATTCAGGCACGTTTTCTGCCACAAGCTGCTGACTCGACAGTAAATGTTCTTGCCTGAAACCATGTTGGGGAAATTTTTCAGGGTTTATGTCTTTCTCAGGCACAACTCCATTCCTCCAGTAACAGTAAGACGGTCAATTGTAGGTCTGTGTGTTTCTTTGATGGAGAGAACTCTGACAGTTGAAGCCTGGGGTCCACATGTATTATTCACTAAAGAATAAGCCTGTCTTCCTTGGTTCTGTAAGAGTTTTCTTGGAAATATTTCACCACCCTGACTTTTTGTCCAGAAAGGTTTAGCTTTGAATGTCACCATTTAAACGTCATTGTGCACAATTAAGATCATACACAGACGATTTGGAAAATATTAGATATTTTATTGAAGCATACACAAGTAAGCATACACCATAGTCTTCATAATTGAAGCTGTGTAACCTTGTGCATAATAGTTAAACCATGCTAGCCCTCATTAAGCAATGACTCCTGTACACTTCATAGAATGAATATAAACATGATAGCACTAATAAAGCAGTTTATTTTTCTAAACCATGCTTCTTTGCCAATCTCATTTCTGCATGTCAGGAACGCATAATGAAATAGTCCCAACTACTGGGTGACATCACAATGTCTTTCTGTTTCCAGGCGTGTTTGTAGTATAATACAATATACACATTGTGTAAGTTGTTTTGAAAAATCAACTCTTTTTACTGGCCTTTTTCGCTTCAAAATAATCTGTTACTGCTACCAAGCATAAAGTATTTGTCTGGCATTGTATCATACACACAGTAGCATGAGAACACTGAAAGAAAATCCTCAGTGTGTAGTTAAAACGTGTGGTTTGGCACCACAGGGCGCAAGTGGAATGTTGAGTTCTTACAGTCGTCACCATTAGTCGAAAGTGATTAAGGAAATCTGTGGTCGACAGGTGTTTACCTAACCTGTTCTTAACAAGAGACCCCAACAGTGGCTGGATGTCCTTATGCCTATAAATAAATTGAATCCTGTTTGTTTCTTTAGTTGTAGAAACATTTAGGTCCATGTGTGTCTGACTGGGCAAGCTGCGCTGCACTTCATCTCCAGGTATGAAAAGTGTGGACTTTAGATAGAATTAGATACCCAGACATCTTTCACTAATTCACTCAACATGTGAAAACCTCTGTGTAGCTGTTTAACATGGTCAGACCCATGTCTAAGAAAAATTTAAAAATTAAATTATACACCACAGCTGTTTACCCTAAAACTGAGACTGCTGGATTATCATCTCTGTGTAGGAGAGCTCACTCAAACACTTTGCATGTCTGCAGAAGCTGCAACGTTTGAAGGAATAGTTTGACATTTTGGAAAAAAACTTTCATGCCAGGATTTGGATGGAAAGATTGTTAACACTCATGACTATATGCTAAAGTGATGTTTCCAGTCTTTATGCTTCAACTGGCTGTACTGATAAGAGTGGTACCATCCTTGTTCACTCTGCAACAGAGTGAATCAGCATTTCCCAAAATACCAAACTGTTCATTGATAATGAAATAACAACCCAGAAGTAGAAGTCTTAAAAAGCTCTGCATGACAATTGGTAATACTGAATGTGGTATTCAAAGGTATACTATGCAAAATCTTCTGGAAAAAAACCCCAATAGACTCTTAATCATCACTTAAGACCCTCTAGAAGTGTGTGATGGTGTCTGTATCTTCAGAGACTCTGCCCTCTGCCTGTATTTTCTCTTTTCTTTTCATTTTGTTGTTTTCCTGACTTTCCTGGGAGACAACCTTTGAGCACAAAGCTGCAAAAATAGCAGACACACTGCCAAAAAATGCAAATATGAGGCGCCAAGGCAAGTGGATAAAGCTCGTTCCAAAATGAGTGAATGTGGGCTTTGCTTTTGCATTCATTGAGGCGAAGAGGATGGGCCAAGTTTGAATATTGTGTTGACAAGTGACAATTCCTGCATAGTATGCCTTCAAAGTGTGTACCATAGAGACAGCACCATGCATGATACTCTGAAGACCACGCCCACTGGGGGGCGGAAACAAACTATTCCTCTCCATTGACTTTGTATTAAAGGAAGGAGCCACTACCAAAATACAGAAAAATCCTCAAAAGCTGCTCTGTGGTAAAATGTACTACCAACAAGTTAAAGAACCCAAAACTAAGTTTTTAAAATCAGACAAACTGAGTCACTGAACTTTAAAGAGGACAAAAGTGGATATTTACTAAAATTGGCTTGCTAACAGCCAACTTGTCCATTCTGGTAGACAAAGAGTGCTAAAATAATTAAATAATACGTTTAAATCTATTAGCTTTAGCTAGAAACAGACATTTTGTTAGTGTTTCAGCCCATGGTTGTCTTAAAGTTAACATTAAATATAGTTAATATCTTCAGTTTCAGGATCCAACAGTTTTACACATTGTAACTGCTGATGTGTCACGTCGGTATCCACTTTTGTCCTCTTAAAAGTTTATTTTTTCGGTTCTGCAGTTTATAAAAGCTTAGTTCTGGGTTCTTTAAACAGTTGGTAGTGGATTTTACCACACAGCAGCTTTTGAGGATTTTTTGGTAGCGGATGGAATTTTCAAGGAGGCTCCATCTTTCAATACAAAGTCAATGGAGAGTGAAGGTTTGTTTTCCCCCTGAAAGGGGCAGGGCTTAAATTGGCTCTGTTCTACTATAATAACTAGAATACTCACTCTGTTTATAGTTTTTAATCAGTTGTCATGTGAATTTTATTTATATAGCCCAGTTTTTGCTTCAAGGGGTTTTACAATTTGTACAGCATACGACACCTTGTGTCCAGAAAAGGAAAAAACAATTCCTAGCTGAACAGCAACAGATTTAATAATTCACCTCTCATGTTGCTAGCTGGAGTTTTACTCATTTAAGTAACAGACGAGGAGGAAACTAAATATAAAAGATGCCAACAGGGAGTATAGTTAAGAAATACGTTGTTGGCACACTTAAGTCATGGCCTTAGTTCAAAGAAACCATCCAGGGAGCCAATCATCATTATCCGTTACTGTGTGGCTGGATACCTATCGATTGGAGAGCCAGCTACCAGTGCAGTGTTCCTGGGGAAAAATGGATTCAACCTTCAGCTGCAGAAGTTTTCCATGAAGTGCTGATCTCTGGGTAATGCAGCAGAACACAGTTTGGAGGTCTCACCAAGTTTGTCCTGGCAACAGCTAAACGTCTGTGTTAATCAGTCAGAGGGCCCCCGCACTCTTAAGAGTGAAAGGAGAGGGATGGCATTGCATTAGTCATCGTTCTTCCCACTCACTCAACTGTAACCTTCACTGCTTTCTCTAAACCACCTCTCTTCCACTACCACACTCGAGGGCTAGGAGAGTTGTGACCTGTTGTTTTTGTCTGGGTTTACACTAAGTGACCAGCCAGAATGAGAGTCGACAGTACAACAGTAGCTGATGTGTTTATCATTCTGCCTGTCAATACAGTTCTCCATCCTTCAAAAGGCTCTCAACCATTATGTTTGGATTATTATTTAAAGTATCCAGCTCTTTTCATCATTTTCCTCATTGAAAAGTCTTTTCTTATTGCACATAAACAGCGCAATGACATAATGCAATAGAAATACATAATAGTAGAAGAGTGCTATGAAAAAAGACTAACAGCAGTGTAATAATAAAATAACTCACCAGTAGCAGTACTCTTTAACAGTAGAATTCTATACATTTTCCGCATTAGTCATATTTCATTAAAGGCTCTCTAAGCTGACGCCACCAAACGAGAATGAAATATAAAATGTATTTACACATTCAATGACAACCATTTTCCAGATTTTAAAACTTACCTCAGCCCGATCTATATGTCATCAATCAGTAAAGTTTCCTTTTTACTTTGCACACACATTTTAATATTATGTGAAAGCTAATGAATCTGACACAAATGTGAGGTACAGGGCCTTCTGTCGTTTAAGATAAATCATAAGATACAATTATTTTTAAGGCAGTACTACTGAGTTTGAATCAGCCCTCAAATACACCATTTGTTTTCTTACGCCTCATTTCCACACAGTTTTGTTTGTGTAATCCCATATAGTAGAGAGATGCGTCCCCTAGTGTTCAACACAAGGAAATGCATCACTTTATGGTTGGATAGAAATGCCAATGCAGTAATAAATAACTTTCTATCCTAACTATATTTTATCAAAATAACAATCAAATTCACAATGTGTTAAACTAGCCGAACTACCTTCTTTTTAATAACACAATTACACAGTTTGATTGTTAACAATGTCAAGTAACTGAATTGAATAAAATAGCCTAACTTGCCAATTCCACAGGAAGTTAGCACAAAATGCTAATTTTCATACAGTGCATGTGGTCTGTCTGAAATCTGCCACAAAATTTAAAATTTCTCACTACTTAAGACAAAGTCCAGACAGAAAAACACAGAAGTTTTGCAAACACATCCGAGATAAGAGAGGTTCTCATAGGAATGAATAGACTTCTGGTTGACTGGCATATGTACACAGAGCTATGTGGAAACGAGGCGGTAAAACACGTTTCGTTACAGTATACAGTGCACAGTACCGTATGGCAACAGTTGATCCCTTATCATTATTCTTAGTCTCCTCAACATGGAGTTTCAACGCAAATGTTGACTTTGATTTGTGAAAAAGTCTTGATAGAAGCCCTTCTGTCTTGGTGACATCTGTTCAGGATGTCATAAGGAAGTCTCTGGGTTGAATGTTGGGCCCATAAAAAGTTTTTTTTATTTTATTTTCCATGCTCTCCATCAGAAACATAAGTTTTTACAACAGCGCTGAAAGACTTCTCTTGAAGTTCGGGAGAAGGGTCACCTGCAAACAAGGCTCAGAATGAATCCCCTCATATTCAATGTGCAGTTTGTTCATCTCTCTGAACATTGCATGCTGGGAGGTTGAGTTTTGGACGAACAGGCTACAGAGTTTGAGTTAGTTTCTTCCGTGCTTCACCGAAGGCTGTTATTGCTGATATAAGGGATCTCTTTAGTGTCTCTACAGAGGCCACTTCTCCATAGACATCCACTGAGTCCAGCCGTGTTTAAAGTCCATTAATTAGATGAATGCACTCCGTTATGGCAGCTCTTTTACCTCCCCAGAATGCATTAAAATTCATCACGCTCAAAGAGAAAGACACAAGGGAATACTAAAGGGCTCATCCTGGACGTGGAATGTAACATTTCAGAAATCTATAATAAAAGCATGAAAGAAGCAAATGTGATGAAGATGATACCACACCTGGCCTCTTACTGTATATATATGTGTTTAGATCAGAGATGAGTTCACAAGAGTCATCTTTTCTGACAAGACTGGGTGATTCAGCTCTAGTGGGGAGCCAAGTGATCCCTCTAAAGCTGCTCTGGCGTCATCACATAACTTCTAAGAAATGGCTCCTAAATTAGCCAGGTGGAGTCTGGATTCCCTGAGGGGGGAAATGAGCTCGCCAGAATGAAAACATGTCCCACAGGCGTTTCTGCCTGAGGGGAGATCTAAAAAAAAAAAAAAAAATAGAAAAGAAAAATACCAGAACAACATCACTGCTCTGGTGGCACCTTGTTAAAAGTAAAACTACAATAATATAGTTTAATGATGTACAGTGTTTACCTTCAATACAGAAAGCATAGAAAACAGGATAGTATGAGGAAAAGAATGGATAGGATTAAAGTACAGGGGGTGGTGTCGATAAAGTGGATGCATCAGAGCCACCCAGTAATGGGAAATGTCCAAGTTTGTGGTTGTGGATAACGCATTGAAAGATGTAGTGACAGAGGGAGAGACAGAGAGTGAAGAGGTCTCTGGCTCTGTTCATCGGCTTTGGTCCCTGGGGTTGGTTTATCTGCAGTCCCTCCACTACTGGAGCCATTTGGCCCTAATCTCTGCTGCCCCATGGTACAGTAGTTATTGAGCACGACGCAGCCTCTGAACTCTCTCCACAGTCACTCCGCTGCAGAGTCTGCTCTCAGACCAGCTCCGGCCAGGCCGTGCCTGACCCCCGGAGTCATGCAGCTCCAATTCAGCGGCGGGCCCCGTGCCAAAGGAGAGCAAGTGCCGCCGAGGGGCCCACAGTCCCAGCCTCATCGTGACAAACAGATGGGCTTAAAAGGGGCTCGCTTGTTTGTGAGAACACAAAGTCTTTTGGATAAAGAGAAGACGTCCTGGCAGTCACACCTCAATGATGTTGACAGATGGCATCCTATTGTTGTTGTTGTTGTTCTTGGGGAACTGTGGGGGGAGAGAGGAAGATGACAGGTATGAGAAGGCTGGAGGACTCACAGGAATCATACAATAAGGTTTGTGGATGAGCATGAGGATGCCTCTGTGCTCAGATGTTTTATTGATGTTTATAGCAAGAGTGAAAGGAATATAGATTTGTTTTGACTTGTTGTCTGCACTGGTTTGAAGTGAGGACATGGGTATGGTATGGGGCTCTGTGCATTAATAAAAATTTACTCATTGAAACATGGATGGATTACTGGCGGGCCTATAGAGCACTGGGCCAGTAGCCTGAAGTGTCAGGGGCCTCTCTGGCCTCCACCTACAAAATGTCACTCAAAGAGACACAGAGTCAAAATGTCCACAAAGAAACATAGAAATACTACAAACAGTGACACAAAAATACTACAAAGAGATTAAAAAGTACTACAAAGGGACCAAAGCAACCAAAGAGACACAATTCAACTATGAAATAAATACAAAGAGATTCAAAATTTCAACAAAATTAGGCAAAAAAGAAAACCCTACAAAAGACCAAAACAATTACTAGTTGACAAAAAACAACTACAGCGACACAAAACAACTACAAAGGGACTAAAAAAGACATACTCAAAGACACAATACAACTACAAAGAGACACAGAAATACTACAAAAAGATCGAAAACAACTACAAAGAAACTAAAAAAAAGACTACAAAGGGACACAAAAATACTGCAGAGACCAAAACAAAGAGACTAAAACGTACTACGAAGGGACCAAAGCAACCACAGAACCACAATTCAACTATAAAAAGACTCTAAATGACTATGAAGACATGCAAAATGACAACAAAAACAGGCAAAATGACAGAAAAATAACTACAAAAGACCAATCTAGAGACCTAATTACAAGGTGACACAAAACAATTACAAACAAAATAACTACAAAGAGACACAACTGCAGAGAGATGCCCAAAGACTACAAAAAGACACGAAAATACTAAAAAGAGAACAAAACAACTACAAAGAGAATAAAAAACAACTACAGAGACTAAAGCAACCACTGAGGGACACAATTCAACTCTAAAAAGGACTCTAAATGACTACAAAGGGACATAAAACCACTGGAGGCTCAACAACTATTAAGTCTGTGTCTTGCTCCTGTGTAGGAGAGCTGGTGTGGCACGTCTGTCCCCGGGGGCCGGCTGTCTCACACTCTGCCCATGATCAGAAGCTGTGACTTGTGTGTTTATCTGAATGTTGCAGAGTCATGCACATAATGTTGAAGCGGTGTTGAGCCTGAAGCCGAGGCTCAGATGACACTATGATTGTGCATGAAGTGTCAGTGGAAAAAGTCTAGAAGTGGCCGGGACCATTCACCTGCCCGGCGCCGCTGTGGGGGAGGCACCCGGGGGGGGGAGGAGGAGGGGGTGGGTGGGTTATACCTTACTGCGCAACAGCCCCCCCGTCGGATGTTCAGGAGTGCTGCACTCGGAGGAGTTTTTGGCTTTGTCCTTGTTGTTGTTCGGCTCGTTGTCTTTGATTATGTCGTACTGGCGACAGAAGAGAGCAATCACACCTGGGAGAGGAGGCAGAGTGTATTCATCATCAGCCAACTGTGGTTCAACACAAACAAATGCACCTGCTGTTGTGTTTTTCTGTTATTGTGAGGAAGATTACCGCAGGAACACTGTGTGTGAAGCTGTGTGATCTTGGTTAAATCAACAGTTTTGTTCTCACCTGCCCACATGATAAGTACCACCACAATGATGATGAGCTCCCCCGCCCTCAGCTGGGTGGTCTGGCCCACTTCTTCCATCGTCACTTCGTCTGAGGAGTCAAGGAGCAACATATTAGACTGACAGTTAGTGGAAGTGGGTTATCACCAGTGGCGGAATGTAACTAAGTACATTTACTCAGGTACTGTATTACACTTTTGAGTATTTCCACGTATGTAACTTTATACTTCTACGTCACTACACTTTAGGGGCAAATATTGTACTTTTTTTTCTCTTCTTTCTACATTTCACATTTAGTTGCTAGCTTTAGTTACTTTTCAGGTTAAGATGTAACAGAAAATATGATTAATTTAAAATGATAATGCATGTTTATAAATTAAAACACATAAAAGTATATTAAGTAGTTACCCTACCTGGGTAACGGTAAAATGCTGCTTACATAAATGCATCAAAAATAAGAATGCAATAATATATTTGGAATGTTTACAACAATCTGCGTAACAAGAAATAGACAGTGATGCAAGATCACAACAAAATTAGGTAAAAATATAACCGAAAAAAAAAACTATGAAAGACCAAAACAATTACCAGGTGTCAAAAAAATTAGATAGAGATTACAAAGACTACAAAGAGACACCAAAATACGACCAAAACAACTACAAAGAGACTAAAAAAAGACTAAACAACCAAAAAACAACTACAAAGAGACACAGAAATACTATAAAAAGACCAAAATAAATACAAAGAGACTTAAAAATACCACAGAGACCAAAGCAACCACAGAGAGACATAATTCAACTGTAAAAAGACTTTAAATGACTACAAAGACACGCGAAATGACAACAAAATTAGGCAAAAAAAAAAAATAACAAAAACGAAAAAAAATACGAAAAAATAACAAAAAAATAATAAAACCCAAATATAATTACAAGGTGCAATCTGCATAACAATTACTTTTACTTTTGGTACTTTAATTACATTTTGATGCTGACACTTTTGTACTTTTACTGAAGTAAGTTTTACTGAAGGACTTTTACTTATAGTGAAGTAATTTCACGTTCTCCACCATTGAAAATATAAAATTCTGCATCCTAAAAACAACTTTTTAAATAACATTTCCTCTTGATGTTACCTACATGACAGCTTTGTCTGTTTTACTTTCTCTTTTAGTTTGCAGCAGTTAGATATTATGGCGGTATTGTTGCTTCGTCTCGGGGCAAGTTGTTGTTTGGAAGCCGAGGAGCTAATTGGCTTTGAACAGCAAAATTGTTCAACGTATCAGCAAAATAGTTTCCTCTAAAATCATGATTTTCTAGCGTCTAATGACTGACACTTCAAGCATGCTAAGCTCGGAGGCAAATAAGTCGGCATCACTGTGTTCGTGAACAGCTCTCTTGTAATAAGAATTGTCAGGCTGCTCGATCACAGAATGAGGACACAAATCCACTGCATGATAGAACAGCTTTGCATCAGCCGTCTCCTCAAAGGTAAAAACGTCTGACAGATCAGGGTGCTGTGATCAGAAAGGAGGTTTGTAATTTGAATAACGTTAGAGTTTGTGACACGGCTGATATAACATGCAGATATGAAATGGTAAACAACTTCTGATATCCATTTCTTCTTCTGTTGACTGTATGACAGCCATTATTGAAGGAGGAGGGGCAGGAGAGGGGGATGGTAATGTTTTTCTTTTAGCTGAAGTAAAAGTCTGACTTTTGGGAGAGCTGTAGTGCAGGTTTAACTTTTTCTCACCACAAATCAAGGTTTTTTATTTCAGCCTTTTCTTGTGAGACTAATTTAACAAAAATAATGACATTATTACACAATTCAGAGTGCAGAGAGGGTTATATTATTTAACACGGACGGACGGACAGACAGAAAGACAGAGTCATGGAAAAATGTATTAGACCATTGTTTTCTTCAATTTCTTGTTCATTTTAATGCCTGGTACAACTAAAGGTACATTTGTTTGGACAAATATAGTGATAACAAAAATGGCTCATAAGAGTTTAATTTAAGAGCTGATATCTAGCCACTTTCCATGGTTTCCTTGGCAATAACCAAAAATCATTATCAAGAAAACCATGGAAAATGGTTAGATATCAGCTCTTAACTTAAAGGGTGGTCTAATAATTGTTTCCATAACTGTAGATAGATAGATAGATAGATAGATAGATAGATAGATAGATAGATAGATAGATAGATAGATAGACAGACAGATAGATAGATAGATAGATAGATAGATAGATAGATAGATAGATAGATAGATAGATAGATAGATAGATAGATAGATAGATAGATAGATAGATAGATAGAGATATATAAGAATATCAAAAACAACAGGAGCAGAGGACAACAATTCTGTCTGTTTATTGACAAATTTCCTTTAACAAATTATTAATAGACATATTTGTGACTATAATAAAAAAAATAGTATTTCCATGAATGCATAAAGGTTTTAATGAGATGACACCATTTAAAAGTCTCCGTGTTTTAATTTTTAATTTTATTTTTTGCCTGGAGTTGACAGAAAGAGACAGAAAATGTGCAAAAATGCAGCTAGTGTCACCCTGCTATTTTGGTGATTAATGGTGAAAACAAATTGTAGTGACTTTGACCATTGATCATATGTTGAGATATTTGGGGAAGGATCTTGTATTTTATTTTTTCAAGTCAAGTGAAGCTTCCAGGCTAAATGTTTTTAAATTATAGACACATATGCTGTTCATACAAACTGTCCGAGTTGCTAGCTTGTTTTTCCAATTATTCTGACACTATTGTTATTGTTAATATTATATGTTATTGTTATTGTTACATTTATTGTTTCTTCCTTGGAACATGCTACAATCTTTCACTAAGTTGCATGAAAATCGGGCCTGTAGTGTAAGAAACGGAGCGTTCCCTTCTGTCTGTTTCCAAATTCTCGACATTTTAGGCACACCCAAGTAGGGCACCTTCCCTCCACCAACATGGCTTAAAAGTCATCTTTTTCTGCTGTTCCTGAGAGAATTACTGTCTTTACTGAGTTCCCAGTACATGTAGAGAATGAGCAGACCTGGTTGAACTATACTGCTCAGTCATTTTATCCATTTGGGGTTTTCATTGAGGCACTCTTTCATTCGAGATACTTGCAGTTCAAGGTCTACTTTCTCACTCTTGAGATCTTGAACTTCCTCGCACAGTTTTTGAGAGTTGGTGTCAACATTTTGCAGCTGTCTTATTCCCTGAATGCTTTGCGAATCGAGTGCTTTTACATGTTCAGATCTCAGTCTAGCCTCCATACATCCATATTGAAAACTGCTACTTGTCAGCCAGTCTTCTGCTGTCGCCGTTATGCCTGAAATTACAGTTCAACAAAGTAAATGGCAGGAAGCTGAAGCACAGGTGGCTGCAGCAGAAGACGTGATGATTTTAAAAAATACTGACTTTCATACAGGCTGGCGTAAATACAGCCAGACACTGGCATGTCTGAGCAGCTATAGAGATGTACTTTGTGTGATCGCTAATAGGACTGCTCCTGTGAGCGCCTGATGGAGTCAAAAGATCACAAAGAGGCAGAAACATGAAGAGAATAGTTAAGGCTGCATGCAGGCCACAGGGGATCCTTCGCACTGGAGCACGATGGAGAGATAAAGCGATGGAAAAAGTTAATCAAAGCACACAGGATCAATTAAATTCCATCATTGTCTTTGAAGTATGACCATCAGGAGAAATTTCAAAGAGTAAAGTGCGCTTTCTTTGCAGCAGAAGACGACGCCTGCAGGTTTCTATCGAACAAAGCAACAACGCGTAGTAACTTTTTCTTGCACTGCTGAGTGTTGTGGAAGTCAGAGGCTTGATCTAAAGTTCAGTGCAGCTTAGAGAGCGCTCCTCTATCCTTTTATTAGATGCAGCGGATGACATTTGGAGGGCCCAGTGTGGCAGGAACCCTACGCTCCAGTAGCTTTTAGCAACAAGCAATCCTGCTGATCGATTGGCCTCTGTTGGCCACTATTAACCAATCAAAGCGAAACAGCCCAAGGTGCCTGACACTGTTGCCAGCCGGCCTCACTGGGGCTAACTGGCCAGGCGGAACACCTCTGATGCACGCTGACCATTCCATAGACAAGGTTTCATGAATACACAGCTTTAAAATTCAATTAAAGATTTCAGCTCACAACTTCACACAAGAGACGTTGCAGTCTCTTTTATAATCCATCACAGTTAGTTCCATAGTTAAAGTTAGTGGAGATCATTGTAGACTTTCATCATGACATTATGTGTTTGTATCATGACTTTGTAAAACTGTTTGATGGGACATTAGCAACAGTTTGGCCAGGAAAATGTCTGTTGAGGGTTCTTTCCTCCATTGGGTAATAATAACCTACATTTCCAGGGTCCTATATTCACCTTCTGTAGTCATGGACAAAATTATTAGACCACCCTTGTTTTCTCTAATTTCTTGTTCATTTTAATGCCTGATACAATTAAAGGTAAATTTGTTTGGACAAATATAATGATAACAACAAAAATAGCTCATAAGCGTTTACTTTAAGAGGTAAAATCTAGCCATTTTCCATGGTTTTCTTGATAATGATTTTGGTTATTATCAAGAAAACCATGGAAACTGAACAAGAATTTGAAGAAAACAATGGTCTAATCGTTTTTCCATGACTATATAGCACATAATGGGAATCTAAAAAAAAAAAAAGAGGTTTGGGGAATATAGGCTTGATGGAGTCCAAAGGTTGCCTGACTTATTCCACCAGCACTATGAATGTTTCATGGATTTGTTCAATAAAGACATGAAATATCATAATTGTTTGTGTGGTATTAGGTTAAGCACATTGTGTTTGTCTGTACTTGCGACTTAGATGCAGATCAGATCACATTTTATGACGAACGTAATTTCAAAGGGTTCACATAGTTTTTCTTTCCACTGTATACCAGGGACAGAAACTTGGGATATCTCAGCCTCTCTTTTTTTTTTTTAAATCTTGATCTGTCTCTTGTGAGTCCCCAAAGTCACAAAAGTCCAATACTAAATTGTTTGTGCACCACTTTAACCCATACAGAAATGTAAACATGACAGTTTGTTGTCCTTGAAGGACTTTTGGGTGAATGATGGCTGGGTCTCCCCACCGGCAGATGTGTTTTAGTGCTGATTCATTTAAACAGCTGTATGTCCAAGAATTTCTCTACATTCTAAAATAGTGGGGCGGCATAGCTAACCAATTGTTCATTTTGTGATAAAGCACCAAATTTGGTACATATATATAGCTTAATATATTTGGAAAAAGACTGGATATTGGGCCATCCCATATTTGCATTCTGATGACCATGGCCGGTAATTTTCCAAAATGGCGGCCAGCTGTTACAAGTAGATAGAACCTGAGCTGCCTCCAAGCTGCTGTTCACATGTTTACAACACCACAAATATTAATTACATAAAAGTTCAAGTGAAAATATGTTTTTTCACAATGTTAAACAATAACAAATGAAAGAAAATGCAACAAAATGTTGATATTGCCTCTGCATGTTATTGTAATAAATGAACTCTTTGGACATTGGACTCATTGTCCAGCCGCCGGGATCATGGGGATGTAGCGGGCTTAATTTTCACATCATATCTATCTTATAAAACTATCTTATGAAAAAAGATCTAAGGAATCCATTGGTAAAAAGCAGGCCAGGATATCATATCGGGAAGTTGACGTAGTGCAAAGTGAGCCTATTTTTTAAATGGCTGCCACGGCAACCAGGGTCTGAGTTTGTGATGGCCCAATATCCAGTTTTGTTCCCAATATATTTATCAACATATCAGCCAAATTGGTGCTTTTATCACAAAATGAACAATTGGTATGATATATTAACCTATGCTGCCCCACTACAAGGAATAAATGGTCCATTTGTTATTATCTTAAATGGTCTAAATCAGCAAATGTATGTGCCACTTGAAAACCCTCCATGTGTAACTTTAAATTGCAGAATGTATCCTGCACTTTAGATCCCCATATTCCCAGAAAACAACACAGAGGACCTCTGTGTGGTCAGTGGTGGCTACAGTAACGCCCTTCTGGGTGGACGAATAAACTGTTTCCCCTTGTTTCTCTGTCTTCATGCTGAGCTAGGGTCCTGACTTACCTCTGTTTAACGCACAGCGATGGATATGTACCCTATCTTTTACTCTGAAGGTGAATAAGTGTATTTCCCATAATGTTGAGCTATTTCTTTAAGGTGCCGAAGCCATATTCTCCCTTTGTCTTTTCTGTGGCTGCTTAAAGAAAACCCAGAAGTATTTTTCTTCATCCTATGAGATGTAGCAGAGCTGAGGAGATATCTCACCGTATTTAAGTCTTACATGACAGAAGAAAAGAAGGAGAAACTTTTGCTCCATATTTATTTTTGAGAGAGTTTTCCTGTGGGCTGAAGATAGAAAGTTGATCTGATCTGAAGAGAGCAATGAGCTTTGTTTGCAGTATTTTTGATTTTCCATATTCGGTCAGCTTGAATTGTCTCTTACTCACTGACTTCTCTTCTTTCTCTCCTCTCTCACAGTCACTATCTACCCCCCTCCTCCTCTCTTCTCTGTACATCCTGTTATGTGCACAGGTTGTTCTGTTCCCCCCCCTGTCTCTCAAGCTTCCTTTGATCTCCTGAAGCTTAAAACCCATTGTGAAGGAGGAAATTAGATGAAACATGGAATAATCCAGCATTTCAGGCCCATCCTTTGCTCATTCCACTGAGATCAGCACGATAAGGCAGAACAGAAGGGCTGAGCAGTCGAGCGAGGACGGTGAAAACCTCCTTTTTTCTTCTAGGAACGTTTGCCTGTCATATTGGGACAATGGACTAACAGCTGTAGTCTACCCAGTGTAATTATCTGCAGTAAAAAACAAACTATTTCTCTCTTTTAGCCTCAGTTGTGCAGCAATCCTTTTCAATAACCATTAAACAATTTTGTTGTCATCAGTTTGCAGAATGCTGAGAAGCTTTATGTCACACTGAGTCATCATTTTAATCTCTTGGTGTGAACTGTCCCTTTAAGAACCGTATCTATTGTAAGAAAATGGGTAAATCATACAACATAAAGCCCTTCAGTATAAAAGCCCAACACATTCTAGTGGATTTAAACAAATCACTGTCTCGTTCCTTTAGAAAATAAACAAGCAATGATTTTGCACTGAATTACAAAATGTTGAGTTGAAGACATCTGCTCATCTGTCATGAAAAGGTTTCATTGTTCAAACGTAGCTAAGCTAATTAAACAGACATCCTTGAGCAGGCGGTGCAAATGAGATGGAGAGGGATGAGCGGTGTTGAGCTAAACTGTGAAGTTGTTGTACGATTGATGGGTGATGAATCACAGACCTGCTCTCTGTGGAGATGAGCTTTGAAAAATGTTTGGAAGAGCGGAGAAATCTCTTTTGCTTTGCAGCGGGTAGGGACTTAGACTCGCTCCGTGTGCACGTGTGTTCAGAAGCTGCCAATATGTGGGAAACTTGCATTATGGGAAATGTAAGAACTGAGGCATAGTGTTGTTCCCTCTACAGCCTCACAGAGGCACACACTGCATTCGACTCATTTAAAAATCTGGAGCACCCTTTTGGACGCAGCAATGATCTGCTAATTTTAAAGGAATAATGCAACATTTTGAAAAATTTGGCTTATTTTCATCGATGCTACTCTGATGTTTGTGGTGTTATCAGCATCAGTTTTTGCCCCTTTTTATTGAAGTTTGTTTTTGTCCATTGTTTAAGCCTGTGTCTGACACACGTATAATGATTTTTCAGTATTATGTGTGTGCAAATAAAATCATGAAGCTCCTGCCAGCAGTCAGCTTACTTAGCTTACCATAAAGGGGAGAAGCAGCTAACCCAGTCCTTGTAAAGTTAACAAAGTCAGTCCACCAGAACCTCTTAAATTCAAGAATGAACACATTACATAATTTTTGTTTGTTTGTTTGTTTTGGCCCACCACCACCCCCCACTTTTGGAGGACAACTTTATTTTTATTTACAGAGCAAGAAAAGCTCAAACAACTTAAACGGAAAATAAGGTAAATAATCCAAAAAATAAAAAATAGATAGATACAACATCAGGTGTTGTCAACATTGATTTCTGATAGTTAACAAGTAGGAGGAGGGTTATTGTGTGGCCATGCATATATGCTGGTATGCAAATCAGCAGACAGACAGACCAATGGGGGAATTTTATGTAAATGCTATATGTGTGTGTGAGTGTGTGTAAGTGTGCGTGTACTTTGTATTTATAAGTGCTTGTTTATATGTGTGGATATTTCAGGGAGAAAAAAGAGGTGTGTTGCAAAGTTCTAAGGAATTGGGATCAGGCATTTGTAGAGGTGAATTTTTGAATAAATGTAGACCAAGTTTTGTTGAATCGGGGTGTGTTGTGATTAATTGATGATGACATTTTTTTTTTTCTGTGACTTGTACCCAAAATTGTCTAATTGGTGTACATGCATGTAATTGGTGTGCTGTGTGCAATAGGTGCATTGATCTGATGTGGTGAAACCCATTTTATGTAATCTCTCACCTGTGTAGTGTGTTCTGTGGTTAACCTTAAATTGAATAAATTGTAAATTTGGGATTTTGCAGTGAGTGAAGTTATTTTTGCATATTTGTGACCAGAAATCTGTATTTGGAGTGATGGAGAGATCCTGTTCCCACTTATAGGTTGGGAGAAAAACTAAAGTGTCAGTAGTGTTTAATAGTTTATATATCCTTGAGAGTAATTTAACAGAGGCAGAAATCTTTGAAAAGTCATCTATGATAATTGTTTGATCTTGAGTGTAAAATGTATTGTTGATGTTAGGAGTAATGGTAGACTTGAGCTGTAAGTATTGGAGATATTGACTCTTACAAATGTTGAACTTCTGGATTAGTTGTTGAAAATTGATGATTTTGGAATCCTGTACAATATGGTGGAGATGTGTGATACCTTTTCGTTTCCATGACATGAAGTTTAATGATTTCCTGTTTATTGTAAAATCTGGGTTGTTCCAAATTGGTGAACGGGTGGATGGTGCAACCATGGAGCCTTTGATACGGGATATTTTCCACCAAGCTGTCAGAGCTGAAGCTATGGAAATGTCCTGAAAACAGGTGTCACTTTAAATTGTTTGGCTTTCCAACCAGTGTAAACATTACACATTACATCATTTTTATTTAATATGCACTTTAGAGGTGCAGATTTAGCAAACTATGGACTGAGCCAGGCTAGCTGTTTTCAGCTGTTTGCTAAGCTTAGCTAACCGGTTGTTGATGGTAGCTTTATGTTCAATGAATCACACATTTAACTTTCAGCAACAATGCAAATATCACACTATTTCTTGACAAAGTATATAACAAATCTGTCCTATCCCTCATGCAAATTGATTTACCTCTCTACACTCTAGGTACATTGTGCATCAGATGTAGCAACTGTTCTGTCCTCACAGCCTTTAAAACAGCAGGAGAGAGAATCATATCTGCAACCTCAAGGAAACAAGCATGTGCATGGACACAAAAGGATCAAATGTTGTGTTTGTGCTGTGCAGTTATTGATTTCTGTAAATTCTTTCTCTTGCAAAAACAACACACACACAGAGACACTTCCTGTGCTAATTAGGCCTCAGTGGTGAGAATAGCATGTCTTCACTGTATTTATATATTTTACATGTCTCTGCCAGTCCACCATGACAGAAGTTCAGATTCTTTCTGGCTCTGCACCCTGGGATGCATGGAAGTATAGTTCACATGAGAGATGAGTGTAAATGAGAGGAAGAATAGATGGAGCAGGGCTTCTGCCAAAAGCGCATCGATTCGCCACCCCTCGCAGCTCCGGCTGCCTCCTCTCTGTGTCTGATAAATGCCTCTCCTCATTTTAGTTTACTGTGCAGTTGTGCTGGGTGCATGCAGGGTGAGGCCCGCAGAGGCACGTCAATACACAATGAAGTATGGACCCCCCTCCGCAGCTTTATTCCCAAGTTGTGGTCAGCGGGGTCGAGCTTCAAGAGCACTCTGTTGTGAAATTTCATTTCACGCTTTGCGTGTCTATTGATTTTTATTGGTCTTTAGACAAAATCAGTCAAGATATTGTCAAAAGGCCAAGTCCCTTCTGCACTTGCTGTCTTACAAAAGGACAGAAACAGAGTGAGGAAATTAGTTTTTTTCTTTAAGTGTTGGAGCAAATGTTCATGTCTGTGAGCCACTTTACCTTTACTCTTAGAGGCCTGAGTCTCGGCCTCCTTGGGCGTTCGGAAGCGCAGGGGTTCGCTCAGCGGGCTCGTCCCAGACATGCTGATGGACTGGACATGCACAATGTAGTCTGTCTCTTCCTCCAAGTCCCATAATGCACAGGAGCGTGTGGTGGTGTTGACTTCCTGGATGAATCGCAGCATGCGCACGTCTTTCTTCTGTTGGAGCATGAGACGGGAGAGGACGGTGAACATTGTTTACAGCAGGAGGACGGATGTTCTTTGCTCTACAACAGTTGTAAAGGGCAGTGGTGTTCTGCTTCATATTCACACAAGAATGATGCTTGGGCCCCTCAGTGGGCATTTATGGACCTTCTGGTGTGATACTGAGGTAAAAAATATGTTTAGAAGTGTCATAAAAGTTACTGTTAATGAATATTTTGACACTGAGAGCAATGCTTCTGTTGTAGTATGACTCATATCCAGAAACTGTTTAAGTAACTTTTTAAGCACAGTTCAATGTTTTTGGAAATACACATCTCTGCTTGCTATCAGTTCTACTCTCATTTCTTTACAGAATTATGAAGGCATGTACAGATTAAACAAACAAGATATAACATGTTAAATAGTGAGCTTTGGGTGCTGGGTGGTATTATTTTTTTTCCTGTAAACGGAGCCAGTAGTTGCTTCCATTGATATTTTTATCGCTAATGCTCAAAGAAAACTGATAAGCGTACTTTTTAAAATGTAAAACTCTTGTTTTGAAAATCTAGCTGCCACTGCTGCAACCGTTACAGTGAGTTACTTAGAGGAGAAACATATCTGCACAATTTATGACGGATTTATATATTTAGCCTCTACTTTAGTTGCCTTTTTTGCAAACTACACACCTTCATGTATAATTTGTACCTTTAGAACATCACAGTTCAAATCTACAGCATTTTATATTACCTCCACACACACACACACACACACGCACGCACGCACGCACACACACACACACACACACACACACACACACACACACACCTCAGTATTAGTGTGACCCACATTGAACCCTGCAGCTGTCCTCCTCGATCATTTCATTCCCAACTCCTGTAAATGAGTGTTTGTGTCAGTGGAGTCACGATATGGCAGCTTGTAAACGAATGCTTTTAATGTGTGTTTGACTTTTATGTGAGCACGATGACAGCAAATAATATCCCTTTTTAATATGTCACAGAGCTGTCAGAGTCCTGTGATAATTCCCATAATGCACTCTGACTCAGAGCATTAGAACGACACAGTAAGCATGGCAGCAAACGACCAGTGATTAATTCAATTAGTGCGTGTGTTTGCAGTTTTTATCCACCTCGTTGGTACATTTAAATATACATCCAGTGTGTCTGTACCGTACCTGCTGTGTGATGGCAAAGCCAATAACGGGGTCTCCCTCTGGGATGTCCCATGTCACCACAGCAGAGTTTGCTTTCACCGCTTTGATGGTCACATTGACGGGAGGCGACAAGCTATCTGCAAGCACACAGAGAGAGAAACAAAAGCTTTTTTTATCTTCTGCAGTGAGAAGCAAATGAGAAGTTCTGCCGGTTGCAGGAATGGCCACAAAGTGGCAGGAAGCCAAAGTCAGTGGTGTGAATAAATGGCTTTGCTGGATCCATTATGTAAGGTAGAGGGATCTATAGAAACACAAAACAATCGGACACAGTGGTACAGTGGTTCAGCACAAGGCTCAGCAGACACTGCAGTATATGTGTTGTGAAGGGATCAGTGCAGTCTGTGAGGTAAACTCAGTCCCTCCACTTATTTATGAAGATTTGAAAGGTTGAAATTCAGTTTAAGGACATTTTTTCCTATGGCACCCTCACAATGTTGGTTTGTTGTTTTGAGTAAAATATCTCAAAAACTATTGGATGGGTTGCCTTTAAAATTTGATAAAGACATTCTTGACTCTAAAGGATCCATTGTTGTTACTTTGATTATCCTCTGATTTTCCCTATAGCAGCATCAGCCGGACAGCATTTCAATCTGTCCAATACTTTGAAATAAAATATCTGAAAAGCTTTCCATCAGCCCCAGTTGTACTTTGTGTTTATTGATATTTAAACTTAGACTATGAGATTATATCGATTATGGACTCTCTGGGCCTTTTCACACCTGAAAGTTGAACCAGGCTTCATGTTTTTGTTATATTTTATACATTTGATCCTGTTAGTTTTGGTTTCACATTCCTTTACACATAACTGTACATGACATACCTACACCCTGTCATTGTGACCTACTTGAGCGGCGTCTCGCTATACTTCCAATTGATTGGTGTGAAGACGTGTATTCGTCTGATGTCACTGTGATGTCACTTCGTCAGATTTCCTTCTATTGCAGCTTGAATTAATTTAGTCGTTGTCACTCTAATCATATTGTTTATTTATCTATTGAAAATTATTTTTATTTCAGCAACATACTGTATCTTAAAAATCTAATTTCACACTAAAAAATCACAATCAATAACCGAAAGAAAGAATAGGCTGTAGCACATGGCTTATTTTTGCCTAGCCTATAATGTGTACGTGTAGTGTTTTATGAAATACACTGCTGCAGCGATTTCTAAGTCTCAGGTGCCACTGATCATTCGTCCTTTTTTTTTAGAAAATAATTTTAAAGTATCAGAGTTCTTTTCCAACAAACTCTTTCTAAAATCGCCTTCCCAAAATATAAATTCAACATAGGGCTGGGCGATATATCGATATAAAGGATATATCGATATATTTTTAAATATGATATGGAATTGGACCATTTCGCATATATCGATATAGTTAAATTTTTTTTCTTACTTTATATATACATTCTGCCCTTACTAGGGTTTGTCATATTTAGTTCTTTATAAGTATATTTATTTTGGAAAAAATTGGCCTATTTTATTTCATAGGCTATTTTTTATTCAAGGTATTTTTTTATTTAAATGTGCAAATTATGGAGATTTGATTTTTTTTTTTTTTAAACGGTACTCTTGTTATACAGTATCTATGTTCACTTAAATAAACAGTTTCAATAAAACTACTTGTGGCATGTCATATTTGGCTTTGACTTTGACTGAACATTTGTTCTCACTTTGCCATAAAAATATCGGGATATATATTGTATATTGATATTCAGCCTAAATATATCGGGAGATGACTTTTCGTACATATTGCCCAGCCTTTTGTCAACATTTTGTCTCTTTCTCTCCTCATGTGCTGCTGCGGTTTGTTGGTTTGTTGTTCCTTTTTATGGTTCAGGTAGCCTGCCAGAACATTCTGTAATTGGTACAAAAGTCTGAAGCACTCAAAAAAATACCAGAAAAGAACCAAGTCATGGTTCAATTTCAAGTTTCAGCTGTTGGGTCCAGACTGTGGTCCAGTAAATGTGGTTCAAAAGACTGAAAGTGAAAAAATCTTCTCATCTTGACATTCAATACACACCTCTGATGTTCAAAACTTTTCTTTTCAGTATGACATGCAAAGATTTCTCATAACAAAAGTTTTAATGATGGAGAGAAATGAAAGTCTGAACAGCACAAATCAATTCTGCCAACAAGAGTTCAGCCAACCATAACTGCACCAATGAGAAGTAATGAAGTATTTCCGGACTTTTTGTCTCTGTGTCTGTCTGAACTCACCTAATGGTTACCACAATTTCAAACTATTTAAACACAAAATGACTTTGTTGTAGAAACTCCAAGCTCTGCATCGGATTTATTCCTCCCAAAAGCCAAGTGAACATTGCTGCAGTACATCAAAGGTAGACAGAGCTTTTTAATGCTGACAACATATTGCATGTACAAACAAAAATAATGATGCCAGAATACATTATATACACCAGGGGAAATAAAATTAAAACCATTAGCACATGTAAATCGTTCTCTCATTAAAATGACGTTTTGATAGCTGAACAGAAGTCTTAACACTGACAACAGAAGTCCTCATTAAATTGTCCGCTGACCTGTTTCAATATTTTCTAAGATTTTTGAAACAGAATAAATAACAAGTTCCATTGAATGAAAGCAGAAGGCGGGGTCACAGGCTACTAGATTCAGCAATAATGACTCGTTTTCATGGAATCATTAAGTGTGAGTGTGTGTGTGTCTACCTGAACTTTGGTGGCCTTGGCTATACTGCCGAATAAGACTCTCTAATTAATGTTGCTCCAGTCATCACAACACACACACACACACACACACACACACACACACACACACACACACACACACACAAACATTCAGTAATACTAGTCTTAAGTGAGTGTGTGCAGGTCAGGTGATCAAGTGCCTGCAGCAGAGGAGAACACATTAGTTTGCTTCAAATGAGAGCGAAATGGATTTTTCTTTCATGCAGTTTATACAATCTCATCTTCTGTATGTTTGTGTTCTCACAAAACTAATTTGAACTGTGAACTGTGTCAAGCATAATGGACTCAAAAACTCATCCACCTCATTGCCTTGAAGGGGAGGTGTAACAATATACTGGGCACAGAAACATGACCGTAAGAGCCACAGAGTTAGAAATGGATCATGTAAATCTAATCAGTTATGACTGAAGTGGAGATGCAATTAATGCCCTAGGGGCTAATTAAAGATCACTGTCAGCGGTCTGAGCTGCTGCCTGAAAATGCTGATTTTCCAAAAGAAAAGCCTAGAAAATAATCAATCAGTCAATAAAATTAGCTGATCTTGGGATGCTGCATTTAAATCAGGATTTGTCTGCCAAGTTCAGACATTTGCTTTTTATCTTGATTTCTAATTCAGATTTATTGGTTTTTCATTTTATTTAATTTTTTTTTTGTCCCACAAAAGTTGGGATGTTTGGGCTTCTACATGAACATGTTTACGTACTTTAATGTAAAAAAAAAAAAACAACCTGATTTATTTTGTCATACTCCCCCATTGCATCTCCCACACTTCTATCAAACATTCTGTCGCTTAAATGGCACTTCTCAGATGCACAAATCAGGAGAAAACTAACTTTGTTCAAGACACATAGTGTTAGTGTTAGCGTTAGCGTTAGCCAAACTGTGTCAATTTTAAGCTAATGGCAAAAAACGTTTTTGAACTAATGTTCGTAATGCTAAATGGCACTGATAGTAAATAATAACTTTAGCAAAGAAAACGTAAATTCACTATGCTTGACATTCAGAACACAACATACATTTCATACCAGCTAATGCGCCATCTTTTGTAATACAGTAGGCTCAGCTATCTTTGATGCGGCCAAGGTAATGACAGTATCGCAGTATAACAGTAAAAATTTACCTGTAATAGCTTCTAAACCAAAAACTACACAGTCAAACACTTCCCACGTCCAGCAGGAATGTGATCCAAAATTGGGGAGAAATAGCAACATCAACAACCAAGAGTAAAGGTTTCTCTGTTAGCATGTAGCAGCGTATTACACAGGATTAGGCGATAAGGGGAAAAAAAAAAATCTAGATTATTTTTTTAATATAACGACAATAACGACAATAAACTGTACTGTTAAAATTCTTCTTGCTTACCAGGACATTTTTCAGAACAACAGCTCTTGTTTATTTTCTTTTAACTTAAGCATTCAAGAGACTCCCAGTTAAACTTCAATGTAGAGAAATTAAATGGGTAAACATCAGTTTGTTTTCTTTTTGAGATATGATAAAAATACTCGACAATGTAAAATTGCATATTGTCAAAGCAACGTTAACGATATTATCAAAGACGATATATATCGCCCACCTCTCTCTCTCTCTCTCTCTCTCTCTATATATATATATATTGCATTAATGTGCCTGGAGTAGATGACCATATATGGAAACATGGCTTAAACTGACGTCAGCTTGAGAAGAAAAAGCTGTTACAAACGGAAACGGAGCATTCATAATGTTTGGAACGCTGAGGTTTTGGCTAGCAGGAATTACTATTATATACTTTCACCATTATTTGAAACTTTTGAAACGTTTTACATGAAAATCTAACACTGTAATATCATGTATATGACAGTAAATAAGGAAAAGCACAATATATTAACAGTTAAATGAGAATATATTGATATCACAGTCATGTCTGTACAGTGAATATAAAGCTACAGCTAGTAGCAGTTTAGCTCAGCTTAACATAAAGCCTGGAAACAAAGAAACAGCCTCGGCTGACTCAGTTGTTTTTCGGATGAAACAAAAATGACTTTTCGAGGTGACAGAGCCAGGCTGAATAATGAGTAGTCTGTATTGTTACACCTTTGTTGCAGCAGACATCAGTTTTAATAAATCACTGTGGCCTAGTGGGATTGATTGATATTTGTAATATGGAGCAGAACTGAGAGAGATGAATAGGGACGTGGAGAAGCGGTCACTCTCAGCGATGCTCCTCTTCTGTCTTTAATGGAATATAAATCTAATTCAGCCCACCAAAAGCAGTCAATGAGTTATTGAATAGGTTAACGCTCACTTGCCCTGCGACGGGTACAAATCACACAGCTGGTAATCACAGGATGATGGGCTGCTGTAGCACTTGTATACACACTGACACACTGTACATTTAGAAACCGCACACCACATCCGTGCAGGCCTCTGTGTTACGTTTCCACTCGCCTGCCGCTGACGTTTTGATGAATGGCCCGGCTAACAGTAGATGACAGGACGGAGACCTGCTGCATCTCTTCATCAGCGGGGACTCTGATGTTTGAAGTGGCTTTGCTTTTGTTTACGGCTTCCTGAGAAGCCTGAAGGGACGGAAGTCTTGGGCGGAGTCGGCGACAGGATTGAAGAATTCACAAATCAAACTAATTTTCTCTCCGTTAGTTCTTACTGTCTTTCCCCTCTCACGCACTAACACCACTCTAAAAACACACAACGTTTATCTTTGAATGCTCCTCAGGGAAGACATTGATTGTAGTGGGTGACACAGACCATTGCTTTGTTTGCATGTGTGAAAACGGTCTTCAGAACTGCAAATATCTAAGCTGTCTTTCTCATCTTTCTGCTCCAGCAAGGACCGTACCTAAAAGGAGCGCTCCATTGATTTACTATTGCACCTACACAAGGCTGGGAGACTTGTGAGAATCACATAGAAATAAATAGATAAAAATAATCAAAAACCAGTGCAGCAGAGGCTGTCGCTTATAATTAATGAATCTCAATTGTACTGCACCATACAGGTTTGGTGTTAAAGTGCCATGGGTCGAGCTCACAGGAGCCAACACTCCCCATAACTAAGTCAGGCCGCCATTGTAAATAAGAATTTGTTCTTAATGACCTGCCTGGTTAAATAAAGGTGAATGAATAACTCAACTTGATAGGTAAACTTTCTGCCCCCAGTTTGTATAAAAAGCTGTCTGTTATGAATTAATTTCTCTAGGCCCAATCCGAGATCACCCTGATGACATCACTATGTCCAACTCGTTCTTATAGAGCAATTATTTGTATAGAAACATTGAAAATGAGCATGCTGTTAGCAAAAAAAAAAAGACCATCATCACTGTGATCGTGAAGAAAACTATCTAGCAAAAAAAACAGCTTTCTCACAAGACTTTTTTTTTCTGTTGAAATGCTGTCTTGATTTTACAACAACTTGTCACTCAGGGTTAGGCAAGTATAAAAAATAATGTTATTATGAAAACGTGTAAAATATAATGTAATGTATATGTATAAAGGTGATTTTTATTAGTACCTTTTCGGTTAAAGACAGATTACAACTCTTTCTGTGAATAAAGTTTTCTTTTGTATTTTAGCTTATTTCTGGTTCCTTCTGCCGACGTGCATGCACAATCATGTTTGACGCTAGAGTGACCTGTTCTTATAAGGTGTCTATTCTTTCGTAACATACGGACGCTTGGTCAGGACTTCTTCGTGTCATTTTTTTTACACATTTGGTAGCCCATTGAAATGCGTCAAACTATGACTTTCCACTATGGTCACGGTTTAAAATGTTGAATTGTTGTGAGGAAAAGATCATGGTTTGGGTTCAAATAAATCCATCTGCTACCTTAACTCAGTTACGTAGCCTACACAAATAAATAAGTCAACATAGACTTTTCACATGAGACAGTTTTGTTTTTCTTTTACCTATCCATCCAGACGGTCCTCCACTTTACACAGACTTTGTGGCTCTTTATACTCTGTCACCTGTCTTTACGAGCACCTGCTCTCAGTGTCTTATTTTGCAGCGCATCGGTTTAGTTTGGAAGTAAAAGCCCAGTGCATCGTACTAAAGTGTGGCTTGAGTGTCCATATCAGAACAATTTACTATGTTATCATCAGGGTTATTTTCTCAGGCTGGACAAACCAGAACCACAGTGTTCCTCGAGACTAGTTCACTGATCTTCATTTGAGGTGTAAGACTGCAAGACTGCAAAAAAAGAAAGAAAGAAAGCTGATTTTGACTTCTAACACAACTTCTGTTGATTACATGAATTAACCTGGGAATTGAATCTTCCAGATGGATTGTAGAACTAGTCTGGTATCACTTTACTTCTCTCTCTTCTCAATAATCGCCTGACATCAGTCTCACCTCAGGCTTTGTACCTCTTTTGAATCCTACAATTTTGCAAAGAGGTGGTTAGCTTTTATTAAAGACTTTCCGATATTAGTTTCAGAAATATAGTCTCTTTGCTGCTTAAAAATGGAGCAGCCAGCCGCAAAACCCTTTGAAATGAGAACTTCCTTTCCCACTGGGTGATCTTAAAATAACGATACCTCACGTTTTCACTGATGTTTTTAACTTTGAATAATGTAGCAGAGTGCAGCATTCTTTTGTGTTCTCCTTCCTTTACTGTATATATTGCTGGCTGCCTGTTGGAAAGTGGATTATTGTGTTTTCATGTCTCTCCTGGAAAACAGACCTTGTTCCGTCTGAGACGCCGAGATTAAATAAGAGACAAATGATAAAAAAAAAGATTATTAAATATAGATTGCAGGAGATTGCAACAAGGTGGGGAGTTTAAAAAAAAGTGCCCTTGTCATTCCTCCTTAGCTTTCTGCAAAACAAAGTTAAAGCTTCTATTTGAGTGTCCTCACGTCCCATAGCTTCTGGTCATTTTTTGTCTGTCTTTGCCCATCTCCTCTCCCCCGTATGGCCGGGATACGCTGAGGGACAACGAGAGCGGACGTTGGCCGTGACCGCGGGCCTTAAATATCCACATGACATGAGAGTCAGCTCTAATGAAACACCAGACAGATGTCTTCATAAACTCTCGCTCATCGCGGCTGCACACAGGCAGCCTCACCCTGAGAGACGAGGGTGACTTTGAGCTGTGACGGATGTCCCAGGTGTGTGAATGTGTGTATGTCTGTGTGTGTCTTTGTAAGCCTAATGATGATCAGAGTGACAGCTACTTGTCTATCCCATGCTGAGGGGTACGAAGGGTGACAGCTCCTTAATATCCCTGTTCATTAGAGAACACACCAGGAGTGACTGTATACAGTCAAGGAGAGGAAACCGAGCTGCTGCTGCATGGCACACACACACACACACACACACACACACACACACACACGGAGTGAACAGTCCATAAAGCCTATCATCATTTAATGAACATTCTCCTCATCTCTGACATCAGAAAGACAGGATCACTCCTCCCACACCTCCTCCAGGCCTGCTGCCATCACTCCCTCCTAACTCCCCCTCTGGGTCTCTTCTTGAGCTTTTTGTCCGCACACTTCCCGAAACTGGGCAAAGTCCAGCTCGCTACTTTCAAGGCAGTGAATTTCTGAGTGGATTTATAGATGTGGAAATATTGCTGGGAGCGTGAGATGTAGTGTGGAGATCATAGTTTAGTATGACGAAGAGATCATGCTTTTGTCTGTTTTCCCTTTTGCCTTTTTCCCTGCAATAACCTATCAACATTTGATCAGTTTTGGGGTATCTTGATATAAAAAAGCATATTAATCCAAGGTGTAAATGCATGCAGAACTCAATGTGCAGGACGTCCCATATTTACATAATCAGCATATTAAAATCTGATCACAATGTGGGCAGAATTGAGTTGACAAGAACAGTATGAGGTGTAAATACAAAGGCCTGTGATCAGATATCATTATGTAAATATGGTTACAGATTGTACCAGTGAGAATGGGTGAAGGCAGGGATAAATTACCCCACTGGGAGGCTCAAGGGTAGGATTCCTATCTCTTTGCATTGTGGATTATATACTATTAAAATAATTGAGCATTAAGAGCTTACAGCAGGGCGACACATGACCTCTTCATTAAAGATTACACCTAAAGATGAGGTGAAAATGCAGAACTCTCATTATGTCCCAATCATTTCAGGGATAGTGACAGCGAATTGGTCATTAGAGTGAAATGAACCCAGAGGGTGCTGCAGAAATCTTGAATCACCCTGAAGGGGTCCATTTAATAGTAAAGACCCACTCACTGTACATTATATCCCCCTTATTACACGGATACTTACAAAATAAATGAATAATTTGACACAAAATACTGACTTCAACACAATTGTATTGTTTTAAAACTGATTTTAATGCCTCACCTTTAGAAAAATAGTACATTAGATTCTACAGTTATAGCAACGTAAACTGTGTAGATTATTTGAATATATGAATAAAATGACCACTGTCAGAGTCTGCTGACATTTTCTTTTTGATTAACAAACGCTGAAGTAGACCCTACTGTGTTCTGTTTTCCGGCATGTCTGTCTTATTTAATTTGTCAATTTCTTGGTTATCTGGCTCTTTGTCTTCTAACCTCTCCTCTGCTCTCTTTTCTCTATGAAGGGGAGTTCTGCCAATAACCATATAAAGAAAGTTTTGTGCTCCTTAAATATATTAAAATGAATAGTAGAAAAATCTCAGATGTTTTTTTCTGATTGTAAATCTACCGTACTTATTCTTGCCGGTTATTTATAGGATTGGCTGTGGTCCTCTAGAGTGTATGATCAAAACTGCAACCAGAGCAATGTTCTGGTTATTCATAGCAACAGCCTGCTCTTCAGAAATAAGAATATGAACACAGCGAAGGGTAGAACAACATAATTGACCAATCAGAGTCAAGTATTCAACAAAGCTGTAATAATGTCCTTTAGTGGTGTATAATCAGTTAAAAATGAGGCTATTCAGTTTAAAATAGGCTACAGTTGAATAAAAAGTACACGTGTACATAAAATGAATGTTGCTTAAGCTTACTGGGACACATGAACAGAACAGAACAGAGCCATAGGGCGCAACAGGAATGAGTTCTTATACTAGGAAGTAAGTTAGCATGTTAGTGCTCTGGGCTCTATCGAGGATTTTGAATGGGTTGGTGGTCAGATGCCTGAAATAAGGTCTGCGGTTAACAGCGTTTTGTTGTACAACATAAAATTTGTTAGTATGAAGTGAAGTTTTAACATTTATTTCGGCGGCTGCTAACAAGTAGCTAAATGACACTACAGTGGTTGTTGGGAACATTAACGTCATCATGCCGGACACGAATGGGAACTCTCTCACTAGTCCACCTCACAGCCTCTAGTTGTGTTTTTCAGTGCTCTTCTAAACTTTTGTAGATTGTAGATTTGGTGAATAAGCATCTTTTGCAGGCTAAGCTGTTGCTAGCTTGTCAAAACTGCTGGTTAGCTTGTCGGAGAGCGTCTGAAGCATAACAATAGTGACGTTGAAGTCATGTGACCGTGGTGCAGTTCACTACAGCATAACGTCAGCTTTTTCCTTCTGTCGGCTACATTAACATTTCAAACATCATTAAAGTGGTGTTCATTTGTGAAGATTAACCTGTTGGACAATACACGTAAGCATCAGAAACATGTGTTTGCAATGATCCAAAATCTAATGCAAAAATCCCATAGGGGAATTCTCAATAGACCCCATGGTGAAGCTAACTTCCGGGTTAGACTACAAAAATACATCATTCAGTTTTCTCTGTCATCTGTGATTTTCCTACTTTGATAAGTCTGCTGTAAAAAGTTCAATGTGATTGTGTTTTTGGAAAAGTTGTCTTAGTCCTGTCTCCACTATGGACATGAGTTTATTTTTGGATGTACAGTCTGAGTGCACGTGTTCGACTGCACTACACTTGTGACCCCCGTCAGCTGCAACAGTCTGATTCAGTGTGACACCTGAGTAGACAGCAGCTTTGCTTTGAGACTGAGAGACCATGAAAGCTAGCAGGGTGGTGCTCCAGCCTCCATCCGCCCCTGTGGGCAGATATTACTGATTTGTCCCACCTTATTACAGCACTGCAATTCTTAGAAGTGCATTTCTCAGAGTCAGGGTGGACTCCAACTCACCGGGATGCTAATGAGTCAGTCTGTAGACCTGTGAACTGTATAACCATCTTCCACTGGTATTATAGGAGCAGGAACAAGCTTTGCTATTTAAATCCCTCTGGGGTCACTGTGCAGCGACTCATTCGCTAAGAGTAAGTAAACAGTCAGTTTGTTTGAGAGGTGCAATAACCAGCAGGTGGGGTGGATATCATGCGTTTAATGGAACACTTTAGAAGTGGGGAAGACATAAAACTTGCTGCAACCTTAATGGCTGCAAAGCGTGAGGCCACGTGGGAATTTGCGACTGTAAATTAGCGGCGGGTTGATTATGCGGCGGGAGCTAACGACAGCACGGGGGGAATTACAAATGCTCACCCCGCTTGTTTCCCTCACTAACATGTTCGTCAGAGCTTGTGTGATCTGCTGAGCTCGAAGGGGGTTAGCGCACATTCAGCTGGCAGGGACGCTAGCTCCCCCTCATCCATAGTTAATGTGCCATGATAGAGCCATCAGGATTTTGTGCTGATCGGGAGTTTGCCCTTGCATGTGTCAGAGGAGACCTTGGCACGTGGCGTCGTCCTTGTGGTTACACAGATGTACTTATATGCAGAAGTTTGGAGCATCACAGTACGACACAAACACAAGTGTCTCATTTATGAGCTGAAACATCTGGTGAATAATACAAGTGCTCACTGTAACGCTGTGTCATGCTTTATAATGGCCCATAATGCCTTTTTCATTAGAGCCCACCAACTGTTTCACACCATCTCTTTTCCATATAACTGCTTAAAATGTTACGTAAACCACAAAACTCCTCTATGGATATCCTCTTTTCTTCTTCTTCTATGTCCTGCCATTTCTTTCATACAAGGATCTGTATTCACCGCCTCTTTATCTGAGAAAATCCACCTCACAGGTTCCATCCTCCATTCACTTTTTCTCTCAACGCCTGTTTCTTTAACTATAATGGACACTTGCTGCTAAACCTCCTCCTCACACACACACGCCCGCACCCTCTATCCGTTTTTGTCTCTCTTTCTTTTTCATCTTTGTCTGTCTCTCCAGCGCTCCTCACTATATTTCTGTACAACTACTACACCCGGTGCTTCTTGGCAGCTCCTCTATAGCCGGCTGTGTAGAGCTCTCTGCCTGTAACTGACACTTCAATGGGAATCTGGGAGGAAACAGTGGGAGAAGAGGGGAGACAGTCGCCTCACTGTGACTCACTTGTGAACTATTGTGCTGTTGATTAGCCTAATGCTACTTACCCAGTAGCTGCTGATCAGCTGTTTTGCAATGTAGGCAGATGTGCAGTTTAACCCCTTAATCAATCAAATCAATCAATCAAATTATTTTATTCATCCCAGAGGGGAAATTCAGTTAGTCTGGTAGAATCGTTTGAAGAATTTTTACTTTAATGTCCTCACAAAGAAAAACAATCAATTGAAGAAACTTGTGTTTGCATTTTTATTTCCTTAAGGCAAACATAATAACAATTGTTGTTGTTTTATGTTTTTAGCTGAGCCCACGGGTTGTTTTTTTAAAATATAGGACTGGGGGGAAAGAAATCTACCTGGTTAAATAAAGGATATATATATTTATATATATACTACATACTGTTATAAAATGTATTTTTTTTTACCTTGAAATAAGTAGAAGTACCACCATTAGTATTATTTTCACATATTAATTTTAGATATTTACTATAACAGTTCTTTGAGAACATCTCAAAAATTATGGAAAATAATGCTGAAATATAAAAATAATTAAAAAATATAAAGTTAAATAACATTACACATAATAATAGCAACAGTGAAAGTTCACACATTTTTCTATTTAATAATAATAATAATAATAATAATAATAATAATAATAATAATTATTATTATTATTATATTTGCATCACTAGCACTACGTTTATCACTCAAGGACAGCCATTTGGTCTAGCATGTTTTTGAACACACTTATAAAATAAAAAAATAATTAATTAATTAATTTTATAAATTTAATGTAATTAATGAAATTAAATGTATCATATTAACTACAATTAATGTTAAGAATTTGTTCGGATTTTTTTAATTTCTTCACAAACAAAACAAAATGTTTTGACCCGTATTTGACTTTGTTTTTGTTCTATCAGGTTCCATTACTCTGTTCAGTAAATCCTTTGAAATTATAATATACGAAAGAAAAAATGCCTATTGTATCACAAAGAGACACTCCATGTCGTGAGTGAGTGAGTATTTGTTACAAACATCTTCTAAGGAGGTGAACTTAAAAGGCATACTACACAGCAAGATCTAGTGGATTTTTTAGCACATACAGTTTATGTATATGTATAACATATACGTACATAAACTGAATAGTAGAGATGGCTCTATCTGGTTAACTTCAATATATATATATATATATTTAAAGATGCAGTGAATCAAAATGTGCTCCACCAAACAGTCTAGCAGAACATTTTTAGGGTTAAAATAGACTTCTTTTGTCCACCTATTTATGAATTTAGGACGTCTTCCTTTAACGGTCACAGAGTGCTCAAAAAGGTACTCTGTGACTGTGTGTGTGTGTGTGTTTTCTGCATGTCAGCATGTCATACAGCCTGTGTGTTCTCTGTGGTGCGTTCAGCCACTGTACACAGCAGCCCGGCACTGTCAAATAATCACACTTAAGGGCCTTTTTGTCCCTTTGTAGAGAAATTAGTTATTTACTCATAGGAAATGAATTTTCCATCCCCGCTGGCCACAAGAACGGTGAGGTGGGTAGGCTGGGATTGCAAAACAGAATCTTTCTCCCTCTCTTTCCATCAGATGGACACAAACACACACACACACACACACACACACACACACACACACACACACACACACACACACACACACACACACACACTCCTCTAATTAAATGTCAAAAGGCAGAGTATGAAAATCAATGCAGCATTGTGTGCAAAGAGAATGCATGCCAGCTAATTCAAAAAGGCAAAGGAGTGCCGTGAGGCTGAATATTTGACAAGCCCACTGCTAATGAAATCTCAAATCAGCTGGGATCAGTTGGCTGATAACGCTAAAGGAGCCCACAACTTGATATAAAGCTATGAATATGGTATTAGAGCTCAATACATAACTGTCCTCTTTTCTCTGTCTTTCACTCAAGACTTCACTCTCTCTCTCTCTCTCTCTCTCTCTCTCTCTCTCTCCCTCTCTCTCTCTCTATGTGGACTCGAGCACAGCTGGTAAAGTAACGGCTACAGTAGCAGCCTCGGAGGATTGGTGTCACAGGCAGGTGGAGGGGGAGAACGTGAATGATACTCTGTCTCTGATTCATACATGTTTCACATTATCCTTTTTTTGTCACAAGCGTTCTCTCCGTCTCTATGGGTTTGTCTTTCTCCCTAACACTAGCACTCTCACTCCCTTTTGCACGCATACATTTGCTTTCTCTCGATCTATCTGTGTCGCTCTCGAGCAAGTATTCCCAGAATAGGAACACATGCTGTGTGAGTGACTGCTGGCTGCTGACAGAGGATTCAGCCCCCCCAAAAAACAGATGTGCTGCTCCAGGCACAAAAATTGATCATGGGAAAATTACGCTAAAAAGCACAGACACTTATGTTCAACATATATAGGCGTGTGTCACAACTTCCTGAACACGAGACAAAACTTTCAGTAAAGGGAGATAAATAAGTAGAAGTGTGTGTGTGTGTGTGTGTGTGTGTGTGTGAAGGTGGTGCAGGTAAACTCTTAAATTCCCACCTGTGCTGCAGACTGCTCAAATGTAAAACACACCATCTGGGCCACCACAAAACCCCCCACAGGATTTGACTGCCTGGTGGCAAATAAAAACAGTATTTTTATGCTCTGCTGGGCTGCTGAGGAGAACAGGAGGTGGAAACCATGGGACTTAAATCATGTGTACACTAATATCTTTTTTTTAATCTTTTTTCCTTAAGTTAAGAAAAATGATGTCAGAACCACTCCTGACCATGCATACAAACACCCCCCCACTTGTAAAAAGGTCTTATTTAATTACGGACACATAAACCAACTCTACTGTCAACCATCTCCTCAAAGCCGTCAGACTCCTTTAACAAAAACATAATTTTAGCGTGCAGAACACAGAAGTTGCGACTTTGTGTGACTTTGGTGAAGCCGAACAAGCTGATTAAAACACCAAAGTCACACTATAACACAAAAACAATTACTGATCAAGGCAGCTGCAACTCCTGTTGTCCACAAGGGAAAACTAGTGTTTTTTTCAAAGAATCAAGAAAAGATCAAGAAAATACTAAATATATTTTTATATTCAAATCATAATTTAGCGTACTCTTAAAGGGACAGTACACCCCTAAATCACAAATACATATTTTACCTGTTCCCTGAAACTATACTAGAGAAAATCCGAACTATCCCTTTGAAACAAATGCAACAATTAAGATTAATTCATTATCCTCAACCGCTTATCCGCACTCGGGTCGCTGGACAACAAGTAGGGGCAATTTAAAATCAATCTAATTTCATATCTATGAATTGTGCAGGCTAAATCATGTTTTTTCCCTCTCTCCATACGGTATCTTTACAGTTTTTATATATCTCATGAGCTCAGATTAGCTGCACTTCATTTTAAATGACAGCAATTTTTCAGCTGGGAAACAATAAGAGTGTGACAGTTTTCCATTATTCAGCATTTAAACCAAACCATGTTAGTGCATAATAACAGATTGTTTACATGAAACAGGGACACAATCTAATGGTTGTAGAACACAATGGAAAATACAATAACGCCAGTATCGACACAGGAACACACATACAATGAGACTTGTGTCGATAAATCTTTCTATTCTATTTCTATTCTATTTCTCTCCACAACAAACAACTGTACATTAGTGCTGCTTTTCTTTATGTAAATGTGCCTGTACATGCAGTCTTACACACGCTTTGATATATGAGGCCTCAAGGCTTTTTAAAAGAAAAACAGGACACACACTCACGTACACACACAAATGAGTCTGTGACGCAGAATACCCCACAAACCCCTTCATGGCATTGATTCCCTCCAAAGGGCAGCTGAGACCCCCCTCCACCTGCACACATTCAGACCTGACACTGGACAGACTGCATCAGCAAGCTGCCGCTGCCACGTCAGTCTTTTGGCATTGCCTTCTCCTTCTCCCACAGGCCCGGTGTCCAGATGATAGCACCAATCTGTCCTCTAACGCCTGCTTCAGTCCTTTTCCGGCCAAAAATAAAAAGAGCCGCGGCTACATCGTTAAAGAAACACTTCCAAGTACTTTAAAAACATTTTTTTCAGGAGGAAAAAGATTCAAATCTAATTGATTCCCTTTTGTGTTTCTATCTCCTGCTGCTTGGTCTTAATCTTAGTGTCGCCACCAGATCTGAAAGCTTAAAAACATATGAGTCTTCGCTATCAACCACAAGGCCATCACTCGATTCATCTGTGTCTCGCTAAGCCATTGGCGAGCTCTCAAAGAGGAACTCAAGGAGGCTTTTTGAAGTGAAGAAGGCTGACGAGGTGCCAGGGGAAAGAGCAGCAGCAGGAGTATGTTGTTACAAACACTCAGCCGTGCTGGCACTTATTTAAGAGGACTTTGACAAGGAGGACATTATAGAAATGGACTCTCATCTCAGTTCTTTTATTTCAGTGTGTCAGGTGACAATTAAAACGTGACAGGGTGAGGGAGAGAGAAAGGAAGATTATCTGGGCGGCTTTGACACAGGAACAACAGCAAGGCTATGGCAAGGATGGACCTCTTCTTTTCTTTTTTGTCTTCCAGCCCCAGTTTGGTGTTCCAGAAATACACCTGCTCTGTCAAGCCAGGTATATAAATTAGTTCTGGCTTCATTTTTTGTATTCTAAAGCCCGTCTTGTACACACACCTGCACACCAAAAAAACCCTGTGTGCCTGGTGTCCAAAAGCAAACTAAACAAAAAAACTAATTCAAGTGTGAAGAAAGATAAGAAAAACTTAATTAAGGACATATCTGAGTATTAAACTGAAGGTACAGTATATCCCTTTATCATATGTTACACCTTATTCATCTAGAGGCCAAATATGTTAAGTTGCATCTTTGAGAACTGATATTCTTCCTCTGGTTTTTAAGGTTGAATAAAAGACATTCAGACTGTGTTAGCTGTGTGATTTGTGAGGAGTGGAAAATGACTCAGAGTGTCCATTTCTCATGAAATGACTCGACAAAACCCTGACACATTCTGGGGAACAGATGCTCAACAATTTGATTGATTGTTCAATTTTTGCGTCTTTTAGTTTGCTCACTTGGTTTAAAAAGCATTGAAAAGAAGCCAAGATGAACTGTCTGTATTTTGTTAGCAATTTATGATTTTTCTTGCAGACAAGAAGGTCAGAAAATCTGATTCAAATGTGACTGAAACTTTTTTCTAGCAATGTTTCAAAATGCAGCACTTTGAATGTGACTGATATGATTGTGTCTAGTCCATTTTCAGGACAAAATAATAAAAACTGACTCCATTCATTATTTTTATATTAAAAAAAAAAAAAACTTTTAAAAAAGGTGCACTGATAGTGTGTAAAGTGGTAACAAAGAGCTGTCTTTTCTTTCTAATTAAAACTAGTAAAGTGGACTCAGTAGAGTTCTTTAAATTTAATTTTCATATGTTGTCTGTATCTGTTCTGTACACACGACATGAATTGCATGTCTTTTGGTCCTGGGAGGGGTTCCCTCTTTTGTTTCTCTCTCTGAGGCTCCTTCCATTGTTTCCCTGTTAAGTATTTTTGTTGTTGTTGGAGCTTTTCCTTATACAATGTTTATGTGAAAGGACAGAGGTAGCCTTGTTGAAAAGAACTTCTTCGAGCACTTGTTTCAAATCTTATCAGCCTCGTACATGAGTTAGAAAGTGGCTGCTCCACCAACTAGTATGTGCAGAAGGTTGTTTTCAGCCCATTAAATGGCCAGTTGTAGTTTTGTTAGGTTTAGGTGCTAAAACTTCATGGTTAGGTTTACGAAAAAGATCATAGTTTAGATTGTGTTAATGTGCACACGTTAGGGAGGATATAAAAATCTACTTTTCCTTGCACTGTACTTGTTTCACACAGGACACAACACCCATCTCCTCTGTGAGGTCCTGCTTTCTAGGAGTCATTGACCACCCCACAGACTTTCCTGCTCTTTATACTGTTGTGATTACTACACCCATAGGAGGTTGGAGATTATCAATAAACATTAACAGTGAAAGTCATTTAATGGGCTGATAACAGCCTTCTGCACCTGCTAGTAGGTGGAGCAGGTCCCTTCTAATCCATATCTGTGAGGCTGATGATCACTGAAAACAGCCATTCAATAGTGTGATAGCATTTGAACAGCCAATAAAGAGAAGAGTGAGAAGCTAATAATGGTTTAAAACAGTCAGCAAAGTATGTTTTTCAAATATTGTCTCTGAGCATAAAATCATAAATGTGCACAAAAATTTGGCTGCTATGCCCAATAATATGCACGATTACTTGGGGACAGACAGACTTACTGTGTGTGTCCACAGCAGCCTGGAAACCTAAGTGTTATGGCAACTTTCCAATGTGTATATATGTTCTCTAGAAAAATAATCTGGTGAGAATAGCACTGCAAGATAAAGTCACGAAACACACTGGAGTTCTAGCATTGTTTCATGCAGTTGCAACATAATGAGGTGTTTCCCCGCCAAACCCCCCGAATCTGATGCAACATATTTGTAAGAAGAAAGTGTCGTGATTTTGTGCTTCACTGTGATAAGCTCCTGGAAACAAAGTGCAGTAGACTACTTAAAAAAAAAGAAACTGTAAACAAGATTACTAACAGCTAATAATTACAAACGGCTAATTGTGCGCACACAATTCACTACAGGGAAACTAATGAACAGATAATAACATACAAGTCTGCTTCCCCCCACGTCTCATACACACACACACACACACACACACACAGAGAGAGAGAGAGAGAGACCATCCTTTCTTATTAAAGTGCCAATTCAAATGGAATAGTAATGATTCCCTCCAATCAGGAGGCTGCCCCAGATACCCAGCAGGTCTAAAGAACACATTTGAATATAATCAGGGTGGCAGCATTTAAAGGCTTAAAAATGCACCACAAGACGCTGCTGTTATTTCTAATGTGCATGCTAACGATAGCACTGTCTCACCGTAGGACCAGGAACAAGCTGGCTGACTGACTGCATATCCTCAGACATTGATGAGGACAGGTGATGACAGACTTTGTGTTCAATGACGATCGCTGTCAGATGCATGATGCACCCTTTAGTGATGTAAACCCATTGTTGTCAGCATTATAAGTCCTTAGCAACAGACATTATATAAATGAGGCAAAGGTCCATTTAGAGTGTGTGTGAGGGGAAGTGGACAGTTACAGCTGATATTTTTAATGTGTTACGGCATTCCTTTTATTTGGGATTCCTGCTAGATGGGTTTCATTTTTACTATTTATGACGGGACTGAGACAGGACAGGAACAAAGTTAACAGTAGCTGACATGATGATATGTATAATAACAATAAAGCAGTTTTTAAATATTGAGAAATATAGACTCCAGCCCTACAAAAGTGTTAGAAACAGGCATCGACAGTAGCAGCTGGCCCCAACTAGGAAAAGTAAAGGACCCTAAGATTGGGAGGGGATAGGAAAATTTTCTTTTTTGTGTTTTGGGTGGGACAGGAGTTTTTCTTATGGGAGTTGGATGAAACAGGAGTGAAAATCAACTCCTGTGTCATCCGCTAGTGGACATGTCAAACAAACTGCAGACTTTGCAAGGAGAGTTTTTGCAGTAGACGTGTTTCCATTAAAGTTGAAGAGAATTTTGACGTGAAATTTTGAAATTTCGCTTTAAAGAAAATGCAAATTAGGGACGTTTCCATCAACTGTTTTAGAGCGAATATACAAAGCTGCATGAATGTACTTTGGTCAGAAGATGGCAGTGTAATGTGTTGCTGTAGGCTAATCTGTCAGTAAACAGTAGAAGAAGAGATTGAGAAAAATAGAGAAAAAACAACTTTGGCCACCCACAAGAGATAATAGAGAGAAGTCTTTGGGAATTGGATTCAATTGGCCAACTTATAATTGTTCTTTCATGTCAGAGCAGATACAGCTGATCAGACATGTGAGTTAAATGTTCCCTGCATCAGAACTTACAGACAAAAAACACCTGTGAGTGAGAGCAAAAACTTTTATGCCCTTTTTAAAAAAGTTTTACTGAATTTCGGTGTTTCAATCAAGCTTTTCTGATGCAAATCTTCAAACAACGCATCTAAATTTGTTGACTTTATTGTCAACAGTTCACAGGAGAAGAAGTTTTTTTAAGCCCCAAAGTGATTTTGTTTATTCTGAAAAGTCACAATGCATCTTAAGTAGCAGCAACTGACACACAGACCCTGAAACACCCAAAACCGGCTCTAAATGGGGGGAAGAATGTGTTCACAGGTGACAAAACTGTTATCTGTAAACAATAAAATCACAAACCTGAAGGCTGTTTCTTTACAATGAATAATGCACTGTGTTGCTTCTACCAAACAATCCTTAAAGCATAAACAAGTATTAGTGATCTGAGTTTGAGAGACAAACTTATGTGTGTGATAAATAGTGCAGAGAATCTTATGAAACCACATTTATTTTGACTTCTTCTGCATCTCTCTGAAACATTCACTGTGTAAGAAGATGGCCTGAAATCCTCCATTTGTTAAATAAATAAAATACTGGAGCTCACAGAGAATTTATCATCTGGCAGCTGGTTGCCAAAATGCTCCTAGATTTTTTGTTTACAGCATAAAAGATAACCTCTGACTCCTTCTCTAATTATTATAAGCGTGTCTGAAACAAAGAAACAAGCTGGAGTCATTCCACTGTTTGCATCACTGTTCAATTTCTTGATTGATTCATTGATTTCTCCAAACTCAGAACTGTGCGAGACGGAGGGAAATTGCCTGCGAGGATTTATGGTCTCATTAAGATTAATGTGTTAGAGAGTCGATTTACATTTTAAATGGAAACATTAGCTTTCCTTTCCTGACTGTTTATGAGTCACTATAAACACAGACACAGTAAAGACGTCACTGTAGTGTACATTTTATGGTGCCGTGGTGCGCTCCCACTCACTGCTGCCAGTCCACCTCTCCGCTTCGACATCGATTTGGTTTTCTCTTGTGCAGGTGTCTGACTGAGTCTTAAAATAAACTCTGAGACAAAAACATGAATCGACTTGAATTGTGAATCCAAAAGAAACTCAGTAACAACTTCAGCCTGCAAGTTTCTGAATAGGGCACATAAACATTTGGACTCATTGGGTTTTATTGGTTTATCTTTCAACTTCAAAACACATGTAGACAAATCTATTTCTCCTCAAGTAGGGCTGGGCAATAATTCAATATGATAATTTATTGTTTTTTCTATGGAATTGTAGCATAATCAAATCACTTATCGAGATATGATTCACACTTACATAACCTAAACTGATAATAACAGCAATTTGACGATAATCAGAATGATATAAAAGTGTCTATTGTATATATTTTTCCAATTTTTTTTTACAGAATCAGAATTGTTTTTATTGCCAAGAAGGTTTTCACATACAAGGAATTTGCTGTGGTATATTGTGCATAAGGACAAACAAAGTACTTAAGTACTTGCTTTAATCTATATCTATACTTAAGTCAAAAAACTGCAGATTAATTAGAAAATATGAAGAAAAAAAGTAGACATACAAAATATATTTTAAATTTTATATACATATAAATAGTAGAAACAATATTTACAAATATGGAGTTATTTAATTATTTATTATTAAATGAGGGAAGGAGCTGTGCAAACAGGAATGTGCAAGTCACAGTATTAATATTTGCAATGTGCAAGATAAGACCAGGTGCATTATGTTTTTTAGAGAAATGTTGGAAAACCAGAGGCTGAATTACATTACAGCAATATTTGCTATTGACTGTTGATTTACCAGAAAACGTGCTATATGGCGATATATATCATCTAGATATGAAATGACCTATGTCAGAATAGAAGATTTTGGCCCATATCGTCCAGCCCTAACTTTATTAACTTAGGTTTATTTAGTAGCTGTTGTTGAGCTTTTGATTATTTCACTTGATCTCCATCAGAGTGAAGTTTTCTTATCTGTCACAGAGTGGTTCATGGTTATATCATATACATATAGAATTATTTTCTTTGCACTTCTTTGAAGGGATTTTATGCCTAGATTAAATGCAACAAAGGTTGTGGGATCATGACTCATAAGTCATTGTGACGACCCTTCTTAGCATTTAAAGGACTTCGACTTAATTGGAATAAAGTGACTGGTCACTAATTGATTTGCAGCCTTTAAAAGGGCAAACAGACCAATCTTTCAACAGTATTGTTTAGGCATGTAAAAAAACATCCTTACACTTGAGTATCTTATCATGATTTGTGATATGGTATTGATTGTTAAATAGTTTACATGCAAAGATTCATGGCAGTTTTCAGTTTGTATTGTGTTTAAGATCACATTGTTCTGACTAAAAATGGTAGAAACGGATAAAATGTTAATTTTTTACTCAGATTTTATGCATGCAAGTGTTCTTTATACTATTTCAATTTTAATTAAACTTTATGAAAAAATATACTGAATCACAGTCCCTGTATCAATATATGTAAGCCTATCGTATAGCCAGATTCTTGCCCTACTTTTGTGTCTTCATCAGATACAAATTGGACAAAGACGCAAGGTAAACACATATATTAGTCAGGTATATAAATTTCACTGCACATTTGGATGAACACGATTTCAAATCAGGCCTCTTTTTATCTCAGATTTGATCATTTCACATGAGCTAAAGCTCCAGAAAAGCTCATATATGAACATAAAAGCATAGAAAAATAATCAATATTCTTTTCAGGTGCTGCTTAATAATATTGTGAACCTCATACAATCAAAATAGATCAATGTAGGTGCCAGAGATCATCACAGACATCCCACAAGCAATGAATAGAAATGCTATGGGGCTGTGAGTGAGAGAGAGAGAGAGAGAGAGTGTGTGTGTGTGTGTGTGTGTGTGTGTGTGTGTGTGTGTGCAGGAGAGAGAGGAGCAGCCCAGTGATCCATCTACAGTGGGAGGATGGTGAGTGAAACCAGGGAAGCATTTTGATAGCAGGAGTGAAGTGTGGCACTCCATCTCACTGTGTGGTCAAGAAGATGTGATGTTAGCGCTGTAAAAAGCATGATTTATAGATGCACTCTTACAGTATATGTTGGACACACACACACACACACACACACACACACACACACACACACACACACACACACATACACACACACACACACACACACACACACACACACACACACACACAGAGCACGCATCAGTGGCGTTTCCATGGATCTGTGTGAGATACCACTGTCGCTCCTCAGTAATCCAATCATGTGTTTGCCAATGGCCAGCTGCACTTAATTACAGATCAAATGTCTCAAAATGATGAACAAACAATATTCTAATAACATTCACACCCACAGTGACAGACAGTGTTAATGCTGTATACATCTCAGGTGTGTTTATATACAGAATACCTGCCAGAAATCAGATTGAAAGGTCAGTTTTCTCTCACACACACACACACACACACACACACACACACACACACAAACAGTTTGTCACAGGTCATTCAGCCCCACTAATTACATGATAACTGATTGTGTTTGCATCTAGATTTCTCAGATGTGAATTGTTCTCCTCAGATGACAACACGGAAATGCCTCTAGTAGCGAACACAGTCAGCCTTTTCCACCCAAAACACAACAGACTACGCAACGTCTCACAACAATACCCTAAACCCCTGCACAACCCAGCAGCCCCAATGCAACACACCAATATGCCTCACATGCAATCCCTGCCAGGCTCGTGTAATTAAACACTATAATGCCACTCTGTGAGCTGCTGCCGCCGCTTGGAAACGTCCCCTCTTGATTGCACATAAACACAAACTTACCCGCTGTGACTCGAGAGACGCAGAGACAGCTGAGGACGAGCAGGGAAACAAATCTCTCCATCTTTTTAACGCTCGGACGACGTGCGGTCCCATTTACTCTGGGTTTGCTGCTGTGTTAACCCGCCGAACTGCTTGTTGTTTCTGCTCGGCGTTCACGTCAGTACATGCGTATCGTCTCGACTAGGCAAAAAAAAGAAAAAAAAGAAGACAGCGACCGGTGTGGTCGGCGGCGTTTTCAGCACCTCGGACAGCGCTCCAGCAGCAACACCTCGGCTCATTCAACAGCCGCCACTGTCCCCCAGAGCCACCGGATAGTAAGCCATGATCATCTGCTCATATGCGTCGTCGGGTGCTCCAAATGTGCTCCAAAAACCCTCCCCGATCTGCTGCTGCTGCTGCTGCTGGTGCTGGTGATGCTGGAGGTGGTGCTCGGCTGCTGCAGACAGAGTGAAACGTGCTGGCTTTGTATATGAGCGTCTGGACTGGTCCCTGCCTGCCACACTGACTCCTGCGGGCTCCACAGTGAGAGAGAGGGAGGCTGCAGGACAGGCAACACAACCTGGCTACATCTTTCATATAATAAAAGTCACCAAAAGATCATTTAAAGGGGTTTTCCACACTTACATGCTCCTATTTCCATTGTTTTATAACAGCCACTGCCTACTTTGTTCCACATAATTCACAAAACAAAAGGAGAAGCAGTATTAAACAATACCAGAGTAATAATTTTAAGATGTATTCCAAGCTTCCAGAAACACAACAGCTGATCAAATGCAAACTTGTCAAAAAAAAAGCCTTTCATGCTCTACTTTCTCTCTCTCATCCTGCTGCTTCACTTGCCCACATGGTGAGCCAGTACTCTGAATTATTGCTGCCCACTCATCGATTAAATATGCATACAGTGGCCCACGCAAACAGATAAAGTCTCTGCCGCTTTCTCCACTTCAAAAACAAACACGTGCCTCTTGACTTCTCACTCAGTTGACCCCTTTTTCTGCTCACATTGTTTCACAGAGCGAGTATGATGAAGAGAAGTGGATAAAGTGTGTGTACAGTACCTGCTGGTTTCTCTCCCTGCAGCGCGCTGAGGACTTGGAGCTTTTCTGGGATGTGTGACTGTGTGTGTGGGGGGGAGTGTCAGTCCCGAGCCTGGAGACCCGCACTGTCCCCTAGCTGTGTCCCCAAGAAGTGTTTGCTTCACCCCGGCGTGCACCTCGATTCAAAGCCTGCTGCCTCTGACGTGTTTCAGAGGAGCACTGTTGGTGCTGGTGGAGGGCTTATTGTGCTGTTGTTGTTTCTTTTTTTGCATGCTTCACTCTCCTGTAGGCTACTGCTGCTCTCCCCCTTCATCTGTGTGTGTTACGTGTGTGTGTGTGTGTGTGTGTGTGTGTAAATGAGAGAGAGGGGGTTTGTACTGTACCAAACACCTCCACAGTCTGTATTCACAAGCAGCAGAATGCATCCTCATTCTTCACTTGAGTATAAAGCATTTTAAAATCTCTCGCTAGATTCAAATTTACAGTTCAACTCTTTACTCAAACAGAGACTTTTGTCAATCTACTGCTGGAGCAACCACAGCAGAGCTGGATGACACTGTCTGGATGATACTCCCTCGTGTTTGGTGTCATTTAATAATGTACATTTTTACAGACTATTCTGGTACAAAATAAAAGATATGCCCAATTTTGAGTAAAGGAACAACTGTTAATAAAAGGGGTGTTTGCACCATGAAACCTGTTTGCTTCAACCCAAAACTATAACACATTCTCTGTCCAGTCCACTCGGATCGCTTGGCTTCATGCCACGCTGGATTCTCTCCACAACTGAACTTATAGGACAGGAGATAGAGAAGAAAAAACAGCAAAGACTTAATGCAACTTTTTTAGCCTGTGCTGTGTCACTACACTGAACCATCTACAGCAGAGACATAGAGTCTCTCTGTCTCTTCAGGTAGTAGCGTGTCCAAACTGTCACAGCTCAAACTTTATCAGATGTAGAAGAAGTATTCAGATCCCTTTCTACAATAAAAGTACTAATACCACTCTGTGAAATGACCCCACTACAAGTACAAGTCATACATTCAAAACTTACTTGATTGAAAGTAAAAACGTATCATCAAAATGTACTTAAAGCATCAAAAGTAAAAGTACTCGTTATGCAGAATGTCCCAACTCAGATTGTTTTGTATAATCAAAATATATTATTAGATTACTTGTATTGATGCATATATGTAAGCAGCTATTTAATTTTGAACAATAGAGGTTTTTTAACTACTTAATATACTGTTATGAGGTTTATTTATTTATTTTTTAAAAGAGTCACTTTTCAACAAATTTAACATGTTTTTCATATTAAATCTTGACCGGAAAAGTACCTAAAGCTTGCAGCTGAATGTAGTGAAGTAAAAAGTGCATTATTTGCACTGAGTAAATTGAGTAAATTAACTTGGTTATAGTCCACCACTGAAGTTTATCATGTGTTGTCCTTGTTTGAACCTCGAATCTTGTTTGAATCCCGAATTAGGAGTTTTTGCTCACACATTCCCACCTGATACATCACATTTATATTAAGTATTTACTTACTTTTGTAAAAACTCTGATGTTGGAACTGTTGTTTTATTTATAACTGGTCCCAGTAGTTTCCACGTTGGTGTTCACACACCTCAGCTGTATACATGATGAATAAAAATATTAACATAACTCTTTACACATTGCGATTGAAATAGTTTATAGTTCACAATTTTGAAATATTGAGAAAGAATCTGGAAAGACAAGGAACCAGAATAATCTTTGCTGAGAGTCTTTTTCTAACTGTATATATTTCGAATAAACAGAGAAGGAGTTTAATCTGTGATCTTTGGACTAGGAAATGACTCAATGTGGACTATAATATAATGGCAGTGCATGCTGTTTTTAACAGAGATGAACAGAGATGAACTGTGTGACCTTTACAGAGAACATTCCAGTTGTAGGAGAGTCAGTGAGCCTTTTATAAGTGCTTCCTGTTGTGATAACTGCCATCTTTCCTCTGGGGATACTGATGTACCTGATGTACCCAGTTACATATGTTCTACACAGACAACCAAAAACTCCACCTGTCTTAAAGATAGAGTGGAACAACAGATTGCTGAAATGTGTTGGTGCAAATATCCTGGGACAAAATGTGGAGGTACTACCTGGCACCAGCATGAACATCAACAAGGATATAATGCATGAAATTCTTGTTCTTATTTCAGTTCAGTCCACTGTAAGTCAATAGATGTCAATACGCAGGACTGAGGAACATGACAGAGTGCTATGTTTGATATTCAGAGAAAGTGTGTTTTGAGTATGATTTTGGCCCGGGGGCAACAGTGGTGAGGTGAGTACTAAACACCCTCTGTTTGTTCAGAAAGCAGTTGAGTGAGTGGGTGGATGGATGGATGGATGGATGGATGGATGGATGGATGGATGGATGGAGGAGACAAATACTGAGTGAAATTGTAATGACAGAAGATTATTTTTTAAATATTTATTTAAACTTTAGCTTAAGCTGCCTATACTGTATGTATCAAACTGTATTTTTGCACATGTATATTTGCACACCTGTTTATTAACACACCTCTATATTTGCACACTTGCTGTAACTGTTATCTATGAGTAACAGCTACTAATGCACATGGACCATCCATTCCACCTCTTCTATACTAGGCTATGTATTGTGGGCTCATGTTTTGTATAGATGGAATATGTATGTATACATGTGTTGTGTTGTGTTGTGTTGTGTTTTGTTGTGTGTATGTGTACAATTAATGTTCTGCTGGAGCCACACACCACCAGGAAACGTCCTCCATTGAATCAACAAAAATGTTTATTTGTAAAGTTGAGTTCCAAACTTTTAGGTTGCCATGGTTCTAAACAAAACAGAAAAAATAGTAAATAAACTCTTCAAACAAACAAATCACACATCAGCACATTCATTACATTTGTTATATACGTGGATGTGGTTTCACAGACACATGGCAGGGCATTAGCTTGGAACCAGGAACAAAGGGCTTTGCATCACTCTGAACCGCCCTTTTATAGGGGGCGTCGTCCCCGGAAGTGGGCGCGGCCTCTACCTCTGGAGAGGAGGGTTAGTGCAGGGGAATAAAACGGATTTCTGACAGTATGTTAGCTGCTGGAACACCTACATTTCTATGCTGGGATGAATAAAGTATATCTTATCTTATCTTATCTTATCTTTATCTTATCTTAATGATTGTAATTCCTGCTTGGCTTGACGATTAATGTCCAGCAGATGGGACAGAGGACAGCCAGACAACTGATTTCTGAGTAAGCACTGCATCAAGACAAACTATAGGGGCGTGTTATACTGAAATTATAGATGATGAAAATCATTTGAATGACTTATTGTACATCAATAAAGTCTCTGTCCTTACATAAAATGTGTTGTTTCTGCAGGCAGCCTCCTACTTAACAGGGTTATTCTGTCAGACTGATGGCATCATGTTTATGAAACCACCAAATCATAACTCATAGTGACACAGCTGATATTTTTCTGTTGTGTGATTTCCAGTTTGGAGGAAATGTGATCGTCATCAGGGATGTTTACTTCACACGTCGACCTGATAAAATGTGCTTCAGCTGGGCCTGTTTCATGGCAACCACTGCAATCAAACATGCAACAAATATTAAGCCTTAGCCCAAATATTAATAAATAAATAAATAACAGCACATTCAATTATTTTCCTCTTCTTTAATCTCTGCCCACAGCAAACTTTAAAAAGGAAGCGTAAGGCAGCTGCAGCAGCAAACACATCCATGGTTCTTGTCCATCACATTAATACAAAACATAAACCATTAAAATATGACCCTGTTACAGTTATTTTCAGTAGTATGGGTTAAAACTGGAGTTACATTGTGAAAACTCTTCAACAGTGAAGGACACAGAAGTCTAAGAAATGACCTAATTTTACAAAAATCTGTGAACTAGTTTCTCGTTCCCACCTGCAAAACACTTTATTTCTGTAGCATGTTTTTCAAATGACAGCATGCTGTTTCCAAACACATTCAAAACAGAATATTATAACATTGTTATATTTTCAAAATGATAGCTAAAAGGGAATGGTTTTGGAATACATGTACTTAACTATTATTGCAGACCTGGAATTTTAGTAGTAAATTACTATGCACAAAGATATAGGGAGGGAAAATATTGTTGTAAAACGAAACACGGATTTACGTGAAAGTCATTCAAACTCTTAAGGTAACATAGATAATTTATGCAATGCTCCATGTTCTTAATGTTCTTTAGGTAAGTCAGTGTGTTATATGTGTGAGTGAGAACTGTCACAATTGTCGTAGTTGAACAAGCTCATTTTGAGACATGCATGAAGTGGTCTGTTGGTCTGAGTGAGTTTTAGAGGTTATATTGACTGTTTGGCCAAGATGCATGTTGGTAAAGCATGCAACTGCAGGTCATTCATACCTACTGCAGTCAAACAGTTTAACATCAGTATGACACATTGTAGCTATGCCCATATGTCAATATACTGTTTCTTATACTATACTATGTATATCTACAGATATATTATTAGGGCACGAGCAGGCAACGACCTGCGAGGTCCCTGTTGTATTTCAAATGATTTTTTTTTTTCTTCTTCTTCTTCCCAAATGATCGCATTTTTCACTCCATGAACATACCCAAAAATTCATGAAACTTTAAATATAAGTCACACCTGGAAAATATTTTATAATCTATTGTCATCCTGAATTTACACCACTAGGTGGCGCTATAATAAAGGAAAGTGCGTTTTGACTAATAACTCCCACATACTTTATCGCACATTCAAAAACCTTATATCCACGCGTTCACTGAGTTGTGCTGAATCTCGTGATATAGGCCATGCCCATTTTCGCCTAGAGTTTTTTTCCCGCAAATTCGCGAAATGTCGTAAACCTACTTTTTCGAACTCCTCCTAGGCAGTTTCATCGTTTTGCACCAAACTTTGCACACAGCATCTATGGACCCTCATCACAAGAAGTTATTAAAATAATTTTGATAACCCAAAGAATACTCAAGTTATTAAATAACAACTTCCTGCAGGTGACGCTATTTTAAACACAAAACACGTGTTGCATATCTCCACATTGGTGTGTCGGAATGACATGAAACTCAAGATCCTACTTCCCCATGAGCCCCCAAGGCTCTGTGCAAAATTTTGGCCGATGACCACTAGGTGGCGCTCTTTAAATTGAAGTATTTTATATCTCCAAATCGGTTGGTCGGATTAACACCAAACTTGGTATACTTACTGTCAATGCCTTCCTGAGGATTACCCTTGAAGGTTTTATTGGTTGGCCCCTAGGTGGCGCTCTTGTGGCAGTCTAATTTAATATTTGGCACTGTGCCCAGACCATAAGACTTAAGGCAATGAAATTCATTATAATTATCATGTTTTTTTTAAATCTTTTTATCTATGTTATTTACTTTATTTGTACCCAGAGGTGGATTTTGTTTGCAGTATAGAGTCCTCATACACACACACAAAAGAGGCACATATCACACATCATTTAATTTAAGACAGTGGGAGTTAAGAAATGGCAAGTTAAATAAAAAAAAAACTAGGACTGCAAGCAGTACTGAACGGGCCCTCGAAGTACACGCGTGTCGGGGCATGCTGCCGTCGGGGTGTGTGCGTTACAGGGGCCAGTCTATACCACCCCTATGAATTTCATTGCCTTAAGTGTTATAGTGTGGCCACGGTACCAAATATGAAATTAGACTGCCACCACAGTGCCACCTAGGGGCCGATCAATAAAACTTTAAAAGGTTATCCTCAGGAGGGCATTGACAATAATTGTACCAAGTTTTGTATAATAATGCATAAACTATCCCTTTAATCCTCATACAGTGTCTGAAGGAGGACTCTTAACTGATATGTATAAGTTAGAAGAGGCAGGTAGCAATGGTGGAAAGTAACTATGTACATTTACTCAAGTACTGGACTTAAAGTACAATTTTGAGATACTTTTATGTACATTTTATGTAACTTTATACTTTCTACTCCACTACATTTTGAGGCAAATATTGTACTTTTACTCCTCTACATTTAGCTGACAGCTTGAATTACTTTTCAGGTCAAGATTCAAAATGAAAAACATGATACATTTAAAATTATTATAAAGTTTATTAGGTAGTTAAAATGAGTGGAGTGGAGTCATTGCACAGTGTGGTATTAGTACTTTTACTGAAGTAAAGGATCTGAACACTTCTTCCACCACTGTCTTTTTTACTTCTTTACTCTTTTTTTACCTTTTTTATTTTTTTTATTTTTTTAAATTTTAAATTTTAAATTTGTAATTTTTTTTCATTATAATTTTTTCCTGCGCTTCTGCGCATGCGCAGCCTTTTCCGCTTTTTTTTCGCTTTTTTTGCATGCACAGAAGCGAAAAAGGCTGCGCATGCGCAGAAGTGAAAAAGGCCACGCATGCGCAGAAGCGCAGGAAAAAAAAATTATAATAAAAAATAAAAATAAAATAAAAAAAATAAAAAATAAAAAAAATAAAAAAGGCAAAAAAAAGAGTAAAGAAGTAAAAAAGACAGTGGTGGAAGAAGTGTTCAGATCCTTTTCTTCAGTAAAAGTACTAATACCACACTGTGAAATGACTCCACTCCACTCATTTTAACTACCTAATAAACTTTTAAGTGGTTTAATTTATAAAAATGGATAATAATTTTAAATGTATCATGTTTTTCATTTTAAATCTTGACCTGAAAAGTAATTCAAGCTGTAAGCTAAATGTAGAGGAGTAAAAGTACAATATTTGCCTCAAATTGTAGTGGAGTAGAAAGTATAAAGTTACATAAAATGTACATAAAAGTACCTCAAAATTGTACTTTAAGTCCAGTACTTGAGTAAATGTACATAGTTACTTTCCACCATTGCTACCTGCCTCTTCTAACATATCAGTTAAGAGTCCTCCTTCAGACACTGTATGAGGATTAAAGGGATAGTTTGTGCATTATTATACAAAACTTGGTACAATTATTGTCAATGCCCTCCTGAGGATAACCCTTGAAGGTTTTATTGATCGGCCCCTAGGTGGCACTGTGGTGGCAGTCTAATTTCATATTTGGTACCGTGGCCACACTATAACACTTAAGGCAATGAAATTCATAGGAGTGGTATAGACTGGCCCCTGTAACGCACACACCCCGAAGGCAGCATGCCCCGACACGCGTGTACTGCGAGGGCCCGTTCAGTACTGCTTGCAGTCCTAGTTTTTAATATATTTTGCATTTATTGTCCATATGACGAAATGGCAGCAATGTAATTATTTATTAAGATATGTCTTTTTTTCTATTATTTTTATTCTTACCTTTTGTCTTTGTAATCTGTATCTTGAGCTGCTATGATGACCGAATTTCCCCACTATGGCATAAATAAAGTCTTACCTGACCTTATCTTGTCTTATATTATCTTAATTGCACAGTGGCTTCCAACCTCTAGGGGCCTCCAAAAACTTGCAACTTGCAACCAACAAACCATGAACAACTGAACAATTACAGTCCAGCAAGATTAACCTAAAATTGCACATATTTGCAGTGATTTAATAGGCATTAAGGATAAAACATAAAACTCGTCTTCTTCTTCTTCTTCTTCTTCTTCTTCTTCTTCGTCTTCTTCTTCTTCTTCTTCTTCTTCTTCTTCGTCTTCGTCTTCTTAAATAAACCAGAGATTGTGTTGAAATACGGATCAATGAATGCAGCGTTCCTTTATCTTAAATGAGAAACATATTATGATTGGTTGCTGGCTGTGGTCATTATAATGATGACGATGGGGGTCAGGTGACCGTCAAGTGCAGAAACTTTTTGCCGGTGATAAACAGGTGATGTGAGCACGTGCATTAACACTGAACTGAGAACAAAGATGAGCCAACACACTTGAATTTTCTGTCAATACTGGAGAGTTGGAGCTGGACTTTGTTGATGGTAAAGGAGTTTTTTCGAGGAGAAATGGCAGAAAGAAGCCGCATAAGGTAGACTAGTGTTTTTTCAATGGGGTCTTACTGCATCAGAGGGAGTTTGCTAGCTAGATTTCTTATTTCTAGATAAAAACAGCGAAATGAATCCAAGTCAGTGCCACATATCGCTGTTTTCCAAGCGGGAGCTGTTGCTGAACTGTTGTTTCTGCTGTTGTTTATATGTTTCTGGAAACTTAATCATATTTAACAACATTTTCAAGCAGCTGCTGCATATAATGGAAACACTGTATTCTTTCTTTCTTTCTTTCTTTCTTTCTTTCTGGTGTTGTGTTTATACAGTGAGAAGTAGTTGTCAAGGCTTGTTACCGCTTGCACAATGGAGTGTCACCTATATCTGTTTTACAAACTGTATGTCACTTTACTTCCTGTTCAATATACAATGATATTAGCCTCCAGTGATCACAGTATTACAGTAACAGTACAGATGCTTGAGAGTGATTGACAGACAAAACTTTATGACATAATGAAGGCTGAAACTGTTGCATATTTATACTGTAGATCCCCATTATTTCCAAAATACACTTTCCTCCTGTCCATTCATACATTTTCATTCTTGGGTATGGCCTTTGACAAACTTTTAACTTAAAATGAAAGACCCTTTGGTGCCAGGGTGTTAATCTGTCCACCATTTCTTTGACAACACTTGTCTTTTCCATTCAGAAATTCATATTAAGCACACCAGTGTGATTTCCTAGCTGCTAACCAAAGAGCATGTGCTGTAGAGTAGGGGACACACCTCTCAAAGGCAAATGTACTTCATTCATTTTAAGCCAGGCAGCACAAAGATGGCCCCCGAACTGTCAACAGTTTCCACACTGGGGGGGACTCTCGGGGATCTCTCAAAGTCCTGGCCCAACAGAATGTTAATGGTCTTTAAATCCAGCACTCAGCAAACACATAAAGGACTCAGCCCAAGCGAGTAATTTGCTTCTGGAAATTGGCCTCACTGATACTTTACAGTCTTCTACATTAAACGCAGATCAAGCAGAAAATCTGCAATAAATCTGATGTCTTTATGGACATTCTAGTTCATCTATGTTCCTGTGAGCATCAACCCAGTGAAGGGAGACAGTGTTTATCTCAGTGTGTGTGTTTGTGTGTGTGTTGTGTTTGTGTTTGGTCAGGGAAAAGGATTTGTATGGTCCCTGTAATCATTTTTCGGAACGGGGAGCGGGGGGCCATGAAGTGGAACATTAGTCCAAAATTATGGAGGTTACGCTCAGCTTATCCAGCTCTTTCAAGTGTCCCTTTTGCTAACTTTAGGAAGCTGTGACTGTGTGTGGCTCACTGCTGCCTCCCTGCTTATATAACAACACAGAGGCCTGGGTCACAACTCACAGGTTAGTGCTGCTGACTTAAGACAAGAGGAAAGGGCCTTCTCATATTTAAATCTTCAATTAACTGTCGAATTAGCCACAGTATGTGTGCTGTACGTTTTTTATTAGTTACACAAATTTATAATTGTGCCCTTTCCACTGTACTAGGATTAAAACAGGTGGCAAATTTATGCTTCGATTGGCCTGATAGGATAGATTTAAACATATGTGGTCTTAAAGTACTGGAATCTGTAGCCTATACAATAGCTGAAATATACAATAAGCTTTAAATTGTACAATTTACACTTCCTCCATTTTGCTAAATCCAAAAAAGTTCCATTAAATATATAGAGGACCACATGGTAGCTGCAGAGACGGCTGTTATAGTTTTTAATTTTCAAGTTGTGTGGAATTAGGATTGCAAAGGGATGGAAAACTTCTGGAAAATTTTCAGGAAATTTCCATGGGGAATTGTAACTTTAAATGTCCCCATCCAGCCTGAGAATGCTATCAAGAAACCCTGATACAGGAAGTATGTTGCTGGGAATAAAAACATTTTGAATATCTTGCTTATTCTGCTGCCACCGCAACAAAATGATGAGGTGTTTGTTCAAAGATCAGCAAATAACCTCAATCCTGAACCTCTATTATCGCTCATGTATTCATTTTTAGTTGATATTAAGTATAAAATCCCATGTATATTGCAGCCCGGGGGCATTAGTCCACAGTTGTTTGAGACAATTCACACATCTTGTTATGCATTTAATTTGAAATTGCTGAGGCATGAAGCTCAGCCATTATCACTTCTAGTCACAAAGTAAGAACTCCATCTGGCCAAGCACTTCGGCCACAGAGGATTATAAAAAAGTCAAGACTCCGAAACAGTTGCTAAAATCCACAACCTGATATTGCAATTTTTTTCTTTCTTGAACACAATGAAACAGCAACTGGAACACCCCAGCATGAATATTTTACACGCACCAATATTTCCTGACGCGACATCGGAGCTTACCGGGACTTTTCTGCCTTTCAAAATGAGTTTGGATTATGAGCTCTGGCAGGTCGCTCAGAGGTGAGGACCAGGACCAAGGGGGGATTTTTTTAGAGATTGGTGTGGGGTGGAAGCAGGGATGGAGGGAGCAGGAAGCGAGGGACAGTGGTCTTTGTTCCTGTTTCAGCTTGATAGGATTGGGACTCAGGCTTGAGGAGAGAAGACACAACAAATACTGAGCTGTGACAGCAGGGGAAGGTGTGATTAAACCTGTGAGAGGAAGACAAGAATTATAATTCGCACTTGGGATAAGTTAAAAAAACAAACTTCTCTACTTTCTTTCTCTCCCTCTTTTTCGTCTTAGTTTGAGGGTTTTGATTGGCACCCACTGTTGACACGTCAGGGGAGGCGAATGGGTTGGTTCTGCTCACACATGGAGCAACTGTAGCTCTTGGATGATTGAGTTCTTGCTCATAATCCCATTACGGCGCTGCAGATTCAGAGTTCATTTGTAGTTTTATGGGAAGACACGCTCCTGTCTGAAAAATGGGGAAAATCTGAACTGGCAGCAGCTCACTGACTCAAAGCTTCTTATGGCGGAGCACGGGAGATGAAGCTTTTAAACTGACCGAAAATTAACCAAAATGAATTTCAACGGTAGCAGAAAGCACAGCCACCTCTGACAGGCAAATAGTCAGTGCCTTTGTCTGTCAGTGTGCTGTTTCCTGAAGCAAATTACTCTAGTTTGTTAGTAATTCTGACTATTTGATGAGGGCCAATTTTATCTATCTATCATGCTTTGTTTGGACGCGGGACAACACATGCTGTTGGATAATACAAAAGCTGAGGCTGGCAGTGTTAGATTATCGTGCAGTTTGTCAGGGTCTTTTCACATTTTTGGACATTGTCACTTTTTGAAGGCAGGTTATCAAACTTTGTGGCTGCATTTATTGGTTTGAGTAAAGTACAATGTCCTGTGGTCTACAGTATGTGTGTGTGCATGTGTGATTGTTCAGCTGACCATTCGTTTAAAGAACGACAAGGTCCACTCAGGGTGGGTGAAAGTGGTTGTGGGTGGTTCAAACAAACACATAATTTTGACCCATTGTTCCTGTTCCCTGCAAAACCAAAAGTCAACATTTTTTATGTAAATTCAACCCTCAAGCGTATGCAACTATCGTAACTATCTCACGTCCGGCAGTAGTGGTTTCATGCCAAACTATGTTTTTGTAAACCTAACCATGCCATTTTGTAGTAGTTTTATTGCCAAAACCAAACTAAACTGCTAAACTAAACAGTTTTTCCCCCATTAGATTTACCAAACGTAAAAAACACAAGAACATAGAAGAAAAATATTATGAATGTATTAACCTCTGTTTATGTGCTGCAATGTAAGCTGAGAAAGTGTTACATTTGCCAGGCTCATTGGTAAGTCCTTTTCCTAAAAATCGTTTCTTTTGTGAAAGTAAAATACTTTATATGTAATAAAAAAACATGCATTGTGTTATTCTTTGGTAAGCATTACAGCAGACTTTTATTAGAACAATATAACATTATGCTTTTTGCATTTTTATTTCCGCTAATAGTGACCTGTAAAGCTTTAATGCTTCCAACTGTATCGAGGTTGTCCTTCAACAATCAGCAGGCCATTGTCTAAGAGATTTGTCAGCTAACTTGATTTTTCCAGGCTATAAAAGCTGCCCCATGTGCTCACTCTGCCACTCTGTGACTTCCATCCTACAGCGGGCATCCACTCTGCAACACTTGCTTTTTTGTTGTTGTACCTTCGACATCTCCACAGCACACATAACACACATCCATGCACTGCTTTTATTGCCAGTCTACATTCTTTGTTTTGAATTAACCATAGCTGAGTAAATTATGTTGTATGCATAACCCTATGTAGACTAGCCTTGTTACATTCCCCGAGGCATTCTGTGAAAGGCAACCAAAGAGCTGTGCACTTTTGTTTCAGTGGTTGGAGACAATTTTCAAACATGGCATTAATTAGTGAGCTAGAACTGTTCAAATCCTTTGTCATGTTAACGTTATGGTGGTCGGCCACAATGATAAATCTGATTTAATTTAGTTCTGTTTAAAAAAATAAAAACTTTTGCAAGGTAAATCTGCTACTGTTAACGTTATTAATTAGTAATATATTCAAATCAAATCAAAATCCCTGAGGGGAAATTCAGTTAGTCTGGTAGAACCTCTGGAAGAATTTGACAGCCTGATGGCTGTGAGTGAAAGATCTTTTGTATCTCTCCATCCTGCAACGGAGAGAGCCATCCACTGCTGTTTTTTTGGTCCATAAAGGTTTTGTGTAGCGGATGATCCGGGTATTTCAGGATTGCCTCGAACATCTTGACAGGTCATCTCTCCACCACCTCCTCCAGTTTGTCCAACTTGGCTCCAACCACAGAACCAGCTCTTTAGACCAGTCTGTCCAACCGCCTTCATCTCTGTGTCTGATGCTGCCTCCCCAGCAGACTGCAGCATAAAACAACACACTACCACCACAGACTGATAAAACATCTGCAGCATCTTACTACAGATGTCCAGAGATCTGAGCTTCCTTGAGAAAAAGAGGCTCTGCCCATTTTTGTAGAGAGCGTCTGTGTTCAGGGACCAGTCCAACTTATTATCCAGGTACACTTAGATACTTATAACTTGGCACCACCTTGATATCCACCCCACAGGTATTCACTGGCTGAAGAGGGGGCTTGAACCTGTGGAAATCTATGATTATTTTCTTAGTCTTTGAGGTGTTCAGTAGGAGATAGTTCTTGTGCCTCCAGTCACTGAAGGCTTTTATATTTTGAGTTCATCAGCTGGTGACCTCCAGACTTGCTCCATTTCAATGAAAAAAGCTCCTTTCTTGAATAAACTCTTCTCTCCACAGAACTATCCATCAAAAATATTATAAAAATACATAAAAACCTAGCAAATTTGTGCAAAATCAGAGAGCTACCAAACTCTGCTGCGCCACCATGAAATACCTATGATTAAAGTTGACACCAATAACAATAGATGCAAAAAACATTTGTTCCATTTATTTCCATTTATGTTATGTTAAAATCAATTCATTTAACAGTCAAAGAGTATAATAATGAATATGTTTGTGATAAATATGTCCTGTTTTTTAACAGTTGGAACATAAACTTTATTACCACAGATGACAATAACAGTCACTTTATTTCTTAGCAATAAATAGCATTTAATTGTGAATAAATAAATAAAATATTTTAGTATGGCAATTGCTTTTTTCATAGCTGCCAATATATTTGACAAGGATATTGTCCTGCCAATTCATGGATTCGGCTCTCATTGTGCAGAAAGTGTTGGACTAGTATGTGTGTAGCTGCTTGTGTTAGTTTTCCTGCACCAGCTGCTGTATGAATGGCTGAACAACAGTGAACTCCAGTAGATTGTAAATCACTGAAGGCTGGAGGCAGACCTGACTTCTCAAAGCAGAGAGACCACATCCAGCTCTCTTTGGGACAGATAAAAGAAGTCGGGTCAGGGATGCAATTACAGTCATCTGCCTCCTCCCTCCTCACTGCCGTCTCTGTCTCCACCCTCCCCTCCGTCTCCTGTCTCCCCGACCTCTACATCCTCTGAGTCTGAGCAACTACAGGCTCATAATGACGTTCAGTCTCTCCCCTTGACCACAACAACGTCTTATCTCTCCGACTTTGTTTGGGTTTTTAGTTTTCTTCCACTATTGTCTTTCCTCTTTTCTTCTCTCTTTCATCATCTTTGTCTTTTGGCACTGCTTCATCTATTCATTTCCAGCCTATCTTCACTTTTTTTGTTTTGTAATCTTTTTAAAATGGCTTTCTGATACCATCTTGCAGTCTTTAAGCGTTTGCCTACATGAGACAGCGAGATTTAGAGCAGGTCCGCAGGTCAGGCCAGTTCAGGCTGTTCACGCAGGCAATCGGGCCGTCCACCCAAATAATGACCGCCATGAATCAAGCCGTGAACGAGACAGCCGTTGGATTCAGCACCACGGTCAGCACTTCTGCTCTTAACTAACCCTACGAGTGGACGATAAAAGTATATTGGAGGCTGTTTGTGTTGGAAATGAGTGTGGCAGGCGCGTGCTCTCAAGTTAGCCCGAGCTGAATGATTTGATTTGGTGGAATAGTTACAGTGGAGAGGGAGCATTGCTTCCCCTGTCGGAGAAGTCAATTTAATTGCCCACGTTTTGCATCATGGAGCACAATTGCATAGCTGTTTTTATGAGAGGCTGTGCAGGCCTCATTGGGATAAAGCTCTCTGACTCCTGCTGCAGCACCTATTCATCAAGACTGTAATCTTTACTTTAATGGGGAAGAGTTAATGTTTACTTTGTGAAGTGCAGGAAATGACCCGCCTGCTGAGCATTGGGAAGAAAAGAAGCTTTTCTTCTTTATGTTTTGTCTGTGCAATGCTCTGGACTTTTTTATCGATTTTAACTGCACCATAAGCCCACATGAATGAAAGTACTGTCTTTATATGCAGAGATGCTTTTTATTCACCATACGCTTTTATTTTTATTTTTTTACAGCTCTTAGGAGTTCAACTTAGTAGTGTTCTTAAATTACAGGTATATAAGTTCCCTGAAATGATAATTTAAAGAAAATAAATAAAAAAATAGAGCAGCTTAGGTAACTCTCTGTGGGCATGTGAGTGCTGAACTCTCTGATTCATAGCCCAATAAGTAAAACCTCTCACTTTCTGGGCCGATCAGTCGGCCAAACGATGTTCTGCTTACATCCTGCGCTGACGATGATCTAACATCCAAACAACAATCAGCATTTGCCAATTCCCCCCCAGTGTTCATCAAAGCTGCGTGAAAATCCACCACTTCTAAAAGCTCAGTGTGTGCACAGATCATCTGAGATGAAACAGCAGCGATTGATTGAGAGAAATCCCTTAAGCTGCTTCTGCATCTGGTTTCTGCCACTCCGACTCTTGATCTGCAATGTCATTGAAGTTCCAGCGCTCCAAGAAAGCACTCAGGAAAACTACTGCGGCTGCTGAGGAGAAAAAAAAGAAGGAAAAAAAAAAGGCTGACATCACCTTCCGCTGTTTGATGAATATTCATAAAGCAGGAGGAGTGGTGAAGGTGGTATTTGTGTGTGTACGCACGTAAAGACGTGATGAAAGTGCACATTTGACAAGCTCCTCAGTGGTTTGTGATGGGAGAGAGGTCACCGTGTCCTCCTCGGCGCTGACGGGACTGTCACATCTACTGACGTCACTGACCCTCCTGCTGACAACACACGCACAGATGAACTTGTTGTCATCCAAAAGTCTTTGAATAAACAAAAAAGTGTCCTGGCCAATCAGAAAATATCCTTTGTATTCTTCCTTTCTGGAAAGGTAGAAAATGTTTTAGCCAATTGCTATAAGATCCTGTACATGTGAACATAAACATGCATCATGCTACATCAAATGCAAATTCCAGTTAGTTCCAGAAGTAACGTGTTGATATCGCTAAAAAAACATAGGGGCCTAGGAGCCAAATAATCATGGCGAGTCCGATAATTGTTGATTGATAAATGTTTTACAGACAATCCACTGTGATAGAAAATGAATTCAAACAGTCAACGCAGTGGAGGAAAAAGTAGTCAGATCCCTTACTTCAGTAAAAGTACTTATACCACACTGTGAAAGTACTCCACTACAAGTAAAAGTCCTGCATCCAAAACTTACTGAAGTAAAAGTACAAAAGTATCAGCTTAAAAATGTACTTAAAGTATCAAAAGTAAAACAGTTGTTTTGCAGAATTAACCCACTCAGATTATGTTATATATTCCAAACATAATAATATTGTTATTGATGTATTATTACATCAAAACAAAATTTAAATATTGTCAAGCTAGCGTCGCTGGTTTCACTACTTATTATACTGTTATGTGGCTTAAATGATAGAAATGTCTCGTCACTTTAAATTAATCATGTTTTTTTATGTTAAATCTCAACCTGAAAAGTAACTTAAGCTGGCAGCTAAATGTAGTGGAGTAAAATGTACAGTATTTACCTCAAAAGTAAAGAAGTACAAAGTTACATAAATACTATTTATGTAACTTTGTACTTCTATTCCACTTTAAGGTACTTGTACGTTACTTGAGTATTTCTATTTATTAAATAGAAATACTCAAGTAACGTACAAGTACCTTTAAAATTGTACTTAAGTACAGTACTTGAGTAAATGTACTTAGTTACATTCCACCACTGGTTCAATTCGTTCAACGCCGACAGTCACCGCACACATACACGCAACTCAGGTAAAACTCACATACAGGCTACATCTTATTAGTAGCAGCTCAAAACCAGATAATTTACTGTATTTTATGAAGCAATTGAATTAATATTGAGCAGAATTTAGTTTTAAGTTTTGGTCCGACCCCCGCAGCCTTGGTGGTATTGGTCATGTGGCCCCTTGGGAAAATGAATTGCCCACCCCTGCCTTAAGAGCTGCTAAGTGGTTGTGTGGATGTTTGTTGTTAACTTTTAAATATGTTTCGTTAAAGGAGTTTTGTTTGTTGATTGCGGCTGAGGCATTCTACAACACGTGTTGCTAGTTGGACACCTTTACAAGCACAGAGCTTCTGCATGTCACTGCCCCATAAGAAGGGCCGCCATGTAACTTTGGATTGGTTTTGCGATGCAGGTTTTTCTTTGAACTCAGTACACACACACACGTACAGTACACATTAGAAGCTGAGGATTACCAAAGAAGCCCAGAGGGTTCACACAGGGGGAATTAACACAGATGATAGCAACAGGAGAATAGAAAGCACCCTCCATGCTGCACTGTAAACAGTCACACTGTGTGGGCGGACTCACTAGCTTGAGGAACACAATTACTGACACACTACAGTGCTCATTTGCCTCCTGAAATAGTGCATCAGTTGTTGTGTTCTGTAGTGCCTCTCTCAAAATCTTGCTTTGTCTTCCGGCTAATCTGATGTACTTCCCAGAAAAAGTGTGTGTGTGTGTGTGTGTGTGTGTGTGTGTGTGTGTGTGTGTTTCTTTGCCCTGTTGTTGTAAGACACTGAGAGGATGCTGCTGCAGCTGTGTTCTGCTGGCCGCCCTTTTCACGCTGTCTGCCTTTTTCGATTTATCTCCCCCTCTTCTCCATCTCAGACATTAATACTCTAAGCGGTAGCATTGTTTAGGCTCCACACACAAACACACACATGTACATGCACGCACACAGACAATATATAAATGTCTTTGCATTGACGTCATCTAGCTTCTATTGTTGCCTCTGTTAGTGCACTCCTGCTTAAATGGATGCACGCACAAAAACCTGGATGTGAAATCTCCATTTAACATCATTCATCAGGCTTGGAGTTGTTATTTGCCCAGTTTACAGAGGTAGCTTTCAGTTTTATTACAAATTTTCTTGAAACCCGCCACTTGAATTCAACATTTTAGAGATTAAAGATCATGTTGGATACTTCATGTTAGTAATACATTTACATACATTACATTACTTACATTTACAAAGAGATAATATAACACGTTAGGAATAGAATTACAGTATTATTATTTCAGTGACTTACTTCAGTTACAGTTCACTTTGTCACAACCTGAAATTGGGGAAACTGGATGGTAAATGTTTTCAGATTTTCCCTCCAATGTTCTCAGGTGCTCCGCCTTGACTTTTCAGTGATATGTGTGTCCTGCATTTTCCTGATGGACAGAAAGCTAAATCTAACCACTGTTAGCTGCAGTCAGCTAGTTTGGACCATTGGGAGGTGGAGATGGGTAGAGAGTGACCGAGCAAGAGGCTGTCGGACGAGACTTACTTTGTCTTTGGTGGGAGCTGCGTGAAATAAAAGGCTGTAAACAGACTCCGAGCTGCTCTTCTCAGTGCTCGCAATATTATGCTGACTTGCTATGTCTCGGTTACTACACTTGCTTGATGTTTGGCTGCATTAGCAACGTTGTCAACTAGTTTTTGATCATAATCATAACAAATGCATGTGTAATCCACCCACATGTTAATCATCTACAGCTGTCAGACTGAGTGAGGACGACCTCATCCAGACAAAGTATGAGGACAGCAAATGCTCATGGTGAAAAAACAATGTCAAACAAATCGATAGTTGTCCAAATATAATAATAGCCATCGGGGCAGTGCTTGTCTATCATACAACAGTGGCTAGATATCTGTAATATGTTGTTAATATATTATTGTCAAAAAAACAAAACCCAGCAGATGAAGCTCTGTGTCAGTGCTTTCCTGCTGGAGAAAAACATTATATGTGGACACAGGCCCTCTGGATTTGTAATGAAATGCAATAAACTGTGCTTCTGTGCTTTGATTACTCACTGTGGAACAATTAGCCTCAACTTTATAATGCCTTGTCGTATTTCTGCGGTTATTTTGGTGGAAGTCAAGCATAAGTAGTGTAAACACATGAATCTACACAGACAGTAATATTGCAAATGAACTTATTCCTTTCAATAGAGTGTAACTAGCAGTATGTCATATATTACATTTTTTAAAATAACTTGTGTTAAAGACTGTTAAAAAAACCTATAAAGTAACATCCTTTGCATGACAAACACAAAATAAAAATTCACTGTAGAAAAGATTTAACTGTCAGTATATTGAGTGCATCTACACCCCCACACATTCCACTGCTGGCTGCAGCATCCCCATCATCCTTCTCACCTGTCACTCACTGCCTCTCTCAATTAAATGGACCACTAAGCACCAGAGCTCATCTCCGAGGAGAGATTTCCTTGAAGGCGAGGGACTGAGGATTGGCGGGGCCGAGCCACAGGGCGGACAGACACATATGTTTGTGTTTGTCCGACTGCTAGGATCATATGTTTTTGTGTTTGTTTACAACTGTATTCCCACAGGAACGGCAAACCGGGCTTACAAGCCTTTGTGACACTGATCTTTTCACGGCTGTCTAACCATGGAACAATCCGATCCTGTGTGGGCTCGTCCTGTTTAGGCAAAAAAAAAAAAAAATCAGATTTGTGCCATCAGGACTTTGAGTCTCTGTGAAATCAGGCAAACAGCTGAGCTGAGACACACTGTTCGAATCCGAAATGAATCTTGCGTCTGATGACGTCTTGGATGGCTTCCTCAGTGTGATTGAACATGATTTGTCTCTTGATATTACTGCCTCTGTCTTTCATTTTTCCCTCTCCTTGTTTTTGTCTGTCCTTCTGTGGCGTATACCAGCATTCATGTGTTTGTCTGCTGTATATGTGTGTGTGTGTATAGTAGAGAGAGGAGGGTTTGGGTACTCAAGTAAGCTAGCCCACTTGGGAGCTCAGCGGGCAAAGCACCAGTGCTCACTTCAGAGTGTGAGTTGAACGCTGGCCTCTAATCGAAAGGCTCTGCTGCTAGAAACGCCCCCTCAGTCCAGCCTCTGATGTAACAGGTCACTTTCACACACCTACACTCTTTAACACCCTGTTCATCCTTCATTGAACTTGAGTTGGTCACAATTGCAGTGTACTACTACTACTACTACTAGTGTGAGCTTTCCATATGGAAATGTGTTGGCAACAGAGTCGGGGTGAACGCTGAAGAAAAATCCCTGAAAGTATTTCAACTTTGAAAATATATTTGAAATGACTTTTTAACATTTTGATGTTTCCTTTCAAACCAACAATGAATTGATGTGACTAACAAGTATTAACTGTGTCCAAAACTTGATAAAAACTATTAAAAACCAACAATATCTCCAACCTAAACAACTAGAATGAATAGACCGTTTGTTAATATCACCCATAACTACACAAAAGAGTGTCAAAATGACACATACAGTCATGGAAAAAAATATTAGACTCTTGTTTTCTTCAATTTCTTGTTCATTTTAATGCCTGGTACAACTAAAGGTACATTTGTTTGGACAAATATAATGATAAAAACAAAAATATCTCATAAGAGATTAATTTAAGAGCTGATATGTAGCCATTTTTCATGTTTTTCTTGATAATGATTTTGGTTATTATCAAACCAAACAGATGTACAATTTTTTCTATGACTGTATGAGCATTTCGCAGTAAAAGAGACTGCAGTTTCAGTGAATTAAGGCTAAAAAAACCACTGACCTAGGTTTAGGGCAAAAAACTTAATGGTTAGGCGTTATAAAAGACAGTTTGAACAGTAAATCAGTGTATGTAAATGCCAGAAGTTGAGTAGTAATGTCAGTGCTATTAGCCACAGAAGTTGTGTAAAAAACGGAAGTTACGTAGAAAGTTGTTAACTTTTGTTTTCATACTGGACAGAACCCCATTCTCCTGCAGTGTCTCCCACAAGATTTTCTGATAGTCTGGGGGGTGGGGGCATCGAACCATCTAGGAGGGAACATTTTGTACATTTATAAGTATAATGCATCAATCTCGTGCAATCTCGAGAGCAAACACCTCACATAACATTTTTCACAGTCTGGAGATTCCGTATTATAGAATATTTGTTATTCTACTGTGTCATTTTTAATTTCTGTCAACATGCTGTATCAACGTGTCTATTCCATCATATAAACTGATCTTAATGATTGCATATTTTAAGAATTATTTTAAAGGGGAATGAGGGTTCTTGTATATTTTATTTAAGGCATCTTATTTTGACAGTCTTCTTGTAAATTCTGTGGTGGATTCTGTTAACACACTGTACTCCAATTTTAAAAAAGCTTTTAGCGACAGGAAGTTATTCAAAACAGTTAGTCACAGTTTTGTGTGATTAAAACAACTTTAATTGTTAGATAACATTAGCTTGCGGCTGACGAACGGCATAATGCAGCAGTGTGTTTGGACCTCTGACCACCCGCACAGGTTGATAGTGTTGAGTTCGGCGCTCGCATACAGAGCGATCGCGTGGGGGGCGGAACTGATACAAACAGTGTGTGAATGCGTGAGCATGACTCTGCATCACCATCAATCACTACTACTACTTCAGCAAGATGGCGACGGAGGACAGTCTAAAATATGAGTCTTCTTTGGCTGCCTTCACCAACGCCCTATATTGTCATTTTTGAGGGCAGACCAGTCTCTTTATAATACATTAGTAGCTGTGTTTTTATTAAAATCAAAGTGAATTTGAAGCAAAATTTTGAAATGTTGCATTAAAGAAAATGTTAATTAGGGAGGTTTCCATCAACTGGTTTAGAGTGAAAAAGTGATAAGGGTACTTTCATAGGCTAATCAACAGTAAACAGTAGAATAAGTTAAGGTTGTCACAATACTAAAATTTTCAACTCGATACCGATACTCAGGAAAATATTCAATACTCGATACCATTTTCGATACCACAAGGATAAAAACAAAGGCCCCAAAATTTTACAGAAATATTTTTATCAACAAGAAAAATGCAACATGTAAAAATGAACAGAACCACAGGTTAAATATTTATAATAAAAAACAGTTGTGCAAAAAGAAACTGCAACTATGATAACAAGCTTCAGATACTCGATACCTTTGAAAATGAGTATTGTATCCGGATACAACATTTTAGTATCGATACTTTTTTGAGTATCGATACTTTTGACAACCCTAGAATAAGTAGAGATTGTTCGAGAGAGAAACAACAACAACGAAGGCCATAGTTTGTGCTGCTGTGTTGCATTATTTTATCAGGCGTTCCTGTCACTCTTTCCAATACTGTTTAAATATGAATCCCTATCAGGCTGTCATGGCCCACATCAAAGACTTGCTGTGGAAACAATATGATATTCATTACAGGAACACCAGTGACTGATGTCAGTATCATGATGGTGATGATGTGCAGAAAAAGAAACTCTTTAGATATGAATTGTTTCCCTGCCGGTGTGACGAACGCTGAGAATTGAAAGAGAATGAAATTACCCAACCAGAGTTTCTGTCATGAACGTTTTAGGTCAGCAAAAAGATGTCGCCATTCATCATCATGATTTGATTCTGCACTGGAAATCCCAATTTTAACGTTATTTAACAGGATGTACCTCCAGGGCCAATCAGTCACAGAACTGTCATTTTATTTTCCTCTTTCACACCCTGCACCTCCAGACCTCCAAATAGACTTTGTTTTGATTCGATGATAAAAGACCTGCTCTTTATGTAAAAAAAACAAAACAAAAAAAAAAAGCCATGAAATTATTTTATGCTGGTTCATTGTGAGGCCAAATATGTAAACACTTTAAATTGCTGCACTGTAAACCCAAATCATGCTCTCTTTGTATCTCTCTCTCCCTCTGTCAGTCTTTTTCTTTCCTTTCCTTTCTCCCTCATTGTCTTTGTGTCTCCCAGGTTATTCCTATTAGACATTATTCAGCATGGGGCTGACAAAGACCTGCCTGCTGCATGCTGATATAACCACAGAGCACTGCTCCAGCCTCTCCTCTCTGATGTTACGCCATGCACACACACACACACACACACACACACACACACACACACACAAACACTCACACAAATTCTCTTTATATTTAGAGCAGTATAATGTGTGTGTGGAGAAAGTGAAAAAGACAGAAAGGTTTGAAGCTTTAGCAGCTAAATAAATTCCTTTGCTTGGCCAGAGAACAAAGGAGTCAACGAGTTTTAGTGGACAATGGACGTAGAACACAGATTCTGATTGTCCAAAAGGAGGATAGCGGTGCATTTGGAGAGAGACGACGGGCTGCAGACAGTGATGGATGCACACAGACGGTGGGCGACAGTGAAAAATGAGAGGATGAGAATTGTTCTTGAAGTGACACATACTGATGATGGCAGCTGCGCAGTGAGGGATGAACAAAAAAAAGAGGGATAGAGAGGGGTATGTAAGATGAACCTGACTAGTCGGGTCAGTAAATTGAGTTTCAAACCGTGCAGGCTGCAGCTATAAGAGTGACATGTGAACACATACAACCTGCTTCAGCTTTATCCCTGCTGAAACGACTGGCAAGTGCAGTGGAACAGCTGCAGTTAATGCTAAGGAGGAAAGCAAAAAAAGTGCAGTTGGAGAAAAAGGAGGTTGTGCAAATAGATGAAAAGAAAACAGTTAATGTGTTGGAGGTTGGGGGCATGAGTATACAAAAGGCACGAACAAGAAATGACATTGAGGTGGTTTTCATGAATATAATGCTCAGTAATCAGATCCAGCTCAATCAAAGTGATTAAACAAGATTAAATGGGTTTTTAAGTCAGTTTGATTTACTCAGAGAAGTGTGTGAGAGGAGATGCGACTCCAAACTGCAGACATTGTTATATCAGGTGAAAAATGTCACAACATTTGCCAGATGTGCAGAGCAGAGCACCTTGATGCTCGTAGGAATGGTGTGAGTGTGAGGAAGAGAGATAGTAATGTTTTACCGTTGTGTTGCCTTTATGTTAGATTGAAGTGCAATAAAGGGGAACTTTATTCTGCTTATGGGTGTTCAGGATTTTACTATATATGTGAGAATATAAGTTGTATAAAGCCTTCTGTGAGTTAACAAGACCTCTGTAGCTCAATTATCATCTCAGCTTGAAGCTGTAGCATGCAGTTAATATTTACCATCTTAATTTAGCTTCTTAGCATGCTTATTTTTCTTAAGCACTTAACACAAACTACAGGTGAGAATGATGGCAATGTCATATTGCATGGTCACAAGTCATGTTTCCATCAACTAATATCAATGTGAATTTTGAAGATTTGCATGAGAAAAGCTTGATGAAAACCCCAAATTGCTTTCTACAATGCACATGAAAGTTTTTTATGCTCACTTGAGGTGGTTTTTGTCTTTTTTTAAAAATAGTTAATGTGCTAAAGATGATGGAAACAATTTAAACTTATGAGTTCTGACGTAGTGAACATTTAACTCACACGACTGATCAGCTGTTTCCGCTCTGCCGGTCAAGACGAGCTGATATTAAAGAACAATTATAAGTTGCCAAATTAAATCCAGTTCCTGAAGACTTCTCTTCTTTCGTGGGTGGCCAGAGTTGTCTGATTAGCAACCTCTTTTTTTCTCTCTACTTCTTCTACTGTTTACTGATGAATTAGCCTACAGCAATACATTACACTGCCGTAAGTATGTTTATGTAGCTTTGTTTATTCACTCTAAACAGGTTAGTTCCTAATTCACATTTTCTTTAATGTGACATTTGAAAATTTTGCTTAAAAATTTGTGTAGACTTAAATGGAAACACGGCTATAGTCTTGCATGGTTTAGCTGCACCTTTTATCAGTCTTCTGTAGGGGAAGATATTTTTTTATTTCTTTAATCCAATCACAGTTGTCTTTGGCTGCACTAAGCCCAGGATGCAGTTAAAATTGGTTGCAAAATAGATGGTGGTGGTGTGCTGTGGTTGTGGCATCAAGGCTATATTAGTGTCACCAATTCAGCATGCAACCCAATGTGAAGTATGTTTACAATATTCCCTTCTGTCCTTGAGTTATGGTGCTTGACCTGCTACCAAAAACTGTCTTGAGTCGAGTTGAGTAGAGCTGAACTATGCAAACGAAATGGAGTAAGTAGATGTTTGGATTTTCCTTTTAGGACTGATCATTTGGTTCTGACTGTGACCCCATTGACTTGTGTCCAACAAGGCATTCATATGATAATAAAGGGCAAAAAATTGGAATTCTACATATAAACCTATTGTTCCTGCAAAATGCAAAATTATGTATTTTTTTCTTTCATACCACAATATAAAATATGTATGACTTTGAAATTAAAAGCAAGAAAATCCATTTTCACAGTAAGATTACGTCTAGACTCGTGGGAGACTTATGAATATTTAAGCATGTATACATGTATGTGCAATGTAGCATAGAAATATGCATTAGCGTGTGTATATATAAGTACATGGATATAATCTAGATGTGTTTCTTTTTTAAAGCAGAGGAGAAAAAGGGGGGGGGGGGGGGGGGGGGGCAGTGAAAAGCCACATCAAACCTGCAACACACATAATTATTCACCAGCTAAACAGATGTGGGACCAGCAGCAGCTGTTGTGTACCTGTCCACTACATACACACACATCGCATGTAGCATAAATACTCTTGAGAAAAGAAGAAGAAGACGTGAGGAAAAGTTTTATAACGCTGGAGCAGTGTGATAGAATGCAGATTTCCCAACATGTATTTCACTTATTGGAGTTTCTCTTTGGCAGCGGGCCTTTTCCGTAAATACCTGCAGCACTAATATATTTAAACCCTGTTAGTGCCATAAACATACTTCTCTGCACGCCCTCTCTACAGCGGGTGAAGAAATGCCCTTCAGAAATATGCAAATAAGAATGCGAAGTGCAGAAGCAATTAAGAAAGTGAAGTATCTCGGTTTGATCAAATTGATCAGAGCACAGATGAAGTACTTCTTATTTAATGTGTCCAAGCTCAATAAAGTGCTCATTAGCAGCTGATGGATAACAAGCGCTCTTCTTAACGGTCACAAAGTACGTTCCCGTCTAATATGAGCCATAAACAACGTACAGTGCGGAAATGACATCCGTCAGGCGGGTGATTAATCTGTCATTCATTCAAAGCCACTGAGGAGGACTAAAAGGCACATTGCTGAAATAGTGTGCCGGGCTGTCAACCTGTCAACATCTCCGCTACAATATACCGTAGTGCACTCTGACTACTGTGTGAATGATGAGGAACACAATCGCAAAGTGGAATTTGGCAGCCGAAGGAGGTTAGCCCGGCTTGACCTCCTTTTTCCCAGCTCTTTAGCTGAAAAGAGAGCACCGCCGGATACGGAGAGGACCACTACTGTAATTGAACCGAATGAAGGCAACATCCAAGAAGTACTTCTCAGAGGATTGCTGATCATAAACAAGAAATGATCTCTCGTATGACATCAGAGTTGTCGTGTTGCCAGTTTTCAATGCACTGGTCGTCTTTTTCTTTGTTGTGTTTAAAGCATAGGGGAAGCACCAGGAAGCCAAACTTCAATAGGACGGCGGTGTCGTGTGTCTGAGTGACTCACCAAGTTTAATGAGGGTGTCTGTCAAAACAAAGGGCTTTTTCTTTTGATGTCTGCTTGTCCTGTCTTCTGACAGCTATATCAAAGCTGCATTAGTTTGTGGTGACTTGATGTTTGTTTTTCTTATTTGATCCATAGTGATTCATCTCTGTGTGAAATCCATCCGTCAGGACAACTTCAAAAAAAGTTCAGCTGAAAACTTCACATTGTACGGCAAGCGCTAATAACATTTATCAGTGGTTGTAATAACAATGGTAGATATTAACAATTGATTTTTCACTAGTTTGAAACACCCATAATGTAGTTTTGACAAGAAGAAAGTCTAATTAAGATATTTATAATGCATTTAAGTAAAAGTGTCAACATTAACCATTGACTTCTATTCAAAATCAATTACAGATATTTGTAATTCAAATTTGACATGTTGTAAGTTTGCAGCCCGTGCTCTTTAATAAGTGCCCAAATAACATGCCAAATTTTATATGCCAGTGATACGTGTGTCCTTCCCATTTATGCTTCCAAATTATGTGGCAGCAAATGGTGTATGAATTATACTTTGATCGATGAGACGAAGTATAAGTAGCGACCAAGTGGTAGGGGGTGGTGGACCCTAGAGACCCATGTTCCTGTGTGCAAAAAAATGTTTGATAGATTTATATTTTTTTGAGCATTTTGTTTTATATTCACATTATGCGACAACACTAAATGTAAAGACATCATTAACTTTGCCCAGCCATATCATCTTTATTCCTAAATCTAACCTTCTTGTTTTGTTGCCTTAACCTAACAGAGTAGTTCTGTTTTACTACTTTAACGGTGACATGATCATCCCCATCACAGTCCAGTTTACAATTCTTTAAAAGCCATGGAACGGGCCAATTAATGACTTGTTAAAAGCTTCAAGTGCGTGTATATGACATGCCAATGTTCCCGAAAAACTGTGCTCTTTATACACTGTCCCATGACACTGGGTTGCATTTTGACCCATTGCATTTTTAATTAATGATTTCTAACTGATCAAGATGTTAATTCTTGATATCAACACTTAATTTCTTACTAGTGGAAATGTTCAGTATTGAACTTTATCACAACTAGTGAACTTTTACCACTGACTCCTATTCCAATTCAATAACAGATACTTATATTTCAAGTTTGACTTGTTATAATACATTAACAACGTATAAAATAAGATTTACAGATATCTTAAATTAGCATATTACCAAGTCAATAATAGTTTGACATGTTAAAATCTAATTTCTACAAGTGAAAACTAAATCCCTACCAGTCAGTACCAAGCCCTCTTAAATGTTAAGAGGGCCTGCCTAGATATTGCCCATACATGAGAAACAAAAGATTGCTCTTGATTTTGACAAATGCGACAATAAATGGAGCTTTGCTTGTGACTGGTCACCTCAAAGCCACCCCGCCATCTGCTTCAATCGCCCTAATGAAGCACATTCTCTCTCAGGTCTTCGGAGACGCCACCTCCACACCAGCCCAATCAGCCTCGTAAAGCTTTAGCCCCTCTGGCGGCATCCGGATCGAGCCAGGCCACGTATCAGTCCAGATCGGTCATTTCATCACCACCCGGCCCTGAATGAACTGGAGAATGGAGGGCGGCTAGAAAACAGGAGAAAAACAAGAAAAAAGTAGAAGCGTAGGCTCTTTGTATTAATAAAGAGACTCTTTTCCTAATGAAAGTGGCTCTTTTGTTCCAAATTGGGCACAGTCAGAGGACGGGACTTAGCGGTCGAGTCGATCTGACCACTTTAACATTCAGCTCTGTGATAAATGGTCAAGCCGTGAATTATTTCTCCCTTTTGGGAGGTCTTTCTTCTCATATGCCAGCTCTGAATTAAGCTCTCATTTTAACTGATTGGTTCCTTTGTGCTTCATGGCTCATGCGCCGCACTCGCAATCTCTCACTCGATGTATGCAAAATGTATATTTCTTTGCAGAGGCAGCTCTTTCTGTCCTCTGCAACTGGGAAAGTCACATTATTCCAATATGAAAGGAGAGATTGTGAACTCCTGAATCACAAGAGTTATGTACCATCAGCATGGCTTATGATTTATTTCTTTTTTCGTTCAGAAGGAACCGTATAGAATCATAAAGTTGATAAATAAAACTGATGTGTTAGTCAGAAACAGTAATTAGCTGAGAGATGTATCTCCATTTAAATTGGGGGGGGGGGGGGGGGGGGGGGGGGGGGTGGCCTTGAAGAATATTACTTACAGCACAGTTTCAGTGTTATAATCGAGCATATTAATCATTTATATAACCCCCATCCACCACACACCCTGCCTCACCTCATGCCAGATTGTGGCTCTAAATATAGTCCCTCCTGTTCTCTCCTACACATACACACATGAACTGTACACATACACACACAGCATCATTGTCGGACTTGTAAGACTTTCCCTGTAGCCATGTGTCTCTCTGATTGAGCTCCCAGTAGATAACTCACTTTTGTATGGACATATGCCAGAGGGAAGCCAGTCAGGTTGGAGCAGAAAAACACGCTGTCTCCTCCTGTGTGTGTGTGTGTGTGTGTGTGTGTGTGTGCTCATCGATAGGCCACAGAACTTTATGCTGCGTTATGACGCTCGATTTTTAAACAAACTTGATTTATATGGTTATTCTCGTAAAGTAAGCCCCTGCAACGATGGTGGTGCATTTCCATTTAGAGGAGTTTTATAGAGGCTGCAGAAATGATAAAGCGAATGATTTATGAGCGGGAGCGACATGCCAGGTTAAATCTAATCCTGCAGCGAGGAGGGGGGGGGCTCCATTCTGAAGGAGGTAAGAGGGCAGTTTGGCAAATTGCAGATAGTACGAGGAGATGAGAACAGTACATGATGTAAAGGGATACAGGTTCTGTGTGCTGAATATCAACACATTAATGTGCCAGTTTGATTGAAATCTACACAGGCGAATGTCTGATTCTTTTACCATTTGTGCAAAGTGAAGCTACAATCTGATCCGAGGAGGTTAAAATAAAGTGCATCCCAAAAAGTGCTTTTTCGGAAATGCCCCTTCGATGTAGCATCTGCCAGTGTCTTCTGGCTACTCTGCACTCATTAGCAGGCAGACTGGTACAGGACTTTCTCCATCTGGTAGCCCCAAGCAGCACACACTGCACTGCACTCAGTCCAACACAGAGCTCATACTAAATACAATGCTGCTGTGCAACACAGTGTGTGTCTGTAGAGTAACAGAGAACATGCATGGCCTTACCAAACAGGTTGTAACGCATGCAGTTCATCCATACAGCTCTCTGTGTAGATAACATAATGTTTTTTGCTTTATAGTTTGATATTTTTGAAGTGGGGTTTTATTCGTTTCTAATACGTCGTCAGTGTGTTAGGCACTCAGTACGGAGGCTAACTGAGCAGTGTGTGTTTTGTGTTTCATTAAGTTTTGGATCAAAATAATCCTAGTAATTCATGCTAGCAAGGTTTGATACAGTAAGCTGGTTTTGCTCTTGTATTTCTGTGTGTTTAATAATTGTTATTGCAACTTTCGGTTTCCAAACTGTAGCTTTGTCTAACTTAATTCTCAGCTCATTGGCTTATTCACATACGGCTGCAGAACTGAAGGCTCGGCCGTGTTTCAGTTCAGTGAGTACTGATACCAGTCATAGATAAAATTAAAATTAAAAAATATACAGATCGATTAAAAATGTAATCCTAACGGACATTAATCGATCGTCGATTAATTATTCCCATCCCTAGTGTACGTTATATTTAGAATATTTTCACCACCTTACCTTGCCGTCAAACAGCCCTTTCCAACAGGGAACTGAAGGTGTTATGTCCATCCGTGTTCTCTTCAAGGCCACCACACTCCTTAGACTAAAACAGATATTTTACCTCACAGAACACAGAAGTTTCTGGACCACTGCTGCCTCAATAGGTTAAAATGTTTGTGTTATTGTTTGACTTCGGTAAATATGTACAAAGCAGTTAAAACACAGAAGTCACACAATAACACAAACAAACATGTCATTTGGGGCAGTGATCAACCAGCAATCCCTGGTGGCTTTGAAGATAACGGCTTCAGTTACCTCTCTGAAAGAGCTGTCTGGTGGTGATGGTGATGAAAGCAGTGAATCTCTAAATGTATCTAAATGTAGTGTATACTTGACTTGACATATAATTTTAAAGTGACTAAACAAGTTTGGGTCATACCAGCCTTGTTTTGTCTGGTGAACTGAACCCTGGAACATTTACCCCCTTTGTGTGTTTTTTTGGGTTGGTGTCAATCAAACTCTGTTGCAGACCAAAGAACCACCCTGTGGTACACCTCAAGGGGTTCATATCTGTTGTGAACACCATTCAAACCAAACCGAGGAGGCATACCATTTTATGGGTTATATTATGGGTTAAAAAACGTCATCTTTTCCTGTTTTGGCGAATGGTTACCTGGTCTGTTACCTCATCAGAGTTAGCCATCTTCCGTTATAAGGTCGTCTTCCTCAAAATGTCTGAATTAAATTATTTAATTCTAACAGCCTTACGAGAAGTTTATATGCATGGTCCTCTGTGTGACATTGTAGTCCCCGCAGGATTTGGCAAGTGATCTGAGCATGAGTGGCTGAGTTCTAACCATATGGCTTTTGTTCACAATTTCTGGACCGCAAAGTGTACCAATTTGAAAATGTGACAATGTATCATCCTTGCATTGGTTTGATTCAAGAAGTGGATCCTTAAATACATTTTAGTGCTGCCCCGATCCACAGCGGTACATTGCTTAACTTCCAGCTGTTTACTTCATAGTAAACTTTAATACTAACATCAGCATGCTCATGACAGCAGCCGTGTTTCCATTAAAGTCTAAGCGAATTCTGAAGTGAAATTTTGACTTGTTGGATTAAAGAAAATGCAAATTAGCGACATCCATCAACTGGTTTAGAGCGAATAAACAAAGCTGCATAATCTTACTTTGGTCAGAAGATGGCAGTGTAATGTACTTAATTGGGAAACTTATAATTGCTCATTCATGTCAGCTCATTTTGACCAGCAGAGCGGAAACAGCTGATCAGTCATAGGAGTTAAATGTTTGCAAAAATGCGCATAGAAATGTGTTGCTTGATTGATTGCTTAGAAGCCCTAATTCCCCCTTATGAGGTCTTTAAAGTCAGAAAGATTGAGAGGAGATCTGATCAGAGGAGTCTTCCATGTGAGGTGGTCTATAAACTGAAGAGTACACGCACACCTCTTTCCAACCTGAACTGTGCTCTTTTCTGAATTACGCAGTTTCAAATGTTTAACATATATGCTTCTCCTACCTGGGGGCAAGCTGACCGCAATGTTGATAATTCACTGACTATGAATAAGTACATCGTATAACCCCGCTTCAATAAATCCAAACTATCCCTTAAATACCATATATGAAGCAGCTGACACTACAGGAGACTTTTAGATCCCATCAAAGTAAGCAATAAACTGATGCCGACAGCAAAACACCATCATAAACAGCCTGGGCAATATTTTAGTCCCGTTCTCATGGGAATGTCTGGTTTCAGAAGAGCTACATGGTTTCAGCACACACACCTAAAATCACTTCTGAGCATTAAGTTTCAGTCTGGATCCGTCTTTATGAAGCATTAACCAAAGCTTCAACTCTTCTTTTTACTATTCTGAAAAACAAGGACCATCTGTGAAATAAATAAATTGGAAAGTGATGTGTCAGCACAACAAAAGCAGCTTTTAGTGAGCCGGGGGTTCCTGTCAGAAAAACGTTAAATCTGCCTAAGAGTCCCACTTGGCAGGAAGACAGCAACTCCTATGAATGAATAACAACCACAAAGTTATTTTTTAATGCATGATGCTTCACTTGAGTGAAAAACATTTGCAATCTGACTGTCAAAACATCAGTGCAAATGCAAAGTGAGCAACATTCATTTTTCTGTGGTTGCAATTTTTTAACCAACTGCAGCATCTATTTTAGTGTGATTATAATGTGGCGTACAGTAAGACTTTAGAGAACCCACAAAACATGGGTCTTTAGTGTGATTGCTCCCAGTGAGATGTGAACCAGGAACCCTGTCAGAGATAATGACATACTCTGCAGGACAAAAACTTGCTTCCTTATGTAATTTTTCACTTGCAAATGAGCTATTTTTGGGAAATATGAAGTATGGTAGGCAGCAGAATGAGCATCGACCCTCACTTTATACAGAGCAGAGCTGCTCTTCTGCATACTCTCCCATATTCAGAAGCAGTTTGTGCTGCTATTTTTGCCTGAAGTTACAGTTTAAATCACCCATCATGAGGACAAATTAGCAATTCTTTGTAAAACTTCTCAAAGCAAACAATTAATTTGGGTCTGTGTGTCATTCTTATCCCTCTCCTGCCAACTGTCTATCACACATATTGTGTATTTGTGTATTACCATTCCTGTAATGCTAGATGGGAGATTTGACAGTGTGGCACATCTATAATCTGAGGTATTTCAGGAACATTTGTTGATCCATGTGAATAACAGATTTGATCTTCCAAACACACCATTCAGTAGAAGAAATCCAAAAATCTAATGTGCCTGATAAAGATCAATCAAGATCTTAATAAGCTAAATCCCCCTGAAGCTACAAGCAGTGCTCGCTTTTGAATCATTTAGTGCAAATATATTTATATAAAAGGTATGACACCGTTTCACCTAAAGCGACTGTCAGATAGGAAACACAGGGCTGAACATGTGACGGCGTGGACAATTCCCTGTGCAATTCATGTAGCACAATAGTAGGATTAGCGCTTTTCCATTCACTGGAGGGATTACACGGAGGGGGCGGCACAGACTATATCTGTCTGCGGTGCAGATGAGACTTTTCTCACACAGTTAAAATGATTTATGGGATGGAGAAAAAGGATGGAATACAGCGAGAGGGAGAGGCGAAGCAGAGCAGGAGGCACGTGCAACAGTGTCTTGGGAATGAGAAGGAAGTTGGAAATGAGGTTGGCTTGAGTGACAGTGAGGTGAAGTGCCTGGGGAGAGGTCCACACGGTACAATATGCATGAATGTGGGCAGTTCAGCTGTAATTACACACTGAAATGTCATTTATTTAAACATATGAAGAGATGGAATGCTTTTGCATTAGCATTCACACATGTGCATGTTCACGGTCACTTACTAGCAGTATTATGTGTTATGGTACAAATGAAAGGTGCTGTGTTAAACAGAAACTATGACAAGAAATTATTTAAAAAAAAAACTTTTTTTTGACACATATTCAATTGAGAACTGTACAAAGACAACATATTCAATGTTTTACATCATGGATTTTTAAAAATATTTTTATTCTGAATTTGATTGAACATTCCACAGATAAATCGGTTAATTGGTAGCAGGTGATGGTGCCATGATTGGGTATGAAAGAAGCATATTCCAAAGGCTCAGATGTTCATTTATAAGTAAGGATGGGAAGAGGTTCACCACCCCATCCTAGCTGGGGACACCTCTGGTTGCAAAAAGAAGTCTGTTTGTATGTACGTCAATGGAAAGAAGACCTTTCTTGATGATTTATTACCTCAGGAAACATTCTCAGAATCAGTTTTATGGTCTTAACTGTTAGTTTAAAGTTGTCTTCAATACGGTATGATGTTTATTTTGTAAATTATGATCCCATTTAGTGTAAAATAGATGATAAAGCAGTCATGTTCAAACAGATTACAGCCTCTTTTGGAAGTTAGGCAATCTATTACTTATTCTTTGGAAATAACCGCACAGACCTCACCTCACATTTGTGCGGCACGTTTCCTTCATCCTCGACACAAAAGAAGCACTGCACTTGAGAGGAGTGTAGTGTGTAAGCCTGCATGGAAACAGACTTGGTGTTGGAGAGCCATTCACCCACTCCTACTTAATACTAATTGGTTTGGAATGCCAACAGAGTGAGAGTGGGTAATGTGAGGGTGAAGGGGCTGGATTGGAAATGGGTCTAATGCTGCGTTTCAGTTGAAGTTGGTCATTGGATTTTCCCAATTGATATAGTTAACTTCAACCTCAAAGTGTTCCAGGTGCACAATGCTAAATGTAAACAAAAACATGACTGACTGTGACAAGTTTTTATTTTTAACTCTGAGTTGTCTGGAATGCAGCTTAAAAACCAAACCAGCAGCTATCAGGCTCACTTAATGCACACTGGAGCAAAGTGAAATTTTGAAATGTTGCATTAACAAAAATGCAAATTAGGGACATTTCCATCAACTGGTTTAGAGCGAATAAACAAAGCTGCATAAACATACTTTGGTCAGAAGATGGCAGTGTAATGTAATTAATTGGGAAACTTATAATTGTTTTTTCGTATCAACTCATCTTGACCAACAGAGTGGAAACAGCAGATCAGTCGTGTTAAATGTTTGCAAAAATGTGCATAGAAATGTGTTGATGGAAACACAACTAACATTAACATTCTATTGTTTGTCATGTATATTTACCATGTTAACTGTGTTAATTTAGTTAGGGTGCTCACATTTGGATTAATCATTAGGATTCATCATCTAGGGACTACATATGTCCGTACAAAATTTGACAACAATTCTTCTCATAGTTTATGAGATATTTCAGACAGAAGTGGACCAATCAAAGAAAACATTTCGACAATGTAAAAGATAAACACAAAGCAGCCTTGTTCCAGGCACCTCCATCTTTTCTGCTTCAAAATATGACATAGCCAAGAACTTTATGTATGTAATTTTAGAGTGAGCGAAGATGAAACTTTTGCATAAAGAGGGCTGGAGGCTCCCTCCTGTGACATTTCCTTGACGGAGTAGTCTTTCTGAGAAGTGACTTATTTTTCCTCTTCTTACTTTTAAGACACATAAGGACACTCAGGATGGTGGGTAAGAGATGAAATACAAGAAAGAATCATAAACTACAAACTGAAACTAAAATACATTAAATATAAATAGTCTCACCTGAATTCCTGTGAGTGTTTTACTGTGGAGATGGTACTACAGCAGCCCACCTGTGTCCCCAGCTGAGGAGTGGCAGGTGACAGCGAGGCGTTTGTCACTGATGGACGAGCTCTGTCCTCACCATGTCTAAAGGCCACTGGGCCAGATGGAGGCCTGATGGGTGGTTCCTTATTGATGGGCGCCACACACCAGGGGAAGGGATCGATGCAGAGGATAAATGATTTCACCTGTGAATCTGAAGTGGCTTTGACTACAAATCAAAAGGCACCCACAGGGCTAGCTATTATGTACATCATCTGGGTAAATATGTCATGAGTGAATGAATGAATGAGTGATGAATAAATTGTAACTTTCCACTCACAGGCCTGCACCCATAACCCTCCCTGGCTTTCATCTGCCTGCTCACATTAGCCAGCTGTAATGCCTGCAGCATTTAGCTGGCAAAGCCTAATGACATATTAGCAATTAGAGGAGAGCAGGTTTAATGATTTCATCAGGCCTGCGGCTCGGCCCAGCTTTATTTAATTGCAGTCCAGAGGAAGGTTGAGGCGTGGCCACTGCCTGAAGGAAAAATGCTGCTGCTGATGGAAGTCACAAAGAGGTGTTGGCATGTTTCAACAGGAATTCAATTGCATTTGTTCACAGTGACAATCGATGAATAAACAGTAATGGAGGCAGTTTGTAAATTGGATTATTTTGAGTCTAAATGGGATTTTAGTTTTGAAATAAAAGTTCAGGATGAGAAGATTTTTTTCTTGAATTGTTACATGGTGGTGTAGTGGTTAGCACTCTTGACTCACAGCAAGAGGGTTGCAGGTTTGACTCCCGCCTGCGGTTCTTCTGTGTGGAGTTTGCATGTTCTCTCTGTGTCAGCGTGGGTTCTCACCAGATACTCTGGCTTCCTCCCACAGTCCAAAAACATGCACTTAGGTTTAATTGGTGTCTCTAAATTGCCTGTAGGTGTGAATGAGACCATGATTGTCTCTGTTTGTCTCTACCTGTCCATGTTGTACCCCGCCTCTCGCCCAAAGTCAGCTAGGATCCAAGCCCCCGTGACCCGAGTGTGGATAAGCAGTTAAGGATGAAGGATAATGAATGAATGTATTATATATATTAATATGAATATAATTAACATAATGACCTCAAATATTTGACCTTGCTGATCTACTACTCACACAAAAGCATAGCTGTTGTCTTTTTTCAAACTGAACCATTGAACTTTTATAAATGCTATTATTCCAAGTGGTGAAATGTAACTAAGTACTCAAGTCCTGTACTTAAGTACAATTTTGAGGTACTTTAATTGAGTATTTCCATTTTATGTAACTTAATACTTCCACTCCACTACATTTAGCTGACAGCTTCATGTCAAGAACAATGATAAACATGATAAACATGATCAATTTGAAGACATAATATAGTAGACAAAATAAGTCATAAGTAGTCAAAATTAACCCCACCTTGACACCATTAAAAGCTGCTTATATAAATGCATCAATAAGTATCCAACAATATATTTAGAACAATCTGAGTTGGTCCAATCTGCATAATGAGTACTTTTACATTTTGATGCTAATACTTTTGTACTTTTACTCAAGTAAGTTCTGAATGTAAGACCTTTGTTTTTACTAAAGTAAAGGATCTGAAAACCTTTTCGTCCACTAGTTTTTAGTCATTTGTTTTTTATCCTTCAGCGCAAGATTTACTGATCTTGTGGCTAGTCTTTTGACCGCAAGATATTGTATTATAGCTTCAACTAGATCTGCTACAGCTCACAGAAGAGTACTTTATGTAATTGAATATATTCGTGAGACATTATTTGATGTTTGGGACAAAATATCTGTTCTTTCAATATGAAGCTACAGCCAGCAAAGCCTGAAATCCATGTATTGTTTTTCAATGTATTTTTTTCCTGACCCATCTACCCACCCAATCTCTATTTATTGATTTTGTAAGCCATTTAGAGGCAATGTAATAATGTGTACATTTAAATTTATAAGAACTGAGGTGATAATGAAACGTACAGGAATACAATCAGTATCCTTTTGTTATCAGTACACTGGTAAATATGTATTCTGATTATTCTACATTGTAATAGCATTAACTAAAACCTAATAACAATAATAACTAATCACATCACTGCTATAGATTAAAGTGATTGTTTAATATGCTTAAGAGGAAACTATAGATTTAAGCTGCTCTGTATGTGTACTCATAGGATTTTTACGTGATTTAAAAGGTAGTCATTAGTATGAACCAGTGAACCAGTGAGCTATAATGTGTTGGTGTGTATGTGTTTTCTGTATCACAACCCAGTGATGGAGTGCACCTTTCACCATGTTACCTCTGTAACGTATGGCTCTGTCAGGGTGAACATCTGTTTGTGTGCACACACTTCACTGTGACTGTAGCTCATGTTTGATTGATACAATGAAAACTGTGTGTGTTCTTGCTTGTATGTGCACATGGAAAGTTTCATTTTATGACGTGAAGAAAGGGAGATATAATGTGTGCTCTTTAGATAGTGTTGCATAATGGAGTCAAATATACACCATAAACTGTATATGACAAGTGCATGTAGCCAGGAAAGCATCCCCCATTGGCTTGTGGACTAATGTTTTGAAGCCTTAAGTTTGGCATTTTGGACATATATTATCTATGCTAAAAAAAGACAACAATGTTTGTTTAATGAAGATATTTTAATTAAAACAGGAGAGCAGCGCACGCCATTAACAGTGGAGCGCGCCTCAATGAGATCGCACCACACATCTGGTAGATTACAAAATAAAACAGCAGACAAATCTGATTGTAAGTCGTCACTTTGTCAACATTAGTGTCTCCCGCTGCAACAGAATAATATGTTGATCAGCAAATCAACCTCAGGCACAAGGCATGTAATGGGCGAAGGTTTGATCCGTTAAATACACAGAGGATCAGGGAGATTTCAAAATAAAACACAGTGGATCGTGTTTTTCTGGTGAGATCTTCGCGACAAAGTGATTATGTACATTCACTGAGTGAATATTTAGAAAATAAAACATATATTTCTCGCTAGAAATGTAATCAAAACCATTTTTATGCACAAACTAAGTCAAAATATAGATTTTTTCACAAAAAATGAGAGAACTGTCCGCCATGTTTTTTGTTCTGACCGCCGGAACCTTGAAAGTCACTTGACTTGGACACAAACCAATAGGAAAAGTTTCACGGAAATTTGAGTGATTCCGTGGCTATTCCACAGATTTTGAGTTAAGCGAGTTAAATTTGATTCCGTGGCTATTTCACGGATTCCTGTGAGACCAGGTTGCTTCCATCCAAAGGTACCCGTATATTTAGAAAATCGAACCCACTGTACTGTGAATACGTGCGAACAAAGCCTACTTTTGATCTTCTTTTTATCTTGAAAAAGACACAAAAAGGCAGTTTAAAATCAACATATACACTAACTATATACACAGAGGAATGACTAACATTTAAAGCTTCCTCACACACTGAAACTTGAATGTAACTTTGTTCAAATGTTCAAGTCCTTAACTGAAAAACTCCACGCTCAGTCTGGTCACACATGACAGCCGTTCTAAATGGATTAGGATTTTTTTTTTTCTATTTACCAAAGTTGCAGTGCTGCTGAGTTAAATAACATTAACAGCATTAAAGAAGAGGGCTCTGACTTCTCACACAAGCTCAAAGGATGGATTTTGAAAATTGTTTTATAGTTGAATGGCTGTTTATCCACACTATATGATTTTCTGAGAGGAATGGTTGGTTATTAGCAAGGCTATTATCCCGCTCACAGATTCATGCTCGGGGCGAACATTGGGCCAAACAGACCTCCTGAAAATAGAGAAAATGTCAGAATTACAGTCTAAGTTGTAAGGGGCTTAATTATTATTTCCCAATCACTGTGTTTCTCACAAAAAATGATTTTAAACCTCCATGGCCGCTTGGGGCTACACAACAATGACATAGTATGACAAGCTGATATAGCAAAAAAGGTCCCATCTACACATCCAACAGACACAGAACAGTATGAGTGTAAGTCCAACATTCACCTTTCTTTTATCTCTGTTTTGGTCTCTACCAACTCATGAGGAAAATATCTGTCTCTTTAGCTGCTATACGCTAATTTACAATCTTTTGGCACTGAGCAGATTGTTGAAGTATTCTAAAGTATGGCTCGGTTAAGGTGGTTTTTACCCTTGTTGAAAAAGATTTGATGTACTAAATGGGATCTGGAAACGCCTTTGCCAAATGAATTCTGACGTAGAGAGGACTTAACTCACAACTGATCAGCTGTTTCCAGATAATATATGAATTTGACTCCAGACAGCATTTAACATGACCAATACTCGCTGACATGAAAGAACAATTAAAAGTTGCCCAATTTCACCCAGTGGTGACTTGTTTCTGGTTTTCAAACCTTTCTTAACTAACATAGTGACGGAAACCTAAGTTGTCAATTTTAAAAGTTTGATTGAAAGTCATTTCACAATTGAATGAACACACAGCTACTGCAGAATTCACCTGCACCAGCCCCACGTAGCCCAATGTGTGTGCCTGATCCGATCAAGCTGGCCTAGGTCCCAGACCTTCTGTCAGCTAATGTCTTCGTTCCTTCATCATTGGCTGTAAGTCAGCACCCATTACCTCTCCGAGCCACCCCTCTGTTTTCCCGAGCCAGCCTCTCACCCCACCTCTAATCACTGTCAGCATCAGCACAGGAATACTAACGGTACCCTGTGTTGGGAAGACTCCAAGCTGACAGCTCCACCAAAATAATAACCCACTCCCACGTTCTGTGGGCGCAACAACGGAACATTGCCACCGGCATTATTCCCAATATACACTTATTACACTGGCAGTAATAAAGGTGCTTTAGCAGGAATATTGCGGTAATGGTTGGGAGGGGACATTCGTGTTGATGGGCAGTTAATTACCCCACAGAACAAAACATCCACTCTTTTTGTTCCACTCTAACACAGGGCAGTACAGTATATAAGTAGCTATATATCATGTTTGTGGCCATTTATCTAAATGAAGATTACCGTGTTCAAGTGCCCCCACTGCAGGAGCGTTACAGCAGCAGACAAAGATGCCTTGCTGCTGGAATTGAAGTCCATCGATCTGAGCGAAGGAACTGCAGGTAAAAGCGGAAAACAGAAATAGAGAGAGTAAATTATTTTTTCCGTTGGCACATTATTGATCAGGAATGTTTGGAGCTTTTCCTACAGAATGGGAGAGGAAGTGAGTAAGTGAGAGAAAGAGAGAGAGCAATTTTCAAAATAGACACTGCCGTGAAAGAGATTAAATAAGATTCACTATAGAAGTTGGAATGAGGAAATAAATCCTCTCTGTGTTTCATTTAATTTCTCCCCCTCGCCAGAGTTATCAATGTCTGAGCCTTAATTACTTTGTGGACCGTGGTGAGTCGACGCTGTTATCCCAAGAAGGACTCGTTCTTTTTGTGGAGCATGGAGAAGCTCTTCACACAGGCCTGTTTTTTGAGGACCGCTCTGGAGGATAATTAATAGACGGGACAAAAACCATGAATAGCAATGCGGCAAATATGTCATTTTGTGAACGGCCTCCGATTCCGCTCGCTCTTTCATCTTTCTTTAGGGAGTGCTTGCGCTGTTTGACGGTCGAGGTAATTCATTTATCGGGAGGCTGTTTAAAAAATGGATGTGTGTTTAATCATGACGCCTGTGTTGGAGTGGGAGATGGTTTGGGTGCTCTGAATCATCGTTCATCTTAATCTTAAACCAACTCAGATGTCCTGCTGACCCTGATGATGTGCTGCCAGGGGACAGACATGGCCTGATTAAAAACATACACAACTGCCTTTAGCTTGCTGTAAATTCCCCTCATTGCCTATTATCACTCACAGCTACGGGCCGGTGACACCTTCTTGGATTGCCTTTTCGGATGCAAGAAGCACCGTCAGCACTCGGCGAACATTTTCTCGAAGAATGTGTGTGCGTGCTTTCCTGTTTATTCATGTGTGACAGAGTCATGTTGGATAAATTCCCAGCCATTTGAACAGAATGGATGACCGTCATTAACGAGGCAGGGTCTAAATCATTCGGCCTGATAACGGTACGGGCCGTGATGGCTCTGCCTATTGCATTACCACACAGCAGCGAACCCTGTAATCATCACAATTCCTCAATCGATGAGGCGTCCATTCAGTGCTCCAATTGACAAATCGACTCCTTAGCCTCCAGCTCACCCGCTCCTCCCTCTCTCTCTCTGTCACTGGCTCCAGATGAAGGTAGAAAAGACTCCCTTTATAGCACATTGTGTGTAATCCCCTCCCCATTTGCATTGCTTTGGGGTATTCAGCCTTTGGACAGAAAATAGCAGCAACCTAAGCATTGATAATGTGGCTGCTGGCTACTCTTGGAGGGCGTCGAGCACAATAATACCATTAAGTGTTCAGCTCCGCATCAGCACAGAGGCTGACATTTGCTTCCTCAGCTTCCCTCCTGTTCATCGCGCCTCCCTGTGAGAAGATGTTTATTTCTGCCTCAGCACACGTGCACAGCAGGGATGGTTGATAACCGTGTTTCCATGAAAGTGGAGCTGACGTAATTGATATTCGTGGAGATGCATCATTGGATCCTAAGTGCTGATAAAATACTGCGAAACGAGATTTTTTTCAGGGTTCAGACAAGACTATTTTAAGCTAACCCACTGCCCTCTCTGACATGGAGTCAGTGATCTACATGTCAGTCTCCGAAGCTCACACTGTTATGATTGACTACAACTCCGAGCCCCTGAGGTGTATTTGGAGCCAATTGTCTTTCCGACTATATCATGTTCTGTCAGTTCAATATCCCAGAGGGTGATTATTAAGACTATTATTGAGGAGTGATTCTTTGGCAGTGGGCTGTAACCCTGCCTCACTTAAGCTGATGGATATGTGAGAGAGTGGAAAGGGGAGAAGAAATTACATATATTTTTTTTAAAATGACAGTTTTAACAGTGATGCACTCCTTGAAGAATAAAAGTGATTCTGTCTTCATTTGCATTTGCATTTATGACACAAAATAAGTCCAAACAATTGTGACATTTAACACCAGGTAATTGTTGAGGGAATAGAAGACACTTATGGCTCAATTGGAGAAAATCAATGAGTTGGATAGAGTCTCTGAAGACCTAAGGCATGTGTTTAATGGCTACATTCAGTCTGCATACGTTAAAATGCCACTTATGGCTAGTATATGATTTACACTGATTAAATGTTTCCCAGCAGCTGATGACCTAGACTTGGTCAGATAATTGTCAAATGCTTGAAACATAAACATGATGGGTTATCAAGATGGCGGTGCACAGCAGTGCAGCGGCTTCTCTAGCTCTCAGTATTACGACTATGACTATTAAGTACAGCTCAGCTGAACTAGTGAACTTAAAAGGCGGGGGACTCAAAAAGGTGTGTCTACATCAACAAGAGTTGGTGCACAAACTGGACAGTGTTAGGCAGACACGGCTCTGAGGCTGTGGAACAGCTGATTGTGAAATGCCCTCTTTACCATTTGCCTTGTGAATCTACTGCAGTGTTAATAGCAGCTGTTTATGTCCCTCCACAAGCTAATGCTAAAGATGCTCTGAGGGAGCTGCTCAACAGCGTAGGCTCGCTACAAAATATACATCCAGAATCGTTGTATCTAGTGGCAGGGGACTTTAACCATGTGAACCTGAAGGACATTCTCCCCATGTTTCACCAGCATGTTAACATCCCCACTCAGGGTAAAAACACTCAAACAAAGTGACACTCAAGGACAAAGTGTTTACAAACAAAAGAGGAGCGTACAGAGCAGCGCCCCGCCCACCACCTTAGTGCCTCGGACCATATCTCCCTCCATCTGGTACATCCATACTGTCCAGTGTCAAGGAGCCAGAAGATGGACACAAACACCATCAGTCAGTGTGTTTACATGCACAGTTTAATCGAGCTATGCTTAAAAATGGATTTTGGCATCTAATCAGACTACTGTCCTTGTCCCAGTTTACATGCAACTGAGAAAATCGAATAACTGACGGGAACGTGTCCTCCTCCTCAACACTGGGTGGCAATATGCGTCATTTCAGCGGGTTAATACGGCCCCCTTTACAGTTGACCTCAGTTTGACACTTTGTGCCATTGCTACTGACCGGCTACTGCAACCTGCTACTGCAACTGGCTTCCTTGAATGTTTTTGTTACGGGGTCATACACCAGTGTGAGGGGTGGAACAATGCACACATGAGTTGTCTTGTCATACATGCCGGTGAAAATCCTATTCCAATTGCATTATCTGGGTGTTCCAATCAGTGTTGGAGAACTCCGACATTGGTCAGACTAACACGTTTACATGCACTTCAGTTGTCCAGTTATAGTCCGACAATAATTTGTTTTTTGTTTTTTCTTCTTCTTCCTCTTCCGGGCGCAATTTCGTCCCGCTACTAGTCCTACAACTTGAAGAGTTGCAGGACCAATTATATATCAAAACGTGCGGTTTGATCGGGATCGGTGTGCTATTACTTTTCTCTACAGAATACGAATTTTTGTCGCGAAAAACTGCCCAAAATTTTGAATTGAAATGAATGGGACAGCCGAAAGAAAATGAGCGAAAAGGGACAATATTTGGAGATTTTCAAACGTCTACCTCTCTCCGGCATAATTTCAGCTAGAGACTCCATTTAAACTTTAAACAATAGACACAAGTCTTGTGTATTGGTGTATTACTCCACATTTCGATAGGTCATATCGTTTTTTATCAATCACTGTTCAATGACCATGATCATTTTTGTAGAAATTCTGAGATTATAATGGGTGTGTATTGCACGGAATGTTCGTGTCACAGTGTGTGACATCATCGCCAGAGTGTAGAGGGAGAGAAAAAATTGTCAAAAAATAAATTTGGAAACTGCGCTCCAGGCCGCAAATTCCACTCTACAGAAATAATTTATACATAGAAACGTAGGAAAATTTGTCTTCTCACTCGCAATCCTCTGGTAAAGCTGTCAGAGTTAGAGTTTGGGCATAGGACGCACAGATGCACCACCAACACGCACCAACAGCCTCATTTGCTCCCATATTAAAAATGCAGGAAGATTTCTGAAAAAGGGAGATGTAACAGTTTTTTTAGATCGCTCTAACAAAGCTATTTTTTCATTTTTCTTACAGCTATTGCTGTATTGGGACCAGTGCTCGGTGCTACTGCCCCGTGTCCCTAATGAGTGGTTTGTAACTCCTAACGTAGCCTCTGTACGTTTGTTCCCTAAGTCTTTTGCAAACAGTTGATTGTGAAATCTCTAAAATCTGAGCTGTAAAGAAAAACACCAAAACAAATGTCAGTGGTTCTGTCATCAACTGCTGATGTTTTCAACAAGATCTCCAACCTAAATGACAGAATAGATTGTCACTACCACCTATAACGTCACACATGAACATTTGTCAAAATGAGCGTTTCGTTGCGCACGGCACCAAAAAGTAAATAAAGGCTGTATTTTCATTTAGGCTACAAAACTACTAATCAAGGCTAGGGACAAAACATCCTGTTAAGGCGTTATAAAAGACAGTTTAAACAGTAAATAAATGCAAGTAAATGCTGGAAGTGAAGTAGTTACGAGGTTGACGTGAACCATGTTACGTAAAAAAACAAAACGTAAGTTACGTAAAAAACAAAACTTCTCTGAGTAATATGAGTGAGATGTCTCACCATGTCATTCAAGATAAGCACCTCTTCTCATTCACCCAAGCAAGAAGGGTTGTCTGGTGAGACATCTCACTCATATTACTCAGAAAGGGGTTATGTAAAAAACCTAAAAAAGTTCTCTTTCATCAAACTTTGTTTGATGTCTCACTATGGGATATGGTTGCTCCCATATTGCCATAAGCTTATCTAGCATCCACCAACCCACTGGGTAAAATACTCTGTTCCAATTATTACAGCAAAAACAATCGTGCCACGCACGGAGCGGAGACGTCCAGCATATAGAAATGGACAAAAGTGAAAGGCGAGTTCCAACTCCCCGCAGCATAGATGTCCTGAAACTCCCCTGAATAAGGCCCTCGATGTGGCCCAGCCCTGAGTCTTGTGTGCTTACCCCTCCACCACCCAGTGGGATGGACGCTGCTTTGTGACAGGTTTCCCCTTATGAGGGTTAGCCCAGGACACGAACAGCTGATCGCTACTCCTGACACCCCTCGTCCTATCCATGTAAGTGCACACTGACACACTGCCCACAGACTGGACATAACGCATATGGCCACTGTCCACCTTGTGAAGCAGCAAAATCCACAAGGTCAATAGGAGAGGTGCTCCGCCCCCACCTTGGTGCCTCGGACAATATCTCCCCCCTGCTGGTACCTGCATACTGTCCAGTGTCAAGGAGCCAGAAGATGGACACAAAGACCATCACAGCCACTGGCCTGGTGGTGCTACTTCCAATGCTCCATGAATGTTTTGAGTCCACAGACTGGCAGGTTTTCAGGGAGGTTGCAACATTGGAGGGCAGTGTGGGCCTGGAGGAATACACATCTTCGGTGCTGGGTTACATTGGGAAGTGTATAGAGGATGTGACCACCTCAAAGACCATCACCATTCGGCCGAACCAGAAACCTGTGATGACCGCAGAGGTGCGCTGTTGAGAACCTGAGACGCTGCTTTCAGAGACGGTGATGTAGAAGGACTGAGTGCAGCCAGAATGGACCTCATGGCGGGTATAAAAAGAGCCAAGGCCTCATATGCTCTCAAGATCCAGGGCCACTTCACCTCAAGTCACCCAAAGAGCATGTGGAGAGGCATCAGGTGCATCACAGACTACAAAAAGAGTGGCGCTTAGTGCCCTGAAGCCCCGGCACTCCCACACCACCACTCCCTCCCAGCTCACCACCTCCCAGATTAGCCCCCAAGTCATCACCTTAACAGCAGAGGTGATGACAACACTGCAGAGGGTCAACCCAAGGAAAGCCTCAAGTCCTGATGGAACCCCAGGTAGGATTCTGAAGGGCCGTGCTGACCAGCTGTCTGAGGTCCTAGTGAACAAATTTAACACCTTGTTGTCCCAGGCCAGAGTTCCATGCCTCAAGACATCCACCATCATCCCTGTGCCAGAGACCCCAGCAGTATCCGGCCGCAATGACTATCGATCTATTGCACTCACCCCTGTTACCATGAAGTGCTTTGAGAGGTTGGTAATGAAACACCTAAAACAGACCATCGATGTGGAAAAAGAGGACTCCCACCAGTATGCATATAGGCGGAACCGTTCCACAGCTGATGCCATCGCTGATGTGACCCACCCTGGCCCTCTCTCACTTGGAGAACAAGTACTCCTACGTGAGGTTGCTGTTCCTGGATTTCAGTTCTGCATTTCATACAATCATCCCGCAGAAGCTGGTGTCCAAGTTGGCAGAACCTCCTCATCTCTGTACAACTGGGTCCTGGATTTCCTCACCTGCAGTCTATAGAGTGTCAGAATAAACAAAAGCACATTATCTTGAATACTGGCTCCCCCCAGGGCTGTGTGCTCATCCCACTGCTGTTCACACTGATGACATCCGACTGCAGAACTCAGTACAAGAACAATCTGGTGGTGAAATGGAGGAAGTCCCCTCTGTCAGGTACCTTGGGGTGCACCTTACCAACTCCCTCACCTGGCAGTCTATTACATGGCTGCCAAAAAGAAATCCCACCAGCACCTATATTTCCTGAAGAGGACTGGATTGGACACTGCTGTCCTCAAAGCATTCTATAGCTGTGTTGTGGAGAGTGTGCTGACACACTGTGTGGTTTGGCAGCTGCACTGTGGCAGAGATGGAGGCGCTGCAGAGGGTGGTAAAAGCTGAAGGACCATCGGCTGTAGCTTACCACCCATCAGCAACATCTACACCACCAGATGCAGGGAGAGAGCTCTCTCCATCCTTCACCATCCCACCCACCCTGCACATGAACTGTTCACCCTCTTGCCCTCTGGAAGGAGGCTGCGCAGTATCTGGGCCAGAATATCCAGACTGAAAAAGAGCTTCTACCCAGAGGCTGTCAGACTGCTGAACTGCTCTGCCACCCGTACACAGAACATTGCACCAGCGCCAATACTTCCCCCTACACAGTGCACTTTAATAATGTCATCATCATCATGTCACTTTACCAGCTGCTGCTATGCTGTTTATCTGCACTTTTGCATTTTTGCACTTTGCTGTTAGCTGCTGCTGCCGTACATTGTGCAAATCTTGTCTTATTATAGTTTTATTTATTTAGGTAGTGACATTTATATTTTCTACATATATATTCTTAATATTTTAATCTTAGTAACATTTACTGAGACCTGGAAAACTATATTTCAATCTTCCATGCTGTGGTTTGAATGAATAAAACTGTCTGAGACGTGATATTATTTCACCTGAGTGCCTCGGTTTTCTGCCATGGTTGTCTGTACTACTCCATATTTAGCAAGACTTACTGGATCCTGTGTTTCTATCTCTCTTTATTGCATTATTATGGATCCCACTACAGTTCCAAACAAGTCACACCCTGCGACACTAGAATTGGTCAGCGTGATGCTTTTTGTCCTGCAACACACAGTGTGGTACCACCACATTAAACCTTCTTTAGACCATGCATACGTTTACTCTAACCTTAAAATTATCGTCACCCATTAGATGTTACTTCTACTAACTAACCAACTGATAAACAACCTTTATCATTTTCCCATCATTCCATACTAAACATAACTTTTCTGTCCAACTCGTGGTCCCGGGTTTGATATCGCCATGATTTCCAGCCTGAGCTAATCAACCAATTGAGAAAACATTCCTCTATACACTTATTAACGTTAATGTTAGGTGATACATAAAAAAATCTACCAGGTACTATCCCCAACTTTTGTCAACGGAAAACCAAAAAAGAGGGTTTTGAAGTGAACCAAGTCCGGCCATGCTGCAACTTTAGTAGCTCATACCAAATATTGATAATCACTGCATGGAGGAACTGACATTTTGTATGTAGTAAAATGACATTATTGGCCCAACGTATTGCACTGTACCATGTACGTAACCCAAGAATGTGATACATGTGTCGGTGTGTGGGTGTTGTCTCACATGGTGGCTAACAATTTCTGAAGTGAGCAGGTCAGAGTGGCCTCCACAGGGCTGCCACTACAGATGGCTCATTAGACTAGTGTTTGATACCACCACCCCCTCCCCCACTGCTCTCCACTTCGCCTCCATCTCCCATCCCTCTGTCCCGCTGTCATCCCTCTTTCATCAGTCTAACACTCTACCAGCTGCTCACATCTAACAACCACAAGAGTTCAGGCACTAGAAAGAAAGAGAAAGCTGGGGAACATATTGCACTATGAAAACTGCAACTAAATGGTTCATAGCATGCTTTACTAAAATGATGCCCACTAAGAGAGTTTGAAAACCTCTCGAGGTATTTCCTGTTGCAGCAGCTTGTCAGTCTTGGCCTATTAAAAGGTCAGTGTTGTGCAAGTTCGCACTGCAAAAGAGCTACCTTAAAGTTCAGTTCACAGAGATTAAAATTAACTAGTTTGTGGTCATAGGATATGACTTTCAATTCTGAACCGACGTCACTTATGTCCCCCAAAAATGTATTTGTATACCTTCATTTATTCTTTTGTTGCTGATGTTTGGAATTGTTTTTTAAGAACAAATCGGTAAAATTTGCATTAAAAATATATTTTTTTGTTGTTGAAATCTGTATTGATTCCCAAGTCTCCTTGAAATGAAGTATCCCATAGCACCCTTTCTGTGGTAATAGATCTTATCAATCACAAGGTAACCATGGTCTAAATCAGTCATGTCCAAACTATTCCATGAAGGGCTATGTGGCTGCAGATTTTGGTTACAACCAATCAAGAGCACACCTGATTCGAGTAGTCAGCTGAGATCAGTTGATTAAATGACTCAACTCAACTTGTGCTTCTGCTTGGTTGGAAGGAAAACTTGCAGCCACATGGCCCTTCAGGCCTTCAGGTTTGGACATGTCTGTCATAAAGCATACCCTGCTTTATTGTCCTTTTTGCTCTAAATAGGACCATATTTTAAACAATTAACATCATGCTTGAATGAAGGCTTGAATGAGAATATAAAATTAGTAAGAAAATGTAAAATGAGGCACTCAAACAAGTGAGAAATAGTAATTTTCTAATACACTACGATACAATCTGACTTCTTTTTGTAACCGGATGAGTTGCCCCCTGCTGGCCATTAAAAACAATGCAGGTTTAAGGCACTTCCCCATTCAAAGGTTGTTCCTTGGTGATGCTAGTTTCCTCCCCTTTGCATAGTTGCATACTTTTGATTAGGCAACACCACAAACTCTTCCAAACAACTGATTCTACTTGATAAGAAAAGTCTTACATTTGAACGATGCTGCCTGAATATTACATCAAGCATTTTAAATTAGCTATTTGTCACTAAGAGCTTGAGAAGGATTTCAGGACACAGACTTTGAAATGGATTTACGACCACTTGGTGCAACCCACTCCAGAAGAAAAACAAGATAAGGACAAAGAGGTCATTTTTCGAAGTATATGTGCAGCAATTTATTGATTCGCTATGTGTTTATATAAAGTTTATAGTATTTTATTACAACAAGAGTATAAATCCCCTCTTATCTCTTTTCTGAAGCAATTACTGAAATGGATGCATTTATGTGTGTGCACAAGGGTGACCTATATTCTGTTGTACAACACAAAAGACACTTTACTATATAAACACAGTAAACAACCCCTATAGCTGCAAATGTTTGTTCACATACTGCAAAGATTTATTCCATTATCGCTAAATGCATTGGTCTTCACTGTGGCAATGGAGTGGGTGTGTTTTACGACACTTTCATCATCACAGTGTGTGTATCTCTAAAGTTTATTAGACATTATTTATGGCTTGGGGGTTAACACCGCACGCCTGGTGTGAGTTACTGATATGTGTCGAGTGTCTGTGTGTAATTGTGCTGCGAGGTGTCTTGTCTATGATCAGGTCATTACATGTAGCCCGGTGTTGACGGACAGTCCTTGGTTGTGAATGTGTCACTGATTAAATGGGTCCTGATTGAAACACGACAATAGCGATGGGCTTGACCCATAAAGAGCCGGCAGGGCCACCATGCCTCATTGCTTCTGTAACAACCACCATAATTTAAAGCGTTAACCCCCACACACACGCACACACACAAGCCTGTACTTTACAGCGATACAGGTTAAGCACGTGAAATGTCAACATGACCTATGCTTTTCATGCATGAGTGAGAAGCAGCCACAGTATTGCATCATGACTCAACTCCTCTGGAAATTCTGGGCTCAAGAGGAAAAATATATTTGAGAAAAACACAACTGAGGGCAAATGAATCGCAGGAAATTTTCATCAATATTTAAGGATGCCGTATCGGCTGTCTTACTGAAGGGGGAAAGGAGCGAGGAGAGTGAATAGCAAAGAGATTCTCTAAATGTGGTTTCAACCTTTTTATAATAAGCTGAATATTTTATCACAGCTGTAGCAATTAAACAGTGATAATTTTCATCTCCTGAAGAAATACAGGGTCTTCTCTTCTCTTCTCTTCTCTTCTCTTCTCTTCTCTTCTCTTCTCTCGGAGGAACATCAAAGCGACAGGATATTTAGAGACTAGTCTTTCCTCCCACTTCTAAGAAAATGTTTCCAAACACTTCATTCACCTTGAACTCGTGATGCACTTACAGATAGCTGGCATAGGGAGGGAATGGGGACTTGACTCAAGGAACTTTTTTTCCACAAGGCTGTCACAAGAAAATTGCATTAAAATTTCATTCATGAAGTGTTATGCAGCAGTAAAAAAAAAAAGCCCCCAAACTGTGCACAGATGGAAAGGGAGGAACCATGCATGGCTAAAACGGCGCTACAAACAAAGCCCAGGGGATGGAAGTGTTGCCAGACAGGGGGTGAAATTTCCTAGTGACTTCCGTTTGAATGACCCTAACCTGGTTACATCATTGCTGCATGCAAAGCCCGCAGAGAATATTATCCACTTCAGATTTACAGGCAGACATGTTTTCTGTGCAGTTAACACCTCCCCTCCTCTCTTTCTATTGATTGCACCCCCAAGGGACACCTTGTCCCTATCAATCGATAATCATTGGCCATATAGCCAGTTATTTTTCAATGTCGCCATCCTCTCTCCTCTGTATTTCTGTTACATTAAGGAGATAGTTCACCCCTAAATCACAATACATATTTTTCTTCAAACCTATAGTTCTAGTTATCAGTGTTTGATGTGAGTTGCAGAGTGTTCAAGATATCAGCCATTAAGATATCCAAATATCTAGACTTTATTGCTCTTTGTAGAACGATACATATAGGGGTTATGTATAGCCCTGTAGTGTTGTGTTTCCCTGTCATTTTGAGTTTGTGTAGATTTTTTGAGGGGTCGTTTTGCCTCTTTTTGTAGTTGTTTTGTTTCTCTTGGTCAATTTTTGTCTCTTTGTAGTTATTTTGTTTCTCTTTGACTTCATTTTTGTCTCTTTGTAGTCATAAGTTTTTAGTTTTTTGTTTCTGTTGGTCGTTTTTTTCTCTTTGTAGTTGGTTTTTTTTTAGTCGTTTTGCATCTCTGTAATTGATTTCTTTCTCTTTGTAGTCATTGTAAGTCTCTGTAGTTGTTTGTTTCTGTTGGCTTTGAATCTTTGTAGTTATTTTGTTTCTCTTTTTGGAGTCGTTTTGCATCACTTTATAGTTGTTTTGTTTCTCTTTGTGGTCATTTTTTGTCTTTTTGTAGTTGTTTTGTGTGTCTTTGTAGTTATTTTGTGTCTCTGTGGTTGTTTGCCCCCTTTCCTTCTCGTTTTTATTCTCTTTTAGTGTTTTTGCAGCTGTTTTTCTTCTATTTATCATTGTTTCGGTCTCTTGTTGCCATTTCTTGCTCCTTAAGGTAATTTGGCAACTTTGTATTGCATGTGTTCTTTTTTGTATAATTTTGTATCATGTTTTACTCTGTGCTGTTTGTTGTTGGATGGTCTTTCTCTCTTGTTTTCACCTACCAAGAGAGTGCAAATGAGCTTTGCGCCATAATCGGGTACGGTACATCAAATGGTGACAGTTGTGTTTTCCACTGAACATGGTCCCTTTTAAATACAATAGCTCATGGTGAGGTAGCGAACTTTGCAGCTTAGCCAAGGAGTATGTCATCATTGTTTACATCAGGTGCTATCATGAGCCTCTTATCCATGAGTAGATGCACTCTAGATCACCATCTGGCGATAATGGTGGGTATAGATGTGTGGATTTCAAAGATGGCTCTTTGAGCACCAAGCCAATTGCTCTCTAGTTCCATTATATTTGAGAGAAAGCTGAAATCTCTATGTTCGATATCTCCAACACTCTGCAACTCACATCAAAACAATCCAGATTAATAAATAGTACTACACGTAAGAGGAAAATCTGTATTTTGGGTTGAACTGTCCCTTTAAAGGTGCCTAAAAGAGTCAGTCAGAGGATTTTAAAGCCCCACTCACAGAAGGAGCCAGTGAGCAGCTACTGAAGCATAGAGTCTCCTTCCTTCGCTCGCAGTCAGTCCTGGATTTGACTCGAGGTTCAGTGTGTGAAAGTGCAGAGGTGGCTGCAAAAGAAAAACACATTGATTGCATCTAAAAGGCGCCGTTGTTTGCGTGTAGGTAATGTGTCTGAGTGCTGTGAGAGGGACACAACTGCTTGCTTACGTTGTCTAATGAAAGCTTCATTTTCTCTGCTTTTGGATCGGGCTCACCTCATCCATCACCAGAAGCCCATCAGTGAGAGACAGTGGGGAAAGTGTGGAGCCTCTGGGACTCCCTCTATCCCTATCTCTGAAAATGAAAAAACTAATAATAGGACATGGCTGGGCATTATCACAGAGGGGATCATAGTGTTTACTGCTTTTAGTAGTCTGACAATAAAAAATGGCAATGACCTTGATTCTCTCCAGTTGGAGCAAGCTAGTGTGTGTTTAAGGGATGAGATGTGTTGTAATGAGGCGGGTCAAAGATCAAAATCCAAACACTGTACTGTACCTACTGCTGCCATGACAGTCTTGTTGCTATTGTGAATGGCTGCTTAGTGCTCTCCTCTCCTGCATGTACAGTAAGAAGCTGCTGTGACAGAGGAAGATAGAAAGAGGTAAAGCTGGAGGAAGAATGTACAGATCCTTGAGGGAGTATTGCGGTGGCTTTACCACTAATGAACCCTGACTTCGCTGACCCCTCTGGGCTCCAGAGAATGTTAGCAGCCACACACACCGACGCCAATTAGACCCGACCTGGACCCAAGACACACACGATTACAAAGGAGCAGAAACAGAACCACTGATGAGTGTGTGTGCTGTGAGAAAAAGATGGTATATTATGAGTTGGTGGGTAGATAACGTACATTGTGAATCCATGAAAACATGAAATTAGACACTGGAGAGGCAGTATTTATTTAAAGCTGCACCGGTCAATATGTTTTAGATTAATAATCAAAGGACTGTGTGATGTGAAAGAGGTCACTTGTAGTGAAGAATCCACAGGGAATAATAACACAACTAAGCAGATTCCCTCAGCATCTTTCAGCTTATTGTTTTGGTCGGATGCCCTGCAACTTTAATTTTGGTTGAGTCTCACTGCTCTCATCAAGAGATTGCTGAGCAGGCAGCTGTTCTCAGCAACAAAAAACACAGATAAACCAGACTGTGTAAAAGAAATGGACTTGCAACCAGTGCTGAAATGCCTTAAACCTGCATTCTCGATAATGGCCAACAGAGGGCGACTCTGCATAAAGAAGTCCGATTGTATATATGTCTATGAGAAAATGACCCTACTTCTTACTTGATTTATTATCTCAGTAAAGGTTTTCCTACTGAATGTATGGTCTCAATCACTAGTTTATAGTCTTCTTCAATACAGCATGATGGAAATGATGGTGTCATTTAGAGTAAAATAGACCGTTACGCAGGGTATGATTATGGGCATGGCTAACTTGTGATTGACAAGTTTCTACCAGTCAAGATAGAGGTATTATAAGGTATTTCCATGGCACTGTGCACTTTTAAATAGCCTCAAACCTCAAATTATGAAAGCTAACCTAGTTAGCAGCTGGCTACAAAACAAAGCTGAGTTTGCCATAATGCAAAACTTGCACATCCAACAAACTGATGATGAGTAACATCACGTCTATGTCCACTTCTTTTATTTAAGTGAGATATACCCACTGTGTGCTTCCTGCCGGATAGCTTAATGTCAGACAGACACAGTTAGGAACTAGCTTGTGAAAAGAGACAGATTATTATCTCCGTATTTCCATATTGTGTCAAGTAAATCAGAGCTTAAAGGAGAGTGAATAGTGGATTGATATTCATCAGGTGGCCTGAAACACAAAATGGGTGCTAATGTTGCTACGTGTGTCATAGATCTGTAAATAGCTAACTGTTAGCTAATATGTTAGCTATATCAACTTTACAGCAGTCGTGTTTCTATGCACATTTTGAAGATTCGAATGATGGAAACAACAAAATTAGATAAAACTTTTGAAAATGTGCATAGAAGTTTTTTCGCGGTTTTTGTCTCATTTTTAAAATAGTTAATGCATTGAACAGGAGGGGAAACACTTTTTCCCAATAAGTTCTGACATAGCGAACATTTAACTCAAGTGACTGATCAGCTGTTTCGCTCTGACATGAAAGAACTGTGGTAGGTTTCCCAATTGAATTCAAATTTTATGTTGTTTTATCTGTAATCGCTACTTCTTCTACTGACGGATTAGCCGACACAAATACATTACACTGCCATCTTCTTTTTTTTTCCCCAATTTCTTTATTGAGTTTTTGCAGACAGTACAGAATAAAATCACAGTTACACATTGTGTTGGAAAGCGTCTGCCTTAGAGTGAAGTACTAAAATAAAAGAGAACAAGACAAAAAGAGAACCCCAACATGAATCCCACTATCCCTCCCAACAACCCACGTCAGATGTAATCACAACTAAATTATTACACAACATACAGCAACATAAGTAAATACTGAAGTATGGTTAAGACAAAAAAATAAATAAATAAAATAAACAAACAAACAAAAAAAACAAAAAAAAAAAAACAACAACCAACGGAAAAAAAAAAAAAAAAAAAAATTGGGGGGGGGGGGGGGGGGCACTCTCTCTTTCCAAGAATTAAGAAGCGTCCTCGGCATCATCAGGAGTCACAATAAGACTGTTGCTAATATAGGCCAGCAATGGGTCCCAAGTTTTATGGAATGCTGTCAGAGATCCCTTCTGTGAGAACCTTAACTTCTCTAACTTTAGACATTGTAAAATTTCCCGTATCCAACTGTTATGGGTCGGTGGAGAAACATGCTTCCATTTGAGTAGAATGGCACGCCTGGCCAGCAGGGTGGTAAAGGCCATGACACGCTGTACAGAAACAGGGAGATTCTTAGACAGAGGAAGACCAAAAAGAGCAGTCAGGGAATTTGGTTCTAAATTTACATTGAAAGCCTGTTTGAGAGTTTGGAATATACTGGACCAAAAGTTGGTCAACCTCGGACATGACCAGAACGTGTGCACATGGTCGGCTGGGGACTGTTTACAACGGTTACAGGCATCACTGTGACTTGGATATATTTTTGCCAATTTAGCGTTGGTGAAATGGGCTCTGTGAAGCACCTTCCACTGTAATAGAGCGTGCCTGGCACAAATAGACGAAGTATGGGTCAGTTTTAAAATGTCTCTCCACTGGATATCAGTAATGTCTATCCCCAAATCCTTCTCCCATGCATTTTTTAGCAATATAGTGAGGACTGGGCTCAGAAGTGCAATCTTATTATAAATAACAGATATCAGTCGCTTTTGTCGCAGGTCGAGAGACAGCAATTGGTCTATTTCAGCTTCGGGGGGGCGGTTTGGGAAATGTGGGAACTGCTTTTGGATAAAATGTCTCATTTGAAGATACCGAAAAAAATGGCTATTAGGCAGGTTGTATCTATCTGACAGAGATGCAAAGGATGTGAAAACACTGTCTTCATATAGGTCCTTAAGTGTTCTGAGGCCCTTATCCGACCAAATGCGAAATGTAGGGTCCGAGCGGGAAGGGAAAAATGCATAATTATTCAAAACTGGGGCAAGAGTCGAAGCCCTATGAAAACCGTGCTGCTTTCTGAACTGGATCCAAATTTTAATTGTATTGGTGACCACCGGATTAGGTGAAACATCAAGGGCACTTATGGGAAGCTGTGAACAGATCGTCGAATGTAGAGAACAAGAAGAAGATGATATCTCAGTGTGAGCCCAGGGTGGACAGGCGTCTGCACCTTCCCCATGGAGCCAGTATATAAGTTTATTAATGTTGCAGGCCCAAAAATAGTAGCGAAAGTTTGGCAATGCTAGCCCTCCTTCAGGTTTAGGAAGTTGAAGAATGTTTTTCTTAACACGGGCTGGTTTATTCTGCCAAATAAAAGTGTTAAGTTGTTGGTCAAGATTAACAAAAAATGATTTATTAAGACAAATTGGAATGTGTTGAAAAAGATAAAGAAATTTTGGAAGAACTACCATCTTAATGAGATTAACTCGGCCTGCAAGAGACAGGGGGAGGGCCGCCCATCTGGACAAGTCTGACTTACATTTATCTAATAAGGGCTGAAAATTCTTTTGAAAAAGTTCGCTGAAGGAGCTGGTAATAAACACCCCCAAATATTTGAATCCTTTTTCCGCTATTTTGAAAGGAAACACGGATTGTGGGAGAGATCTCGCCGAATTATTAACAAAAAATAGCTCGCTTTTCTGAATGTTTAATTTATACCCTGATAGGCGCCCAAACTGATCCAGAGTTGATAAAATGGGGGGGAGGGAGGATGTGGGGTTTGAAATAAATAAGAGAAGGTCATCAGCATATAGAGAGAGTTTGTGAACTAAACCGAAACGAGTAATGCCTTCAAACTCATTCTGGTTTCTTAGCCAGATGGCTAGTGGCTCGATGGCTATATTGAACAACAAAGGTGAAAGCGGACATCCCTGTCGGGTCCCACGTTTGAGAGGGAAGTATGCTGAATGGACGCCGTTAGTATTTACAGAAGCCGAGGGGGTGGCATACAAAAGTTTAGCCCAAGAAATAAAGTTAGAATCAAAGCCAAACTTCTCTAAGATGAAAAATAAAAATCCCCACTCCACCCGGTCAAAAGCTTTCTCTGCATCAAGTGCCACTACAATTTCAGGAGTGTTCGACGCAGGTGAGTATATGATATTCAAAAGCCTCCTGGTGTTAAAGAATGGATGCCTCCCCAATGTGAAGCCTGTCTGGTCTAATGAGATTATTGATGACATCACACTTTGGAGGCGAAGGGCAAGGACCTTAGCCAGAATCTTATAATCTATGTTTAAAAGTGAGACAGGTCTATAGCTACCGCAGGACGTAGGATCTCTATCCTTCTTCAGAAGTAATGAAATAGATGCCTCATACAGGGTCGCTGGCAGTCTGCCTTCAGTGAAGGAATCATTGAACATTCTCACCAGGATGGGGGCTAGTAACATCGAGTACGCCTTAAAGAACTCGACTGTAAAACCGTCGGGGCCGGGAGATTTCTTGTTTTGCATAGAACTGACTGCTTCCTGCACCTCCAACAAAGAGATGGGTCTGCCCAGTTCTCTGGCAATATTTACTTCAATCTGAGGATATGTTAACTGGTCTAAAGGATTGGGGGTCACTGTAGTAATTGGGTTGCATTCAGAAGTATAAAGTGTGGTATAGAAATCAGAAAAAGACTTATTGATAACTACTGGATCAGAAGTGAGGTTACCATCAGGTTGCTTAATTTGAGAAATCAATCTAGAGGCGCTAGCTGCACGGGCCTGCTGTGCCAAAAGTCTTCCGGCCTTATCTCCCTGCTCAAAAAAGCTTTGTTTCGATTGTCGCAGCTGTCTCTCCACTACGCGTGTCATTAGCAGGTCGTGTTCCGAATGTAGTAGTAACCGCTTCTTATAGAGAGTGGGGGATGGAGAGGTGGAGTAGGTTCCATCAAGCTTTAAAAGTTCCTCTGCAATCTCCACCAGCCTAGCTTGCTCAGCCCTTCTCATTTGGGAAATATAAGATATAACCTGTCCACGAATAGTAGCTTTAAGCGCTTCCCACAAAATGTTGCTGCTGACCTCAGGGGTGTCATTAAACTCTATGTAGGTACGTATTTGAGTCGCAACAAAATCTTTAAACGTATTATCTGACAACAAGTGCGAGCTGAACCGCCACCGTGAGCGTGGAGTTGTATTCTGTGGAAAACTAATGTCAACTGTGGTAGGGGCATGGTCAGAAGTGGTTATTGGGTGATACTCACATGCATTCACGGAATCTAGGAGATTATTATCAAGTAAGAAGAAATCAATTCGGGAGAATGTGTGGTGTACATGGGAAAAAAAAGAAAAAGCTCTGCCATGGGGGTTTTTAAACCTCCAGGGATCAGAGATTCCCAACTGCGATGCATACGTTTTTACTACGTTCGCTGATTTGGATAGTGTGGTTTGTGTAGGGGAAGATCTATCGAGAGTCACATCTTGCACCAGATTAAAGTCCCCACCTATAATAATGCGGTGACTATCAGCGTTTGGGATTTTTGCAAAGAGCCTCGTAAAGAATTGGTCATCGTCCCAGGTCGGCGCATAAACTGAAACTAAGACCACTGGTATATTCTGAAGCGTGCCCACAACTATGACATAGCGGCCGTCAGTGTCTAGAATTACATTTGTTGGCTCAAATAGGACCCTTTTATGAATAATAATGGCTGCCCCTCTAACTTTCTCTGTAAATTTTGAATGGAATAAGTGGCTCATCCATGCCCTCTTAATGCGTGGGGTGTCGGACGTTTTAAGATGTGTTTCTTGCAAAAACATCACGTCCCCTTTAAGATGCTGTAACTGTGTCAGGATCTTACCAATCTTAATTACGTTGTTCATGCCCTTAGTATTCCAGGAAATCAGACGCACTCCGTTATCTGTCTTCACAGCATTAGCCATAGCGCCAACAGAAAAAAGTTAGACTGACACTGCATGACCTGTATTCTGTATTGTAATAAAGGGAGAGAGAATGGGGAGTAAAGTTGGGAAAAAAAAAAAAAAAAAAAAAAGGGGGGGGGGGGCAAAAAACAAAGACAAAACAGTGACAACATTTGTGACCACCTGAGGGCTACACCCATAAGAAAGAACAACATCTGAGCTGTCCTGCTCACAGCTCACGGCTAACAGCTAAACTAAGCTTCCGGGGTCTCTTCCCTAACATTAACAATATATTGACCCCATAAGTCACAGGGAAAAACGCAAATAAACATATCAAGTACTATGTTGCAAACCAGGTATATAGACTTTTTTTTTTTTTTTTTGGCGGAAAAAATGAGCCTAGGTAGAAAAGATTACTGCATAGTATTTGCACATCTATGGCTCCATACTACGACAGATCATTCTGTATGATAACAACATCCATGTAGTAGAGCTTGTTAAACATTGTAAACACGAGTAGAAAAAAAAAGACAATTAAAGTAAATGAGCCAACACAGGGTACTAAAACTTCCTGTAAAAGATAAAACAGTATATATATACCCGACTGCAGTCTGTATGTAGATCAGCTTCCTATACTTGGCCAGAGAACGGGTAGAAGATAATCTAGGAATTCTCACAGTAATGTAAACGAAAAGAATGAAACAGGAAAAAAAAAAAAGAGGGAATTCAAAAATATTAGCGAATATCGGCTCTCAAATCAAAGTGCAGTAATAAAATGTGCAGTAATAAAATGTTCAGCCGGTGATTTTTGTTCAAACCTCTGCACAGTCAAATCACCAGCAATCCGCCAGGACCATGGTCTGAGACTACTAGAATGATGCAGTCTAAGAATTAACTCCAGGCCCGTCCGGGGCTGGCCATGACAGTTATTATAGTTGGCATCATAAACTCACGGTTATCCAGTTAGCATAACAGTGGCTCATCGCGGTGGTCTTACTGTAGTAGTCGCCCACGGACGTCAGGTCTCTTCCGCGCGGATGGATGCTATGAAACCTTTAGCCTCGGAGACCGAAGAAAACCTCTTCCTCTCCCCATCTTTCATCACGATGACCAGCCTGGCAGGGAATAGCAATGCAGGTTTGAAGCCCAGGTTGTAGAGCCCCGACATCACCTCCCGGTACTTCTGGCGTTGTTCCACCACCTCCGGCGCGTAGTCCTCGTAAATGGAGATGGGGGAGCCCCTGTACTGTAGCTTGCCTCGCCTGGTTCGGGCTTCACGTATGATCTTCTCCTTCACCTGGTACCTGTGCAGCCTGATAATGACGGGCCGTGCTCTCTGCCCCGGCTTCGGTTTCGCGGATAGGGTACGATGAGCTCGGTCACATTCGGGTGGTGACTCCAGGACGCCCTCGCCAAAAACCTCCATGAGCAGCTCTGCAAAGAAGGTAGTCGGACGCGGCCCCTCCACTGACTCAGGTATGCCGACCACTCTGATGTTATTCCGCCGGCTCCGGGACTCCAGGTCGCTAACTTTAGCTAACAGCTTAGCATTGCTCTCCGTTAGCATAGCACAGGATGTCTCCAATGTCAACAGGCGTTCGTCTTGTAGAGTAGCATTTACCTCGAGAGAGCCAATCTTCTGAGCGTGGTCAGACACTGTGGTGTGGACGTGGTCCAGCTTTGTTTCGAGTGTTGAGATGGAGGCTTTGAAATCAGCTGAGAGTGCTTGGCGGTGTTCTTCCAGAAGATTGGCAATGGCCGCCATGCTAAGCTCGTCACTTGCCTCGTGTGTGGGATTGACCTTAGCACCCTGGTCTTTTATATTCTGTCTGGTCGCGTACGTCGACATATTTAGGTAGTATGTCCGTCAAAAGAGATGAATAATACCCTTTGTTGTGACTTTCGGGGTCTTGAAAACGTTAAATTGACAATAGTTGCGGGAGCGAGACTCGACGCACGTCTACTCCATCGCAGCCAAACCGGAAGCCCCCACTGCCATCTTCTGATGAAAGTACATTTATGCACCTTTGTTTATTTGCTCTAAGCCGGTGGAAACGTCCCTAATTCACATTTTCTTTAATGCAACATTTCAATTTCGCTTGAAATTGAAATGTTAGTGTCATCAAATGTTGTTGCTTGATGCACTGCCACCTACTGGCCAAGACTAAATTGAATTTACATTTATTCACTATCCAAGCCAAGATATTGTCAAATGGAGCTTGGGAAAAATAAATCCACATTAACACAAATGGATGTTAAGCTTCAGGACAGCAATTACACTTGTCCCAACTTGTCTGCCTACATTCATGTCAGCACTTAATGGTTTTACTGTCTCACGGTGTTAATGACTGAGATATTTATATACTGCAAAGAACTGTGAAGCATTACATTATCTTTTATGTTAGTATTTATGAAATGTTAAGAATGGTGTAATGTGTCTCCTGCACCACATGCATTTCCCCTGCTTCTTTTTCTCCTGTTGGTTTTTGAATCTCTCTCTTTCACATTGGAGACATTAAGCCCTCCTTCACCTCCTCCACAACGCTCCCTGGGGATCACATCACGCCCACCTTCTCCCATGGATACCTCAACTCTCCCTCACATCACCGTGGAGACCCAGCGAGCCGTTTGCTCCCAGCAGGCATCGGTCTACAGCACGAATCCACCATTATCACCTGCACTAATAGAGTCGTTTAGCTGGTTTGCATTCCTTTGAACCTCTCTTAAGCTTGTGGCATTACAAAGGCATCCAATGGCTCCCAGGTTCAATGTTTCTAGTTGAGATGCACTTAATTTGAAAAATTTGCATCCTATTTGTAGTCTCTCTGCACTTGTTTCATCATTTAATGATACATTTGGTTTTGAAACTTGCTTTTAGTCGAGTTCTAACACCAGTATGGCCACTTTTCCCCTTCTTTGCCTAACTGTTTTGTGCTATTACTGAAAAATATATATGGAAAAAGATAATTTTCCCTTGTAACATGTTCAGATTTCTTATCTGAGGCTTGGTTGGGATATGTAACCTCCTATGTAGAAAGAAAACTTCAAGGTTTCTTTGTTATCCTAATAGACAATGCCGCCTTCAAAGCTGATTTATTCAATTAACCCAATCTCTTGTGTGATATTCTGTTGTTTATCTTCGTGTGATTCCTCCATTGGGTTTCTCACCTCCTCCCACTCCTCTACTCCTCTGCCTATAACTCCATAAATTTGCCCACAGCAATACCACTGTGGGCCTTATAATCAACAGTAATGTGTGTAATGTATATTTAAGAGGTGTGTTTTTATGTGCCAGGAACACCTTGAAGCAGTTTGGACCGCCTCCCATCTGAACCAACCAGCTTACTGCCTCTAGGAGATGAATTTCCAGCATTAGAAGACTCCCATCAGGGCCTTGATATAAAACTCAAAATCTTCAGTTAAATCTGCAAAGACCAACAAGTATTCCTGTAGAACACACAAGGTCAGCGGTGTACCACAAATCCTTGTATTTCTTAGTAATCCTCAATAATCTTCTATCACAGACGATTTCAACTCCACAACCTTCTGAACGCTCGGCTGCAACATATCATATGCACTGCACATCCTGACAAATACAGATTCAAGCAACCCCCTCCTGGGACACATTAACAGTAAGCTCAACAGCTCCTCCCCAGAGAACTATTACCCTTTTTCACCTAACCTTTACTATAATGCTGTTTTAGCTCACTTTTTGGGGGTTCATGTGGGAGGTCTGGCTTTGATTTGGCTTTTCGCTGATTAGAATGCTGAATAGCGCTGGTCATTCAGGGTCTGCAGGATCATGCTGCAGATGATCAGTCTTTGGTGCAGCTGCCACCAACAGGATCAACAAACTTATCAGTACCGATTTTCTTCATACACCTAGCTACCTACTGTACGAAAGTAATCACTGAAATTCGTACATAACCTGCCTAGTTGTGAGGTCGATGGCGCAGCTGATCATGATTATGGTGACATCTAGTGGCCGTAGTAATTATGGCAGGATGGAAGGAAAGCAGGAAATGAGGTGATGCAGAATTAAGCCAGAGAAAGTAAATGTATAGCATTCAGGAAGGGGACAGGGGTTGTGCATGGTTTGATCCATTTCAAAGTAAAAGTCAAGGTTATTTTAAAATAAACTTTTATTCAACTTGCATATATACGTCACGTCCTATGTCATATTCTTAGTCACCTACGTTAGTTATGTACGAAAGTAATTTTTTCTAACCCAAGCCCTGATATTTTTCAAAGTCTATTCCAAGTAGCTCCTTTTTCAAAATGTTCACAATGTTTTTCAAACAGCCACTGTAAAACAGCGACTGTGGGATTGTTTTGAAAAATATAATCCGAACAGCTACATTTTCATTTTGATGATTCATATCTAATACCATAGTCTTGACAGTTTGAATTACACTACACACCACACATTCATACTGGTGGCCGAGGCTACCAGGGCACACTGGTGCCACCATTGGGAATTCATTCACACACCGATGAATGCAGCATCGGGAGCAATTTGGGGTTCAGTATCTTGCCCAAGGATTGAACCACCAACCTTCTGGTTACTGGACGAACGCTCTACCAACTGAGCCACAGGCACCCCAATTACTAAATGTTTTGGCAATCTGATTACATCTTTTTTCTGTAATTTTAACAGAACAATTACATAACCCTGTTCCATGTATTCCACTTCCTCTCTCGTATTTATTAATTTCACTCTGTAAAGCAGGACTCTAGGGGATTAAAATTTTCTTCAATTAAGCTCCGGCTCATTTTATCAAAGAAAAAAAGACATTTTTTTCACATGGTTATCCAATTGCCATACAATACCTTTACAGAAAAAGACAGATATGTAACTTACAGTAGGCTTCTGCTCTCTGAGCCATTCTTGTTTATCTACTCTGTAGAAACAAAGTGAGATATTCTCATGTGTATACAGTGAACTGTGCTGCTCATTCTCTCTGTGTCTCTGCTCCCTGCTGAGCCTCTGCTCCCTGGAGGAATCTCTATCATCCACATGCACAATGCGTCTGTTTGTTTGATTTTGTCCCCATCTCAGTGCGCCAAGGGTGTGTTTTATATGCACTCTGACAGAATTATCCATATAGCTTGTAGCTATCTGACACCAGCATGCTTAGATCATACATTACAGTACACCCAGAGGCTCTACTGTAGCTTTGATATGAGCAGTAGCAGCTGAATCATATTCAAAGCCTGGGGCTCATTCACTGATTATCTGATTTATAAACATGTTTTTTTTCCTATGTGATGTATTGTAAGACAGAATACAGTTTACTCTACCCTTTAACTGTTAAACTGCCCATGATTGATGGTTAAGGGTGTCTGCAGTCACATATGGAGCATGGTGGAAAGTTACTGAGCCAAAACAGGAGAAGATGAAAGTCAAACCGAGTGTTTCTTTTTCTGCCTGGCTGGCGTGAAGCCACTGGAAGCTGCACATGGCCACCTTAACTCAAGCTGACATCCAACATTATGACTGCTCCAGCTCCACTCCTTCCTCTGGTGTAACTCCACACTCTCTTGATTTCCTCAGCCCCTCCTAAGCTACTTTCACCCTGAAATTATCAATATTTCTGTCAAATTATGACTCAGATCTCCTTACAAAAAACACGCTCGGTTGTCTTTCAGGTACTGTGTCGGGCTGGTGCATCGGAGGAGTAAAAGCCCTCTGCTTAACGGGCTCGTAAAAATAGAAGCCACAGTGTACCGGGCTCGTTACTGTGGAGTGAACGTGAGGGGGATTTTTATGAGAGATGTGTGGCCTGGTGTAAAGCCGGGAAACGTACGTGACAATGCCAAGAGCCAAGAGGCATCACCGGCAATGAAAGCAGCTCACACCAGGGGGGCTAAATCCCCTTTTTCATCCTCAAAGACATTTCTGTGCAGGACTTGAGGCCCATACAGGAAGCCCATAAAGTTAAACTTAGCCTTGACTAAAAGCTTCTGCCTTAAACTAATGCATCGGCCCTGTTGTAAATTCTAATTTATTAACGTAGTTTAATTCTTCAGACTGTTCTCATTCAGTATTTTGTACTACTAATGCACTAATTAATATATAACCCACATAATCATGAGCCAGGAGGTGCAGCCTATTATAACCATATTGTTGTTTGTTGTTAGGACCTAGATAATGGTGGTAGTAAATATGGCGGGAGCAATGGAGGAAGTCAGGTGATGTAGTATTAAGAGCAAGTGCAAAGAGGTATCATTGTGGGCAATGTATTTCTCACTTTTGGGGAGTAGTTTTTTCACAGTTTGTGCATGTTTTCAGATGGCCAGCTTCAGCAAAAAAGATTCAGAATTTTTTTTTTTTTAACAGCTTAGTTTTACGGGCAAAAGACAGTATCGGATTGGTATCGGCAGATAGTAAAGGTTGCCGTATCGGTATCGGACCTGAAAAGTGGTGTCGTGCCATCCCTCTTTTCTGCCCTGCCTAATGCTAAGCTAGGCTAACCATGTCCCAATTAAAGCTCTATACTTAACGTAAGTGAGTGAGGTATCTATCTTCTCATGTAACTCTGAAATATTTCCCAAAGTCTACTTGTGACCCATCATCAGTTGCATTTGTTTACGATCCGTTCAACCAAGTCCCTGTTTCTTTAAATTATTTTTAGATATCAGTGTATTCAGTAATTGGACATTAGACGAGATTAGATGAATAATATGTAATTTGTGCATGAAGGGTTCCTTCCTGCTGCCAGCCCTGTTGGGAAACAGTTCTATGTCTACATCGTTCTAGTTGATGTACACATTTGTCATTTTATTCTTATTTCTGTCATCTCCACATACATACTGTGCTGTGGCTTTGGTTCTCATGGGTATGCTGACAACTCCATGTCCTCTTCCTCTCTCCCTCTGTGACACACACTGCAGGTAAAACAGCCTCGAGGGACACCCCATGGCTTTCCTGCACTGCTGGGTGTTTAAGGAGATTTAAAGTCCCCCACAGAGAGATACTTGATATCAACATACTTCCTCTTTCTTTCTCTCTCTCTCTCTCTCTCTCTCTTTTTCTGCCTCTCTACCAATTAACACAACCAGCAACGAGACCTATAGAAGCTGCAATCAAACCCTGTGATTGCATGTAGCAAAACACATTTACAGTTAAGGATGTCACACAGCATGGTGGTTTCTGATGTGTGATTCTGTATGTGAGAACATGCAAGGTCTGCCCAGCGTACCTCACATGGTGGAGTCAGACTGGGAAGAGATCCACAGCTCCCCCTGTCAGTAACTGTGGAGAGTACAAGATAGATATTTCACATGTTTTATTGCACTCCATTAGCCTTGAACAAGTCTGTATGTTAACTAGACATGCACACGGGAAAAATGCAGAGGCATATACACACACACACAGGATCCAATTACTCTTGTGAAGTCCAATTAACTCTCTAGAGCGCTGCACCTCACCTCCCACCTCTCTCTCCCTCCAGCTCCCCTGAGGTCACTGAAAACAGCGCGTAATGTTTGTTCGCCTGTAAACGCGCCATAAAATAGATGGTCCTGGAGTAGGGAGAGGTTCTGCAAAGTCACAGTGACATTGCTGAGCCAGGGCGAGAGTGCTGATGGTGGTACAAGATTGTACACAGATGAATATTCCACCACTGAGAAATATCATTAATCAGGAGCTTACCTTTTCTGTCAGGCTGTGGTCAGACAGACGCTGGTTAAGGTCAGGGTGTGATGACTGATACAAAAAGTAAATGTTAAAAAAGTCTCTGTTTTACCTTTCCTGTCCTTGTATAAACCTAATTTTCTGTTTTATTTCATGATATACAAAGCTGGCCTTAACCATAAAGTGATATCAGCAGCTGCTTAGAGCCCACTGCCCTCTGGGTATTTGTAGTTGTTTTGGTCTATTTGTAGTCGTGTTTTGTCTCTTAGTAGTTGTTTTGCATTTTTTTGTATTTTCATTGCTCTCTTTGTAGTTGTTTTGTGTCTCTTTGTAGTTGTTTTGTGTCTTTTTGTATTTTCATTGGTCTCTTTGTAGATGTTTTGTGTCTCTTTGTAGTTATTATGTGTATTTTTGTATTTTCATTGGTCTCTTTGCAGTTGTGTGTCTTTTTGTATTTTAATCTGTCTCTTTGTAGTTGTTTTGTGTCTCAGTAGTTTTTTTGTGTCTTTTTTTGTACTTTTTTTGGTCTCTTTTTAGTCTTTTTGCATCTCCTTGCAACGTTTTGCATTTATGTGTGTTTCTTTTGGTTTCGTTGTAATACTACTTTTGTGTCTATGTATCTCTGTGATCATTTTGAGTCTCCTCCTCGTTGTAACGTGTCTCTTTGATTTTCCGGCAGGCCCTTTCAGTTCCATTTGTAATATGAAAAACTAGTGATGTATCTGTCTGTGAGTGAGCATTAAAATGGCTTTAAAGGACTTATGTACATGTGATGAATTATATTTGGATAACATGCTGTGCATATGAGCTATACAGTCTTGGGGAACATGGGATTTGTGTGTTACACAACTACCTGTGATCATGACATCCTTGTTAGCTCCAAGCTTTTATAATTTAGCATGAAAGGCGGTAAAAGGAAGGACAAAGTTAACACAGCCGTGTGCCCCTAAAGCTCTTCCTCTCCTCCTCTTCATCCCTTTTTATTCACAGCATAAACTGACAGCGGAATTAAATTACTTTAGAGAGAGTGAGAGGGGGAGGAGGGGAGGAGAAGAAAAGGAGAGGAAGAGGCTTCCTCCGCCCCAGGATATCGCCGCTGTCTCCTTTCCCCAAACTTGAGGAGCTTTAGAGCGGTAGATTCAGAGAGAAATGAGAGGCGATAATGTGACAATTTATCTACTCCATAATCCACTTCTGCTCGCACCAGGAAGAATGGGATGGGGCTGTGATATTGGTAATAGTCATATTAAGGCTGGGTGATTGTGTTTTTGTGTCAAATTATATTTTAGTCGAAGGGAAATTAAAGGTGCGGCTAACTGAAGCTTTGTGTCCTTTCTGAAGGACTTTTTGAAATGTCTCCTACATAAATAAAATTCACCAAAAGTTTGCAATTATATAAAGCACACATTGCGAGGAGCGACAGTAAACCTAGAGGGAAGTGTGGTTGTTTACGCAGAACTTTCCTCCCCCTGTTCCTTTAATCAGAAATGCAAGAGATTAGCACCTGGAAAGCCTGCTGCAGGCCTGTTAGTGCACAAACAGGAGGTTCAGTCTGTTCGGGTTTATCAGTATTTCTCTAACATATGCATGAAGAAAAGCAGGTTGTGCACCACAGAAGACTCCAGCTCTTCTCTCTGCTGGCTGCTTGGTTTATAGTGCTGCTGATTTGTAATTTCCCCGTGCCTGCAGGTCTCCCGCAGGAGCAGGTTTTTGCTGCTCGCCCTCGCTCTCTGCATTAACTCTTATAAAAGATTGAGGAGGCACGTGCCGACCTCGGTCTGGACCCACTTCTCGAAACACACCGATGCTATTAAATATAAAAAAGGCATATATTCGCAGCATAGATTTGAAAGAAGTGGGAGAGGCATGATGTAAATCTCAAATGAGTGAATTTTCAGAGCCTGCATCTTCTATATCATCCTATAAATAAAGTTAAATTAAAAAGCATAAAAACTGAGCTTAAACTGATACTGTTATACAGCTCCATCCAGGATAAAACCTTGTAATTCAACCTCATTAATAAAACTAAACCTTCTGGTATTATTTAGCCTTGGAATGATTTTTAAATTGCAGTTTCTTTCATCATTCCTGTACGTCCCAGCCAAGGTGGTGAGTTAAGGGCCCTCAGAGGATGACGGTGAATCCCAGCAGGAGGTGAAGGTGGTGGGGTTGCTTTCTTCAAAGGCAGGCTTGTCAGACTTCCTCAACCACCAGCGCTCTTATGTAACTGTGCGCCTGCCTCTCAACTTGACAAGCGAATGTGCCTCATCAGCTGTCTTCTCTGCATTATTCATGGGAAGAGTGGAAATGAGTGACTCGAATACACTCCATCTATCTTAAATGAACGTCTTAGCCTTTGGCAGAGAACAGAGAGGTCTGGGCTGGTGTGTGTGTGTGTGTGTATGTGTGTGTGTGTGGTCAAATCAGAAAATTGAAAAGAAAGCCCTTCATTTACCGTCGCTGACAAAAATAGAATCAAAGAAGTTAAATAATTATCCATTTTTATTGGATATATAAGGTTATATAACCAGCTTCACTCTCTCACACTGTTGTTTCACTGGTAGTAGATTAAAGGGTTAAAGTATCTGCAGTGTCGGGGAGCAGTGAACTACATGTAATTGAACTAGAAGTTTTTGCAGCAGCTTGCTGGTAGTTCATCTGATTTTATGGTTGTCTAGAGCAGTGGTTCTCCACCTTTTTGAGTCGCGACCCCCAATTTAACATCCATGTTGACACATGCACAAAAAGCCATACTTGAAGAAGTGGGTATGATATTTACGGAGCCTAGCCGGTGTCTTTCATCCTGACCATATATAATTGACTGTTACCTCACTGTTATTTGTAGGTCACGTGGTCAGGTAAATATATTTATTTTATAATTTATTTCTTACCTCATTTAGTTAGTGGTCAGATAATACAAAAGCAAAATTTGTTGACAAAAATGCTGCCAGATTGAAACCTTTTATTTGAAAAAAAGTGGATTAGTGAAAACCTGAAAATCTCTCTCTCTCTCTCTCTCTCTCTCTCTCTTTCTACTTTTAAATGGGACTTGTGGGAAAATACACATGAAGATAGGGCAATTAAAGGACTTATACCACCCCACCAACAACCACACACACACACACACACACACACACACACACTCACTCCATTCTCTCACCAATATCTTCCACTAATTACTTAATTTTGAAAAGACATGGACACAGGCATTATCACACGCACGCACACACACACACACACACACACACACACACACACACACACACACACACACACACACACACACACACACACACACACACACACACACACACAGGTATGTGTACACTGTCAATTATGATTATGATTATGATATGTTATAACTAAGTAGGTTGAACTACTTTCTCTAAGTAGCTTTAGTTGACCAAACTAGATTTCTCCGTAGCTTTACTGAAGATCAACTTCTTCTAGTGTGAAGGAAATGGTAGCTTCCCAGCACTGCCTATAGGGGCCAAAGTGTCCTGCTTTGTGTCTCACTCTGGCAGGCAGCTGGTAAAATGTTTGAGTGCAACCACTAGTGGGCGCATTCATTCTGAGAAATTTGTTCTTGCAATCCTGTCTGAGGGGTTGAACATTGTGATTTTCTCTGAAATTCCAGAGCCAAACATGCAGAATAATGCTTGAATGAAGTGGGTTTAAATTAGCTGAATAATGCAATCTGCTGTGGCAATCTCAAGGGGAACAAAAATGATCTAAAGCAAAATAAAGATTTACAGTATAGGTGCATTTACTGTTTGATTAAAGGATTTTTAACTCTCCCACTTCATTTCTCTCTTAATGATCCTGGAGCCATTATTAAAATTGACATCATATTGTTTACTGCAGAGTAACATCCCAGTGACACAGAGCCCACAGGAATATACTGGTGACAACAGCGATCTACAGGCAAGCACTTAAATACAAAATAAATAATGGAAGGTCAACAGCAAATGTCAAACCAAAAATAAAGTGCAGGTGTGCAGTGTGTTGTTTTAACCAGTTATTATCTATAAACTGCAGCTGACACCCAGCAGGACTCGCAGTGAGCTTCACCTCCATAAACTTGAAGGACTTCACTGCTGTGATGTCACAGCGTGTGTAACAGTGTCCCAGCTTCCTCACAGCTGCAGCTATTGATCCTGAGTTTTGATGCATTCTGTGTCTTGGGGGTTTGACATTTAGTTTCTGTGGTATTTTCAACTGTATGATTCACTATGAGTTCTACTGAAGCAGATGATGTCCCACTCCCACTCGCTGCCCATGTACAACCCTGATCCCAAATAAAGCTGGGACGTTGACTGAAAGTGATAAAACAGAATGTGATCATTTGCCAATCCTTTGTCACATAAATTCATTTGAAAATACAAAATATTTAATTTATTAAAACCCACATACTCGCCAGTTGGTAAGTGTAGGGTTAGACCAAAAAAGCTTTCTTTTTTTGTTAATTGTTGTAGTATCTGTTGGGTTTTAGCCACATGCTGCACAAGACTTTATTTACAAGCACGTCTGCAGAAACTAGAACATGTTACCTGTCAGATGAAGCCTCATATGTGCACTTTGGCTGAACAGTTCTTCTATTATAAACTTTGGCTAAAAATGTTTTTTGGTCTAACCCTTCCTCTACTCCTTTGGAATTGGGGTTGTAGTAAAGTAAAATAAAACAGTTTTAACAGCACAAGAAAGCATATTTAGTCTTATGTCTGCTGCTAAATTAAAGCTGTTACATATATAAGAGTTACAAATACATGTTATGATGTTACATGTAAAAAAAATAATAATATGAGAGTCAGTTTGTCCAGCCATCTTTTAAGCCAAAATAAATGTTCATACTACATATAATTATATTTTGATTTATTCTTCCCAACCTTGCATTTCACAAAAAAAATTATTGTAACAAACTTTTACTGAATAAGAAGTCTTATAGTGGTTATAGCTGTTTAGCAGAGTTAAAGTTAGGCTTTTACACTTTACCAATAATTTTCTAATTTATTTTGAGATGGGACACTACTTGAGAAAGTGAATGAATTTGAATATCTGGATCCGTGGTTTGATTCTCAGCTTTTTTAAAGACCAACATTAATTCAGTGGTAAATAAAATTAATGTTAGAATATTATATAATTGTGTCAACTGTGCCATCCTACAGGTTAGGAAAATAATTACATTTGAATTTACCAATACTAGATTATGCAGATATTGTATATCAGAAACAAATCTTTGTCTCCTCCCTGAAGTTCAATAGTCTCACTAGAGGAGCAGTTATAAAATCAATCCCTGTTTCATGTATGTGTCACTAAATTGGTTCGCATCTAATTGTAGTGTTGTAGATATTTTCACTAGTTGCAACTTATTTTAAATACATTTCTGTGCAATGCAACTAATAAATGTTGATCTTATAGTATAAGGCATACTTGTTTTTGTTGTTTTTCCATGCAGTGTGGATCATACTTTTGCCTCCTGCACATATTGTTTATTTAGTTATCTAGTTTATTATTACCTTTAGTTATATCTAGTTATATATTTCTTATCGTCACATTTTAATGCACTGTCTTCATGCTTTTCTGCAAAGCATCCCCTGCATTCTGTAGCCTTCTGGTAGGCAATTGAATGACTGTGGGCTCCACCCACCCCTTACCTTAACACCTGTGAATGCTTGTGCTCTGTTTTCTCTGATGAAGGCCTGTGTTGGCTGAGGCCCCCCCCTCTGTTTTAAAAAAAGTTGTCATTTCAAATCAACCCGCATAAATACGCCGTCGAGCGCCATTTTAACTATGCCAAACCTATGGGCGGCAGTGTAGGGAGAAGGATAAAGCCATGCAAGCCAATCAGAATCCTCATAATCAACAACAACGAATAACACGAGCGACTTCCTGTTCCTTTCAAAACAAATAATATGGTGCAAGGTTCCTTTGTGTGGACAGTGGCGCATAGAATGAGCGTGAGAACCTAAAACCCCGTTTCTCCCTGTTGACACGACAACACATAACCGGAGTTTTCCAAATTCTCCACTTTGTGCTGAGTTTTTAGAAATAATCATTTTCTGTGATAAATACGGGGTTTTCGTGTAAATGAGAGGCCAAACCGCATGGAAATATCTGCGTTTTCCCTTCGTGTAAACGGGGCCTGAATCTGGTTGGGGCTTTTAGTTGTTTTTTTTTAAATCTCTGCTAATGAGTTAAACTTTTGCTACCAGAACATTCCTTTTGAATCCCTTTTTCTTTGTACTGGAATTTCTAAAGAAACTGGGCGCTGTGCCTTTAAATTTAAAGCTCCATCTGTTTGGAACAACCTGTTCAATAAGATCTATTACCTCCTTTCATTTCTTTGAGGCATGTCTTTTCAAACAAGCGTCTCTCCCTTTTAAATATACTTGAATTATGGAAATGCGTAGAAGCACGTTAACTTATTTTTTAACATTAGTGTTAAGGAGCCCTGTGACAAAAGGTTTAAAGGTTTACCCTTCTAATAAAATGTCATGAAGCTGCTGAGAAAGTGATGTGACGTGTTTGTTTTTCTCTCTCCCCATGCTCCCTGTATGTGACCTTTACCCCAGCCCCACCCAATGCCACGTACATTTTCTTTGGAGGACAAAGGCATGTACCCGAATCCCACTGACTCCGTGGCAGTGGTCTGGTCCCAGGGCCGCACCACGCTGAGCCCCCCTTTGGAGGCCCACGTCCTGAAGGCTGCGGCATCAAAGAGATCCCGGGTCAGGGGGCCGAGTAGAACCTGGTTTAACCCTCCCGGCCCTTTGCATCACAATGTCCTGGTACATTCCCACTCTTTAACCCTCACTTTCCCCGTGATATGCGTATATCAATGATGGTGCCCTCTCCCTAACAACCTCATGTGTCCCTCCCACTGCTGCAGGTCACACTCTGAGCTACCTGACTCTCATTATAGAGCTCATTCTAGCTTGAAAATCCGACCTTGAAGGACAGAGTCTACATTTCCTCAGATTGATGAAATCATTTTAGTTTTTGAGTTAGAAATGAACCTGGAATGGGTAATATTGGCGTGAAATACTTTATTTGGATAATGATGATGTCAGAAATCGACCCGCTTTGCTGCGAGCGAGCACAGCATAAAATAATCAATCTAAATTGAATGTTCTCTTCTATTATTAGTCTGAAAACTGGCAATTTTTTTCCCGTCCAGACATTTTAAAGCATGTTAATCCTTCACTAAGAAATATTATTTATCTTAAATGTCCCTCTTTAAGACCCACTTTGCTCCCATATCAAACACACTTCACATCCATCCAGCAAAATGAGATTATGACCCATAATGATGTTATTCTGCCACGCATCGCTCATGCAAGATGACATTTTAGATCGAAGGAAGTAGACTGATCAAACTTTTCTGCGGGGACGCTTACGGTCCCACCAACTATATTACACCATCCATAAAGATGTCAAAGCATCACAAATCCCTTTACCTCACCGCCATTTCCACTGAGATGGCGATTATCCATGCGGTGCGAGACACATTATGCATCAGAGTATAAGAGACTTGCCATTCAAAGTTAATGGGATTATATTTCAGTCTGTGCCGCTCCGACATGACTATAAGCAGGGTTTTGTTGAGGGGGAAAACTTTTTTATTTTTTTTGCGATCTACATTTCTCAAGACACAATGGCTTTACATCCAGGAAGTGTGGTTAATCTATTTAGTCTCATTTTCAATCGCTCGCTGTAGCCCCCACGGTTATTCAAATAGTTGTGCTGGAGTAAAGTTTAAGGGGGAGACAAAAAGGCATGTGTCTTGCACCATAAATAAACAAAAACAGAATAGCTTTCACCCACAAATTCCAAGCCAGAAAGTGAAATGACACTGGTGGCATCCCTTCTGGCCGGTTTTAGCATAACAACATTCACTGTATTCTCATGAGTTGACTTTTCAGAGGGCGATTGTTTGAAAGGGGACGATGGACTTGGTTAACTCGAATGGGAGGAGGAGAAGAGAAGGGCAAAGGGCACGATCTTACATGAGTTTCCTCTTTCTCTGATGCCCAATAAAATGGTGAAAGGGCTGAGATTGAATGGCAGGGATGGGGTCACTGAGAGGCACAATAGTGGCTGAGGAGAGAGGAACTCTAATCAGCTTGGAGATGGTAATTTTATGGAGCACCAATTAAGGAGAGTTTTTTATGACACTTTTTTGAGAAAACAAAACAGGAGAGCTGTCCCCTTCTGGTTTGGGGGCCCCCCTGGTCGAGTGGCCCTCAGCCTCAGCAGCATTGAGCCCAGGCCCTAATGGGATGGCACCTCCTTTATGCCTGCCCTCGCCCACATTGGGGAAATGAGGCCGTGTCTGTTTGTTGTTCTGAAAGGCTGTGTGTCCCGTTTATCACTGTCACAGCACAGAAACTCACAGAAGGGGGGGTTCTGCTGTCCAATCTGTCCAGCTTTGGGCTTTACGACCACGGGCCCCACATGGCGAGTACCCCACCCTGGACCCATACATCTCCATTTCTGCCTTTCGGGCACCGACAGCCTTTGTATCGGCTCACTCCGGCTGCCAAGATATGCGTCTGCGCTGCTAACGGGGGCCCGGGCAGAGCTCCTAACTAGACAATGACAGAGATATAGTACGGCCAATGTTTAACCAGCGAGCGGCCCACTCACACCCCTGCCTGGCCTCCATAGCCCCCTGTGCCTTTGTGGGCTCAGGGTTAATCTTTTAAAGGCCAGAGCTTTGGCCCCCTCCTGCCCACTGTCCCCCCAAATATACTGCCACACAGTCACTAGAGCTGTACTTTTACGGGACCTTTTGTTTAAATGCTGCGTACTCTGCCTTTAAGTCCACAGCGCTTCATTACTCTCGGATCCTTAAATCTTTTTAGGAATTAACACATCATGAATAATAGATTATTTGGAGTGCTTTGTACTCTTCAGTGCTTGGTAAACATTAAAAATAAAATCATTAATTATTGCTTGCAGAAAATAAAAGATGTACTACATAATAGGTTATGAAACTTAACATACTTTAGGTTGTCAGACAAGATTCCAACCAGCGAGCAGCTGCAACAGGTGGAGAGTTATCTGACACCCTGAGGTGCTCCTTTCTCTTCTCCTTTCCTCCACTTTCCATTTTCATGCACACGGGAGAAATGTGCTTCTCTCTTACTCGATCGAGTATTTACGGGCCCTCGTAAACATGTATTGATATTTAATGCTGCACTCAGCAGGGCAGGGTCTGCGGGGCCAAACTTAGAGGCCTGCGCCTCTCCGAGACAGGAAAAGTGGGACAAAGAACGATATCAATAACAAAGGTGCTGTAAAGCCACAGTCAGCCCTCGTGCCGCTGAGAGGACACACGGCCGCATGACAGCGGCCTGCTGCTGCATCTAAGGAACAGAGATGTTGGTCTTTGCTCTGAGGGGAGAAAATGTGTTTGTGCTTTCCCTTTTATAGCATAGAGGCTTGTTATCTGTTTTCATAAAGACCTGTTAATATGTCTGTAAGGTGCTGAGGAGGACTGCTGGTCAGTGCTGGGTTCCTCCTGTCAGTGTGTTTGTATGGAGAGTCATTGGGGCCCTGTCAGTAGTCAGATCAGCACACCGCTTTATTGGGTATAATGATGTCCTATACTAAAGGAATGAAGTCAAACCAAGCCTATTAGTTGTAGCGCTGCTTCCTCGGTTAGCCAGCTAATCTGTCATGCTTTTTTTTCATGCTGAATGACTTCTTTTTAAGAAACTTTTACCTCTGGTAAACACAGAATTAAAAGTGATGCTTATGTGCGATTCTTTGCAGAGGAACTCAGTTTTGCAGATCAGTCTATTAAATCAACAAATCGATTAGTTGACAAAATCCTATATCCTAAATATATGTGTATATATATATATATATATATATATATATATATATATACATATACATATATACACAAAAATGGTTCTAGTATGTACATGCATTTATAGGTTTAAGGGGGATAGTTTAATTCTAAAAATAAAAATGTTATTTATTTGACTTATTTGTGTCTGTTTTTAAGAAGTCATTTAAATTTGTTTTCAGTCAGAAAACCTGTGTTTGAAGCGTTTGTTACTTAGCATAACAAAATTAGAGTTTGGCGTCTGGGTTCCCACCTCCCTGAAGATGATATACATGAGATGCTGGAGCCTGAAGGTGGATGCTGGTGCTGGTGGGGCTGACAGAGCAGGATGCAGCAACATGGATGCAGGGCAGTAATTTGAAATGTTGTGTTGCTGCACTTATTAGTTTTATTCATAGCCCTTTTATAACGTCTGTGTTTCAAATATACTTTGTAAACCAGTAAAAATAAACCAGTCCTTAGTCCTGATTGGCCGAGTAATCAACTGTATAACTCAGAGGAAAAATACAAACAATTCCACATCTGTAATTGCATAACAATTCTTATTAATGTTCAACCTGGAAATCCCCACAGTTCACAACATTTAGATTAAAATAATAAAAGTGTAATGATTGCATTTATATAACTATACTGTTTAACTACATAGTGGTTCTGAAATGAGTCACAAAGTGTTTAACAGAGCGCCAGCAAACACATAAATAACAGCCAAACAACAGCGTGATTACAATGTGTGCAGCCACAAATTAAAAAGTTAATAGAACAAACAGCACTTATAAACTCAATATAGTAAAATGTATTAAATGGAATAATTAAAAAGTTTATTCAGGAGGTTTTTTTTAAAGGTTTTTTTTAAAGGTTGTTTAAAAGACGGATGTTGTATTAAAACAACACAGATATTCTAATATGTACGTTGACATAGAAGGAAAGATTTATTCTGACATGAGTCGAATCTAATATGAGACTGAAAATACAGGTAAATATGCAATAACGATATATAGATATAATATTAGATTGCCATTTCCCTATTGAAATATGTTAATGTCAACACAACAGAGGAGGAGATCCAGAATGCATAGATTTCCATAAGACTCCATAAAGTACAAATTACATAAACATCCTCATACATATCAAGAGCAAGCAGGAAAAGTAGAAAACGTCTGTAATGTATGTCTGTTATGTGTTTTTAAATGTACTAGTACTAGTGCAGTGCCCGTAGGAAGTATGTATTCGTATAGTGGGAGAATAAGTAGACAGAAATAGTTTTCTTTCTTTTGTCTTTTAAGAAAAAGAAACGTAATCATTCAACGTGGTTAGACATATATACAGACACAGATATAACATGGAATACGTTTACATGCAGCACAAACAGATGGATGTGAATAGTGTAATGTGAGTAGGGGGTTATTAGATGGGTTGTGGACTGTGTAGATTGATTGATAACTATTGTGTTTCATATCTTGTGGCTATGCAGACCACTACAACGTCTGCAATTCCATAAAACACATACTTTTCATAAGACACCATCCAGCACATACACACTGAACATTGATATTCGCTGAAAATTATTAGAATATTATTGGAAAATCGAACCTTGTAGCGCACTTTAAAACTCCGAAAGATAGGTAGGCTAAATAGATTTACAGATGAGATGAGTCAGGCTTGGAAATCCAGAGTGAATTGGGTTACTGACCAGAAGTAGGCCTATCACACAATGGGGCGGAGCTCCCCTAAAAGGCGTCCGATTGGAAAATTTTATATATAATATATTCAAAAATCTTCAAAATCGAGGATGCACACCTTCGTCCCATGGGCAGTCCACATACAAAATCTTAGGTCAGTCTGACTAACGGTCAGACACACACACACACACACACACACACACACACACACACACACACACACACACACACACACACACAGACAGCCACTTTTTGCTTTTATAGATAGATATTAGTATATCTATTTTTACCAGTAGAATTATAGTTGCTGTTGCATTTTTATGCTGTTGTTGTTGTTGTTGTTACCCCGGTGTATGCTGGGACTTTGATTTATTTAGGTTTAATGAGATTTCAGCAGTTTGATTTAATCAGATCAAGTGTGTATATTTTTAAAATTCCAGTAATTTTATGACAAAGAGCTCTGTTGTTGACAGACTGCTGAAAAGTCTTTTTGAACTCTTTTGAACATTTTTGCAAAGAATAGCAACATCGAGCCCTGCGGCCAACTTCCCTCTCAAGTACTGGTTTTAAACTCCATGCCAGTTTTTTGTTTGATGATAAGTAAAATCAGTGATGAGGTCAAATATATTTAGTATAATAAATATAGAAATACATGTTATCCTCATTTTACCTCTCATGTGTATTTTAGGGTTAGGGTTTCACATTTGCAATATTTAAAATCCTTCATTGAGCATGATTGTTCTTGTTTCCCGTTGGTAGAACGCACGACCAGTTTCTTCCACTACCTACCTACTCTACCTTTAAAAAACTCCTGAAGACCCAGCTCTTCAGAGAGCATCTTCTCTCCTAGCACCACACAACAACTCTACTCCTTAAAGAATTATCCCTAGCACTTATTGCTGCACTAATGGCTCTTATTGCACTATACCTTGATTGTTCCCCTTTTCCCTTGTAAGTCGCTTTGCATAAAAGCGTCTGCTAAATGACTTAATGTAAATGATTGTGTTTTTGAAAGTATAAAAAAAAAACATAATTTCTAATTGGTTTTGTTTGTTTCTTTTGGGTTCAAAATGTTGACCCAGTAAGTCAAAGTGAAAAAAGTATTACCACGTCATATGCAGTAGGTGAGTTTATGCTGAAAAAGATGATACCAACATGGCATGGTTTTACTTTTTAATTGGCACATTTAAGCGCCAATTAGGAATGAAAAGTATTCAAAGACTGACAAAAAAGGCCAAGAGTGTTAAAGCGGTTATTATGTTTGAAAAAATTACTTCCTGTCGAACAGAGACCATCATATCTTATATCCTACAAAGATGCAAAAACTGTTGTGACTCAATTATTTCAGTAGAGATGATATCTGAACCGGTTTATGAGACATCTTTACTAGGTGGCATCAGTGGGACATCAATCTTGTATGATTGAGACGGATTAAGAACACTGTCCCCCTTCTTCCCTCCTCTAGTTAAATAACAGGAGTTATATAAACCACAGGGTCATGGCCTGATTATTGCCAGCAAAGCAAGAGGCTGTGCTTCATATTATGTGTTGGAGTATCAGTGTGTGTTGGTGTGTTTTTCTGTCGTCCAACGCTCCGACAGGACACAGATCTGCAGTGGGCGCTGTCCATGTTTCAGCCATGTTGGATGATTATGAGCCATAGGAGCAGATCCCCTCATCAGTATTCAGATCCAGACGTATGTGAATTAAGGTTTAATGTGCGTCCATAATCACCCACCTGAGCCCCCGACTGGTGGGGGTGCAACAGAGACAGAAAGAGGCAGGGGGTGAAGAGAGCAAAGGAGAAACAGAAAAAGATGAAACTGACAAAGTGGATGATCTCACATTCAGTTTTTGCACTTAATACGATATCCGACTGTCGACGCACTGTTCTCTTCTATTTTAAAACAGCAATCCAAACCACTAGTAACACTAATTAGAATTGATTTTCCTAATCTGTTGTTCTTATTGTTTTAGTTCACGTTGAGAATACTTTGTATCGTGGTTGCTTATGTGTGACCACACAAGGCCGATCCCAAACTCTGTCATCTTTAAACACTAGGTTCTGGTTTCCAATAAGTCAGAGGAGGAAGCCACACACAGTAATGACACGACTGAGAGCTCCTTTTTATATAAAGAGAGAGAAAAATCTCCTACTTGATTTTTTGGCGCCTGGAGCTCTCAGCCGTATCAAAAACAGATACAAATACCAAAGGTGACAAATCCAGTGATCAGAACAACTCTGAGGAGACAACACTTTGTGTTTCTCTTTTTACCTTGTAAGTTTGTGCGTCATAATATCTGTGTGTCACGAACTGGTCAGGTTAGTGGCAAAAAAGAAGGGAGTCCACACGTAACATACAAAGCCGAATAATTTATTAATAAATCAGATAAATGTAAATTAAGTAACTGATCAATGAAATTATTGAACTTGAAATTAAGTCAAAACAAACCAAAATGGATGTGTGTGAATAAATGTCAATCAGTCATGTATGCAGTGTATGGGTGTGAATGAAGTGTGCTGTATGTAAGTGTTGTATGCAAGAGGGAAAATCAAACTCAGTCCCACATGGCAGGTGGGAACATGAGACCCATGTTACCAGCTTGGAAGCAGCAAAGAGGGTGAGTGCTGGATAAGACTGCTCTTAAATACCCAGCACACAGGTGAGGCCATTTAGGCTGACGACCTGCCCACCACTGCCAACAAGGAAATAGGACAGCCAATCAGCAGGCAGAGGGGCAGGACGTCACATGTGTAACTCTGGCTCATGTCCTCTAATTTCCTGTTATGTTCCAAATGATGCAGTGGGATTTCCTAAATCAGAGCTGCTCACACCTTAATCAAGCAGGAGTTTCCTGTACAGAGACTGTGACTGTTGGTCAAATTCTGTGTGTTTGTCAAATCATACATGATGCATTTTTAAACTGCCAGATGTCTGATATTTTAATACATATTCAAATTAATTTCCACGGATGTGGTGATGCTGGAGCTCTACACAGCAAGGATTAACAAAGCGAAACTCAAAACTATCAACCTGTGGAGAGCAACAGCAGCTCAGATTTCAGACATGATGACCTCATGGACACCACAGGAACTAGCTAGATCCCCAGCAGACAGTGAGTAGGGAAGGTGTGGAGTTTTTTTTTTTTAATGTTTTGTTTTGTTTCTGAGACCGCAGGCAGGGGTGGGTGTGGGTTGGTGGATTGGGATTAGTATGTTAAGTGTATGTTGGGGTAACAGTGGTAGGGTAAAGGTGGGTGGAGGGTGGGAGAGGGGGTAAGTTTTGTTGTGCTATGTTCTTGTGCACCATTTGAGTGTCATGCATGAAGTGTCATGCTTGCTGTTATTTGACATGTATCTGTTACTCAAAAGGTGTCAATAAAAAGTTGATCGAAAAAAAAAAAAATTCCACGACAACAGCCGTTTAATCAGGCACAAAGAAACACAGCAATGATTAAAAAAAAACAGTATTACAGCAATAAACTGTGCTTTCACAGTTTTCTAATGTCCAGACAAGGAGTGTGCCCATTGAGCTAAATTGCAGTTATTCATTTCACTACATCAAGCTAAGAGCCAAAGAAGTCAATTGTGTGTCACTAACAAGTCTGATGCCTTGAAAAGAGCATTACTTAAAAAACAGACACGCTCGACTCAATGGGCCTGCAGCGGCTGTATAGAAGCCGAACACATGTGGGCGCACACACACTCTCACTGACCATTGATCAGCTCGTCAATCACGGGGCCAATGAGGATCGCCAGTGGCCACCAACACTCAGGTTATTGTGCGCGGTGACCCCGGGGTCAGCAGTAAGTAGCTGAGGACTGAGCCCCACACAAAAGGACGGCATCATGTACCATCCACATACAGTGGCGTTGCCGCCGGCACCCTTATGAATAGACACATGGCAGGCCTATCCACAGATGGGACGGAGACGAGGGAGGGAGGGGGGGATGTGTGTGTGTGTGTGCATGTGTTGCCGTGGTGAGGGAGCACATGTGGAGGTAACAGACTGAAACAATGGTGCTGATGAAAGGCAGGAGTCGTGCCTGGGTTTGGGCGAGGGAGATTATTGGGCGAGCAGGTCTGCTTTAACACACAGACAAGGGGGATGCAGGAGGCCGAGGGGGGGCACAGAGCGGCAGAAGTCTGCAGACCGCCGACACAAAGCCGCCCCCATGCACCAGTGAGCAGCCAACTGTTCAAAAGTGTGACCAGCACAATGCTGAACAGATACACTTTGTGTGTGTGTTGTGTATAAGTGTGTGCATCTGTAAAGGCTTGTGTGTGTGTGTGATTGTTTCTGATTGATCAGGATTTCCAAGTATCCTTTTCCTAATCCACCACAACTTTACACTCATACACTTATCCTTATGTATGTGTAATTACCCGTTCTTGTACTTAAAGGGAAAATTCACCATAAAAACAAAAAAAAATTTAAATGTTAAAAATAAATTTAGTCTTTGCTGTGAGTTGCTGTGTGTTGGAGATGTCTAGTGGTGAAAAAAGTATCCAGATCCCTTGCTTGAGTAAAAGTAAAATGCCACAATCCAGAATTACTATTTAAATTATTATTATAATCGTCTTTTTTTTTTTTTTTAACTTAATATACTTGTTACATATGTGGAAATACTTAAATAAAGTATAATTACCTCAAAACTATACTTAAGTGCAGTACTTGAGTAAACATGTACTTAGTTACATTCCACCACTGGAGATGTCTGCCTTCTTGTCTTGCTCAAAAACACTTTTCATGGACGAGGTTTGTTGGATACAGACAGGCTGAATTTGTGGCTATTTGTGCTAGAAATGGATCCTTAAACTTGTGTCCATACACTGCATCTCGTGCACCATCGGGTCAGCAGTAACTATTTGGATAAGGATCATTACTGCCACTCAAAGTGAACGAGAAATCTCATACCAAAGCATCTTTTCCTAAAGAAAATGTTGTTTCAGGTGAGGGTGACACAATTCTCCTAATACATGCCCACGATTTGATGAGAACTTTAATGTTTTGGTTCAAAATTTGATTACATTTTTACTTTTTCCAGCACTGAAGCCTATATCAATAATTAGAGGATCGACTGGTTAAGCTCATCAGATCATTAGTTTTATGCATTATTGTAATGTTTGTTTATATTTTTGGAAAGACCTACTCTAAGGACATCAAATTTATGATTTCAACTGTTAAACTTCAATTTTGAGAATTTAAATTGAAAGCTAATTTCGATCTTTTTTTTCAATTCCAAATTGAAACTATGACTTTCCTAGTTCCAAGAGAGGAGCAAATATAATGTTAAAACTGGACCAATTTCAAAATTTCTTGTCCACATTAGTCCCTTATATACAAAAACATGGTTTGAAAATATCAAAGTTCCCTGTTAATATGAGAAGTTATTTATATTGTTATTAAAACCGGTAAGATCCAGTCAAGAAAGTGATATATTTAAATCACTTGAGACATATAATGACAGTAGAAGAAGAATAGAAGTCAGCAATCTGATTGATGTTATGTGTGTTTTACAGCAACATGGTAAATAAGATAATTTACACAGTGTCGCTTTAAGATGTGAATCTTTCTCATTTAGCAGTGACAGTCTTCAGGAGGCTGCCATCATTCTGGTCCTGGCAACCTGAAGGCCAACATCTGGACCTGGGCCCTGCGCCTCCTGATGACGGTCTGCTCTGCAACCGCTTCTTCTTTCCAATTTCATTCTCTTCCCCCTTCCCGCCTGTGTCTTTCCTCCCTCCGTGTCCCCCCGGGGTAATTGTGGGGTAATTTATGAAGTTCTAGCAGCATGGAGCAGGCCAGTGTATGGGGCAGCCTGCTGACCGAGCCCCATTCAGCTCCGGAGGAGAAGGCCTGGACTCCTTTTATCCTACTCATAATCAGCATCTCTCCCTGGGCCTGTGTCCCCCCTTCTGACTCCCCCTCGCCCCGAAGCCCTCCACAGCATGCGACCCTCCGCGGCCGCTTAAAGATGAAGGGGAAAGTTATTGGACTCTTTAGTGACTCATAAACATCCTAGGGGATTTTCATAGCGCCTTTGTGTCTTTTTGTTGCGGCCGAGATAATGCAATTGTTTCAGGGAGTGTAAATGAATAAATCACTGAGCAGTTTGTCCCAGCGTTGAGAGATAACAAAGGGCAGCACTCCTTGTTCTCAGAAACACTTGTCGGACACTTTGTGAAACAATTTTATATCTCGCTCCCCAGACATTTGTACTTGGAGGAAAACATTAAGATCCATAGATGAACCGAACCAATTCCACATATCTGCTCTGAAGCTGAGCGACATTGAGAAAAATGGTGGTAAACAGAGGCTGCTGGGGTCTGCTCCCTGACCACAAGCCCAGATTAAAGCCCAGTGTGTGTGTACAGAAGATCTCCCCACTGATCCTGTTAAACAATGACCAGCAGAGAGAAGGAAGCCTTACGGTACACAGCACAGGTTTGCTCTTCAGCTTAGCACTTTATTGAGCCATGATAGGCCCTAATCTAGCCTGATCCTCTGTCGCTACAAGCATATGCCTGTAATAATGCCCTCATTTTCTGGTCACCTGAGCACTTTCATTGGAGTGCCCCCAGTGAGGAACAGAAAGGGGGTCTCTAAAGCCGAAAAAAAAGCTCTTGAATTGGATGAAGGGGGCCTGAAAGGTGGCATCCAGAGAAGAAAGTCAAACACTTTGATGCAGGGTTAAAAAATGAAGGATTATGTGGAAACATGGAGGGTGGCTACGCTTTCATTTGTAAAATACAAAGCGCAGGGATCCTTGTGTCTCTCTGTGTGGCCCGTTGCCTCTGTAAACACATGAATAAGAAAAAGAATGAGCAGGAGAATGGGATTTATCTGGCTCATGCATATAGTAATGGAGTAAGAGAAGGACTGATTACACTCCTTTCATTCAGCTAGAGCCCCTTTAATGACCCATAGATGTGTTCTTAGTGATTTTACCAATACACCACTGCTCTGAGCTCTGAGTGACAATCCTACTAATCTAACTTCATGTACAGTTAATGAGCAGCCTTGGCACATTTTTCCTCAACTTATAGATAATTTATTAAAACCATTAAAGAAACATTATCGATCGTTTTCTTCTCTTTGGAGTGTGGAGAGTACAGTGAAAGTCGTGGCACAGTACCAGCCATTAAAAGCGCTGAAAGACGAGAAAAGAATGAAATCTGTGTCCAACATAGTTAATTAGGACCTGACCCAATTAGCAAAGGAGAGTCCAGCAGCCATGTTGGCTCAGAGCCTAACGATGGGAAAATCCATATGCTCCAAATAAATGGCCCGTGTTGGCTCTCGGGGTTCCCCAATTATAATATCACTGAATGTTGGCTGAGCCGAAGCACCCTGCAGGGCCCCCTGATGGAGCTGCGTTGGGGGGTCCTGAGGGCCCTCTCAACTCCTAACTTTCTGTGGGTCAGTTTTTGACTTTTACTCACACACAGAAGTGCAGAGCAGTCATACAAATCCATCAAACACACAAGCCCATCGACTGTATAAAAGAAGTGGATGTAGCCACCGGCACCTGCTTGTTTGTGGACTACTGTCTTGAAGCCTCAAGTTTGGCATTTTGGCAGTTGCCATCTGTGTCCAGAATTTCCAAAAAACCACAAACATATTTGGACTAGAGGGCAGAGCTGAGCAGGGGCAAGTAAAGTTAGCAGCTAACGCTAATGCTAGCGAGCTGGATTGGTTAGCAAGGTCTGTAATGCATATTAATTGGGAATTTAAGATAGGAGGTTTAAAACAAAGTCACTTACTGGAAGAAAGACAAAAAGCTGATTCATTGGAGTATATTTTAGTACAACCAAACACTGTTTTTAGGCGAGCCAACTGTTATAATGAACTTTAATGAACTGAAAAACATTGTAAACGGGGTGAAAACAAGTTCATGACTATTTAGATAAACACAGTGCCATGGATATGTTTTATATATCTGTGGTAGCAACTTGTCTATCACAAGGTAGCCAGGCCCTAAAGCATACCCTGCCTTATTGTCTATTTTGCTCTAAATGGGATCACACTTACTCTAAATGAACATCATGTTGTATTGAAGAAGACTTGAAACTAACGATTGAGACCATACCTCATTATGAGATGCGTCTGCACAAGTATTTTTTAAAAACAAAACTTTTTCGATGCATTTTGGCCTTTTGTTATGTTTTAAGTAACGAGAAACTAAACCTAACTAACTAACTAAACCTTTAAAAACTCTTTCCAGGTTGAACATTTTTAGAAACTCTGATGAAAGTTTTTGGCTTGTGACCTTGCATTGTTTGCTGTTATCTCTTTGTGAGGTGACATTTGGTACAATAGTGGACATGGCCTAAATAGTGCTGGTTCTAACCTTGCTAAAAGGCTTTTTTTTTTTTTACAGGACTTTACGTATACATGTGAAGTTACTCTCCCACTACATTTAGGAACAGAGGTGTCAGAACGCACAAAGGAGGAAACTGCTTAATAACCGAACACTTCACAAAACGCCACAAGTAGTATATTGTCACCTGCCTGATTGGCATGCTCGTGACAGTGCAATTATGTTTTTGCATTTTCATTTGAAAAGATTCTTTTAAAAACCAGGACATGATTTTATATACATGTGTCCAAATTGACTAGGCCTAAGAATAATAATATTTGATTAGAACATTTTTTTTTAGAAAGTCATCTCAGCCAACCAAATACCAAGGCAAGTTAGACAAAAACATGTTATTTGAGTATGCAAACACATGAATTGTAAGTCAAACTTCAAATCTACTTCTCCGTTTCTAGAACTATCGTGAAGCGGCAAAAAGCGCCCACGCCTGCAGGAGAACGTCTACTGCTGTTGGGTAAACATAAACCAGGCGCCCTGCTGTGCACAGAAGAGAAAAGCAAATAGTTTCTTCAGTGATGGAAACACAACACATTTCAACCATGACGCCTCAAAAATGTTTCTTCCATCTGAGCTGAATAAAACCTTGTATAAACGCTGCGCAATTTATTATGCTCTAGGCAGGAATCAATGCTGCATCCAAGCCTTTGCAAATCTCTTCTGCTACCATGGATGGTGTAACACATGAGTATTATTATATTTTCAAACTTGTGGCCCTGCAGCACTGCCTCACAGGAGGCTTTGCTTGGCAGAAGGCAGCAGGAAATTCCTGAGCCGAGCGGTGAAATGCAGCCTCTGAACACCACAGAGAGAGCTGCTGAAAAGTCAGCTTGATCCAGGCACAAGATTAGATCAACAGATACATGCTGGACATTAAGCCCAGCAGGAATTTATATGCCATGAGTGGAAACTTCTCTATCTGAGATAAAGTTCCTGTAAAGTTTGTCTGGTGTTTCTGACAGCAAGGGGGGAAAAATACTTCAAGCAAGCGTGAAAAAAACCTGAGAAAGTGCTAGTAGCTTTACGGTTGAATTAGGGGAAAACAATGGCGTGCCCACTCTTTAGTATCTTTTTAACTACCTCCTCCCCATGTGAAGGACCCCCTTCCAGTGATAGTGATGTGATTTCACAGACTGTTTGGGGAGCCAAGTCAAATTTATCTGACCTCTTTTGTCTTGAGCTCCTGGTTGAATTGTACCTAGTCTGCCATTAACGCTGCTCTTTACATGTTTAAGCACCTCATATGGTGCTTCATACCTTTCCCCAACGTGTCTCATGGATACCATATGTAAATAAGGCCTTGAAGGCATCATATATCTGGTGTTATGGAACAGGGTGATAAAAGGTGGTCTTTTTTTCACTCTTTGCCAGATTGCACTCTCACTTTTACTTCACTTTGAATATATATGGATAGTAAAGCTCTATATTACTGCAGTTTAAGGGACTAAACAACAAATATTTCTGTTGATTCCATATCAGGATAATTAAAATAACCATATTTGCATTATTGCAATAAAAAATAAATAATCTGCCTATATACTAAATTGAACTTTTGACCCAGTTTTATTTTCACATGTGGACACAGTGTTGGAAGGGTTACTTTTAAAACATCGTCCACTACAAATTACTGACTCCATAGGTTACTGAAATTAAGTAACATATTCTTAATACTTTGGATTACTTTTTGAATACTTCAGAATTGTCTTGCTGAGCTTGTTTGTCTTGCTATTTCCCTGCCAAAAACACATTCCTGGCAGTCTCCTGGCTATGTGACTCCTCTCCCCTTTTTGAGTTGTTCTTTTATGGAAAATACATGACTTGTATGAATTTTTAAAGCAAAGAAAACAAAGACAAGCTCAGAGAGCACAGACCTCCACCAAGGCCATGCTCGGCGTCACATTGTTAATGACATTAACATTTAATGTGTTCTCTCTCAGCCCATGATTCCACCAGGATTCATGAAAATCAGGCCAGTAGTTTTTCAGTAACCCTGCTGACAAACTGAATCTAAAACATAAACTCCTTAGAGGAGGTAAATCCTTCAAGTAATCTATTTTTAAGAGAGGAACTGCATACAAATACCACCGATTTAATCTGTTGCAGAAAACCGGACCTCCTGTTTTGTTTTTTAAATATTACTTGTGACTGTGACTTAAATATACCTGAATCCCAATACCTCCCAACCCTGACTGTACCACATCTCTAGGGCTGGGCGATATGAGAAAAATATTCTATCCCTAGAATGAACAATATATATCACGATATAGCATGTTTTCTGAGAAGTTAATAAATAAATAGCCATTTTTTGTATTTCTGTGTGAATTAAATATCTGACCAATTAAAAGTACAAAGTATTTTCTTGAAATGCATTGTGGAGTGCAAATGATGTAAATATTACCATAATGCAGTTGATGGCTGGTTTTGCAACATAGAAATGGTTAAAAATATTTATATTATATGGTAGGATTTTCTTTTTTTGATTGTGATATATGGTGATATCTCCCAGCCCTATGCACTATCATTAATAAAAGTAACGCAGTCTCAGTTAACTCCTGTCTGTACAGCTTAACACAACATGTGAACCTGTTTTGGTTAATGTGTCAGGGGTTCATGAGGGTTGGGGGAGTTAAACGTGGGTGTGGGAAGGTGAAGTGGGGGCTGCAGGAAGGAGGTGTGAGAGGGGGGTGAAAGTGTGTCCCTTCTGCAATTGGCTGTGGCTCTAAGTGTCTCATTATGCAGCTTTATTGTTCCTTTGTTACGCTGGCGGTATAAATACACCCCAGTGGGCCCAGAGGGTGACAGTTTAGACAGACTCACTCCTGTGGACAGACTGATCATCACACTGACGAGCACAAACTGAGAGACTGTGGTGACACAACAGGGTCCTGGAAGCAGAGAATTAGGAAGCAATTTAAACTCAAGCTCCCAGCATTCAGGGTAGTATTTTTGGACTCAAACTTTAATCTGCTAAAATGGATTCCGACTCTGGCTCCATGTGCAGCCGCTCTTCATCCCCAGACTTGGTGGTGGACGACTCTGCCGGGAGCTTCTTCTCCAACAAGATGTTCCAGACGTACTGCCATGAAAACAGAGAAGACAGCGAAGCCGGCCAGGGCAGGACGGACCGCTGCAGCGGGGGCGGTAAAATGAAGGCCAGGTCTGACCCCAACAAGGACGAGGTGCAAGACCTGAGACTGAAAGTCAACAGTCGGGAGAGGAAAAGGATGCACGATCTGAACCAGGCGATGGACGGCCTGCGAGAGGTCATGCCCTACGCTCATGGACCTTCAGTCCGCAAGCTGTCAAAGATCTCCACCTTGCTGTTGGCTCGCAACTACATCCTCATGCTGTCCAGCTCCTTGGAGGAGATGAAGAAGTTGGTTGGGGATGTTTATGGAGGTAGTGCTGCTGTTCAGAGCCGCGCCGCTGCCCACCCTGCTATCACCCCTGCAGCCCCTACCGCCCACCTCTCCCTGCACCCTCTGGCCCAGTCTCTGCACTCTCTGGTGGCCAGCACGCCTTCAGCCCTCCAGCATCACACACCTCCCGCTGCAGCCCCGCACTCCCCTCCATCCTCCACCTTTCTGGGCTTTCATGCTCCAGTCCAGAGTCTTCTGAAGGACCCCCTCCACCTGGCCAGCTCCTACAGGCACTTCCCCGGCATGCCCTGCCCCTGCTCACTTTGCCAGCCTTTGCCCACCACTACCTCCACATTACACAGCCTGTCGATGACCAAGTGAGCAGGACTCTCTTAAAAACTGACCTCTACTGTTTGGATCAATGAGCCAAGCAGCTCACACAAGATTGTGTGTTGAACTGTTAAATTGATGGCTGGTGCCACAGCTTGTACATACTGTATATATTGTCTACCATGCAAACTGCTGCTATGTTTTATGAATTGTCTCTCCTGCATTGTTTATACAGAAATATTCTAATATTCTTACAGGTTTTTCTTTTTTACCAGAGTAGCAAATACTGTAATTTATCTGATATATGTGGTGATGAATTGTCAGAAATGGAACTGGTGTGTCCTATTGTGCAGGATTTCTATTTTCCTAAATTAAAATTTTTGATATAATAAGCACTCTTGTTTGCCTTGTTCTTTTTCATGAATGTGATCTGTTATTTTTTCCCAGACTGAAGTTACTGTTGTATTTATGGTAGAAAAAAAACACTATATATATATATATATTTTATAAGGCAGCTTCTTTTATTCTATGGTTTTAGACACATACCGACAAATACACAGCAGCTGTATGAGAACAATACAGCTGCATCTTCTTTAACCAAACAGAAGGGGTTTTATTGGTGCTTGGAAGGACAGGAGGTCAGTGTAAAAATGGATATTTAGGAAAGCCTGTCATTGGTTGCTAACCAGCCTTGGACAGACTAACCTCTAAAGAGCTAAAGAGGGACAGAAGGACGAGACAATGCGCCAGCACAGAGGCTGAATGTGGTGTTCTTGAGCCAGGGGAACCATCCATCTTCACCTCAACGGGGAGTAGGAGATGAAAGGACGACACAGGCGCCAGGAAGGCGCGTCACTTTTGTCTGACGAGGGCGAGGGACATAGCCATGTCCTTAGCTCTAGGCCAGCGATTTGTCTCTGTCTCATAAGAACATGGATATAAGCACACAAAGGGCAAATTTAAAGCAGAGGACATAATGCATTCAGTCTAAAAAAAGTTTCTTTAAAAGCATATAGGATTTTCTTTTTTGACTTTTGGATGTGGAGTAAATATTTCCGCATACTTTCACATTTGCAACCAAATGTTAAAAATCAAGCTGATTCATATCTGATTAATCCACTAAACCGCAAACATAACTATTATGCACACTGATTGCCATGAACATGATTTAGTCAAACAACCCCGACAATGGCCGGCCCTCACTTAGCAACAAATCAAGCGTGTAAAATACATGCTTATCCTCCCACGGCTGACAGATGAGTTGGAGATCAGGGGAGAAATGAAGAGATGTAACTCATTCTCACCCACCTCCCTCCCTCCCCACCTCCTCCTCCTGAGAGCCGCTGAATAGGTCTGAACAATAGCCATGCGTGGGACACAAAGGCCGGGGGAGTCCAAGCTCTCGTGCCTGAGACACAGACCCCCTCCATTCAATCTACATTTCATCATGGTAACAAGCGCTGTCGGGCCAAAAGGCCTGACACCCTCGCTCGCCACAAAGGCGGTTAGCTCTAATATATGAGGCTATTGACACTGAAAAGAGCCCCTGTCAGTACTTGGGGATTGTCAGCTGTGGGATGTCTCAGTGGGGGGAGGCAGCTGCCAGCCAAACCAAGCGACAGAGCTTCTGTCGTGGGGATCGGCATTGCAGCGTCACCTGGTCCCTGGTCCCTTGACACAGAGACCCCATGTCCTCCCACAAGGCCCCCCTTCACTCGGGCACAGGTGGGAATGGGAAGCAGAACACATTGTGGAGATTAGTGGGGATCGGCCTCCCTTTGCTCTAGGTAGATAATTAGAGACACTGACTTGTGCAAAGCTGGTGTTTCCTGATCAGCACCAGATGGTGTTAACCCACGGTGTGGCAGCAGCAGTCTGGAGCATGTGTGTGTGTGTCTGAGTGTTTGTGGGTGTGATGTGTGTGGTGTGTAATGGATATGCTTCTTAAATCATACAATATGGACAGGTCCTCTGTGAGCCATTATAGTCAGCCGCTGCTGTCATCATGGTGCTCTTTAGCATACGCTAACCAGCAGTGGCAGCTCTGGTTGAAGTCATAATGTTGTGCACGATTACCTCCGAAAATTAAACACAGTGATACAGAAAAGGAACGTTTTACTCAAAGGATCGGAGTATTCTGATCTTTCATGGAGGAAAAAGATACTGCAATATAAAAATACAAATGAATAGCCCTGCATTCAGAATCCTACTGATGTATTATCAGTAGGATTCAGAATCCTACTGAGTATTATCAGCAAAAAAAGAAAAATACTTACTACTAATACTACAGTGTTATTTCTACAGTAATTTCTCATAGGGCCACACAAATAGATTAGATGATTATTAATACTGATTCATGGAGTAATAGTACTAGTTAACTTATACAAGTGTTGGGCAGTCTCTCAGTTGATAACAAAGTCATTTTAACCTTTTTTGGATTTTTTTGACGTCGAATTGTATAAGGTACTTGTCCTACTTGCCGCTCTACCGCTGCCTCCATCGATAATTAACTTAGTGTTATTGTGTGACTTTGGTGAATCTGAACCAACCCTTTAAAACTCTGGAGTCACACAATCACAAAAACAACTCAATTGTAGAACACAACTCCCATGTTCTGTAAGGTAAAATAATGCCTTTCTGTCAACTGAGTCTGGTGGCATTGATGAGAGTATAGAACAGACTCAGTTCCTCCTCTTTAAACTTAAACAGAGCTATCTCACAGCAACGTAAAACCATGAAAATATTTTAAATATCGCATGGACTGAAACTGATATTGATTTTTCACTATTGCCCAACTATCTCGTTAAAAAGCTCTACAAATGGGTGTCCCATATCTAGAAACGATAAAGAAAAAGGCACATTAGAGTACTAGAAATAAGATAGGGAAGGTTGGGAAATAAACCAAAATATATTATAATATAATCAAGTTAATTTGCATTGAAAAGGCTGAAAAATAAGAATGTTAATAAGAAAAAGCACAATATCTGCCTCCAAATATAGCTGACAGAAAGTATAGAGTAACATAACATGGAAAAGCAAAGACCATAAACTGTGTTTACAATACTTGACTAAATGTGCTTAGTTACTTTCCACCACTGCATTTTAGTATTCGAATGGATTGAAGGATTCAATAGAAAGGAGAGTGACAGGTCATCAAATCATAGGAACACATTTGCTTCACAAACAACACATCAGATGGAGTAATCCAAAATTCTGAGATAAAATAGTACACATTTAATCAACTTAATTGCTTATCAACTGAATTGCAAGAATAAAAGACACAATAGAATGACCAACACCAGGGATGCAGTGATGGCACACATTTACCCTTTTGTGCACTGAATGTCATGCAAACACTACACACCATGTAGACAGATGGATAAGTTAACTGCTTCAGATACTGATCAATAGAGGAGTAGTTGTCCCAACTTGGCTCAGCACAACCTGCATTGACAGAGTTAATTAGGGGACTGAAAGACCCAATTAAGAGGATTGAGGGGCCGGACAGGGGAGACATATTGAGGGACATACGCACACATTGTGCAGCGTCTGGATAAGGGGGAACTTCAATTAAGGGAGAACACTTCCAGAGGCTTGTTGCCTGTTCTTTTTCATTTTGTGCTCAGCAAAGCCTGCAGCCCCCTTTTCACCCAGAATACTGATGAGGGGAATGCACAGCTGCTGGGGGTCAACACGCATATGCAATATGGCGTGCACATACGCTCACACGCGCATCCACAGATGTACTCAGAGTGGGAGATTGATGAGGGGATTCAGGTTGGAATTGCTAAACACTGATTAGCCAACATAATGGCTCAAGAAGGAACTGTTTGGCCTGGATGTATTTGTTTGGTTTCATATGCAGCTTATTGGTTAAATGAGGTTTAATTAGAATAAAACTACTTGCATATGCTTAAATTGTTAGCATCCCTCTTGGAAGCATTGTGCTACAGTTTGTCCTCCTTTGTTTTGATGCACTTCTTCAGACTCTGTGATGGTAACTCCAAATTAATCTGCTTAACTTTTGATGATTTTGTGGACTTTTCACACAATTATATTTTTCTTTATAGACAAATATCACAGAGAGCATGGTTTGCAGACCATAAGGTGCCTACACTGAGAAAAGAATTCAAATGAGAGTTTTCCATTCATAATATTTCAATCTTACTCCAACAAATCTTTTTCTGTTGGGCCTAGCATAAATGTGACTAAATGATTAATCTGCTGTTTATTTTCTAGATTAATCAATTAATTGTTTGTTCTTTAAAATGTCAGGAAATAGTAAAAACATATTGCTCCCAGGTTTTTTTTCAAGTCCAAAGGTGATGTCTTTAGGCTAAATGTCTTGTTTTGTTGGTCCAAAAAAAGACATTTATATTCAGACATAAATATAAGACATAAATATATTCAGTGTAATATGATATAAAACAAAGAAGGCTGAAAACATTTTCTGTGAAAAATGACTGTAATGATTAACCGTTTATCAAAATAATTGTTTTTATTCTGTTGATTACAGCTCTGACCTTATACACAGAAAAAAATAACTGTAAATCTCCACATTTTGGAGGCTGAAACAAAAAAAAATTGCATGGACATTTCTTTAATGATTAACCATTTATCAAAATACTTTTTTTTGGTTAATTGTAGCTCTGAACTCATTTATAGTATAAAGTCACATGAAAATGGTGTGTTTAACAATACACAAAAATAATAGAGAACAACTGAAGCTCTCCCATTATTTCAATAAGTCCATGTAGCCATCAGGGTTCCCCAAACTACAACATCCTTTGCTCAGTCTTTCGCGTTGCCGTCCGATTTGGTCCTCTGCAGCCACCATAGTGAGCACAAATACTGTAAATAAAACTGTTCAAAGATTATTATTTAAAACATCGATTTCTCACTATATATGTGAATGTGATTATCTGTATATCGCTGGAAGGACGTCACATCGCATCACGTGTGTATTATTTCAAAGCCATGCAACCGGGTCAGAGTTCAGTAAATACTGATGATGTCATCGTGTGAAGATGGCTGAAGGGTGAGAGTGAACTCGCAAATTAGTTTTTGTTTTAAAATATAATATAGCAGAGACCACCGACATCGCGTTCGTATAGTGTTTCTTAATGTGTTATGTGTCCAATAAGATCCGATATAGTCACTTTGTGTAAACGATGTACTTTACAGCTCACGGAACCAGTTCAGGAAGTGCATTTGTTTACCAAAACACAGCCTGGCTACCGTTAGCATAGCCTTGTTAGCTGTGGTGTAAAGAGGCTGAAATAACGCAGTAACAGACAGGTTGAATGTATATATATTTTTATTTTTACGCCAAGCATTTATGTTCGGCCTAACAATCGCATTCGTGGCATTTTTCGGCAAATTAGCTTACGTGGCTCTGGTAGCTGACGTTAGCTAACTCGTTTAGCTTGCTAGGCTGTGGATGTGTTAAGTTAGCTAAAGATAGCTTGAGAAAGTCAACAGCTGTCAGTCAATAAGTCTGACGTCTCGCTATGTTGACAAACCATTTCGAGCATTTTGATGGATCAACAACGATCTCGGAGTTGTGGTGTTATGATTATGGGAATAATTTATTTTCCGTTTTGAAAGCTAATTTTTAAATGTCTGTGTGAATACAGAGAAGGCTGGTGGGGAGGCTGGCTTCAGCAGAGCTTCCAGGCCGTCAAAGATAAGGTAATCCACAGTTAGAAGTCATCCACATCATCGATACATTTCATTAGTACTTCTGACTGTAACATTTGTTCTTCAGTATTACCCTGTTTTGTCTGATGTGGCCCTAAAGACTTTTTCTACACCAGCTAACTTACCACTCTCCCTTCAGTGTCTAAAATCCATATATAGTTGCAGTCGAGTAATAAAACAGTACACAGTGTCCACATAGTTGCAGGGTTCCTTTGGGTCTAGAAATCCTTTGCTTGAGTTTAAATGTGGCGTTTTCAAGGCTTGAAAAGTACTCTTGATCTTCAAACAGGTGACACATTTTAAACACAAATGTATTAAACAATATAATCTAATTTAATGCAATATATATATATATATATATTCGTTTTATGTTTGTTTTGCACAATTTTATTGCAGTATATGTCATACTGCACTATTTCTATTTTTTTAAAAGTGTTTATTACTTAATACTTGTTTTTAGTTTAGTATCTAGTGTGTGTTATGTATGGTCTTTTTGTGTAGCACTGTGGTTCCTGTGTAACACAATTTTCTCTGTATGTATGAGTCATGCATGTGCGGAAATGACAATAACGACAGTTTAATTCACAAAGAAGCGAAATAAGCAGCATACCACTGTATGCTCTGTAAATAAACATGTATTTTACTGCAGCTGTGAGGTGCTAGAAAAGCTTGAAAATGCATATTCAAAATGCTTAAAGTACTTGAGTTTGACAAAGATCTAGGAACCTTGTAGTTGTCATGAAAGGTCAGGCATAATTATTACTGACTGAGTAAAATGTATGTATAGAGATGCAGTGGTCTATAAAAGTCTGCAATAGCAGTTTTTTCCCCAAATAACTTGAGCTTCTCAAGTCCACAAAAAGCTGACCATGCAGTTTTACAGCTTTATGTCCAAATCTATTGTCATCCTTTTAGGGGTAGCATGATTCTGAAACCTCTGCCAATAAAAACTGGTTGCACAGCATTGTTAAGGTAAAAGAACTGTCCAATGCAGAAAATTTCAGCTATTAATTCTCAGAACATTTTGTGTGAAAAGAAATTTGAGCTGTGGTGTTCTCTGAAAAATATCAGAGGTAAATCAGGCCTCATTATTTATAGTCATTTTTACTGCTTTTCTTAAAGTTTTCATATTAATCTTATATGTTCTCTATGTGTTGTTGGAATGAACGACACAGAACCTGTTTCTTGTTTTTTATTTGACATTTTTCTTTGCAGTCATCTGAGGCCTTAGAATTCATAAAGCGAGACCTGACAGAGTTCTCCACTGTGGTGCAACATGACACGACCTGCTCTATTGTGGCTACTGCCACTGCTGTCAGAAACAAGCTTGCGGTAAATTCCGACCTTCTCCTTGGTCAATGTTTTTAATCCAAGTCTCTCCTCCAACTGCATCATTGCATGTATGCTGTATGAATGGGATAATAATTGCTCGATTGATGATGCTTTCCAGGTGGAAGGTTCCCATGAGACCACAGAGAAGGTGAAGAAGGGCCTCTCTAGTTTCTTAGGGGTGATAACAGACACGCTTGCTCCACCTCCTGATAAAACCATTGACTGTGATGTCATCACATTGGTGGCAACGCCAGCAGGAACTACAGAGGTTTACGACAGTTCGAAGGTGGGCAACTTGTACTTTTACCTGGGAAAAAAAATGACCTTAGACTCACCTGTTAAAACGACAGGTTGGCTGCATCACAAATAAGTTTGTTAATGTTAAAACAGAGGAGCTATACATGATACTTGTGCAGAGGTTCTTGTTAATAAACATTTAGATAGGAGATATACCTTCCTGTATTATCTCCTTAAAAATATTGAACAAAGTGCTGATTCAGGACAGATATTAGTCTTCTTATGTTTTGTCATAAGACGCTGCAGAACTGTGAATGTGAACACATGATTTGCTTGTGGAAACAAAACAACCACAGCTAAGCATTTGCTTTGTCCTGCAGGCACGTCTCTACAGTTTACAAGCTGACCCGGCTACATACTGCAATGAGCCTGATGGTAAGATAATACACAGTAAAGGAGTTGTCAAGCTGTTGTCTCTGCCTGATTCTCCTGCCCTTTTACTCATTTAGCACACCACAGGAGATTGACAAGTTCTCTCCTGCTGGAAATATTTTAGTTGCATACTTTTAGTAACTATTGCAGCTGCTCTTCCAATGCACATGCTGTTGCATGCAGTATTCACAGAATTGGGACTGCTTCGTCATTACATTGCGCCTTGAACTTTGACCCACTTACTTATTCATGCTGCATAGAGAGTTGTGGGTGAGAAGAATAACCATAAAAGGATTCTGGCTTGGCACACTGCTTATTAAGTCTTTTTTGGCATACTAAATAGTTTGATAGTATGAGTACTGGAATTCTGTTTGGTGTAGGCGACAGATGTGTCTGATGATTTTGGCATCAGCCCTCATCAAATTTCATCGTCTTTCCAGTTATACATTTTCCTTGTCATTCGCATCTAAACGACTCTTCTTCGCGTTTTCATGTTTGTATTCTTCCAGTTTTGCACCAGTTGTATGAAAGAAATGTCATCAACACGCCCACTCAATTGCTGTATATGAGCTGCTCTATTTACATAGTCTTAATTGAACATGACACAGACTTTGTACCAGGGAGCTAGCTTAGGCTAACTTAAGACTTATACTGAGTTATACTGCGTTTGAAGTAAGGTGTTGCTTAATTTGTCTTGTTTCTGACTGAACAGTAGATGGTGACAATCTTTATCGTATGCTACTTTTTAAGATTATTTAATCCCTACACTATGCATCTGTTCTTGTACTTCCTTTTGCTGCTGTAGGACATATTTTCTTGTGTTGGATCATAAATGTTTTATTAGCAGCCTTTTAAAGATGCCCTCACAACTTTAAGTCACTTTTGTTTGACATTATTAAAGCGTTGCCCGGATTTGAATACTAATGGCTGTCAGTGCTGAATTATTAGTTTGCTGGATTTGCGTGGTGACCCATTTAATTCAAAAAAGGTTATAATTGTGAGGTAGAGTAATTGTAAGATGGATGGGATAATACATGCCTTCCAAAAATTTGTCGATGCTCTTTGGTATCTTTTGAATGTATTTTAATGAGAAGTTATTTGTCTCCAGGTCCCCCAGAGCAGTTTGACAACTGGCTGTCCAGCTTCAGTTTGGAAGATAAGAAAGGAGAAATCTCAGAGCTTTTGGTCAACAGTCCCTCTATACGAGCCCTTTACACCAAAATGGTATGTATTATTGTTTTTGTCAGTGTTTATTCTTACAGAACACAGCCTCCAGCTTTGGTGTAAACTGATACATTTAGAATACATTCATTTTGGCAGATGCTTTTATTTAAAGCAACCTATAATAAGTGCTCAAGTGCAAAAAGAACAAAATGTGATTAAGAATTGAAAGTGCAGTAAACCAGATAAGGACTGTTTTGTTGTTTTATTTACAGGTGCCAGTGGCTGTAGCCCATTCAGAATTCTGGCAGAGATATTTCTACAGAGTCTTCCAGTTGGATCAGGTAATCATGCTATTTTATGTTGTGTATTCTAAACTTTGTAGGCTATACTCTCGATGGCTTTCCCATCAGCTCAATTAATTGTGTTTGGCGCCACCTGCTGGCTGAGACAAACCAGAGGTCCTGAGTCACTGTCACTGGCTCCATCTGCCTACTGTAACTGTAGAAAGCACTGGTTATGTGTTATATAATCTTAGGACACTTAAATTGAAAAATGAATGTGATGTGATTAAAACATGTTTATGTATCAGAGGCAGTGTTTATGAAGATGCTGTGTACCAATTACATAAAAATAGTAAGTCCAGGATGAGCTAATGCAATCTAGTAGCCCTTTAATGAATCCTGTGACTGAAGCTGACTGTATCATATTCTGCTTTTGGTGCTGTGTTGGAGGGGTGTCAGTTCAACTCTAAGGTAAGTCTTGAAGCTACAGTGTGTGGTAGTGTAGTGTTACATTAATGAAACTGATTCTAAAATGAAAACACAACAAGGCGTTCACAAGGAGAACTAACTTATCTTATCAACAATATTGATCGGTTGATTGGTCTCTCTGTTGTTAAAAACAAACAAATTATTTAGAGTAATGGAAAAAAATAACCCTATAAAAATAGAAACGAAACAGATGAGAATAACGATACCATTTTCTGCAGAAATATAGCAAAATCAGAAGAAACAAAATAATAAAGTCCAAATAAATATGTCATGCCACTTGTCAGGTCCTACCCCTTTTGGTTTTATTTTTTCTATAACATTTTTTTCCAATCATATGACATAATCTCTAACCATACATAGGCTGGCTGTATGTGTTTTCACTTCAAAAAGTATAAAAATATTAAAGCTGAAATTTTAGCTGCCGTTTCCATGTTATATGCAAAAAAAACCCAACAAGAACAGATTGTAACACACAGATGTGTAACAGACATTTATTATCTAAGGAAGGTTGCTAAAAATGTGTCAATTCACACTTTGAAACTCTTGCAAAATTTTACTCTTGATGATGTTCTCTAGGAGGAGGCGAGGAGAGTTGCGTTGAAGCAGAGAGCGGAACAGACCACACACACAGAGACCTTAGGCTGGGAGGAGGAGGAAGAGGAAGGTATGCTATCTTCAGTTTTACATTCAGATAACCAGATCAACTTTAAAGCCTGCCACTTACGCTGGCTCTCTGCTCTTCCTGTCAGATGACTTCCTCGGCGCCACATCATCATCTCAACTCAACTTTACAAACCCACTGGACAACAGCTCAACCCTGCTCCAGACGACCTCGACCCCTCCCACGGGTACGACCCTGCGGAGCCCCATCCTGTCTCCAAGCGAAGAACGTGACAACACCCTCTCATTCAGCAGCGACAGCGTCAGCCTGCCGACTCAGGTGGAAGTGCGGCTGGAGCCCGTTGTCACAGAGCTGGCCGAGAAACTGATAGAAGCCAGCTTCGAAGATGTCGCGGACAAGACACAGGAAGAGCAGAGGCCCGGAAAGAATGACTTACCTGTTGAGGCTCAAGTGGAAGCTGTAACCCAGCCAGACGTCACTACTGATGGGGCGTCAGTGCGGGCGTCTGCCCCCACCTCGAAACCAGAGGCGGCAAAGGAGGAGGGGCCGCAGGACCTGAGAGTGTTCGAGCTTAACTCTGACAGCGGGAAATCTACGCCCTCTAACAATGGCAAGAAAGGTATGATGACCTGAGGGAGTTTTTTCAGTTGGCAGGGAGATTCTCACTCTTCCAGTTCGGGAGTAAAAATCCAAACAGGATTAGTTCAGTGATCTGGTTATGAGTTTTCCACAAAATAGGCTTAGAAGAAGCAGCAGCAGAGTTCCAAATGTGTCTTTTTACATCTCCAGGGTCCAGCACCGATGTGAGCGAGGACTGGGAGAAAGACTTCGACCTGGACATGACAGAAGAAGAAGTCCAAATGGCACTCTCTAAAATAGAAGCTTCTGGAGAGGTTGGTGTTATGACATTTAACAGAATATTAAATTAATCTTGCAGTATGTCATTTTCTACCTCTATGGTTGTTTCAATCAAAACGGTAACAGAAGACAGAGCAGTGCTGTCATCACAGTCAGTTTCTCCCTGTTAGGATTCCTTCCTTTTAAAAAAAAAAAAAAATTTTTAGAAGGTTTGAATCTGGAGTCAAATTATCTCCTCCTCTTCAAGACAAACGTTGTTTGTTTAAAGTAGTAAAACCACAGATTAAAGCAGTTTCACCTTAAAAATCTGTTTCCCTGCTGCTGTTTTGAAAGCTGGTGGAGTGGCTGGAGCTAAACTGGAGCTAACAGTTGCTCAGCTAGTTTCTCTGATAACTTAAGATCCAGACCTCTGATGACTAAAATCCTTCATCCTCTTACAATATATGGTAAATATCCACCAATATTTAAATTGTATTGTAAAAACTTGGCTTAAACTTGATATAAATTGAGTTTGACTTTGGGAGACGACCACAATGTTGATGCATGCGCAAAGTGGATAAGACGCCATTTTCAATTCAAACATGCTACATTTTATACTTAAATGAGAAGGTTTTACTAACCCCTTTTAAATTTTTCTCCCCAGATGGACGAAGACTGGGAGAACTGGGACTGAGAGCCACCGCAACACAAACTCTGTCCCGCCATTAAAGCTAGTTCTCGGCAGACGAACCATGCTTAACGTGTTTTAACTCTTTGTCCACACTGTCACCATGTCATGATTGTCAGTAGGGGATTTTCCAGCAGGTTTGGACCATGTAGGTAAACCTGTTAAAAAAGAGCAACGGGAAGACCAAGGCAATAAGAATTACACTGCTCCGTCAGCTGTCAGTTTAGTGCAAATAGGCCGCTAGCGAGGGTAATGACTCAGGTCTTGGCTATTTCTTGGAGTAACTTGTGACTTAGAGAGCTTATGACACTAGTCACTACCTTTTTAAAGCTTAAGGACACGCAGTGACAAGGCAGACTGGGAAAGGTTTCACTGCAGCAGGGGAGGAGCTGTTTCCCCTTTTTTCTTTATGCCATTAAACTCATCACGTACCGTATGTTTTGAGTGCATTGCAGGTTTGGTTTGGAAATGACTTAACTGCAGGCTGCAAATTACCCATAAACTATAATGCTGCTTGTCACCTTTCTAAGATGAAATACAAGTGATTTTTGAATGATGATGCTCGATTGATTTGATTCTACCTGTGCCCCCTATCTTTCTTTCTCATCTTTAATATGCAAATGAATCCTCAAAATGAAAAACAATACTTTGGCCTTCATTCACAGAGCACTTTTCATTTTGGATTCACTCCCAACTCAAGATTTATGGCCTTTTAAAACACACACTAGTGTGATAATGTTATCCAAATATTTTTGTTACCAGCTAATGTGTCATTATTAGTTATTTCCCCTCTCTTTGTCTTGTCATGTGATTCATTTGCATATATGAGCTTATTATAGGCTGTAACTGTCACTTTTAAATGTTTCACTTCATGATTTGTCTTATTTTTGGTTAGAGGGAATTCATTAATTATGACTTCAAGAGAATTTAAACGAGTCCTGGTGTCATGATACTAGATTCTTTGGCTTGAAATTGAGGCAAGCATCTGTTGTTATTTACTTGTTAAGGAAAATATGACAAATTGGTGAAGTTTAAAGCTTCTCTCTCTGCCCATGTTTGGAACAAAATGGCTCAGCAGGTAGTGTGCCAAGTAGACCAAGGAGCCACATGAGCACGCTCCATGCTTTTCTGAATTCCTTTTCCATCATCTGTAATGTGACCGAGAAAAATAATCCTAGAGATGTAATATTTATACTAAACTAAATGCTTAATTATTGTATAATGTGCTTTGGATTGCATGTCTGGTGCAATAACATGCAAAACATTGTGCAGATGGTTACTGTTGAGTTGTATGTTTTTTTTCGGTAAAGACATTGGCTGTTCTTAAAGTTTTTGTGTTCTGACAATGTGTTGCATGTCTCTAATTCTCGGCTGTGTATTCCCTTCAGATTCACACTTTGAACTAATCAAAGCTGTTCTACACACATCTGTTTTCAAAGCTGTCAAGTTATTTCTTTTTTTAAGTCAAGTATTTCACTATATTTTTCAAATGATCATTGTCATTAAAGGATTCATGGCGAATGGGCTGTGTGTTGTGCATTTAGAAATAATCTAGTATGGCAAGAAAAAACAGACAGGTCTGTTTAAAGTGGATAGGCTACAAAAGATTTGAACTACTGGAGTGATGAAGATCTTCAATTACAGTGCAGGCAATGAACAGGAAATCAGCACTTATACCAAAACTATTTGGTTGTTAAGCAGCTGTACATAATTAACAGGTCTGTTAAAAAAAAGAGAAGATCAGTACTTTATTGCCAACATGATTTGTTTGAAATGTGTATTATTGAGCTCACTCAAACAAAGGCAGAAAAAGACAAAAATAATAAGACCACTCACCATAAAACACAAAATACATGAAACAGATAAAACATTTACTCATAAAATAATCATAAGAATGGCCACAATAATATCCAACACAAAAGAACACCATAAAAGAGTTGTTTTTCAAAATAAAAGGAGACACTTAACAAGGTTTGGTGAAAAGTTTTACTGAAATGGTTAATATTTTGAAGTATATTCTCTTGGGATAACAGTTATATGAACAAAATTGTCACTAATACACCAAAATAATGTATTCTTATTTTATACCAAGATGTAATTATATAGCTTCACATCCCTCCAATATTCAAATGTGCGCAATATATTCCCCCAGCATGCAACAAAAAATATACCATATTAAAAAAACTAAAACAAAACGAACCAATATAAGTGTGAGTTACTACCTACTACCTGTTCTAGTATTTCGGTCACTGCTCTCCTTGTGGTTTGTCCAAGTGGTGTTGCTATTACAGAGCACACAGTTTAGAGTGGTTAAATGAGCCGGTAAAGCAAAAATTGTACCCGTGTCCCATACTGAATAATTATTAAATGTCAAAAGTCAATGGGCATTAGGTCACCGAGCTAATGTTGCAGCTAGCTGTTCCAACGACACAGAAACTAGCAAAAAAGCTTCGCTTAGCTTAGCTTGTTCCCCTGCTTTTTCCGACTTCATAGACGAGACCTCCGGAGCTGCCTCTACAAAGCTGCTTATTAAATGGACATTTATTAAACTGGCCACCGATATTTTGGACGCTTTGGACACCAATGAAGGACTTCATCTCGTGAATACCTCAGCACCAGTCACATTTGGAGTCACTTCATGAGGACCAGTTTAAGGTAAAGTGTTCGACTTATTTTGAGCTGCCGCCGAGTAGCTGAACATTATCCTTGAACAGTAATTTCACATTGATACGTTTGGTGCAAACATTGTTTTATCGCTGTTGTGTGTTGTAAGTAGGCGTTTGGAAATGTTACGGTTTAACTACTGTCTATGTTAACTGTTAACTAGCAGCTATACTAAGTACGCTGTAGTACGGTAGTAACGGCTAAAAGTCGCCAGTTAACAGGGTCACTAAAGGCAAAAAAAATGTGTATTTTTTATTTTCTTGTCTGCTGTGAGTGATGTGTTTATGGACCTGTTTTACGATGCATAACGTCACACTGTCAAAATAATCGCCTAAGTCATTTTTTGTCAAAAAAATTTTTTTCCCCCTAAATCATCTCCTCATGACGCCGGCCACCTATGGTAAAATCGCCTACATCCTCAGTTGATCAGATCATGTGATTTTACCCCTTTAAGATCATCACTTCTTTGACAATTTGCCACATTCATAGGCATCAGATAAGAACCCAGCAAAGAAGAGCTAGAGGGAGATTGTTTAGTTATCAGTTTAGTTTATCAGTGTTTTATTGTTGACACTAATATTGGTAACACTATACTCTAAGGTGTCTACATAAGAGTGACATGAGTGTGTCATAAACATGACATGGGATGTTTCATGAACATTAATGACACTGTGAAGTAACATTAATGTTCATGATACTTGTCATGTCATGTTTCTGACAGGCTTGTGTGACTCTTATGTAGACACCTTCAAAATAAAGTGTTACCATGTCTTGCTTAAGTCACAAAGGCATGTTAAAAAATTGCCTAAGTCATTTATTTCTCTTAAGTTACATAATTTACACACAGTGTTATTACTATGCCTATAGCCATCCTCTGTTTCATCATTTTTGAGTGAACTGATCAATAAATGTCATATGTTAGTTTTTTCCCTGCAAAACTTGAAAAAAATGAGTTAGGCGATTATTTTAATCGGGTGACGATATGCATGTGATGTGGTTTTACCAGCGCTGCTAGACATTTTTCTGAACATCTGCTTAATCAGAGTTTCAACGGTGAGGTGAGATGGCTCAGTATGATCAAATTCAACTCTAACTCCTGCTACACTCGGTTTTGCTCACAGTTAGTGTATTTTGTAAACCCTCAGATACTTTCTGTGGTGACTTTAATTGTGATTTTGCTGGTTGTTGTAAGCTTTTTGTATGCACTTTTTTCATTCTAAATTCATTGTGCATTTAATTGTGATTGCGTTGTTGTATAAAACTAAAGTTTGGAAATGTGCATGTCAATTATGTAGGCTAGCCTATTTGCCCGAGAGCATTGAATGTAGTTTTTCTGTAGTAGTATTATTTGTTGCCTCAAACTTTATTCTCACCATACCAGCTATAAACCCACTTAGCTCCCCAAATCACAATTATCTGGCTCAGCTACTGAAAATAGTTGTTATAGTGTGTTGCAGGAATGAGTCTGAAACCTGGAAATGAGATGGCGTTTGCACTTCCATTTCCCTTATTGAAGTTAATGTCAATTTAAATTGTAAGATTATTCCTTCTGGCAATTGCATTTACGCTTCAAAAATCATAGAAATTGTGTACATTTATGAAGACTATCTTACTGAACAAAACGTTCAAGTGTCATAAATGTATGTTTGCCACAGAGGAAAAATCCCATTGGCTTTTTGCAAGGAGGAGAAAAAGAGCAGAAGTCAGAGAGTCAAATGGCATTCGCAGTAAAATCAGGTCTGCACACAAAATGCTCAAGTGCATTATCATAGAACCCCTTGGTTTTGTGAGGTCGAGCGCACCCAAACCGCTGACTGCTGTAACTCTACAACAGCATGTGTTATACCCAATGATATGTTGCCGGATGACCCCATGACATATTCTTTTTCCCTTTCTTGGCTTTTTGTCAAGCGAAGTAATGCAATTACCTTCCAGGTTGGACTTCAAAAACATGTATACTCTATTAAATGGTTAACCGACACACACTAGCATGGCAAAAAAAGAACAAAAAACCCAACAACAATTAATCCCACCTTACAGTAAAAGAGAAAATGCCCGCAAATAGTTAATATCTATCACATTACTGTATTTCTCATTACATTTATTAGGGCTGTAACTGTACATGTAACTATTTTGTGTTCATTATCTAATTCCAATTTCTAGTGCTCTAAATCTGTATACAGTTTAAAATGTTTAAGTTCTCAACATAGCATCAGTTAGAAAGACAATGAGATACAGACCTAAATGGTTTGTTCTATTCAGTGCTATGCACATTTTGGCCATTGTACCGTCTGAACAAAGGCAAGCAAAGGTGCCTTTGGGATTTCAAAAGCGAATAGCTGGTGACTGCTTCACTGTGTATGTTCCTCCCATTTGTTCTCTTACTCTACACGCAGTGGATAAGAGAGACATAGGAGTGGAAAGGGGACGTCATAGATTTGTTACACCCCTAACATTAGCAAAGTTAAAAGTTTATACCCTGTTTCATACAATGTAATACTTTATTTGAAGAAGAACACATTTTTATGTTTTTTTTTTCACATTACTTGCTGCTGTAATTCCAAAGAAATCCTGCAGGTCATCTTCTTTGTCAGGTTTAAGTGTACATCCAAAGGAACATCCACTGCAGATGAAAGATGGATAAATGATAAATGACTGAGAATTAAAAAAAAAAAATCATTACACTTCGGAGTAACTTTTATTACCTCTTTTTCACGAAGAGTGATGTTCATTCCATTAGACAGCTGCTTGAACATTACTGTTGAGAAAGACACAATTTTATTAATCCAGAAACTGAAATCAGAGAGAGGGACTCAGACAGAAGTTCATAATGTCACCATGTGGACGAACATGACCATTTCATCTGTGAAACAACTAGGGATGGGATTAATTAATTGATGATCGATTAATGGTCGTTAAGAATTTGGTTGATCACGTGGAATTTTTATTCGATCTGTGTATTTTTTCATTTTAATTTGATCTATGACTGGTATCAGTACTCACTGAACTGAAACACGGCGAGGCGCTCAGTTCTGCAGCCGTATGTGAATAAGCCAATGAGCTGAGAATTAAGTTGGATAAAGCTACAGTTTGCAAACTGAAAGTTGAAGTTACAATTATAAAACACAGAAATACATGAGTATTAATTTGAGAGAAACTAGCTTACTGTATCAAACCTTGCTAGCATGATTTACTAGGTTTAATTTTATCCAAAACTTTTTTAAACACAAAACACTTAAATATGCAAGATTACTGTGAAAACTAACCTCATGCCTCTTCGAGGGCTAAAACATAAAACATTGAACTCCTTTACAGTTTAATTTCACGTGAGTTTGTTTAACGATAGACAGGAAGTCTCTTTTCGTCCTTTCAAAATGTACGCGTCCATCATCAAAACTGGCTTTTGCACAGTAGTGCATATATATCTTTTTATTCTGCACATGTATGCATGCAGTGACAAATTGATCAATTGACCATTTACGTTAAAGATAATCGAGTTGGCAGGTTTCTTTCTCCCTATAAACAATGATGTGCTGCCAATATAATGCACAAGACTCTTAAGTTATTAGTCCACACAAAGGTGCACTAGTGCTTTATGGCCATCCTTTGCTAAACCAGTACAAACTGTTTGAACCTCACCACTGTGAGGTCCTGGCACCTTGTGATTGGTTGGTGAGTGTGGTCTCGTCTGACAAAATGCTTAGTGGTTGGATAAGGCCATGTGTCCACCAAAGCATTATCTTCCCTGCTGAAAACACCATTTTTTGAAAATGCCCAGGTGGGAGCGCTTGAGCGCCTCAGAGAGCAAGGGATGTTGGGTGACAATGACAAGCAGCAGTGTTTTGACATCACTCAGAGTTAAACAATTTTTTAACTCTTTGCAACCATAAACAAGCACCAAACGTGCAGTGCTCAGCACAGGAATGACTCTCATACCCTTGCCACACTGCTGCCGTTTGTAGCATATTAAAGACACAAAGCTCCTATTGGTCTTTGGTGGACACACAACACTAAAGGGTAAATGCAGAATAAAATTTAAAAAGGTATAGAAGTATTTATGTACTTTTTTGTGTACTTACGGTTCATGCAGCTGAAGCGAACATTAAGACTGATGAAGCTCTCCAGTGTTATGTGTCCAGATGAGGTACCATAGCGAAGGGCAATCAGATTCAGTATGTCATCGCTGATCCTCTTTCCTGTCCAACATACACAGAGCAAAAGTTTAAGTATGATTTATATTAGGGCTGCAATTAACTTTTGTATTTATTGATTCATCTTCAAAGTATTTTTATTTGACTAAGCCATGTCTCTGTCATTGCCTACACCACGTGAATAGAACAGACTCCCTAATTAGTGTAGTAAGTAACATAGTTGTGGCTTTCCCACTACGAGGCAAAATGTCTGCCTTGAAATTTCAAAACGCAAAGTGGCTAGTCTATTGGATGTTCATCCTCAGTGTCAGTCAAACACAAAAGCAGGTGAATAACTAAGTACAGGGAATGCTCCTGTCCTGGTCCACTCTAGACTCACCATCACTACTGGCCAATGGTGGTGCTTCATCACCTGCTGCTGTGCCCCTCCTAGAACTGCTGCTCCTCTCTCTGTCTCTCTCTCAAACGTCTCTCTATCCTCCCTCCCTCCCCCCCTCAACCTCTCTCTACTCTATTCTACTCTGTTGATCTGCCCTGTACAACGACATCTATTGCACGTCTGTCCGTCCTGGGAGATGGATCCCTCCTCTGTCTCTCCCTGAGGTTTCTTCTTCTTATTCCCCTGTTAAAAGGTTGTTTTTTTTTAGGAGTTTTTCCCTGGCCGATGTGAGGGTCTAAGGACAGAGGGTGTCGTACCATGTACAGTCTGTAAAGCCCTTTGAGGCAAATCTATGATTTGTGATTTTGGGCTGTATAATTAAAATTGACTTGACTTGACAGTTCTATGTCTATCACTGAATGACAAGGGTAATGTTACTTATCTGGTATTCGAGGTTGGAGTGTAGCCAAGGAACTCTTGGCAAACTGTACTAGACCTTCCTTTAAGATTTCTCTCTACATCTTGATAACTGCAGCAAAGGTCATACATTGTGCCTGGGGGCCAAATGCTTTTCGTTCATCATAGACTTGAGACTTAATCCCAGTATATACACGTTATGCACGAAAGCAGTCTTTGTGCCAAATGTATAATTACACACTGTCACTGCTGCTACACAACACCCTTACATAAATGTGGAACCCTTACTAGCATTTCATGTCCAAATATAGTGTGTATGTTTTTTTGTCCAATATTAGTGTTACTGAAATAAATAGATGAAATCTAAATAGGATCAGTACAGCTATTCTGTTTTTGTGGTAGCTGGCTTCTCGGTACAGCTGTAACTTGTAATTGGTTTTTCTGTTTATGCTTGCCCTACTTGAGATAATATCACAGAAGTGCAAACATGCATGGGTTGGCGTATCCTTTTCTACCTAACCGCCAGTTTGTGTGGAATGTGTGTATTCTTGGTTACTGTTACTTGTGTGATCGCATTATATATCTGGTCTATCTATATACCTGGTTTTATAGCACTGTATCAAATACCAATTTGATATTTGGCAAGATTTAGTAATTTCTGTTGTGCACCGTGCATAAGATTTAGACAATGGGGGATACTTGCCAGGATGGTTCAGTTTTATCTATAGTTTAAAAAAAAAAAAAAGTGGCTGATTGTCTACCTGTGGCCATGATTGCATTCCTCAGCTCACTCAGTGACAGTGTTCCTGTTTGTGAAACATCACTGCGGAAGAAAATGTCCTGCCAAAAGAGAAGATGGTTAGTTATGTATAACTCACACTAATAATTTGAATAAGTTTGTTCAAATATGGGTAGGGGCAATTCAGGACATTGTCCGAAACCTATGCACTTGGTCAGTCACAAATTATTATGAGAGAATGAAGTGTTTCACTTACCTTGGCTTTCACGACCCTTCTCCACAGACCAACAAATTCCTCACTGTTAAGTTTGCCGGTGATTGATGTCTAAGCCAACATTAAGGTTTTAGAGCTTTGCATGTTGTTTCATGTCATGTATGTAACTAACATTAACTGTGAGAAAAAAAACCCTTGCAAGATCTCACTTCAGATTGACAAAAAGAAAAACAAACCAGTATATTCTAATACACCAATGCACAATGAATATGGCATGAGAGGATACATCCATCAGGGCAACCATGCTGCGACAGGCATCAATGCTGAAGCCTCCAGATTTCAGGTCTCCTAAATAAAGAGAACATAGCAGGGCAATTAATACGACTAAAGCCCTGCAACATAGCAGTTCTACAAAACACAAGATTATTATATTTGCATAATGAAGGATTCCAAACCTTTCAAGATGTTGTCATTGAGAATCTTTTGGAGCTGCTCAGCATCCACTTCTTCATACTGGAAATTGAAAGAAAACAAGCAAAGGAGGACTTTAATTTGGCTCACATGTTGGTTGTCATAATCCTGTTAACTCTACAGTACTTCACTTTAGTTTTTCTAACTATGTCTTTGCCAGGACCAGCAGCTTCATGAAGTCTACAGTAGCGGACGATGCATCACAGCAAATAAGCAAATTTTCCAAAATGTTGAACTACTGCTTTTATACATAAACTACCTTGTCAGAGTATTCACGGAACATGGTTCTCTTGCTTTCGTCATCCTCTCCATTTCCGGTCTGCATGGGCTGCAAAAGATTGAGTAAATTCAGCTCCAGATAAATGAATGCACTGTTCAATATGATATATTATATCATGTAACACAACAGCAATACCAAAATCATATGAACATCGACAACATTTTTTTAATATCCTGCACACCTCTTCTCCTTCCCCATGGTCATGGTCATGGTCATGGTTGTGGCCATCAGAATTCTCGCTGAGAGGAAAGACACGAGATGTTAGTACATCGGTCCTCCACAAAAAGTCCTCCACCTCTTACAGCCACATTGTCATCATCTCACAGTCACCATGAAACCACCCACTGGGTTGGTTTTGAGGCCTTGGGATAGCCATGTTGGCTTTCGCCATTATGGCTAACGGGCCATTTGTTATCCAAAATGAACAGCTGACTCCTTAGCATCTGGAACAGGAGTTTAAGGAAGAGTGTTTTTTTTTGAGTAATTAATAAAATAACATAATTAAAATCATTTTGAATATACGGTTATAATAATTGATTAGTTTAAGGGTTATTTACCCATCACTGCTTTTGACTTTTAAGTAAAAGGCTTGTAATATGTGGCGTGTGACATATAGATTATTCAAGAATCTTTTAAAGACTATTTGGGAAGTTACGAGTCACTTACTGGACTTCGGTCTCTGACTTGGAGAGGATGGTCAGGATGAAGGAAGCTGTCTCATTGGGATTGAAGCTGGATGGTACAATCAGGTATTCGCCAGGTTTTAGAGTAATAAACTCCATCACCTCACGGGCATTCATGTACTTTTTAGTTTGGGCAACAGGCGCTGTGGTACTGAAGAAAGAAGCTGGGAACTTCCCCCTCTGTGACTTGTACTGTAATAACGGTAATAAATAGATATTTAATCTATATGCAGTTTATATCATAACTGCATACTGTAGGTGGGAATGTTTTGTAAGTAAGGCTAAAAGTTTTACTTACTTCGTCAGGGACCTTGGAATAAATGAATGCATGTCAGGGGGAAAAAATAGTTTTAGTCAAACTGTGAAACATGAAAACATGTAAATAATGCAATTAGAAATCACTAAAGTGGGCTGATAGCTATTTATCAAAGTCCAAGTGAAAAAGCACATTTTTAGGTCCCTATGAAAAGCAAGTGAATGCTGTAGTTAAAGTCTCTTCAAGACCATGGTACAGATGTTTTATGCTGTGTTCTTGGGTAATGGACATGAGCCACATTACTATAGGTCTATCTTTGAGATTAAACACATCTATGATAGTCCTCTCACTGTGACAGAAACTGTAAATGGTATAATTTACCTCAAATACAGTGAATCCAATGTGGAGACTTTGGACCAGGCGTCTGTTCCTCTTGTCAGGCTTTTGCATGAGAGACACCAGCATGTTTTTCTCACCCTGTTTCGCAGAACATTCACCAAGTAGTTCCTCAATCTTGACCCGATACTGTGGATTAGTCCAGAAACTGTCTGGAAGGCGAATAGAGAAGCACTTTTTTTTCATTATAGAATTTTGCCAAAAGAAGGGTGAATATGTTGATTAATTTCCAAAGGTGAAACCAAATTCTTCTACTCATGTATGTCAACTGAAAAATAAAGCACAGAACCAGTCTAACTATTATCCAGGTATACACCTAGATACTTGGCACCATCTCGATGTCCACTCCTCACTGTTGGCTGGCTGAAGAGGGGGATTGAACCTGCGGAAATCTATGATAATTTCCTTCGTCTTTGAGGTGTTCAGTAGAAGATAGTTCTTGTGACTCCAGTCACTGAAGGCTTTTATCAGATCCCTATATTCAGATTCCTGTCCATTCCTGATACGCGCCACAATAGCAGTGTCGTCTGAGTACTTCTGGATGTGGCAGGACTCAGAGTTGTATTTGAAGTCTGCTGTGTACAGTGTGAACAGGAATGGAGCCAGAACAGTGCCTTGTGGAGCCCCTGTGCTGCTCATTAATGTCCCAGAAACAAAGTTCCCCAACCTGACATACTGTGGTCTTCCTGTCAGGTAATCTGTGATCCAGGAGATGAAGGAAAGATCCACTCCCATGTCTGTGAGCTTGTTTTTGAGTATTTGGGGTGGTTGGTATTGAATAGGCTTGAAAAATCAAAGTACATGATTCTAACATAAGCAGCAGTTTCCTCCAGATGAGCAAGGGCACGGTGAAGCATGTAGAGGACAGCATCGTTCACTTCAATGTGTTGTTTTTCTGCAAACTGCAGGAGGTCGAGTTTGTCTTTGACTTCAGCTCTCAGTAGGCACAGTCCTTGAGCAGCCTTGGACACACACCATCTGGACCAGCAGCCTTCCCAGAGCAAAGTCTTCCCAGTTCCAACCTCACCCCCATCTCTGTGACGGACAAGGGTGGAGGCTCAGGTGTAAGAGGGGGGGTGGATGCTGCTTTGGAGATGTGCACATGTTGAAGAGGAGGAGGTGGAGGAGGAGAAGGAGGAGGAGGAGAAGCAGCATTGGAATTGGGTGAGGCCGCTGTATTGAATCTGTTAAAGAACTGGTTGAGTTCATCAGCTCTTTCTACATCACCCGCCACTGGCTGTCTTTTCTTCTTGTTGTAGCCAGAGATGGTGTTGATTCCTCTCCACATTTCACGGATGTTGCTGTTATGTAGATTTCTCTCCAATTACTTCTTGTATTCCACCTTTGCCATCTTTAGTCTCGTCTTCAACTTATATTGTACTTGTTTGAGCCGTGCTTTGTCGCCATCTCTAAAAGCTGCCTTCTTCTCATTGAGGATTGCCTTTAAATCAATAGTAATCCAAGGTTTGTTGTTGTGGAAACAGCGTAGGGTATGACTGTGTCTCTACAGAAGTTGATGTAATCAGTAAAGCATTCAACCTGTCTGTCAATGTCCATACTGTTCTCCTATTATCTACGAATATGTTGTATCTTAACATACACTGTCAGCATTTTCTTTCTCTAAATTAAATTAAAATACACACTGTTAAAATCTATACATTTTCAAATGAACACTAATCTCCTCTATTTGAGGGGCCAGGTTTGCATAAGTCCACATTTTCTGGACGTACCGTGGAAATTCATGCATCCTCCAGCAGTCGTTCCTGCAACCCATCTTCCCTCATAGAAGGAGGTCTTCCAGTGGCAAGAAGTGCTTCCATCAAGGAAGTCCGGACACAGGCAGCAGATGTCAAGATCTGAGTAGAAGTTACAGAAGTCTCCTAGGGTCATCCTGTTGACGTCAGGGATACATTTAATGGAATTATTATTATTTAATCATTTGCATCCCTCTATATCAATCTATTGAGATAAAACATGCAAATGCAGTCAGCATATTCTTTTCATACGTTTTCTGAAATAATAACCAAAAATGAATTTAAGTTATAATTTACACGTTACATGTTAACCATCACTATAAAACAACAGTGTAGCTACAATGTAAATAATGTTTAAAATATGATTTCAGCACACTTACCAAAACTCTCCATCATCAGCCACTGAAAGGCACAAGTCACGATCTTGAGGACTCACAGTTTGCCACAGAGGTGACCTTTAGATGTCAGTGAAGAAAGAGGAGAAGAAACATTGTGAATCTCTCCTAAACATTTAGAGTTTGAAAAGGAAAAATGAGGCTCTAAGAAGACAAAACTGTCAACTTGCTTAATGGAAAATATAGGATCCAGTGTTTCATCAGGATATCGTAGCCTCTTCTCTGCTGCTTTTGTCCAATCTTTATTTCTTTTCATCTGTCTTTTGGCAAACTGTTAACTATATGGGAGTTCAAAGCTAAATCACTGAAGTACTGTTGAAAGTACCTTTAGTAAGACACTTAACTCCTAACTCCAGTACAGCTGCTGAGTGGCCCACAGCTCACACACTGGCCAGATTAGTATGTGTAACTGCTAATTATCCAGCTTCCATCGCATGTCCTGATACTCAATAAGCCAACAGATATTCTGTTTGCAAAATCCTAACGCTCTTTATTTGCTCTGTCACAACGCTTGCCTATCCTGAAAACTGCCAGAACAAGTTTTGTGCAAACTGCCATGATAAAACAGCTCAGATTTCTCAGGTTTCTGTTCTCAACACGCACAAACATACATACCTGAGATGATTATACCTTATAGAGAAAATGTCAATCATTTAGCATAACTTGGATCATGGTATGTGAAAACAGCATGAACTGAATGGATCATTTTAAATGATCTGCTGCAATCATTGGGTTTTGTCTAGGCAAGTAAAAATATGTCTCATATTAAAAAACTAAGACACTTCCAATATTGTTAATTTAGCTAACACGAAAAGCGGTGTCATTGGGAGCAGTGTGATGTCTGGTCAATCCCCTTGGAACAAGGGGTGATAGCGTTGGTTGCTATCAGAAACAGCTGGGTACAGCATGACGCAGAAAGGTAAATGTCAGCTAACTGGGGTAGAGTTAGCTGACAGAATCCCACCACACGTGTGTGTCACACTGACTCTGCAATGTACAATTTTGTACTCAGAGCCATGTCTCTGTACTCTGTGTCATTCTTACTTATCACTCCAGTCTCCTTTCCACTCTCCTCGGCCCCAGGGGTTCCATAAACGCACCAGGTTTACCAGCTGCCCTTGGCTCGTCACCTGAGCAGCAATTATCAGAAAGAAACCTTACAATTGTTATTTGTTACACTGACTATTTATTAACTTACTTCAATAAATACAACTAGATTCAATGGAGATATACTCAAGGCCTTTATTAACCTAAAACTCAAAAACAAACTCAACCATTTCCAGGGGTAAGCTTAAAAACCTGACTCCTAGCTATTGGTAATGTTCTGTATAATGCCTTTAAAACAAGTAAAAGTCTTCACCTGTTTCACACCTGTGACAGTGTAGGCATGGCCTTGGACCAATCCATTTGGCAGCACTGTGTTGGCAGACGTCTCCTACAAGATACAGATACCGTATACATTATTATTGCAGGTGCTTTTATGCAGAATACTTTTCTTTAACCATGTAATAAATTAAGTTAACACTGGGCCAACATTGGATTGTCGACTTCCTTAATTGCTCAATCAGGTGGCAACACTAGACAGCATGGCTTAGTCTACAGGTTAATTATACATTGAACACAATTTTTAAAGTATCTAAAAATAATTGAACATTAACAAATCTTTTCTTCTAGTCAAGAAATATTAGATACAAAAACACTAATAATAGTGAAAACATTTTCAAGGGGACATATGGTTATTTGGGGTTTCTACTAGGACATTTTTACATGCTTTAATGATCAAAAACATGTTTCTTTTCTAATACAGTCTGTTTGAATACCTGTATTCAATCTTTGTCCTAAGCACTCATTTGAGCACCTGTGTCTTTAAGCCCCCCTACCAAACAAGCCCAGTCTGTTCTGATTGGTCAGCGTTTCTGTCTCCTCCCCATCTGCACTCTCGGTCTTTGTCATTGTAGACGGGAAATGGCTGTAACAGCACTGTAGGAGCACTTTCTACCCATGTGTATTTGTGACATTAAGACCGTACAGAAGATCTGATGACTATAATACAAAAAACACGTAGAAATCACACTTTTTACAAAATGGGGCCTTTAAGGTTTATTTGCGACCATTCAAAACCCTGATCTTCCATCTCATCCTTTAAATGTCAAATATGTCACTAGCGAGTTTCATTTTCTCTCCCCTGATTTATTGAGACTTGGCAGCCTGACATCCTGGCACTTCTCCAGTCTTTTAGTCTATGTAGATTTGTAAACATTATTATAACACATTTTGTCTCTCAGTGATTCGGATCCCATTTAATATGTTCTTTCTTGGCCCATGCTGCCCTCCATAAAGTTTAATTAAAATTCGGTGAGTAGTTTTTCTGTCAACCTCCTCACAGATGAACACAGAGACCAAACTGGCAAGATAACCTCCTCGGCGGAGGTGATCATTTTTCTTATTATGGGTAAACATGTACTTTGGCAACCATTATCTTAGCCTGAAGATATTTTTATTTTATTTTCATACTACAGAGTTTTAGAACATAAAAGCATAACCAGCTAGTGCATAGTTTTGTATGGTATATTCATACTTACCCCCTGTGGTGTACCACAGCCCATCAGTGACCTGGATTGACCAGCCCTGCTCATCAGTTCCCACAGATTTTGGGGAGGGTCTGGCAGATCTATACACATGTGAACACCACCGGTGAAGTCCACCATAGCCTCAGCAGGAGTTCCAGAATTCATGTCCGCGTAGGAACCACACACTCTGATAAAAGTGGGTGTAATATTACTCAAGTGCTCCCAAAATAAACCAAGTCTCACTCATTCATTTTTAACTGAAAAACAGTTAATAGTTTTTTCATACTTTGCATAAGCTTTCTCCAGTAAAGCAGGCCAGAACTCAGTTGGGTCTTTGGAGTGAACGAAGATTAGTTGGCCATTGATTGTTGGTAGCTTGTCATCAATGACAACATCCACCCATCTTCCAAATCTCCAGAACTAAATAGTTGAGAAAGGAGAATATTAAGAGTTGTATAGCAAAATGTACTGTTTAGATGAACCTTTTTAAGACAAACACTCCTGGCAATGATTGTTTGTTTACCCTGAAGTGGAACAGACCCCAGTAGTCCTGATCAAATTTTTGGTCAAGAGGAATAACTTGCCCAAGGATGTATTTCTGGAATGTCAGAGCTCCGATAGATGAGAGAAACCAGCAGTTCCCTGAGTGAAACATTTTCATTGCGTTGTCAGAAAGGTGTGCTTAGAAGGCAAAGGCATGACAGCAAAATGTGTGCAGAAGGGTTCAAGATCACAAACTATTGAGAACAGTAACAGACCTGAGAGGGCAGATAAGCAGGCTGTTCTCATCCACTGTTTGTAGGTATACATGAAAAATAATGTACGTATGAATTGTGAGCCAGAATGCGCTGCTCATTCGCCTTAGTGGAGGTTATGTAGTACATATAATGATCAAATCATTTTTGGGGGTGGGTGGAAGTGATGGTGGATGGATCACACAAACACAAGACTTTGATTCAGAAGAAAACTGTTTGTGTCCCCTTTTTGAATTCAACTTGTGATTTTAAGTGAACTTGTAAATTAGATTATGTTCATGAATACTTGACTGGCCTAAAGTCTAATTTCCACCGGGGACGTAACAGCCGCACCATGGTCACCGGAGCTGATCGATGTCACTCTAATCAATGAGACCATCACCACAGGGCACGCCGCGTAACGTCTCAGCAGCGTCTCTCCGCTCTGCAGCACTATCAATCCGTAGCACTTTTATTTTTGATGCAAGCTGTTGCTAAACCACGTGAAGCTCAACTAAGAGTCAGCAAATTGCACCAGACAGGAAATCCGACACAGAATCAACGTAATACACTTCTGGTCCTTTTCAAAATAAAACACAATACACAGTTCATGTAGCCTATCTCAACTTCACATTAACATTACGTTATGACCAGGGGCATCAGGTCAGCAGTCAATCAATCAAAGGGTCTCAGAGGATCGGTAACATGGACGACGAGAGAATGATTGTTAAAGTGGAACAGCATACAATCATTTATGACATATCACATCCTTTTTTATAAGGACAATGGACAAAAGGACAATGCCTGGCATTTAATTGCAGGAGTTTTGGGAGTGGATGGTGAGTACAAACTAGAGGTGGGAATCACCAGAGGCCCCACGATACTTGAGTCATATTATTGCGGTTTTAACTGTTTATTAAATATGAGAAAATTCTCAGTGTATCAATCTCACTTCAGTCTTTTTATGTTTTCACACTGAGAGTCAAACCCACAGACCGACCAACAAAGAATTCAGTCAAACTGAACTGAACTGATATCAAACATGTATGGATGACAACAATTGCAGCATTTTCTCAAACTTTCCTCAACTTTAAGCTTCACTGCTGAATTTTATTGAATAAAACATAAAAAAGCCTAACTTTGCAGCGTTGTTCCGACACGATATTCTGCCTATAGATTCCTTAAATCTTCTAGTTTCATATGATACCAATATCTCCAGTGTATTCCTAAAAGTGAGCCCGCTACGATCTCTGGAATAAAAAAAAGGGCAAAATACTGACGGCACGCCGTCCGTCCGTCTGTCAGAACGCTAAATATCGATATTTGACGGCCATGAATCAATATAATACCACGCAAAATATCGCGATACTATGCTGTATCGATTTTTTCTCCCACCTCTAGTACAAACTACTACTTAAGGAAATGTGATTATCGTGTGATCTCAGGTGAATACAGCTGGCTCGTTACATGTCCATTACGCGCCCAGTGGGGTTTGACGCCGGGCAGTTGACGGAGCAAAACCGTGGCGCGGCCGTTACGTCCCCGGTGGAAATCCCGTGGAAATCACCTCCGACATGACATTACTTTCTTGGACCTTAAGCACTTATTTTTTGTTGCCTCAACTTATCCAATTGGTTTTGGTGCCCAAACCTAATCAAGTAGCTTAATGTCAAAATGTTAATCACATGCTTAGAACAGTGACGGTAGTGGTTAAATGGAACATATTGCATAGGATATCATAAAAAACTGTACTTATTGTAAGTCGCTTTGGACAAAAGCGTCTGCTAAATGACATGTAATGTAATGTAATGTAATAAAAAACATTGTGCATACATTTTTATAAGATATCATAGGAACCGGTTAATAAGAACATGTTATCTTTTCTGCCCTGCTTTTTTTTCTGCAGGTTTTAAAAAAAACATTTCAAAATTATTTTTCTGGACAAACAATTTATGTATAATTATGAATAAAGCACTTTTCTTACCAACACTGCCTTGACCAAAGTCAAACCTGGAGACCCCATCCACTTCAAAAAATGGACTTTCAACAAGCCTCTAAAACAGAAGAATGTTGACAACACTTACTCAAAGAAGACAGTACAATAATACAATTACTATTATTATTGATACAAAATGCACTTTAAAATATTTTCTATATTAATACTGAACCAAGTGATTCACTAATGTTTATGTTAAAGGGTTGCTAGTACTGCTAATATGACTAAGAATAACCAGCATTCTTTGTGACTTTAAGCATCTTTTAATCTTAAGAAACTATCAAACGTCGTATACAATCTTATGAAGCAGCCGCTAGAACAGGAGGTAACTCAACCTAAGTGTCTATGTACCAGCCCAACAATAACAATGATCAGAATAAAACGTGAAAGATTAACAAAGTTAAACAATAAGCGAAATTCCAGTTTGAAAGCAAACCACTTTGATTTTTGTTTGGTTTGTAAACATTCAGAAGAGATCCTAGGTTCAATATTTACTTCATCTGAATCAGTTTAACTTTCTGCTGCAAGAACTTAAAACCATGACAACTTACATGCTTATTAAACCAACATTTAATCTGATATAGGATCAAACATTTTAACACTTACGCCAGGTCTCAGCCACTGCACTCTGGCCATGAGTTCGTCGTTTAGTAACCCTGCACCAATGGATCTTCTATCAGGGGGGAACATTTCGTCGATGTACCTCACGTTCCTGTTGCGACAGTAGTCTTTAATCTGATTGTAGTCTTGGTTGAGAAACCGCTCAGGGTTGGCGACGGTCCCAAAGCCATCTTTAGTGTGACGGGCATTGATGATTTTCATACACACACCTGGTGGAGGCATTGCTGTTCTGTTTGAAATCTGTTTAGAGAAAGGAAATGAAAAACAATCACCCTTTTGCGTTATTTTTGGGGACTTTTTGATGACAGACCCAAACAGCCATCAGCAGGCATAGTTATAATTGTCAGAATGTATGGTCTGACTGACAGCCAACCATCCACACTTAGATAAATTGTGCCTGCTCTTTCACTGCTTAAAGTAAACCAAAATTTGAAGTGAAGGCGAAAATTCTCTCTTGTTAATTTTGGGCATGTGTGACTGTGCCCTTAAGGGCTCATGGCTGGGGTAATGCCTCTACCTCAGTGCTGCCAACTTGTTAAGGCATGATCACACATGCACAAAATGAACATTGGTGAATATTCAACTCCTGTTTACCTCTGTTCTATGTGAGCAAATTCACATTTTCATATCACAGAGGACTCCTGCAAATGCCATTAGGATCACGAGAAGGAGACAAGATCATTGCATTATTGAGGAATGGGGATCATTTATTTTCAAAGTACTTTTTTACTTAACTTTCCAATTTGCTTTGGTTCGGGGGTCTAAAAGGTAGAAAAAGGTCTATAAATAAGTCAGTGTGAACACTGGTTATTCATAACTTGAATAGGATGTATACAATACACTCACCTATAGTTCATGTTATTGTTCATGTAATGTTAAGTGTGATCTTTTACAGACTTGCAGTAATAATATTTACACATCCTAATAACCATTAGGGTGATTCTCATGAACATGGTACAGCTCATAGCAAAAATCCAAGAGCATTGAATACATATTTTCTTTGACCGTTTATAACATAAAAGCTAAAGTCACTGTTCAATATGAATTTATAATCTATTAGAAACATTTTTATGTATTTTCTGACATTTTTAGAGACACTGTGAGCAAAATTCATTACCGTAACACATTTAAAAAAAAAAAAAAAATGACATGTTTTTTTTTTCTTTTCTTTGCTCAAGGGTAGCTGGTATCACCAAAATGTATTCTATTAAAATATACACATATTTTAATGTAAACAATTCTATCATTACTGTAACATTTAACCATTTTTTTCTCTCATCAATTTTCATTCAGATTTTGTTAAAAAACTTTATATTTGATTATATTCTGTTAAATTATACATTTTAAAACAAATGTATGTTTATTTTTATGAAGTTTATTAAATATTTATTGTATATAAGTGTGGGGAAACCATGACATTTTTATCTGGACGCATTACGGTAATGAATTTGTGAATGAAAAATATGTTTAAAAATATAGAAAATATTATTTTAACACAAAACAATTAATTGTGCCTCATTATGGCTATATTGTTCATTTATATAAAAATGAAATATATTTTGTTTAATAAAGTATGTCCTTATAATTTTCACAGACAGAACTTAGACTAGCTTCATGAGAATCACTCATTAGTGGCTGACATTACTGCAGTGATCTTAATATCACATTTCTGTCTGCATGCATACAGTTTCCCTGTACATTGTACATTCACACTGTACATTGTGCTACTTTCATTCCAATAACATTTTTAAATGTAATCTATTTTTGTGCTCATCATAGTTCACAGTCTGCTAGTACTGGATGTAGTAGAACTGTGCTTACCAAAAATAATGAGGAAAATGATTCAGATACAACATGACAACATAAACAGATTTTACTTACCCAACCTCTGCTAACAGTAGTATTGGCATTAACCACAAATTAATGTAAAATCGTAAGTCGAAAAATGTGGTGGCATGTGTAGATCTTAATCTTACCTCAGCAGGCAGAAAGGGAAAGTGTTGAGTCTGGGTGAAACAGCAAGTGTTAGAGAAGAGGCTCCAGTTTTTATGTCACCTGCAAATGCCCTAAGCTAATACTGTCAGCAAAGGATGTTCTATTATGAAACCCCGCCTGTAGCTTGACATTTTACCTGCCACATTTGCATGTAGTAAGCACAGTCTTTCACAAGAGCAGTGTGTCTGCATGAATAGAAGGGTGTTGCCCAGGCTTGTTGAAATGTTCAGGACATGTAAGTTCACAGCAATCAGTTTCATATGAAGAGCACTGACTGGTGGCTTTAAATGTTAATCTGTCAAGATTGTCTGTGCATGTAAAGACAGCAAATTCATCTCTCTTGGCCGTACGGCTATTTTATGAGGCCTATTTTTATGTTTTTTGTATCTCAAGAAATGTCTAAAAGGTCACACTCGCACACTAAAGATCCAGTCTGTTAAACAAAGAAGAAGATTCAAGATTCAGTACTTTATTGACATGCCAAAATGATTTGTTTGAAATGTGTATTATTGACCTCACTCAAAGACAGAAAAAGGCAAAAATAATAGGACCACTCACCATGAACCACATACTACATGAAATGGATAAAACCTTTATTCATAAATAATCATAAGAATGGCCACAATAATATCCAAACACAAAAGAACACCATTAAAGACTAGCAGCACTAGCTGGGGAATTTATCAATGAAAGGAGACAAGGAGAGTATATTCTCTCAGGAGAACATTCAGTTACATGAACAAAATTGTCACTAATACACTAAATGAATTTATTTTTTAATTTATTTTCTACCAGGACGTAATTATATAGCTTCACATCCCCCCAGTATTCAAATGTGCTCAACAAATTCCCCCAACATGCGACAAATATATATAATACATAAAAAACAAGTGTTACTACCTGTTCTAGTATTTCGGTCACTGCTCTCATTAAGTCATCAAGCTAATGTTGAAACTAGCTGTTACAATGACTTAGCTTATTCCCCTGCTTTTTCTGACTTCACAGACAAGAACTCTGGAGCTGCTCCTACAAAGCAAAAAGGATTTTGTCGCTGTTGTGTGCTGTAAATAGGCGTTTCTTTTTTTTCTTGTCTGCTGTGAGTAATGGGTTTATGGACCTGTTTTACTGTTTTACTGTTTTACTATCAGTTTCAACAGTGAGGTGAGATGGCTCAGTATGATCAAATTCAACCCTTACTCCTGCTACAGTCGGTTTTGCTCACATTGGCTCTCATTTATCAAACGAGCGTAGAAACGAGTGCAGATCTGAGTGTATATTTCGTCTTACGACAGGGTTCACGTGGGATTTATCAAATGATCGTATCTCTCCAATCACAGCGTAAAAATGATCGGCTGTTGATAAACGTGGCGGCTCGAAACAATTTTCATTAAAATGTCACGCCCTAATACCCGATTCAGATGGCTCACCTCCAGAGTTATAAACTCGAACAAGTTCGGTGAATATTTTACATTTGGAGCACAGACTTAAAAGCTTTCACAGCTTTTTGGAAACGCCAGAGTCAGAGAGTGAAACACTGACGTCCAACAGCTGCAACACAACAAACTGGTTTTGTTTGGCAGCATAAAAAGTGAAAAGGAAGGAAATCAGTGGTGCTGTCGGAGTAGCGGACTATTAAACTCCCGGTGAGGTTTGAGTAATTCATTTATACATTGTGAGCTATAAAGCCTAATAATCTATATAATATCCAAATATTGTTGTTGTTGTTATTATTATTATTCTTATTATCATTATTATTATTATTATTATTATTATTATTATTATTATTATTATTATTATGATGTAGAGATATTATTCATTTCTTTACATTTACTAAGAGTTATGTCCCAGTCAGAGGAGCGTGTGGCAGCGCTGATTGGGAGTGTTTCTATTGGGTCAGAACCTCTGGTGGAGAGACACTTATGCTCCTTATGTCCAGCAGGATAACAGCAAATAGCAGAAGACAACAACATTTTATAGACTCGGCTAGTATTCTGATCATTCATGATCGCAGGGTGTATTTATTTTTGGATTATGTTTTAATGATAAATGATGTAGTCTAAACATGTTTTGCTTTGTCACCATTAAAAATCAAAACACCACAGAGTTTTATCAGCTCCAGGCATCGACACAATAGTCTAAGATCAATTCTCCAACTCAGACGTGTGGACTTTACGCTGACTCAAATTTGCGTACACGAGCTGAGAGCAGACATGAGATCTGATCGTACCCTCCGCTCACGTCCAAATTGATAAATGCAGAGGCTTGCGTAGAAATGATCTTACGCCCACTTTGCGCTCACTTTCTGACGTACGCTCGTTTGATAAATGAGGGCCAGTAAGTGTATTTTGTATACCAGAGAAACTGTGATCAGAGACTTTCTGTGGTGATTTTAATTGTGATTTTTTATTCCTGCTTGTTGTTGTAAACTTTTTCATTCTAAATTCATTGTGCATTTAATTGTGATTGCTTTGTTGTATAAAACTAAAGTTTGGTAATGTGCATGTCAATTATGTAGGTTCTGTAGTAGTATTATTTGTTGCATCAAAATGTATTCGCACCACACCTGCTACAAACCCACTTAGCTCCCCAAATCACACTTCTCTGGCTAAGCTACTGAAAATATTTGTGTTATAGTGTGTTGTATTGACGTTTATAAAATCATACAAATTGTGTACATGAAGACTATCTTACTGAACAAAACATGCAAGTATCATAAATGTATGTTTGCTACAGAGGAAAAATCCCATTGGCTTTTTGTAAGGAGGAGAAAAAGAGCTGAAGTCAGAGAGTCAAATGGCAGTCGCAGTAAAATCAGGTCTGCACATAACAAAATGCTCAATAGGAGGTGCATTATCATAGAACCCCTTGGTTTTGTGAGGTTAAGTGCACCCAAACCGCTGACTGCTGTAACTCTACAACAGCATGTGTTATACCCAATGATATGTTGCCGTTTGAACCCATGACATATTCTCTTTTTTTCCCGTTCTTGGCTTTTTGTCAAGGGAACCAGGGAACTTCCAGGTTGGACTTCATCCCTGCAATACTCTATTAAATGGTTAACCGACACACACTAGCATGGCAAAAGAAACCCAAAACAAAAGAAACCCAACTAATCCCACCTTACAGTAAAAGAGAAAATGCCCGCAAATAGTTAATATCTTCACATTGCTGTATTTCTCATTACATTTATTAGGGGTGTAACTTTACATGTAACTATTTTGTGTTCATTGTCTGAAACGGCACTATGGAAGGGGCTTTACTCTACTTTGGAGTGGATAAGAGAGACATAGGCAAGACAACATGTGGAAAGGGGACGACACAGTTTTGTTACACCCCTAACATTAGCAAACTTAAAAGTAAATGCCCTGTTTCATACAATGTAATAGCTCATTTGCAGAAAACAGATTTTTTATGTTTTTTTTTGTTGTTTTTTTTACATCACTTGCTGCTGTAATTCCAAACAAATCCTGCAGGTCATCTTCTCTGTCAGGTTTAAGTGTACATCCAAAGGCTCATCCACTGCAAAGAAGGACGGATGGATTATGTTGATTATTGTAGATAATTTGCATGGCCATTTCATCATAAGCATGTGTACCATGCCGTCATTTCTAGAACACCCTCAACATTATAGAAGGTTGATATTTGAAGAAAATATCATTTTTGCATCACTAAAATTACCAATAAGATGTGTTTCAGACAGCTGTTCAGGTTGTGCATGGTTAAACACTTAAATTACTGACAATTAGAGATCAGAAGAACCTTTACTACCTCATTTTCACGAAGAGTGATGTTCATTCCATCAGACAGCTCCTTGAACATTCCTGTTGAGAAAGACACAAACTCTTATTAATCCAGAAACTGTTAGGCAGGGAGCGGGACTCAGACAGAAGTTCATAATGTCACCATGTGGACGAACATGACCACTTCATCTGCCAATAGAAAGCACTAGACTCTTAAGTTATTAGTCCACACAAAGGTGCACTAGTACTTTATGGCCTTCCCTTGCTAACCCAGTACACATATTAAAAAAATCAAGTTAACCTCAACACTTGAGGTGAGAGTTCAAGGGACAGTTTTTCTCTTGCTAAAATTTAGCTTCACTTTGGGGTTATTTTGTTCCCTTCCCAACAAGATATCATATGGTTGGTTGGTCCAAATGGGTTTCCTTTGTGGTATCAGTATCACCTGAATGCTTAAGTGTTAAAAAAAACAACTATGTGACATTGTTAAATTATGTTACCTAGTAATGTTACGTAATGCAGCACTTGACGGAGCTATGTACTAATGTGTGACCTCAGACTTTTTCCTCCTTTGGTCCCGCCCTAATTACTACGGCCATCAGAGCTTTCTGCCTAACAATTAACGTGAATATGGAAGGACTTTAGCACAGTGTTGCTTTGCTAGCTGAATGCTAACATCAAAATGCTTTCAAGATCAATGTTAGTAAGCATGTAACAATACATCAGTCTCAACATCCAATACCACTGATACAAAGTAAAAATATTGATACATATCCTCATCTTTAAGATATACTTTTATTATGAATTTCCACCTTTGCATTCTATATTCACTAACTAATAATATATTAATTTTCATTGGTGTGTCCGGAAAAGCTCATTAAAATTGTCAAAATATATTTAAGTTGCTTTTTGTGAGTTGATATAAATATAACCGTACAACTGTTTAGTATTCTGTTCCTTTATCTGACCTATACTCACCCCAAAACCCCATCATCAATTAGCCCCTAAAGTGTTTTTCGGTTGCAGATAAACCTGCCTGAATGCAGGGACAAACAGTTTGAACCTCACCACTGTGAGGTCCTGGCACCTTGTGATTGGTTGGTGAGTGTGGTCTCGTCTGACAAAATGCTTAGTGGTTGGATAAGGCCATGTGTCCACCAAAGCATTATCTTCTAACTTTGGTGGACACACAACACTAAAGGGTAAATGCAGAATAAAATTTAAAAAGATATAGAAGTATTTATGTCCTTTTTTGTGTACTTACGGTTCATGCAGCTGAAGCGAACATTAAGACTGATGAAGCTCTCCAGTGTTATGTGTCCAGATGAGGTACCATAGCGAAGGGCAATCAGATTCAGTATGTCATCGCTGATCCTCTTTCCTGTCCAACATACACAGAGCAAAAGTTTAAGTATGATTTATATTAGGGCTGCAATTAACTGTTGTTTTTATTGATTCATCTTCAAAGTATTTTTATTTGATTAAGCCATGTCTCTGTCATTGCCTACAGACACGTGAATAGAACAGACTCTCTAATTAGTGTAGTAAGTAACATAGTTGTGGCTTTCCCACTACGAGGCAAAATGTCTGCCTTGAAATTTCAAAACGCAAAGTGGCTAGTCTATTGGATGTTCATCCTCAGTGTCAGTCAAACACAAAAGCAGGTGAATAACTAAGTACAGTTCTATGTCTCGCTGAATGACAAGGGTAATGTTACTAATCTGGTATTCGAGGTTGGAGTGTAGTCAAGGAACATCTTGGCAAACTGTACTAGACCGACCTTTAAGATTTCTCTCCACACCTTGTCAACTGCAGTTGACAGCTCAAGACTTAATCCCAGTATATACACGGTATACACGAAAGCAGTCTTTGTGCCAAATGTAGAATGACCAAATGTCACTGCTGCTACACAACACCCTTACATACATGTAGAACCCTTACTAGCATTTCATTTATCTCCCAAATATAGTGTGAGGTTATGTCGTTTTTTTTGTCCAGTATTAGTGTTACTGAAATAAATAGATGAAATCTAAATAGGATCAGTACAGCTATTCTGTTTTTGTGGTAGCTGGCTTTTCGGTACAGCTGTAACTTGTAATTGGTTTCTGTTTATGTAAGCCCTACTTGAGATAATATCACAGAAGTGCAAACATGCATGGGTTGGCGTATCCTTTTCTACCTAACCGCCAGTTTGTGTGGAATGTGTGTATTCTTGGTTACTGTTACTTGTGTGATCGCATTATATATCTGGTCTATCTATATACCTGGTTTTATAACACTGTATCAAATACCAATTTGATATTTGGCAAGATTTAGTAATTTCTGTTGTGCACCGTGCATAAGATTTAGAACATGGGGGATACATTCCAGGATGGTTCAGTTTTGTCTATAGCAGTAAAAGATAAGTGGCTGATTGTCTACCTCTGGCCCTGATTGCATTCCTCAGCTCACTCAGTGACAGTGTTCCTGTTTGTGAAACATCACTGCGGAAGAAAATGTCCTGCCAAAAGAGAAGATGGTTAGTTATGTATAACTCACACTGATAATTTGAATAAGTTTGGTTAAATATGGGTAGGGGCAATTCAGTCTCTCAGAATGTTGGTTGGGATATGTCCCAAACCTATGCACTTGGTCATATCACTAATTATTATGAGAGAATGAAGTGTTTCACTTACCTTGGCTTTAACAACCCTTCTCCACAGACCAACAAATTCCTCACTGTTAAGTTTGCCGGTGATTGATGTCTCAGCCAACATTAAGGTTTTAGAGCTTTGCATGTTGTTTCATGTCTTAGCCTGACCTTTAAATCTATTCATATCTATGAAACCACCAATAAGGGCAGGCAGGTTTTGGCATGTACACTACCTATCATTATGTGTTATGTAACTAACATTAACTGTGAGAAAAAAAACCCTTGCCAGATCTCACTTCAGATTGACAAAAAGGAAAACAAACCAGTATATTCTAATACACCAATGCACAATGAATATGGCATGAGAGGATACATCCATCAGGGCAACCATGCTGCGACAGGCATCAATGCTGAAGCCTCCAGATTTCAGGTCTCCTAAATAAAGAGAACATAGCAGGGCAATTAATACGACTAAAACTCTGCAACATAGCAGTTCTACAAAACACAAGATTATTATATTTGCATAATGAAGGATTCTAAACCTTTCAAGATGTTGTCATTGAGAATCTTTTGGAGCTGCTCAGCATCCACTTCTCCATTCTTGAAATTGAAAGAAAACAAGGAAAGGAGGACTTTAATTTGGTTCACATGTTGGTTGTCATAATCCTGTTAACTCTATAGTACTTCACGTACTTCATGTCTTTGCCAGGACCAGCAGCTTTATGAAGTCTACAGTAGCGGACGATGCATCACAGCAAATAAGCAAAGATTCCAAAATGTTGAACTACTGCTTTTATACATAAACTACCTTGTCACAGTATTCCTGGAACAAGGTTCTCTTGCTTTCGTCATCCTCTCCATTTCCGGTATCCTCGGGCTGCAAAAGATTGAGTAAATTCAGCTCCAGATAAATGAATGCACTGTTCAATATGATATATTATATCATGTAACACAACAGCAATACCAAAATCATATGAACATCGACAACATTTTTTTAATATTCTGCACACCTCTTCTCCTTCCCCATGGTCATGGTCATGGTTGTGGCCATCAGAATTCTCGCTGAGAGGAAAGACACGAGATGTTAGTACATCGGTCCTCCACAAAAAGTCCTCCTCCTCTTACAGCCACATCGTCATCATCTCACAGTCACCATGAAACCACCCACTGGGTTGGTTTTGAGGCCTTGGGACAGCCATGTTGGCTTTTGCCATCTTGGCTAATGGGCCATTTGTTATCCAAAATGAACAGCTGACTCCTTAGCATCTTTTGGTCCAACCAAAGACTAAATAAGACATTTTCTCAGCTACCAAAATGTTAGTTTACCTTTATGACCTACAATATGACCCACAGGAGTATTTCCTACATTAGCGCCCCTTACTGGTGCCGGGATATAAACACACCCTAATGCTTAAATGAAGCACAACAGTTTTAAACATGTGGTTAATTTTGTGAACATAATTAAATAACAAAGCTACATACTTGCCATAGATAACAACATACTCACGTTGACTTGACTTGACGTGACGTACTTGCACAATTAACAGAATTACATTAAGTTAAAATAAGTCCATTGTCGCTTTTGATTTTACACAGGAGACACAAACAGCTCTTTTTACTTATTTTAAAGTGTTGTACTTGCATAACTTCAGTATGCCACATTAAAATTACTGACATAGTTGCTAACTAGTGGACAGTGTTGAGCAGTAAGGCTTTACTTAGTAACACGTGACAGTAACAAATAGGGTAATGGCTGAGAATTGAAATTCAGTAGTGACAATATAATTCCCACAGCTTGTTTTCTAACAGGAGTTTAAGGAAGAGCGTTTTTTTTTTTGAGTAATTAATAAAATAACATAATTAAAATAATTTTGAATATATGGTTATAATAATTGATTAGTTTAAGGGTTATTTACCCAGCACTGCTTTTGACTTTTAAGTAAAAGGCTTGTAATATGTGGCATATAGATTATTCAAAAATCTTTTAAAGAGTATTTGGGAAGTTACGAGTCACTTACTGGACTTCGGTCTCTGACTTGGAGAGGATGGTCAGGATGAAGGAAGCTGTCTCATTGGGATTGAAGCTGGATGGTACAATCAGGTATTCGCCAGGTTTTAGAGTAATAAACTCCATCACCTCACGGGCCTTCTTGTACTTTTTAGTTTGGGCAACAGGCGCTGTGGTACTGAAGAAAGAAGCTGGGAACTTCCCCCTCTGTGATTTGTACTGTAATAACGGTAATAAATAGATATTTAATTTCTATGTAGTTTATGTCATAACTGCATACTGTAGGTGGGAATGTTTTGTAAATAAGGCTAAAAATTTTACTTACTTCGTCAGGCACCTTGGAATAAATGAATGCATGTCAGGGGGAAAAAATAGTTTTAGTCAAACTGTGAAACATGAAAACATGTAAATAATGCAATTAGAAATCACTAAAGTGGGCTGATAGCTATTTATCAAAGTCCTAGTGAAAAAGCACATTTTTAGGTCCCTATGAAAAGCAAGTGAATGCTGTAGTTAAAGTCTCTTCAAGACCATGGTACAGATGTTTTATGCTGTGTTCTTAGGTAATGGACATGAGCCACATTACTATAGGTCTATCTTTGAGATTAAACACATCTATGATAGTCCTCTCACTGTGACAGAAACCGTAAAGAGTAATATTTACCTCAAATACAGAGAATCCAATGTGGAGACTTTGGACCAGGCGTCTGTTCCTCTTGTCAGGCTTTTGCATGAGAGACACCAGCATGTTTTTCTCACCCTGTTTTGCAGAACATTCACCAGGTAGTTCCTCAATCTTGACCCGATACTGTGGATTAGTCCAGAAACTCTCTGGACGGTGAAGAGAGAAGCAATTTTTTTTCATTTTAGAATTTTGCCAAAAGAAGGGATGTTGATTCATTTCCAAAGGTGAAACTAAATTCTTCTACTCATGTATTTATAGTCAACTGAAAAATAAAGCACGGAACAAGCCTAGCCAAGACAATACAACTGGAATTAGTTCAGATTTACAGTTTCTAATATTTACTAAAAACCAACAATAAGCAGTTACTTTACTTCTCTTGGTATAGTATGGTATATTAGTGACCTGTAGACAGTGACCAGTTATCAGTGTCAGACTCATACAACTGATATATGGATATATTGATACATGTAGGGAGAGTGTGTGGTTATCTGTAACAAGTAAGTTTGTTGGGGCATTTATAAATTGATAATTGTAGAATTTTATATTATCTACAAATATGTTGTATCTTAACATACACTGTCAGACTTTTACTTTCTCTAAATTAAACTAAAATACACACTGTTAAAATCTATACATTTTCAAATGAACACTAATCTCTATTTGAGGGGCCAGGTTTGCATAAGTCCACATTTTCTGGACTTACCGCGGAAATTCATGCATCCTCCAGCAGTCATTCCTGCAACCCATCTTCCCTCATAGAAGGAGGTCTTCCAGTGGCAAGAAGTGCTTCCATCAAGGAAGTCCGGACACAGGCAGCAGATGTCAAGATCTGAGTAGAAGTTACAGAAGTCTCCTAGGGTCATCCTGTTGACGTCAGGGATACATTTAATGGAATTATTATTATTAAATCATTAGCATCCCTCTATATCAATCTGTTGAGATAAAACATGCAAATGCAGTCAGCATATTCTTTTCATACGTTTTCTGAAATAATAACCAAAAATGAATTTAAGTTCTAATTTACATGTTACATGTTAACCATCACTATAAAACAACAGTGCAGCTACAATGTAAATAATGATTAAAATATGATTTCAGCATGCTTACCAAAACTCTCCATTATCAGCCACTGAAAGGCACAAGTCACGATCTTGAGGACTCACAGATTGCCACAGAGGTGACCTTTAGATGTCAGTGAAGAAAGAGAAGCAACATTGTTATGAATTTGTCTTAAACATTTAGAGTTTGAAAAGGAAAAAAAAGAGGCTCTCAGAAGACGAAATTGTCGAGTTGCTTCATGGAAAATATAGGATCAAGTGTTTCATCAGAATGTCGTAGCCTCTTCTCTGTTGCTTTTGTCACACACAACACCACTCCTGGTTAGTGGCTGCGCAGATACACTTCAAGACTCTAGCTGGGCCTGGCTTACTCCGCCAAACAGCTTGCGACTCCCAAACTGCGTGGGTCAACTCGCCTCAAAACCACTTCCAGACTTTCTCTGTCCTGGCTCCCAAATCGTGGAATGAGCTCCCCGCCAACATCAGGACCTCAGACAGCCTATACATCTTCCGCTGCAGGCTGAAGACCTATCTCTTCTAACAATACCTCGCTTAAGTCATGGTCGCCAAATTAAAAAAACAATGCTCTTCTTCTTTAGCATATAGCACTCCTGTAGTGATTACAGTTGGCTCTTAAAGTTAGGTACTTACTCGATTCCTGTGCTCTAAGGCTTGTTCCACCATGTTGAATGCACTTAATGTAAGTGGCTTTGGACAAAAGCGTCAAATGACAAATGCCAAATGACATGTAATGTAATGTAATATGGAAGTTCAAAGCTAAATCACTGGAGTACTGTTGAAAGTACCTTTAGTAAGACGCTTAACTCCTAACACCTCCAGTACAGCTGCTGAGTGGCCCACAGCTCACACTGGCCAGATTAGTATGTGTAACTGCTAATTATCCAGTTTCCAAATATAGATAATATATTATATATGATATTTTGCTGGCAAAATCCTAATACTCTGCATTTGCTCTCTGACATCTATAGAGCAAATGTCAATCATTGAGTGTGCTTGAAAGAGCACACGATATACTGTTCACTGGGCTTATTCCTAGATTTTATTCTTCCGTGTCTTCCATGTTTTTTTCCGGTCAACTACTACTCCTGGAGATTTGGTCGCACATACACTCAAATCGACTGGCTCGGCCATGACAAGTGTGCTATGACTTTTCTAAGGGTTTAGACAGAGTGGCTAGAGTGCATGACATCATCGCTAGAGTGCAGAGGGAGAGAAAAAATTGTCAAAAAACAAATTTGTAAACTGAGCTTGAGGCTGCAGATGCCACTCTACAGGAATAATTTATATTTATAGAAAAGTAGGAAAATTTGTTCACTAAAGCTGTCAGAGTTATAGTTTGGGCGTAGGACGCACATATGCGCCACCAACACGCAACCACAGCCTCAAAGACTGCCATGTTAAAAAGGTAGGAAAAATTCTGGAGGAAAGCAGAGTTTCTTCTGAAAAAACAAAACAGAGTTACGGTTTGGCGAAAAATGCATTCTGTTCGAGGGGAACTCTCACCTGTCCCTCTCAGTGGAGTCAAATTCTACAGGAGCAGTTGATTGATCTGCTCTGGTGGCTGCCACCTGGCCCTGGTTGAGCTTGGCTACCGAAGCCTTGAAAACAGTTCAAATTGTAATCTAATAATTTATAGAGTCGCGGGCCAGAGTCAAGCACACTCAAAATTTCTTTAGAAATGTTCTAGTTTAGCATAACTTGGATCATGGTATGTGAAAACAGCATGAACTGAATAGATAATTTTAAATTATCTGCTGCAATCATTGGGTGTTGTTTAGGCAAGTAAAAATATGCCTCATATGAAAAAACTAAGACACTTCCAGTATTGTTAATTAGGCTAACGTGAAAAGCTGTGTTATTGGGGGCAGCATGATGTCTGGTCATTTCTGACAAACCATCCCCCCTGGTGTGGTATTTACCCCATAACATAATGCTAAATGTTGAAGCAGGTTCCAAGAGATGACACACACACCACAGATGTGTCTTCCAAGAGACGCAGTCTTGAGTAATGGAGCAGTGGCACAACGCGGACACCAAAACATTGATCGACTAGGTAGAACAGGGGATGTTAGCCTTGGTTGCTATCAGAAACAGCTGGGTACAGCATGACGCAGAACGGTAAATGTCAGCTAACTGGGGTACAGTGTACTGTGTTGTACTCAGAGCCATGTCTCTGTACTCTGTGTCATTCTTACTTATCGCTCCAGTCTCCTTTCCACTCTCCTTGGCCCCAGGGGTTCCATAAACGCACCAGGTTTACCAGCTGCCCTTGGCTCGTCACCTGATCATTAATTACCAGAAAGAAACCTTACAATTGTTATTTGTTACACTGACTATTTATTAACTTACTTCAATAAATACAACTAGATTCAGTGGAAATATACTCAAGGCCTTTATTAACCTAAAACTCTATGACGAACTCAACCATTTCCAGGGGTAAGCTTAAAAACCTGACTCCTAGCTATTGGTAATGTTCTGTATAATGCCTTTAAAACAAGTAAAAGTCTTCACCTGTTTCACACCTGTGACAGTGTAGGCATGGCCTTGGACCAATCCATTTGGCAGCACTGTTTTGGCAGACGTCTCCTACAAGATACAGATACCGTATAGATTATTTTTGCAGGTGCTGTTGTGCAGCATACTTTTCTTTAACCATGTAATAAATTAAGTTAAAAGAGGGCCAACAGGACAGTGTGGCTTAGTCTGCAGGTGAATTATACATTTAACACAGTTTTGAAAATATCTAAAAAGAATTAAACATTAACAAATGTTTTCTTCTAGTCAAGAAATATTAGATACAAGAACAATAATAATAGTGAAAACATGTTTTCACAAGGAGACATATGGTTATTTGGGGTTTCATTTTAACGTGCTTTAATGATCAAAAACATGTTTCTTTTCTAATACAGTCTGTTTGAATATACCTGTATTCAATCTTTGTCCTAAGCACTCATTTGAGCACCTGTGTCTTTAAGCCCCCCTACCAAACAAGCCCAGTCTGTTCTGATTGGTCAGCGTTTCTGTCTCCTCCCCATCTGCACTCTCGGTCTTTGTCATTGCTGACGAGAAATGGCTGTAACAGCACTGTAGGAGCACTTTCTACCCATGTGTATTTGTGACATTAAGACCGTACAGAAGATCTGATGACTATAATACAAAAAAGGAGAAATCACACTTCTTATAATATGGGACCATTAAGACACATTATTTGCAACCATTCAAAACCCTGATCTTCCATCACATCCTTTAAATGTATATGTATATGTACATGTACACATGTACATATGTATATGTAAATATATTGCTAAATATAAATCTCAAATATATTGCTAGCAAGTTTTATTTTCTCTCCCCTGGCTGGAGAAGTGACATCCTGGCACTTCTCCAGTCTTTTAGTCTATGTAGATTTGTAAACAGTCTCTCAGTGATTCAGATCCCATTTAATATGTTCTTTCTTGGCCCATGCTCGCCTTCCACCAAGTTTAATTAAAATTCGGTGAGTAGTTTTTCTGTCAACCTCCTCACAGATGAACACAGAGACCAAACTGGCAAGATAACCTCCTCGGCGGAGGTGATCATTTTTCTTATTATGGGTGAACATGTACTTTGGCAACCATTATCTTAGCCTGAAGATATTTTTATTTTATTTTCATACTACAGAGTTTTAGAACATAAAAGCATAACCAGCTAGTGCATAGTTTTGTATGGTATATTCATACTTACCCCCTGTGGTGTACCACAGCCCATCAGTGACCTGGATTGACCAGCCCTGCTCATCAGTTCCCACAGATTTTGGGGAGGGTCTGGCAGATCTATACACATGTGAACACCACCGGTGAAGTCCACCATAGCCTCAGCAGGAGTTCCAGAATTCATGTCCGCGTAGGAACCACACACTCTGATAAAAGTGGGTGTAATATTACTCAATTGCTCCCAAAATAAACCAAGTCTCACTCATTCATTTTTAACTGAAAAACAGTTAATAGTTTTTTCATACTTTGCATAAGCTTTCTCCAGTAAAGCAGGCCAGAACTCAGTTGGGTCTTTGGAGTGAACGAAGATTAGTTGGCCATTGATTGTTGGTAGCTTGTCATCAATGACAACATCCACCCATCTTCCAAATCTCCAGAACTAAATAGTTGAGAAAGGAGAATATTAAGAGTTGTATTGCAAAATGTACTGTTTAGATGAACCTTTTTAAGACAAACACTCCTGGCAATGATTGTTTGTTTACCCTGAAGTGGAACAGACCCAAGTAGTCCTCATCATATTTTTGGTCAAGAGGAATAACTTGCCCAAAGATGTATTTCTGGAATGTCAGAGCTCCGATAGATGAGAGAAACCAGCAGTTCCCTGAGTGAAACATTTTCATTGCGTTGTCAGAAAGGTGTGCTTAGAAGGCAAAGGCATGACAGCAAAATGTGTGCAGAAGGATTCAAGATTACAAACTATTGAGAACAGTAACAGACCTGAGAGGGCAGATAAGCAGGCTGTGTGGGAACTTAACTGTAGGTTCTATAAAAACGTCCGGAGACTCTTTTTCTTCGTTCAAACCTTTACTGAACCATCGTGCAGTATTAACCCAACAGCACTGTTGGGTTCCAGAAGCTGTTGGATATATGCACCAAGTATGGGGTTGAGTCTGACGTACAGTACAATGCAAAAAAGAGTGTTGTATTGATATGTAGGACCAAGAAAGATCAGAAGTTGCACTTTCCAATGTTTTACCTGTCAGGGCAATCCCTTTGTGTATCTAACTGTACGAAATATCTTGGGCACATCATCACTGACAAGATGGAAGATGATGCTGACATGTACAGGCAGAGAAGAATGTTGTATGTCCAAGCAAACATGTTAGTCAGGAAATTCCACCACTGTTCTGATGATGTGAAAGTAAACTTGTTTCGTGCTTACTGCACCCCTATGTATGCAGCCCCATTATGGGTCAGCTACAAAAAGGAGAGCCTGCGCAAACTTCAGGTAGCATACAATGACTGTCTGAGGATACTACTGAAAAAGCCCAGGAGTAGCAGTGCTAGTAAGCTCTTTTGTGACTCAGGGCTCAGCACTTTACAGGCTCTCTTGAGGAACCTGATGTTTAAATTTATGTCTCGACTTGATGAGTCACAAAACTGTATTATAATGATGCTCACAAGTCCAAAGTGCAGCTCGGTCAGGTATCAATCATATCTGTGGAAACATTGGTATGGGTGCCTTTTAAAACTCTCATGAATAGGAGTATGTCTGAATGTGTTTATGTATCTGTTGTTTTTTTTGTATGTTGTATGTCTTGCTATTGGGCCTAGAGCCTGTAATAAAGTTTATATATATTACAGAGGAAACAATGAACGCCATAACACTGTTGAAAACATCTTTGGTTTTGTTTTTACTGACTTCTTCTCCTAAACCAACACTTCTTCTTGACCTTTGACTCTAGAGTAGAACGCTACTGCCACCTTGTGGTCTGTATGAGTCACTGTACTATGGAAGAATTATCCTATCTTTATTCAAGAGCGTAGATTTTCAGTTTGAGAGCATAATTTGTCTTTCTCATGCTCAGATTTGTTCTCCTCTTGCTCACATTTTGCGCTCGCACTCAGATTTCTGCTGCTTTCTTTCAAAATGTGTGTGTGCACTAAAAACCACATGCTTGTGCTCACATTTCTTCTTCTTGGACACAAACATTTCGCTCGCACTCAAATACGTCCTGTGCTCGCTCAAATCTAAAGTCTACGCGCTCAGATCTCAACTCTGCGCTCTCAAAACTTTTGTGCTCGGACTCAGAACACACACGTCCTCTCAGGTTGAGGTGTCTGCTCAGACTGAACGATGTCCCGGCCTGCGCTTAAACTAGTGTGTTTCACCAGCCAATAGGGAGACAGCTAGATTGTGGCCCCGTCTTAGGTGCGTTACCTAGCCCTTTTGAGCGCTCCGGAGGGGCGGGTATATGGTCTGTTTGTAAAACTGCTTCTCTCTTAAAATACACCAATTTACCATATTAGCCAGCTATTTGAATCGTCACCTATTGAAGACGCAGCATATTTATGTAGAATTAATCTTAAGTAGTCCTAAAAGAGTTATCGTGGTTTAGATTATATATATATATATATTTTTTTTAAATATTATTTGTATATATATATATATATATTTTTTATTTTTTTTTAAACAGTACGGTGGTGTTACGATAGAAGAAGACTTTGAGCAGGATTCGGAGCGCGGCAGCGAATGAATGGGAGACAGATGGATGGCCAAAGACCTCAAGTAAGTCCATTGCTAAATGTTGCTACAACTCAAAACACATCGATCATATACAGTAGTTTCAATAACAGTACAGTAATCATTGACACTCTTACTTATCAACATATATAGCGGGCCTTCATTGTAACATGTACAACGAAAGTACAATAATTGGCAACGTATGATCGTACCAGCGGCAGGTCGGCACACATAATGATGCGCGAGCTGAAGGGAATCCCCGCTGACGTCACTTCATTCATGATGAGTTGCTGTCCCTAGTGCCGACAAAGGCCCGCTATATATGTTGATAAGTACGAGTGTCAAAATGATTACTGTACTGTTGAAACTACTGTATATGATCGATGTGTTTTGAGTTGTAGCAACATTTAGCAATGAACTTACTTGAGGTCTTTGGCCATCCATCTCGTCTCCCATTCATTCGCTGCCGCGCTCCGAATCCTGCTCAAAGTCTTCTTCTTGTGAAAGCATTACCAACATTAGCCTAATTATGCGCCCCCTGGCTTTGACCGCGTAAATAGGACGGTGATACACTGCATTACACGCACCAATGTTATCCTCAAATCATTATCATCATCATAGTGTATTTTTCATTATACCTTTTTAATCACGTAGCCAAGTCTATTTACCCATCATCTCTTGTTAAACGTTTCAATAAGAGAATCAGCTGGTTACACGGATTGTATTACTGTTACATTAATTTATCAATAAAAATTTAAAATCATAATAACACATGCAGCAAGAGTGCAGCGGATGGGATGCGAACCGGCGACCCATGGTTTAAAATGCAACAGATGAGAGTGTACTTCACCACTGGACTATCGTATCACCACTGTACTGCTTAAAAAAAAAAAAAAAATATATATATATATATATGTATGTATATATATATATATATATATATATACATATATACATATATTTTTTAATTATTATTTGTATATATATATATATATATATATATATACAAATAATAATAAAAATATATATATATATATAATCTAAACTACGATAACTCTTTTAGGACTACTTAAGATTAATTCTACATAAATATGCTGCGTCTTCAATAGGTGACGATTCAAATAGCTGGCTAATATGGTAAATTGGTGTATTTTAAGAGAGAAGCAGATTTACAAACAGACCATATACCCGCCCCGACGGAGCGCTCAAAAAGGCTAGGGAACGCACCTAAGACGGGGCCACAATCTAGCTGTCTCCCTATTGGCTGGTGAAACACACTACTTTAAGCGCAGGGCGGGACATCGTTCAGTCTGAGCAGACACCTCAACCTGAGAGGACGTGCGTGTTCTGAGTCCGAGCACAAAAGTTTTGAGAGCGCAGAGTTGAGATCTGAGCGCGTAGACTTTAGATTTGAGCACGCACAGGACATATTTGAGTGCGAGCGAAATGTTTGTGTCCAAGAAGAAGAAATGTGAGCACAAGCATGTGGTTTTTAAGTGCACGCACACATTTTGAAAGAAAGCAGCAGAAATCTGAGTGCGAGCGCAAAATGTGAGCACGAGGAGAACAAATCTGAGCACGAGAAAGACAAATTATGCTCTCAAACTGAAAATCTACGCTCTTGAATAAAGATAGGATAATTCTTACATACTGTACACAGTATTTTAACTTTCGTAAACAGAAATGAAATGAATGAATGTAAATATTTTATCCCTTTTTAACTAAATGTATTACATATGAATTACTCATCAATTAACTATTAAATGAATAACCATATCATTGAAATAAAGATACAACAGGCTGTTCTCATCCACTGTTTGTAGGCATACATGAAAAATAATGTACGTATGAATTGTGAGCCAGAATGCGCTGCTCATTCGCCTTAGTGGAGGTTATGTAGTACATATAATGATCAAATCATTTTTGGGGGTGTGTGGAAGTGATGGTGGATGGATCACACAAACACAAGACTTTGATTCAGAAGAAAACTGTTTGTGTCCCTTTTTGAATTAAATGTTACCTTGTCATTTTAACTTGAACTTGTAAATAAACTTATGTTCATGAATACTTGACCGGCCTAAATTTCCACCGGGGACGTAACATCCGCGTAACAGCCGCAGCGTGGTCACTGGAGTTGATTGCTGTCACTCTAATCAATGAGACCATCACCACAGGGTGCACCGCCTAACGTCTCAGCAGCGTTTCTCCGCTCTGCAGCACTATCAATCCGTAGCACTTTTATTTTTGACGCGTGCTGTTGCTAAACCACGTGAAGCTCAACTCAGCAGATTGCACCAGACAGGAAATCCGACACAGAATCAACGTAATACACTTCTGGCCCCTTTCAAAATTAAACACAATACACAGTTCATGTAGCCTATCTCAACTTCACATTAACATTACGTTATGACCAGGGGCATCAGGTCAGCAGTCAATCAATCAAAGGGTCTCAGAGGATCGGTAACATGGACGACGAGAGAATGATTGTTAAAATGGAACAGCATACAATCATATGTGTACGTTCAGGATTATTGCGTGATCTTGTGTGAAAACGGCTGGTTCGCTATGCTGCCGTTACGCGCCCATTATACGCCCAGTGGGGTTTGACGCCGGGCAGTGGACGGAGCAAAACCGTGGCGCGGCCGTTACGTCCCCGGTGGAAATCCTGTGTAAGTCACCTCCGACGTGACATTACTTTCTTGGACCTTAAGCACTTATTTTTTGTTACCTCAACTTATCCAATTGGTTTTGGTGCCCAAACCTAATCAAGTAGCTTAATGTCAAAATGTTAATCACATGCTTAGAACAGTGACGGTAGTGGTTAAATAGAACATATTGCATAGGATATCATAGGAACCGGTTAATAAGAGCATGTTATCTTTTCTGCCCTGCTGTTTTTTTCCTGCAGGTTTTCAAAAAAAAACATTTCAAAGTTGCTTTTCTGGACAAATTAATGAATAATTATGAATAAGACACTTTTCTTACCAACAATGCCCTGAGCAAAGTCAAACCTGGAGACCCCATCCACTACAAAACATGGATTTTTAGTAATATGCTGAAACAGAAGAATGTTGACAACACTTACTCAAAGAAGAGAGTACAATAATACACTATAATAATCTTTAGCTTTGCCTTTTACCTTTGATGTTTATTTATATAAAATGCAATTAACAATATATTGTATATTAATACTGAACCAAGGGATTCACTAATGTTTATGTTAAAGGGTTGCTAGTACTGCTAAAATGACTAAGAATAACCAGCATACTTTGTGACTTTAAGCATCTTTTAATCTTAAGAAACTATCAAACGTCGTATACAATCTTATGAAGCAGCCGCTAGAACAGGAGGTAACTCAACCTAAGTGTCTATGTACCAGCCCAACAATAACAATGATCAGAATAAAACGTGAAAGATTAACAAAGTTAAACAATAAGCGAAATTCCAGTTTGAAAGCAAACCACTTTGATTTTTGTTTGGTTTGTAAACATTCAGAAGAGATCCTAGGTTCAATATTTACTTCATCTGAATCAGTTTAACTTTCTGCTGCAAGAACTTACAACCATGACAACTTACATGCTTATTAAACCAACATTTAATCTGATATAGGATCAAACATTTTAACACTTACGCCAGGTCTCAGCCACTGCACTCTGATCATGAGTTCGTCGTTTAGTAACCCTGCACCAATGGATCTTCTATCAGGGGGGAACATATCGTCGATGTACCTCACGTTCTGGCTGCGACAGTAGTCTTTAATCTGATTGTAGTCTTGGTTGAGAAACCGCTCAGGGTTGGCGACGGTCCCAAAGCCATCTTTAGTGTGACGGGCATTGATGATTTTCATACACACACCTGGTGGAGGCATTGCTGTTCTGTTTGAAATCTGTTTAGAGAAAGGAAATGAAAAACAATCACCAGACACAAACAGCAGGCATAGTTATAATCGTCAGAATGTATGGTCTGACTGACAGCCAACCATCCACACTTCTTTGCTTTAGGTTGTGCCTGCTATTTCACTGCTCAAAGTAAACCAAAATTGGAAGAAAATTTACTCTTGTTAATTTTGCACGTGTGACTCTGCCCTTAAACACTCATGGCTGGGGTATCAAATCAAGTCAAATCAAATCAAACTTTATTTATATAGCGCTTTTCATACATATAAATGCAACACAAAGTGCTTTACAAAAAATAAGAATAAAAACAGACAATAAAAATCACAAAACCCACCCCTCCCTTCCCCACATACACATCTGTATGTACACATACCCAAACATGCACACACACGCACATAGACACACACGTACACAAACACACACTCAGACTCACACACAGCACATTGATTGACATTGTAGAGACATGGCAAGGCACAGAGGATCCAGATGAGGAAAAAGCAACCTGTGGGAGCATCCACACTGAGAGGTGGCAGAGCCCACGGCCATAGAGGACGCTGTCACAGAGACCACCACGACCCGGGTAGACTGGGGCGGACTCCACACATGGTGCAGAGCCGCCCAGACCCCCGGTCGCAGGGAATCTCCAAGACCACATCCCCATGGGCAGACCGAACACACCCCTCAGTGCGGAGACCCCCATGAGGGAACACTGGAGCTAAAAACTAAAAGACTAAAAGACAACAGGACAGGATAAAAACTAAAAGACTAAAAGACGACAAGACAACAGGACAGGATAAAAACTAAAAGACTAAAAGACAACAAGACAGGATAAAAACTAAAATACAAAGGGAAAGAAAAGATAAACAATGTGATGAACAACTAAATAGGTAAAAAGATAGCTAAATAGGAGAATAAATAAATAAATAGTAAAATAATCAGTTAAAAGCTAGACCAAACAGGTGGGTCTTGAGCCTCCTTTGAAAAACATCAACAGTCTCTGCGGTCCCGATGCCCTCTGGCAGGCTGTTCCATAGGGTACTGCCTCTACCTCAGTGCTGCCAACTTCCTATCAGCAACCATGTTAAGGCATGATCACACATGCACAAAATAAACATTGGTGAATATTCAGCTCCCATTTACTCCTGTTCTATGTGAGCAAAGGGCAAAGAAAATTCACATTTTCATATTACAGAGGAGTCCTGAAAAATTCCATTAGGATCACAAGAAGGAGACAAGATCAATGCATTCATTCATTCATTCATTATCTTTCACCGATTATCCGCATTCGGGTCGCAGGGGGCTGGAGCCGATCCCAGCTGACATTGGGTGAGAGGCGGGGTACATCCTGGACAGGTCGCCAGACTATAGCAGGGCTGACACATACACACGCTCTCATTCACACCTATGGGCAATTTATAGTCACCAATTAAACCTAAGTGCATGTCTTTGGAGAAAGCCGGAGTACCCAGAGAGAACCCACACTGACACGGGGAGAACATGCAAACTCCACACAGAAGAGCCGCAGGCCGGAGTCGAACCGGCGACCCTCTTGCTGTGACGCAAGAGTGCTAACCACTACAACACCATGATCAATGCATTATTGAGGATTTATCTTGAGGTCAAGGTTCTTTTTTGTATGTTATACAATACACTCACCTATTGTTCATGTTAAGGTGTGATCTTTGACTGACTCTTTTATCCATCTTATGGTCTCATCGATTAAAGTTCTCCATCGCTACGACGGATTTCCGTCATTTGGAGTTCACAGAGGCCACTTATGAGATCAATAGCCGTGTTTCCTTCATGGGGAAGAGTGGCAGCCGGAAAAGTGTCAGGCCACACCCTCTCAAATGTCCGCTCACTCACCGTGTCTCGATTACAAAAAGGGCCCCAGAGGGATTTACGAGACTCTGGAGGTGACGTATGGTTTTCGATCGTAGCTTAATCGCTTAGCGACAGTTTCGACTGTGATCACATACGCGACGGATTAAACACGGGAGACGCAACTGTGGCCGCCGTCGCTAACTGTGCACAACGTCAGCAGCTGATCATAAACAAAGCAGCATGGCTAATTATGCACAGCGTCTCCGCTGATCATAAACATTGTGATCGTGAATTAATCGGCATCGCTAACTGTGCACAGAGTGTCCAGTGCTTGTTGTAAACAAACAGAGATCTCTAAGTGAAAACTTCCTGCAGCAGCAAAACATACACACTGTACTGCTACAGAGCTAACTGTTAGCCTGTTAGCAATTTGCAGAATGGACGCTAAGGGGTTAACATCCCCTCTGGCTCTGTGACTGCAGCTGGGATAGACTGCAGCAGGAACACTGTGCAGCTTCGACTCGTTCTTACTCTTCTTAACAAGCCGACGCCCCCCCGCGGCTCATTAACAAACAAAAGGAAAGGAAACTGAGAGAAGCTGTGAAGGTCCTCTCAGCAGTTAGAATATATTAAAGGTTTACTTGAAATAATAAGGAAAATAAAAACATGTTATGAAAAGTTATGTAGATGCTTGATTATTTTGGAGAGTAAAGACAAGCTTTGTAAAAAAAATAATAATTGAAAAGACAAAAGAAATGCAATAGATGCAATAGAACACCTGTTTAAAATCCTCCTCCTGTAAAACAGTATTGTTTGAGCATTTAAATGTGATGGCTGCATTTGGTGCTGAATTCTTATGCATTAGTATTTCTTAAGCAGGTGTCAAGTAACCTAACCTGGAACATGTTTCATACACTGCACGTGACTTGGCTGTAGCACAAATACAATTTCAGTCAGAATATTTTTTTTTTTTTCTTTAATCCATGTGGTCTATGGCTGACACACTTAAATACTTAAATACTACCAAAGGCAGTAATAATATTTACACATCCTAATAACCATTAGTGGCTGGCATTACTGTGGTGATCTTAATATCATATTTCTGTCTGCATGCATACAGTTTCCCCGTACATTGTACATTCTGTCACTTTCATTATAATAAAATTTGTAAATGTAATCTACTTATGTGCTCATCATAGTTCACAGTTTGCTAGTACTGGGTGTTTGTAGAACTGTGCTTCCCCCCAAAAAATAGGAAAATTATTCAAATACAACATGACAACATAAACAGATTTTACTTACCCAACCCTCTGCTAACAGTAGTATTGGCATTTACCACAAATGAATGATAAATCGTAAGTCAAAAAATGTGGTGGCATGTGTAGATCTTAATCTTACCTCAGCAGGCAGAAAGGGAAAGTGTTGAGTCTGGATGAAACAGCAAGTATTAGAGAAGAGGCTCCAGTTTTTATATGTTACCTGTAAACACCCTAAGCTAATACGTGAGCAAAGGATGTTCTATTTTGAAACCCCGCCTGTAACTTGACATTTTACCTGCCACATTTGCATGTAGTAAGCACAGTCTTTCACAAGAGCAGTGTGTTTGCATGAATAGAAGGATGCTGCCCCGGCTTTTGACGCACTGACTGTAAATGTAAATCTGTCAAGATTGTCTGTGCATATAAAGACAGCAAATTCATCTCTCCAGGCTGAACGGCTATTTTATGAGGCCTATTTTTATGTTTTTTGTATCTCAAGAAATGTCTAAAATCGCACACTAAAGATTCATTAGTTTTGTTTACCCTTTTCTATTGTTTGTGATGGGAGGGACAAGTGTGACAAAGGTGTTGATCTTTGACACAAAACACGTTTATCAAAGGGCTAACATGACATTGCATGACTATGGGCTTAAATATGTCTCATTAATACCTGTAAACGCACAGAGGGTGATCTACAAATAGTCCTTGATATGCACACATGTTTCGCTATCCACAAATACAAATTTCTAATTTGTAACTTGTATTTTGTTTTTTACAAATAAGTGTGTATTTGTAAATATATTGTGTATTTGTAAATACCCAATTTTTCCATTTGTAAAAACAAAAAAGACATTTGTAAAACTGAAAATTCTGTTTGTGAAGTGTGACTCTGCATTTGTGAATCATCAATCACACACACGCATCTCTTTCCTCAAAGACGCATTTTTGAGACATTTTTGACACAATCCACACAGATTCACAAACAAATAGCTTGTGATTCACAAATGGCCCGCCATAGGATTTGTAACTTGTGTGTTGGTTTTTACAAATAAATGTGTCTTTATAAAAATTTTAAAAAGGCATTTGTAAAACTGAAAATTCAGCTTGTAAAGTGTGATTCCGCATTTGTGGATCGCCAATCACACACATGCATCTCTTTCCTCATTGACGTATTTTTGAGACATTCTTGTCGAGAGAATCCAACAGCAGCTGGCGATTCACAAATGGCCCGCGTTCCTCAACAGTAGGTGGCAGTGTTGTTATATGTATTGATGGAGCCATTGTTTGGACTCTGTTTAAGGTGGACTTACACTTAAGTTTAAATTTTGCGGTAAAGCCATGGTACATCAGTAAAACTATTTTTCCTTGACCTACATTACATTAGCACCTATGCCGTGAAAATAAAATGAAAACAATGATGACACTATCGCGACTGTGACGGTTTGGTTAAATGTTTAATTAACCTGCGCGGCCAGCGCACCAGACAAATTTAAGCCCATGCATGACTGACACATGCACACTGACACTGATGTTCCGGCTCGTTAGAGGATAAAGCCCTTGCAAAAACAGCAAGAACATGCAAACTTTCTCACACAGATTTACAGTGCAGTCATATTTGTTGCAGAAGGAAAAATATATTATATAATAAAATAATATAAAACCCCCCTAATATAAAATATATTAGGGGTCTATTTTTTGTGAATTAGTCTGCATCTCTCATCTTGGCAGGCCTGAATGATGTCAGGTTGTTTGGGTGAGGCATTGATCCAAAAATGTATAGTGCTAGAAAGAGGGTTTTTTTTACAGCCCTGTTAAAGTCAAATCGAATTTTGAAGCAAAATTTACCCTTCACACCTACTTATACCCACTGTTGCCAAATATATTTCCACCTTGGCTTGTTGCAACATTTACAATATTGACTTATCATATATGGACATGACCACAATAATTTTGGTTGACCTGGATTTGAGTCATACCCTTGATCATTTGTTAAGTTGACTTTATAAATTTGAACTTGCAAATTTAGCTTTTAAGTGTCTTATTTTTAGGTGGTTAAATCTTAATTTGGAGAAGGTATTAAACGTAATCAGAGTTATTTCACATACTCTTAAGTTGCTTTGCGTACATCATTATAGGGCTGGGCAATATATCGATATAAAAGATACATCGATATATTTTTAAATGTCATATGGAATTGGACCATATCGCATATATCGAAATAGTTCAATTTTTTTCTTTCTTTAAATATAAATGCTGACCTTACTAGGGTTTGTGATATTTAGTTCTTTTGTAATGTCCGTTATTCTTTTCTCATATAAATATTCCTGGCCATATGATGCTCTAATATGTTTCAACAGACTATAATTGAACCATTTTAAGCATTTTTAGGCATATTCAAATTTGACAATTTTTGACAAAAATAGACATATTATAGTATGAGTTTTTTTCAAGGGAGTCATTTTTGGACATCCCATAATGTGGTAATTTGTTGCTATTTTTTGACAAATAGTTCTTGACCGATGAGTCCTGGGATTCAAACCAGCGACCCCTGTGTTAACAAGTTGATTTCCTAACCTCTAGGCCATTTTTTTATTTAAATATGCACTTTATGGAGCTTTGATTTAACAAAAAGGTACTCCTGTTCTTATACAGTATTGATGTTCACTTAAATAAACAGTTTCAAACTTGTGACATGTCATATTTGGCTTTGACTTTGACTGAACACTTGCTCTCACTTTGCGCTAAAAATATCGGGATATATATCGGACATCGATATTCAGCCTAAATATATCGGGATATGACTTTTGGTCCATATCGCCCAGCCCTACATCATTACTACCTACTGTACCTGTATATCACACTTTTAGATGATAGTAGTAACTCTAATAGAACTTGATGTTTCAATGTCATCAGGTGGGCACCCTCCTTCATTGACATTAATAGCTCCTCAATGGGTTGATACTTGGCAACCCAGGTACACACTCGCTCAATTCCATACCCTCCAGTCTTCATCTTACTGTCTTTAAATATTACAAATATACAGATATTGCATTAACGATATGGCCTGCAAGCAGTAGAGTAATAAACATTTCTATTTAAATACATGCTGTTCAGACTTAACTGAACCACAAGAGTCAAACTTTTAAAAATATGTTCATATACCAACTGTGTGGTCAAAAGGATAAAAAAAAAAACAACAACAACTAGACCGCACTCAGAGGGCATACATACATCCAACTACAGCTAATGATAATAAGATGTGGTCTAATCGTTACAAAGTTTCATGAAAATATACCTAGCATATAAAAATAGTTAACCTCTTTGGTTAATACGAGTATGAACTGACTTTAAACTGACTTGTCTCAATATTATCGTAACATAATAAGCCTGGAGTAAGCCTGTAACATTAAGTATACATTTCACCTGTAGATTAAGTATTTTATAGTTTAAATATACACATACACATATCTTTGTTTTGTTTTATTTCTTGTTTCTTGTTTTCGTTCCCTGTTTTGTCCTCCTAATTATTGTACAGTGTCTTTGAGTGTTTAGAAAGGCGCTTATTTCTATTGTTTGTGATGGGTGGGACAAGTGCGACAAAGGTGTTGATCTTTGACACAAAGCATGTTTATTGAAGGGCTAAAATGACATTGCATGACTGACAGACAGACATTCTCATGCACATTTACACTGAAGTTCCGGCTTGTTAGAGGATAAAACCCTTGCAAAAACAAGAAGAACATGCAAACTTTCTCACACAGATTTACAGTGCAGTCATATTTGTTGCAGAAGGAAACTGTGTTTTTCTTCATTTTCTTCTCAAAAGTAAGTCCTGCAGTGTTTTAAGCAGCCTAAAAATGTATTAGGGCTCTATTTTTGTGAATTAGTCTGCATTTCTCATCTTGGCTTAATGTCCTTGTTTGGGTGAGGCATTGATCCAAAAATGTATAGCGCTAGAAAAATAATTTTTTGAAAGTAGGTGTGTTAAAGTCAAATGGAAATGTGAAGCAAAATTTACCCTTTACACCCGATATATATATATATATATACCCGATGCCAAATATATTTCCACCTTGGCCTGTTGCAATATTTACAATATTGATTTATCATATATGGACATGACCACGATAATTTTGGCTGACCTGGATTTGAATCATACCCTTGATCTTTATCGTTATCACATATATATCAGTCACTCAGTGTTTCATTGGAAATGCAACACACCCTGTGCTGTTTTTCAGCCACAAGAGGGCAGAAGAGCCACTGTAATCTGTGAACATTTGAATAGTTCATGAAAACTTAATTTACACACTTTGTTTATCATGGCGGACGACCTCTTCAGAATGGTGCTTGATTAATGCTACATTTGAAATAACATTCAACCTTTGTTTGCAACATGTCACATTTTGAGAGGAGAACTTCATACATCTCGACCTGCTCTTTGCTGAAAGGACACAGATAAAAACACTTTTTTCTATGTAGTTTAATTTTACATTTTAACACTTTAAGTGTTTAAATATTAAGCATTATTAAATTAAGTAGTTTACTTATCGTTGTCAAGTTAAACACTATACCCTTGGATATTCATGGGATTAGTAGACTGGACCTTAGGGTGCATTTTCCAATAGTTTAAAAGGGTAAATCTTTGTTTCCTGTAAGGATTTCCACTGATGTAATTAATGTGATTAAAGGATAGTTAGGAAATGTTCCTCTGTGGTAATAATCAGTTGTTAGGAATGAACTATTTGTACTAATAATAATTAATAATTGATCAAGCGAACACACAGTCTCAAAGAGTTTTTTAATTGTAGAAAATGGTCTACAGCAGTGGTTCCCAACCTTTTTCTTGAGGGAACCACATTTTTACCATTGTAAAAAGTTGTGTCCTTTATTGCAGTGTGAAAAAAATCTAGGCCTGTTATAGATTTACATCTATAACAGGCCTAGTTTTTTCTTACAGAAACCAAAGAAACCTTTTTTCATTTTAATCAAGACTTTTTCCTGATATTTTAACCAGATTTTGAAAACTTAAACATTGATTTATACAGTCATGGATAAAATTATTAGACCCTTGTTTTCTTCAATTAATTGTTCACTTTAAAGCCTGGTTTAATTACTTACATTTGAAAAAAGCATTTGACATTCAAACTTGTAGGAGGCCTTGCCAAATGTTGTGAGCTTGTAGATTGGCTTTTTTCTAATTTATAGGTATTGATGTATATATTTAACCCATTAGATTTATTACACCCCTGAAAGTTAAGAGGGCTTCGCGCCCCCCCCCCCCCCGTGTATCTTTGGCGCTCCCCTGGGGGGTCAGGCCCCCAGGTTGGGGAACACTGGTCTACAGTACATGTTTTTGCAGTTCAAATGAGACCATGTCATATAATGAAATCTGAAATGTATTTGTACCATATGTCAGAATGAAAAGATAAGCCATTGTAAGCATTGTAATTCTACTGATAATAAAAAATGCAGTAACTAAATATTCCATCTCCAGACAAACAGAACGTGTATAAAGGTGGAGCTGCTTCATTTATAGGATTGGATAGTGTTCCACTAGAACTCAGGAGCTCCTCTTGCAAGCGTTGGTTTATTATGAGCTGCTGCAGAGCAGTTTAACATTATCATTAAGCAGTAATTTTACAACAATACTTTTTTGCATAAATGTATTTAGCTGTGTTGTTGCATGCTGTGCAAAACTTTTGACTGATTAAAATTGTGTATATATTTGGATATGTTCTTGTGCTGTTTGCAGTGAGCATATAGACCTGTTTTTCTGTGTCGAGGCTAATTCCACAACACCACAAACTCTGTGGTGATTATGATTTGGATTGTTACTTCATGTTGTCATAAACTTTTTGTCTGCATTTGTTTGCTTGATTTGAATTTACAAAATGAATTGTGTAGCATTAAATGAAGAAAGGTATTGCGCATCATTTTGTACACAAAATTCACCTTGACATCAGCTGGTATTGACACAAACTTTAGGATCTCCAGTTAATTTGAAAAGAAAATTCTGTGCTTTTGAGCAATGTTTGGCCCGCACAGCATGTGTTTGTAATGAACGGCTCGCTGATGGGTCGGTGAGATTTAAACACATTTCAAAAGTTTTATTTTTTGTAACCACTTTCTTTGTTTTGTTTTATTTCTTCTGTCTTGTTTTCATTCCCTGTTTTGTCCTGTTCTAAGTATTGTACAGTGTCCTTGAGTGTTTAGAAAGGCGCTTATAAATAAAAATGTATTATTATTAAACCTATTTATTATTGTTTTATAGTAAAGTTTAGGAATTCTGTATTCATGGAAGCGGTGTCAGCATGTTACCATCTGTATAAACTCCCTGCAGTACAAATATAAGTCACCTGATGGCGCTATTGCTCCATTTCGGCCACAAGAGTCACAACCTGCCACTCCTTTTCTTTCAGCTGCAGCATCCATCTCACAGACATGGATTGGCCACATGTTCTGACATACCATTGCTCATCATCACTCGCATTAATATTAAAATTTCTGCAATTTTCTTTCATTTTCGGACACAATCTCTCTTAGCTTGCCCTCACCGTATGACAGATGAGAAGCAGCAGACAGTCAATGAAATGTTTAATATATGATCCGTGTTGTGGCATCAGCTGGGCTAATGTAGGTCACCGTGGAGTGGAGGGACACCTGTGCAGCGTGCTGGCTCTGCAACATGGATGCTGCCTGTAAAGATGGCTCCTGCCTGAGTCTGTCTGGCTTTAGGTACAATACGGAGTGTGTGTGGTTGTAGGGGGGGTTTATGTGTGACTGGATGATGAAACAGACAAGGGGATGTGTGACCATCAGTCTACTGCACCAATGTCAAGACAAATATAGCATCGGTACAGAGGAAAATTCATATCAGGCTCCAAACTCCCTTTAAATTTTCCACAATTTAAGGATAAATAAACATAACCTGATCTCCTGCAAGTATACTAGCAATAATAGCAAAATATTATTCATGGGAAACTCAAGGGAATCAAATTCATCATCTGAAGACTTTTTGATGTGTTTTTTTATGGCTGCAATGGCACTTTACCTGCTTATTTGTTGACTGATACTACTGCTCTTTCATTCTGAAACCAGCACTCCTCACACCCTTTTGGTAATGGCTTGTGCATATGCTGCCCTAACCGGACCCCAAATAACAGAGACACCATATACATTACATTCTTTCTTACTCTGTTCCCACTCGGAGGCCTTAGTCAGCAGAAAGGCTGTAAAGGAATTTCCTGTTGAAGCCCACCGCTCCCTGGGCCTGGCTGCGTGTGTGCGCTTTACATTACCTCCGGCTCTCACCAATGTCGTCTACAGATCATTTCACCGAGGACAGACAATGAGGGGGGTGGACGCCAATCAGACAGGAGGAGAGAAATACTTCCCTCCTGAGGATCTTTTCTGCGTCCCGCTTTCCCCCTCGTAATCCATCCTTGACCAGACACATCCTGCTTCACTTTCTGCCTCTTTGACTTTCTCTCTCTACTGTCCTGGTCCATGCATAGTTGTCACAAACATAGTTACACTCATTTCCAGTGTCTCCACAAATGCATACACACACAGAGAGAGTCAGGATGAGGTCATTGTCTTGAGAGCGAGTATTATTCCCGGCACCCTAAAGGGAGAAACCCTGTAACCCCTCTGCCTTTCAATAAGCACAAAAGACTCCCTTTGAGGGAGGAGGCAGACTCCTATGGAATGTGTTACCAGGGTTTTCTATAACGACTGGCCTCCCAATGCACATTCATTTCATATGTGTGTGTGTGTGTGTGTTCCTGCATCTTGGCGCTTTTCGGCAGGGTGTGAATTCTCTCTCTGAATTAGCTCTGTGTATTTCATTCAACGGCTACACATACAACAGCCTGTGCACGGAGTTGACTCAGTCTCACAGTTCATTTAGTTATACTCACTATGTGATAAGAACAGACATCGATGTGTGAACTACATGTCCAACATAGTTTTCTCCCTGCCACAAAGAGAGAAAATGCAGCCACTACTAATGCAGCCACCAGGCTAAGTGTTGAGCCATTGCTGAGCCTTGTGGGGGAGAAGAAAAAAAGAAAAAGAAAACAACTTCTAAAGGACTCTTGAGATGCCTCCGGATTTTTCCATGACAAACCATCGCCTTTCCCAATGCTGAGCGGTGGGAACAGGCCACTTTGTTTGTACGAAGCGGTGTCTGGGAGGAATGCGGGGTTTAGAAGGGGGGATAGTATGATAACTCCCACTCCATTCAGATTTATGGTCAAGACAGAGGGGCTCCTCTGGATGCATGTCAGGGGACTAGTAGAACACCGCCCATCTACTCCAGGGTCTGCCAAAGCAAATGTTTAGCCGAACAAACCCTTGCTATTCTTTACGTCCTTCTTTTCTTTCTATTCTGTTTCTCTTTTTCTGTGCACTCATATGGAAAAGTGAGTAGCTGTTCTTCTGTGAAGCTTTTACACAGCACATTTATGTTTAATTTGCACTTTGTGTGAACAGGAGCTGCAATACTATGTGGATTTGAGTTTTAAATCTGACTATAAACCCTGAGTGGGCCATGATGACTGATTTTCAATACCGTGGAGAGTCTGCATAGGTCACATTAAAAAGCGTCCCGTCGGTAGTGTGAGAGGGTTCAGGTTGGAAAAGTCTTGCCTTTTAAAGGGGTACTCTGGTAATTGACTTTTTTACTTCCATTTATAGTTGGACATTTTGGGAAATAGGCTCTTTAGTTTTCCTGTAGAGTGCTAGAAGAGAAGATTGATACTACTATCGTGTCTGTACCATGGACTGAATATAAAGATGGATGACAAGGCTCCGCTCCCTCCTGAAATTGAAACTGAAAATTGAAGCCAAAATATTCCAAATAGCCGCCACCTTGAGCTTTTGAAGCCAGGCTCTGTACTAATCAGCTGGTGGAACTGTGGTAATCTGAGCAATCGTGAGTCAATCTCAGCTGTCAACAATTATGACATTGAACCCCTGTTTTACAGCATCAAATATGTAATAAAACCAGACTTGTCAGAAAAATGAATATTAAACATATCGCATGAAATACCTCAAATGACAGAAACATTTGATTTTATTATCCCATTTCCCATCCAGTTACATTGAGGGGGCGGGACTGGCCTAGACAGCCAGGGGTGATTAAGATATAAATAATAAAATAGATATAAAAAGAAACAGCGAGCCTAATTCTGTCCAAAGGCTTTAGGACGTTCCTGCTCCCTGCCAAGGAATAGTCCATCACATGACCACCCTAAATCAAAACTTTGAAACAAATGAGCCATTGCGTGATAATTAGTGAACTTTAGAGGCACTGGTAGGGGAATTCTATCACCATTGCACAGAACCAAGCTGCAAAGGGGATTTTTAAGTCCTCCAGAACATATGACCATGTGTTGTTTGTTTTATGCCCTATAATTTGACCCACAGGAGCCCCTCCTAAGTTAGTGCCCCTACCGGTGGCATACCTAAATGTAACAGTCACAGTTTTAAACACATGTTTAACGTTGTCAGACAGTCACTGTTTGGCGAGGTTTTTTGCAGCAACTTTGTTAGGTTTAGGAAACAAAATTACATGATTAGGCTTAGTAAAAACCTAGCCTGGGTATACCCATGCTGCCTTGCACGCTCGATTTTGTTTCAAACTGCAAGGCGGCATGGTGTCCATAGCTGATTCTTAGCCCTGCATTTGGTATCCAATCACAGAATGGGGAGGGCAAGACTATGACACGTACTATTCGACAGACGGAAGCTTGTAGTTTGCTTACAGATCCAACATGGCTGCAGCAGACGTGGAGCTCTCTTTCGATCTAGCTGTAGATAGTGTTCTAGGTAGTTTAGAGCAAAAGTTTATTTTAAAATAAGAACAATGTTTGGTTTACACTCCTTTATCACCACCAAAAAGGATGTTTTAGCTTTGCTTCCAACAGGATTTGGCAAAAGCCTAATCTACCAACTAGCCCCGTTAGTGGCTAAGCTAATGGGGTTTAGCGAGACCCCGGTCGTTGTGGTTGTGGTTGTAATATTTGTATAAAATAAGTTTGTAGGAAAAAAAACAACAGGTATAATTGATACGATTGGCTAAGGGCTACCTACAGATGCTTTTGATAGACATGCGTAGCGCACACTAGAGCAGCTGGAGCCAAAAGCTGCTTCTCCTCCATTTTGTCATTCCGTTTTCATCAAGAGCATAATGAGAAAAAAATTGCATGGTAGGAAAAAAATGCTAAAATTATGTAGTTGTAGTCTTGTAAATAGTGACCCTGCAGGATTCACAGTCTGTCTAAATTCTCAGTATGAGACTAGAAACTCTAAACACTTGTCTTTAGATGTGAGTAGGTGTGAGCTGATAGTTTTCCGGGAGTATTTTCTAAATTTTTTCAAAGTCTTCTGATGTATAGGTAGCATTAGAGGGACGAGGAGGAATTTATTACGTGACACAGACACAACAGACACACGTGTGTCAGAGCAGGTTGACTTGAGGCTTGGAGCTAAGCTAAGTAGCACTATCATGTCGGTGGTGTGCTAATATTTCACACTGGAATCTCCCACCACCAGTAAGACTCCAACATGTAACGCGTGCAAAGATAAAATCTCATGGGGTGGCACGAGTGTTGCTAATTTTAACACAAGCAATTTAATTAAACACCTGAATATGCGTCACCCTAAAGAGCACGACAAATTTTCTAAAACAAAAGGGAAAAAGAAGGACAAGCCGCAGCAGCAAACTCTGGAAGCTGCCTTCCAGCAACGAGAAAATTTCCCCAGAGACATCGTAAAAACAAATAAGATAACAGACAAAATCCTGGCATTTAGGGCTGCAACTAACGATAATTTTCATTATTGATTAATCTGTCGAATATTTAACCGATTAATCGATTAGTGGTTTGGTCAATAAAATGTTAAAAAATATCAATCAGTGTTTCCCAAACCACAAGATGACGTCCTCAAATCTCTTGTTTTGTCCACAAACCAAAGAGATATTTAGTTTATTGTCATAAAGGATCAAAGAAACCAGAAATATTCACATTGAAGAAGCTGAAATCAGAGAATTTGGACTTATTGTCTTTAAAAAACTGGTCAAACCAATTATTCGATTATCAAAATAGTTGACGATTAATTTAATAATCGATTATTGTTTGATTACTCGAATAATTGTTGCAGCTCTACTGGAATTTATTATCCTGGATGACCGACCCCTGTCTGTTGTCAAAAATGTGGGATTTTGCATGTTAATGACCACAATAACCACAATGATAATCATATCACAGTCAAGCAGGTGTAGTATGATGAACATACTGAACATACTGGTAACGGATCGGTACTCGGTATCGGGAGAGAAAAAATGGTGTCAGAACATCTCTATTTCAAAGTGGAGTAGGACTTTAAAAACTCCTCTAAAAGTTTTTCAAATCCTTCCAAGACACACCTGTTCCCTGATTAACCCAGCAGAAACAATTGCAAATACAGCCCTCGGCCTGCGTCTCAGCTGTGTTCATTTTGTCCTCTTCTCCAATTCTTTTAACAGCTCGACCAGCCACTCTGAATGTCCTGTTCCCCTCTGTCCCTTCTCCCCCCCACCGCCTCCTCTTTTCATTACTGTCCCATTCATTCATTTATTCTCAGTCTTCTCCACTGCTCCGGGACACCAGCGGACCCATTCATCTCTCTCTCCCTGTGTCTCCCTCTCCCTCCCTCCCTGCTCTAATCAGAGGACCACACACTCCCTCATCTCATCTGATGTCTGGTAATTGAAGGTGAGATTGTTTTGGTGGTGGAGGAGAGACGAGGCCGAGCCGAGTTTGACTGTCTGCAGCCATGCAAATTAGACTGTCAAAACTTCCCGGTAGTCTCCATTATTCTATGAATAAAAGCCGACACTAGCTAGCCTGTTACATAAATCTGCCTTGTAAATTGCAGCATCCAAGAGGTAAACTGCTGCACAATGCTCCCTGGAGACGGGGGTCTGCTGAGGACTTGTTTTGGACTGAGTTTAGTTGTTTAAAATAGACCAGCCTCTCATACTATACTGCCAGTGATGTGATCTTTCGGCCCATATTCAACATTGTAATGTTTTTCTAGACATACTGTTGTTTTTTGTTCTCTTTTAATGCAGTTATCTTCCTTTTGTACTTTAAAAAATACAGGTTTTTATTGCTGTTTCAACTGAAGTATGTGCATTGATGCACCTAATTGCAGGGCAATCCAAACGTATTACAGGTAAAGGCAACCATTTACTTAACATTATACTCCACTTCTCCTTACTTAAAACATTTTATCTATGTCTGTTGCAGTTTCTCTGATAATTTTTTTAACTTCTCCTCATGGACTACTAATTCTAGGACTAAAAAGTTGTTTTTGTCCAGATTTGATCAATTTGTACAGCCATAAACAGCACAAATCATAGGAATTTGTGCAGTGTTAGTAGTTATTGCTTCAGAACTTGTGTCCAGTGGCCTGTCCTCCAGCTGGAAAGTATGCTGATGTATGAAGTGATATGCTTGGAAATTACTTTCTGGAGTTTCAACTTGCTGGTTGACAGACTACTGGTCCTGACCAAGAAAAAGTCTGGCATATAACTGCCAGTAAACTGACGATTTGCCATTGTTGCACTTTCTCTATGAGTTCAGCAAATGAGAAAGAAATTATTGAGCTTTAACGTGCTGGAAGGCAGACTTTGTTTGGATAAGCAGTTTTCAAGAGAGTGTTGTTTTTTTTAAATGTTGAACTTTTCGGATAATACTATAGATGAATTACCAGGAAATGTACTAATTTCCTCCTCGGGATGATTTCAAAGTAGCTTAGCTTTACATCTAATGCCCTCATCTCGTCAGAGTTTCAATACTCCTAACAATCCATTTGTTTATGACAAAATGAACTAATCACACTTAAGAACTAATGGCATTCCCATCAGCATCAACTTAACTTTGTGTTCAGTGCTAATGAGCAAATGTTAGTATGCTAAACTAGATTGTGAATGTGGTATAACAGTGTACCTACAAATCAGCATGTTAGCACGCTGTTGGCTTTAAGTATGTGCATGTATACGTTAATCTCCTTTCACACTGCTGACATTTGCTATAGGCAAACATCTGTAGCCCACCTTCACTCCTTTCTCATAACAAGGGTTCCTTAGTTGGCACAAGATGTTGGCAAGTGGCCACGAAGACTTCATGTCGTCTTGTGTCTGGGATGGAAACTGCATCTTTCTTGGACAAGCAGCAAGCTGCAGAACAGCTGTGTAAATGTGTGTAAAGGAGATAGAGAGAACCTATGAGGTGTGTGTATGTTTGTGTAAGAAGGAAAGGGGAACATGACAGGCCTGTTACATACGATCCAGGGCTAATCCTAATCCTAGCCTGCAATTGTGTCCAATGTCAACCCCTCTGCTGAAAGTCAATTCTAGGTCTGTGCTTAGCCTGGGGAAAAAAAGGTGAAGTCTGTCTGCTGCTGATGCTGCTGCTGGTCAGCCAAACCTGCTGATCCTGGCGCGGCGGCTGGCGGCCCCTGGAGAACTCTCCTCCTCCATCGACCCAATCCAGGGGATCCGATTGACACTGCGAGTGTGCCATCTGCCCCTCGACAAGATTACACAATGCACTGGGCCAAGAAATCCTCCAGCACAGCAGATTAAATATGAAATATAGGGCAGGAATAGTTGCGTCGCTGCTTGTCCAGATTTAGCTGTGCCATGTTGCCTCTCTATTTTTGTGCCACTGAAAGATTTTTTTTTCCAGGTGTGCGTCTGGATTAGGAATTTTCTTTATTTGTTTGTTTGCCTGCATTTTTTCATTCTGCTCTCTTTTTGTCATGTTTTGTGTGAATCCAACAAAGCAACACCTGATCCTGCTGTCGTCTCACTTCTCTTTTAAAATTTAATGAAGGCAGTCCAATTCCCACCTTTGTGCTACGTATTTACTAAACTAGCTGGTGGTTAATTTTTTTTTTTTAAAAAGGAAACTGAGAGAAATGGAGAAAAAAAAGCAAATCAACAGAAAACTGAGAGTGAGCGAAGATAACCACTTACTCTGAAATGGTTACTATGGAAACTGTGCCTTTCTTTCCTCTCCTCTGGTCCATTTGGAGTCGCACATTTTTGTCTAACAGTGGGTACAAATTAGCACCCTGCCACCCCCCTGTATTCTTCCATACAGTACTGGAGGGATCCGAAAGTGAACTTGGATTTGAAAGTACCATTACTGGGAATCTCCATTGGTGGAGAAGAATTCTGTCTTTTGATTTGTTTCTAAATCAATAATTTTGAGCCAATCAAAGTTTATTTGCAGAAAATCTTCAAAATCAACAATTTCCATGGAATTCCACAACCCGTTTTCTGTGATTCCTCTCCCTTTTGTATGAATGAGAGTCCTCATCAGGCTCTCCATGTTGCTGGAGAGGAAATATGAAGGAGGGGGTGTCATCTCTTGGCTGCCTCAGCAAGGACTTTCTTCACTTAGCTTGAAACAATCCAGATCCACACAGCCGTGACCCTCACAGTAAGAGATCTACAGCTCTATGCATAGCTGCGGTCCAAGCTGTGTACGCATGCATGCTTATCGTCTCATCTGCTCTAATTTCCGATGCTTATTCGTTGCATCACATGAGCGAAAACAATAGCAAAGTTTCATCACTAAAGTATTTTATTTAGGTCTTTGACTCGTTTTTGTATTCTGGCCACTGATGCGGTTCTTTCCACAGGCCGCATTGATGTGAATCATCTGTTTTTTTACAGCTCCTTGTCTCTCCTTCACATTCTTTTCTTCAGTCCCTCTTTTGCCCCCACTCACTCCCCCTCTCTTCCTCAATACCTCTGCCTCATTAGTCCTGGATGCCAAGCTGTTTTCACTGAGTGCCCATTTGTGGATTACTCACCAAGAAATCATGTGGCACAATTGAATTACCAGTGGTTACAGAGGCTTCACTTACTGCTGAGGCATCTGGAGGGATGCTCTTTTTAAAACAACCAATGGAAGCCAAAACGTTCCACCACACAATGAGACCCTTCTACATTGCCCTTGTTGCCCCCGAGGCTGCTACTGCAAGCGTCTGCCTTTTTTTCTTCAGTTCCTGGTGATGTTTTTCCCAGACAGGAGAATCTGATACATGCGTGAGAGAACTCTGCAGAGAGCCAAGGGAATATGTTACAGCTACTATTATTTTTATGGTAATACATTTCAGTTTTACACAATCAGTGATGAATCTCAGGTGTGTTTTATGGACTATTTCTCCCTCCCTCTGTTTTCTCGGTCTTTCCATTTTTCTGCTTGACAGCACAGGATGCAGTGATTGTTGACTGGCCTGTGTCCATGGCAGCGCAGATGTTCAGTCTAAAGGGATTCAACATACAGATTTTTGCATGTATATGTAACGTGTAATGTAAACTCATGCTATGTTGGCAGAGCATCTCACAAGTCTCTCCCTTTTGGGTCCAGGTGGTTGAATGATATTCAAGAAATGTGTAGCACTTATCCCTAAGTCTTTGCCATTCATTTTACTCAAGGAACATTGAAAACGGGCTGATATGGAGCAGGCATGAGCGAGTACACCATTATTTGTATCCGTTGAACCAACTAAATGATCTGTATTTGGATCTGTTTCCGCACTCCTCGCTGTGGCGTTGGATCTGGTCTTAACTGCCCTCTCATCACTCACATTTGTGTTCTCAAGAACGAGAAGCAAGGGGAAATCTCTGAGGAGCAATGAGCGTGGATACACAAGAGCCTTGTGACAGAAGTCTTTTCACTGACCGACACGCCCCCTTATTGGATATCAGTTACCAACTGGACGCTGCAGCTGATCGGACTGATACATCACATCTTTACTGCAGTTTCATATGAGAGTAACAACTGATGACAGATTCTACTCAAGCATATCACTCACAAGACTTATATGTTATTTGTATTGTTTATTTGTATGAAATCCGTGTTAATTTAGTCAACAAAAAGGACCACATCACATATAAGTCATGTGATGGATGGCCCTGCAATTAAAGATAGTAATAGAGGTTGTCTGTCTGTCAAGAAGAAACACTTACTTTACTGTTACATGGACTGCACTTTTAGCACGTTCCTATTCATCACACTACAGATGCTCATCAGCCTGTGAAACTATGAGGTAGTTACATGTGACTACTTGAAGTGACATAGTTACGTAAAAATGCGATGCGCAAAACTTGAGGCATGGAAGTTCAGTGATGTTTAAATCACATTGTTTACACATCATCTCTGTGTCTCTGTCTCTAACGCTCTCTCTCACACACACACACACACACACACACACACACACACACAGTTATTGTGATCACAGTAGTACACTGTACATAAAGTGTTGGCCGCTAATTAAAAACAAACGGACGTCTCACTGCTGCTGCTCTGTTACACGCCACTACCGTCTCCTCCCACTTCGTCCCATGATGCCAGACAGCAATGTGAATGGATGCCATTCACATTGCTGTCGTGGAATCAGTATGAATGTCCTAAGGCGAAAAGTTTTAGCTTTAACCTACTCCCGCAGTTGAAATATTTGGGACAAAATGTCTTCTCCCCTAAATGTGCTGTTAAATTGTCAACAGTTTAAAACAACGACTCATCAGGAGAAAACTTCAGAATAATGTATTCACTGTAAGTGGGTCCTCTCCATCAATACCAGTGACTTGATAGACGTTTATTCTGCATTCCTTGTTTGCGTTTCAGAAATCTGCAACTTCTGATGAGATGTTCAGTGAACTGTCAGTTAACTGTGGTGGCACTTGAGGTGTCCAATCAGGTTCCAGAGTGCTACCCTGGCCACCCCTCTAGCTCCGCCCCTTTCCAACCCATCCACCACACCTCCCACCTGCCCAGGATGTGACTTCCATCATTTATACTGTGCATGGCCGTCATTTATAATTACTTCGGGCCCTAGAGGAGGGGGAGGACAGTCTAAAACGGTCATATTTTGTTGCCTGTACAAATTACATATGGGGTCATTTTTGAGGGGAGACCAGTCTCGGAAATACTATACTCATACTATACAGATATTCAGTCATAAAACATATTATACAACTTAAAATTTAGGCTGATTATAGTGCTAAGTTGTTGGAATTAATCCTGAGGGGATCACTGATGTCTGTATCAAATTTCATGGTAATGCATCCAGTACTTGTTGAGACAGACTGTCCAACAGCCCAACATTTCCATCCCTAGAGAAAGAGATGGAGAGAGAGAAAGGGAGGGGGGAGAGGGAGGGAGAGAGAGAGCTTACCAGGGTCCTCAGACTTTTTATTACCTGGTCATTTCCCTTTTCAAAATGACAAATTTATATTCATAGTGCTGCTACTAAAATAAATACCAAGTCCTTTAAAGGTTAATGAAATAGCTCTGGCGCTCTCCCACTACCATCACCAGCACCCTGCCTACCGCTGGCTGCCATGGCAACGCACCCACCGTTGATTTATGCTGCAGATAATTAGGAGCAAGGATGACAGAGCCCACAGGTGTGAACAAAAACACACAAACACATTCATGCATACACACACATGCCTTTATACATGCACTCTCTGTCACACACAGAGCCACAGAAACTCATTATCAAGTGGTTTTGCTTCCTAGATTTAATATCCCCTCCAATTTGGCAAGTCCAATCATTGTCCTTCATTCTCATTCAGACTGGCAACTTGGCCAGCTCTCAGTCCAGATACACTTTCACTCGTTAACACACACATACACACACTCTGTCTGTCGCCTTCCAAGCATGAAGCCCCGCCTCTGTTAGTCTGCAGAAACAAGCAGTGTCCTTTTGTTGTGGGGAGAGGCGGAGCCCGTACATAGAGGTTCTTCTTCCTCTTCATCACTCAGCTGTCTGCAGCTCACTGCAGCTCGCTAATCCTGATGGGAGGCTCCCTTCACCTCAGGGTCCCATTGAGAGTGTGAAACTAATCCAGCCAAATGGGTTTCATCAAGTGAAATGGAAAGGTAATGATACCTCTGGCACTCCGGGCCCCTAAACGTCTCCTCTACTCTTTTTCTTCTTTCCGTCTCCTTTCCTCCTGCCATGTTCTGAGAGGTTTTAGGTTCCCTCTGAACATGGGCGGGGTCTGTCTTTGACAAGTGCTCAATAGTCTCATACATGCGATGTGCACATGCAAGTGTACAAGCCCTCATATAAATGAGTTTGGGGCCGAAGAGAGCTGAGAAGCATCATCCTTCCACCTGACAATCCATATTCACCCTCCTCCCTTCCCAAAGGCCTTACTGCGGGGTCACTTAATAGACTGAAGCTGCTCACACCAATGGACATATGCAGGCTTACACACACACACACACACACACACACACACACACACTCACACACATACAGGTGACATCACCAGATGGATGATGGGGGCCACTGCAAGGCCGAGGGCTCCTCTTTCATCAGACCAGTTTATCTTAAAAGTGCACACACACACACACACACACACACACACACACACACACTCCCTTGGCACCTCTCCCTCCCCTTTACCACCCACTCCACACTGCTAAAATGTGCAAAACCCAAAGTCTGCAACCCCAACTGTAAAAATGATGGATGGTGGCGTGAAATGCGACCTTTCTTTTTGCATTTTCCTGTCACTCTGTTTCTCCACCCCCTTGCAGCCCTCCTGCATGTCTGATTGGATTTTGCTTCCTGGAAATGTTCCACAGGGAAACAAAAAGGTGGACTAGAGGAAAGTGAATACGTTGTAAGTCCACTCTAGTATGCCTCTATTGTTTGCATGTTTATATTGAACTTAGGTGAGAGTGTGGAGGGTCATCCTCTAGACCAGTGGTTCCCAACATTGTGTCGCCACATCCTGTAAACTCAAGTACCCCTTATAGACACAATCTATCATGTTATACATTTGTCTATTTGAATACATTTTCAATATGATATTTTTTAACCAATTTAAATTGAAAATTGTTAACTGTTATTCCACTATTCAACTATGTATACTTTACTTGTCATATGTATTACAAATGTATTATTAGATTATTTTATTGGTGCATTTATGTAAGTAGTATTTTGCTGTTCTCAAGGTAGGGCTAATTTTAACTACTTTACCTACTGTTTTGTGGTTAAATTTACTTTAAAAAAATGAAAAGTAACTAAAGCAGTCAGCTAAATCAGGTGAATTAAATATTGCAGTGTTTGTCTCTAAAATGTAGTGGAGTAGAAGTATAGAAGTATAAAGTTACATAAAATGGAAATACTCAGGTAAAGTATAATGTTACAGGCTCAGCCAAGGGCGTAGGTTTGGTCTCAACATTGGTAGGGACAATATAACAGCATGACCTGCATGTATATTTTTTGCTGGGGACGGGACATTACAAAGACCAAACTGATTGGATGGGGTCGGGGCTACATTTCTTGTGAATGTGAATCTAATGAATAGGTAGGCTCAATGATAAAGGCAAAAAAAAAAAAAAAGTGTACTGACTGTATTAACTTTCACTTACCAGTAATATTACAGTGAAATAGAAAGTGTATTCTCATATTCACCATTATATTACAACGCAACATTATAAACAACATTCAGCCAGTTACAACTTTCTTATAGTACTCTTCCTTTTCTGATTTTCTGCATGCATCCAACATCTTCACATTCATCAGTAAGCCCACCAGTCCAGACAGTTATTTTTTCACAGTGATGCTACTTAACCTATGCATGTATCTACATGTTGTTGCCTACATTGTCCTTCACGTACCACAAGATTAATAAAATGCTTTAATTTGTTGTCTCTTACACCTTCTTCTCCCCTATTTTCATCTCTAAACTCTATCAGTGGTTGGGCTGAGCGATTCTGGAAAAAATCTATATCTAAAAATACATTTTAATTGAACTTTTTACCTCAAGTATGATTAATGTACAATTATCTGAGAAAATTGAAAAAATGACTGCATGGGCTGCAAATAAAAATATTTTTAAATAAATAATTTAGAAAATAAATAAATAAATGCTTTTTAATAAATCAATACACTAAAAGGTATTTAGTTTCAAAAGTGCAAAGTCAGAACATGCTCTAGTCTACATTTCTTCCTCCTAAATGAGGCCTTTTATAAGAAGAAATCCATTCATTTTCATGATTTTACCATTTAGCCATTAGTGTACTCTAGCTAACAATTTATCCTTTCTTTTTCCTAAATATTTCAACCATTTGTCAATTACTTTTCACTGTTTCAACCATTTTCTATTACCTTACCATTTTAACAATTTAGCTGTTATTTATTTTAGTATTTTAACCATTTATCCATTACTTTAGCAAACTATTTTAACCATTTTCCATTAGCTTACTATTTTAACCATTTGTCTATTATTTTTTGCTATTTCAACCATTTATCCATAAGCTTATTATTTCAGACTTTTGTCCATTACTTTTATCTGTTTAAACTTCTTTGCTCTCTTGCTAATTATTATTTCAGTTTGTTTTTTAAATTCGTTTTGCTTCTCCTCAATCCTTCCTAAAGCGCCCTGGTAACTGCAGGAGTACTCCTGGGGTACCAGAACACCTGGTTTGGAACCACTGGTCTAAGTGAAACCACATACATCCCAGATGCACTATGCAATCATACATCGTTACTTACTTGCTGCATTAGGGTTAGGCAGATGGGAATTGGACTCACCCCTGTTTTCCAGATGTATGAACTGTAATTTTTTTGTGTAGAATTTCCCCGCCAACGCTGGTATTTCTCCATGTTCCCCTCTAAGTGGTGAGATTTCCTGGAGTCAGATAAAATTGGGGAGAAAAACGAAGAGTGATGGGAGCCAGGGGCGTGTGAACTCTCCTCCCTACAAAGACCTCACATACCTAAACCATCAAACACGCACACGACAGACACATTATCTGTCCTCCCACATTGGCTCTCACACACAAACACGTCCACACACAAAAACAAGCACCATCAAGCCATCAATCACTCAGAATTTCTCAGCATTCTGATTTACCACCTCTTTCAAGTGCATACACTTTCATCTCGTGGATTCATGACTCTTTCATTTGTGAGTTTAATAAATGATTAACAAGTGAAGCGTAATCGTTTTCACACCAATTAAATACAAGGCTCAATACTGAAGCCAGTTGAGAAGTGCTTTAAACTGCAGTTCCTCCAATAACTGCTGACTCCCACAAAACAACTACCACATCAATGTCAAAACTCCCACTTTCTGATTTTGTGTTCCATTAAGAAGGCAGGAAGTTGTAAAATGGAGATAATGTTTAGAGATGTGTTTTTTGCTTGACTGGTATCTCAGCCTCATACACCACCAGTTTCACTCAGACTCAGCCTGTTTTGCTCAAATTGCTATTGTCTGGTTTTAATAGCTAACAAATATGGCCGCAAACCAAATCAGAACTTTGTTTTCACTCCAGAACTTTCTAAAAGCATAGTTTATTTTCTTGAAGATGAAGTGAAAGGGACTTTGAGTTGAGCTGATTATTTACAACTGTCTCAATCCATCATTGGAGGACCCTGATGCATTTAGAGCCGCAAGGCTTAACAAGGGCTCTGGAACATGCCAGGAAAAAACATACGTACAAACACTAAGATGCCTAATTCTGAAAACTACTTAAAGGCAAAATGAGAGTGATTTGTCCATTGCAGTTTGTAAACGCAACATTCTTCCCCCGGCTCAATGACACCAGAAGTGCACCTCATGGTTGCCAGAACAGAGCCTTCTCCTTCAGTGCTCACCAGTGGGTGAAAGCCAACCCAAGATTCAGTCTTGTTTTGGAACGAGCTTTGTCTGCTTGGCATTTCGTCTAGCTATATTTGCGTTTTTTCTGTGCTGTGCCATTTTTGTAGCTACACACCCAGAACCCAAAGAGTGACACCCTGAAACACAGGAAAAAACATAATTTTGCTGATGATGTCTTCTGGCTGAAATGCCATACCAAAAGGAGGCTGAGAGGTCATAACTCAAGAATCCATAAGCTAATTATGACTAAATTGCAAACAAGTGTGTAATTGATAACATGAAGCCATTTTATATCCAAAAGGTCAAAGGTCAGTTTCACTGTGACCTCATATTCTGCAAAAAAATATTTTCTAGCCATTACTCAACACCATAACTCTGGAAACAGAAGGGGCAACATTTGGTCAGATTGATGACTCTAATCTTGCTTGCCCACCTTAAAACTGTGGTGATTGTATACAGTCATTAAAAAAATTATTAGACCATTGTTTTCTTCAATTTCCTGTTCATTTGGTTTCCTGGTAGAACTAAAGGTACATGTATTTGGACAAATATAATGATAACAACAGAACTAGCTGTTGAGAGTTTAATTTAAGAGCTGATATCTAGCCATTTTCCATGGTTTTCTTGATAACCAAAGTCATTATCAAGAAAACCATGGAAAATGGCTAGATGTCTATTGTCATGCTACAGGCATGGATGTAAACTGCAGCTCGGCTGGTTTAAACTCGATTCAATTATGTGATCCACTGTATTGACATTTACTGTGAAATAAATGATCACAAAGTGGGTCAGAGTAAACCTTTTTCAAAAACCCTTTATTTTTTGTTGTGAAAAAGAAAAGCAGCTTAGTGTGGACCTAAGGTCAAAACAAACACAAAAGGTTTTTCAGATTCTGCTGTTGCGAATGTAGTCCTAATGAGCTGTTATCAGAGTTTCTGCAGACCCATTTACTGACCTGTCACCTAAGGCCACAACCTACACCTGCTCATGAACAGCCTTCAGATTGCACTGCGTCCTTCTTCCTCCCCTCCTCAGCTTCACATCCATTCAGTTTGCTCGACAAAACATCAAAGCAACACTGCCCACTATCATGTCACATTCCACGTTTTATACCACAACACTCCCAGTCTAAAGAATCAAAGTATTCTTTTGTGAAGCCCTTGTAGCCCTTTAATCGCCCGGGCCTCACATCTCTGACCACTCCACACTCCAGAGTGAAGCGCTCCAACGCAGAGTATCACAATAAACGTCCCGACCCCAAACTCTGGTCCCCGGCCAAGCCTCAGATATTTCACTTTTGTCGACAAGACAGTTTTCATTCCAGCACTCACCCCCCCCCCCCCCCCCCCCCCCCCCCCTTTCACTGCACCCCTCTCTTTCTCTATCTCCTCACTTACAAACTATCCATCCCCATGTGTACAGCATTGCATGCATAATGAAAACTTGGATTATGAATCATTACAGATGTTTTGTTGAACATCAATGCTTTGGAGAATTGTGGTTGCTTATAGGGTCCACTCCTTAACATGCTTCACACATATGGAAGTGTTTACATGCAAAGGGGGAAAAAAAGAAAAACAGTTTTAGGGTTTGAGCCACTCGAGGCCACAGGATCGAATATGGGATGTTGGAAAAAGCTGCATTTTTTCACACTCGCACCAAAAAATGATGGAATGATGTGCTCGTAAAGACAAAGTTCCCCTCTGACCGCATCCCTCCACTTGCATGTGTTTTGGATTAAAACCCCCCTTAATATCTCTTCTCCCCTATTTTCACTTGTACTGCTCGCCACCTGGTATGTGCTCATCCGTGACCACCGTGATGACAAACCTGAGAAATATATCTGTATTTGACTTTTCCATCACCTCCTCCTCTTCGTTTGTCTTTCCATCATCCCCCCTCACAGAAATGGATGATGAAAAGAGGACTCTTATCTCCTGTCCTGCTCTCTGTCTCCGAATGAAAAGAGCTGTCCTCATTGTGTTTTATGTGGCGGAGGGAGCGACCCTGGACTTATCTCTGCTATCTGGACTTCCCCCCCTAGCAGGAGAGAAATCCTCAAGCTGGGTGAAGACAAGAGTCCAGGCTTGCAGTCACATCAGCTGTTGATACATTAGCCAGCTGTCCACATGTTTCTAGTTCAACCTGTGTTTCTTCGGCCACGGAGCACATTCAGCCCGTCTCACAATAGCCTTGGCTGGGCATGGCATTCTTCACCAGGAATCTCCATTATCTCAATACTGAACCGAGGTGGCTAGAATGGTGCAACTGATTAGCTGCGATGACCTTTAGTTTGTTTTCCGGCACTGGAGAGAGAGAGTGTGTGTGTGATGGTACACGATTTCACTTTACAAACCAGTTGATCAGTGCGACCCCGCACATCCACCCGAATCAGACAGAGTATGTTTATTTAACGTGATTTTACTCTAGGCTGTTTTAACAAAAGAATAATAATGTGTCAGGGAGACTCGAGCCAAACTGTCTCATACTGTTAGTGTTACTATAGCCTCAACAGGCTCACCACACCCCAGTCCTCTCTTGGCTCGGGCTCTGGGCTGATGTGCGCAGCTGAGATAAGCGGGTGGGACGGTCCACCGAGAGTGCAGAAGGTGATTTGGATAGCTTCATGGACTGTGAGTAATGAATCCTCTACAATGTGCACAGGAAGACTCCCTCGCAGCAGATCAACCCAACCTTCAATCTCTCCATGCTCCACTCCAAACTCCCTCAGTCCCTGATCTCTAAACACTGGCCCCTTACCAACTGTCCCCCTAAACTGTCACACCCATGAGTCTATCTATCTATCTGATTCTTCTTCTCCGAAGCCACAGCTGCCTTGGCCCAAGCTCTCTTTTGGGAGGAGGGGAGTAATTACATGCTGCAATGAAAAACAAATAACACTTGGTTATAGCTGTCCACTGGGTTGGATTACGCTGATTGGCCGGTGGGCGTGCTCCAGGCCAACACTTTGAGAATTTGTTATTTAATTTCTGGCCTGTTCTGCCTGCCAGAGGAGAAGAAATACCATCTGCACCTTACCCATAGCTCCCTCTGTGATCTGGCTCTGATGTAGGGCACAAGCTGCAAATCATTGTCTAAGTGGGAAATGATGGACTCACATGCGCCATGTTGTGTTTCAACGCCCCAAAGAGCTGCAAGGTAGAGAAGATCAAATTACACAATTTAGACCTGTTTGGGCCTGATTGGATTGCAAAAACGTGCTTTTTGACGTAAGGGGCCAATCGAGCTGTGACAGAAATGCTATACTGAGACCACTTAGTATCTTCCACATTGGTCGATTCTATGCCTCACTCTGAGACTGCTGTCCTCCAAACCACCTCATGTGTCATAGCAGCCATAGTGGTATTACTGGGTGTTAAAGCAAAGAGGGAAGCAAGGATACTGAATATAAAGAATGACAAAGTCTGTACAGGGAGGAGGGCTGTGTTTGTTTGGAGGGCTCAAACAAACACAGGACTTTTACCCCAGGGACCAACATGTCATTTGAAGTAAAATAACAATGCTTAGTAACTTTATGTCATCAACACAATTGCCTCACTTCATGCACAACAGTGTTGTGCATGTATTTTATCTTAGCAAAGTAGTTTTGTTGGCTCAACCTAACGAAACTATGACAATTTCACAACATTAAAGACATTTCTAAAATATGGACCATTACATTTAGATATCAGGATGTGTTAAATTATGGAAATGCTCCAATGGGTCATATTAAATGGTAGAAACAAACAACACAGTGTTGAGTGTTTTCAGTTTATGAAAGTCAATTGGAACATTTTGGTTGTCTGGTTCAGTGTTCGTTGTACTATACGACACCATAAGGAGTCAGCTGTTTCTTGTACATTTTGATTTAAGCCAGTTTTTCACTCGCGAAAATTAGCATCCCACATAATATCACAGTTAATGTGAATTAGGGACGCACCTTGCTAAGTAAGCCAGCTAGCGTCTGTTAAGCTAACAGTATGTAGTGCCTCCCGGCAGGTAACCTGCCCAGCTCCACTCTCTCATATGAACTGGCTCCAAAAAAGCAACATGACGACGACCAAAATGTCACACTCAAAATTTTTAAATTGTAGTCCAGAAAGCAATGGGTGACATTGTGGTGGTCACATCAACATCTTTTATACAGTCTATGCTTTTAAAACAGAGTGTTGCAGAATGGTCCAGGATAGATGTTGTTGTTGACTTAGATGCTCACCTGATCTTCCCTTTGCTATCTGTACAGATTCTTCAGATGTCTCTTACATAATATCACCTCTAAACATCACATTTACACAAGCTTACATCATCAGATGTTTGTTTGTGTACATCAGTACCACTGGTAAATATTATGTGTAACACAAATGTCGTCAAGTTGTTCACTTCTAAACTGACCGGCACCAGAACGACAGGTGCTCCCTGCGTCACAACTGCGTAAGTCATTGTAATATTACCTCTAAGGCCTCTAAAAATGATTGATGAGTCGACAGTCAGACTGCTTATTAGTTCCTCCTGTCCACACTCCTTTTATGTTTATAGATACCCCCGGTTTCACTCACAGTGTGTACACTGCCTGAGGATAAAGGTATTCAGATGACGAAAGTCTCGTAACCTCCGGGGTGCACTAACAGGTTTTTGTTGTGTCTCCTCCAGGACGTGTAACCAAATGCTTTCAGACGTGCCGGCCCCATTTGTTTTGCATGTTAATGCTTGAGGATGCTTGCTTTCAACAACATCAAAAACATCGAAGACATCAGTCAGCCTGACAGGACAGAAACTGTAACCTCATTAGGTGTTTGCAGTTTGGATCTAATTGTATTTTATGCCAAACAGGAGCCAAACAAATGTCCAAGCTCAAAAAATATAATGCTATTGCAGATTTCCCTGTGGTACTGTCGCATATGCGTATTGGAAAACATTTTTTAGCAAGAATGTGGCTGGAGAGTGTTTGTAAAATGATATGTCATACTCCCAATCCCAGTAATAGAAGTAGATTTAGTCAAGTACTGTACCTCAGAGGATCAATAAAGTATTTCTGAAGTACAATTTACTTTACTAGCACAAAGAATTCCCTTTCTGTGATACTATGATGATCATTTATTTACGACATATACCATATTTTATGTGTCCATTTGCCTGTAGAGCAGAGACTGCTGTCTGTGTCTGGGAAACTGTAAGAAAGCAACACATTTTTCACCAGCTTTAGTGTGATAGAGGCCGGCCGATTTAATCCTTCAGTGCGTAGAATTAATTTGGTGTTCCTTGACTCCCTGGCTCTGAGCTAAGAGCCATATGGCATAGCTGGCCACTGCGGGCCCTGGAAGACACAGCTTCAAGCCAGAGGTGAATCAGATTGGAAAACACGGGGACGACTGTAACACCTTGGATCAGTTAACTTTAGTATCCCTGCAACAATATCAGTAACCTGTAATGGCTGTACTACAAGGAGGCAATACTAACTAGACTGTCGTTTAGAGACTTTTCCAGGCTCAGTTTTAATTAAGTTATTAATACTGGTTTCATCCCAAACCATGTTATACATTGTCCGGAAGAGGTGAAAAAAATGCTCCAAAGTTTAGCTATGATTTGGTGAGGTCATTTTTACAGGTATCCTTTGACATCAGACCTGAAGATATCCAATGCTAATCCAATGCAGGTTGCGGCAGAAACCATGCAGCTTTTCTCATGCCGTACAAATATTATTTTCACCTATTGTATTTAAATATTTCTGCATACTGGGGTCCAGTGTTGTAGTACTCAAGATTGGTCTTGGTCTCGAGACCGGTCTCAAGACCACTTTTTGAAGGTCTCGGACCCTTTACTCAGTCTTGTCTCAGTCTCGGACAAGGCGGACTCAGGATTTTATTTCAAGACCGGTCAAGACCACAGCTGTTTATTTTTGGATTTACTTGTTAATATCATTACTGTGATTTTGCAAAAATCGTATTGCTTCAAGTACAACCGATAACATGACTCATTTAATTTGAAATTGTTGTCACCGTTAACGGCTGTCACCTTTCCCGCCTCCTTTCACACACACCCCACAAATTTGCGTGTGAGTGACAGGAGAAAGAAAAGCCCTGAGAAGATGTCAGCCAACTTTGACAACTTCAAAAAATAGAAAACACAGCGCAAATGAAGCTCTACGTTAGTTCAGGCGGCATACAGTAGTCACGCCCGCTTGGCTGTCAGCTGGCCTGACACCACCCCAAGTACCACCTGCTCAAGTCAGAGCAACAGTATTTTCTAGGATGAATTATTTGCAATGTTTGTAATGTCTGCAAGTGTCAGTACTATTGCATATAGCATATTCAGGTTCTGTTTTGCATGTCCCGGGGGGATTGAATGTTGCGGTCTCAGTCAGAATCTGTTGCATGCTGCACAGATACTGCTGATAGCTCTCTACAGCATAACCCACACCGCCAAATACAACTAAACAATCCATCTTGCAATAAATGGTTAAAATCTATGACAAGAGTGTTCCTGACTGAACTTGTAAATTCTGCAAATCGACGCTAACGGAGACAGCTGGGTCTGGTCTTGGTCTTGACTCGGTCTTGCCCTGCCTCGGTCTTGGTCTTTTCGCATTCTCGACCCCTCAAAATCTTGGTCTTGTCTTGGTTTCGATATACTGTGGTCTTGGTATTGACTTGGTCTCGGTTTAGGTGGTCTTGACTGTAACACTCCTCCCTAAACAGTATTGGAATTGCATAAATTGGCTATGACTGGAAAGCCGAGACTCTTGTGGTTTCAGTGAGTCCAATTTTTATTTATATGTGATGAATTTAGTCCCAAAAGTAGTATTTAATTGTAGTTAGAGCATTTTTTGAAACATGACCATATGAAATGGCCTGCTGTGACCTCAGAGGATGTATGGCTTTCTTATGTACAGTGTATTGACAACTACAGAATTTCCTCTGGGGAAATTCTGAAAGGGCCACGGGGGCTACTGCCAGTGTGTGTACACTATGATGAGATTCTTCAGAGATTTCAAACTATTCCCTTTAACCTCAAAATGTGTGTCTGTGTGTAATTAAAATCACATAAAGTTACCTGTGTGTGTGTGTGTGTGTGTGTGTGTGTGTGTGTGTGTGTGTTGAAGCATGTGTATGCGTGTGTGAGGATTTGGCGTGCTTACGCGCATGTTTGTGTGTGTATCTGTAACTGTAATCACATCAAAGATCAAAGGCAATCAGATCAAAGCAATCAACAGAATTAACTGACACCTGTTAATGAAAGAGTGACAGCAGCCAGAGGTGGACAGACTTTCTGGCCTCGAACAGAAAGCATTTTTGGCAAAACCATAATACCTATCATTGATCCGACTTCACTTTGAACGTCCTGAGTTCTTCCTGAACGTCTACATATGTTTTTTTTAAAGAAAAATGAAAAAATAGCTTTGTTAGAGTGATCTAAAAAAACTGTTACTTCTCCCTTTTTCCCTAAATCTTCCGGCGATTTTAAAATGGGAGCCAATGAGGTTGTTGGTGCTGTTGGTGGCACATCTGTGCGTCGTACGCCCAAACTATAACTCTGACAGCTTTACCAGAGGATTGTGAGTGAGAAATCAAATTCCTACGTTTCTATGTATAAATTATTTCTGTAGAGTGGAATTTACGGCCTGGAGTGCAGTTTTCAAATTTATTTTTTGACAATTTTTTCTCTCCCTCTACACTCTGGCGATGATGTCACACACTGTGACACGAACATTCCGTGCAATACACACCCATTATAATCTCAGAATTTCTCCAAAAATGATCATGGTCATTGAACAGGGATTGATAAAAAACTATATGACCTATTGAAATGTGGATTAATACACTGATACACAAGACTTGTGTCTACTGTTTAAAGTTTAAATGGAGTCTCTAGATGAAATTATGCCGGAGAAGTGGACGTTAAAATATCTCCAATTATTGTTGTTCTTCCCTCATTTTTTGTCGGCCGTCCCATTCATTTCAATGCAAAATTTTGGGCAGCACCGAGCACTGGTCCCTACAGCTATTGCTGTATGGGACCAGTGCTCGGTGCGATTGCCCTGAGGCCCTAATAAGAGGGTTTTTTGGCAGAAGTGCACGCCATCCAATTGCTGAAAAATTTGCAAAGTGGAAAAGAAATCTCTAGAGCGTATATTTTCCTATGGTGTTCCTCAAGGTCTTGGTACTTAGCGTGGTATTGTGGTGAGATTTTTGACTATTTTTTTAATCATTCTGGAGTGGTGCAAAATGGTTAAATTCAGCAGCAAATATGTGTAACAAATGGTATCAACCTAATAAATGCTGCAACAACTTATGAGACATAATTAAGTATGAGAACAGTCATCATAAACACATACGTATGTATAGATATTAAATGGCCCTAGCCTGTCTCCCCATTCAAAATAGTCTAGAACCACTACTGTCAATAACAGAAAGATATTAGCCTGAGAAGCAGAAGTGCCACTTTTTTATGTCTCCGAGGAGAATACCAGCCACTTCTCTTGCCACACTGTGACATCTGTGATTGACACTTATCACTGTTGCCACTTCCCTTGTGTCTAACTTATTGTAGTTGTCACGTAGCACAGAATAACTGGCTATCCAGAGATGTGAGGCTCATTGATGTGCCATCCATAGCCACAGTTGTTTGCGTGGGCGCCCTGCTATGACAAGTCGTGCCTCTGTTTAACACACTGTGACTCACACATAGTGAATAGACATTTGACACCTGACCCCAGGGCTGGAGGGAAATGCTAGTGACATGCTGCTCCACTCTGGGCATCACGCTGTGCAGCTTATACTGGCACTGCAGAAAACTCAGCTGTCAGAGCTTTTTCGATTGCCGCTATTGGACTTCACTTTGCAGAGATGAGTTGGAAATCAGAAATAAGCTGTTTTTGGATTCTATCAACCCACTGATTTTTTATTTATTTTTTTACTATGAAGATTCTGCTGAGTGGTTGTTGATTTTATCATCACTCTCTGATGCACCAGAGCTGACTGAAGAGTCCTCCTGCCAGAGTGAGTGTTACAAATATAGACACGCTTTCATTCTGGGATAACAAGTTGAGGTGCGAGAGACTAGAGACACGTCAGAGCGCCACTACCGTCCTCCTGCGGTTGCTCCTAGCAACATCATTTTCCAGGAGAGTGAGAGATGGTGCCGGGTGTCTTATTATGACGGAGCAAACAGACTACATGTCTAGAAACAATGCAATTATCCCCTGCGTCATCACACCCGGTGAGAAGGCGTGAGGATGGGAAATTAAGTGTGTTCATCGTATGTTATGTGTCATGCACCAATCAGTTGCATAATGGCGTCTGTTTTTCAAGAGGCTGCACCTGAAAAGGAAGTTGAAATACGATACGTCGTTGCGTTTATCAATCTCTCGCTTTCTTTTTCTCCTCGTAAATCTCTTGTGGGCCATTTCATAATTTGGCGCATTTTCCTCCGCTGACTTGATGATCAATGAAGTACTTTTTTGTTCATCTGCACGACATAAATCATCTCATTAAGACATCTTTTGTTGCAAATGGCATCTCCTCCCTCTATCAGAAACCTCATTCTCTCAATTTCACTCTCTTTATCCCATTCTCCTCTGCAAGCAATCTAAAGCGCTCCTCTGGGATGTTGGCTCCTGCTGTAATTCAGGAGTAGATTAAGAGAAGATATGGTATCTGAAGGCAGCAGGCCTGTCAGGGACAGCAGCCCAGAGAGAGACAAAGGGAGGAAGAGAATGAGAGAGGGGGAGACAAAGACAGAAGAAGAGACAGGCAGAGATTGATGGCTGCAGAACCCCTGGTATAGTAGGCAAAAGTGGATCAGATAAAGAAGAAAGAGGTACACTAAGAGAAAGAGACAGACACAGACATCGATAGATTCAGACAGACAGTCTTTGTTAACGGCCCACAGGGACAAAGTTAGACCGAAGCCACTCAATTCCTCTTAGTCTTAAAGACTCTCTGTTAATCAGGCATCATAGTTTGTCCTGCAGGGCCCAACAGATGCTTGGCCCAGGGCCTGCAACATCACAAGCTCCACATTGTCACACAGGATGTAAGGATTAGGACCGTAAAAAGCAGTGAACATCATATGATGATAACGGACATCAGGGATAAGACAAATATCTACCCGCTGCTTTGGAAAAGTGAAATATCCTGAAATAAACTGACACAGTTCGACACTGAGATGGTGAGGAACAAGCAGCCATATTGAAAAGACAAGACACAAATCAGAGGCTATGGACAGAAGATTTGGATCTCTGAATCACTGATCACTTCTTTCGGTTTTTGTCATCTTTGTGGGCGGTGTTTTCTCATCTTATGCAACTGCCATAAAAAAGCCTCATTAAAGATGTATAGTGAAAGAAATAGCTGCCACAGAATATGGTGAAAAGAAACACAGCTGTGCAACTTGTTTTGGGTTGACTTACAGACAAACAGGTAGTAGGTGGAAGTGAAGAAGGCGCCAATACTCAGTGGTGGACTCTTACTTTTGCACATTTCCTTTTTGTTGTTAGTTTTTATGTACAACACAACCATTGAGCCAGAGTTCGCTATAGCTGAGTTACATTTGTGGTCCCTGGGTAGGAAAATATTTAGAGACACTACAGTACAATACAAAAGATTAAAAAACTCTTTGCAAAATTGTAAAACAGTATATCACATGTAAAACAGAATACAAAATATGCATTATGTAGTCTCCACGTTGAAAAACAATTGGTTTCATCCCCAAAGGTGAACAAAGAATCCAAAAAAAGTTCTTGATGACTAAAGCAAATGTTTAACAACAGCAAGTAACGCATCTGTGGAAAGGTGAGACTGTTTATGCAAAAGTGTTTTAAACAATAAGGTTTTGGTGGAAATGCATGTGTTTGGGAACTACTGAACACAGCGCTGGATAAATGAGACTTAGAATAGACTTAGACACTAAGATACTCATGGATGGATTTCTGAAGAGGACTACCAGGAGCCAAGGAGCTCAAAGTGATAGGGCCCCCCCTGGCCAACATGTACACACATGTCATTCAAGGAGACACATTCTGGCAAGAAATGCCAAATGACTTAAAAGAGACACAAAAATGACACAAAAAAGGACACAAAAAGACACAAATTACAAAAAACCCAACACAAAAACACCCACAAAAAACACAAAATGACTACAAAGAGACACAAAATGGCCAGAAAACAACCAATAAAGTTTATCAAAGGACCACAAAGATACCACAAAAAAGACTAAAAAAGATAAAACATGGCCATAAGGTAGTTTGATTTAGCTGTTGCACATCATTGTTGGGTTCTCTATTCAAATAAGTTAAATACAAATAAGGGGTACTTGTAATTACTTGGGGAACATATTACAGTTTATAGTTTATAGAAATGAAAACTCAACTGAAACAAGCATATTTCTTCAACTCTCCACTGATTGGCTGTGAGGACACAGTGTCAACGTGAATAATGGGGTGAAACAAAATGGAAGTTGGGTCTAATTACCAGACTACAGGTATGAATGACGTCCCTGTTAAACCAGCACGGCGCACTCATTGGGTTTGTTCAGGTGCATTAGTTTTGCCAGCAGGTTCCCACTCAGACAAACACCTCTATACCTCAACCTGCACAGCTTGAAGTGGCCTGCTCTGCTTCTCCTCCTGCTGGCACGTGAAGCGTGGCATCCCACTGAGCACGCCCATCACTCTGTCGTGGCTCTGTCTGTGTCTCTGACAGCTGGGACACGGGAACAGTTGGAGAACGAGTCTTCTGGACACGTCCCATCGCACTGCAGCACCGCTTGGCTCCGAGATCATCGTCAGCGTCATTCTGAGGCAAGAAGCAGTCAGATTGTTTTACCCTAGACCAGTGGGCTGTCAGCTGTGGTCATGATGACATCAAACATTACACATGTGTTCTTGTTGTGCTGTGACTGGACCACATGCACTTATTTTACAACAAGATCTCCAACCTAAACGGCAGAGCAGGTCGTTTGTCAAGACTTCCTGTAGCCACCCATGTGAGCGTTTCGTGTTACACTGTACAGATTGGAGCAGAGCGTTCTAAAAATAGCTCACACTGCATTATCATAGACTGTATAAATAATGGACGCAGTGACCGTGACGGTCACCCATTGGTTTGTGGACTGCCTGTTTGATGCATCGAGTTCAGCGTTACACTCTTTGCCATCTTGCGTCGCCATCTTGTTTCCGATACAGGGAGCAGACCATATTTGGACTGTGGAGGAGCGAGAGGGATCTGACGACACTGACTACACGCCTCTCTACACCGGCAACCTGGCTAATTCATGTTAGCATTAACTGGAGCATTAACTGGGATCTTCATTTTGACTAGCAAAAAACAAAAACAAAATGTACATTACTTACCTAATAAAAAATGAACAGCGACTCCTCGGAGTGTGTATTAGTCAAACCAAATGTTGAACAAGACATTTTTAGTGCGAAAGGGTCAAAGTTATGAGATGAAATGGGTAAACGTCCATACATTTTTTTTAACTTTATTGATATGTTGCCGTGGATACGCATTGTTCTGCTACTCTCCTGATGACGGCTCGCCTTGTTAGTGACCTGTCAATCAAAGGTAGCCATGCCCCAAATCATACGATTTTTTATCTTCTATTTTCTTCTAAATGGGACCGTTATTTGAACTATTAACAAATATTAACTATTAATTTTTTACTAGCGATTGAGACCATTGTGTTGTCCTAAAAAAAATTTCTGAGGTAATAAATCAATTGAGAAGTTTTCTCATTTTGCATTGAAATAAATGGAATGAAATGCTTTTTCAACCTTCGTCAGCTCCCCCTGTTGGAATTTTTGGTAGAACGCAGCTAAAGGCACTTCCTAGTTCGCCTCACTGTTCAGACCCAGAGGTTGCCACCTGGGCATTATGCGTATACGGTTTGCGGTTCTAATACAAACCCTGCAGTTTCGTTGAATTTAGGCCACAAAACCACTGATCGAGGTTCAGGGCAAAAAATTACCTGGTGAGGCTTTATAAAAGACATTTTAAAAAGTAAATAAATGTACGTGAATGCCAGAAGTGAAGTAATTACCAGACGACATGACTACCGTAAATGACATAGTTGCATAAAAACATTGTGCACGGAAAGTTTGGGGTCAGTTTGACCCGCCCCACCAACCCCATTGCAACTTCCGGGTTTTATACTCCGCCTTGCTGTCATTCATAATTACAATGGCTGCTGGATGGTGGGGTGGACGGTGTCAAACGTAAATATGGGTTGTCTTTTGCTGCTTGTACAAACGACCTATTTGGGTTGTTTTTCAGGGGAGACCACTCTGTTATTTTAACACATTATGGTTGATATCTGCATGTGAATCCTACATGCACATTCATACAGGGAAGCATTGCATTGATATGCACAACACATTCAGCCAGTATCTGACCTGGATCAATGCTGCAAGCTGGCTCACACTAAACAAAATATTTTCTCATAAATCTTCAATTTCACTCTGATATCAGAAGATCCACTTTAAATTTAATGTGGCTCTACCTGCTCTCATACTGTGCACCAAACATCACCATAACATGATAACACAGTGTGTCCGACAGGCTGCACCCTCTCTCCTCCACTCTCGCCTCTGTTTTTCACGGAGGGGGGGCTCCTCACACCCCCAGTAACAGGTTTGATTGGAAAGCATCTAGCCCCCAGCAACCAATCCCCCAGCAGTACCGCACATACACACACTCGCACAGGGTTTCCTTGGCAACTGTGGTGCAAGGGGGTAGACAGAATGTTTTGGTCTACCGAGCGAGCCAGACTATGGTGATGAGGGGATGAGGCCTCCACCAGAGAGCTGGACTCAATAAGGGAAGGATTTGTGAACAGTTTGGATGTGAGAATACATACTTAATGAGTATGGTTTCTTCAAGGTGCAAAAAGTGGGTTTTAATAATGATTAAAGGGGTCCTATTGTGCTCTTTTTCAGGTTCATACAATATTTTGAGTCTCTACTAGAACATGTTTACTTTTGAGTTTAAATCAAAACTTGTGATTTAATTTCAGGAGACCATCATGCGCAAAGGCTAATCTACTGCTCCACATTCCAGTCCAGTAGGTGGCAGTAATGCACCTACATGCTAGTCTGCCAACTGCCAAAAACCCCAAAGAAGAAGAAGATTGTGTGCAAAGAATTATGGGTGCACAATGTGCACTGAGGATACACACGCATCCTTTACAAAAAATCCGATATAGACTAAAAAACTTCTTTTTGGCGGATGTTGATGACATAGTTTCCTCCAAATTCAGTTTGAGGATCCTTCCTTTACTTTGAGAAGCTTGGGATTACTTTTACATATGTTGATTGCATTATTTAAAACATTGGCCATGTTTAACTAGGACATCCAACATTATAATATAATATATAGGACAAAATAAGGAAAAGCGTGGTAAGGACAAGAGAGTAAACTATCCACTCAGAAAATGTGTTAAAAGTTTCTAACTACCTTAGTGAACACATATCTTTCCACCTCTCCTTTCCATCTTTTTGATTTTGTCAGGATTCTGTTATCTTATCACTCTTCCAGACTGTGTTGCTGTTAGTTCAAAACACTGCTCTTCCTTCTCATTTGGAGCATTTTGAAATCGGGGCTGTAATGGCCGACTATCTGGCTGTCTGGCTTGTTCTACTTGGAGCCGGATGTCACACAGCTTCCAAAAACTGGGCTTTTTGGAGATTACCGACTCTGAACCAGTTCTCTCTGGTTACTGGAATGGGATTAACTGCTGCTGCTGCTGCTGCTCTATGTGTATGTGTGTGTGCCTTTGGTGTGCATGTTTATGTACCCATGCACATATGTGCATGTGTGAAAAAGTAGGAGTGGGAGTTAAAGAGAGGAAGAGAAATAAGGTTTGGTATATTTGTGCTTTCCCAGCATCCTTTGTTGTCTGGCCTGATAAATGTGGCTTAGCCCAGAATCGTCTGTTTAATCTTGCCGCCATTTTGTTGTCTGGTGTCTATGGCTCTTCTCTATCTCTCTCATGGCAGTCGTATCGGCTTAACTTCCCAGAACGGTTGCCATAGCAACACCGGCAGAGGTTTTTATCAGTGGCCATGGCGACGGCTGATGCACTGAGATGTGGCTCGCCGGTTTTTGGATGCAGGGGTGTTGGAGGAGTGAGAGGGGGGATGGGGGGTGGCAGCCACACCTTGATAAGGAAGATGCAACAATATCCAAGTTGTACATTTAAAACTCTTTTTCAATTTTATTCTATTTCACCTGCAGTGGGGACATGAATGCATGAGTGGAGGTGAATTTTTCTCTTTCTCTGGCTGTGTGTCAGACTCGTTTCTGTGTGTTTGTGTGTGTGTGTGTGTGTGTGTGTGTGTGTGTGTGTGAGACAGCTTGACTGTGCACCAATCAGCACAGTCTGGTCTTAAGAGATTCAAACCTTGCCTCTCCACCGAGGTGTGAATTCTTAAATCAATTTCTCTGTCATTTTCTCTCCACCTGAAATGGATTGGATTTTTTTTTTCTCTTCTCTCCTCCGCTGCAGCCGAATTGTAATTTAAAAAGCGTTTGGTGTAAATACTGCTATTGTTGGAGGCGTAATCAAACATTCATGAGGGAGAGGGATCTAGGGAGAAGCAGAGAATCTAGGTCACGGATGCGCTGGCAAGTCTCTGAGACTGCTGCTTCGCTGAGTACGCCGCTCTCCCTTTCTTAAACCTCTCTTTCACTCTGTAGTCTCCTCTTTGTCTTCTCCCTCTTTTCCCTCTTTCCTCCATTCCCTCGTCTCCACTTTCTCTCCTCTCCACCCCCCTCCTCCTCTCCTCTCATTTGTATTCTTCTTGTCCCTCGCTCCTCTCATCTTCTGCCCTCTCATCTCAGCTCCACCTTCTTCTGTACCTTGTGTTTTTCCTTCCCATAAGCATATTTTTGGAGTGCAACTTCAATAAAATAAAATAAAAATCATTATTTTCAGCAGTTTTTAAAAATAATCTTTGGAAATCCTAAAACATGTCTGCATCCACCCATAACCACAGTATAACGCCCGCAGACAGCTTAGCCAATAGCTCATAGTAATGACCCTCTTGACCATCATCAGTCAAGGAGAAGGTCATGTTGTCAGTGCTTTTACAACCATCTCCAAGCCAACTGTGGCGCACTGAGCAACACATTAGCAGAGGCTGACCTTGTGAGTGTGTCCACTGTGTCAGCGAGGACGAGACAGACTGTAGAAACATCAGGAAGAGAGAGGTGCTCCAAAGGGAGGAAGATAACTGTTTATCCACCTGCTTTAAAGGAGAAATAATTACAGGTTGCTACAGTGAAAACATCTTGTGTTTGCTGTCCATTGTGATTACTGGCCAGAGGTCTTGGAACACAGCAACATTGCTAAAATGAAGTCCAAAAGAGCAGAATAACTAAAAATCCTTTGGAAAATCACTTTTCTTTATTCGTTTCAAGAGTAGGGCCCTGCTCCACCTTCTACTAGGTGCAGTAGGTTGTTGTCAGCCCAGTTAAATGAAAACTAAGCAGTTGTGTTTGTTTGAAAGGATGCAGTTTTGTTAGGTTTACAATAGAAAACTTCTTCTCTAAGGTTAGGGCAAAATGTTCCTGGTGAGGTGTTATAAAAGATAGTTTAAAAAGTAAAATAAATACACAAAAATGCGTGAAGAAAAGTTGTTACAAGGTGTCTACCGGAAGTTACGCTGGTAACATAAAAAAAACCATTGCGCTCTTCCAGTGAACGGCGCCTGGCTCTGCCACCTGTTCGCCCAGGGCAATCCAAACTCTTTGCATTTCTTGTTCCCCGTTGGTGGAACGCACTACAAGTTCCTACCAGAGCAGGGGCGTCCCTCTCTATCTTTAAATTGCTGAAGACTCAGCTGTATAGAGCGCATCTTCTCTCCTAGCACCACACAACAATTCTACTCCTTGAAGAATTGTCACTAGCACTTATTGCTGCACTAATGGCTCTTATTGGACTATACCCTTTCTTCCTATAAGTTGCTCTGGATAAAAACGTCTGCTAAATGACTTAATGCAAATGTAAATGTAAATGTAAATGTAAAAAAGTGAAGCACGGAAGTTATCTGACATTACTTCAAATAACAATTTTGACTTTTGTTCTCACACCGGAAGAAACCATGGTGTCCTGCGGGAGATTCCTGGGATAGTTTGACCCATCCACCTCCCCTCTCATCCACCCAAAGAGCATTCATGATTTATACTCTACTAATTTATACATTTTCTTGCTTGCTCCTTCGCTTTCACACTCTGTAATGTCACTTCCACACTTGGGGGCGCGGCCAACAACTCATGTTAATATAGCAGCCCCTTGAATTGGCTGATAACAACCTACTAGACCTACTAGAAGGTGGAGCAGACCCCTACTTGGTCAAACATTTGGGAATGCTAACTGCATTTAATGCCCATTCAATCATGTGATAACATCCGACTCAGGTGCTTTATTAAATTTGTCTAGACAGGTGGGATTTTTAAATTATGTAATATAGATGTAGTTTTTCTATTTTTAAAATCCACCATCTTATAAGCCTCAGACCCGCATCACCAGTTCACCTTGACAGAATGAGTTGAGATGCTGCAGACAGGACTTTAATAACAGCAGGACAGACAGCGTGAAACACTGGAGAGGGTTTTCAGACAGCAGTGGTTAAAGGACATCAGGAGAGACAGTTGATAAGGCATTACACGACTGATAAAAGAAATGCTCAAGGTGTTGTCTTATTCCTGCGTATTATGTCTATCGCCATAGGTATTATTTGTAATTTTTAGGAAATATGTTTGATTTCTTTCAGAGCGTTCAATGAGAAGATCCATCAGGTTCTCACATCCCTTCTGTAAATTTCATCATGCATAAGTACGTAATTTTCTTTCAATTACATAACAATTACATTTATTCTCACAAGACTGGTCTCCCAGGCAGGAAGCAAAATACTCATATTTACCTTTTAGACCATCCTCCCCCACCATCTAGCATCCGTAGTAATTATGAATGGCGGCGATGCAGAGTATAAATAGCGGTAGTTGCACTTGGGGTGTGTGGGAGGAGTTGGTGTATGGGTCGAACAGAGCCCGGACTTTCACCAACGAGAACGGGGGTTCATGTCCCATGTTACAAAAGTAATTTGAAGATCACTGAACTTCTGTGCATCACATTTTTACACAACTATGTAACTTCCAGTAGTCACGTCGTCCTCGTAAGTTAATTTCTGGCATAAACATACCTTTATCAACTGTTTAAACTGTCTTTTTTATAATAATTTCCAAAACCTTACCAAGTACTTTTGATGCCTAAACTTAGGAAATGCTCCTGTGCGTCGTCATAAGAGTGGAGGAACAAACAACCTATGTAGTGGGATGGCTTAGAGGGCTTATTAGTGTTACCACTCATTGCACAACAAAACTACGTCTACAGTACAGCAAATATGGTCAGTTGTTTCAATTAACTGTACGCCTTTTTTTTCCATATAAGTTTAGCTAACTTTAGAGCTTGTTTGAAACCTGTCCGATTGCCTGACAGCTTGTGTTTCTTACCCCATCAGTCTTTGCTGTGTTTCTCCATCTCAGCAGTTATCTTGGCAAGTGTTGTTATTACCCAAGCAATATGGCCTTAACTACAAAAATAAGAGCCAGCTTGTAATAAACCACAAGTATCCCCTTCAAGGTTAAGGACATGGTGAGTTTTGCGTGTGTGTGAGCTAGCATGATAAACTCTAGTCAGTATGGGTTATATGCTAGCAGGTAGGTGTGTGTGTGTGTGTGTGTGTGTGTGTGTGTGTGTGTGTGTGTGTGTGTGTGTGTGTGTGTGTGTGTGTGTGCGTGCGGTCTATCTTTTCTCCTGTCCGCCTGTCTGTGTGTGCATGTTTTCCTCCGAGGGCATTTTGATTTTAATACTGGTCTCACAAGAACCTAAATCCCTGTATCCGTCCATCATCCCCTCCACCCCCCCACCTTCCCCACCCCACCCCCCTCTTCGGTATTAGAGGGTCCGAATCCACTGGCCACTCCAAACTCAACAAACAAACTGGCATTGAACTCTGTCCAGCTAATCCATTTGTATGTTTTCAATTACATATCGGGGGCTGGGGAGCAAGTGGACAGTAAGCTCTCGTCCTCTGCCCGGAAAACGCTGTCCCCTCATGACCTAAATATCAAGCTAAAGAAGGGGGAGAGAGGAGGAGAAAGGGATGTATGGGGGGTGGGGGGGTATAACAAAACAAAAAAAAATAGGTCACATATTTCCCAGTTGCACGCCACAGAATTGGATTGCGCTGAGGAGAAATAATCACGGTCATGTTTGAATCCGACAGGCAGATTGCCGTTCCTCTCGGTCATCCAGAATGAGCCAACTGGCTGAAAGGATGACTCAGTTTTCTGTGGTAAACGTCAGTGGAGTCACACACTCCATGTTGGCTTGAATGTAAACCCCAGACAGCAGAAAATCAGAGGGATGTAGCCCAAGTCATTGGGGTTGTGGAGATGCTCATAAACGAGTTTGCACATAAAAAGAAATGACGTGTAAAGAAAGAAATCCATAACATATTACATGGTTGAGATGCCTCGGGCATGAAATCAGCTGAGCCACATTAAAGACTATGACCAGTAGCTGCCACATCAGATTTGATCTCAGTCATTTTCAAATCCCTCAACACGATTATTATTTTCTCATTTTAATCTCACTCCTTCTCTCCCTCCATCTTTTAGTCTGGCTTTCTGTCTGGCTCCCACTCCTCCTGTCCCTTTTCCTCTTCTTTCCTGTCCCTGTTCATTATTCACCGCTATTGGAGAAACTGCTTTAAGGCTCAGCAGACCTCAAGTCGAACCCGTCCTCTCACCTCACCCCTCCCTCCTCCCATCTCCATCCTTTTCTCCCCTTGATCCCTCCCCCCTCTTGCTTCCCACAACCTGATGAAGAGTGGCCTTGACAGACTCATCAATAAAGCAAGGAGGCTTAAACACACCTCCAGCTTCAGCCCACAGCTTTTTATGTTTAAGAATTAGATGTCTTTTTCCCCTCTTCCTCCACACTATTTCAGTCTTATTATCTTAAAGCCATCACTGATTTTTTTTCTTTGTCCTCCCATTTGGCGTCAGATTCATATGTGATACCAGTGATGCTCCCTTTTCATCCTCTTCCTCACCCTTTTGGAAACAGAAAAAGATGCTTCCTCTTCCTCCCCCACTCCCTCTCACCATCTTCCCTTCCATCAACCAGTCCTGAAGGCTGGACTTTAATAAATGTCACATCACATCAAGCAGAGCAGCATCTGTGGAGCAGACAGACGCAAAAAGAAAGGGAGAAAGAGAGAGCAGAGGGGGCAGACAGAGCATCCCAACCTCAATATAAAGCAACATCACAGGGTTGAAAAGCAGTGGAGAGCAGGATGACAGTGCAATTAAGTTGCCATCCTCCTTGGCTCTTCTTTGGTGGCCCCTAGACCTCAATGCACTGAAAATTAAGAACACACACAAGCAAGGCAGAGACTAAGAAACATGTCAGTTAGTTTTTGTTTTACACGTGAGCAGTATTTTTGTATCAGACACAGGTTAAAAGAGGTCAGCTGTGCCGCACAGTGAACAGAATGTAAGAAAAGTACAGTGCCCCTTAGAGCTAAACATACAAATAGACACAACACAAGCAAATGAAACATCTTCACCTATTAGACAAAACTTGTAACATTTAGAAAACATATTGTATGTAAATAGCATTTAGAGCATTTAGAAAAAGATGGCGACACAACTGTTTCCAGTGGTCACTCAAAAGTGATGCTTATGGCTGGGACATATATGTTATTACCATGATTTAAGTTACTGAAGCTGTCAGATATCTATCTATAAAGCAAGAAGCGTGTGTGTGTGTGTGTGTGTGTGTGTCTAGGGCATATCTCGCTGACCGTAAGGTGTGCATCCTCGATTTTGAAGATTTTTAAATTCATTTTTCAAAATATCATTATTTACGTAGGACGTGTTGCGGCATTGCACTGTTTCTGATCGGATGCCTTTTAGGGGAGCTCCGCCCCGTTGTGTGATAGGCCTACACCTGGTCAGTAACACAATTTGCTCTGGATTTCCACGCCTGACTCATCTCATCTGTAAGTCTATTTAGCTTACCTATCTTTCGGAGTTTTAATGTTAATGTTAATGTTTTAAAATTTTCCAATAATATTCGAATAGTTTCCAGCGAATATTAATGTTCAATGTGTATTTGCTGGATGGTGTGTGTACGTTATGAAAAGTAAGTGTTTTATGGAGTTGCAGACGTTGTAGTGTGGCATGTAATGTATGAATACATACTTCCTACGGTCACTGCACTAGTTATTATAATAAGCAAATGGCTAACTCTAGGTAACAGCAGGTATCTGCAATAATATCTAAATCATTCCATTACAATGGTGAAATAAGCCCCCCAAAAAACTGTTTAAGGAGATGTTCCAACACCAGATAGCCAACCTCAACAATGTCAATATCCCCAAACAGCAGAAACAAGCCCTGTGTGTCCAGCCTTGTGCATCACTTTTTTTTTCGATCCCTGGAAACAGCTTCCATTGTGTTGTGAGCTTATTGTAGCACTTTGTCATCATATTGATGTTTTCTTGTCAAACTGGTGAAGATATTTTGTAAAATCTTTGTGCGTGTTGTCAATTTGGTGAAGATGTTTCTTCATTCACTTGTGTTTTGTCTATTTGCATGTGTTTACTTTATTTGCAGTGTGCTGAGCTTTCCAGGCCACCATATGTTTTCCGTGTTTACCTCATCTTGTTCTCTGTGCAGACCAGCTGACCTTTTAACCTCTGCGTCGAATTCAGAAGTACCGCGTTCATGTGTAGAGCACAAACTAACTGACACATTTCTTTGTGTCTGGCTTTTATTCTCCCTCCTGTGCTTCCTCTCGTCAGAAGAGGCAAGTGATGATGCAAAGCAAAGGATTGCGGAGGAGGTGAGACCTTGAATGTCCCCATGAAGTCGCAGAGTGAGATGTTTTTTTTCCCCCTGTGTTTGTAAAACTGTGATGAATGAAGGAGAGAGAGCGGAAAAACAATTAGAGACGATATATGTAGGTCTTTAGGGAGAGCGTGTTTATGTACATTAAGTTCACACATGGATGCTTCCCATGCATCAGCGTAATAAGTGTGTTTTCATGTTTGCATTCCTTTTATTGCTGGAATGTATGTTTGACTGCAGGCATGTATGTGCCTGTTGCAACGTTTACACAAAGCTGACTCGGTGCCAGAGCCAGCCCCTACTTCCTGTGTCTCATCCAACCAACCCGAAAACAGAGACGAGTTTACCCCCACATGCATCAGTAGCTCTGTATCGAGTGCGCTCCACTGAGCAGGGGAAAGTTTTTCGTGTTTGGCATTATTTCAAAGTGCTCCTTTAGAAATGACTCATGCATCAGTAATTGGCAGTCCTCGGAGTGCGGCTCTACTGCAGGAGCTAGTTTGACCGTCCGTGCCCCATATAATGTAGTGTCTGCCGTCAGGGAATCAAAAGCTAGTCGCGGTTCAGGCTTTTAAAAAAACAATGCCCTGATGCAAAATAGAGTGGAGTCTGCTGCCCCGCTGTTGTGTCTGACAGAAGAGCTACATGTACAGGGTGGGATAGTGTTTGTGAAGCAATCACAGCACTCAACTCCACATGACTGTATCAAAGTTTTACACCAAAGTTTAATCTAAATTACCCCTTTCGAATTAGGCATACTGTATATATTCACAAGATAGTAACTTTTTATTGGTTAATTTTTATGCCTTATTTACCAGTGATAAAAAAAATCCTTTTGACTGATTTTTTTATGATGCCCATGTCTATAATGTATTATATACATACTTATAATGGGTTATAATCCACAATATCACTGCATAATCTTTCTTAAAATTACTTACAACAATCATAACACATTTTAAAGCATTTTATAATGACTAATAATGTCAAGTATCATAATACTTTATAATTACTGGTATTTTTTTTCGCAGGGATCACGGTGTATTATCAATGTCATTGTTGTTCTACATTATATTTTACATTACATTATATATATATAAACTTTTTATAATGTATTATAATCAATGTTATAATGCAATATAATGTAATCATAACTTAATCCAAGCGGTTATTGGGTGCTATAAGTGAGGTTTAGTAGATATACAACATTACAAGCTGTTATGAGTCACTATAAGTGATCATTGTTTGTTTATTTTTTTTCTATTTTAATCTTTGGCAAATTATTGGCCAGTTGTCCTCTGGGCTCAGACATGTAAAACGCCCCAACACCTCTGCTACATAGGAGCAGAAAACACAGACTTTGTGCCGGTCTTTTTGGTTATTGTTGTTTTGCTTCTTGTAGTCATTATGTATCTTTTCGCTGCTTTGTGTCTCTTTGTGGTGATTTTGTGTCTTTTATTGGTCATTTTGTTTCTCTTTGTAGTTGCTCTGTGTGTCTTTGTGGTCATTTTGTGTCTTTTTTGTTTAATTTGTATCTCTTTTTAGCTGTTTTATGTCTCTTTGTAGTTGTTTTGCTGATATGTTTATATATATATATGTATATTTGCATTTTAAAGCTGACATAAACATTCAAATTGAAATGACTATACCCTCTATCTCAACATATATTAAATAACTATTATTACAACAATAACATTTTTTATTTACATTATTTGCATTTCTGTTTGACTGATAATTTATTGGATTGGTAAGTGCAGTGGAAGAATCCATTATTGATTGACTAACATTTTAACTAATAGGTTTGATGATGTAGAAAGTGAGAAAAGCAATGACCTTATAGAGGTGCAACTAATGCTATTTTCATTATTGATCGGTTCGCCTTTTATTTTCTCGATTTATCGATCAATCGTTTAGTCTGTGAAATGTCAAGAAACAGTAAAGGAACCTCATCGATGGTGACATCTTCAAATGTCTTGTTTTGTCTGTCCAAAAGTCCAACCTGAGAAGTAATCGGTTTAAATTATATTAAACAGAGAAAAGCAACAAATCCTCACTTCTTGGTAACTTATTAAGATGAATAAAACAAAACAAAAAAGTTATACAATCCATCATACTCAATGCTGTGCTCATTAATGACATTACCAATCAATAAAACATTAAAATCATTTGAGCATTAAAAAATCTGTTAGATATAACTTAATAAAGCCTTTATAAAGTAAAATTTGTTAGGGTGATACCAAATATGTCTGCACTGCATCAGTACGAATCCATTCATCAGCCTTCAGTCGTACTGAATATCAATGTGTGAGGGAGAGAGAGACAGAAGCTCCTTGTAAGGACTGTTAATTCTCAATGAAGCGTCCACAGGGAACAGGTGGGTCTGCCTCTCAGGTGGTGTCAGAGGGGGTCAGGCGCTGGACGGCTGCTTCTAATTAGGCTGTCTCAGTGACAAGTGTATCCACAGTCTTCCTAGGCCACGCCACGCGGCGCCGGGCTTAACTGAGCGAGTAATGGGTGGCAAGAGAGAGCAGCGTGACCTCACAGCCCCTCCCCTCCGGCTACAGGGCCAATTAGATGAACACTGGGTAATGACAGCCATGGCTGTGTTTATCTCTGTGTGTAACAGATAGAGTGCTTACCAGTGTCTGTTATGTGTGTTTGGTTTTGTGTGAGTGTATATGTTCCCCCTGATGGAGGCCATGCCCTCGCCACCTGCTCAGGAAACTTTTTTAGTGCAGCATGTGTCAAATGATTACATTAGCACTTCTAATAGAGCACTAGCACTTTATGGCTGTTACACAGGCACAGCCTCAGGTCTACTGTTGGCAGTGTGTGAGCCAGCTTTGTCAGCAAAATCAAATTTGTCACGCTCCATGGATCCTCTATTAGAACAGGCTATTTCAATTAAACACAGATACCTCCCACTTTGACTAAAAGACACCAATGCTTAAGTTTATTGCAAATAAGTCACATATACCCATGGGCTCGCTCAGGGGTGGGAGACCAGTGAAACATATACACATTCACACACACACAAAGGCACCCCTCGGCAGCTAAGTAGCTAAGCAGGGTGCTTAGCAGAACCAACAGCAGGGGAAGGGAAAACAAACACAGGGGCCACCAGTAAATCACCTCCATCCGCAGCAGCTCACCGGGGATTGGACGGCACCGGGAGGCCCTGTGAGAACCAGGGAAGAGGACTCATTGGACCCGGGAGGTGATGAGGGGGACCCGCAGTCCTGCAGATCAGGCCGAGGAAAAGTGAGTGATTGATACAGCTGGGAGATCAGAAGGCAGAAAGAGGATACTCACAAACCCTTCAGCAAACCCCAGCTAATTGTTCAAGGCAGGATAAAAAAGCAGAGGGAGGAGGGCAGGATGGGTGGAGAAGAGTGAAAGACAGGGACATGGTCACAGCTGTGGCAAATATCTAACCCGCGTCCCTCCCTTTTTTACGCCCCCGACTCCCCTTCCCCTTCATGGTCCTGCAGTCCCATCATGCAGGAAGCGAGGCGTTTGCCCTTTGACCTCTCAGGAATGTTTTCTTCCTCTGTCCCAGCAGCAGCAGAGCACCCTGTTACTGATGGTCACAAGCTGATGGAGTGGAGCCTGTGAAACAACACTGTCACCCTCCATCCACATCCATCCACATTCATACATACCCATACATGTTGATGGATGTGCAGTCTACAGAGATATGGACTCAAGCCATTGTAACCTGGACTCAACTGTAGCCACTGCTTTGAGGACTTGCAACTTGACTTGACTGAAAATAAATGACTTGAGACTTCATTTGGAGATTTAAGACTTAAGACTTGACACTTTGTGTTTCTTTTAAGTTTTCACTTTAAATATTACATTGAAGTTAACATTCATTACAGTTAACTGCTTCTTCATTAGCACGTCATTTGATACCACTTAAATGGCTGTTAGTAGTTGAATTATTGGCCCTTGTCTATAATGCATTATAAACACACTTAACTGCTTCATAGTGCTATATTATTATAGTGATAAGCACTCATAAATATTTATGAAGCTTTAGCATTTTTTTATATTGACATAAGGTCAAGTACTTCATAATTACTGCTCACTTACAGACTTGTTTTTTACAGATACATTTAACATTAGACAGGTACTAATACCTTTGTCTTAAAGACTTGGGAGGTCACTTGACCTGGGACACTAAGGACTTGACTTGACTTGACTTTTATCATCACAATTTACCACAAAATCACATAACTCACAGTCCGTGTCATTCCACAAAGTATGAATGAATGCCATAAAGATGATGCGTGTGATTTGACAGGACAGGTAGCCTGACAGGCTCAGATAGAAGTCTATCTGTCTGTGTGGCACGCTGCCAGCTCCAGAGTGAGGTATTGCACCATGGTTCTGGGTGAGCTGCCTTTGGTAATGACTGTGAATGGGCTGTATCTATGGGCCATTACTCTATGGACTCAGCTGAGGCAGCAGGGTAATGCTGACTAATGGAGATGAACTTTTCGACTGATGAATAGTATATCCTGCTGATGAGGCTGTGCAGCGGCCACTGTCCCCGCTCCCTGATGCTTATTTGTTCATTTCCAAAGCAATGGCCATTAAAAAGGAAAATGAGTTGGCACAGAGCTGTAGATAAGTTGTTGTTGAACGGAAAAGGAGAGTGTTTATTCTAGCCGGCTATTAAACTCTGAATGTATTGTATACACCAGACAGCAAATTAATTTGGGGATGTATTCAGTCTATTCTACCAGTGATATTGTTTTTCCTGCAGTAAGCTCTTTGTTAATGACAAGAGTAGAGGGCAATAGTGCACATACAGAGAGAAGTTGTATTAAGCTGACAATAGAGTTGATTACCAATATTAGCAATGGAGACTCAAGAGGAGTTCCCTGCTGTTTAAGTGTCTCATACAGTAATGTATCAGGCATACGTCAGTGTTATGAAAGTGACCCTCTGTTTGCCCCCCTGCCCTCCCTCACTGACCATTTCTGGCATCAGGCCCTCAGGCGCTTTTCAGGATGGCTCAGTTTCCTCTTATCACCTATTAGATCCAGATGAGACCCAAGCCTCCCCTGACCACAGCCCTGTCTCAACTGTTCACAATTCAAAGCAGATGGCGGCTAACACAAGCTTCAGCAGCATGTGTTTGCCAGGACAAGACGGCCTCACAAATTCTCTTCCATTAAAGGGAGTGTGATTGAATGTCAGCGGCTGTTAAGCCGAGCTGTAGCTCAAATACTGGAATAATAGTTTGATTTAAAAACATGGATCTTAAATGCTGTTTTCTTTTTTGCGCAACAAAATCTGTCAGTCACGATTGTATCTTCAGTATGGCTGAAGCATGATCTCATAAAGGTCTGAGGGTAATATGAAACAGAAGATTGAAGAGACCCCTCCCTAACACACATCATTACACACACACGCCACGAGATACTGTGCGATACTGTCACACACTCATAAAAGACGCATTTATATCTGATGCTCTAAAGCCGCCCTGAAGCCTTTCTCTTATATGACACACCTATATCATTACTCAATAAATGTACACATGGTTTCATGCCAAACCATTTCTAAATGAACTTATTGTCCTCAGGGTGGAGGGATCTGTGTTAAGGGCCATCACGGGGCGTTACAACTATCCAGTGAAAGTCTTACTAATGAGGTTTGGAGATCCTTCAGGTGGAGCAGGTTTCATTACAGGTTTTACACACTTAAAATCCCTGAAGCTGCCGTGTGCAATTATATTACACATATTAATAGATATTTTTGGGTGGGAAAGTGTTCATTACCGCACCTGCTTTTGACAAAGTACATGTTCTGCATATTTAGTAACTGGGTTTTGCTGGTTTTGTCTCATTTTTGGCAACAAACATTGAAAATATTTCAGGCTATTTTTTCTGTGAAATATTCATCTGGCATTTTACTTATTTTTGTCTCTCGCCATCTTTTATTTGTACAGTAACAATGGTTGTAGATTTTGTTTTGATTTTTTAGAAAGTTGATTGATTGATTTCTAGCGTTTGGTGGTAATGCATTATACTCATCAATTTAATCACATTTGTCTGTAACGGATGCATTTTATCATTGCTTGGATTTTCCACATTACTCTTCTACTGTTCATGTGCTGTTTTTCAGCAAAATAATAATAATAATAATAATAATAATAATAATAATAATAATTGCAGATATCTGCAGTAAATAACTTTCTGCTTGTTTCTGTTGCCCTAAAGTCACTAAAATATTAGCTATTGCTGATTATGAAAAATTATGACTTTACAGTCTTTATAGTCCTGTACTTACTCCTACTGATAAACACAAACACCAGCCTACATTGGCTATGTAAGGGATACAATTACTAAGCAACCCCCAACTAGTACTGGCAAAATAAAGCGACAGGGTGATCTAGACCCCAAACTGGAAGCCCTGTTTGATACAATGTAGCCGATATACAGTATGGCTAACTTACTTTATAAAAATAATAATACATTGACATGAAATATTGATTTAAAATTGGACTATTTCCTGTACAAAAAAAACATTTCCTGTACATTGGTAGTTTAATTCTGAAAGAAAAGGGACTCATTTCTGTGTAAAAGAGCTGCAAAAACCTCACATAGAAAATATAAATGAAAGTGTAGTGTTGTGTACATTACATGTTAAGTGCAGCCTGGGTTTAGGAGTTTGACACAGTAGCTATCAGCAAAAAACAAACTAAATCGTGCCATTCCAGGCCTCTGTACCCGTGCTGGCCGCTTGCCTTCCTCTTGGTTTGGTGCTGACATGCTGGGGGTCTCGCTCCCCGCTCTAATCTCTGTTTACGTTGCTGTCTGTCCCCAGCATTCAGCACCTAATCGGGTTCACCCCGGTGCAAGCCCCATCATATTGTGAAACAGGGCTTCCTCTCTGACCTGCACTGACTAGATGACCTCTGACCTTGTCATGCTAGATATGCATTCACACATGTACACTAACAGGCCTCCACCTATAAAATGTGTTATGCATTCCAGGATGCAGCTGCAGCAGTCTCGCTGAAGAATAGAGTGATTGAGAACAGAGAGAACTGGAGTATGAGTGATTTGCTGCTTGTCTGGTTTTAACGGATATACTCATATTTGATAAATTATGTTGTCATCCCTCTGTCTGTCTCTTTTCCTTTCGCCCCCTCCCTCCCTCCCTCATACCCAAACCTCCCCTACAGCGGTTTCCAATTAAGATTAGGCCCCAAAATGGAGGACGGCCAAAGCTTTTGGTCTGGTGAAAGGGGTGGGCGACATGTGATGTGATAAATGAGTGAGAATTAATAGGGTGTAATAAATAAATAGTAATGAGGCCAATAAAAAGATAGCATATCGCATGTTTCTATTCAGACCCCATCCTATGGGGAACTACAAGTTCAATCTTGATTAAATCCAGTTTTCCTCCATTTAACCAATCATTTCCAAATCACTTGGGGACAATCAGCTTTAGATAAGACACCTCATATAAAATGGCTATGACCTTAATATAACCCCAGGAAGTCTGTGTATATGTCTGTGATTTTACACCCATATGTAGTAGGCTGTTTTCTACACATTTAAAGAAATAATTCAACATTTTAGGATGATAAGTCTTGGTTTTACAAGTGGTTTGAGCCAAGAAATTGCAGACAAATAGCCCTTGTAAAAAAGCCAATTGTTGTTTTTACAGTTCTAGTTTTATATGGCTTAAACAAACAAGATAAAATGTCAGTGTCAGTGACCTATAGAGGTGCTGGTAGGGGGATTTTGTTTCTTTGTACAGAGCCAGGCTAGCCGTTTCCCCATCTTTCAAGTCTTTTTGCTAATCTAAGCTAACCAGCTACTGGCTGCGGCCTTATCTTAATATTTTAAGTTTATCATTCCATCTCATATTTCCTTAGAAGTTTGTTTAATGAAGCCGACTTTACAAAACTTTCCAGAAATAAAGGCTGTTCATTAGAAGTTTATGATTAAAACTAGTATAAAAATAGTTTCCTCAATAAAAGTTTTATTGCGACACAGTAAATGTTTTGAATGAATGACTTCAGCATGATAATTTCCATTTCTTTTCTGAGCTCACTGATTTCAGATACTAACAAGATGCAGACAGAGTTTCACTCCTTCACTCGCAGAATGCATCGAGGTGGTAGATCCAGCTACTGACTGTGTAATTACGCTTGGGTTGTGAAAACAAATTGAATGGAAGGTCTAAAATCTCACCCTCAGTATTACATTTATTGTTGAATTCAGTCAGGTATTGTTTCGTTATTATACAGAGATCCTCCATTAACTTTTGGATCGAGACGGTCAATACTTTATTTTCTCTTCAGTTCAGTAACATATTCATAAGTGCACTTTTTCTCTCTCCTGGAATGCTATTAATCTCAGCCCACCGTGATGCCACCAAACGTCAGTCTTGAAATATGTTTTTCCTTTTTCCTTCAGACAGTCTGGCCTCTGTTAGTGAGCATATTCTGCAGCTGCCTTTTCTCTGCTATGCATTAGACAATATTTTAGAGAAACTGTGACAGTCCCAGGTTCATTTTCAGGGACTGATAACAGATTTTCAGGTTTAAAAGCAAATAAATGAACAAAATATAAGCCTGCCTGTACTGCAGGAATGTTGCACAGTCCATGACTTAATTATCTTTCACCTGAAAAATGACTCTGATTTGTCTCGTAGTCCTACTGATTTTTATCTCACCAGAGTTCTTAACACAGTAATTTGCAGTATAATTAAAGTCACTACAAGGAACTTTCATTTTGTGCAGATTTTAGTGACACAGTGTTTCCATAAGCACCTCCCATAGACTGTATAAATTATTAACATAGTCTCTGTGGCATCACCCATTGGCTTTTAAAGAGCCAAAATGAAGCCCAATGTGTGCTGGCTCTGGCTGTGACCATCCTGCTAGTGCCTGACTCCTCCGAACTCCCAACTAATCCAAAAATTAGCAAAGAGGTGCAGTGTGGATGAGCTGAGGTGGGCCTCGTGAACACACAACTTGTGATGGCACCCACCTGTCAGACCAAAACTGTGTTGCATTTAAACATGGGGGTCTATGGGTAATGACTCACTTTTGGAGCCAGCCTCAAGACGCCATTCAAGGAACTGTATTTTTTGGGCACTTCCACCTGGAAGTTGATGCTTGGCATTACCGCCTCGCCTCGTAAATATCTGCAGCTGCCAGACTCCCTTTTGAAAACCTCTGTTTTTACTGCAGCAGGGGTTGACAGTCTGCCACATTTAGTCCTGGTTCTCCCTTCCCTTCAACAGCCCAGCAATACGACCTGGGCCTCCAACAGCGAGGCCCCAGTGGAGACTAAGCTGAAGGAGTTTCTGGTTAACCTGCATGTCGTAAATTTGTTTTGGCAGAATCTGATCTGGTGGAAGGCATTAAAAATAACTATGTAGAAATAGCCAGATTTCTTGTTGTTGGTCTTAATATGTAGGCCACATAGAGGCATCATTATTAAACTGAGACTGGTTCATTACCAGTCATAAACTACTTTTAGTAACTTTGAAGGAGGAAAAGCACTCAATCATTCAAACTCATAATCAGTGAAGAAACATCAGCGTATGTTCACAGGCTTGCATTCTTTAGAAAAGTGTGATGTTAACAAATGCATACAGTGCTGACTATGCTGCCCCAGGCTACAGAAAGAAGCATCTGCACATTGTGGTCCACGGGGTATTTCCCTTTAATGTTGTCTACACCTCAGTATTAAGGTGTTTCCTTGCTGTTCTTGAACAGGTGGGATCCTCTCAGGCTTGCGGCAAGGACATTTATTCATAACCGGGAACTCCTCGTAAAGAGACAGCAGTATTCATTGGAGCGCCAGCAGACCTATTCATCCCATTACACACAGACAGAGCCCACTGTCTGCTCATCATCATCCACTGTATGACGGGCCGGGACAGAGCAGAAGTGTTAAGAGGCATTGTACTGCAGTGCAACCCCTGCAAAAGGAGGTCAGACATATCTTTGCTGCTCATTTGCATGTATGAACACTTTGATGCATGTGTGTTTCATTAGGTTCCAGTGAGGCCGTAATTAGGAGTGTTTTAGCCTCTGTGTGCATGGCCGAGTGTTTGTGCATGCGCCCGTGTGTGTGTTCAGTCCATTGATCGTGCTCTAAGCCCGGCAGCCGACAGTGAGGTAATGGATGATGCTGCTGAGCGCTATCTGAACCCGCTGACCTCTGCCGGCTTGACTGACAGAGCAGGGAGAGGATCGGAAAGCAGATAAGGTTAGAGGGTTAGCTACATACCGTACATCCCAAAGACAGCAAACAGTCGCAGAGCTTAGAGACGAGAGCCACCAATTTAATTCAGTTGTTATCCACAGGGTCCGGGACAGAGCTTGACAGGGGGGTGTTAGAGCAGTGGGATGAAGGGATGAGAAGGAGCAAAGACGCGGGAGGATGATTGATTGAAATTATAGAATGGGTAAGATAAAAGATGGACTGATGAGAGGATGGTGGGATTTGCTTTTGCGGGTCACAATGTGTCACTGGTTGAGTGATCTTTCAAATATGGATTTCAATCAATTTACCCCCACAGGAATCACTCCAGCTATGGTGGGAAATATGCTTTTTCATAATGTGAGTAGAGGTTGTGTCGAAATCCTGTCAAAGTGCTCTTTGTCCGTTCGGATCAGGGGCTGGAGGCAGAGCAGCCACCCCTGAAGATGTGTTCAACTCTCCAGCTCATGTTTCCCAATGTTTCTCCGTCGTTCCCACTGCGGCAGACCACAGAGACAGTCCCATGGTGGCCTCCGTCCCAACCACCACCAACTTACATTCCACAGTATAATGGGGACAAACCTGCCCGAAGGAAGCACAATCACAGAACGCTACAATGCCTAATTTCCAATACCCCCCCATCACTCTACAAGTGTCCCGCTCGCCTGTTTCACCGCCGCCACCGAACAAGATCCACATGTGGAGCCCGGTGAGATCACAATGCTCAGATGGTTTCAATGATTTATGGTCACACGGTAGACATGATGGCTGTGTGATTACATCTGGCTCCTTTCAGCTCACACCACATCTCACAGGGACGACTTCCCACAATGCCCCTGGAACAGCCCTGTTAGCAGCCGCACACACAGAAGGTGTAAGGTATGTCAAGCCAAAGAGACATTCTACATGGTGGAAACACCGAAATGCTGATTAACCGTACATCTGCTATAAATCAGAATTAATTCTCTCAGTGGTTCAGTTTTTTTGTCCTGCGTGCATAGAATGTTTCCCCCCTCTGGGGACTATTACGATACAGATTTTTCAAACCACCAAAGCAAACATTTGCTATTTCAGTCCCATTCCACCAGTGCAGCCAATCTTGAAGGAAATGAGAGCACCACATTTAGTTTTTGCTGAGCTCAAGATTTTCCTACATGTCTAAAGAAAGAAACAGCATCTCAAGACAAGGGGGAAGTGATGACAGTGAACTTGCTCCAGAGGAAACTTTCTTTACTTGAGTCAGCTCCTGCAGTCTCATTCGAGTGGATTTCCTCTTCTGTCGTCCATTTAGAGTGTCCGCGGTTGGCCCCAGTTGACTTCTGTGATTGGTGTGAAGTGAGGGAGTCGAGAGCAGCACACTTATCCTCTATTGATCTACAGATGGCTATCATGTAGGGTTGCTCAATCACGGCACAGCACGGGGGTGTATTTGGAGGTCAGTCTGTTGAAACTGTAGCTTTTCTCCTTGCATCACACTGACCACTTCCACAAAGTGACTAAATTTAACATTTCAGAGTTTCACATTTTTAATTCTCCTTTTTTGTGTAGGGCAATACAAGGTGATAATGCAGCTGTGATAGATTTTTTTTTTTCTAAAGGGAAGAAAATCTTTTGCTTGTAGAAAAGTCTTTCAGGGTTGCTTCCCAGCATAGTGCTTGACAGACATTTAAGAGCTGCCGTTCAATCTTGGAACTGGTCGGCTATCAGTCTGATGGCAATTTAGCATTTGGAGGCAATGGCCAATATTTTGAGGGTTCTTTTGGAGCCAAGACTTCCTCTACTGTGCACCTGTCATTATTTATAGTCTGTTTGCAACTTCAACAATACCTTTTGTAGGTGTTTTAGGGCCAAACAACTTTTCAGCCAATCTCTATAAACAATTATCTGCATATGAATGCAGACAAAAAATAGTTGAAAGCTAAATCGCCATCAGACTATAGCCAATGGGTTCAGAGCTTGCATTCCAGCCAATGCTTTCGGCCTCTTTTGCTCTCCACATGGACTGCTTACCTGCATGCAACTAAAGCCCACTCGAACATGAAGAACATTAGAGGAACACCCATGTTCTGTTAAGTTTGTATACTACTCAGCTAGTTAGGGTTGTTTGCTAGCTTCTACTTTTTTCTACTACTTGAAAGTTGGAATAGTATATATCGTAATTATCCACCAGGGATGGAAATGTGTCTTCGTCTCAATGAACACAATAGACATCAACATAAAGAAGCACAATAATCAGTTTAAAAAAAAAACACATAGACACGGCTATATACATTCATATATGTTTATTAGCCTAGATTGCTAGTCTTTGTAGGTTTCCAAAGCTGGAAAGGTGTGAGGGAGTAGGTTTCTGAAGTTCTGATGGAGTATACTGGCAGCTTAAGCCTTTATCGGGCAAATAACTATATTTGGTAACTTCAGTTAACTTCATACTTTGAGAAAAAAGTTGCAAATTTACTAGAATCAAGTGGAAAATCTACAAGAAAAAAGTTGCACATTTAAGAGATTTAAAGTGGCAAATCTGTGCGAAAAAAGTGGGAAAAAATCAACTTTTTTTCTCGCAGATTCACCACTTTAAATCTCATAAATCTGTGCATTTTTTCTCTCGTAAATTTGCCACTTTAATCTCGTAAACTTTTTTCTCAAAATATTACCCCCCTCCTAGCCTGGGTATACCCAGACTGCCTTGCGCGCTCAAATTTAATTTCGAACCTCCATCCAGTCTGGAAACCAGGAAGGATTCTTAGCCCTGTTTTAGGGATCCAATCACAGAGCGGGCAGGGACGGCAAGACGATGACGCGTACTACTCGGCACTTGGAAGCTTGTAGTTTTCCGGATCCAACATGGCTGCTGCAGACGCGAAGCTCTCTTTAGCTGTAGATGGTGTTTTAAATAGTTTAGAGCGAAAGTTGAAAGGCGAAAGGTCTCTCGGCGGCTGCGCTGAGATCACCGGCGTTATGGTAGCAGGGCTATTAGCGCCGCTAGCGGCTAATAGCCCCGCTACCGCGGACAGCGGAGCCGCCGAGAGGCCCGCAGCAGCTTGTTTATTGCCCATAAAATCAGTGGATGTGTGTGGCTGAATGACATGAGGGGGAATAAAGCGTGAAAATAAATAATCTTGCAGAAAGCGAGAACTGGAGGAGCAAAGCAGCAAACAATACTCTCTCACAGACACACACACAACAAACATCCATTTCTGTTGCTCTACTACGTCATCTGGTATAACTGATACGATTGGCTAAGAGCTACCTACAGACGCTTTTGATAGACATTCTAAGCGTCCAATAAACGGCTCTGGAGGATCGTAAACCACACCTCCTCTACGGAGAAATCCATTGCTCGTTGCCAGACTAGACCTCATTTGAGAATAGTCTGGTGTTAGCCAGGCTACCCCCCTCCCCAGGGTCCGTATGTTTTTTTTTACACATTCTGGCAGTATGTAATATCCTCCAATATTCTCTAGTTGAAATTTGTAATTTGCAAGTATTTCAATGAGTGCCCTATTAAGGGTTAAGCCTTAAGCCATTCGGTGGCATTCCCATGACGATGTTTGACTGCCATGTCAGATCTTTCATTGCTAAGAGACATATTGTCAACTGCTGGGGTGTGGTCCTGTCTAGAGCATGTCATACTGTATAGCCTATACATTTTAATAAAGCCTTCATACTGTTGATTATATATCAGTAGCAATTTAAGATGGTCCTTTCACAACATTTAACACATCAGGACACAGGACTCATTGTTCTATTAAGTTTGATATCCTCTCAGAAAGCAGGCTAACAAGCTTCCACTCAGAGCTGAAGTAAATCAGCTTTTTAGCATTTGTCATGAAAGTGTACTTTTCCTGGGCTTTAATTGGTAATTACATCTTTGAGTAAATAAGAACTCAACTCCACACAAACTGTGTATACAGTGATTTATGTTTTTATTCTTTCAGGAAATTACTGTCATTGTGATGCTTACAATCAAACTTCATTGTTAGATGAATTTCTCATACAGTGAAGACAACTGGCAATAAGTACACTTTTCGGGCAATAACTGCAGTGTGGTTTATTTTTGTTATTGAAGTCATTAAAACTTCATATCCATGGGAAGCAGAGGGTCGGACTTTGGTATGTCAACAATTACCAGCAATATCGTTTCAACTATTTCCGGCAGTTTATTTACACTCAGTCTGGTGGTGAAACTGAACAAAGTTTAGAAGTTTGTCAGTGCGGTGATAGAGTTTTTCTGTGTAATTACTAATCTTCATTCACTGGATTACTTTCTGTGATTAAAGGACTAATTAGGAACTGGAACAAGCTAAAGATATGACAAAACAATTACTGGCAGCCAATGTTTTTTTTTGTTTGCATTCAGCAATGAATAAATTGTTTAGTCAGGTTTAAAAACAGCTGGGGGCAAGCTGACGGGCCTGTGTGTGTGTGTGTGTGTGTGTGTGTGTGTGTGTGTGTGTGTGTGTGTGTGTGTGGTGGTGTGTGTGTGTGTGTGTCACTGCATATGCATTACTGGCTGAATGTGGCGTTGATGGGAAGCTGGCTATGGACTGTTTGTGTCCTTCCTTTTTTCTGCATGACACGGAGCAGTCACTGCTGTGTTTACAGGAGCAGCGCTGCTCAGAGGCAGCAGAGGTGTCGCTGCCTGCCACAGAGATGAAAACACACACACAGATCACCACTTGCTTACACACACACATACACACACGCAGAGATATGCAGCCCGAATTTAAGACCAGCAATGTTTGGGAATACAGTTAGGTAATGCTCACTTACAAATGCCAATATGTAGACTGGACATTTAGAGATATGTACACACACATACATACACACACATACAGGAATAGTGCATGCAGAGTCACACATTTACTGTTAGTTCTTGTGAGAGTCACACATATGATTAGACAGCATGAACAAGCAAGCCAGCTCTGCATATGTTTTATAATAACATTAAGGTCACATAGGGACACGTTACCACATGGAAACTTGCTTGTTATTTTATTACATAATTAGCAAGCTGTTTAGAAATTGGAAATGTTCGTTACTTCATCAAAACAAATGAAACAATCTTATAGATGAGCTTGCTAATTAATCTTTTTTTTACCCTTGTTAACTGATTCAAGATTAGTGTATTTTGTATATCTGGACCAAATATGTGAACAGCTATGTGATGGATTGCAGTGAAATGTTGTACAGACATTTATTGTCCCCAGATGATAATACCTGCTGACCCTGGCTTTTCTTCCAGCACCACCTGCAAGTTTAGGTTTAAAATATTTTCATGAACGATTTGTATGATATCTTACAAAAAATTATTGTCTAATTAGTGTAGAATGTGATGTATCTACTAGGGATGTACCTGAATCTGAATACTATGTTCGGGATGGCACAAATAATGTGATGGAAACACGTTTATTAGAAGTTGCAAGGTATTTGTTTTTCAAAATGTCTGTGCATCTGCATTTATGTTTCCTTAAATTCATTTATTTTAAAGTACAGTATGTGGATTCAAAAATATACATCAGAATTAATTATATGACAATTTATTAAATCTATTTGATGCTTTGAATGCACAAAATAGCTTAGCTGATGAGTATTAGGTAAGAAAAGACAACATTTGTCCTTTCGACAGCACTGTTTGATGTACTGCCATCACATGCGATACAGACATATATGGTGCCCAGAGGATGAATTGGAATAGCCTCACTGTTTCCCCTCCTTTTTTCTCTTCATTGCCATTGCCAGGTCAAAAGTTTATATCTGCAACTGATTTATGACCAATACCTGCAAAACTAAAAGCATGTTAGCAGGCTAAAGTGTTAACTACAATGGTGAACAAGGTTAATATTATACCAGCTAAACATTAGCATGTTAGCGGGGTCATGTGTCTAATTTTTTCTGTGTTATTTTATCCATGGTAATGGTTCATTTTTCACATAGAAAGCATGCGCACATGCGTTGTCTTTTCATACATGCCGGCTAAAATCCTATTCCAATCGCATTATCAGGGTGTCCTAATCAGAGTTGGAGAACTCCGACATCAGTCTAACACGTTTACATGCACTTCAGTTGTCCAGTTATAGTCAGATTAAGGTAATAATTTGTTTTTTTCAAGTGTCATCTAAACGTACTGAGTGTTTCACTGAGTCAGAGGAGTTTCACTAACTTTAGTCAGAAACAGCATTCATTTGTATTCTTCATTTGACCTAATTATAGAACACAGGAAGAGGAAGTAGCTTCCAAATTTGGTGTGTTTGTTTTGATCCACACTAACTCAGGATCAAACAGAAGCATCAGTCTCGGACGAGATTAGAACTTGACTTTCATCTCAGACTTCAGTAGAAGTCTTCTCAATGTCCTCTGAATGGGTCATTGATTAGCAACCAATGTGCGTTTTTACGCAATTGTGCATTTTATCCAAAGCCCCTTTCAGCACCAGCTTACACGACTATTGAGAACACCACAGCATGTAGAACAGTTTTTATCACTTGGATGCCTTTGAAATAGACATTTGGACATGAGGGCAGACAGTGTGTTACTCAGCCTTTTCCCTAGCTGACCCTCTGATGCGCCTAGCGATAAAAAAAAAGAAAGAAAAGATAATAATAAAGCATTTTACGTAAGAAGGAGATTGTACGGGATTAAGGCGATGGCGAATGTACACAGCCTTGCACATAAACACACTGTTAGCAGTGGAGGACAACAATGCAGAAAGGCCACACATGCACACACACATACACACACACACACACACACACACACACACACGCACACACACACGCATGCACGATTTAGGTCAACCAGTAGTGGACCAAGGTTTTAATTCTGCTAATGACTAAAACCTGTCTGTCTCTTCTGCAGCCTTTACCACGGCTCGGTTCTGCCAAAGGTCACTATCTGAGGACACACTCATCAGTAGGCTGCTAGTTTCTGCTGCTGTTTTGGCTCTGATGAAAAGAGAGATGAAAGGGAGGAGAGACAGAGTGTCTTGTTTCCTCTCCGCCAGCAGAGGAAATACTGCTTGAGCAGGGGTGTGGGAACGCCAAAGCCAGCAGCTAGGAGCTCAGCGGGGCGCCGAAGGCCTCCTTGGCAGGATGCAAGCAAAGGGGATTGTGGGAAATTACACGGGATTAGAGCGGGCGTCTAATGCCCTCATCCAGCGGGACATTTTCATCAAGAAACAGGGCTGTTGGACAGGCACATAGAGAGAGAGAGAAGCCTCAGCCGACCCTTTTTTTTCCAGCTCCCCAGGATTAGACCTTGCAGAAACCTTCTTTCTTGTCCTTTGTGCTGCTTTTGCAGGCTGGCACCTCTTTGAGCAATTGTCCGTGTACAGGGAAAGAGACGGGGAGACGATAAAAAGGAGAGGAAAGCTATGAGGATGCTGACGGGTGCTAGTCCTGCTGTTTAAGTTGTGATTGGGTCTGTGGGCCTCCACTGCTACTATACCTTCCTTTTCCTTCCCCTCTCATTTACTCCACATGGGGTTTGTAACATGGTAGCCTTTGAGTCGTTAGAAGCCCCAAGTCCCTGCACAGATTTTCCCTGAATAATGAGAGTTTAATCTCAGGCCCTGAACCCATGGGGCAAGTGTTTTCGGATTGGTTCTTCATATCTAAAACTACCCTTCTTCTCGGCTTTATAAAGAGAACTGGACTCTTTGTTCAGTTGGGATAAACAGAGGCATTTGGTGCCGCAAGAAATCACAGTGCAGGCATCTAGCAGACAGTAGACTACACATACTGGTTCACAGTAATGTACTTTTTAGTTCTCTGGCAAACCAGTCTCCTAAAAAATAAGTTATGTACTTGAACACAGAGGTGAAGTCATTGGGGTGGGCGTATGAAGTGAAAGCATTTGAATACCTGATGTTGTACTTTCTGACCCATATGTCGTTAGATATTAAGACACTTTATTCAAGCTAAGGACAGATTGTCTGGTCCTGCTTCCGTTCAGACAGATTTCCATCTGCCCTGAACGGGTCAATCACAATCGCTTATCTTATATGGGGTGGGTTTGATACAAAGACTGGCATCCAGCGCCAATGCACCAGGCTCACAACTGTCAAACCAGCCAACTCTGATCAAATATGAATCAAGATTCTGTTACTTTATTGCCTATTTCTCACCTGTTTTCAGAAACACAATTTAGTGACTGTTTAGCTGTTTTGTTTCACCAGACTACTGTTTCCTTTCTGCTTGAAACTCGCCACGTTTTGTTTCTCTGATTGGTTTTAGGTCAAATTTAGTTTCTCTAATTAGTTGCAGGTCTATCCTGAGGCGTTTTAGTCTGCACCCATTGATAACACGCCTCTGAAATAAAAAATGTACTAAGAGGTTCCGGATTACTTAGTCTATCAATGCCAAGCTAGGGCAGGATTATAATTTTGTTTGAATATTTTTTTTAAAAACAACACAATTTTCTGCCAAAGTTACACTTTTTTTGTTTTTTTTCACAGGAGAAATGTCTGTATATCAGTATGCTGAGCAGAGAAATGCTTAACATTTGAAGCCAAATTTTTAATTACATTAATCAAGCATCTTAAGTTGCATGAACAAAACTGTGAAATAAGATGAAACGTGCTTTGGTTGCCACAATAGGACATAAAAACTAATAAAATAGTCAAAAAATAGACAGTTTTTTCACATCACTGAAGTGTTTGTTGGATCGTTCCCCTCCATCACCCTTCTGACATCAGAATAGGGGTCCAACAATTTGTGAAACTTTCAGAAAGTGACGATCCAACAATGGCCATATATGCTTTTTACTTCACACAACTATGTCCTTCACTTTCTGTGTCCACAACCGAGTGCAACACCACGCTTACCTTTGAGGAGAAATCGACCCCTTTTGGACAATTATCACGTACGGCCCTTCTCTATGATGGCAGGCTTTTTACTGCCTCTTGAAACATGTCGGCTCAGAACAGCTATAAACACTTCAGACGTTTTTGGAGGACACTTCATAAGAAATAGTTTGATTCAAGCATGCTCCAGCCTTTATGACTTTTATACTTTTTGCAGACGTCTTTGTGGTTGACTTAATTAAAATGTTCCCTCATTATGTTGCGAATGGTTTTCAATGTGTATTTGCTATTGCATGTTGGTGTATAAAACTTATTTTTGGTGTCTTTAAAACTCGGGGACAGTCTATGTTCTTTTGACATCTGTGTCCCTTTAATGGTCCATTATGAAGGAACCATCAATAGCAGTTTGTCACTCAGTCAAAGTGTCCCACCAGTCAGTCCGTTCCCCTCATCTGAACTGGTCTATGAGGTAAGGGAGTCCATAAAAGTGACAAAAAAGACCCTAATCCCTGCTGCTTTTAAAGACAGGTTGTAAAAACAGATGGCTTTACTGCCACTTTACTCATCCTAATGATTCAGGACATTTTTACACACACAGTAGAGGGGGAAAAAAAGCAATCCACAGCATGCATTTCCTATGGTTGCCAAGGGTGGAAAAACAGGAAGCCGCTGTCTTTATAAGGCAAAATAAAACCTTAATGGCCTTTTTAATATTTGGGTTGCCAGGTGATGCCTACTCTGGCATGCATTTTCCCCGTGGCTCGCCTGAGCCTATTCTCTATCGGACTCCATTGAATGCTGTGGGAGAAGCCACTGAGAGGCCATTCACTAACCTTGTAGTGGTTTACATGCCCATTAAATCAGGCTTAAACAATGCCTATATAGACATGACTGCTTCATGTAATTAGTCGTGCAGGGATAATTGCAAGGTCACTGAATGTTATTGTGTGCAATCTGATTAAAAATCCTTCATTTCTGGCAAGTCACTAACTAATAAGATGTTAGACCTTGAGAAATAATGGCTTAATAAGGCTTTGCAGAGATATTCAACAAGGCATTAAATGTTAATCTTTCACACAGGCTTTTAAAACAGATCTAAATCTCTACAGCTGAAACCAACTTCTTAAATTTGGCTTACATGAGAGGTTCAGATTACATTCTTTGAAGGGTGGGGGTTGTATGTTCGTGAAATATGGCATTCATAGCAATCACACACAAAGAGGATATGTTTGAGATGCACAGCAGAACGAATCAGTAAATCTAATTCTGCAGGACTTTAAAGTCCCATTGAGGTCTGACACTCATGGGGGTTTTCCTTTTGACTCATGCATTCCAATTATGCTTCAGCTCTGCCCTTTTTCATTCCCCTCTCTCTCTAAAAATCGATCCTAAAATTACATTTTCAGTAATAAAACTGCAATTCTTTCTACACCCCAAGAGCTGTATTGGCGGATCGTTGGCGGACACATTTGTGGAAACATCATTCATTAACATCTTTTTTGTGATTAGAATTCTGACCACATAAGTACATAAGTTGACTTTAATAACACAGGTGATGAAATATATTAAATGTGAATGTAGTACTGTTTATAGTAAGCTACGTCTCTTTACGGGCATGTAGCACAGCCTATAAAGCTGTACTTTTAACACCACAGATAGCATGCTGCAACTGCCAACCAACACAAACTTTGAGGTCACATGATGCTGGTTCACTAATCCTTCCAAGAATCAAAAACTGCAGGCGGCAGGACTTTCCAAAGCAGAACACCACTAATATGGAATAGCCGCAAATAAGGACAGGGTACAGACAGTCTCAGTGTTTAAAACCCAAAGACTGTGGTTCTCTTCTGTCTCCTCACAGAACCCAAAGTCCACTACCAGCACGGTCGTGGTCTCTGCTCCACCCCGCCCTGCTAGTCCCCTGTCTCCAGGAAGTCCTCTCTCCAGTTACCAATAGCTTTATGATGCATAACAAAAGTGATTAGTCAAAGAGCTAATTATTCTTTTTGAGAAGTATGGGGTAAGACCGCAGGCTTTGTCAGGAAGCATTTTCCATTTATTCTTTGAACGTAACCTCAAGTAACCCGAGGCAGGCAGATGAAATAAAGTGTGGTGATTTTTGTGTGTAGAGTTTTGTATTTGCCACAAATAACACGTGGTTCTTCTACTTTGTTTAGGTATTTCCCTAATCCTTCCGTGGGTTTCTGGTTACATCAGAGACTCGGTGTGCCACCTCAAAAACCAACGTGTTCAGCCGTAACCCACACAGGGTGTCAAGTGTAAAGCAGCCATGAATAAACAGTGTAACCGGAGAAGTATTTTGCACTGCCAGGCTCAAGATGTCAGGGGCACGATATCAACAGTTTTAATCTTGATCATAGCTCAGCTCCAACACCTTTCTTCACCCCCTCCCCTCTGTCACACGAGGAGTTTCACACATTCAACTCGAGACTGTCATTAAATGCCGCTTTGCATCGCTGCTGAGCAACTGAGTCATATTTGTGCAACATTCTCAAGACAGGAAGTGGCACACACAGCAGTGACTAATAGGAGAATAAAGTTATTTGGTATTGTTGCTATCATGACTTTAATCAGAACAGGGAAAAAAAGTACCCTGAAGTAAACTTAACCCAGGTTAAAAAAAGAAGCACACTGAATTCGATTTTATTTGTTGCTATGGTTGGTATAGTAATCAAGTGTACGCTTTCTCTTGCACTAAAAAGTACTGAATATACTCATAATGAATCATTACTGGTGCTACTACAAAGAAATTCTGAATTACAATTACCTGAACTTGACTGTCATTTTTTTAAGATATCATTAAGATGCACTTAAATATATGAAAGTTCAACTTTTTAAAATATTACTTTATTTGTGATACTTTAAGTGCACTTACAGCACAATTTGAATACATTTTGTATAACTATACACTATAAATATATTTTAAAAATATCTGAAAAAAGTAGATTAAACTAAATAGATTTTTTCTGTTACAAGAACATTTTTAAAAAGTTGTACTAAGGTATGTTTAAGTGAATCTTAATGGTGTTAAAAAATAGTACAGTGATTGTTTTTCAGTTCTTTTTTGGTAGGACTAATCATATATCATTTTTATAATAAGTACATTGTTAGCACATCTAAAATAGCATACTTTTAATACATGAATCAGGTGCACATGGAAGTATTCTTAAATTACTTTCCCCCTGTGTATAGGAATTGTAAAGTATAAAGGTCTGTCATTTAAATGAGCAAAAAGTGAGATTAAATTAAATGCAGGAAAGTTTGAAGGGTTGCATTGGGTAGTAACCATAACAAACGTTGGCACAGTAACTTCACACAGCCACCAGTGAGTGCACTAAATCTACAGCTTGTCTAGTGAAAAATCAACAGTGTCACAGCTGGCAGGCTGTTTGTACTGCCCTGACAACAGTCGAGCTCTCTAAACAATGCCGCGGTACAGCCGCTGCCCTGCGACTCACACACTGACACACACCCGCACACATGCACCCCACCGGTCCACTTGTTTGCATTCCCTACTGCATGACATCACCACCCGGGGTCAAAACCCAGCGAGCTGATTGGTTGGCTGCGGCAGAATTGCTGATCAGGTCCAAAGATCACAAAGTTTTGCCAAGAGGTGACATCAGCGTGTGGAGCTTAGCCAATGGCCGAGAGATGCCTGGGTGACTCTAAAGCAACATCCTATTTACACACACACACACACACACACACACACACACACACACACACACACACACTTACACAAAGCAAAGCTGCTTTCAGCAAATGCAATGTGCGATGTGGTCCCTTACTCCATCCAGCTTAGACGTGGAAGAGGATGTGAAGCAGCTGAGACCAAGTTGTGTCGTAAATAAAAAATGTGCTGTGGTTGAGCTTTGGGTCTCTGTTTCTTATTGACTCGCACTTCCACTATTTATGATGACTTGACAGTGTGAGTGTTGTGCTTTCACCTCCAGAACACATGTCTATAGTTTGTGTATGTGCGAGCAGGCGTTTGCTGTAATGTATCACTGCCTCTGCTGCTTTGCCAAAAACAATTTTTTAAAGCAAGCACATTTTCCATCCATATTTCATGTCACACATCTAGTAATTGTGTTTAATGTCCTGTAGGAGAAAACACAATAAAGTTTCTGATTTTGTGCCAAAACTCTAAAATAAATCTGATAAACAACAACAGTTTAGGAGCGATGTTCACTGGTGTTTTCTTTATAAGATTTTTAAAAAAGAGCCTTACTGATGTGGCCTGTGTTCTTCCAACAATTTACAACTTGACACAAGTTTTTCTCTCTGCCATCTCTAACAGTACTTTGTGGAGTTCTCAGGCACAACGAGCATCCTGGGTATTATTTGAAACCCTGACCTGACATACACAAGACTGAACATGATGTTGATAGATTACTTATTATAGTTTGACAAATGTGCTGCCAATGTTGACCCTAGATAGGCATGAGTTTTATTCGATGAAACTAAAACCTTTTAAAACTTTTTTGTGTTTACATGGACTTTGTGTTAGTTTTGTTGTTGGTTATTTGTTGACATTCACAGACTTCATTTATAACCTAACATTAGCTTGTTTTGCACATTGTTGGTGCTGAAGGGGAATTGAAGAGAGGAATTGCACTCTGTGGCTGTAGTGGTCTCTATTTAAAGCTACAGTGAAGATAATATATGAAACTGGATGACCGTCCATTGGAACCAACCATTCCATTTCTTGTATTGAAGGAGGATAAATAAAGCTCCAAAGTTAGGCCAAATTTTGGCAAGTGAAACAGTAATACCCTTTTTCAACCAGAGCTGGTTCCCGGCTGGTGCAGGGCCACAGTTGATTCAATTTGCGAACCAGGTCTTAACCTGTTTGCTTTTCCACAGGCTAGAGCCATATCATTATGTCACTGTTAGCATATGTATTTCTCCGCCCTCTCAACAATGGCAGACTACATGTCTCTACAACACATGTGTGCTACTCATTTTGATCACTATGGACGCCAAATACATTCTCATTAACATTGAACGTAAGATGTTAATGTTGGACTTTGTTGCAGGCTAACGCTAGCCCGCTAACGTTAATGCGTTAGCTCGCTCGTATCAATCACATTGCAGTTAAACAAATCAAATAAATGAATGATGCACGTTTTAGTTGATCTCTCTCAACAGCACTGAGTTGGTCTTGGTCCTGCTAGCCCCCTAATGTTAGCATGCTATCGATCGCCCGCTAACGTCTGCGTGCTAGCTTGCCCGTATCAATCACATTGCAGTTAAACAAATCAAATAAATGAATGATACATGTTTTAGCTGGTCTCTCTCAAGGGAACCAAGTTGGTCAGATAACCCCACCCACAGCCGTAGCGGTTCACAAAGATTTGGTGCCGAAGTGGAACCAGTTTTTCCAGCCTGGCCGGCTCTGGTCATAAAGGGGTATAAGATTGTCCATTTCAAAAGGTCCCTTGACCTCTCAACTCAGGATATTTTGAGGAAAAAAAACATTGGTATGTGACCACAGTTTGGCCTCATATCACATCCTTTCCTGGAAAAACGATCCAGAGTTCTTAACATAGAAATCAGTCTACATGCGGTCACAAGGGTTAGGGTTAGGGTTAAAATCTGTTTACATATTGGAAATACAAAGTATAATACAACATTTCAGGAAATGCACAAAACCAAAACATGCAGAGTTAAGAAGATTGATATTACTTACAACAGCCAGCAACCGATTATCTTATTTTAGCTTAGCTTAGCTCTGGCTAAAGGTACTAAATCTGTCTCATAAATAATTAACACATAAGATCTCATTTATTTAATCCACACAAAAGCTCAAAGCACTCTGGTTTTACAGGAGGCTTATTATACTTTAATAAACCCTCAAATTGTTCCTTTAACACACTCTTAAGGAAAGTTATCTTTTAAAGCAGAAATCTACATATGTATGTGTGTGTGGTTCAGCTAAGTGAATGAAGTCTAAACCATCAAGAGAGACATTATGAGTGAGTCACCTCTTGATGGGCAGCACTTCTTATTAGTTTGCCCCTCACAAGCGGTTCCTGGAAGGAAAAAAAAACCTTTATCCGCTCAAAGTGGGTCTGTTTTCCATTCAGATCTGTTTGATTTTTCATCAGGGAAAGAAATCTCAATCCCCCCTCAACATGACATTGATGAATCATTTGTCTTTGAAACGGTGGTTAACAAACTTTGACTAACCAGACTCCTGGAGAGCTTCCCACAAAAACTCCCAGGGAGCACAACAGGAGGCCACATTTGCTGCTTTAGCGAAGTGGATAAAAGCCTGTCCCAGCAGCCCCTGTAAGACTCTTGGGGTTAAGCCGTCTCTAAACTTGACTGTGTTAGGAACAAAAGGCCTAGATGCTACTCAGCCATACTGTTTGTTTCTTTAAAGTCTATAATCTACCGTCCGCTATATGAAGCTCAGACCTAAATTCAAAGAGAAGATGATAATTTTTTCCATACCCAAGAATCTTTCCAATTTAAAATCATGACATCTCTGACCTGAAAGTGATGAAATCCATAAGTCCTTCTAACACTTTTTTTGTTGTTGTTGCAGTTAAAACATTAAAAAAGTGGGATTTGGGGATTTTAGTAAGCCTGCATTTGCTTTCTATCCCTGTCTGTCCCATCCTCTGATACAACAAAGAAAGATTAAATTGTCTGTTAGTGTAAAGCTCTGTTAGTTTAGGGACTTTTTAGTCTTAGTTGTAGCTGGATATTTACCCAAGTCTTTGTCAAAGTGGAGGCTGGGGAAGTAGGGGACTTTTCTTTCACCTACTACTGTACCAAACTCGAAATGGCACATAAAGATGGACAAGAAATTCACTTCCTCTTTTCGCTTTCAGTTTCCTGTATTTTTAAGTCTAGTGGGGGTGTTTAACAGAGAGTAAGTGCAGTAGAGGCCTTTTAAAACAGAGGAGCATTGCTCATCAGATGGTGATTTTGGCCCACATTTCACAAGGATGGCCATTGTTGAGGGCTGAGGGAAGCACAGTGTGTGGTAAGTCAGGGACGGGTGAGTGACAGGGCTTTAGAGCAGGTTTCTGTTAGTCATTGTACATTACTGTTAACACGTCTGACTGCCTGGCACCGACTCCGATGCACAAGAAGGAGCGTGAAATCCCATCAGACGCTACAATCATGTCTCACACACACTCATATGCAAACACAGTCATGTCATAGTGATACTCAACCCCCCCTCCCACGTCTCTCTGAAGACTGGTTTGCCTGGTGATAGTTGGTGCGGTTGGCAGGCACTGGGGGGAGGAGACTGTGTGCCCTCGTATGTGCTCGGCGAATAGGCTTTGACTCAGCTCTCTGGCATTGAAGCTGGTGGTGGGTGAAGTTTCTCTGACAGCTCAAAGGCAGCAGGAATCTATTAATACCATTGGAAAAAAACTTCTTTTTATTTTGTTTAGCCTTAAAACAACCTTTTTTTGGTCTAAAAATATATCATAAGCCATAACAAAACCCAACATGCATAATACATGTGTAATCCTATCCTAGAATGTCAGATCCTCTTCATGTTATTAAACCTCCTAAATTCCCGGAAATATTAACGAGGACATGACCTTTGTGTCCTCAATAGTGAAACTTAAAGCTGCTATGATTGATATATTTTATAATAACAATAGATCAAATGACGACTTGTAATAAACAGTGGGCGTACCTCATTGTTTTGGTGTTACGGTCCACAACTTTACTGTTTGGGTTTACTCTCACCAGCTTTGTTTCCAGTTTATACAGTACTTTCTCTCTGTTGCAACTGAAGTATATGATTATGTTTAGATGTTGCACAAGTCTGAAGCAAGCAGGAAGCTCCAGGACTGAAAAGTCAAATCAAGTACCTTAAATCTGCACTCTTTCTGATGGCCAGCAGGGTGGTTGCAAAAAAAAAGGATCCCAATTGTGTAGAAGTCTATGAGAAAAAGAACCCTACTTCTCACTTGATTTATTACCTCAGTAAACGGTTACAGTAATGAATTTATACTCTATATTGGTAGTTTCAGGTCTTCTTCAATGCAGCACGACGAGCACTTTGTAAATTTTGGTCCCATATAGAGTAAAATAGAAGATAAAAAAAAACAGGGTATGATTTAGGGCATGGCTACCTTACAATTGACAAGATAACTAATCAGGATAGAGGCGTAGCAATGTGTATCCGTGGCACTTGACACTTGAATAGTCGAGAACTTGTTTTCAGGTGTTGTCTGTGTGTTTATCAAATTTAATTATAACATCTTAGTCGCCTTAAAATGTCTTGTTCAGCAGTCTCAGGAGTCTATTGTCCACATCCTGTTTTAAGCCTGTTTTTTGCGAGGCAAAATTAGCATCTCAATAAATATAATATTATGATTAACGTTAATAACTGACACACCATGCTAACAAAGCTTGTTAGTGCTAGCATTAGCTTTAGCTGGTAATTCCTCTCTTGCCCCACCCTCTTGTCCAAATATGGTCACATCTGGCTCCAAAAAACCAAGATGGTGTCTGATGATGATGTCCAAAATGCCAAACCAGAGGCTTCAAAACGGTATGCCACAATGGGTGATGTCATAGTTTTTTTCGTCCACTTCATTTATACAGTGAAGCTAATTAATGGACTTTTATGGAAGAATTATCCTATCTTTATTCAAGAGCGTAGATTTTCAGTTTGAGAGCATAATTTGTCTTTCTCGTGCTCAGATTTGTTCTCCTCATGCTCACATTTTGCGCTCGCACTCAGATTTCTGCTGCTTTCTTTCAAAATGTGTGCGTGCACTTAAAAATCACATGCTTGTGCTCACATTTCTTCTTCTTGGACACAAACACTTTGCTCGCACTCAAATATGTCCTGTGCGCACTCAAATCTAAAGTCTACGCGCTCAGATCTCAACTCTGCGCTCTCAAAACTTTTGTGCTCGCACCCAGAACACGCACGTCCTCTCAGGTTGAGGTGTCTGCTCAGACTGAACGTGGTCCCGCCCTGCGCTTAAACTAGTGTGTTTCACCAGCCAATAGGGAGACAGCTAGATTGTGGCCCCGTCTTAGGTGCGTTCCCTCGCCTTTTTGAGCGCTCCGTCGGGGCGGGTATATGGTCTGTTTGTAAAACTGCTTCTCTCTTAAAATACACCAATTCACCATATTAGCCAGCTATTTGAATCGTCACCTATTTAAAACGCAGCATATTTATGTAGAATTCATCTTAATCGTGACACCACTGTACAGATGAATATATATATACTCATCTGTACAGTGGTGTCACGATAGTCCAGTGGTGAAATACACTACCAACTGTTGCATTTTTAACCATGGGACGCCGGTTCGCATCCCGTCCACCGCACTCTTGCTGCATGTCTTATTATGATTTAAAATTTTAATTGATAAATTAATGTAACAGTAATACAATTTGTGTAACCAGCTGATTCTCTTATTGCAACGTGTATCACCATCCTATTTACGCGGTCAAAGCCAGGGGGCGCATAATTAGGCTAATGTTGGTAATGCTTTCACAAGAAGAAGACTTTGAGCAGGATTCGGAGCGTGGCAGCGAATGAATGGGAGACGAGATGGATGGCCAAAGACCTCAAGTAAGTTCATTGCTAAATGTTGCTACAACTCAAAACACATCGATCATATACAGTAGTTTCAATAACAGTACAGTAATCATTTTGACACTCGTACTTATCAACATATATAGCGGGCCTTCATTGTAACATGTACAACGAAAGTACAATAATTGGCAACGTATGATCGTACCAGCGGCAGGTCGGCACACATAATGATGCGCGAGCTGAAGGGAATCCCCGCTGACGTCACTTCATTCATGATGAGTTGCTGTCCCTAGTGCCGACAAAGGCCCGCTAGATATGTTGATAAGTACGAGTGTCAAAATGATTACTGTACTGTTGAAACTACTGTATATGATCGATGTGTTTTGAGTTGTAGCAACATTTAGCAATGAACTTACTTGAGGTCTTTGGCCATCAATCTGTCTCCCATTCATTCGCTGCCGCGCTCCGAATCCTTCTCAAAGTCTTCTTCTTGTGAAAGTGATACCAACATTAGCCTAATTATGCGCCCCCTGGCTTTGACCGCGTAAATAGGACGGTGATACACGTTGCAATAAGAGAATCAGCTGGTTACACGGATTGTATTACTGTTACATTAATTTATCAATTAAAATTTTAAATCATAATAAGACATGCAGCAAGAGTGCGGCGGACCGGATGCGAACCGGCGTCCCATAGTTTAAAATGCAACAGTTGGTAGTGTATTTCACCACTGGACTATCGTGACACCACTGTACAGATGAAAATATATATAAAAATAATAGAACTAAACTACCATAACTCTTTTTAGGACTACTTAAGATTAATTCTACATAAATATTCTGCGTTTTAAATAGGTGACGATTCAAATAGCTGGCTAATATGGTGAATTGGTGTATTTTAAGAGAGAAGCAGTTTTACAAACAGACCATATACCCGCCCCGACGGAGCGCTCAAAAAGGCGAGGGAACGCACCTAAGACCGGGCCACAATCTAGCTGTCTCCCTATTGGCTGGTGAAACACACTAGTTTAAGCGCAGGGCGGGACCACGTTCAGTCTGAGCGGACACCTCAACCTGAGAGGACGTGCGTGTTCTGGGTGCGAGCACAAAAGTTTTGAGAGCGCAGAGTTGAGATCTGAGCGTGTAGACTTTAGATTTGACATTAGTTTGAGGACATATTTGAGTGCGAGCAAAATGTTTGTGTCCAAGAAGAAGAAATGTGAGCACAAGCATGTGATTTTTGAGTGCGAGCGCAAAATGTGAGCATGAGGAGAACAAATCTGAGCACGAGAAAGACAAATTATGCTCTCAAACTGAAAATCTACGCTCTTGAATAAAGATAGGATAATTCTTCCATAGACTTTCAGCAAAATAAGGTGAATCTGTGCATGTTTTGACAAAATACCTTTGAGGATGTTACAACCTATAAACATATCAAAAGGCACATACAGGCACTGTAACGGGTATTGTGCGAACCCAAACGCAGTACAAACAAGGCCCAGAAACGAAGGTCAGTTAATGGTTTTATTAACTGCAATCCGGCAAACACACAGTTCAATGGCTTGGCAGGTGGCTTGGTCAGGACGGGCAAAAGTTCGTAAACCAGAAGGCAGGCAGTCCAGGCAAACAATCCGAAGGGGGGCAGGCAGAGCTCGTAGTCAGGAACAAAGGGTAGAGGTAATTTACCAGGCGGCAGGCAGAACAGGCAGGTCGAAGTCAGGCAGGGTCGGAACCGGGAAGACAGGCAGATGAACGCTGGAAAGTCTCGCATGGCAAAGAACAATCTGGCACTGAGTGAGTGTGAGGCTGGAGAATATATACTGAGCAGGCAGGAGGGGGTGATTGGTGAGTGAGGGCAGGTGTGTGATTAGTGAGTGGTAGCATGTGTGTGATAATTACTGAGTCCATGGGGAAAGGCTGGAGCAGACTATGACAGGCACAAGTACCCATGAAATTCATTGTTTCTACTTAGATGTGATTGTGGTATTTTAATGGATTTTTCTCCTCTGATGTATTTGCTGTGTTGTTTTTATCAGACACTATGATGACAAGGAGGTGGGTGACATGCTTAAAAAAAACCCTGACATCAACATCTAATTGCATTTTACCTTTTTGAAGCACCAATATGAACAAAATTTTTCTTAAATATAAATTGCTGGACAGACGGATGGAGACATCCATTACAAAGAGTCTAAACCCATCACTGTGTTTGGAAAACTCAGAAACTTGCAGTCTTTTATTGCAAGTTCTCCATTCCTTGTTGAATTCATAGGCCCCCATTACTTTCAAGAATCAATTAAAACAGCTTGCAGAGACATACTGCTGCATTGATGAACATAATCCATCACTGTAAATGAGACAACTCAATTTGTTCCTCACATTTTTATCCAAACATGACTCTATGAGGCAACATTGATTGCAGTTATAATCCTGTCAACAGCCAGTTTAATTCTGCCTGGATGAATCAGAGCAGGTTACTGTCTTATCTGTCTGATCGTGTTGGCTCTTCACCACCACCTAAAATATATGTACCTGTAGGCCATAATTAAAAATGAAAAACTAGTTCTATTAAGTGTGGTAATTAGCAGGTTGGTGAAGTTCTGTTGAAAGAAATTACATGTTGTCTCATTTAACATGATGGATGGCGTCTGTTAGTACAGCACTGTGTCTCTGTCAACTGTTTTTAATGGATTTTTTTTTTTTTTAAACAATAAGGCTGACTTCCTGAATGCCAAACAAACTTGCAGAATACACAGTAGCTGCTTGTTTCTGACTAATAAACAGTGTTAGGAGTTAAGGAAAAGGTATTTTCCGGAAAACACTGCCTACTTTGTCTTCATGTTTTTAAGAATATAATGGGTTTTTTTACAGATTTATTTTCATTGATATTGATCTGAACTGAAAAAACTTCACTTAAAACTTTTCTTGGGATGTGGCTTTTATCAGAACAGGGTTTTTTTTTATTTTCCTCCCCACAGTTTTTCCATATTATTTTTGGCAGCGTTACGAAAACATTTTTTTTATCAGTTTGGTGATAAAAATCTCTCCCTTAATATGATTTCACCCGCCATGATTAAATATGTGCTCGAGCGGCACTGTAAAATATTTACTGAAATACGCTACAGTCATCGCTCACCTCAAATGTTCTTTAAGTCATGAGAGTGATGAATGCTTCCATGGAGCTGCTTTTTACCTACTAAGTGAGAAAAGGCCTGCAGCTCTGAGTCGGCAGCGGCAACTGATCTGGGATGAAGTTGGCTTTGAAAATCCCACTGTAAAAAAGTACCATAAATACTATAAATATCATATTAGCAGTCAGCAGAGTAATCCCTGTGGGTTTAAAGGTGTTGCAGAACTTATGATTTTTACATGACAGGCTGGATATGTGTGTTTTTACAGAATGATTCCCAACTCCCAAAGTACCTTTAAGCCGCAAGTGAGGGTGTGTTGTAACAGTTAGACATGAAGTATGAGAAGTCCAGTTTGAGTGACAGATCCATGAACTTGATGATTGATGATTTTTATCCTGCCAGCAATTTCAAGTTGGTCTCAGTGTGGCCTAAGAGTCCCTGTGAGGCTGTTGTTAGACTCAAGAAGAGTGGAGCAGGTAGACCCAAATGCATGCAACAGAAATGTATTGCTGGCAAGCAAACAGGCAGAAACAAAAAAAAACAAGGATCCAAAAAAGACTGAATGGAAAACCAGGACTTGCATACAAATGAGGGGATGAAGTGCAGGTGGAGAAATGGGGTGAAAGAGCAAACAGAAAAACCAAAAACTCAATACTCTTTGAACCAAGAAAAATGTGTGAACGTTTTTTGAACCACTGCAACCAACTGTCATTGTGACACATTCTTAAAACATGCTGCAAACCCCTGACGACCAGAACACATTGCAAACATGTGACAGTTGCTGTTTTGTGTGTCATTATGAGGTGGACATAGTCATGATTACAAAGCCAGCATGCTGTGCTTGCTGGATGCTATGTCAGCATGATAGCATTCACAAGTTCCCACTTAACACAAAGTACAGCTGGGGATGAAGGCAGTACCATTGGTTTTGGAGGTATTTGGTAATAATGCAAAGTCTTGGACACACTGAAATACAGACTGGTGATAGTACTGGGTACAGAATTCGGTACTTTTGAGGGTACCAGCTGAATCAGTAACGTAATATGTCAACATGTGGATTGCACTGTATTCAGCCTCTGCCTTTTTCACCTGGTCAAACAAAATATATCTATCCACTGAAGAGTGTCCAGTATTCAATACGCCTCTTTGACACAGCTAGTTAAAGGCGTTAATAGTGCAGCCAGCAGGGCGGACTACGTGCAGTCTAGTGATCCACAGGTTGATTCCAAGCGGCAACATCCATGTCTGAGCAGTGAGGCAAACAAGGAAGTGCCTAAAGCTGCATTCTACCAAAAATAGAAGATAAAGATTCATATGATTTGGGGCGTGGCTACCTTTCATTGACAGGTGGCTAACAAGGCGAGCCGTCATCAGAATAGATGAAAAGCAAAGCGTATCCACGTGTCAGTAAAGTAAAAAAAAAAAAAAAAAAAGATTTTTTTAAGAGGCCGCATAAATTGGACCCTTTCACATTGTATTTTCACTTAAAGGCAGTTTATTTCAACATTTTGTTCATTAAAAATGTCTTATTCAGCGTTTGGTTTGACTAACAGACACTCCAAGGAGTCGCTGTTCAGTTTGCTAGCCAAAATTAACATCCCAGTTAATGCTACATTTAACGCTAACATGAATAAGCAGCGACTTCGCTCAGTCAGGTTGCCGGTGTAGAGAGGCGTGTACTCAGTGTTGTCAGATCCCTCTCGCTCCTCCACAGTCCAAATATGGTCTGCTCCCCGTTTCTGGAAAAAAGATGGCGACACAAGACGGCGTCTAGTGTAACGATGAACTCGATGCCTCAAACAGGCAGTCCACAAACCAGTGGGTGCTTCACTGTGACAACGTCCATTATTTATACAGTCTATGGTTGATTCACAGGCAGGTCAAAAAGCAGCGTTCAGAGTAAGTTATTGATAACATACACTACATGCAATAGTTCACCTTCAACAACCTCTCCTCCCCTCTCCCTTTCCCTCTCTTACACACACATACCTGGGAAAGCAATGACGGCACTCAGTCCGTCTCTGTCCTCCACTCCTATCCTGAGAGTGCTTTAATGCAAACCTGGGTCAGGTTTGGGTCGTTGATTAACACATATTTTAGCAGGATGGGTGCTGTGTACACACTCACTGGACGCCAACACTGTTGTTTACATGTGCCGTCTCTTTTGCTCCCGGAATGCTGGCATTCGATCTAAAATCACACTGGGGTGGCATTTTGCTGCAGCTGTTTGGTTCAATGCAAAAAAAAAGCAAAGCTGGCACAAGGGTGGATCTTCATTACACCAATATTACAGAATCTCTGTGTAAAAGAGGCCAGAACCTCACACTGTGCCCTGCTGACGACTGTGACAAGCTCAAGGTTGTAGGACAGGTTTGAATTGGGGAGCCAGTTCTGGCTGTAGAATAGATAGTTGGCAGGGTCATGACACTACAAGTTTTACTGCACAAAAATACGTGCACTAAAAGGTCACCAATTCCACCACAAAAGAATGGTACTTGTGCAGATCAGAAACCAATCTCATTTGGCACACTTTTGTTCCTTGAAAAGCCAGTAAATACAATGAGCCGGCCTGTACGCTATCCTGGCTGCAGCAGCATTTTTGTTATCGCAGAGGGAGTAAAGGTACCAGACCAAATTCCAAGTACCAGTATTGGTTCCAATGTGAATGGTACCAAACCCTAATGATGGCACTAGAAATGTTAAGAGATCACTAAAGTAGATGTGAACACTCAAAACTACTCAGTGTCAGCCTCATGGAGGTAGTCGGGGAAAAAAGCATCAATAAAGTCAAGGAGACAAGGAGACAGGAGTCACTGTCAGGGAACCATGAATGTCAAATTTCATGATAACCCAAACGGTAAGCTGAGATATTTCAGTCTGGGCCAAAGTGGTGGATGGACCAAACCACAGACTGTCACAGTCATTGCCATTCACACCGCTAGCATGACTCAAAACACAACCGGAAGAAAACATCAGTACCATACTTTGTTCTCAATCACATTGAGACATTTCAAGCATTTTTGTGGTTTTCTTCCATTTTCGAAATACAGAGCGAAACTGACCTCAGTAGTTCCTCAATAACTCGCCCTTGTTCCTCAGAAGTGCCAGGGGAAAAGCTGAAGCAGAAACTGGGAATTTTAGTGGTTGTGCACCTGAGAGAGAACAGAGGGAGAAAGACCTGCGGGGTTTCCATCAGCCTTTATCTGACCGTGCCAGCTGTCGGGCTTCTTCTGTCTGTGGCTTCATACGCGTCTCAGAGGATTTCAGACAACTTTCCTCTCCTACGCTTGCTGAGACTAACACAGTTCCACTGTAGTCGGCACCACGAGGCCATAAACAAGCTCAACCGGGAGTCTGACTGTGAGAGAGTGACAGCTTTTTGGTGCGGTTACATTGTGAATATTTTATTTTAACACTAGTTGGCGGAGTCAAAACACAACTGCGTGTTTCTGTATTGCACTGGAATTCAATCTAAGCTGCAGTACATGCGCCACTGTTTTTTTCAGCCTGCTTTGATATGGAGAAGGCAGCGCCGTGTTTTGACAGCTTTCAGTCTCTGATGGAGAGAAAAAAGAGGGGGCAAAGGGAGAGGAAAAGGGAGTGGGGGAGGTGGGTGTGGCAGAGAAGGAATCCTGGGCTGCTCAATGTCACACTAGGGAGGACTGCAGGGAAAAAATGAAAGGGGATGGGGGAGGTTAAGAGGACAAGCTTATCAGTGAGGATGGAAGGGAGCAGGCTGGCTGTATGAACCACAGCAGGAGACTGAGTATAATATGTACTGTACCTCCTGTCTCTTTCACACACATGCTCAAATTATGTCGGGTAACACTGCAGAAAAGGCTGGGGGTGTATGGATATTTAATGAAACACCCCCACTCTTCATCTTCCACCAAATCTGCTCACTAGCACGGGAGTCCAATGGAGGAGGAAGAGGAAAAGTAGGGCACGTCTGCAGATTTAATGAGGCAAAAAAGCGCTGTATGACAAGCTTATGTTTTCTCCTCCAGCAGAGCTACTCGCTCTTCAAAAGACAGACTCCATTCTCTTCTGACACACAACCATACAACTCAGCATTATCGAGGCCATCCCGTATACTTCCAATCGAGAATTTTTGTGGATGCTTAACGGACGGATGGAGGCCAGAGATGAGCCCCATCTACTGCATGGCACCGTAATCATGTTTGATCGTTTTTTTAGAATGTAATCCCATTGAGTAGGCTTACAGTGCATTAAATCTTTTCATTTCCGATGTGTATTACGTTGAGTCACAATGCAATGTTGGGGGACAATTATTCAGGCGTCATTAACTAAAGAATTCTCCTCATGTTTGGGATCTGTGGGGGAGAAAAATGCTTAAGAACCCGCTCTCGGATGGAAAATAAAGGAGGAGATCTAACGGTTATAATTAGCATAAAGTGCAAAAGCGACAACAAAAGAAGAAGAAGTTTTCAGATGATCATTAGGCCTGAGGGCAAAGCAGCCTGAGGATCCGTGGTTCTAGTCCCTACATGGCTGTCTCTGATCCAACCTCTGAGAAGACTCTATTTTAGTAGAGATGCTCTCAAGCTTATTACACCTGGGGGGATTCTGGTTGCTAAAACAGGGGCACACAGTATGGCTAAGGAACACACCCACATGCAAATAGGCACAAATGTAAATACTTCAGAGCAAGTCACATAGTTAAGAAGCAGTTTGCAGCCGCCTCAGTGAAGAATCAAGACAATAGGAGCAGCCATGTATCCAGAAACAGCTGAATATGTGGCTAATTACATCCTGAGGTAGGTCACTGCTCCCTCATAACACGCTGTTTACCGTTCGCAGCACATTTTACACCAAGTCATTGTGTCTATAATTGAGGACATGGTTGTTTTCAACAAGGTCGCCGTGTTTAACTGACCCGGCGAGCGGCGAGTGGTGACATGACTCGGATGTTTGTTCAATAGGTGTCAGTGAGGCAGAAATTTCCAGAGTGGCTGTCAATTTGTTTGTCTACATTCTTACAACAGTGAGTCATGGTGTGACATTGTGTTTTTTTGTCAAGGTGATATTGGTTAAAAAACAAAGTTTACTCACATTTTTTCGGCAGACGTGAATTAATTACAGACATTAATTGGCAATTAGATACTACGATTTTTAGAAAAACAATCTTACCATCTGCTTCCATCTTGAATGGTTCGTGGTTGTTTTACTTCTTCTGTGTCTCAGTGAAGTCATAGGAGTAATAAAAGAATAAATCCGTAAAAGAAAATGAAATGTTTGAATATAAATAGGAGTATAATAATGCAGAAGCACAAGAGAAAAGAGTAAAGTAAAAATAAAGCGATAATAAATTAATAAATTGCATTATATAGAAAGATATTAAAAAAGAAACAAAAATAAGAAAATTGAGAAAAAATTATGTAATGTGTGTACAATAAATACATAAATATAAAAAAAATACAAAAATAAATATATACAGAAATACATGTAAATATATATGTTTTCTGTTTTCTTATTTGTCTTTATATTTCCACATTTATTTATTATTTATTTATTCCTATTTATATTTTCACATTTTTATCTGCTTATTTTTCTTTATTTATTCCTCTTTATATTTATATACTAATGGTTTCCTTTATTCAATTCTTATATTTCCACATTTATATTTTTTTACTTTTTTATTTAATCCTCTTTACATTTCCAAATTTTTATTTTCTTTTTATTGTTATATATCCCTCTTTATATTTCCACATTTATTTTCTTATTATTTTACAGATTTATAGTTTTTTATATCACACTCCTATGACTCTATATGTTTAAGCATTTCTGCCTGAAATAAATGTAATGATAGCCACATTCGAACGTTCTATAAATGCCTTGTGTTTTACCTCAATCCATATGAAAAAAGAAGGCCTTGTCAATATGTGCATGTTTCTCTCCGTCTCTGTTTGAAAAATCCATCTCATCGTGTCGGCTTTAATAATGTTTGTCATTTTCACCCTGGGTGAGCTGGAAGAGGAGAGGACACAGGTAGCGAGGGAGAGAACAGAAGACGGATGCAGTTCGGAGTGCGTTTGATTGCTGTCTGATTACAGCTTCTCCTGGTGGGACTTTCTCTCACAAACACACACACACACACACACACAGCTGAGTTCATGAGAGACCTGTTGGTATCAGATAGCTGGACCCACATCACCATCATGGTCCAGAGCAATCATGCAGGATGTGCTCAAACATCCACAAAGGCTCTCTGAGAAGCAATACGCCGACATGTGTCTGTCTGTGCTCTCCCAGCAATACGTTTTGATGTAATGGATTCAGCGACTCGTGGGACTATATCAGTCGAAACACGCTTGGCGTTCTCATGCTAAAACTGCATGCATATTCTATACCAAGCAACCGGCTCTTGTTTTGCTGTGCTGCTAGTAGTTAAAATGGCTTTCTGCCTCGCCTCGGGTTGATGTGGATGGATCGAGACTCTCTCATCGGGAGGAGATGGAGTAAAGGAAGGATGTGTGTGTGTGTGTGTGGAGAGAGGAGAGTGCGGTCAAGCCAAACGGGCCTCAGGGGGGCTAGATGGTGGAAGGGTGTGGGGGTGGGGGTCTGGGGGCCCCCCTTCCATGCCATCGTATCCCAAGGCGTGCCTCTAAAGTTACCCACTGTCTGTGGCTGTGGCCAGCACCTCTCACATCACCACGTTCATTAAAGCACCGCTGTAACCTGATAACTTTAAGTGGACCCACATCACCATGATATTCTTTTGGTCGGGCATGTATGTGGTCTCCTCTCACCTCTTCTTCTTCAGCCCATTTTACTACCTCTAATCCTCTCCTCCAGTACCACAATACAGGCCGCTTTATTACAGGTCCAGTGTGCTTAATGAGAGATGTGAAGTGCCAACAAGGTAAATCACTTATCACCGGCTTGAGAGCTGGCACTGTGACAACACTGCTAATGCCAGCCTGTGAGCATGCTTCAATAGAAATTCACTATAAAGAGAGGGAAAGGAAGAGGGAGTTAATTTTCTTTTGTTGGCATATGAGTCATACTGGGAAGCCTTGTTGCTTCCTGTAGTTACGCTCGAGTTCAAAAACATCTTTCTATCTTCTGAAACAAGATAGAAATATGTTAAGGACCTTTCAATGTGCGTGTCCTTGCTTTTATGTCTGTGATTAAAGCAGCCACACAGCTAGGAAATGAGTACACTGAGTAATGCTGTGGATGTATTGATTTTCTGTCTTCCCTCTCTTTCTCCTCTCCTCCCACAATCGTCCCCATGAAGGAAGCCTCGGCTGAGCCTGTACGAGCCCCTGTACGTGAGGCGCTACTGGAGGCCGGAGCTGCCCAGCTTCTCCACCCCGCACCAGGGGAAAGGGGGGTACTGGTGGAGTCCCCAGAGGTACCAGGATGTGGGGTCTACATGGAGGGACACGCGCCGACGCCGTGTGGTCATCCCTGGGAACACTGGCTTTTCTGACGTGCCCTCAAGTCTATATGCAGGCTACATCAATTACCACCCAACCTTAGTGTAAGTAGACTGGTAAAGCCACTGGCTTTTGGGGGCTACAAGCATACCTCCATGCATGTGTGTGTGTGTGTGTGTGTGTGTGTGTGTGTGTGTGTGTGTGTGTGTGTGTGTGTGTGTGTGTGTGTGTGTGTGTTGGCATTGTGCTCTTGTGGCCTGCTTTTGACAAGCCTCTTCTTTAGTTGAAGTTGGTTGTCAGCACTCTGGGAGAAGCAGACGACAGAGCAGTTAGTACTCAATCAGCACTCTGCCGGCTTATCAGAGGCCAGGCGTGGAGCCACAGTCAGGAGCTCTCTTCACGCTGTCACCCTGCTTGTATGTCACCGAGGCCACATCTTCACACAGGGGCCATTAGGGCGGTCAGAAAGCATGCACGCCTTCAGGGTCACCTCCTCATCTGAGAGCTTTCTGTCGTCCTCCTGTCAAGGCTGTGGCTTTCACTAACATATAATATCTGTCTAATAATGTAGAGAGAAACTACTGGGAATGCAACAGGATACTTTTATACATAACAGTGGGCCTTATACATTCAGTGCCAGTGATAGGAAACACTGTACTAAAATTTTACTTTACTTTAATTTACTCTGCAAACCACAAAGAGCAAAATTGACTTTTATATCTACTTTACAACTGAGCCTTAAGAAGTGGATCAGGGTTGCAACATGACTAATGGTGGACAGTTAACTTTTTGCGCTTACATAAGCCTTGTTTCCTTTAGGGGGAAGAGTGGCCACCGAGAAAATCTCAGGCCACCCCCTCTCAAATGTCCGGTCACTCTGCGTGTCTCCATTACGAAAGGCCCTGAGAGGGATTTATGAGACTCCGGAGGTGACGTATGGTTTTCGATCGTCGCTTAAAAGATTAGCGACCATTTCGATCGTGATCCGTGATCACATACGCAGCGGATTAAACATGGGAAAACTTAACTGTGGCCGCCGTCGGTAACTGCACAAAGTCAGCAGCTGATCATAAACAAAGCAGCGTGGCTAATTAAGCACAGCGTCTCCGCTGATCATAAACATCGTGATTGTGAATTAACCGGCATAGCTAACTATGCACAGGGTGTCCGGTGCTTGTTATAAACAAACAGAGATTGCTGAGTCAACACCACCTGCAGCAACAGCACATACACAGAGTACTGCTACAGAGCTTACTGTTAGCCTATTAGCAATTTGCAGACTGGACGCTAAGGGGTTAACATCCCCTCCGGCTCTGTGACTGCAGCTGGGAGAGACTGCCGCAGGAGTACTGTGCTGCTTCAACTCATTCTTACTCTTCTTAACGAGTCGCAGGCCCCCACAGCTCATTAAGAAGTCACTTTTTTTGACAAATAGTCGCTAAGGGGGTCTGAAAAGTCGCTAAATATAGCAACAAAGTCACTAAGTTGGCAAGACTGCTTCGCCGACTTTTACAAATGGCGCGTGTTGTTGTGGAGTCAAATATTACCTCACATCCTGCTAAGAGCAACCAGGCTTTTTTCATGGGAGAGAAACACTGCTCTTCCACAGGGCCGAAAAAAGTCAGCCTGTCAAAAGGCCGCTCCGGACGGCTCATATTCAAATTAGGGGCGTTTCGGTGACTGAGACCCGCCTAATTCCGGGTATTGGGCTGTAGTGGAAACACCATAATACAATTCAATGCACAGATATAAATAGATGTAGTGCAAAAGGAAATTTTCAATAAGGGTGAGACCTTTGCATGTGATTATGATTGTGGAAATGATAGGTAGAACCACGGACTTGGAATAGAATCAACTGTAACATGCATCTGGGCACCATGGAAACTGTAACAAATTGAATGGCAATTCATTCAATAAAGGTTGAGATATTTCACTTAAAATCAAAATGTCAACCTCATGATGACTGCTAGTCATCATGCTAGCTAAAAAAGGAAAGAAAGAAAGAAAGAAAGAAAGAAGGAAGCTTAAACCCATGATGTCAAAGTATCTAAACTGACCCTGTAGCCTATCCATTATTTTCTGTCACTAAAGTGTCTATTCGAAACCCTTCCCCCATCACCAACCTAATATACAGTTTATATAAATATCCTCTACCCCTCCAGCTACTCCTCATCACACCCACATCCCCCCAGGAGGCTGATAACCCAGAGGACACTGACCTAAATGGACGGGCAGAGTAATGGCCTCCACGCCCCAGAGCATCTTGTTGTCATGACAGCAGAATCGCTGTGAGTGTCTGGGTGTTCCCTCGCGCTGATCTGATTTTTACTGCTCTGTCGATTGAGGCGATTGGTGTAAAAACAGAGGAGGATTAAAGAGGTGTGATTCCAAGGGAGGTGAACACCCCATCACAGAAAAACAGAAGAAATGGAGACTGAAAGGAAGAGACAATAGAAAGAGGAAGAAAAAGAGTAAAAGGAAGAGAGAGAGAGAAAGTCGGGGCCTTGAGAGGAAGAGAAAGTGATGATGCAGAGGAGAGAGAGCCACTTTAAAGAGACACCTTAAATGAGACGAGAGGGTTTTGAGCAAAGGGAGAAAGATTGATGGTCAGGTGGAAAAAAGAGAGAGTGAAAAAAAAGGAAAGAAGTGGAAAGAGAGAAAAAGCCAGGGGGCTAATGGGCTCGTGGCTAATCAATCCTGAGTGATGGCCACTTTAGAGTGGGCCGGGCTGACAGATGGAGACCATCCCTCTGCTTTAGCTCTCCCCTGACTCCCCGGCTCCTAACTCACCACGCAAGAACACATCAGCAGCCGCCCTGCCGATAGCCCCCCACCCCCGGAGGGCATCTGACATCACGTACATGCAACACACATGTGGAACCACACTGGGCCCAGTCGGGGTCTGTCACATCTGCCAATCCATTTATCATGTGAGAAACGGCCATATTAGGGGTCCATACTGTTATTCCTGACGTGGATGGGTTTGAATGAGTGCAGCATCAGTTGTAGATTGATTCTCTATAAGGATTGATTGGACTAAATGAGCACTGGGATCGATTGCTGGAGATAGCAGGGGTGGAGGGTGAGTGAGTTACTACTCAGGCAGCACACATGCTACTTTTGTACACTTGTCCTCAGCGAGTAGAAAGAGGAGAAACTGTTCCATTTATACAAGATTACTGTATAAATCAGTGATGTGCCACCACAGCAAAAAGACACGCTTTTTCCACATCGCTGTGCAAACCCACAGCGTGTGGACAGAAATGGACAAGAGGATAATGAATGGAAAAAAGGGAAAATAGAGGCTATTTAAGGGCTCTCTAGATGATCTAGTTCTTACTAAATATACTGGGATTGTGGAGAATAACTTCTTAAAACCCACCTGGGCTGGGTGAGGGCTAAAGGAAGGGTTGGACTAAAAATGTTTTGAGCCAAAGCTTATAACAGATGAACTTTATGGATAACAGATAGCATCTTGCAAACGTGCTTGATTAGTGTGTGGCTTGAACACAAGTACATATTTTCATATTTAAAAACAAAAAAAGGTTTTTGGTCTAACCCTAACACACTAGGGATAGGGTTTCTATGATGCCCATGTCTATGATGCATCATAAACATATTTATAATGCATTATAATCTTCTAATGGTACTGTATATTAATTAAAGCATTATGAACATTTATGAGTGCTTATAACTGTAATTATACATTGTTATATGAAGAGTTTAAGACATTCTAAGTATGTTTATAATGCGCTATAAACATGGGCTTTATAGAAAATATCAGCAAAGTTTTTTGGTCTAACCCTAAAGGCCCATTTACAGTCATGGAAAAAATTATTAGACCACCTTGTTTTCTTCATTTTCTTGTTCATTTTAATGCCTGGTACAACTAATAAGAGTTTAATTTAAGAGCTGATATCTAGCCATTTTCCATGGTTTTCTTAATAATGATTTTGTTTACTATTTTTTGGGTTGATATCGAGCCATTTTTCATGGTTGTCTTGATAATGATGTTTATTGGTTATTATCAAGAAAACCATGGGAAATGTCTATATATCAGCTCTTAAATTAAACTCTTATGAGCTATTTTTGTTGTTATCATTATATGTGTCCAAACAAATGTACCTTTAGTTGTACCAGGCATTAAAATGAACAAGAAATTGAAGAAAACAATGGTCTAATCATGTTTTCCATGCATGTATTGAATACCTTATGCATCTGCTTTGGTACAATTTATATAAATTATGTCATCAGCCCATGTCCGCAGACCTTCCACATTCAGCCCAAAAAAAGTGACAGTACAGACTGTCATAAGGGTTAGACCAAAAGTTTTTGAGCCAAAGCTTATGACAGCATTTAGCATGTGGCTAAAATACAACCTTAAATGACACTTTTAAAAAATACTGAAAACAATGTTGAAACTCTGCCTGTGTCAACAACTGATGTCATTTTTCTGTTTCGCCTACCGCATCACAAGTAAGGCGCCGACATTACACGTTGTTTACAATGTTCTATTGAAACCAAACAGGGCCAAACAAGACAGCAGTGTCATAAATTGCACTCTGCTGGCCCTGTTAAAAAAGATTAAAGAGAAGAAAGTGCAATCCAGTGACAGGCAGGTGGATGGAGGGCCGCTATCAGCAGCAGGAGGGAGGAGGAGGTCTCCACTGATAGATATTCAGCAGACAGTCGCTTTCTGCTCTCTATCAGCAGGGATGCTGCCACTGGGTCGTGCTCGCAGACACACAAGCCTCTTATGCTGCAATGTCAACAGCTGCAAGTCTCCAGTTGCTACTGTGCGCTTGTTTGCCTCTGCATTTGCGTTCATCTGTGCACACATGCATGTGTCACTCACGTGTTCTCTTTGTGTCCACTAAATCAGTGCTTTATACAATCCAGCGCCTTGTCTGCCCTGTCCTTTGCCAATCCTCTTGCGAGGGAACGGCTCTGTTTTCCTCACCCAGCTGTCATGTCAACAGGCAGTCAGTCAGTCGGTAAGACATTCAGTCAGGCAGCAATGCAATTCTTCCACGAGTCTCCACTGGAGCTTAGATCCCCCACTTCCTGAGCCATGGAAAAGGGTCAAAGCACAAGCCACAGATGGCAGAACCCGGGCTGAGTTTTGGAGAAATCCAACTCCGCTCAGGGTTGGAGAGCTAGAAGGTCGAAAAGGCAGAGAGAGGGGAAAAAGAAATAGATCTGGCTGGAAGCGAGGGAGGAAACTGAGCAGAGACAGGCCGTTTGTTTCCACAACCCAGCACACACACTGGAACACATCCATTAGGATTAAGCCAGAAACTGTTTTACTTTACAGATCATGGGGTATTATTTCAAAGCATATTCATTTTTATACCTATTCATAAGTTCCAGGGTTAAGTTTTACCACCGTCAACTTAGCAGTGATGTACGCTAGTAAGATCACAAACGCTCCTATCTGTCTTTCTTAGCTGTGAATAGCACCTTTGAGAAGAGAAGCTTCTTATCCACTGACATTTGGAAAAGTAAAGTCTGGCCTCTTGGTGCTGTAAGAAAATCACCTGCTGAGCTTGGTAATTGAATGGCGCTGTTCTGCTATTATTATCCTGGTTCACCTCTGAGAGGCTGACATGCTCAATAATGAAGTCTTTGGTAATTAAGTTAGCTGATTAGGGAGCTGATATATAATTAAATTCACAGGGAATAGTCGTGAGGATTGTCTCTGTTTCATTGTTAGCCTTTTTTGGTCTTACAGGAAATGAAAAATCTCCTTTTTGTGGCCCAAATATTTGACAAATCAATTAATCTTCACACATTATTAACTGGAAAAATATGCCATTACTTAAGTACTTATGTTACAATCTGTTAATCAAGGTATGGAACTAGAAAAACCAGGCACTATGGGTTAAAGAAGGAGCCAGCTAATTGTTTGTAGGTGTTTACCGACTGCTAGCTTATAGCTTTAAAAGCTAATTGCTATATTAGCTAGTTGTCAATAGAATACTGTTCAACCTAACCACTTCAGCCCAGTTAACTAAAGTCCCAGACTCACAGCTAAGAAGACACAACATGTCAGTAAGGACTTTTTCTCTTCTTCTCTTCTCGTAGAGGCTAGTCTACCAAAACCTCACCATGTTCCAAGCTAACGTGTCAGTTTCTCTTCTGCACACAGGAATTACAAACTGTTAGAAACCCTCCATTAAAATCCAAGTAACACAGCAAACAAGCAGACTAAATGTCTTTACTGGTATTATAAATGCTGCTGTCTTCAAATGGAACTTGTGAGCCTGTTGTTAGCCTACAACATGGAAGTCGTGTCCATGTTATGTTTGGTGTTTAAGTCGTGAGAAGACCTCCGCCAGGAAACGGAAACATTGATGCCACCAAGGCTAGCAATTTAGCAAGCTGGTAACATTTCCCTAATGCAGGGAATATCAACATTCCCCTCAGACATAGTCTCTTATAAAATTATGAGGACAAACTTTATACTACTACAACAATGTATTATATTACAATGCACTGAAGAAAAACTCTACGACCTATAGCATTTTTGAAAATTTTAACACAAATTGTGAAGTTAGAGGTTTCTGAAAATGTACACTTCTGAGGTTGTTAATAGCACTTCTCGTTCAGTTGGACTTCTTGTAAACATGGTAAACCTTATTTAATCTGTGTAACCTGAGGGGGAACCAGTAGATTGCCTTTATGTCTCAGTGAAACCAAGTCTTGGTGACACATTATTGGAAATAACAGCCGTATGACGGGTATATATATACGGCTGCAGAGCACAACAATTTGTTGTTTGTTGTCAACAGATAACTTGACTTAAGCTAAACTTTAAAAAAAAATGAGGGACCTTGACATCATTCTCTCAGAACACTATTACTCCACTATATTTTTTATAATTAGTTATTAGACAGACAGACAGACAGACAGAGATAGATTTAAATATCTTACGCTTCTCGTTACTGAAAACAACGTACCACATTAGATGCAAAGAAAAGATTGAGTGTTCGTTTATCTACCTTCAGAGTGATTATGAGCAGAGATTCGTCTTTTGTACCATGTTGTGAGAAAACAAAAGTTTGGACAGACCAAATTAATCTGCTTGGGTGCTCTGAGACATGAGTTAGTCATTAAGGACTGAAAATCAGATAAGTGAAGTGCTAATGCTTGACAAACACCCTCGGCGTCACGCCCCTCTCCATCGATGCGTGCAGCCTCCGGTGAAAGATGATGCCAGTCGGCAGAAGGCGGCGTGGTGAACAGGTGACAACACAGCCCCATCCCTCCCTGAGACAACCAACCAGGCTCAGTTTACTGTAGAAAGTCACACAGCAGATGGTGTCCAAGGAAGTGAATTAGCACCGAGAGGCCATGTCCACACACACCAGATGGGGGTAGAAGAAGAGACAAAGAAACTGGGGGAGAAAAACAATGACATAAAGGAGGGACAGCCAAGGTGGAGAAAGGGTGGCGTGTGTGCAGGGAGTGTTCGGCTTTGTATGAGCTCATTTGTTTGTTTGCATGTGTGTTTGTGTCTTTGTTGGCCCAATGCAAGCCTTGGCCAAGTTCACGGGCCTGTCGGCTGTGATTATACCCATTCATTGACTCATTAATCGGCCAGATTTCATGTGTAACACTTCTCATTTTCATGATAATTGTACACGTGTTGTGCAGAGCAAAGCTGTTCAAACATGCTAATTTGTGCTTTGTTTATGGCTGAAAAGGTGGAGGTATCGCTGGCAAAAACTGAGGGAGAGGGTGCCTCAAGTGCTGAAAGGACGAGAGTAAGAAAGTAAAGCATATTTTTCCCAAAAAAATCTAATTCACAGTGGAGTATCGTTGAACCTGTTTCTAATATGATGTTATTCTCTTTCCATTCTTTCTCTTTCAGTAACTTTCTTGTCCTATGAGGTTTCTTCAGGCCCTTAGAGCGAATGTGGAGCCCTGACACTTGATACGTACATATTACACGGGTGACAAGTCCTCTCATTCGAAAACAGAAACGACTGCTGCAATTTGTGTTGGAAGCTGGAGGCAAACAGCCATGTTTTTGGTCAAGGTAATCTCACAGTGTCAGTGGTTCAAGAATGGGCTCTGGAATGTTAATAAGGGAGAAAAAAAGGGCAACACGACTTAAATGCCACACAGATGTGGCCTATCAGTGATGCAATCTAGCGAGGAAATGAGTTGTAGCGCTTTCGGCCGCAGCGCCGTGTTGGAAGCTGTTATGTATGGACTGTACACAAGGTTGTAAATAGAAATGTCAGAATAAAGTCGTGCTGTAACCTAACTCTGAAAATGTCCCTGTGGCTATCTTGTTTTTCAATCTCCCTCTCTGTCCACGCCCCTCCACAGCCCATCTGGCTGTGATTATTGGCCGTGGCCTAATCCAGCACTGTGTCCCTTTTGACACAATGGGGAGGGCCAACTCTCTGTTGTCTCACTCGTCCCTCTTCTTCTCCTTCTACTCCTTTTCTTATCTCTTTCTCTAGCCGTCTCTCTTGCTCTTTCTCTTTTTCTCTTTCGACCTCTCTCGGTTTTAACTTCCTTTTCTTCTCTTTGCCTGACTGCTGCTGCATCTGTCACTAGCCGAGCGGCAAGCGCCCGTGTGGCACTCTGCCAATGCTGACAGCTGGCAGAGAGAAAAGAGAGAAAAATAAACGGCAGAGGAGAGAGGGCAAAGAGAAAAGGGAGGGGGCGAGGCAGGGAGAGAGAGAGCGGTCGATAAATATCAAAAATTCCAATATCACCTTTCTGACTGCACATAGCGTAGCAGAGGTAGTAGAGGAAATCAATGATAGTGTGACAGATAACATAAAGGAGTGATACAACAAGGGGAAAAAAGCTGCATGAGGTAGCAGGTGGTAGGGTGACTTTTGTCCTTTAACTTTGGCACAATTAATCCTACTTCTCTTATTTTCTTTTCAAAATATTTGTTTCCTTTTCTCTCCGGTCAAGTGGTTTGAAGACGTTTCTTCTCTCTCTGTTGGCAGGCAGCCATGTTTCATGACGGGGGTCCACTCAGGAAGAGGGCTCTGCTGAGTGGACTGCTCTATTTTATTGACCTTTGTTTGTTTACAGCAGGAAATAAATAATGAGTGGATGGATTTTGTGTCATGATGAGAGACTGCAGGAGGGTGCTTAGTGCTGATTTTTAGCTCATTATCCCCATAACAAGTCCTCCAAATTAAATGACAAAATACATTGTTTGTAACTGCCCTCCAAAACGCCACAGATGAGCATTTAGTGATCGGACAACCCTGAGGACACGGTGATGTCATTTGTCTGGGTCCTCCAAAAACACTGAAAAATTCAATCTTTTCTTATCTGATACTACTGTAGTTAGTGACACTATGTAACTTTTGCAAGTACATATTTCACAATCTTCCTCTTTCTGGTGAAAAGTTGAATTCATAAGAAAACCTCAACCCACTTACAATAGATATTGCTGTGTAACTGACATTATTTGATCAGCTCACTGACTTTATGACTGCATTATTGGTGCCACTACTGCATGTAAGAAAAGTACATTCCAGTGATTTTTATAATAATAATACTAAACCTTTTTTGTGTAGCACCTTTTATACAACAAATGCAGCACAAAATGCTTAAAGAAAGGAACATTAAAATGCATAAATAGCCATAGAATAAACATAAAAACAGGGATAAAAGCTGTAATTAATCATTAAAAAAAGATGGTAAATGATAAAAATACATAGAATGTATAACAAAAGATGGAAAATAAACCGACTAATTAATAATAATAATGAAAATAAGTCTTAGACATTTAGATTTTTAAGATAAAACTACCATTTTTATCACAAAGGTAAAACATGAAGTAGATACATTGTGCCAATTTTGTGTCAATCAAAAGTTACATTGTCTGAAGGTTTAGTCAGCTTTACAAACAAAGATCAAGATTATGGTTTGGGTTCAAATGTCTACATGGCTATGGTTAAGGAAACATCATGGTTTGGGTTGATTTAACTATTATGGTTAAGGTATCTTTATTGTAATAGGAGAATGATCCAGGTCATCGTTAACAGAAATCATGATCGACAGTTGATAGGAAACAGGAAACCAGCAGAAGTCTCCCATGTTAAAGTCTAATGTTTTGTTCAAGCATCCAGCCACCCTGGCCTCCTCCACTGGCCCATTTTGGTCTCTTGGGTGTAAAGTCAAACACACATACAGTCACCACAAAAATTGAGGGTGCATGGCGGAGAGTCCCAGGATGCATTTCTTGACTCAACATCCTGCTGAAAGACAGACTGCAGCAGGCTGAGGTGGAACCACAACCCTGTAGGGTGGTCTGAACAAAGTAGTGGACACATTTTAAAGCAGCAAAGCTTTAATGGTGCAGAGCTTAAACATGTTTACACTAGCAAGTATTGCAAATAGAACATTGGTATTAAATCTTAACAAGCGTGTGAAAGTATAGGACTGCACTTCATACAAACCTACAGTGTTGTAAAATAGAGGCCCACTGTGCCAAGCCTTCAAAGGGAACAGATTAGTAAATGGCCCACTCTCCTGATGCAGCATCATTCTTGTGTTAGTGTTTAATCCTGCGTGCAACGTCAAGGGAACACACTGGGTGACCCGTCTTATAAATATCTGCAGTGTGTTTATTTGGCAGCACAACACTATTCTTTCCCTCCTCTGCCCGCAGTGCAAAAACAACAGCGGCATGTTTATAATATATACATCCCGATATACGAGTGGAGCTCTAGTGGAAAAATATTTCTGTATTTCGCAGTGTGGAATCTCAGGAATCACAAGGGTCCTTACTCTGACAACAGACAAGAGGACTGCAGAGGGGATTCAGGGGGGAGGGACAAAACTAAAATGCAGCATTCCGGCAGAGCAGAAGCCTTGTTGTCGAACTTTTTTTGTGATGACAGAATGTGTTGCAATGGAAATAAATGTGCTGCAGGAGAGTTATGGAAAAGCTATGCTGCAGGTTCGGATGAGGAGAAGAGGAATTTCCACTGTGGTCCTCCAACATACACGACAAGCAAATAACACTAGAGAGAAATGAAGCCTTTCCTGCACGGAATACAAACGGGTTCACTCACACTTAGGAATGAGCTGGCTGTAGTAAGTCTGATTAAACGGTGGGGGAGGTGGGCAGAGAGAGAGAAAAGGAGTAAATCTCCATTTTTCCATCTGGAGAATGTATGTCAGTGGGTTTCACTATCTGCCTGGCCCACATCTCTCTCTCTCTCTCTCTCTAACTTTCTCAGCCTTTGTGAGTGATTCAGTGCAGTAAAGTACAGTAGTCTGCTGCCAATACAGCCAATTCATATTCAGAGTGCATAGTCTGCACTCTCACACAGCACACATTGCACACTCCCATTGACTGGCTAATGGGCGAATTGGAGAGGTCTATCTGGGCAGCACATATTCACCTCATTAAGTCACAGTTGCTCGACTGTAACGTCTTTTTTCATGTAGTCTGATGCTATAAGGGAGCTGCATGATGAGTAAATCATGAGCATTAAAGGAAGACTTCACCCTTAAAGGTGCTGAACACGTCATCAGGCAACAAGTTTTTTTACTAGTTGTAAGAACTCTCCTCATTTTGTGCCTGCACTGCAAGAACTACTCACCAGTGTAGTAGTCAAGACAACCTAAACCAAGACCAAGTCAATACCAAGACTTTGAGGGGTCGAGACCGAGTCAAGACCAAGACCAGTCCCAGCCGTCTCCGTTAGCGTTGCTTTGCAGAACTTACAAGTTGCTGTGTTTTCTTTTTTTTTTGTTGTTGTGCTCGAAAAATCTTTGTGATTCAGGTAACCAAATTTTATAACAGACAAGTTGGCTGACATCTTCTCACAGCCTCTTCTCCTCACATGTACTTTTGAGGGGGGCGTATGAAAGGAGGCGGGAGGGGTCACAGCCATTTACGGTGACAACAATTTCAAATAATATATGAGTCATGTTATTGGTTGTACTTGAAGATTTTTGCAAAATCACAGTACTGATGATAAACAAGTGAATCCAAAAATGCAGTTGTTGTCTTGACCAGTCTTGAAATAAAATTCCGATTCCACTTTGTCAGTCGATTCCGAGACAAGACCGAGGTCTCAAGACCAAGACCGGTCTCGAGTACCACAAGATTGCTACTCACGTTAGTGTATGTTCATTAGTCAAACTCGCGACCACAATTTCTAAGAAACTGTTGACTCCTTTGAACAACTGAACAACTATTTCTAAACGTCCGTTAACAAAATCCCCTTTCAGACTGCCCTTTCAAGCCGCAATATTTATGCCTCTGTGACGTTTCGCCTTCAGTCTGAACATCCCAGAGGCGTAATGGGGGACCAAGTGATGCCGGCTCTGTACCGAATTCAGAGGTAGTAACAGAGGCATTAAGCTGGCGAGACTGATCAAGGCGGGAACCAATGTGAACCAGCAGAGCAGGGTAAGACCGAAAATATGTGACGTATGTTATTTGTGCGACCAACACTCGGGTAATAAGATAGGAAGTGGAAGGTATCATCAGGAACACAGCTTTCACTTTGGTTCGACAGTAATCGAATCCTGTTCAGCAAAATGCAGAACAACTTTGCTTGAGCATGTAGAATCTCTACAGCAGAAACAGAAAAATGGGCAGTTTTTCATCAACATAACGGCACTTTTGCAGAAATGCAGTATGGAAAGGGCTGAACTCACACATCTCGTGTAGTATAATCCAAGTCTTATTTATCTAGTCATATTCTTACTACTTCTCAAAACCTTACTTTTTTCAAAACTTTCACGCCTAAAACTTAGTATTTACACCTTAACACTGCACACTACTTGCCTGGATGTATAGTGAGACAGTATTAGCAAAAGTGTTCTAAGTAGTTTGCCTTGCATATGATTAATTTGCAAATGCATCTTAGTCTGGAAGCTCTCAGTTGTTTCCTAAAAAGTGCAGACCAATATGCCTCTGAACAGACTAGTGCTGAGTGACACATGCAGGTTGGAGCTTGGTCCATTTCAAGCATAAACATGGCAGACTAGTCCCTTTACTAGTCCCTTTACTTGTAACTTTCAGTTACTAAAATGTGTTTCTGAAAAAGTTGAGGCAAGAAATAAGCAACACGGTAACAGAATCTTGATTCATATTTGATGAGAGCTGCTGAAGGTGACAGTTTGATTTGTGAGTTATCAATTGTATCACCCAAAACTCACCCCATGTGAGATAAATGAGGCATGGAAAGCTTTTAATATGTCTTATTCAGAGAGTGACCAGACCAAGAGCAAATAAAACATGACTGGTTTCCAGGCTAGTAAATAGTATGATTTTAGCATCACTTCATAAGTTTGGAAAGTAGTGAGCATACGACCTGGTAAACAAGACTTGATTATAGTGCACAAGTTGCGCAATAGTTTCATAATGGATTTGTTGATATAGTTGTTAAGTGCAGGCCCTATTTACTTAAATTGAGCAAGGATTTACCCCATTTTCAGATTCTCTCCTCACTGTGGGGGCATGCAGTTTTCTTCAAGAATTCAAGGTAACACTGGGTGAGTCATTGATATATAAATGGTCCTTTTAAGGGTGAAGTATTCCTTTTACAGGCTGCTGTAACTGCCTCTTCACTTCTGGAAATGCTTTCCCTGAGATTTCATAACCAGGCTGCGGGGATTTGCTCCTATTCAGCCACAAGTGCATTTGTGATATTGGGTACTGGTGTTGGGTGATAAGGCCTGGCTTACATGGTGTTCCACTTCATCCCAAAGGTGTTAGTTCTTCAATACCAGACTGGGACTTCTTTATTTACCTGGCTTTATATACAGGGATATTGTCATGTTTAAACAGGAAAGGGTCTGCCCCAAGTTGTTGGTTACAACTACGCTATTGTAGAAAGTAAATTAGAGAATAATACATGTCATTCAAGGAAAGTAAATGAATAGATTATAGATAGATACTTTATTTATCTCGAGGGGAATTCTGACTTCCTGTTGGGTTAATGGTATGGGTTTAGTGCGTCTCCCCATGATACATATATGTACAAATTTTGATGCTCCCTATAAGGTTCTGCCCTGTTTAAATATTGTAGGGGGCGCCACTGAGGTACTTCGCCACACCCACTCGTGAGACGCTTAACATACGTAAATTTCACCAGATTTTGACCTTCGTGCAAAGTCTCGCAACTTTTTAAATATGATAAAGCCTCCAAAAAGGCAAATAATTTGGTACATGACTTTTTTAATAATAATAATAATAAGCACATTTCCCAAAATGTCAAGCTGTTCCATTAACTTCACAGATCTATTGCAGGTGAGCTTTTTATTTTATGTCTTGTATTACATCGACACTGGAGTCTGAGGGGACGCTCATCCCACCACATCCAACAGTAGCACAGATTCAGAGGCACGACAAGCCTGACGAGGCGGGATGCCGCTCCTTATTACCTCAAAATGATTCAACCGTCTGTACGATCAATAAGACCTTGGAATGTATTTCCTGAATAGTTAATGAAATTTCAAACTTTTTAGATTATCAACAGTGCTTCGGGGAATATCCCCCCGGCACAAACACAATTACAAGCACACACTCTCCTCCCCAGAAACCCCCCCATGCCCCAAATTGAATTAGAGCTTTAATGAAGAAGTTATTTACCTCAGCCTGAGCCAGAGCAGGAGAGCAAAGAAAACTCTGCTTCAGTAGGAAACAGACTTTTCTTTATCTCTGCACCTTTATGCACCAGTTGATATGTGCGAGTGTAATATGTTGATAATGTGAGCAAAGACAAGCTGCTCTTGTGTGTCTGAGAATTTGCTCACACTCTGTTTCCTGTGTTGTGGTTCCAGTGCCAACAGCTGTAGGGGAAGTAAGAGGGTGTTTGTGGGTTCAGCACTTGTTTGTGTATGTATATATGTGTCTGTGTGAGTGTGCACGGCCTGTTCTTCCACCTCCCTGCTGGGGCTGTTCTATTTCCTGGTTGCAGGTGCTGCAGTGAGATCACTTCCTGCCGGCTACCCACTGTGTGAGTATCCGTGGGTTCCAGCCATTTCCTGTCCGCAGGGAAGAGGAAACTATAGGAAACAGGATGAGCATCCCGGGCAGGAGGGGTCAGAGAGGGCTGGGTGAGGTGGAAGGAGGAGGTGATGACCCTGGAAACAGGGGAGAGGACCACGGATGCTACATATCAGAGCTTGTTTTCCTCGCAGAGAGTAGATAGTGATGTCTTTTTTGACATTAGCTAGACAGCCATTATATTCTTGTATGTTCAGGGGGAAGTCTTAAGGGAAATCCCAGAATGACAGAGTGTCTTACCTTCACCCACCATTCACCTTAATATAAAGGTCACACAACAGGATGACACACATTATGAAGCTATAGATCAACATTGTGAGACCTTATGTGCTTTAAATATTGATGCCACTTTCATATCTATCTGTTATATGTATATATAAAGGCCTACAGCTGGCAGCTGTTTAGCTTAGCTTAGCATAAAGACAAGAACAAGGTTAAACAGCGAGCTTGGCTCTGTGCAAAAGAAGCAGAATCAACCTACCAGCATCTCTGAAGCTCACTGAATAACATTTGTTTAGTCTGTATAAAAATGACATGTGGTTGTGTGCTGGATTGTTGGCCACAGGCATTGACTGTAGTCTAGCACACAACCCACTGTAAAACCACAGCTTCTCTAGACTCCATCCACATGAAGACGTTTTCATTTTTAAACAGCTTTTGAAGTGAAAATGATCTGCATCTTTCAGATATAATGTCCGTCCATACAAACATGAACATTCACTTACATTAGACATGCATATGTCGGTGTTAACACAATGCAGGGCTGATAACGCAGCAAGACACCAGAATTGTCACATATTGTTCAGATAACACCTTAGCTCATGAGAAAATGCAGAACTTATTGTATGCTAGCATACACAAGGTCAGCAATGCCTGTAATTGTTATCCTGTCCCACTGGTAAAGGCCGATGTTGTTTGTTTCTTCAAGGAAAGTCCTGTGATAGAGGCATGACCACGTAAAACGTAGTCCCAGAGTTTTTAAACTAAAACAGGGTTATCACAGTTTTCACTCAAGTTCATTTTGGGGGGTTGGAAATGGCAGGGTAGTGTGGACGTTAGGTAAGTGTAGCAAAAGTTAATTTTTTTAGTGTTTATGCTAAGCCAAGTTAATCGTCTCCGGTCTGTAACTTTATATTTAGTATGCCGGCAGCAGAGTGGTATCAATATCCTCATCTACTCTTGGCAAGAAAGAAAATAATCATATTTTCTAACAACAAAAAAACAAAGAACAGAGAAAGCTCCTCACTTCTTCAGCTTCAGACCCTTCACACATTATTTTTCTCAACTCCTCATCCGTCCTTAAAAGGAAACTGTGCTGATTTACACATCAAAGTCTTTTTCAGGACTTGGGGAATACTACTGCTTTGTGTGTCTCCAGAGACAGCTGTGTGCCTCAAGTGATGTCACTTGAGTCAGTTGGTGCTGAACTAAATTAAAATGGAAAAAAATCTGAGGGAGGTAAAAAGACTTCTGTTGTTCCTCCTCGTATCTAATTGAGGCTACTTTAGCCGCTATAGCGCAACACACATGAATCTCTGACCAAACTGTTAGTGGTTAAATTGCATTGTGGGTAATGTAGGCACCAGGTTTTGACAAGGAAGACAAATGTGTGGATATGTCTGGTTGTGCTGCATCTGCAGCTCAAACAACTTTAAAACAATGTTCTAAAAGTACAACGCTAATTGGATGGAGTACTCTTTTAATGGACATAAATGATAATCATGCTTTGGCGCCACAACTCACAGATAGTGTAGAATGGGATGACTAAAGGTCAAAGGTCATGGCGGTGATGTGGCAAACCATTTGTTTGTTATCTGACTTTTACTCAAATTTCCTCTGACTGACAAGAAACTTCCTTTCCTACCTTGAAAAATCACTGTCACACACACACACACACACACACACACGCACTGAGGACAAGACAGATGTTATTCACACATACAGTACACACTGACACACACAGGCCCATTCATTACTCAAGACCATGGGCCATGTGAAGGGCAGGCCCAGGCACATAAGTCTTACTGTGTGTCTTCCTATTCTCACCTTCTGAGAAAAGAGAAAGGGGGCTCTTGTGGAAAACATTTGGTGATGTCACCTTTGAAAGATGGTCTGTGTGTGAGTGTTGATGTACAAGTTTTAGGAAGATATTTCTTCACCTCTGATGAAGGTTATTTTGTCATATCTGTCCTTTATGGTCTCCTTTAACAGCTGGTTAGACTCCAGTCAAACTAAAATTGCTGAGGAGTTCCCGAACACGATATAACTTTGAAATTACCCTTGCGATATGAATCTTTTTATTGTTATGATCCACTGCCCAGTACGCACAGTAAACTGCATTTAATCTCAGAGGTCACCTTAAACATTTACTTTCTCTGTGACTAAGAGAGGATGAGAGAAACGAAGCTGAAGAGTTGAGCTATCAACATATTCCATTTCACTGCCTATCTCAGCTCCATCTAAAGATAAAGAGGATGCATCTGAAGTTGAAGGATGATCCACTTGCTATATTTGTAAACCCCTAAAACCACCCACACAGATCCCAACTTAAGTCCATCTCTCAGCTGACCCCTGACCTCTTCATATCCTGTCAGAAGTTGCTGCGTCTCTGACTGGAACACAAAGCTCCATCTGCTTTGCTTACTGGTTATGCGCTGTGTGTTAAGATTTATGAATGAACCTGCGGGCCAAGCTGCCAGAGTTTCCTGACTCGCTGGTGTGTGTGTGTGTCGATGGAACTTCCTGTCAAAAGATGTGTGATTTCCCGTGCTTACACAGCTGGGCTGTGAAGCGCTCTGGGAAAACACGTTTTTCTATGGGGAATGCTTAGAGGAACACTGTGAGCTAATTATCCCATATGTACAGCAAAATATGTTTGAGAGAATTATTGCGAAATGGAAAGAGAATTCTATCTAGTTTATCGAACATAAGAGGTGCAATATGTAAGATTTGGCCAGATTATTATTTTCATTTTTGAGGACATTGCAAAGTTACATTCCACAATCTTTAACAGTGGCATCAATGCAATTAATAAATCATACATTTTGCACAGGATAACATACTGCACCCCTCTTTTCTTTGGAGTCTGTGCACAATAATAACTTCCCATTTATGTAATGTTGAGGCCTCTTCTTGGCTTTTCCTTGTGTTGATTAAAGGCCTGAGGTACACAAGGAGTGAAACACACAGGAGTCCTTTTAACTCTCAGCCGGCATTCTTATGGGCACGTGTCATCGCTCTACTCGAGCATGTCAGGAATGTAAAGAAAGACAGAAGGGGAGAAACACAAGATGCAGGCGCTTTAAACAAGTCGGTCTTAAAAACAGCTCAAGTCGGAGTTTAACGAAATCACAAAGCATAGTTTTTGCTCTCTTGTGCCAGTATTAATTCTTCAACAATTATTGTTACTGGCTTGTAACTGACTGAAAGGTATGTTGTTCTGGGCCGTCACTGTAAGTTAATTTAAACAGGCAGCGGACCCTTATCTCTTGCTTCAGAATTTTGTCCTGAGGAAACCTGAGGAATGGGTTGGAGATAAATCAGATTAAAAATAAAATATGTAAACATTCATCTCAGCTGAGTGGGACGTGCACTTGTGTGCTGTTAGATGACTCATGTGATAGTCATGTAATTTTCATTGTGAAAGAATGCAAGGCAGCTGAACACTCAGACAATAAAAAGATAAGATCAATATCTTGTGCTAATCGAAAAACTAAAAATCATTTTTTTTACTGGTGGTGGACACCACTCATCTAGATTATTTTGATCCAGCCACACTCACACACACACACACACACACACACACACACCTATTTACTGACTACCTTCCAATCCCACTCCCCTCTCTCCAATCATTTCAAACATGCCCCTCCTTCTTATTTATGAGCTCCTAATTGGTGGAGGGCTGCCTTTAGGAGGCAGCCAGGATGGGGCCACATTCAAGAAACTCACTCTTGTGATCTCTCCTGGGGGTGGGTTAATGGGGCAGGATCAGACTCACAGACTGACTGGTCAGCAAGTTAGCCCCTAGGACGGGTGTGCAACAGGGCCATTAACGCTTGGCCGGTTTATATGAGGTGTCAAACCTGGTGGGACGACACATTTCTTAAAAGGAAAAACACATAAGCAAGAAGCTAAAGTTATGCTCCTTAAAGGTTGAGCAAAGTCAGGGCACGATGAAGATGAATCCAGGTATTAGACAGTGTTGTTGGTCTCAAGTGGAGGCTCGTTGGATATGAAAGGATTTCCTGTTTCCTCCCAGGAGCCGAGACCGGAAGCATTCTGTCCAACCTTAACTGCATATCCTCATCTTTCATATCTGCTACTTCATTGACTCCACTTATCTGGGTGGTTCATTCCTTTTGTCTCTTATAATGAATGGCTGCTATCGGTACTTGGTCTACAGCAGCCTGTGACTCAACTTCAGCACAGCCACTGTTACCCAACATCCTCCTGGTCATGGCTCCTGCAGATGTTGTAAATTCTTTGAACGTTTATCAGTCTGACACTCTGACTTCTTCAAATCTCCCTCTGTCTGTCTCTGACAATCCTTCACACATGTGTCATCCCTTCATATCTCTGGGGAAAACATGTAAAGGCTCTTCCTCTTCCTGTGTGGATGGTGATTGGACTCAGCATCCTGCATATGCTCTGCTGCCCAGCGGGGTACTGTCACTTCCTGTATGACCTGGGGGCAGAGGTGGGTGGAGGAGGAACCGAAAGAGGTAAAAAATCATGAATGTGAGTCAAAATGTGAGCATCCCAGGTGTTGTGTGAGCCTGAGTATGTATCATCATTATGACATGATGAAGGATCATTTAGAGAGCCCCAGAGATACTGAGACTGGAATTAATGAGCTTGCAGTGGCTCCTTACTCACATACATGCAAGTCATTAGTCAGTTAATTTTCATTCAGCAGCTCTTGTCCCACTTTGTAGCCGCCATGGAGCTATTTTAAGACTCACAAAATGCTTCCAAGTGAAGAAAATATACAGCTTCACAGCAATAATGTCATATAACTAGTAAAAATGAAATATTTGTCTGAAAATATGACAAAAATAACTCTTTATAGGACCCACCATACCTACAACAGCAGTCATTATCAGTGACGAGGCTCTCCAGTTTCATGTTTTCTATTTGGGCTATTTCCAGACACCATAATGAGAAAGTTTAATCAAGGATGTGAAGATGATGGTTTCCCAAATTGCTTCTGGTTTCAATGCTAATGGTAGACACTGTCATTTTGGTGACATTCAGAGTGAAATTAATTGAAAAACTGTAACACCTTGAAGCCTATTGTATGGTCGTAATAAAAGAGAGCAAAACTGTTTGTGGTAATTATGGGTTCTGACAAAGATCAGCAGCAAATTGACTTTGGATCAGAGGTACTACATTTTCAGTGTTATATGCCTCATTTGGTGCCAGACAGAAAGTGTTAGAAGCTGCCTTCTGTTTTGCTGTTTTGTTGGGCAGAGTGTTTCCAAAGACTATGGACTTTCACACCATACAGGCTCTAATAGAGTTGAATCCAATTTCAGAACCCGTTGGCTATTGGTTTTCCAATGATATAACCTCTGGAGTTTCGGGTTGTCATGAAACAAGAATTTAAAACTTGTTACCAAGACCCAGGAAAATAGTCCATACTTTTTACCATTTTCCATCATTTCCATCATTTACCATTTACCATCCATCCATCCATTTTCATCTGCTTATCCGGGGCCAGGTCGCGGGGGCAGCAGGCTAAGCAAGGCATTCCAGACGTCCCTCTCCCCTGCCACAAATATGTTTTCAATACCACAGGGAAAAAATGCATACAATTAAAGAGGCATAATTAAAACAACAAAACAACAGCATTCCTCCAGCTTTATGAAAACAAATGCCCATAAAGATATAAGATACAATATTTTTTACCTCTTTCCATGAAATGATTGTGACAATGTGACTTATTATTGAATATTGAAAATAAAACCACAATTAACAGAGGATTGTGTCTGAAAATGGCTGTGGTTCAGTTGGTAGTACGGTCACCCATTGTTTGGAAGGTTGGTGGTTTGATCCCTGACCATGGCCTACATGTCGAAGTATCCTTGGGCAAGATACTGAACCCCAAGTGGCCCACCGATGCTGTGTTCATCGGTGTGTGTGAATGAATTCCCAGTGGTGGCAGGTGGCACCGTTGTAGGATAGCCTCTGCCACCAGTATGAATGTGTGTGTGAATGGGTGAATGAGCGCAGTCTGTAGTGTAAAGCGCTTTGGATAAAATTGCTATATAAGTACAGTCCATTTACCACTTAAATTATTCCAACTTTATGGCCGCCCATGTGGTTAAACAGGAAACTTTAACGTATGCTGCAGGCCAGGTTAACGTTTATGATAACTGTTAAATACTTCTATGTTGTTGAAATAGAAACTTTAATGACCCCTCGAAATTCCCCATAAACACTGGTGTGTCAGTCTTTCAGATATTTACCCATGTTTTTGTGCTACTTGACTTGGTTGCAACCACTTTGTAGCGTTCCTTGCAAATAGGCTTCTTGACGTCTTTCACCTTTCCCTGATCTTCTGCCTAATAAGCGAAATATTTCCATACGACACTTCTGCTTGTTTCATGTTTGACCAAAAGTAGTCAGGAAAGCTCTCCTTCAGCAGTTGCACATGTTAAGTTTGTTTTGAACAAGAACTGGTATCTACCAGTATGAAATTAGTAATCTACTCTAATCTAATCTAATCCAGTTATAATCCTTCGTATCAATTTTTTTTGACAATCCCTACTGGGGGCATGGTGTTCTGATGTAGCCAGCAGATATCCAGATAATAGATATCCGGGGCCTAGACTTCTCATTCTTGCGCTGGTCATTGTGTACAGTCTGATTTACAACTTTTGTCACAATTCAGCTCTGTCTCCCAGTAATTTTCCACTGATCCTGCCTCAATCTAATCTTTATGGTGGCTTGATCACTAATCAAGCCACCATAAAGACTCCTGCCTCACACACACTCACTGCCAGATAGTTCTCTGCCCTTCAATGACAGACTTTCCAGCGATTTTCCTCAGACTGATTTTCTGTTGCTGACCCTGCCTGCCTCTGATCTACCCGTCTTGCCTGACCCCCGGTAAACTCACCAGCCTTCTGTCCCTGACCTGGAGTTTCTCTGCCAGTTGAACCAGCTTTGCTGCCAGAGACTTTAAGAGACTTTGTTGTGACATTCAAGTTTACATTAAAAGCAATAACAAAGTGTTCCTGGAATCATGTGTGCTGCAATTGGGTCCATACACAACCCGTTACACTTTAGATGTGAGAATGGAATTGGAGTTGAAAGATGATGTCAACCAGATTGTTTACCTACAGACAACCAAAGCCTGCTCAAACATCTCGGTCAGTATTACTTGGAAGACAAACAGAAACTATAATTCTTCCGATACCAAAATCTTATCCTGTTGCCTACAGATTCAGACATTCATAAGCAGCTATCTGTTCATAGAGATTAGGTTGAATATAACTATGGACTTCACCACACTTGCAGACTCTAAAAAGTCCCCAAAGTCGACTTTAAGCAGAGTTTCTACCATTACCCATAGAACTTTGATCTAGCAAGTGTTGATAATGCGCATACGGATATGCAAAGGCTGAATTATGTGGATTGGTTTGGCATATTCTGCATAGATAGATGTGGAAGGGTTGGTTTTTGTCTGTTTTCTTCAATGGTAGGCTCCTGAATTGAGATTTTGCTGCTTATGTAAAGAGAAAATGTCATCTTTTATGGCTACTATATCTTATCGCAGACCTTGCACATATCATGCATAAGCTGCACATATCTATAGCATTAAGTACCATTCATAAAAATACTTAACACTGAGTTATCAGGTCAGGCATTTCAATGAATCTCAATAGGAGCACTCGAGGTCTCAAGTTGTTGCAGCTGACTTCACACCTTCCAACAGGCGTTCAAGGTTAACACAGCCATGAGTTTCTGTTGTTTCTCTCGGGCCCTGTCAACTAGAAATGCAAAACAAAGAAAGAATGCACTTACAGCAGAGCAGTATAATTACTACACAGAGTCAACAAGTATCCTCCCGTTTCATTGTGAAAGAAAATCTCCAGCTAGTGACTCAAGATTACACATTTCCATTCTCAGCAAAGGAAGTGCCACAAAAATGACACTTATTCTGACACAGACATGAAAAAGAATGCGGTCAGGCACGCACATGCCCACTGTGAAAATTGGCACCCCAAAAAGTGGAGGATTGTTTGCACCACATTGTTATCAGTGTGTGCGTGTGGTGTGTTGTGTATGCATGCGTGTGTAAACAGTACCTAACCATAGCTGTCATAGCTCAGATTCTTCTGGTCGTCCATGTTTCAAATAGCAGATAGAGGTTCTCCTCTGGTTGTATGAAGCTGAAGGAATGTTTGGGTTTAGATAGCGGAGAGGTTTTACCAGATGTTGACGCCAGTGAGTTTTGGTTTCATGGATGCTTAGCGACTAACATTTTTCTGCAGGTGTTTTCATTCCAGTTGAGGTTTGAATCCATACAGGAGTTGTTTTCTTGCTCCTCGTCTCTTCCTCTCTCTCTCTCATGTACATTCTCTGATCTGATCCCCATCTCAGCGTCTCCCTCCTCTTCTAAACCACCGCAAGGGAGGACAACAGTGTTTGAGCTGGAGCTCATGGGACTCAGATAAAGCACACAACAAAAAAAGAATTCCACAGAAAGTCACGCACATGCATGTGCACGGTCCAAGATATACAGGAACTTCAAATATGAAGCACAGTTCCCTCCGAGCATCTGATGTTCTGAGCTCAATCCCAGGCAGGGACTAGAGTGAAGAAAATAAGAGGAAAAGAGTGAATACAAAGTAAAAGTTATTGATATTAGTCAGAATACTCATGAACATAGCAGAAATGTATTTTAATCAAATATTCAAAACTAACTTTCTATTCAATCTTTCCCACTTTTTGCTCCTGAATCTTGAGGAATGTGATCTCCACGACAGTATGCGTCGCAGTGATTTATGGCTTCACATGGCGTGCATACATGCACAACACATGGAGGATGATCTGGAATGTGCTGACTGGAAAATGTGGTGGAAATATGATCACACACACACATTCATACACATTTGATCATATCTAGGGTGTCGGTAAAAATGTCCAAACTGTTTCCAATCTTAGAGATCTAAGATTCCCTATGAGTGATGCTATTCTCATGTCACACTATCACAGCATACATTCCATACCTTATACAGTCTGTGTCTACACACTGTTACACTGAGGGTTTTGTTACCAATGCAATTAAATGGTTAGCTTTGTTTTAACCGATTTGTGCCCTTGACTGAAATTTTAATTGTGAAGAAAATTTTAATATGGGTCAAACAGTTTGGCAGAAAAAAAAAGTTTTGAGTCATATCTAGTCTTTGGGCACATGGGACTACTGTTTCTGGACTAGACTATCATTTAGGAAAAAACGGTACTCTGTGTGCCCAAAGACTAAATATAGTATAATAATAAAATGGTTTTATCTCAGAAACTACAAGGATATTTGGTATCTATGAAGTCATAACATTGAAGATCGAAGATATGAAGTATACAGTGTAAAACAAATAATTTACACGAATAAATTAAAGAATCCCTCCGTTTAATAACTCCATATTTGTACATGCTGTTTCTACTGTTTGTACGACTTCTACTATTGTTTGTATGTTGACTTTTTCTATTTATATTTTCTATTTATGCTGTTGTTGTTTTTTACTAGAAGTACTTGTTTCCTTGATCTATAATTATATTTAGTAATATAAATGTAAAAAATGATTCTGATTCTGAGAAAAAACTAGACACAGTGTTTATGTTTTTCCTAGTTTTTCTAGTCTTTGACTATTGATAAAAGTGTGATTTTCCATATGATCTAAACATTTCAAAGTACTGTTAAATACTACAAAATCACATTTCAGGACTGTAGATCAATTCAGTCTCCAGTAGAGTTCTAGAGTTCAGACTCTCAGGATATTCTGGGAATCTTTAGGGAACCAATCCTGGGAATAATCCAGGCAGCAATTACATTCATACTCAGTTAGCAGTAAATAAAAGTCATTTCTATCGGTGGAAGGGTCCAAAATCAACATTCTGTCTGGTGATAGGGTTTCAACTTATGGGTAAGATCCACGAGCCTCTTGTAGCATCGAGGTTTCTCTACAATCTACAAAACTTGTGACCCCGTAGTTACATGTTTTGCATGTTTTAAAAAATGTTGGCTGTGTTTACGAGGCTGGGTTTGGCCTTTGTGTTGATCCCTGTGTGGTGTTGAGTATCGAGGCTTCACTATGACCAAAGTGAGGCTTACAGAGGAGCCTGAAGGGACAAATGAAGAGGAGGGCAGTGGTGGAGGACCATGTCTTTGGCTTATTTAAAGGATCAGGTTCCCTTCTGGAGACCCAGGGGGTTTGGCTACAGGAAGTAGGCGAACCCCGTAAAGACAAGACCAGACAGATGGACTGGGCAGCGTCAGGGGAATTCAGTATTTCCTCTCAAACTGAAGCTCCTCTTCTGCACAGACTCCCCACACTCTATCAAGGAGGATGGACTTTCCTTTCCAGCTTCTTCATTTCATTTAATTTCTGAATCACTCACTTGCATCCCTCTTCTCCTCCTGTACACCTCAGCAGTATACTTTTCTCTAAATCTCACACCTCATTTCCTTTTGAACCCAATCCCAGTCTGTCTCATCCGTCGGCTCGTGTTCTGCTGAGATACAGCACTCCCTCACTGCTCTGACAACACGTAGCCTTGCATCTCTTCTCTCTCCGAGACGAGACAGTTGTGGGACAGAGGTGTCAGATCCCTGACTATGAACATCTGGTGAATGTTAATGTAATCAACGAAAATCAGATTCCTCTAACAGTCATTGGCAGCAGTTCAGGGCTGGGGAGAAATGGAGCGAGCAGAAAGAGAGGGAGTGCCAGCGAGGCAGTGAAAGAGGAAAAGGTTGCTGGTTTGTGTCCTTAAGATCTAAACAGATGTGCTGTTAAAGAGGTGGCACATTCTTTTTTTTTTCCTCTCACCGATGGCTTTGGTGTTTCATCAAACTCTTTTGGTCATGAGCCGGAGAGATTAGAGAGGAAACAGTTCGATGGTGAGAAAATGGGGCCCACGAATGAAATCTGGACCTGTGAGCTGTGTGATCATCATCGCCAGAGAGACGGGTTCAGGGTCACTCCGTGTGTGTGTGTGAGAGCGTGATTAGTTGAACGTGAGAGTGAGCCATTTGTAATGGTAACCTTTGACCTCTCCGTTCGGGACTGTCGTAACTACGTTTCCTGTCCCCTTGGGTAAGCGTGTGTGTGTGCATGTGTGTGTACGCACATGTGCTGTCACGGGGGGAATGGGACGTATTTCCTGGTGAGTCCCAGCGTAGTGACTGACTGGGAAAATCATGATAATGCAGGAGCAATGAGGTCACTCTCTCCCAGACTGACCCAGATTGCTGTAACGGCCAAAGCAGATCCTGCCCCCCCACACACACACACATGCATTGAGCGTGGCCCCCAGGCCTGCATGAGCACCACACACTCCTCTCTCCCCACTGGGTTTATCATTGTGAGACTGTCACTGAACACTACTGTGATGTCCATGAGTAACCATAACCACTGATGACATTCACACATGCTGCTGCAGAACGCTGCGCTTGTAGGCTCGATGTAATGTAAAAATGTCAACCAGTGCAGTCTGTTTTTGCTTGTGTTTTTTTATCATATGCACAGCAAAATATAGCATGCAATTTATATATAGAATGTTTATTATGCTTTGTGTAACCTCCTACATGTTTTTCTCAATACTGAAAAAAACAGACTTGAAGGAAGGAAAGCAGACGAAAGGAGAATCAAGCCAAGGGAAGGATGTGAAGGACAGGATGAGGTAAAGAAAGGTACTGGAGGGAAGCTTGTAAAAGGTATTTATACTCTCCTATTGAGGCGGCTAAAGGACAGACAAGGAGGCAGACTAACAAGCGTACAAGCAATATAGAGGCAGAGAAATAAAGCCAGGTGGCTGAACCAGACAGTATGCAATCAGAAGTAAAGATAGAAAAATCCAAGGGTGAAATTTTTAGATGGCTGAGGAAGCCTTTGTGATCTGAACTAAAGCCAGACATCATGTAACAGATGCCCGCAGCAAAGCGCAGGTAAAGACAGTCTGGAGCAAGGAGCTGATAGTTAACACGGGGAGCTGTTATTTGGAGTAGATGGCAATAATGAGGCCGAGAGAGGGCAACAACCCAGAACTCTATAAAATGACTTTCAAATCTATATCATACATTTCATTGGTATTATGGTACATTTTATTGGTACTGTTAAACTACTTTGCTTGGATCCAATCTTTGCTTCAGGACAAGCTGCACTATTATTGATGTAATTCATACTTTATAGACCAAAATACTGACTGAAACCTATGATTACATGCTTTAAGTTGGCAGCAAAAATGAGAGTACTAGTGGAAAAATGTTTTTCTTCCAAAATAAGACAAGACCCATGACCCAGGTACTGTTTATATGCGAGTGAAGCTGTCATGCTGTTGTGGTTGCATTTATTTCGAAAAGCTTTGCAGATGTAGGATAATTATCCTGTTTGTGTGATAATTTTGGCCTCTGTTTGATGATCAACTGTTGCCAAAAGTCCATAATGTTTGATGATTTGACCATTTTCTGAAGATTACAATTAGTAGTTATTTCAGTCTGCACGGTCACATTTAAAAAAAAAGTAATAATCAGGATAGAATAATATGGAGCATATGAGTTTTTTCTTTTTTCTTTTTTGATAAAAATGGGGGGGGGGGGTCTGGGTGTTCTAATCAGAGTTGGAGAACTGCAACATTAGGCACACTAAAACGTTTACATGCACTTCAGTTGTCCAGTTATAGTCAGATTATGGCAATAATTAGTTTTTATCAAGTGTCATGTAAACATACTGATTGACTCCACACACTTGTACCAATCAAAAAACCACATACATAAGACTACTACTGTAGGGGCATGTTAACGGAAAAGATATGAACCACAAATTAATCTTTTATGGAATTTTGTTTCAGAGTTCAAAAGATTTCCTTCCATACCAGAAAGCTTTACCTAACTGTATTGCTATACAGTCTCAACCAAGTCTGTGAAGGTTACACTGCTGTTCTCAAAAAGCCAATTCTTCCTTGTCTACGGAGTTTATTTAATGTATTCTCTCCAGAGAGCAAGTTTTGAGAACTTTTTTTTGATGGTGGCAAAGGCCGATTTATGTATGGTATGAAGGCTGAAACTGAAAGAAAAAGATGCTGTTTCAAATGTGTCTCCATTAGCGTGGACATAGGTTGAGTGGAGCCCAGAGGGTGGGGAGGGTCAAACTATCACCTTTCTGCCCCCGAGTTCTCCCACAGCTGCCACCTCCATCCCAAACAATTACTGTCAAAAGACCCCGCTGCATATTGCTCTCTCTCTCTCTCTCTCTCTCTCTCTCTCTCTCTCTCTCTCTCTCTCTCTCTCTCTCTTTGTCTCTTACTCTCTCTGTCTCTCACTCTGTCTCTCTTTCTCACCCAGACCACCAGCAAACCAGTAGGGGTTCAATAAATGCTGTCTTTTCTTAAAAATCACCCATTATTTGTTTCTTTTCAGCTGGACTTTCATAACTTTCTGTCTCAGTAGTCTGGGAGAGTTTTTGTAAGCTCCCAGGATTCACCAAGGAATTCTTGTGTGGCACTTGTGGTGGGTCAGATGAATGCAGGCATGCTGTGTTGGCACAGGGCACTTAACCTACTTCCATGAAAGCATTAAGAACCGGTCATGTTGAGAGTGTAAGCCAGGGGCCAGGGAAACATCCAGCGTTTGATTTGATGGCCTTACTTGATGAAATTCAGCACTTGCATCTGTATAATAACATAATGTCAGCAGTGTTTTCACAGATAGAGACGACAAGGTGTGGTAAGACTCGACTGATGAGCAGAGGCCAGTCGTAATGACCCATCAACTTAGCACGGGGTGCGGTAATCAGCTTAGAAGTTCACAACAGCTCCTGAGGGTTAGATGGCGGTAAAACCACGATGCATTATGAAATAAAGAGCTCAATGCAACCCCTAACAGAGTAATGTTATTGAGTTATCCCATAACTGGCTCAGCCAAATCCGCCTGCTGCACTTTGCTTAATGTACAACAGCTGGTGGCAGCTGGGGCCTGTGGCAGCCATGATGGATGTGATGTCACATCGCAACTCCCGCCCATCCTGACCTCCCATGATTCCTCATCTGCTGCAGGCTCCAGGAGAGTGGTGAGTGTGGAGGAATGAGTGGTGAGTGCTATGTGGTATGCACATCGTCCACTGCAAAACCTGCTTCTGCTCCCCAGAGAAGACGGCCATGTGAACACTCACATCCCTTTGCTTCAGTTAATCATATCTGTCCTAAATATATTTAAGGCTCTTCTCTGCCTTCAACTCTCCCACTCTCTCTCTTCAAATTATCTCAGTATCCCTAAGCAACAAGATCTCCAACCTAAAACGTCAGAATAGGTCCTCTGTAAATACCACCCAATGCTTGGAGTCAAAATGAGGTAAATTCACTCTAGTGACTTAAGGCTACATTAGCCGCTCCTAGCATAACCAAGCTGCAACCTCTGGGGCAGAAAAATCACGTGGAGGTTCCAAAAACTGCACGTCCTCGAATGGCCACTTGAAGCCGGCTTCAAAAGAGAGAGATTAGATTAGACTAATTTTATTAATTAATTTTATTGTCATTGCACCAAGAACTTAGACAATGAAATTCAGTTAAGCATCTAACCAGAAGTACAAAAGTAGTAAAGTGCAAAGTGTACACATGACAAAGGATCTATAATTATGGTGCAGATATAAATATGAATTATGTTATAGTATAGATTGAAATTAATATACTAACATATACACACACACACATATATATGTATATATATATATATATACACACATGTATATGTATATATATAAGTGTGTGTGTGTGTGTGTGTGTGTGTGTGTGTGTGTGTGTGTGTGTGTGTTAGTATATTCATTTAACAGGTGCTTTCACATGTGGCGTATTTAGGTATTCAATCGGCCCACCTCAGCTCAGCTATGTTCACTTCACCTCTTTTCCCATTTTTGGATGAGTTTAGAGTTGAGAAGAGTCAGGCACTGTGTCATGATCAACTTCTGAGTACTGTCAATTTAAATTACTTTTGTTTCTTTTGGTTACCACGGTAATGTAAGGTCAAAGTTGAGGCTGACTGTACTTTTTCCCGGGCTGGACAGAACTCCTCTGTCACCATCTTTACGTTGTTTTTCTTTTTTTTTACCTTCAAGCCTGGCATATAAATGTTGTTTGAACCTCCCCTGCATAAAATAAACGTGCAGTGTGACGGTAAAGACTTTCTGTTCTTATTACAACTTTAACGACCCATGGAGACCCCCGGATCTCTACAACTGGCAAGGTGGCAACGACTGGAACCACCCACATTAAGAGCCTATGGCTGGTGTAATGGTGACTATGTCCAAATTTTATAAGGTATGTGGTTTTGACAAGAAAGAAGAATTTAACATCGCCTCTACTAAATAGAAGCAGTTGGTGAAGTACTCTTTTAGAGTTTTTGTTGTCTTGATTATAACTTATTGGCCCTAGCCACAAACTTTCCCTAATGTTAACCATCGTGGCCATGCCACAGATGTAGCTGGAAAAGACACAATCTGAGAAATGTGTATCAAATTTAATCTGGGGTTTTTTGGTTTTGTCCAGTACATTCCTGCCTGAAACTGGGACTCAAAGTCTAGTCTTGCTATTAGAATGCAACGGAGCACTGCAAGTTAAAATGGCAACCTGCTGACTCCATTTCGCACTGTCAATATGTGTGACCATGGTTTCTGACAATCAAACCGATTTCAGCCTCAGCTGTGTGGCAGCAGGAGCTTTCAGAATGGAGATATAATATGTATTATTTCTGTGTTTGCAGGGGGGTGGACACAGGGGGGTCTAACTTTCTCCCCGTCTACAGACAGCCATCAGACGTGAGGTTCCTCAGGTTCAAACTCGTCCATTCATGTGATTGCTGCCACGCCAAATGAATTCCATCACTGTCGTCATGGCATTGTCATGGCAACCACTTCGTACCCTGTCATTGATGCCGCTGCTCAGTCAACAGGGAGAACGAGCAAGAGAGAGAAAGCAATATAAGGGCAGCAGGAGGTCGGAAATGGGGAAGATGTGGAGTCAGAAGTGACGGGGGGAGATTTACAGTGAATGACAAGACAAGGGTAAATATTTCATGTAATGTGACCATTAAAACAGTTTTAATAATGTAGAGAAGCCTTGAAATGAGTGTTACTAGTGACTGAGGGCAGACCCACTGACTGTGCCCTCCCCTCTTGCTCTCTCCTGCAGGGATACTGGGAAAGAGCTGGGATGCACAGCAGGTACATGGTTTATTAATGGATATGACTCTATTTTGAGACTCTATGTGAGGAACGTTTGCCTGAAAGGGCAAAATATGTACAGATCACACTTGATCTTTACATAGCCGAGGGCATATAGGCCAGTGTTCTCCTTCTCATGGTACAGAAGAATACATATGCAGAGTAGATGTAAATTTCATCATCTCAACCAACCACATGTTGAGTTTCATCTCTTTGCTCTCTTTCCTCAACCTTACCCACAATGAAATATACACTTCCTCCATCTGTTTTCCTCTTTCTGTCTCGTTTTTGTTTCACTCTCTCTCTCACACACACACACAAATGAGAATACACACACATGCATATTTCACTGTGCCCTGACACAAGCGCACCACTCTACCCTCCCTTCAGACGGGGAGCTACAAGATTAATCCATTTGCACGGCAGCAGAGGGGAGAGAGGGGCGACCGGTGGGACCCACATGAGGAGAAAGAGAAGAGAAAGAGGGTAGAGGAAGAGTCACGTGGTGTTAGCTGTTATTTGACAAAGACTTTACTGTATTTTTTAATCTTGTTGACAATCAGGCTGTGCGGTGACCCCTTTGGTGACGCCTCACATCTGACTCACCACAAATATATTCCTTATAAACCATTAGATTATCAACACGTTCCACATGGTAAACAATAATAGACTGGAAAAAAACAAAATATTGTGGCTTGTTTTTGAGTGTGTAGAACTGCAATGTAGGACTACATGTCTTTAACGTATCAGTGGATGATATATGACATGTAATGATGCAACCTGATGAAAAAGTGAAAAGGGGTTCAGCAAGGGGATGTGCTTCATGTCTGCAGGGAGACAGGCTGATGAGAGCCGTCTTCATCTATACAGATAACAATAGGAGGAAGAGTTCAAGCTGATTTTCTGCATGACAGTTACAGTAGTGTTCAAAATAATAGCAGTCCAATGTGACTAACCAGATTAATACAGGTTTTTAGTATACTTTTTATTGCTACATGGCAAACAAGGTACCAGTAGGTGCAGTAGATTCTCAGAAAACCAACAAGACCCAGCATTCGTGATATGCACGCTCTTAAGGCTGTGCAATTGGGCAATTAGTTGAAAGGGGGGTGTTCAAAAAAATAGCAGTGTCTGCCGTTGACTTTACAAACTCAAAACTATTTTGTACAAACTTTTTTTTTTCTAGGATTTAGCAATCCTGTGAATCACTAAACTAATATTTAGTTGTATGACCACAGTTTTTTTTATAACTGCTTCACATCTGTGTGGCATGGAGTCAACCAACTTGTGGCACCTTTCAGCTGTTATTCCACTTCAAGATTCTTTAACAACATTCCACAATTCATTTACATTAATTCCTTTCCTTTCAACTAATTGCCCAATTGCACAGCCTTAAGAGCGTGCATATCATGAACGCTGGGTCTTGTTGTCTGAGAATCTACTGCACCTACTGGTACCTTGTTTGCCATGTAGCAACAAAAAATATACTAAAAACCTGGATTAATCTGGTTGGTCACATTAGACTGCTATTATTTTAAACACTACTGTATGTACACCAGGAATCCTGTCCAGACAGATATTGAAATTGATTTGGGGACAAAGACATGGCTGAATATCTTGCTAGTCCCATTGTTTAACACACTGTCACATTATATTTACTGTTTGTTACTGACTTTGAATCTTGCTAGCATAATGTTTGCTTACTGGCTAATACCTGAACCAAATGGTTCTATGAACTGAACGGACTACAAATCTTTTCAAGTCGTATATAACGTTTGTCCTATTTACTGGAGTAGTGAACAAGGTTTTTATTGCATGACAACCTTATGGGATAGGATTGGTTGTTCCAGGAATTAGTCGAACCCTTAGGTTTTACCAGGGAAACAAAGTTGTGGCTCGTGAAAAACATTTTTCTTTTGCAAAATGAATGAAAATATGAATAAGTAGCTATTATTATTTTAATTTTTTTTGCCAGTGACTATGGGGCTAGCCACAACAGTTAGCGTTAGCATCATATTTGTGGTCTGATTAGTTTCTGTTTTCTGTAGTTAACATCAGCAACATTATCCCTCATATCTGAGCTACTGGTTTATTTCAGGCTGTATTGTCCTTTATTTGGTTGTTGAGGTGGTTTATTTGGTTTGGTAGTGAAGTGGGTGTCAAAATTGATCAGGCGTACTGAAGCTATGACGGTGCCATGCCATTGTTCCAACATCCCTTTGGTCCAAAGACCCAATAGACCGAGGAAGTAATCTTAACCCTAACCTAATAGTGGTTCTTATGCCTAAACCTAACCATTACTTATACATATCATTGTAACACAATCATTTTTTAAGAAACTTGTGTGCAGTTACTGGACTCCAATGTGTATTTTCTGACAATACAGCAGATGGAGCTATATATGTACATGTATTGTAATAATGAGCTGTGCCCTGCTTTGACATCAGTTGGAACAAAGGAATTCATTGGTCAAACATAGATTATCAAAGATGGAAATCTGCTGAAACAAGGTCTGTCAGAATATTTCTTCCCCTGCAGGGCATTCATGCAGGGGTCTGCAAGCCTTCACAAAATCAGCTTTTATACATTTCCGTGCAAATGTTTTGGTTTTTACCCGCGCTGATCCCATATTGAGAACGATAATGGCTCCTCTGACAGTGAATTGATTAAGGGAACATGGAAAGCCTCTGCGTCTGTTTGCAAACCTCAACAGCATTACAGACACCGGCGGTCAAACATGCAGTCCGTTTGAAATCCTACAACTCTCCGACTGGCTTTCATCACCGCTATGTCATTACTGTCTTCGCTGTCTGTGCAATTGCTAGAGAGGCCCAGGGCAGAGCGAAAGATGGGTATCTTTCCATTACAGTGCCCGACTCTCATCCGTTATCCTCATCTGAAAGGTGTGTCTTGCTATTGATTTCCTCCACCTGCCAAAAGCTTGGTGAACAGCTGCTTGGCTGGACAGCAACATTAGTCATCTGGACACTTAGCAGATATCAATAATCAGCCGTTTCCCTCTTCTCTATTTGGAATAACAAGGCTATACATCAGACCCAACAGACACTTGCTGCCAAACTACTTGAGGCTCCAAACTCTTTCAGCCCTTATAAGGTGATTCAGTCTGTGGTTGGACAAGAGAAGACAGAGATGGGTCTATAGGTTGGGTCATTAGAAACACACCCAACAGTGAAGCCTGCTGCTTCTCCATGTTGTGTTTATGTTCAGCTGTAATACAGAGGCATCCAGCTCATTAAGCTTTATTCCTGCCTATAGCCAAGCCATTACTGCCCTGAAACAACCTCTTGTTATCCTGTGACACAGCACTTTGGGAACACACACACATGTGACATGCTCATCGATCAAGCTAAATACTGTGTCCTTGGACAACCTTGAGTGTGTCTGTGCGATTGCAGGGATGTGTGAGCGACACACACATCAGTGTGCAGTGGATTGTTGTGTTAAGTCGGAGCCGAGCAGGACCCTTTAAAGGTTTGAGGTGTTTGATGATAGCGCAGGAGCCGAGATAACGCCGGTCAAATCGCCCGACCATTAATTACTTCGGATCACCCTGACCTTGAAAAGACTGGGGTCACTCGGCCCATTAGGAGGGACAACTTGCTTCCACCCGGGCAACTTTCACATGACACCACTATAAATCTCCCTTAAAGAATCCTCTGAATGTTCCGCAGAGAGCGTAAAACCAGACAGCACTTTAAATGCCAGGTTTATTACCTGCACATATGAAATCTTGTCAGCCTAAGGTAAAAGATTCTGGCAATCCTGTGAACTATAAATTTCATTTTTTACTCTCCCACAGCTGACATATACAGTGCATCTAAGGAGACATGGGGAAAGGAAAAAAGGACAACTACTTTTGCGTTCCGCAGATAAACTTTTATATTTCTTGGCAAAACTGTTGCGTTCTCCTGAGAAAACCGTTGAATTATTTTACTAAACTTGTGCATTCTCCCAACAGACTTTTGTATTCTTTGGCAAAAGTTTCCGATCTCCCAAAAACTGTTTGCACTCTCACATAAAACTTTGCGTTCTCCTAAAAACGCATTCTCCCACAAAACTTTTGCATTCCCCAAGAAAATTTTGCTTTCCCACAATGTTTCCCAGGAAATGTTTCTATTCTCTTGCAAAGGTTTTGTATTCTTCTGAGAAACCTTTGCATTCTTTTGACAAGTATGCATTCTCTCAAGAAACTTTCGCTTTCTCCCAAGAAATATTTGAAATCTTGCAAAACTCTTGCGTTCTCCCAAAAGACTTGCCCGTTCTCATACAAAACTTTCGCTTTCTTCCAAGAAACTTTTTGCCGCTCCAGAACTCCAAATACCGTGTGAATGACGGTGTGTGGACAATGAATAAAATTTTTAAAATACCCAATGCCTCAGAGCAGAATGTCTCCATGTGTCAAGCAAAGCATAAAGTAGAACTTAATCAAAACATGTAAATTAGCCATTTTCCCCGATTTTTCCATTCTCCCCACACCGTTTCCCCATTACAACGTAAGTTATAACAATATGGGCTAAGTTGTCACAGTATAATGTGAAACAATATAGTCTATAGCACTATTTTAAAAATTCAGTTGGTAACCAGCCCTGGTTTTGCATCCAGTGGCAAACATTACTGCGGTAAATATTTCCCAAGAGAATGCATTTTCATCCATTTTTTTGTTCTTTTTTCTGTCCCCCAGGGCTCCATAGGAATGTAACGGTATGATGGTTTTGGTTATCTCCGTACTTTTAGATTTGGGGAGAGAATCGGACACCCTGGAATGTTTCAGGAATTAGCCCCTTTTGGGAAACTTCTTAAGCATATGAAAAAGGAGCTGCCCCATAACCAGCCACATCTACATCCATCATACGCTGCAGGGATAAATCAGGACACCAAATAGCCTTGACAGTTCAACAGTCTTTGCTTACCATAATGAACCCAACACTATCCCCGAGGGCACTCTGCACCAGCCAGGCGACAGAAATCAGGCCACAATGGACAGTGATCAAATTGCTCCTGTTGTGCATGCACCACATCCTTCTGGTCATCTCCCTGTGACACAGGTACTGTTACACATCCATAGGCTTAAATCCTGAATGACATCAATAAAGAACTGACAATCTCATCAAACGGTGGCCTCATATATATATCAAAACCATTGTCATTTGATTCAAGCAGATTATCTCCCACACGGTCCTGAATGGTGCCTGATCGGCTTACATGTTGGGTATTTGAGGATATTACGGAGGTCCACCAGGCCTACCTCATCATACGGCGCACGACCTCCTGGGACCTGCGCCAACTGATGCCCTTGACCCCAATACCATGCCTGCTGTCCCCCCGTCCTTTACCAAGGGGCTCCATTGTGAACAAATACAGAGGGTTTGCTGCTACAATTGATCTCCAGTCCCAGCTCATCACTGACCCATGATAACCTTGTTAGTAAGCCCTGAGGGGAAGACACACAAAGGAAGCGTCTCCCTTTGGAACTGACAAATGGCTTTTTCTTCCCTCGTTGGAGCAGGTGTCTTTCATATTGTACCTGTCAGTAGGAGATATATTCATCCCGTTTTGTTTTTAATGTATCTTTCTGTCAGGGCGGTATCTCAGCCTCTGACAGGGAGTGAATGTACGAGAGCATAATATGGGCAGTAACAGTAAATCTCGGGGCAACTTGACTGCACCCATTTCCTGATGAGACACAAACGTAAATAACTCCCCCCGATATCCTACATCTTTACCTCCCTCCACCTCCCCCTCTATCCCCTGTTTCAACCAATCAAACCTTGATCAATCACTTGCAATCGCTGTCACGTCGTAGTCAGCTTTTTACGAGCTAAGCAGACTTGGGCTAGTAGGGGGTTTAACGCAGACTCAACTGGGCAGGTTGGTCAATGCTCGCTGTCTCAACACACCAGTGGAGATGAGGTCAGTGCTGCAATGCAAACACAGCCGGCCAGTTTCTAGATCAATTAAAGCGCTGATAAGAGGGAGGGAAATACTGCTGGCTCAATGAGTGACAAAGTAAGCTGGATTGCCAGCAGTCTTGGTAAGTGTAATGTTACTGACAATGTGATAAAGTAGTGAAGGCTGGCTGGAGGTCAGTGTTAGTGGTGCAAAAAAAGGTGCTGTGAAAACTAAATAAAAACAGAATGCAATGATTTGCAAATGCTTTGCAATCTTTATTCAATTGAATACAGTTCAAAGACAATATATCTACTTCTAAAGCTAATGATAATGATAGCTGCCCAATAATAATAATAATAATGTTGAAAATGGCTGAATTGAGTCTTTAGACCCAACTTTACAACATCAAAAAAACCTTGCAACTTGATATTATTTTTTTTACCAAATACCATGGGATCGATATTACGATGATATTGTATTGTTGACTATTGGTGCTTCCACAAAATATTTTTTACAATTAGATTTTTGTGAAATAATAATCAGTAAAGTGGATATAATGACAATGTAGTTAAGGGAAATAATAGAACAGCTAGAGGATCAAAAAATGGCGTTGGCCTTTTGACTTCAAAATGCTTCCAAGCCCAAAATTGAAAAATGTTATTTAAACCACAAATCAATTACTTAAAAGAACAAACATTAACAGTATTCATTCATAGCAAGTCAACACTTAATTCCCCAGATGTAGTTTTGGAAAAATGTGCAAAAACACGTTATGATATTTGTAAATTTAAGATATTATTACTCTGTTATTAAAATTGCATTAAGAGCACATTATGATTTCTTTGGAAATTGAGACTTGAGTGGAAGGACTCGAGACTTTCGTGTGACTTGCAAAACAATGACTTTTTTTGCACCTCTGGTGTCTTCTGATCTCATGATGTGACAATGTAGATGGGTGCATTTCACTCAGACATATATCACATTATGGAAGATGAAAATGCTCGAGCCGTTTCATGATGATGATGAATATTTCAAATAAATATGACACTGAAGTTACCTGTCTCGGCGAGGACACGTTTGAGCTAAGAATATCTCTCAAGAGTGAAATTGAAATAACCCAGAGTCCAAACCTCAACCCGTCTTCTGAATTATTTAATAACTCACAAAAATGTTCATACCACAGTGACAACCCAGTGCCAGTTCAAAGGGAGCTGTTTTTACGTAACGTGTTTTGATAAAGTGGAGGAGGACGAGGGAGGGAATTGGGGGCAAGAGATTGAAGGGGTGGGTTATAAATAGGTCAGTCGCAAAACAAGCGCAACACACTGCAATGATGCTCCATGACAACACAGCTGCAATGGCAGATGGAGAAACTGGAAAACTGGAGCAAAATGACAACCGAATAATGAATCACGCCAAAGCTGAGTGAATTACACAAAAAAAACCTACTGAGTTGAGTTGAGTGTGAAGGCCATCCCTTGGCAGGAGGACCTGCATCCTTTTGGCGAACATCCAGTTTCCTTATGTGCCACTGACTCTGTTTCTGTAACCTGCAGTCAGATCCCTGCAGAGCAGAGCCAGGGAATTAAAGCAACAAATGTTATTATAATAAATGTCTGTGTGAACACATTGGCAGTGCTCTTCCCCTAATTGAAGCAGACGTGTAACTGTGCACTACTTTGTTGTTACTTGTTCGGAGTGCAGTTCAGTGTAATCAAATGGGGGATGAGGAGTCAACAACAGAAGTGAGCTGGCTGCCTTTTTTCCAGCACAAAAAGAGCTCCAGAGTCAATGAATCCATCCCACACATGGCTCATTAAAACACAATGGCCGAGTATCGACTGCTCTCTACCATCTCTGCCCTCCATTCTGTGTGTGTGTGTGTGTGTGTGTGTGTGTGTGTGTGTGTGTAGGGTAGAAGAATTGGGGTCAGAGTTGCTCAGTTCGCTTGTAACAAGTGATTTGGGGCTTGTTTTTTGGTATTATCTTATGAATTCTGGTAGTCATGTTGTGTTTTTTGGGGGGCTTTGAAACCAAAGTGTATTTGCGTATTTTGGGCTTGCTCTATATATAAGTAATTTGCTCCAAGTCACAAGTCATGTCAAGTCGAAGATAATGCCAAGTCCTGATAATGGCCATTTTATATGACATTTAATGAGACATGAACACTTTAAAATGTAATCAGTATTGAAAAATAATTTAAGCTGGAGATTGGGTTGCAACATATCTTTTGTCCTCAGAAAGTTAACATTAAAATGCAAATGTTTTATTATGTAGATTGGGTTGATTGGTGTATGTGACATAAGGCGCGTTTCCATTAGGGTAAAAAGTGGCCACTGGGAAAGTCTCAGGCCACGCCCTCTCAAATGGCCGTTCACTCAGCGTGTCTCCATTACAAAATAAGGCCCCAGAGGGATTTACGAGACTCAGGAGGTGACGTATGGTTTTTCAATTGTCGCATGGTTGGATTTAACACGGGAGATGCACCAAAGGTAAACGATAAGGAAGGAGACGCCAAGATGGAAGGAGCAGAGCTTACTGTGTTTCTTGTCGCTGTGTTCATGCACATGGTGGCGATCATTATGGACGAGAGTATTATTATTGTTGTGACTACTCACTATTTCGCCGGCTTTTAAAAGTGGAGCATGTTGTTGTGGCGTCGAGTACTACGTCACATCCCGCTTAGCATTCTATCCAATCAGCAACCAGGCCATTTCAGGGGAGAAAGATGTCCCTGCTCTTCGACAGGGCCAAAAAACAGCCGGTCAAACGGCCGCTAGGAGCAGCTCACATTCAAATTAGCGGCATTTCGGCGAGGGAGACCAGCCTCATTCCGGGTATTTGACTATAGTGGAAACATACCTATAGCTAAGAAGTTGTAAGAGATTGAATCTGGCTAACATAAGGTGGTATCAGCCCTCACACACAGTTGCTGATTCAAATGAATCTTCAAATGATGGACGAAGGAGAAGACCAGGGTTTAAGTCATGTTGTGTGAGCTAGCTGAAATACAAAAAAACATCAACAAAGAGTGGGACAAACAGACTGGATTCAAACTAAAGTCTGGGGCAATTCAAAAGAGTATTTAGATTCTGTTAAGTGAGAAATATCTTCACATCAGGCTGATCTTATTCAACATGTCAGCACAGATAAAAGAAATGCAGCAGCGTTCACTGACAAGTTTGTTTTCCTCTACACTACCTGAGCTGTCAGTCAGTGGCTGAGGATATGTCATATTTGATATGATTGTTTAAAAGGCCAAAAAGAAATCTGTTTTACCTTCACTGATATAATTACTAATACAGTTTGTTACATACAACCTCTTAACTTTCATTTTCATTCATTGTTTGTTGGCCAGTTGGTTATGTTTCAGCTTCTTTAGAGTAAAAAAGAAAAGTGTTAAATTATAGTAATTACTGCATATACTAAATATATGATCCAAGTTGCAGTATTTGTGTATTTTGTAAAGCTGCTTCCTTTGAGCTTGTTTCCATAGATCTGCTTCTTTGTTTCTCTGACGAGATCTGGCAGCACTGCTTTACATGGGATGGCAGGCACTCCGTAAGGTTTGATTTCTTCGACAGCTGTTGTGAGCGTGTCCATAGTTTAAGCTGCAGACATAAGAACGAGACAGACCCCAAATGCACACACACACAGACACACACACACACACACACACACTGTGATTACACCGTGACATACTTGCAGAAAAACCCAAACTTACCACAACCCCTCACACAACACAACAGCTGAACAGACTGTGTGGGCACATTAGTAATGTTTCACTGATGGCTTTACTGCCTCCACTCAGATAAATACACCCATTGATACATTTTGCAAATTATGATTAATTTTCCAGTTAGTGTGACATGGTATTAGTGTATGACAGTGGGAACAACAACATGACCTCAGTGACATTAAGCTCATTATGTCTAGACAGGACACCATCGAACATCCTATTCTCCTCTGTTCCACTCCTGGATGAGATTATGTTGAATGAAGATACGAGTGGCGCGTCTGCCATCTTTTATTTCAAGAGGTTGAGATGTTGATATCTGATGTCTGAGTCATGTATACAGGCTGGGGGGGATAACCCCCCAAAGCTCTCTCTTTTCACTGTGTCTCTCCCTCTCTCGGGCTCCCCTCCCCCCAGCCCACGCCGGACCGCCCGCTGAGGCACAGCAGGGCTGCCAGGTCATACTTAACACCAACCACAGCCTCTCTCTTCTCTCCTTCACCCCTCCCCCCCTGCTCCCATCCCCCATCCGATCCTTAAATCTGCATCACAATGAAGATGGTAGAGGAGGAGGAGCAGTGGGGGTTTGAGGAGCCGGGCGAAAGGAAAGGACTGATGGGGGCTCAGAGAGAGTGATGATCTCACAGATTGACCAAAAAAAAGCCCTAGTTAGCAGACAACCCAGAACTGAGCTAATGACTCTGTGTGTGTGTGTGTGTGTGTGTGTGTGTGTGTGTGTGTGTGTGTGTGGATGGTGGGGTGTAAGTGTATTTGCATGTAGCTGCACGCAAGTGGTTGTTGTCGTATATATGTCTTTGTGTATACCAAACAAACACACTTCTGCTGCCAGCTATTACTGAGCAGCAGGGGAGCTATCTGTGCAGCCTGATATCACTCCGGCCCGCCTCTAATATGCAGGAATGCAAAGCTGTCGTGAAACATAGCCCATTATGTTTTATTGGTCCGAAGTGTGCCATGCTGTCTGTGCTCGTATTTTAATTAAACTGATCATTAAACTGAATTCACCATGGGTAATTGATTTCTGTGTGTCTATGGGACTCTTTTTGACAGACATGTATCTAATAAATCACTTTTTGATATTGACAGGTCATTCAGAGGTGCTTTCAGTCTTTAAGCACAACATTTGCTTCCTTTGTAGAGTCCTTTCGAGTTGTTTCTGATCCTCTAAAATGGAGACTTTTGGAGTTTTATTTTGAAAACTCCAGTTTTATTTTGAAAACTTGCATTTTACTCTGAAGGGGAGGTTTTTGGAAACAATGATAATGATAATTCATCCTTCTTGTGTACTTCTTTCCTATTGCCAAGGCTTCTTCGGAGAATACTGCTCTAATATGTTGCTGTATTTGCTTTGCAATGACTCCCAATCTATAATTTCTGCTTTTTCTGCCCTATACTCACATCTTACTTTCTGTATCAGTTCCACCTTTTTGTTTATCCAGGCTAAGAAGTCTCCGGTCGTACTTTTCACCATTTCCTCTGTAGTATTCTCTGGACTTTCAACAGGAGAGTGACACCAGACAGTGTGCTTCCTGTTTACACCAACACACACAAGCCCACTGTACGTGAATGATCATGTGATGGGTTTTCAGCCGCGTTAATATGAACAAAGATGAATCTGATATGGTTCTAAAATGCTTGTGTGGACGGAGAATTGTGATGTCATCAAGTATCGAGTGTGTAACTTCTCTGTAGACAACAAATTGTGAATTGTTATAGACACGAAACTGATATCAGTACAATTGAAAAAAGGTAATTTCCGTCTCCCATTCCCTGTCTATGAGCAGCTCCAAACTTTATACTTGATGACTATACAAGTTTGAGACTTACTTCTCGTTTCTTCCTTAGTGAGAAAGGAACTTACAGGAATTCTTCATTTATGTGGTGTTCCCCTTTAAAGGTCATGGTACGCTCATTTTGTTAGCTTTGAAAGAGCTAACCTAACTAGCTTTTCTTCCTTGATAACTCCTACCTTTATTTATAATAATTAAGCTGTGCAATAGGGACTTTCTATAGAAATCCTGTGCAAAAATTAAATTCGTCACTGACTCTGTTGGTACATATATACATATTTGTACATATCTCTATTTATTTCAAATGTGTTTCTATATTTCCATATTTCTATTTGTACATATCTCTATTTACTTGAGACTTGATTCGTATTTTATATTGTTGTTGTATATTTGTATAGCTCCCTTTTTTAACCTTTATTTTACTTACATACTTATACAGCAGCAACTATATATATGAGTGTTATTGATCTCATCTGAGATGCACAATTGTGTTGTTTACTGATGAAAGGAAGAGGATTTAGCTTCCTTCCTAATACTCAGGATTGTCATAGCAGACGGTGATCTTTACAAAAACAACCAAGAGGACAGATGTCGTTTTTACTCATAAATTATGTTTCAGCAACACTGAATGTCTCGAGTGTGTTTGGGTTCCCTTCTGTCTCCAAAGCTCGCCGTTTCTTCCACTGTGGGAAGACGAGAGCGACTGGAAGAAAGCGTGGGAGGGATGAAGAGGGAGAGCGGAGGAGGAAGAGCAGGCTGTGATAATGATGAATGAGATGATGGCACACTGACCTAGTAACGCCGCAGTGCCGTTGGCAGTGAAGATGAGCTGCCTTACTACTGTACGCCCCGTCTGACACATGCACACACACGCACACATGCCTCTATCTTCTGCCTCTGCTTCACTCTCTCTGTGCTTCTTAACCCCTCACCCTGTCCTTTCGCTTGTCTCGCCATCTGTTTTATCCCTCGCTGCATTCTTACCTGGGCCCACATGTTATCACGGCAGATGGAAACAAAGCACCACTGGGTGAATTTTGCAGATAACGGGCCAAGACTTGATGCCATGGGGAGAGGGGAAAAACTGAGTAAAGAATTTTTGATGGGGAAGAGAAAAATAATTGTGTTTGACGGGGAAATGGCGAGGGTAAAGGTTAAAAGGAAACCACGCTTCATTTCCCTGCGGTCACAGAGGTTCAGAGTCTCGGCCGCATAAATTGTGGGAGTCAAAGTCATCTTAAATAAATAAGCCAGGGATGATAAGGCGAACAAAAACAACGCCAAAGCCATATCCTCTTGACTGGATTCCCACCGAACCCCCGGTAATATCAGACCGGAGACGTCGATGGAAGCAGTAGTTTCCATGGTAACCAGCTCTGTGGCATGTCTGCACGCACGAAAAAAAATGTAGGGAGGGGTGTGTCTCGTCATGTCTGCCACCTTAGGCACAGAGAGGCAGAAAGAGGAGGGGGAGGAGGGAAATCTACACACATCAACATGATTACTGTTGGTTTTTAGAGGTTGATACGAACAACTGTTTTATCAATGAGGTGAGTCAAACACACAAGCTCGGCTGAGCATCGGACATCCACTTACTTACTATCCCTTCCTCCTCCTCTTTCTCCTCGGACAGCCCCTGCCAGAGCCCGACAGACAGATTCATCTGCACAAGCACCCGGCCAAGATGGCTGCCATGTGCAGCTTTGTGGTTGCCTGCTGGCGAGGGCCTTTTTGCAGTCAATAAGCCAGTTGATCGAATTAATTAGCATTACAAAGGGCTTTCTTTTAAGTCTACGCACCCCTATTCATGGCATTGAAGAGGGCTGTGCACCTGATTCTCCTTGTAATTAGGTGCTTGGCAATGCAAATGCTCTGTTTGCACCAGACTAAATCAGACACGTAAACTCTAATTTACATCTTTGCTTGGATCCCACTTTTGAGCCGATATGTTACATTGAAGTGAAATGTTTTGAAGCTGTGTTGTAGTTATATATACATATATATATATATATATATATATATATATATATATAATCCCTTCCAATCCCATAATTTCCTCACATTTTGTGATATTATAAAAGTTATTATATGACTGTGCACAGGATGACATTGCATGGGGTATATGGGCCATTAGCTGTGCAGAAGTGCAACAAATTCAATGTCTCACATAGGAAACACACAGGAAACAGCCTGCACTCTAGTTTTTGTGATTGTGTATGCATGAATAGCTGATGAACAGAGGAACCCTGGGAAATGACATATTCATCACGCTGATATGCTCAAGTAATGTGTTCAAGGTGACTGTCGTAAAGATAACTTTTCTCCTCCCTGAAGCAAAAGGAACCCCAGAGACATGTTTCTGATTCTTCTCCCCCGCTCCAGTCCTCATCTCTCTTTTCCCCTCTCTCTCTCTTTCTACTTGTGATGCTCATCAGTTGGCTCACCGAGAGAGAGACAATGGAGGCTTTTAGCGGGATTTGAGAGCTCATCCTGTGTCAGGGCATGAAAAATGGGCAAGTGCACAAACAGGAGCATTGACTAGCTCGGAGATGGAAAAGTGTGTGAAGAGGAGAAGAAGCACCATGTTAAACGTGACAGAAATAAGTACGCAGGCGAGGACGGAGAAGGTCTTACAGCCACAATCTAATTTCTCTCAAGGATACAGGCCTGGTCATCATCGCAACAAGTGTACTACAAGTGTGTGTGCTAATTAAATAAGTTTACAATTACGTTTGTATCTGCACTAATGTAGAAAATGTTTAAATACTTGTATTCACCTCCTTGATCAAAGTTAAACGAGAAAATTCATACCACTCTCATGCCTGTATGCTAGCCTAAATATGTAGCTGGAGCCAGAAATTGGTTAGCTTAGCTTAGCTTATAATAAAGACAGGAATCGGCTAGCATGGCTGTGTAAACCCTGGTTCAGATCAAAGATGTGTGACGAGATGAGAGAAAAGTGTGTCAGTGTGCAACATTCCTAAAGTCTACCAGTTTACATCAATGCAACTAGCAATATAATCTTGTTAACAACAACAATTCCCGACTTCCAGTCGAACTTGCAGCTCTTTTGAAGCTGAATATAATTTCTACCATCTTAAAATATCTTATTTGAGCAAGTTATAAGGCTTGTGTCATACAGCTAGGCTGTTCCACAACCAAAACTGCTCCAAAACGGCCATTTCAACAGCAGCTGATTAGTTAGTTAGCTGGCTAGCTTGCTAATTCCACCATGCTTTCATGCTACACAGGTTACAAAAATGAGCAAAAGTCTTGGAGATATGTGCTTTGCTATGCTGTGAATGAAGCATTAAATTGTTAAATTTTACTTTAGCAGCTGGGAAGCTCATTAGCTTGCTAATTCCACCATACTTTTATACTGCACTGGTTACAGAAAATGAGCTGAACAAAATTGTCACTCATCTAGCAATAGCAGTGCCCTTTCTTACACTTCCCACAAGATTTTGTGGAAAAAGCATGTAGTTGTTTATTGGCTGGCTAGTTAGCTAGCTATCATGCTAATTCCATCATGTTTTCATGCTAGTCTGGTAACAGAAAATGAGATGATGGTCAGCAGCACTGCTGGGTCTATGGTCCAGCTGCCTCTAGTTTACTGTCAACACTGAATTGCTGATAGAGAAACACACAAAATGAGCAACTGATGTTACAGAAGTATCAGTAAGCAGTTTGCTGTTTATGTTTTGTTGTTTACAACAATCACAAAGAATGAAGGTCTTCAACAAATTGAAGTAGGCCTACTCACAATGACAGTCATAGTTCAAACTAGAAGGAAAGTCTATATTTGTCTTTCTCAGCAATGCATCTCTCAGTTTTTTTCCTTTAAGAAAGATTTTATTGTGTTTTTTTTGTTCTGGTTCAGTTTTTTTAAGAAACATATATATTAGATTTTATTTTAAGATGTTTTAGTGTAAGAAATACGAAGTCAAAATGGAGAAAACCTAACATGTCCCGCATCTATAAAGATATCACTCTGGCTTAAAGTGTCTGAGTGACAAACCTGAGGTTAACCAAGTCTCTCTATAGGGCCTTAGATGCCCTGCTGTGAAAACATCTCTTTCTTGTGCTGATCAAACCAGAAACATCCCTTTGAAATCGGACAACCTTAATGTATAGACCTCCTCAGTACTAGGACCCGTTTCAGACGTCCCACATCAGAGAGCGATGAGGAATTCCTAAGCCATGATTGAGCTATGCGTGTACTGGATGGTGCGATGAGGGGCGGGAGGGGTTAAATACATCTTTTAAACATGTTGTTCTCCTTCTTGACTCAGTTTGTGAGAATGTATGGAGCGGTGGTGGTTGGTTATGCGGGGGTGTGGGGAGCATATTGTGAACCCCTGAGGGTGTATTCCACTGTGGGAAGCTCAGCCCGCTGAATGGATGGAGATCATTCTCTGGGTGGCGGATGCATGCCTCGCATACCACGGTTGTGACATGTTTGTGAGAGTGGGTGTATGTGTGGAGGGGGTCGTTCTGTGTGCCATCGCTGGAAACAAAGATATGAAGGCGAGGAGAGAGAGAGCGACATATGGAACTATAAAGGGACTCCTCAGAAGAATACGGGACATTAATAAGAGGAAATCATAAATTCAACTTAATGAAGTCCCATAAAGATGACAAGAGGACAGAGCGCCATTTTGTTAACATGGGTTCATCCGTGGGATAAATGAGGGTCTTTTTATGGGAAAGAAAGGATAATTTGGTTAAGGTTGCCACAATTAAGAGTAACGGCTTGAAAACGAAGCAGCTGGCATATATAAACGCATGTATGACCCTGTCTAATGACTGGCCAGAAGTCCACTAGCTTTCATAACTCAGCTTAAAACATATGACCCCTGACCCCGCTGGATCACAAGAGGAACCCATCAGCTCTGGGCTCCCCAAAAAATGCAGTGTCATTGCTGCGATCGTGGGATCCACTCGTCTGGCCAAGAGACCTCATTACTGGCTGACAGGCTGATTCACTGTCTCCCTGTCTGTGTCGGTGACAAAGCAGCCCCAGTGCCATCGCAAGGTCTCCAGAGTGCAGAGCTGCCTGTGTGTTATGTAACGAGTTTACTCTTGGAAAGCCGGGCCTGTCACTCAAAATACGGCAGAGGCCATTAATGAATTCTTGAGCACTAATTCAACTAGTGTTTTCTGTACAAAAAGATCTGAACAGCATGATCATCTGAGGGTTTTTTTGGCAAAAGGAGGTCATTGAAACTGCGATTGAGAATGTTAAACCTTCAAAAGCGGTTGATGTTATCTTCATACAAAGTGTACGTGCGAGGAAACAATGCAGCTCCTCAGATACTGACACTTTGACACGGCTCTCTGCCCTCGTGGTACCAATGCACAAGGCTCCCTTTGACGTATGTATGAGACGCACCAGGCGCTCCATTAACTCCAATGCATGGCAACATTAGACGCTCATGAAATGGACACATGAGAGTTGGATGTATCAAACAAACCCCAAACTTTAACCCTGTTATTATTGTTTATGTAATAATAGTGTATTATTTTTTCAACCCTAAACTTATTCAAGTGGTTCTATTGCTTTTGAATTTGATAAGAATGCATTGACCAGTGAGTAGAGTCTGGAAATCATAAAATTAGAATAATCACCACATCTTTTTAACACTTTATACCAAAAAAACACCAAGCAGTGCCAACAATAATTACATTTTTCTGCAGCTGGGAGGTTCATGTATTTTAAGCAATAAGAAATTCTTTGTAAGATAGTTCAACATGTTACACAGGACTCCGTTTACTGATATTCTCTGGACACAATTCACCGTCAAAGTACCTTTAGTTTGGTTGTTTGTTGTGATTTCAGTGTTATTGCTCATAGTTTTGACTTCATAACTCCTTATCATCAGTGTAGATAGTCTATATGTTGAATATAAGTACTTAATCTTAAAAGTAATTTTCCATTCCCAGTCTATTTGGGGGAAAACTCATTTCATTACATTTTCATTGCAAAAACACTTTTATTTCTCCTTTGGGGTCCCGACCATTAAGTTTGGAGCCACTGATCTGATGATAAAATTCCTCTATGGTGTTCATGATGTCTTCACCACTGCATTTATAGCATAATTTATAATATTTATGACATTGTTTGTTCATTATGGCATCAACATATTTTATACTTCACGTCATGATTATGATTATTTCTCAGATTAAAATACAATCTTAGTTTCTTGCAACAAGTGCTGAGCAAGTAAATGAACAAAGTTTTAAAAGTTCAAAATGCCCCAAAATCTTCCAGATATGTGAAACAGTGGAAAAAGTCTTGCTGAGCATCCAGTTGAGCAGCAGACTGTTGCAGTGACAGGCAGGGGGTGAAGGAGGCCCGTCCCCCGACTGCACATTGGACAAAGCCCGGCTGCCACGCCCATGGGAGGAGACTCCGGTCGATTTTGAGGCGCGGTTGAAATACTCACAGCCTCATCACCGACATCCTTTAATTTGAGCTCAGCCGCCGTGGGGTCCGCACTCACTAAAGTGGGATCTTCTCATATCCAAACCCAGCTCGGGAGAAGGAGATCCGGTCGGATTTTTCACCTCTTTGGCAAGATCTTACCCATCCTAGATCTGGATTTTTAAATCTCAAAAACTCCTCGAGGTTTTTCTTTTTCGATTTTCTTTTTTGTTCAGAACACCTAAAGGAAAAAAATGGGATCCCAGGCATCCAAGGGTGGAGTAGCTGTGGAGGGGAAAGCCGCTGCCGACCCTGCTGCAGCCAAAGCCAACGGCCAGGTGAGTAAAGTAGGCCTGACATGCCGAGCATCAGCGGGGAGCCACATGGCACCCAACGCCCACTGGCAGCATGGGTGCCACGGTGGGGCAAAGAGGGGGCTGCGATGGGAGACTAGCTGTTGCTCTCACTCACTCATCAAGAGCAGATTCAGTCATCAAAACTATTCTGTAGCGCAGTTTGAATGAAATTATAACAGGTTGTTTAAATCCAGCGGACCTCCAGCAGAGCAGCCGTCGAGTGGCCATGCTCGTCCCCGCTCAGCGCGCACCAGACCAGCCTTTCTTTGTTAATTCAGCCCGCTGCTCCCAGGGGGGCAATTTACCCGCAAATTACATACAAAAACAACAGATACGGGTCGAAATGTGTGTTTGGACCGTGTTCTCTGTCATGAGTTGGCTGTAGTCGCTCTCACGTCGAACAAAAGACGAGAATCAAACGGTGCAACGGATGCAAATGCGCTCTGCTGGAGGCGCATTTTGCGGAGTGGCAGACAAAGCGCGGACGGGCGCGGGTTCAAATCCCCGATGCCTTCAATATTGAACATTTATTTCATATAGTTCGACTCCGTTAAACGCAGACGTTATAAAATATGCTTACATGACCGACCGATTAGTTGGGGAAGTTGTTTGAGTCTGATCCTAAATCAGAAGATGGATTTATGATGAACTTGACTGACTTATAGACTCCTCTTCCCTCATTATGGGTGCAGTCGATTAATTGAATATGACTCCTGTGCTGACACTGCCTTTGTCTGTGTCATGACTGCTGGCTGTATTCTGGCCACACTGAGCTGTGGTAGATGTGAGCTGCAGCTCTCGGATGAGAGCAGAAAGCAGGTTTCATGGGGATTCCTTTGTTCCCTAACTTGCTGGCTGTGTTGACGTTTAGATGGAGCACTACTGCCCCCATGTGTCTGCTTAGTGTCATGCAAACAGCTGTTGAATCCCCCCACCCTCGCCTGAACCACTGTCAGGGCAAGCAGCTTTCCTCAAGTATAACATGGATTAACTGTTGGAGTAAATGGGCTAATGCTAATCTGTCATATGCCAGATCTCTTTAGATTTATTTGGAATGTTGTACACATTTCATCTAAAGTTTATCCATGAGTGATTTTCCATTTCTAGAGGCAATGTGTTTATTTTGACCCAGTTTGATTATTTTAATCCTTGATTAATGAGTCCTCTTCTCTGCAGGAGAACGGCCATGTCAAAACCAATGGTGATGTTTCAGCCAAGCCCGACGGGGAAGTGGCTGCTGCTGATGGAAATGGAACAGCCGAACCAGCCAAGGAGGGCGAAAACGGCACAGGGGATGCCATCGAGCCCGCTCCCGCAGCCGAGGGCGAGGCCGCCAAGGCAGAAGGCGAGGCCGCCAAGGAGGGCAAGAAGAAGAAGAAGTTCTCCCTGAAGAACTCCTTCAAGTTCAAGGGCATCTCGCTGAAAAAGAACAAGAAGGGCAGCGAGGAGGGCAAGGAGGAAGCCACCTCCCCTACAACTGAGGACAAGCCCGAGGAGAACGGCCACGCAGCCAAGGAAACCAAAGAGGAGACGCCGGCCGCCGAGGCCAAAGAGGAGGAGGCGGCGGAGGCCGCCGCTGCCCCTGCTGCCGAGGCCGCACCCGAGGGAGAGACCAAGGCGGCGGAGGAGGCCCCACCCACAGAGGCTGCCCCCGCTGAGGAGGCCGCCGCCCCCACCCCGGACACGACACCTGCAGCCTCTGAGGGCGAGGCCAAGGCAGAGTGACTGCGCCCCCACCACGGCACCTGAACTGATTTTCCAAGATTAAAGTATATAAATATATATATGAGAGACTTGTGCCACGTTCTTAAAGTTATAAACAAAACTAGAAAAGAAGACAAAGGATATATCACGTTTGCTGATTCAACCACCAGTTCACTGCCTTTTATTAGTTCTTCGACAGACGGAATCTCACCGGGCCCTCTCATGATGAAAGTGTCGGCGTGTGTCGCCCCCTCTTGGTACACACAGGGACAGGCGTGTGGCGAAGGTAATGGATTGGATGTGGAGCGAATCAGGAATACTGACTTATTTTCCCAATTCATGGAGAAGCATCCTTTTTAACAGCGTGGCAGCCCTATAACATTTTATTTTTCTTTCTCATCTTTTTTGGGATCTAAAAATTGTCACCGTTGCGGAGCGGGGCAGACATCTCCTTCACTCGAAATGACTGTTATATGGACACATAAACCTCTCAAAAGATCTTATTAATTTTTAGAATTCTACATTCCTTTGTTTTACCCCCAAATTTCAAGTATTTTGTCATGTATAGAAAAGTGAAAATCGAGGAGGGGAGGTGGAAAAAGAGCAATGTCTTTGTTTGTGCATTTTGATTCTTTTTCTGGCTAAAACCACATTCAAGCTTCTTGAGTATTGCAGTGTTCACATTTCAGAGTTTATGACGCAGGGGTTGGGATTGTGTACAAAATGTGAGCTTTTTATCTGCAAACTGTCTCTGTAAATATGTTTTGGCCAATATTTTTGGTTCTCTTTATTTTGCTATCGTTTGAAGATGTTAATGGTTTTATTGTAACTTTTAATAAGGGTAAATAAATGTTCGATCCCCTCTGTCTGTGTTTCGCCTTGTGATTCACACCACAACACACACTGAACTCATAGTATTACTATTTCATTACTATTTATTCTCAATGAGGATGGGCCAGTTATTACATCGTTCATACACACAAATAATCAGTTGTATAATAAACACTGGATTAAAGAGTACATACTTGTGATGCTTATTAACTTTCAGATAAGAAATCATTCAAATCAACCATGATTTAGATTTAATCAGATTAGGAAATATTACATGGTATGTGCAGTGAGTGATGCTAAACTACAGTAAACATTAACATCAGGTTCATTTGCCTGAGTCATACTTGATTCTTGCTTGTTTTACATATAAGGAGTTTTCCAATTAACATTGACATAATACTTAGTATGCCAGAAAAAAAGCAGTTGGCTAAAATATGAGGATGAGCTGTTGCATCCTGTCAATTTACATTATGAAAGCCAGCATGCTTTTCTGGTCATTCTTACCTAAAACAATTTTTTTATGCTGGTATATGAGCAAGAAGGTCAGAGTTCAAGGCACACTGTTCCGATGAAGCAGTAATAGTATGAACTAATTGTAAAAAATAAAAAGTGTGATTTGAAGCACAGCAGTAATAAAGCAACAACACATTTGCGTATTCATCTTTAAAACTAATTATTTAGGTTATTTTTTGTTCTTCATAATGATCACACTAATCTCAATTTACTCATATTATTTTATTTATGTGACAAATAAACCTTTAAATCAAATAATGGATTGTGTGGACACAGCTGCAAACATATAGCAGGGTAAGAGTGTCATAATAAGCAATCCTTACATAATTATATCATGAACATGTGGTCACCAGATGCTAAAGTAAGACCCACTTAAATCGATTCATTATCAGATGCTTAAAATAGCTCTTTTTATTTTATTTGTTTGGTCTCTGGCTCCCTGTTGTGGACAGAAATGTGTATTGTATGTGACTCTGCACCCTGTTGCTTTCGGTTTAGAGTAAACACGTTATCAACTAATTCACACATGGTTCGTGTTTGCCGAAGTTAGCTAACGTTTCTCTTTTCCAGTGTCTCTAGCAGGGCACAATGAACTGATAATGAGGTGTTTAAGTAAAATCGGGCATCCGGGTGTCTTTGCAACACATTAAGGTAAAAGCAGCAACTTGAACGACATTATAAGCAGAGCCTAAAATAAAATATACGTAATAATGACTAGAACGTTTCGTGTGTTTGCAGATATCACAAGCGAATAAGAAGAAGTGATCAGACGAGGTGGCCGAGTGGTTAAGGCGATGGACTGCTAATCCATTGTGCTCTGCACGCGTGGGTTCGAATCCCATCCTCGTCGGATGTTTTCATTTAAAAAATAGAACGTTATTATTGCTAAAGCATTACTCGTAGTCGTTACTCAATAAATTAGACTAATTAAATGAGTGAATCTAACGCTCAAATTGTAGAGCTACAATTATTAGAATGTCTGAAATGCCATTTTTGGGCGCTGGTAAGGTGTAAACTGCTATATGTCAGGATTAAAATGCTGCCAAATGGATAAAAAGCCATATTTTGTGGTTTTCAAGAGGCACTTGAAGGCAACAACGTAGGTCGTTGTGTCTTGTCCATGTGGTTGGGGTACCTGCGCCATCCAAATGAGCAGCTGGTTGGAAGCCATTGATAAACTCCAACACCGGGATTTGATACACTACAGGCCTGCACAGGTAGGTTTGGTCGCTCTTACGTTGATGATTAACCGATAAGTGTTTAGCAGCTTCTCTTCCTTCTTCTCTAGGTCTACTATCTGTCCCCTTGTAACATTTAAAACTTTAGGAAAAAAACGTTAAAATATATGGAGGTGAATTGACGCTGGTTTATTTAACTTGGACAATGCTGGCACCTTGTGGTAACATTAATCAATTTCCAGCCCAATTTTAAATTGATGTGTAATAAAAATACTGCCTATAACCAACAAAATAAATGAATTCTTTGCACAATAAGCTTCATGGAAAAGTAAAGGTGTAAATCATAAAACCAATAATGGCTGAATTCCCTTTAGTTGCTTCAGAAAGGTAACATTTCTACAGTGACAAATCAAAAAAGTCTGTGTAATTTCTGAAATATGGAAAGTGATACTCAACAAACTCAACAAACTATATTAAATATAACCTATGCTGCTGTTAGATTAGATTTTTTTAATGAAGTTCTCCCTTTCTTTAATGAGTTTGATATTAGGTGCAGCATCATACTTTATATACAAACCCTGCATGTCTGTGGGGAAAACAGAGTGGAGTTTTCTGCAAAGAAAGACAGTTATAAATAGTTCTGGTACTATTCAAGGTGGCAAAACTTAATAATTTTTGCTTGACAAATATTAAGGTAACTGTAGATCTTTGAACAGTCAAGGACACACTTTTTTCAAGTTTTGCCCAAGTTATATTTTTTCCTTTTAGCCATGTGATGTCTAGGAACATCAGAGACACAAAACTCAGAAACTGGAACACTAAAAGGCCTCTAAGGATTTGGGAAATGCATAATACTATTTCTTTGTGAGCTGTTATTGTGAGCCTAAATTAAAAGAATGACTTTGGAAAAAATCTCTCATATCAAGAAGTTTTGAGTAGCCTAACAGGCCTGAAAAAATATCTAATGTAATTTATATACTATGGAGTAGAGTCATTTTGTATTTTCAAAATAAAATGTTGTCTATGTTTCATTAAACATCGAAAAAAACAATCCAAATATACAGAATGAAGAACAACCATTCAACCACACAGTATATCATAAAACAGGAGACAATCTAGATCTGAATTTTAATCAGCATTTTTATTTTTGTAAGCAATTAAATATTTCATTATATGGTCAATAAAAACACATCTTAAACGAAACAATTGGACCACATTATAACAATCCAGTTGACTCATCAGCTCATCAAATTCCCAGCGGCATTTTGGTCCCTTTAGCAGAAGAAGTATGAACACGTAGAGCACCAAAGGCGATCTGTTTTCTCAGTCACATAATTAATAAGATATTAACAATGTGGAAGATATCAAGTGCTGCAATTTACAATACTTACACCAAGGAATTACATATGACATGACATAAGCGATATATTACTTTTGATTCATGATCAACAATCTATCAACAATGACCTGAAACACAACATCAGATTTGTGCTCTAAAATCTCCTGGATGTTTGTGTAGTGATCCATCAACATATTCTCATGAACAGGTGATGTTCATATGATTTTCATATGATGAAATAACAGTTGCTGTTTTAAACATGTTGGTAACTTTGTGATACAGAACTACTTGAGTTTAGCCCCAAACTACTTGGTTAAGCTTAGGAAAAAACAACCACAAAACAACAGGGTTAGACTTAAAACAACTTCCATATAGAATTAATGAAACAAGTTATAATGTAGAACATAAGAGAATAAGTTTCCAAAAGGACACAAACATTGGTCTTCTGGATCATAATCCTGGATTTGTGCTCTCCATCTCCCCTCCCATCCACTGTTAATGTATTCATGCACTGTATGCATTTTGAACAAGCATAATTTTAAGAAATAGTCAAGAAATTCAGTGCATTACTTTTCGGAGGAATAACAAAAAATAAACCCTATGTGTCATTTGTACAGCAGCTTGAAACTCCCCATATGTAGATTTGTAGTTACAACATAGTGGTAATAGTAATTATGAAGGATGCCAAGGCGATTGTAATGTAAAAAAGGCAGGAGGGATGGTGGAAGGGAGCACGATGGACTTTGACCCAGGAAACCAGCATCTTTCGTGCATAACTGGTCTCCGCTGAAAAACAACCCCATAGGTCGTTTGTAAATGACAGCGAGGCGGAGCATAGAACAGAGTACAGTACAGAACTCGCATTCGGGGAGGTTGGGAGGGGTGTTGGATGGTTAAAATAATAAAAACCAAAGTAAACGATGTGATTTAAACATCACTGAACTTCTATGCCTCACGTTTTGTGAATAACATACTTGCACTTGCGTAACTATGTCACTTCCAGAAGTCATGTCATCCTTTCACTACTTCACCTCCGGCATTTATGTGCATGTATTTACTGTTTTTCATAATGCCTTACCAGGTTTTTTTAGCCTAATCTTAGATCAGCGGTTTTGTAGCCTAAATTCAATGGAATTATAACCGAGCACATGTATGCATAATGACATGTGCGATATTTTTAGAGCTTTTGCTCCGCTCTGTACCCTGAATTGTTCACTTGGGTCGTTATAGGTGGTATTAACAAAGGACTGGTTCTGACATTTAGGTTGGAGAGCTTGTTGCTTTGTCTTTACACCATGTACATATCTACACACACTTCTGGTAGTTACGTCTATTTATCATACTCTTTCTCCATGCCTAATCATGTACTTTCTTACCTTAAGATAGTTTCACAAAGTTAATGATGTGTTTAAACTGCTAGGGGTTGATCTCCTGCCTGCACTTACTCAGGAAACCTGTGGGTTGAGGGTAGGAACCTATGTGGTCGTATGATTTAGAGGAACAGCCTGAGTAGATCAAATATATGGTTAAAAAATAGAAATGTCATATCCAGACATAGAAATACTCGCAGTCCTCTTCTTTAGCAGTATTCCAGCCAGTGTTGGAGATCCTTTCAACGGAAAGTCATGAATATTTCATGTTCAGCTGCGTCCCAGAATAACAGGATTTATCAGTCCTTTAGTTTATAACTCGATATCTTTTGGTCCTGTTGTGCTGCCACCCGTAAGAAACAAACCGACTTGTATAGTCCTACAAGGTGGTAGTCATACCACCTTCTCTGATCTTCTCCCTCTTGTTTAAGCTCAGCTGGCTGTCTGACAGCGTGGGGTCCCTCCTGTGACACTGGGACCTGGGCGGGGCCATGTTGGTGAGCTCGTGCTGCTCAGCGAACAGGAGCCTCTGGTTGTCTTGGCGGACCCTAAAAAATTTGGCGATGCGCTTGCCGATGAGATAAACCATCTCGCAGATACACATGAAGATGCACAGTGCGCTGGACACAACCATGAACAACATGAAGATCTTTTTCTCTGTCGGACGACTGATGAAGCAGTCCACAGTGTTGGGGCACGGGTCCAGAGAACACTTGGATAACCTAAAGAAAAGAGTAGAGGAGAATAGAAATGTAATAGCTAATCCATCCGGCTGGCTCCCATTATCATATTATTTTTACGAGCTTTACCTGGGCAGGTCATATCCGTGGTATATCCGGTAGAGAATGTAAAGAAACGACATGTCGAATCCAGCTTTGAAGACCAAACTTAGCAGATAGGTCCACCACAGCCCCCCTCTCTTCTTCCCAGGGTTGGCGTACAGGTGAGAGCCTTGGTGCAGCTCCACGTACTTCTGGTCCTTCCCTTCGCGGTATTTAACGTGAGCCATCACCATCAGAGACGGACAGGTGACAAAAATCAGCTGCAGCGCCCACAGACGGATGTGGGAGATGGGGAAGATGTGGTCATAGCAGATGTTGGTGCAGCCAGGCTGGAAACAAAGAAAAAAAACATTTAAAATACTTTTTCTATAATGGCTGTAACGTCTCCGATGGGTTAAATGAGTGATTGCATAAGTTGTCGTCTTTGTGCCAGAGATAAAGAACAAGGCACCTGGGAGTTTCAAAGAGGCAATGCTTTTATTTCATACCAGGGCTAATGCAACTGCCAGGAAATGATGAATGCAAAACAATAACACTGGTGCTGCCAAAATGAAATGTCATCTAGAGGATGTGATAAATGTTAGTATGCCTTTTTAAACTGGTAAAAAGCTACAATACATCTAAACCTGCAGCCATTTGAGGAGATCTGTGAACTACACATACATCTTAACAGAATTCCAACAGCAGAACTTTCCCGATAGACTTACACTCAAATATAAAGTCAGCATTTTGCAGTTGATTTATTAAAATTCAGATTACAAGCCACAAACTAAAAGAAAATGTATTAATAAAAGGTTTAGCAATCCTGTAATCACACTGGTTTTGCAAGTCCTAAAGAGTAAGCAAATTTCTTTAATAAGGTTTCATTTCCAGATGTGGGGTGTTGAAGGTTTACAAATTTGGTGACTCAAAAGAGATATATTAAAAAATAAGAAAAATGGAAGCAACAGAGCGTTATACTTTTAACTTCTAGTAAGGTTGTTACAATACCAGAATCTAAACTTTGATTCACTACTACTGTAAAAAAACAACAACAAAACAAAGCGATTCTCAATACCTAAAAAAAAAGATGAAAAAGTCTTAGGTACACAACATAGGATCATTTATTTGTATACAGTTGATTTTATTTCCAGTTGTTTCGTTTGTGAATGATTGGTTCAAAACTTAATATCAGATCTGTTCGTTTTTTTTGATACTATCAATTGCATTAGTAATGGAAACCATATCATTTTAAAAGTGGTATTGAAAAAGTATTAAGTATCTTTGACAACTTCAGTCTCTAGTAGTCCAAATCAATAATGTTTTTTGTTCAGCCTCCCAAACAACAAAAGTGCATTTTGCGTCTGATGTATCACAAATTTGTTCTGAATCAATCTGGACTTACACCCAGAAAAAACACTGTTTGTGTCCTGTGTGAAACCAAAAGTCGGCATAGACTTGACTTATTTATACAGTATGTAAGTTTACCTACATACATACATACTGTAACTCGATGTGTTTTCCTCAAACTGTAACTCAGGATGCAGTTTTGTTGTATGGGGATGTAATTTGTTTGGACACACAATTGCTTTTTTTTAGACTGTCCCTGCCTGGTAAAATCCCTTATCTTTCAAACACTACAACCACAAAGTTCATACCTCAGGTTCTGTGTTAAAAAATCTTTGTCAAACCCAATCCAAGATAATGCTGATGGCCTCATTAGGGGGAATTTTTTTAGACTCCAGAAAACAAGATCTCCAATTAAAATGACAGATAGGTAATTTGTTATTACCACCCATAATGACCCATATAAGAGTTTTGCGCTCTAAAAACAGCACACACATCATTACACATACACATAAGGTTCGCAGTTGTAAAAGAAAAAGGCTGCAATTTAATTGAATTTAGGCTACCACTGATCTAGGTTTAGGGCAAAAAAATATCCTGGTAAGGCTCACTGTGGCCGCCGTCGCTAACTGTGCACAGTGTCCGCCGCTAATTGCAAACAAAGCCGCATGCTAACTGTACACATGGTGTCCGCCACTGATTGTAAACAAACCAGCTTCGATAATCATGCACAGAGTTTCCGGTGCTTGTTGTAAACGGAGGTCATTAAGTGAACACATGCTGCTGCAGCACATACACACTGTACTGCTACAGAGCTAACTGTGTAGCTATTAGCACTATGCTACTGTGCAGCACTGCTGCTCTGTCGCACGTCACTATCGTCTCCTCCCACTTTCCTCCCACCTTGTTTCGTGACGCCGGACTGCACTATGAACGCTGTACCACCCACCCTGGACCCTTTCCAGTTCGCCTACCGCCAGAATAGGAGTACTGATGACGCCGTCTCCATTGCACTTCACTCCGCCCTCTCCCACCTGGACAATAAAAACACCTATGTGAGAATGCTGTTCATTGACTTTAGTTCAGCATTCAACACCATCATCCCCTCCAGTCTCATCACCAAGCTGTGCAACCTCGGCATTAGCTCCTCTCTCTGCAACTGGATTCTGGACTTTCTGACCAACAGACCTCAGTCTGTCAGGTTAGACAACCACACCTCCTCCACACTCACCCTGAACACTGGTGTCCCACAGGGCTGTGTGCTGAGCCCTCTCCTCTACTCCCTCTTCACCCACGACTGTAAACCAGTGCATGGCTCCAACATCATCACCAAGTTCGCAGATGACACAACTGTGATCGGTCTCATCACCAACAACGATGAGACAGTCTACAGGGAAGAGGTCAAGCACCTGGCGACCTGGTGCACTAACAACAACCTGGCCATAAACACCAAAAAGACCAAGGAGATCATCGTGGACTTCAGGAGAACCAACAGAGGCACACACACTCCCATCCAGATCTACGGAGCTGAGGTCGAGCGTGTCTCCAGCTTCAAGTTCCTGGGGGTCCACCTCTCCGATGATCTTTCCTGGGCTCTGAACACCTCCGTCCTCATAAAGAAGGCTCACCAGCGGCTCTTCTTTTTGAGGAAAATTAAGAAAGCCCATCTGTCTCCTCAAATCCTGGTGAACTTTTACCACTGCACCATTGAGAGCATCCTTACCAGCTGCATCACAGTCTGGTATGGTAACTGCTCCGTCGCAGACCGGAAGGCGCTGCAGAGGGTGGTAAAAACTGCCCAGCGCATCACCGGTTCACCACTCCCCACCATCGAAGCTGTCCACACCAAGCGGTGTCTGCGGAGGGCACGCAGCATTGCCAAGGACAGCTCCCACCCTGGACACAAACTGTTTACCCTCCTCCCCTCCAGGAGGCGCTACAGCTCCCTGCGCTCCAGAACCAGCAGGTTCAGGAACAGTTTTTTCCCCTCAGCTGTCACCCTCTTGAACACTACACAGAGGTGACCCACCTACTGTCCTGTATCTGCCCACATTAATGAATATTTTTGACTATTTATGACCATGACCTTATTTATTACCATCCATTCATCTACCTGCACTGCTGCTTACTGTACATATCTCTACTGTATATATTTCTATAACTGTATATATCCTATAGCATATTCAATACATACCTGCACTATATTTATACTCTGTGTTCATATGTAAATACCCTGCACTTTACTACTCTGCACTTCTGGTTAGATGCTAAACTACATTTCGTTGTCCTAGTACTTGTACTCTGTTCAATGACAATAAAGTTGAATCTAATCTAATCTAATCTAAGGCAAAAAGCCGGCACAGATCTATCTGGCAATATAGTGGGACATTTGAGGGGCCGCACTATGAAAGGGGCTTATGCCTCGCCGTCATTCATAATTACTATGGCCGCTAAAGGGAGGACAATCTAAAATGTAAATATGGATCGTATGTTGCTGCCTGTATAAACCATCTATGGGTCTTTTTGAGGGGAGACCAATCTCACGTTATAAAGCTCCCTCCACAGCCAGCAAACATTCCGGTTTTACTGGTTGAGTCACAAGTAAACAGATACCGTATAATCTTGATAAAGCAAGCAGATCTTGTCACACTCATAAACAGTCCTTTAAAAAACCTTTAAAAAAAAATCTTACCTGTCGAGTATTGCACACAAAGTCTTTGCTCTCGTCGCCCCAAACCCTCTGCGCCGCCACCACAAACACCATGACCCGGAACACAAACACCATGGACAACCAGATCCTCCCGAACGCTGTGGAGTATTTATTCACTCCACTTAGCAGACTCTCTAGCCCCGACCAGTTCATCACTGCTGCTGCACTGGCCCGGCTGATAGACTCAAGTGCACCCTGGAATGAAGAGGAGCAAAGACAAGAGGCTCATGTTTCCACATCACTATAGAGACAGATCATACTTGAATTACTGATGATATCAACCTAAAAAATGCTTCTTATTGGCCTTACAATCATGAGGGCAAATTTAGACTTGCTAAGGTTAAGGATTAGTCACATGTATCTCAATGGTGCAGGCTGGTTACATAAATACTTGAGTCAAACTCAGCTGCACCCGAAACCCGCGTGTCTGACTTATTGAGCTTGCATGGGCTTGAATGAAATTGTTCATATCTGCCAGGAGAGGGTGGTGACATTTAGAAACAGAGTTTATCTCGTGTCCTCAGGTGTTTCTTCACTCTACTGTTGCAAACAGCAAATTGACTTGAATGCCTGCTGACTTTTTTTAATGCTTCATAAATTGGATTATGAATGTTATCAGGACCCTCGCTAATGAAAGTTCATGCGTCAGTAGCCGTAACAAGAGGAACACAGGCCAGAGAAGATAAAGCCATGTTAGACTCAGGCAGGAAAATGAATGTCTTTGTTAGCTGGTTTTCTGTTTCATTTGATTGTACAGATGCATAAAAATGTGGTGCTATCTTTTAAATGAAGCCTCGTTTTTTATTTTAAGTCACCGACAGGTTTTAGGCTATTTTTCTCCCATAACATGTCTTCTTTGAGAAAAGTGGAAAGAAAACATCCAAACCAAACATTAAGGTGTATATTTTACTGTATTTGATGCATTTGCGCCTGTAGATTTCTCCTAAATTCACTAAAAGTTAACGTTCTATTGCATCATGTAGTATCGCAAACTAAGTCTAAACCTCTTCTTCACAAGCATCGTTAGAAAGCTCCTACTCTGCTGCACAACATTATGTGTTTTACGTGTTCTATATTGCTGTTGCTATAAATCAGATTCAAAATTGTGTCTTCAAATCGTCATTTCTAATAAGAATGTTTTAAATCTTGAAAGGCCGTTTCCTCAAAATGAGTTTTTTCTCATGCACTGAGCCATAAATCTCAACTTCAGCTACACATACATATAACCAAACTTACCAGTTTTATTCCTAACTATATTCTGAAGTTTTTTACAGAGGGGTTTGTCTATATCATTCATACCCTGATTTATAGAACACAGGAACGTTTCCTAAATTAATAGGACATTATTATAATATTCTTTTTAATCCTTTGTGGCATATATTCAATTGAAAACTGTAAAAAGACATTATGATTTATTTTCAAACTGGTAAATTTTACGATTTTGTAAATAGACACACTATTATTGACGTCTTCTGTTTATTATTTAAGCTTTACATAGCGTTCCAGCTTTTTTCGAATTAGGTTTGTACATGCATCATTTTACCATTTCTTCAAACCATAGACTATAAAAGATTACATTTCCAGAAGAAACATACACATTTACTGCAACAAAAGACTTATACTGACTGAAAATTACATTGCAAATGCAAAAATTATTACTTATGAACATGAACTAACAGCTTCATGACCAGCAAACAAACCAGTTAGGATTATGCACATAGAATTTCTGAGAAAGTTGTCAAATGCTTGTGTCAGTCATGTAAGGTAATGACAGGAGTAATTGATACTAAAACTGTCCTCATAATGGTGTCGCATAACACATGCATAGCCTTTATTGTCACTGCCTGCCGACATATAACCATAATAGTATTTTTAAGTGTATGATGTTTTTCATTCTGCATTGGGACACAAATGTGGCATATGTTGTTTTGAAGTGCTACATGTGCCAATAGAGTCAACAAAACTTTAATTCCACCACAATTGAAGCTACATCTGGCTCAAACAGTCTTTTTCCAGCTTTACTCCATCCTGGCTGCTGTTAATTCTGTCCACCCAGCTGCTGTGTGTGTGTTAACAGTAACCATCAGCTGCTGTTTTTGTCACTGCTGCTGAATGAACACAGTGGGAACAATGGCGTGTGCGCAAAGGTAATAAGGTTCATGAATGAAACAGCCTGGTGTCATTAGTCCAGTATAAATAAACTTCAATCATAAACCTCCTGGCACACGTTTGGTTTCTGAGGTTATGTTACCTGGATACTGGCTAATGTGTGTTTAACAAATATGTCTTTGTCCTTGCAAACAAAATCCAATGTACACTTTCAGTGCTCAGTTTTCTATTGAACTGTGACTGTTTCCAAAGATACACAGGGCTGGCTTTATACAGACTCTTCTTCTTTGTCCATTATATAATATACACATTTAGTCCATTTGGTAAAACATAATAACAGTTATTTATTCCCTAAAAGCACGTAACTAATTCAGTATTTCACCGCATTTACACTCACCAGCCACTTTATTAGCAAACCAGGTGTACCTAATAAAGTGGCTGGTGTGGTCTTCTACTGCTGTAGCCCATCTGCTACAAGGTTGGACATGTTGTGTGTTCAGAGATGGTCTTCTGCATACCTTGGTTACTGTTGCTTTTCTATCATCTTCAACCTGTCTGGCCGTTCTCCTCCATCAGAGAACTGCTGCTTACTGGATATTTTCTCAATTCAATTAAATTAAATTCAATTGGCTTTATTGGCATGACGTAACAATGTATATATTGCCAAAGCAAGCATCAGAAAAAAAGATAACAAGATAAGGAAAGCAATATTTACAATAAATTATTATATTTAAAAGAAAAGAAAAACTAATAACAATAAAAGAAAGCAATATTTACAATCATTGAATTACAATCAACATATAATTTATACAATCTAACTTTCTCTTTTTCTCACCATTCTCTGTAAACCTTAGAGATGGTTGTGCATGAAAATCTCCAGTAGATCAGCAGTTTGTGAAATACTCAGACCAACAGCCATATTCAAAGATACTTAAATCACCTTTCTTCCTCATTCTGATGCTCGCTTTGAACTTCAGCATGCCTCACCATGTCTCCGTGCTTAAATGCATAGAGTTGCTGCCATGTGATTGGCTGATTAGAAATTTGCGATTACAACCAGTAAAGCAGGTTTACCGTATAAAAATACCTGGTGAGTGTTTGTTCCTGTTTGCTGTAGTCAGATATGAAATACTGGGCTTAAACTTCAACTTTAAAAGTGTATTACATGGCTCTGTTGATTACTTGTTTCTGATTGGTCAATTTCAGTATCCTATGGTCTCTTTTTTTCGGAAAAGCAGACAGCTGCTATGAGTCATAGACTTGCTATGGACCAACTTTGTCACTTTTTAAAGTCATTATGTCAAATATAGATTGATTTACTAAGTAGTTGTATAATAAGCAGGATAATGTACAGCAAGCTGGTCATTATTGTTAAATAGAGACCTTCAAGTCGTCCTGCAATATATTATTAATATAATTTTCCAATAATGACCTGCTTGCTGTACATTATCCCTTACTTTTACTTTTTTTTTCTATGCTAACAGATCTTCATAATATTTTCTTCATTCCTTTCCGCACAATAATCATGAAGTCTCCATAAATAAAGGCATATGGGACTTTTAACATCATTCTTTCTCCTGGATGGTTTCAAGATCGGATCAATGCAATGTTTAGAAACGAGTAAAATATTTAGATTCCACACTACAGGAGTGGCTCAGCACTGAGAACTTTTTGGTGTTAACACTTTGAACTCTGGATTAACTTAGTTTAGTCATATAGGCAAAATAAAAGAAGCTAAGAGGCTCTGACATTGACCAGACAGGCCGTGACTGTATAAAAATATCAAGTGTTGGTGTTGAATATGTGCAAGGCCAATTGAAAATGACCTCTATTGTTTGTTCGACGGGATATAGTGACAAATTAAACAGAGGAAACTATTTTAATTGCAGGAAAGCCTGTGATGTACCATTAATTGCTGTATATACATCCGTGCGTGTGTGGAAACTTTGAAGAGGGCTACATTCCACAACGCCTCAGCCCCAGTGCTGAATTTACGGTTTATAAAACCACATTTTCTCTTTACTGATTGCTCAACATCTTAAACTGTCTTAGTCATAGCAAAAGGAAAGGTTGCTCCCATTGTGTCTTTGGTTTTCCACATTTTGTTGGCAGAAATACCAACTTGTATCGTTTTGTTTTAGGGTAAATAATGAGAAGAACATCACTGTAACTCGGCCTGTGTTCAATTTAAACAGAGCTTGTTACAGTCTTTGTTTACCGTTTAGTCCTGGCTTTAACCATGTGACACAAGATTAATGAAATGAAAAACTTACCAAGTGCTGAAACCCGGTTCAAACAAAACCCAGTGTGTCGACACCAGCAGGAGAAGAACAGAAAAGTTAAATAAAGTAAAGTGAAAACTAGTTTAAAGTATTCCGCTGCTTTTTCTCTCTGTGTCTGTCTCTGCTCACTCGCCCTTCCCTCAGAAATCCTGCCAAACCAGATTCAGCAGCTGCTACGTCATCAAACACACACACATACATACACACACACGGAGCAACTCAACATGCTCTGTCTTGTCAGTTTGTAGGATACAGGAAGACTCCACTCCCTATGAGCCATGTAACTTTACACCTTATAAATAGGTAAAGAAACAGACACACACGCTTCATAGAGCAGGGTGACTAAACATCAGTGCTTGTGTTCATGCGTGTGTATAGGAAAAAGAGAGTAAGAAAGACAGAGAGATGCCACACCCTTTGTGGTGTTACCCTGGAGGCCTGTAGGAAGCAATGCAAATGTGTTTTTTTACAGTGAGGAATTTGTTTTTTTCACATGGTTACAGACTAACAGAGTTAAATAAATAAAGTCTATACTGAACAGTTTCAGTAACACGTTACTGAAACTGTTCAGTATGTATTAGAGACGCAATGAGTAGGATTTACCTAAAAATAAATCAAAGTATAGATTCACAATAAATGAATTTCTCTTAATCATCACTTTATCTCTTATGACCCACTAGAAGTGTGTGGTGGTGTTTGTGTCAGATCTAAACTAGCTTATTAGATGCTAAACTGGCTAATTAGATGTCATTGAGCCAGGTAGGCAGGGCCAACTTTGAATTTACTGTATACAAACTGCAACCATTAATGAAGCCCCCAGGCACAGTGCTTGGCTTTGAGGCCAATTTGACATTAGGCGCATTTCCATTAGGTACTTTTCCCTCTAGTGAGCCGCTTTGGATGTGGCTTGGGAGAGAGCATCCGCCCAACTTCACCAGTAAGCTGCTCAGGTAGCGGCTCAGAAAGTACCTACCTCAGGTCGGTACTTTCTGAGCCGCTACTAACTAGTCAATGCTGATTGGATACGGTTGAGGCGGTGATTGTGCGCTTGCATGCTTCATTTGCATACTGGACGCTAAGGTGTTAACATCTCCTGTTCTGGGAGAGACTACTGCGGGGGGACTGGGCTACTCATTAAGAAGGGTATGAACAAGTCTCCAATAACACCAGAAAAAGTCACTAGATTTGTTGCTAGTTGCTTTTTTGAAGTAGAATTGCTAGAGGGGTCTGAATAGGCAAGTCGCTAAGTTGGCAACACTGCTTGCCGCGTTCTGTTGTCACATTCGAACTCTGTTGGTTAGCTGCTACAAAAGTATCTCTATGGGAACAGAGGCCGAGTGAAACTAACTAGTGGCCGTAGCCAAAACACTCAGCCGCTTTCCAAAAAGTACTAGGTGGAAACACACCTAATGTGGCCAAATAGTGGAATTACAACTTCCAGGTTCGTCACATGATGCCATTGGACCTAAGAAAGACTTTTCCTCATAGACTTGCATTAAAAAAGACGTCTGTAAGTTTGGGTGCGGTTAAAGGAAACACGAGTGCTCTTGCTCTTTAGGCCCATAGATGTCAAACATTTTGGCTTCTTGTGACACTGAGTAACTTTCATAAGAATGAATGAGGTCCCTCCACCAGTATATCCAGTTGTTTTTGTACAGACATGCCATAGATTGTGTATAAAAATGGACGACATGGACAATGGACAAAAAAAGCGAAGTCAAAACATCTCAATTGCCCCCTGGTTGCTGGCTCCAGTATAGGTCGTAAAGCCCGACCACTCTATATTACTGAATAGGGCATGGGCCAGACTAACAAAATCCAAATACTCTTAAAATTCATGTTCTTCAAAATATTGTTTCTTTCATTTAAGGTAGTTCTTATCACACTTACGTATGCTCAAGTGTTTTTCTGATAAGTTTGATTTTAATTAGTTATTTGATGCCTTAAATAGGGGGTTTGACATCATGATTGACATCTGGTATTTACTTGGAATTGAGTCAGGCAGGTGTATTAAAAGGACTTATTACTGTGGCTCCACCACCAGACTTTGGATCAAACTTCGTCACGATTGCAAGTAACAATGAATGCAAAATTATGCAAAGTGCAAAGACAATGTATAAAAGTGTTCATAAGCTCTGAATATGTAGCTGTATTGTAGTAAAATAAAATTATGATATAAAATAATTTGTAACAAATAAGAACATTTGAGAAAAGTCTATTGGAAATCGTAGCCTTACAAAAAAAACATACAATCTTAGGCTGTCTTGCCAGCAGTAAAGTTAGAGGTCAAGCACCTCTCTGTAAATCACACACGAGGCTTTACTGGAAGATGCTACCCAAGCAACAACAACAACAACATAAATAGTTTTGTGTTTTTCTTTCTGAAATTCATGATTCAACAATTTATGTTTTGGGCTTGTCTTTGCTTTGTGCAAACAATAGATGGCAGCAACGACTTCAACATCAGCTTGACAGTTACAGTTTGCCTGTTTGCAATCTTATATTATACAGTATATTCAATAAATATTAATAACATGCTGCAAAAGCATGAAATAGCATTTCTGTAAAAAAAAAAAAATAATAATAATAAAGGAACAAACTGTGAAGTAAGACTTCGACTGAATATTTGTTTCAAGCGGTACAGTGATTTTTTTTATTTAATTCGTCAGAAGAGCTGGAGACAGGCTGAATTATACCGGAAATGTACTTACAAATTAAAACTATGCATGTATATATGCGTGATAATTTGATTGTATGTGTAAAGGAATAATGTATAATCATCATATTGTATATTATATATAAAATAACATTCTCAAGCTTATAACTTGTCAACATGATGAAGATAAATATATAAGTAATGATTTGTGTTTTTGATTGATAATGAATTTATATTTTTGAGGATATTTTATATCTGTCATATTAAAACACAGAAATTAATTACTGATATACATAACTATTTTAGTAAAAGTAATTAGTAAAAAGATTAAGATCAATAAGGAAGCTGGTTAAAAAATAATTGATAACTCATGGAAAAAGGGTAGGAATTAATATGTTTGTACTTCTCACCCCATTTCTAAACCTTAAACATCAAGTGGTTGACAATTTTGGTCATGATTTTTCAAAATAACGTTTGCTTTATTCAGTTTTATTTTTGAAACCTTCTGACCGGAAGTGACGCTGTGTATTGCGGCTAACTCGACAGCTCTGTTCAACATGTCTCCTTTGCAGACTCTTCTTTATCATTAGAAGCGTCTGGATTTTTCGCGAAACTACTGCGTTTTGTAAGTAGCTCTCTTAACCGTGTGTGTCAGACGTCGACATAGCAGCTTCTTCTCTTGTGTAACTGATGTTAGCTGTGTTAACGAGACTGCTGTATCCGCTGTCATTTGGCTGTTATTGAAAACCGGTGAACGCTTTAGCCTGGAAGTGTTAGCTTTCTGTTTATTCTGGGAACATGGTTGTTGACCTGGTTTTACACGACCTGGCTGGCAGCAGGGCTTCTAATGACAGATGGCGTTGCTGATAAGTCTAGTGAGGTTGTTTCTAAACCATTTTGTTTTAACCTTTGTGGTTTGTACAGTAATGCATTTGCCTTTGAAAACCAGCCACGTTAAGCTAGCTATGTTAGCTGGCTGGAATTTACCGTTAGACGTTAACGTTTACATTCACATACGTTTCAGATAACGGCTTTGCTTTAACGTTACAGGCATTCATATATTAACTATAGCTAGTTAGCTTCAAGCACGTTTGAATGCCGTACCGTAACTGTACCGTTAACTGTTAGTTAATTAAGGTCAGTAACTCGCAGGTGTGAAATCCTGTCTGTGTGTATTGATACAGTTGAGCTAACTGGACATATCAGCTGTTAAACATTGCGTTACTTTCGTTGGGAAAATGTCACTCCAAACTCCTTGAAAACAGGTAACGCTAGAAGATTTCATGTCACGTAATCTGCATTGTATTTGTTGGTTGGTGGATAATTCTCCTCGTGAGTAAACCGTTATGTACACGGGACAGCAACAGCTAATATGTTGGTCGCTTTTGAAAAAGGGAGGTTGATGTTTCAACATGTTATACACACGTAATTCAGGTAATGTCAGGCAACGAAAAGCAATAATAACACTTAAAAAACGTATATATGCTGCAGGTTAGCAACACGCTAGCGGGCCGTTGTCAGCCAGGACCCAGAAAAGCAGCATCATCATCAATGGTGTGTCTACATCCCGGAGCCGTCACATTTTCCTGTGTGCGCTCAATGAACTATCTCCTCAGCTCTCATCACAGTGAGTATTTTACTGCAACACAGTCCAATCTTTCTTAATACTGTGCTAACAGTAGCTACACATCAAAATTCGTTATTCTGTTTTCTCCAGGCTGCACATGTATGGCGTTTGCGAGGCTCGGAGGGGAGTTTTGCCAAGCCCAGCACCTGCTGCTTATTGTGGACAAGTGAACAGGAGGCATCAGCTTGGCGCAAACACTGCCATTGACGTGCACAGGTGTGTAGTACTAAGGCTGGCGACGTATTTTATTCAAGTTAAGTTGAAAAACTTGCCTTCAATTTTTACCATGTTACAGTCCATTGGCAGTAGAGAATGGCTGCACGCTGAGTCAGTGATGAACCAGCCAAACCCCTAGAATGTTTTGGGTGTTTTTGCTCTTGGCACATTTGACTCACTGTAACCTTGTTTTTCACTGCAATATACAAATCATGTACCTCTATGGAAACAGCACAGTCATGCTAGAAGTAGGGAGAACTCAAAAATGTCTGTGTAACACTGTTATAAATCATAAAAAAAGAAAGAATTGCCAGTTGAATTTCTGACATAATTTATTTTACAGAAAATGAAAGAATACACACACATATATATATAACACCTTTATTTCAAATGGCCATTAATGTTATTTACATTTTTATAAGCCTTACAACCTCAGAATATGTCACATGACTGTTGGTCTCAGCTGAGTCATTCATGGCTTCCCACTTGCACTGAGCAGCACAGAATGTAATGGGTTTTTTTTTTTTACAGAATCCGGTTAGCACAAATTATTTATTTTAGACATAATAAAACATTTTAAATTAGACATTGAGACTTTTTGGATTCTAATTAATTATGATAAATTTAAGCTTAAATTTGGCTACTTTAACTGAGGGAAGCATCCTTCGCACATGATCCATTCATGTCCAGGACCAGTGGAAAGTTGAAAAAAGTCCAAGGATAATGCCTGTTTTTACAGTCTTTGTCTATGATAATGCTGGAATTTTGGCTTTAAAAAAAATAGATAATGTGCTTTTCAAACCTGCCAGCCAGTTTTGGGATTTAGATGGTTAAGTATATGTCCATATATGAAGCTAGACATTCATGTAACCCAGTGTTTGCCTATAAAAAGACAGGAACAAGTGCATGGTATTAAAGGAGCGCAGCCCCCCTAAAAGCCAATACGGACGACCACCTTAATGACCGTCTCCATGTCCTCGTAGGTCCTTACTGCCATCCTGTTCAACCCATATGAAGAGAAGCCAACTTTCAGCCTGTCACCTGTCCTGGGGAGAAGGAGAGGCTTTGATTTTATCCCAGGAGTTTCCTTGCAGCTCTCCTTTCCTGCGTTTTTCTTTCTTCAACTCTTATTCATAGAATTCTTCTCTGAATGGGCTAGCAGACTTGAAAGGAAGAAAGGACAGATCTTTTTTCTGTCTTAATTTGTTTTGTGGGACTTTGAGTGTCCTCTCCAGTTTTTTTTATCCCAATCTGCTAGTTTAATTATTTTTTTATCAAGCCAATTTTAGTTTTTTCTTCATTGCCAAGAAACGTTTAGATTTTTTTCCTCCTTATTACTATCCCGGGATTTTTTTCTTGTCTTATTGTTTTTTTTTATTCAGACTCATTTTTGGCTCTAAAGGAACATTATAATTACAGTTTTTGCCCATAAATCATACGGATGCAGTAGTTAGTAAAATTAATTGCTAAGTGTTTTTACAATTTTGGTTCTTAAGCAATTTTTGTTTTAGTAAAAACGTTTTCTTTTTAAAATTTGAAACAATCAGAACATTTTCACTTCCTTTAAGACCTCGTCTGTTACCCTTTTATTCAAAGCACAGACATTTTCTGATCTTTTTTTTCCTGTATTGATCAACCTTTGAGGGTCTAAAAAATGAACCGACCGGCTCCAGTTGAGATATCTTATGACTGCCTGAGATTCCTCATTACGCACAACCCCACCAATGCACAACTGGGAAGGTTTATAGAGGTAGCACACATCTTTAATATTTAATTCATATCCTTCATTCATTTTTCTTTTAGTCATAGAGGAAGCAGCAGTGCCATGCTTGTTAAAACGTGTGTATTGATGTGCAGGATCTGAAGGCATATGGAGTGAACACCCTGGTGAGAGTGTGTGCTGCTACATATGACAAGGCTCCAGTGGAACAAGAAGGTATACAAGTCCTGGTAAGTGACATATATACACACCAGATTCAGCCAATTTATTTTTACATCATCTTCTGCTCAGTCAAGCAGGGATATACAAGATAACCAAATGTCTCCAGAAGCAGTTTGAATTATAGAGGGTGGAAAATAGAAAACAGTTTTCCAGATCCGGGAACATTAAGGATCCAGGAAGTGATTTTACAGAAACCTCTTAAAGCTGTGAAAGAACTGTGAACATAAAAATATATTATATCATGTTTACAATTGTGCTGCAACAAACTGATGGTCAAATAACAACTTTATCCCTTTCCAGGATTGGCCATTTGACGATGGTTCCGCCCCCCCAGAACAGGTGGTTGATGATTGGTTGAACCTGCTGCAGGCAAAGTTTAGAGAGGAGCCTGGCAGCTGTGTGGCTGTTCACTGTGTTGCTGGATTAGGACGGTAAGAACGCTCTCGATATGTCGAGTTATTACATAAGAGTGCTTTGCTAAGATTGAGGTGGCAATAGACTTTTTCTTTAATGTATTGTTATGAATGTCATGTCAATTTTGTGAATGTTGACTGCACAATGTAATGGTTATAGAATAATGACACCATCAGCGTTTAGATTGGTTCCCTATAAGCCTCGCTTTCACTATGCAAAGTGGAACTTCTAATCTCACAAGCCGTATCCAGTATTACAGCTGTGTGAAGTCCATGCTGCCAACTCCTGAGGAAACTATGCATTGTGTTTCCTAGTTTATTTGATCCAAACCAGTTGATGGAAACATGTACTCCTTATCCATTTAGCAACATTTGAGTTCTCTTAAAATCTGCTTGACAATTGAATAAAAACACCATGATGTCAGTTGTAGTAGTGTGTTGCAAAGTATCAGGCCTCCCTGTAGCCAGTCTGCCTCCCTAAAGCAGCCAGTCCAGGGAAAACACTGGGACTGTTGCCCAAGCAGATGTTTGCACGTTTTATCAATTTGCTGTTAATCCTCAGAGCTCCTGTGTTGGTGGCCCTGGCTCTAATTGAGTGTGGGATGGAATATGAAGATGCTGTGCACTTCATCAGGCTGTGAGTACAAAACTATGATTATACTGTTCACCATTTGTAGATTGTTCTAACAACTGTTCTGTCTTTTCATGTACCAAATTAGGTACCGACCCTGTAATTGCTCAACATCTGCCATTGTTTGTAGCAGTCTTGTTTCCTGTTTTTAGCATAATGTCTCTTTCATGTTTTCAGGAAGCGTCGCGGAGCGTTCAACTCCAAGCAGCTGCTGTACTTGGAAAGCTACAAACCTAAACTGTGTCTGCGCACCAAAGATGCCAACGGACAGAGCTGCTGTATACAGTAGGAATCTACAACCCAATAATCTTCACTGCAGCTTCATAGGAGACTTTCAAATTGTGATGTTTAATGGAAAGTCGACATGTTTAAGTAAATGTTTTTGGTGACATTTAAGTCCATGAAATATATTCAAAGAAATTCATATATTTCCCAAAAATTAGATGACTTTGTGTCAAATTCCTGCAAATCTGCTAAAAAGACATCCAGATGACTTCTGGCTTTACATGAAAAAAGGACCTAAAAAGATGCAGGTGTTAAGTTTTTAGTTCTCCTCTATGGTGTGTGTGATCTCACCTTTTTAAATGTGTAGCAAAAATCCCTTGAATACTGTCAGCGGCACTGTGAAATCAAGCAAAACATTCATTTCAAAGGTGACTATTTTAATTCACTGTTACAGATGCTGCGACAACAAATGCTAATGTTAACAGACTTCTGATTTAAATTTACTTTGACATTGGGATCAAACATTATGGGAAATTCTGTGTCAGCAGTATCTTAGACACTTGATTAATTCTTGTGATGTGAAACTGGTCCGCAGCTTGATATTTTGTTCTAACCTCCAACACTACAAATGCTGAATAAATAGTTGGCAGTATGTGCTTTCAGAGGCTTGCTGGTTTGTTGCACATCAATCCACACAGTGCTTCACACTGATTTGTTTATTCCAATACTTCCTCACTGACCACTGACCAAATCGATCTCCTGCAGCCAGAATGTGGTGCAGACAATAAACAACTCAAATACATTAGAAAGCATACAATATTTAAGAAATTTGATTTGTAAATGTAACGTATGCTGTATTAAACAATACAAGCTACCTACCTACTGTATGTCCCATGTCAGAGTCATATGCGCACAGTCTATTTCTCTTGAACAAACTTGTGTTGGCTGTAAATGTTTGACACTGTCCACAATGTCAACAAGGCAACAGGTCAATTGGTGAATGTATTCATAAATTAACACTTTAAGGTTTTTGTAGATTGTCCTGTTAGCTGTCAAGTGTAAAGAACATGCTAAAATCATCAATATGTCCTTTGTATTCCATGCTCTATACCTCCACTTTAACATACACAATGTAGTGCAACATGGTGTGTGATGGAGTGGCAGCATACAGAATGTGAGTCTTCCAGCTAACAATTTAGCATAAATTATATTTGTGGTATTTGGCTGAGTCCAGAATGTAGCTGATCAATAGTAGGCTCTATGCAAACACATGAGCACGACTATTTTAGATGGTAAAGAAATAAGCATTTAACAAAGTAAGAGTAAATCTTTAAAACTAATTTTGGTGCCCCTGGTTTTTCAACAGTGACCAGTTAAATCTACTAATGGGACAATCTCCTGATTACTTTCTGTATTCCTTTTACAACAACAAACAGGACTGTTGAGCCAGCATGGCTGCCACTGCAATCTTAGTGGCCATAGTTCTTGTCTATCTCCGGCTCTGTACCTACTTCGCTGTCTGGTCAGCTGTTTGTAAGATGATGTCAGTCTTTGTGTTGTTATTATTTTTCTATAAGTTTGATTTTCTTTGCCTGTACTCCTTTACCTATTTGTACTTGTTATTTATTTATTGATTTCTCAGTGTTTCTTTGTGAAATGTCTGTCTGCTAGAAAAAAAAATCTAGTAGTCTTGTTGAAAAATTAAAGTGTTTAGTAATGTAACCCTTGCTTGTTGCTGAAACTATTTTGAAAATCATCCTGATTCTAGTTAGATGGTGTGTCTGTGTTGTGAGTTTAGAAGAAAATGAGTTGTCATAATTCTATATTCCCTTTTCAAGTATTTGCATATATATATATATTATCAAATTCCCCAAATAATTTCAGATTAAGAGCCGCTTAAAGACAACTAGTGTAGGACAGATCAGTTTCACACTGAATACATATCAGTCAGTCTACATAAAGTCTCTGATCAGAGGTTGGCAACAAAAGGTGCAGTAACATGGACCCTAATAATCAGTAAATCCATAAAAGTACAAAGTATCAGCGCCCCACTCAGATTGTTTGATTAATTTATTTGATCTTTTTTTCATGTTAAATCTTGACCTGAAAGGTAGCTCAAGCTGCCAGCTAAATGTAGTGAAGTAAAAAGTACAATATTTGCCTCAAAATGTAGTGGAGTGAAGTATAAAGTTACATCAAAAATGAAATACTCAAGTAAAGTACACATACCTCCAAATTGCAATTAAGTGGAGTACTTAAAATAGAGTAAATGTACTTAGTTACATTCCACCAATGGTTAGAACAGCAACAGTAGATGTACTGTTTTGCTAGTATGGAGTATACAAAAATAGTCTTCACCATGTTACTTCATATAGACTATTTATTTATTGAATTACCAGAAAACATGCTTTATTGCGCGTGTGTGTGTGTATTATCACGATACGAAATATCCAAAATCGTACTTCTATCTGGATCGAATATTTTAGGCATATCCTCCAGCCTTAATCAGTGAATGTATTTCCAAAAGCACATTATTAACATATATATTTTCAATTTAAGTTTGACAATCTGCCGGGCTGCTTCTCCAGCAGTTCAGGTCACAATGGTTGGACTGCATATAGGGCTGTAGCTGCAACATGAAGCAGAGCCTGACCTGACCTCAGTGAACCCAGTGTGTGTATATATGTGTGTGTGTGTGTGTGTGTGTGTGTGTGTGTCAGTGAGAGATTGCCTCTGGCTCTGGTAATGCTGGAGTGACAGCATCACATGGAGCCAATTCAAGGTTGATTGGCTTTATTGACTGACCTTACAGCACACACGCACATGAACTAACCTTGAACAAAAGAGCCACAGTGCGTCAATACAATAACTGTCCACAACTTGTGTTTGAGACTCCATTCTTCAATATCTGAAGAAGAGATGTTTGACAATGTTGCCTTTTCATTAGGGCCTTCTTTCACAATCCTGTTCACACAAAGAGACAGCTGACTGAATCTCACATTACGACCTGGAGCAGGTTTTCAAGACAACATTAGAGTATTGAACTGAAATTAATCAATTAGGTAGACTTCATAGTCGAAGGAAAGTACAATATTTTATTCCTTTTATTTGCTTGTTTTAATATTTAGAGCAACATTTTACATAGTTACAATTTAGAGTGTTGTGCAGTGATAAACAGTCTAACATACATTATACTGCTTATGCAGACAACACACACCAACAAGAAAGAGATTTTCTGTAAAACTATTTTTTTTTTTAACAAATAAGAGGCTTCCTGGTCAATTCAAATTAGGAACAACAACTCTAAGCACTCGTTTAAATGCAAAAAGCCACTTGTATGTCTGTAAAATGCTTTTGTGTACAGTTAACATCACACATTACAAACTGTAAATGAATTAAACAAACTTTACTCTGACATCTGCATATTCTGATAGAGAGTAACACAAAATATTCAGTCCTGCTGGGCCGTGTCGAGAGGACAAGTTCAAATGTTTCCATGTTAAGTTGAATGTTGGTTGCTCCTGTGGACAGTAGGGAGCGGTGACGTCCTTCCATGTAGTGAACTTTATAATTAAGTAATTTCCACTTAGGTTACAATGTAAAAAGAATACTTTCTCAATGTTTAAAAGGTTTTTCATTGGTATTGGACTGTGAATGCATTTCTGTTCACGAGGTTGGGCGCTTTAGGACCACAATTATAAGTACAGTACAGTACAGTGTTTCTTCAAGTACTTAAAAGACATCAGGAAGGAGACTATAGCTCTGTAATGTAATGTTCCATATTATTATTATGGTTCATACTGTGTCACTTGATCAGTCAGAACACACGGCGTCCTTGGCAGCAGGGGACGGCTCTGTGATAATCTGCTGAATATATGACAGCTGAACATCTCTAAGCTCGATAAAGCTATGTTAGTGTGTGTGTGTGTGTGTGTGTGTGTGTGGGTTGAAATGTTCTGTGGAGTCAAAAACACTGGTGTCTTTTTCTTTAATGTAATAATAAAAGATTATTAATTTCAGATGGAGTGATGTAAAGAAAAAAAACAAGAATCTAGGGTAGAAAATCATTGAAGTGTTGTGTGTTATGGAAACCTCAAAGTACCCATAGGATTGTATTAAATATACTTTTTCGACATATAATCAAGGTTGGGTTGTAACAGATTACTTGAAACAGGATTACGCATTCAGATTATAGTTATATTGTGAAGGATTACTTGATTACATTTTGTTTTAAAAATATGTAAAAATATGGCCTTTGATTTTTTTAAAAGCAGCAACAAAATGTTATGACCAAAGAAACAGCAGGTTGTACACACAGTACAACTGTGAAAATATTTAAATGGGTTCAAAGAGAAAAAATATTTTTGCAACTGTGTCGACTTTTTAGTATAAGGTTCACATTTAGATAAGATTCGTTTTGTAATCCAGTAGGTTACATATAAACAAAAGTTGCCATGTTAATTGTACAATGGTGGAGGAGGTATTTAGATCCTTTACTTCAAGTTAAAGTACTAACACCACACTCTAAAAATACTATTAGAAGTAAAAGTCCTGCATTGAAATATTACTTCAATAAAAGTATGAAGGAATGATAAGGGGAAAAAAGGTAAAAGTACTCATTGTGCAGTAAAATGTTCCCCTACTATTATATATGATTATATTATTACATACATTAATGTAAATGCAGGATTTAACTGTCGTAGTTAGCTGAAGTGGAGCTTATTTTGAATTATTTACTGAAGATTATTTTCATTATGGATGAATCTGCTGATTATTTTCTCCATTAAACAAATGACTGTTTGGTTTGTGAAGATATTCTGGAATTCTGTCACAAATACCAAAAAATTTAAAGTGGCATGAAACAGAAAATTTTCAGGTAAAATACAAATACTTAAATATGTACTTGAGTATAATATTTGGGTGAATATACATTAACCCTCTGAAATCTTGGGCTATTATGTCCATTAAAAAAATCTGTTAAAAAATCTTTTTCATGTCATGTTGGTCAGTTATCAGTTTTTTCAGCGCAACCTCACCTATATGTCCTGATAATTCAGTTTTAACTTTGACTTACTTGATCAAAATTTTAAACCCAAAAGAAAGAAAGGAAAACATAAAATCTGATCTTGAAAATTATGTTTCACACACAGAAATGTACATGTTGCAAATATGAACACAGGTTACAAATATAACATAACAGGTAAAATGAGGATAATATCTAGTTCTATATTTTTATACTAAATCTATTTGACATTATCTCCTGTTTTACTTGGCCAAATATCATCAAAAAAATCTGGTATGGAGTTTCAAGCCAGAACTTTAGAGGGAAGCTGATGGCAAGGCTCGACGTTGCTTCGTTTAGTCACACTGTTGAAATAATCGCCAATCACCAAGTCATTTTTTGTCAAAATTGGGTTTTTTTAAATAAAAAATCACCTATATCCTCAGTTGATTAGATCATGTGATTTTACCCCTTTAAGATAATGGCCTATGTCAAGTGTGTGACTTAAGCGGAATACAATAAAATGTGACTTAGGCAATTTTTTGAACATGCCTTTGTGACTTAAGCAAGATATGGTTACACTTTATTTTGAAGATGTCTACATAAGAGTGACATGAGTGTGTCATAAACATGTCATGGGATGTGTCATGAACATTAATGACACTTTGAAGTAACATTAACACTCATGATACTTGTCATGTCATGTTTCTGACAGGCTTGTGTGACTCTTATGTAGACACCTTCAAAATAAACCATTTCTTGCTTAAGTCACAAAGGCATGTTCAAAAATTGCCTAAGTCATTTATTTCTCTTAAGTTACATAATTTAAACACAGTGTTATGTTAAGTTTTTTTGTGTTTCCTGCAAAACTTTAAAAAAATGAGTTTATTATTATTTATTATTTTAACAGTGTGACGATTTTTATGTCTTCACCTCATGAAGAAGTAATGTGCAGATGGTTTCATGGTCACTGGAGGAAATTATTGTTGCTGCTCACACCGCCGGCAGAGGGCGCTCTTACTCAAAATAACATGAGTTCAAATCTCTGGAAAACAGTATTGATTTTTATATTGGCGATTGTTCTACCAACTAGTTTTGCTTCACATTTTATTTACTGAACCTGGAGGCTATTTATCGTGTGGAGGAGGAGGAGAAGGACGAGGAGGAGGAGGGGACCGGAGGCAGATGGGAGGGATGATCGGGACGGTGACCCAGTTCACCCTGCAGACCAAACCGGAGGACCGCCTGCTGATTGACCAAGTGAAACCAGTGAAATTCTGCTTATGAAAGCACAACTGATCTTTTCAGCTTTCTCACATCCAGTTGCATTTCCTCTCCCGGTGTAAAACAGCAAAGGAACTCTAGTGTGTGTGAGAAAGAGAGAGGAAGGAAGAGGGAGGGATTGAAAGAGGAAAGTGGATAGGAGCTGGAGTTTTCTGAGCATCTGGATAACTGTCCGGAGAGAAAAGAAGAAATTGGATGTACGGAAAACTACCTGAAACCAGAGGGAAAGAACAAAAAAGCTCCACAAAAGAAGAGTGGAGGGCAGAGAAGAGGGGATTAAAGAGGAGAAAGTTATTTTCTAACGGGACAAGACGGAGGACTGACCAGCAGGAATGTTGCCGGTGAGTTTTCATTGATTAAATTTATAAAAACAAACAAAATATGCTCCGTAGAAAATGTAGCTTCTTGGCAAACATGCAACATTTTCACTGCCAAAGACTTCAAAGATAGCTCCAGCTGTGAAGGTTTATCAAGTCATCAACCGGACGTGGAGCTTAACGACATTTTTACCTAGTGAAATTTTAAACTTTGAAATATTAATCATAAACACGCTTTTAAGGGATGTGCTACAATACAAAAGAGAACCACTTTTATAGTATATTTTGTCATATTTTGCGTGTTTTCACGTCAGCAATAGTGAAAATGATGGACAGGAAAACACGGCGTGTGAAACTTTACGAAAGAGTGATTTTATTTTTTATTTCTTGCAAAATGTCGTCAAGACTCAAAGCTTTAAAGCGAAATTTATTAAATTATTTTAGGAAAACAAACGTTTTAACAGCCCTTAAATGCCTGATATTCAGTGTCTGAGCAATATTTATCAATTTGCCAAGAATTAAAAAGACCTAAACCGGAAGTTGTGCGAGCTTCTTTCAAAATGCCAATTTAAACATGGAGGGTGTAGAAAATATTGGAGATTGTGTTTTGAGCTTTTTTTTTAAAATCAAAAATACTTCAATGCTACTTTTTTAAAAAGACAATGGGTGGAGCGTAGTGTTTGCAGAGGTGAACAATTATTCAGTTATTAAATATTAAAAAGAAAATAATCAAAATGAATAATCTGTAAGTTAAAAATAACATTTTCTATTTTTCCGGCTGTTAAAGGTGCTTCTGAAATTGGAAGCAATGACAAAAATCTGTGCTACGGTTTTAAATGAAATGTCCTTACTTCTGCTCGACATCCTGTGAAGTTGTCTGGTAAAAAGTATGTTTTGTTTTATAACATTGGCTATCATTACCGTACATATACACATTATCCATATTCTTGCTGTTTCTGGCAATGAATATACATTTGTGATTTTCACTTATTCTTCTTTAGTCAAACATGAAAGAATCATCTTTGTCCATGAGGCTTTTATTTTGAAGGTGTCAATCAGAAGTCCTACTTTTCTTCTTTCTGTCTTGACAGTATTGAAATAAAGAATAAATAAATATTTTCATATTTAGTTTTAGAGGGATGCAGTCGCATATACAATATAAACCTATAGCATGCACTACTTTTCAGCCCAAGTACTGAATTGGAATTAATGCATGTAGTTTAAAAAACCTTCAAATAGTTTGAAAGACTTATGTCAGACTTTCTGGTGAGTAGAAAACAGTAGTTGGATTTTAATTAAATACACAATGTATAAAGTATGCACAGTAGTAGAGAATAAGGCTGAAAATGTGTTGTAAAAAAGTCTTAAAAAGACTTTCTTTCTTCAAACCAACAGCAAAATCTGTATTCCTCCTTTCATACTTTCCTTCTATCAATCTTCCTCTGTCTTCATCGCTCCCTCTCTCTTTCACACACACTTACAACACTACACTGCTTTGTGGCTGGTTTGGACTGCTGTCAGCTTTGGACAATACACTGAAGATATAGAGATGTGTTTACTGCAGAGACAAAGACAGAGAACACTTCTACCTTGACCTTTGACCTCACCCTGAATGTTCTTCCTGGTTCAGAACTTATTTTCATCCTTTTTTCCAAAGTACAGGGAGTTTTAGCTTCTACTATTGTCCACCAATAGTGTTCACAGCTTTGTGATTTTCAGTCCTGGCTCCCCTTGTGAAGTATTTGCCTAAAGCTGCTATCAACAAGTCTATTTAATTATTGAGGCTGCCGGGAAAACTATTGACTCCTAAAGCACTTTCCAGACAACTCTTCCCTCAGCTTTGCCCTGAATTCTGTAAACACGGGGCAGCTCACATATTTGATACAGCAAATGCAAAACAGAGCATGATGAAATGTGAAATGTTGAGCAGCCAACACATATTTTCCTGGGTAGAGAGCTGGCAACGTTACTACCACCACTTTTATTTCCCATGAAGGAAGTTCATGCATTCATATATTTTTATTGTCATTATAAAAGTACACTATGCTATGTGCAAATGCTAGTCAATATTGAACTCTGGCAGTGGCTCAGATGGTAGAGTGGCCACCCAGTGATCGGAAGGCTGGTGATCTACGTGTTTATTGTCCTTGAGCAAGATACTGACTTCCTGATGCTGCGTCATCTGTAAATGAATGAGTGTGAATAAGTTAGTTACTGATGCACAGATGGCACCTTGTAGCCTCGGCCACCGGTCTATAAATGTGTGTATGAATGATGATCTGTATCTTCTATCTACCTGGACGTGCAGTCCATTTAGCGCTTGCCCCAGCTGAATGAGATGCGTTCTTGTAGCACAAAGCCAACTTGTGTGCTTGCAACTCTTATTCTTCTTCCAGGCCAGAAAGAGCAAGTGAAACCTAATCTTGATTTGAGTGGAAGATTCAGTCCAAAGAAAACTTCACGACTCATACTTGACTCGACTCATAGCAATTAGCGACTCCAGTTGTTGTTGTTATCCGATGTAATAAATTTGCACGGGGCAATTTCACCTTCTAGCGGAGGTGCCGTAGGTAGTAACAAAATCTGGACATAAGTAATCAGCTGAAGATGTATGATACATACAGGTGTAGACAGCGATGTTTCTCATCTGTCCACTTGTGATCCGATCGCCCAAGACACATTTTACAACAAATTGTAAACAGGGCCTAGGATTCCTTTAGAATCTGACTTTGTAACTGGTTCTCAGTGCTCAACCCTTCATGCCATACATAGTTATAATGCTTGGCGAGCTCTCCACTGAGGTCAGTTGGTTAAAATGTTAACACACTATGAGAAACAACAGGTCTGAGATCAGTTTTCTTCTGCATCCCACTTACAACTATCACACCATAGCGTTACCTTGAAACCTTCGCTGGCTAGCCCCATTTCAGAAACTAATACTCCATGATACTGTCTCTGATTCTGTTATCACAGAAACTATATGGCTCAACCTTAATGCGGCCATCAGTCTGCTGCTGCACCAGCCTCCATCAAAAGATAATCACCACTAGGCCTCATAGCTTTTCAGGGAGAAACCCTTATTTCCAAAGGATTACACCTATGTCGAAAAAAAAAGATTTTTGAAAGAGTTTCTTTTCAGTGTTGAATCCTGAACATAAAACGGTTTTAATAATTGATAACCTAAGTATTGATTTCTTTTGGATGAGTTGGCACTTTTTGTTACTGACTGAGATAGCAGTGGTATTTCTACAAGGTTGTTCTGTTCTGTAGAAAACTTCCGTGAACGTAAAGGACTCAGAGACACAGTAGGAGGTACTGTACACTTCTTCAGGATTGTTTCTTTCTCAATGAGCTGGAAGCTCGTGCTTCACCGGTCACATGCAGTTCCTATAGAGACGGCACTGACTGATCTCTGTGTATGTGTGAGTGTGTGTTTGGGTGTGGGCAATGGGAGCTGGGGTGTCTGAAACGCAAATCACCTCCAGCTGTCACTGTGTTCCACTGTGCTTCACACACACACACACACACACACACACACACACACACACACTGCCTGCAGGGAAGTTAGTTTGGGATTCCTTTCTCTTCACTCTTGATTGTTTTTTCATTCATAAGCTTTACTTATGAGCTTGAAACCTGTTTTGTCATTGTGATTCTGCTGCCAGAATTCACACCACAAGTATAAATTTGTTTGTAATTCTGTTGATTTAAGAAACACATTTGCTCCAGAATGTGATTAAAGCTCATTCCCCGATCATTCATTCAGATGTTAGTCTTAGTTAAAGTGGCAGGCCGGTTCCTAAAGTGCAATTGTAATGCAATAGTCTGTCTTCAATGAGTGCTACTACATATCTGACTCCATATTTAAGCTTGTAAATCCCTCCGGTTTATTAGCAGGTGTTATTTGAAGCTGCTTCACTGGAAGGACAGTATGGCAGAGCTATTTTCTCCTCAGCGTGTAATACTTCACTAATTTTGCTTGATGCACTGACTAAAAAAGGATCTGTTCATGTGTGGTATTTTAATGGCACCGGTTTCCTCCACTCCCACATTAGCTGCTCTACCCTCCCATGATGCATCATTAACCAGTGAGCAGGCTGCTGTGTGATTGATGTTGTCACAGAAATTAAATTAAGACTATGTGGGCTTCCACCAGCTGCTCTTAAATACTCTTCCTGATTTGATTTAAGAGCTCAGGTGTAGCCCAAGATTTTGAAAGTAGAGATGGACTGGATTTGGAGAAGAAACACGCTACTGGGCAGGCACAGCAACAGTCTGACAGATGGCACAGACTGAAAACCATTTCACTCCCAGGTGGAAATCTCTCCCTGAATGGTTGGCACAGCAGGTGTAGGCATGCCTCACGCCAGATCCCAACAGAGTCCATCATCATTTAAAATGATGTACTAGCACCAGCAAAAAAACTACAGCAGCCTGGACAATATCCAATCAGAGGTATTACATAATTCACAGTCACATAAATAACACAAGTTCAGCTAATTCAAAGACTTGATTAGTGTTGCTTTAAAGCATTTTTCATAGAGCGGAGAATCATGACTTCACATCCTGGCTCCCCTTTGTTCCACCAACTCAATACAATTTCTCATTCAGCATTTTTACTCATTAGTCTTTATGAAAAACATGAAGCGTGTCCCTGGAATTTTACTCACCAGATTGTAAGGCAAACCAGCGTCAACTACAGGAGTCGCTAGATTAAATCTTTGTCACTTTAACAAAGTTTAAGTTAGTTAGCATGCACAAACTACAGCTCCCATGAAAGATAAAATAACCAACACTATCCTCTAAAGTCATTTTCTACTCTCAGTATTTTAGCTGTAATTTCTGCTTTCTAAAAACAATTTCCAGTATTCATTTAATATTATTATCACAGAGATGATATGACCATGACACCCTCATCAACTCATGGATTGTTATGTTGACTTTTAACCATAGACTGTTTAAAATAATGGATGTAGCTTCTGAATCTCCACTGGTTGCAAAAAGAAATCAGATTGTATAATAATAATAATAATAATAATAATTCATTGAATTTATGTAGTGCTTTTCAATAACCCAAAGACGCTTACAAGTATACATACAGGGGGGGGACAACAAAAAACGAGCAGGGTGGTGGGGAGCAAGACAAGAAACTGGTTACGGGTAGGGGAGGTCAAAAGCTTGGGAGAAGAGGTAGGTTTTCAAACGGGACTTGAATGTGGAGAGTGAAGGTGAGTCGCGGACAGTTTGGGGAAGAGAGTTCCAGAGTCGGGGTGCAGTTCGGGAGAAGGCTCTGTCGCCAAAGGATTTGAGTTTAGAAGCTGGTACTGTCAGTGGAGAGTGGAGGAGGATCGGAGGGCACGGGTGGGGCGGTGGGGGATGAGGAGGTCAGACAGGTAAGGGGGAGCCAGATGGTGGAGGGCATTGAAGGTGAGGAGGAGAATCTTGAAGTTGATGTATAGAAGTCTATGATAAAATGACCCTATTTCTCATTTGATTTATTACTGCCATAAACATCCTCATAATGGGTTTATGGTCTCAATTGCTAGTTCAAGTATTCGGCACCACAGCTCATTTAGTTCATTTAGTATATGATGGTCCTATTTAGAGTAAGATAGACGATAAAGCAGGGAACCTGGTCTCACAGGAATCCGTGAAATAGCCACGGATTCGCTTAACTCAAAATCCTTGGAATAGCCACGGAATCACTCAAGTTTCCGTGAAACTGACAAGGATTTCGCTACAGTGCAAGTTAATGACAGTCATATCCCGTGGCTATTCCATGGATATTTTTTCCTATTGGTTTGTTCCAAGTCACGTGACTTTCAAGGTCCCAGCGGTCAGAACAAAAAACATGGCGGACAGTTCTCTCATTTTTAGTGAAAAAAATCAATATTTTGACTTAGTTTCTGCATAAAAATGAATTTTGATCACATTTCTAGTGAGAAATATATGTTTTATTTTCTAAATATTCACTCAGTGAATGTACATAATCACTTTGTATGTTGGAATAGCCACGGGATATGACTGGCATTAACTTGCATTGTAGCAAAATCCGTGTCAGTTTCACGGAAATTTGAGTGATTCCGCGGCTATTCCACGGATTTTGAGTTAAGCAAATCTGTGGCTATTTCACGGATTCCTGTGAGACCAGGTTGAAGCAGGGTATGCTTTAGGGCAGTAGTTCCCAACATTTTTTCCTTGTAGCCCCCCTTACTTGTGTCTAAGACAAGACAAGCCACTCTATTTTTTTGCTATTGATAGGTCATTGACAGTTTTGCATTTCTCAGACATGGTGTTTGATGTACTGACTACAGGAAGAGAGATTGTGATGCGCTAATAGCCCCTATCGGACCTGACAAATTCAACTTCTGTGACCGCTGAAGCCCCCGGACCCTTGGTTGGGAACCCCTGGGCAGCGTGCATGTTGTCCTCGGGTTTTCAGTCAGATCCACTGTCTCCTCCTCGGCTCCAAAAAAAAAAAAATGGCAACAGCCAAAATGGCAAGGCTTTTAAACGGTAACACATAAACCAATGGGTGACGTCACAGTGGCTACATCCACTTCTTTTATATAGTCTGTGGCTGTGACTTCAGCACGCCATGGACCAGGATTTATGGGAAATAGAGTTTGTTAAAGGTGGCTAAAAACAGAATTATTTAATAAAACATGGCATTTGAATACTTATGTGTTGAATCACACAACATGTTGTTGAGAAAGGCTCTGTTTCAGAGGTTACGCTTTTAGTGACAAATGTCAGGCTTGTGAATGAGGTTTTCTTGCTTCTGTAACAGAACTTTTTGTGTGACTTCAGCTCTCTGTACAGTTGTCCTTTCAGTGGGCAGCTAGTGACAGCTGAGCATGGCGTCAGGCCCATGTGACTGTTTCACTCCTATTAGTGTGACTCACATTCACTGTGGTCAGCTGACCTTATGTTACTGTACAAAAATCAACAAATGTTTCAAAAGTGTTGTATTTGGTATTAACTATACAAATTATACATTTTTATTTATTCCGGCATTGACTTCTGTTTGAAGTTTGTGTGTGTGTGTGTGTGTGTGTGTGTGTTAGACTATCTCTGTTACAGTATGTGTATGTGGTTGTATTGTCTGTAGTGGGTGGAAGTACAGTACTGTCCCTTTAAAGAACTTGGAAGAACATTTTGTTTATTCTTTGTTTATGAAACACACACACATGCACTCTCTCTGTTGTTAGAAAGCAGCACATCTTTATTTCCTCTGAGTGCCATAAGAATAAATATGCATGTATATATATATAATAAACTCAAATTACTGTTTTGATTGGAATGATCAATTATTCATTTTCAATTGACCCCTGAATCTAGACACATGCTGAATTTGCTTTTAATGATTGTAACAGTGAATTAAATAAAGGATCCATACACAGATAGGAAAATCTGTTTAATTTCCCTAGAAAAAGCAGCTATATTGCATTTACCAAATACACCAGACTCTATTGAAATAAACAGTGTTTTACCTTGCCATGAAAGAGACGTAATTTAAAGTAATCAGAAACAAAATACAACTCACAAGGGGGATGTATGAAGGGTTTGTTTTGGCCAAACCAGAGCTAGTGATTGCTGGAACAGAAGAGAGACTAACCAAGACGTAGTACTGCATCTCCTGGCAGCGATTTCAAAGGATTGTGGGACATAAATATCAGTCAGATCCACACGACAACTAATCTGTGTCTGAAGATTTATTTTCGTGTGTGTGTGAGGAGGAGCGGCAAAGAGGTCAAGAGGCTAGAGAAGAGGAGAGGGTAAAACAGGAAGAAAAAGAGAGATTAGGACATTGTTTCTTATTGGTGAATTTATTTAGTAAGTATACAGGGCGTAGTAAATCATACTAGTGACACAACATGTCGTCTGCTTGTATATCTCGTTTTCTCTGCACTGTCTACTGATTTTCTGTCAATTCCAATAGATGCAATAGAAGGCTCAATGCGCACATGCACCAAACATGTGACCCTGTGTGTGTGTGTGTGTGTGTGTGTGAGAGAGGGAGAGACAGCTCCTCTGCCAATATACCTTCTGTGTCCTTTCTGTATGTGTGTGTGTGTGTGTGTGTGTGTGTGTGTGTGTGTAACAGTGCAGTCATGCTGCAGTATATCAGTGTGGCCTCTCTAATCTCTCCCCTCCAGCATGACCACGGCTGCTTCTGGACAGCTTCACTCCACACCACAGTAGACGTCCAACACACACCAATGTGCAGATATATTTTTAATATAGTATTATTGTTAATATTTGTGTGGATATTTAGAATATTAAGAAATAAGTAAGGTTTTTATGCATATTTTTAAGAACATTTCTTCACTCAGGGCTGGTGGTCATATAAGTAATTGTCCATGAAACATATACTATTAACTTCTTTAATCAAAAGGAAATCATGACTTTATAAATAGCAATTGAACAAAGTATCTTTAAATGTTTTAGTGCAGTGTCATTAATTACTTTGTAAGTGAAGGTGACACTGTTGACCCTAGGTGACCTGGCTGGCTCCAACTCTGCTGGACTCAGAGCTAAAAAAAAAAATGTTGGCATCGGAACGTCTAAGACTTTTTTAAGACTTGACAAATCAGTTGTCACATGATGGAACTAACCAAGAAGTTAGTTGTATGATAAGCTACATACAGTATGTGATGATATGTATCAAATATTGTACATTATTCTGTAAATTGAATATGCTGATGTTTGGTGCCAGGCAAGAAAGGTTTATGGAACATTTGTGCGGAAACATTTCTCTAAATTGATTTGGTAATTCACATTAGGTCAGACAATAGTTGCTGCCTTTGCAGCTGCAAATATGCTCACTACATATAAGTATGAACAAGAACACAGAGTGTGTGAAAGACACCTACTGAATGAGTTTTTAACCCTTATTTAAGGTGTAACATTAATCTACTTTGACAAGAATTTTCATTGGTTCATCACAATAAAAAGTTAAAAAAGTTAGTTAGAAAATTCTTGAACAATCGAATGACTTAAATGCAGAGTATATAATTTCTCTCGCAAGGGGTCAAAACTATAACAAAAGACGGACCATGATGATATGGTGACGCGAGTTTGGAGTATTCATTGTTTAACAACAGTCGATGCCAATGAAAAACATGCAGAAATTATGTTAAAGGACGAGTTAATGCAATATACAGTGTTATTAACATTATGTTATTTCATTCTCATGAAATATTTGCAAGTAACGTTTGAATACATAACTTTAACTTGCTTACTTACCATTAGGGCTGGGCAATATGGACCAAAAGTCATATCCTGATGTATTTAGGCTGAATATCGATATGCGATATATTTCCAGATATTTTTATCACAAAGTGAGAGCAAATGTTCAGTCAAAGTCAAAGCCAAATATGACATGTCACAAGTAGTTTTATTAAAACTGTGTATTGAAGTGAACATAGATACTGTATAACAACAGGAGTCCCTTTAAAAAAAAACAAAGCTCCATAAAGTGAAAAATTGAAATTGAAAAAAAATCTTAAAAGAAAATAGCCTATGAAATGAAATAGGCCAATCTTTTTCTGAAATAAATATATTTAAATGAGAAAAGAATAACAAATATTACAAAAGAACTAAACAAACTAGACAAACCCTAGTTAGGGAAGCATTTAAAGAAAGAAAAGAAAATTGAACTTTATTGATATATGTGATATGGTCTAATTCCATATCACATTTACAAATATATCGATATATTTTTTTATATCGATATATCGCCCAGCCCTACTTACCATTAGATAAGTTGACTACCCATACAGCTACCGTAGCTTATCCATGGTCAAAACAGTCATCCTGAAAATAACTTTATGAGCACATTAAACGTTGTTGGAACGTTGTAATGTCATCAAATGCATTATTTGGTTTGCTGGCTTGAGCAACTTATAACAAGTCATAGTATCTCAGAAATACCAAAAATTAAAATCTCCAATGGATTAATGTAGTCCAGAAACATGCTTTATCACTGTTATAGTATAATTCTCTGACATTGTATGATCAAATACTCTCTTATTTATCACCTGTGGTTCCTGTATTTCCCCAGAAGTTAGAGCAACTAGAGGGGGTGAAGGTTACGTGACACTATAGACAAGCAAACATTACATATCAGATTTTTTCTGGGTTTGAACACAGCTGGAAACATTTGGGATAATCGAAGTACACAACAAAATATCTAACATAGGTCTAGCGATTTTTAGACACTAACGTTTAATGATTTTATATTATATCTTTATATATCTGCAGAGTTATGAGGATCAAGACCTCATCATGAGAAACCTAACTTTTCCACAGACTTTCTACACCTTTGTATTGACAAGGAAACTGCTGCAGGTCCATGATTCCTCTTTAGGATTACATTCGAGGCTGATGAGTAAAATCCTCACCCTGGACTCTAATGATTTTTATGTCACACTTCTGAAATTCTAACAATAAAAGCAGACGCACCTCCATCATATCAGAGGTGGACCCAGTTCCTGGACCATGCCGGATTTCTAATAAAAACAATATCAGCTCAATATCACGGTCTACTCCCCCAAACAGGCATGAAAAGTGTCTAAATTCTCTTTATCTCCCATCGTCCTCTCCTCCTCTCCCTCTCCTCATATTTTCTGAAAGCCGACTCCCTCTCTCCCCTCCTCCCCCACTGACACACACTCTTATATTTGTATTTCCTACTCTTCTGCACACACACACACACACACACACACTGACATTCGCACATTGAAGACACCCCTTTCTCTCTCTGACACCACTAATGATTTAAATACCTAACACACACATGCACACGCACTTGCATACACACGGCAGTGTGTGCTTTTGGTTAATGGCTTTCCAATGAAGCGATTCTTTGGGCTGCTGCTGGAGCGACTGGTGTTTGTTTCTAAAAACCTTAAACTGAGTCAATGCAGAAAACAGAAGAAGAAGAAGATCAGAAGCAGGAAAACCAAACCATCGGTGAGTGAGAGACACGGTAGCTTCACTTTGTTTTGACTCATGGATAAGGATAAAGACTGGTACTTGCATTAGTGCGGGTTTTGTTTTGTCATTACTTTTTTAACATAGTGGCGCTGTGTGTTCGGAAAGCAGAGATTTTGCAGGAGTTTACTGGGGTGACAGTTTGGAGGATGCATGTCATCCTGCCACCACCCATAAAATAGACACACTATATTGAAGTGCCCTGGAGTATCTAATAAAATAAGCATTGATGTGTTGTTTTTTCCAGCAGACACACTAATGGGGAAGACTAGGCAGTTAGTCACTCTTCTCTGCATAGAGTGTCACTCTCTTTCTGACAGTCTGACTATCTCTTTCTCACTTTCTAATGCCTAAAATAGCCAGAGTCAGTCCATTCGGCACCAGGGGCAATTTAGGAAACCACAGCTCAATCTGCCACTGTGTGTGTGTGTTTGTCCTGTTCACTGATCGACAGAATTGTGACTTCATGATGTTAAAATGTACAATGTTCAGAACTAGAATGCATTTGTGACTTAATTTCATAATTCACAAACATTCTTCGATTGCTATGATACGATATTTTGTGATGTTTTCTTAAACAGACAATATGTAATTTTCTGCCGCTATGGGGACTAAAGACAGAATTTGGTCTTAAAATGTGGCATGGGATCATGTTTTTCTTCTCTGTTATTGCCATCATTGAAGTCATTATCTCCTGTAAAGGATTACTTAAATGTTCATCGTTCAAGAGTAGGAATATACACGGAGGTCGTCTCCTCTCCAATACAACTAGACCAGGTGATTAGAAACCTGAAAGGGCAGTTTAATGTTTAATTAAGTGATTCTCCGATGCTCTTTGGGGAATACAGCGCGTCCCAATGGGGCTGCGAGCCAAGCTGCTGCTAATGTTGCTCAGTTTGTTTCTTTGATAACTTAAGATCCAGACGTCTGATGATGAAAATCTTGCATCTGGTTCAGATATAGTTAAAAATGACCAGGATCTAAAAAAAAAATGCATTGTAAATATGTGGCTTAAACTATATAATATATAACGAAAAAGCACATAGCAACTATATATAACATAGGTCTCAATGTTTTAGACTTTTTAATGAAGAAAACTTACATATTATACCTTTAGGCACCATTATGCATGCATAGTAGTGGTCGACTGATACGGGTTATTTAAGGCCGATGCCGATACCATTATTTGACATAAATCTTAACCGATCCCCGATATGTGCTGCCGATTTTTTTGGGCCAATTCTTGAAGCCGATGTTGCCTTTTCTCCTTTCATTCACATGATAAAAATGGCACAGTGATAACAAATGTTACACAAAAAACAATTTAAATAAAAAAAGAAAAATTTATTAACAAAACAAACAAAACATATTAACAGTTGGATAGCAAACAATGTGTATGTTGTTCTAGGCCTCGAGGTGTTGGCGCCTCAGATGAGTCCACATATTTGATGTGTTTTTCTTTTTTTACGGTATCAGCCCCCATGCTCACCAGCGAATGGCAGATGTTGCGCCAAGCCTTGCCTGGTGTTAGCTCTGTGAAATTGGCTAACTGATCGGCGAATGCACGCACGTATCGGCCGATTCCGTAAAAAAAACGCGAATATCGGCCCGATATATCGTCCAGCCGATATATCGGTCAACCTCTAATGCATAGATATGGACCCAGGAAGTCTTAATATTTTTAGTTCTACAGACAAAATGGAAAACCTGTGTGCTGGTAATGGTGGACTCGTCTAACTGCTATATAAGTTTTGGTGCTCTGATGAAGCTGGCCTGCTGGTGACCTACATATAGTCTGATCTATCTATAGAGGGTTGTTGGTTGGTCATGTACAGTATTGTAATCTACACTGTAGTGGCCATATTGAAAGTCCACAGTGGGTGTAAACAGCAGATTAGGTTCCTAAAATGAATTAGGAGGAATTTCATTTAGCTGCTTCGGTGTCAGTCTGCTATTGTGCTCGCTGTCACACACTCATGATGTAGTGGGACACCTGATAAGATGTTTACTATCTTTTGTATGACCAGATGTCTGCTGTGAAATAGGCCTATGTACATGGTTAATTAACACAAGAAAATTTCACAATGATCAAATCGGATTAATTGTGAATAGATCGCGTTTCCTTCTCAGTACAGGTGCACAGTATTATCTATCAACTTGTCAGCATCTGTAGTTTGAATTAAAAGAAGTAATTTGTGCTGAACACCTTTAATGATTGCTAACACTAGGAAATATTATTGCAATAATTCACTCAGGATACTAAAAAGCAGTTAATTGTAGACATCACACACACATTTACAACAGAAAAAGGTAAACCGCAGGGTGAAAACTAGAAACTGGCTTCTGTCCCCGGCTCCTCCTGTTCACATGTTGAAATGTCCTCGAGCAAGTTACTTTACTGAACCCCAGAATGCTAACAAATAATGGGGTCAGTGTCTTGCATGGTCGCACTGCCACTATTGATGTTAGAGTGTGTGTGTATGAGAGTAATGTGAGTAAAATGTCAAGTGCTTTGGGTAAAACATTGTGTGAATACAGTCCAATGGGTATAAAAAAAATCAGAGTCCAGTTCAGTGATCTCGAGTCTGATCATAGTTCTGTTTCAGAGAATAAAACCACAGTAGAGGTAGTGTTGTTTGAGCCCATTTAGTTCTTAGTAGTTTCAAGGTCTCATTTGGGAGAATATTTTTATACTATACAATTGGTCACTAACATTCATGAACTTGACATTTAAATTTGAACAGTCGCAGCTCTAAACAAGTGGTGAGTGTTGCGAGACAGTCGCAGTTTGATTCAGTTTAGGCACCAAAACTAGGATAGGATAAACTAAGGTTTAGAAAAGGTCTTGGTTTGAGTTGAAATAAGTGTATAATTGATTGTGTCTGAAAACAAAATTATTCCAACTTTATGGGCGACCGTGTAGTAACCTATGTTCCATATGTGTAATGCGAGTTCATTTTGTTATGAATGTGATGCAAATTGAGTACATTAAGCAAGTAAACTTACCTTTGAAGTTAAAATCACTTTACTTACAGGTACATCTCAAAAAATTAGAATATCGTGAAAAAGTTCAATATTTTTTGTCAATTATTTCAGAAAGTGAAACTTGTATTTATATAGTACACATAGAGTGAAATATTTCAAGCCTGTATTTCTAGTAATTGTACTGAATATGGCTTACAGATAATGAAAACACAAAAGTCAGTGTCTCAGAAAATTAGAATATTACATAATTTGTTGCTTTGACAGCAGCCTTCAGGTCATCTGGTGTCTCTCACCTTCCTCTTGACAACAGCCCATAGACTCCTATGGGGTTCAGGTCAGCAGAGTTTGCTGGCCAGTCCAGCCCAGTAACACCATGGCCATTGAACCAGCTTTTGGTACGTTTGCCGTGTGAGCAGGTGCCAAGTCCTGCTGGAAAATGAAATCAGCATCTCCAAAGAGCTTGTGGAAGCATGAAGAGCTCTAAAATGTCCTGGTAGATGGCTGTGCTGACTGTGGACTTCAGAAAACACAGTGGACCAACACCAGCAGAGGACATGGCCCCAAATCACCACTGACTGTGGACTCCAGTATTTAACTTTTTCACAATATTCTAATTTTCTGAGACACTGAGTTTTGGGTTTCCATTATCTCTAAGCCAGAATCATCAAAATTACAAGAAAAACCGTCTTGAAATATTTCACTCTACGAGTAATGAATCTATATAATGTATGAGTTTCACTTTCTGAAATGACTGACAAAAAATATTGAACTTTTTCATGATATTCAAAATTTTTTAGATGCATACCTGTAAAACTTAAGTTTCACATCGGTCACCTGGATTAAAGTATTGTGCTTGTTTGATCCGTCCATCCACACCCACTTCTTACCTCCTTACTTTTATCGCTCTTTATACTACATCACTTCCTCCTGTCATAATTACTATGGTCATTAGAAGTCACTTAGAATAAACGTAGATATGGCTCGTAACGAGCTGCTCATACAAACAACATATCGAGACATTTACAGGTTAGGACATTCTGAATGAAGAATGTTACTTTTGTGCTGCTTTTTCTCCAAGAGAAGAAACAGAACATAGTTTCTTTACCTCCCTAACCGTTCCACATTTACTCAGTTATTCATTATAATTGAACTGACACTACCTTGACCTACTACAACTCCTGGACCTCTTTGATTTCACCAAATATAAAGAAAAATGTGGTTTAACTCTGAATGCTTGCCAAATGAGAGCGTGTGCTGCATTCATAATAGCTATTCTGGATAGTGTATTTTCTTGAACTGTGAGTATCTTGTTGATATCTGCCTGAAATGAGAAAATCACTGAATGATTTGATTATAGAGAACAGCCTCTGATCTCTGCTGACAGCCCTTCAGTGTAACCAATGCTGTTTTCTACCATGTAAAACAGAAACATAGCGACCATTGTGAGGCCACGATTAGCCTAGTTTGAATGATTTGTGGACCAGTAAAACCCCTGCTGTGTCTGCAGGGTTTGCATGCGTGTGTTTTTTATATGTGTGTGTCTAATCCAAGCTTTAGAGAATGTGTCCCTGCTCAGTCCGTCTGCATGCAACCGAGAGATTACTTCACATGATCTGGGACAGGTGTGTAGCATACTGTGGCTTAGTGCACAGTATATATTTTATGTGTATGTGCCTGCCTTTGTATGTGGACAATATAGTGTGTGAGTGTGTGAGAAAGAGAGAGAGAAATGGAGAGAAAAGGCAACAGAGATTAAAAGTGTATCTGTATCAGTGTGTGCCTCAGTGTGCCTGTGTGTTCCTATCCCAGATTACCCTAAATTTATATTTCAACTGCTGACTGACTATCTGACATGACATCACCAGTGACATTGGCAATGACATCACAGGCGATAACACAGGATGTCCTTTTCTGATTGCTATTTTTAATCTTTTGGCTGCAGCATTTGGAGGATTTGATAACAAAATGATTTCCAAGGGGATCATTACTACCCAGCTGATACTGAAGTCATACACTGCTTTTTCAGATATAATAAAATGAGTAAAAAACTTGATAGTAATAATAATTAAATATCTCACTATACTTTACTGTATTAGTCTCAACTAAGCTATCTAAAGAGTAAAAATGGAAAGAAAAAAACAATCAAAATTTGATTTTATTACATTTAGAGGGAAAGCTTTTGTCCTAAGCCCACAGGGAATTGTGTGTGTGTCTGTGTGCATACAGGCAGTTATTGATAGGTAATTAAAGCGGTGATCAATGTGTTGTTTGGTCAGATGAATGGCTGTATCTTGTTGCATGCTGCTGTAATCAGTGGCTGTTGAACATCGTCTTTTCCCTCCCCTGGGAATTTGATGGCCTTCTTATCACCTCACATTAACGCGTTGTATCCTATCTTGAAGATAAAACATATTGTCTTGATTCAATTAAAAATCACATCTGCAGCTCTTCCTGTTCTGCAGGCCAAGTTGCCTTTAACCTCCTGTGTGTAAATGGGATGTCTCTGATTGTCTATGTCAATTTGAGATACTCTGCATTCACACTGTTTGTTAATACGGTAATGTATCTTATCATGCAGTGTGACACCCACAATTTCAAGACTACCTTTCACAACAAAAACGATCTGATCACTTTGAAAATCAGGTAGTCTGAACCAGGGCTGGGCGATATGGACCAAAAGTCATATGCCGATATATTTAGGCTGAATATCGATATACGAGATATATCGCGATATATCGCGATATTTTTATGGCAAAGTGAGAGCAAATATTCAGTCAAAGTCAAATATGACCTGTCACAAGTAGTTTTATTAAAAATGTTTACTAAGTAAAATATAAATACAGTATAACAACAGGAGTACCTTTTTAAAAAAAAATCAAAGCTCCATAAAGTGCACATTTAAATAAATAAAAATATCTTAAATAAAAACAGCCTATGAAATAAAATAAGCCAACCTTTTTCTGAAATAAATATATTTATGTAGGAAAAGAATAACAAACATTACAAAATAACTAAATATGACAAACCCTAGTAAGGGCAGTATTTATATATAAAGAAAGAAAGAAAAATGAACTATATTGATATGGTCTCATTCCATATTACTTTTAAAAATATATCTTTTATATCGATATATCGCCCAGCCCTGGTCTGGTAAGGAACAGGACTAAGTAATTTATCATATGCCAATTGTTATTTAACCAGTTAATTAGTTAGTCTTATGTTATCCCAATCAGAAGTCAGTAAATGTTTAGACATGTTATGACATCTAATATGTTTCTTTCTGTGGTTACAGGTGATCCTGACGGTTTACCTCAATGACACCCAGCAGATGCTAACTGAGGTCCCAGTCACTCCGGCAACCAGAGTGGTGGATGTGGTCGAATACTGCAAAGAAGCCGGCGAGGGGGAGTGTCACCTGGCTGAAGTGTGGAATGGGCATGGTAAGTCCATCCATCAATCCATCTACATATATATAAGATTAGATGGTAAATGGGGTGCACTTATATAGCGCTTTTATCCAAAGCTCTTTACACTACACACTACGCTCATTCACACACACATTCATACTGGTGGCCAAGGCTACCAGGGCACACTGGTACCACCTGCCACCATTGGGAATTCATTCACACACCAATGAACGCAGCATCGGGAGCAATTTGGGGTTCAGTATTTTGCTCAAGGATACTTCGACATGTAGCTGCCAACGCTCTATAGGGAAAGGTAAAATAACGTCATCAGAAAGTGTTCATCTATGCAGATGATGAACTATTGAAAATCTACACTCACCGGTCTTTTTATCAGCCAGAAAGGTTTACCAAATAAAGTGGCCGGTGTGATCTTCTGCTGCTGTAGCCCATCTGCTTCAAGGTTGGACGTGTTATGCGTTCAGAGTTGTTCTTCTGTATACCTTGGTTGTAACGAGTGGATTTGAGTAGCTGTTGCCTTTCTATCATCTCCAACCAGTCTGACCATTCTCCTCTGACCTCTCAATGGATATTTTTTTTCTTTTTCGAACCAGTCTCTGTAAACCCTAGAGATGGTTGTTAGATCAGCAGTTTGTGAAATTCTCAGACCAGCCCGTCTGGTACCAACAACCACGCCACATTCATAGTCACTTAAGTCACCTTTCTTTGACATTCTGACACTCGCTTTGAACTTCAGCAGCTCGTCTTCACCATGCCTAAATGCATTGAGTTGCTGCCATATTAATTCTGCATTAATGCGAGGACTTTCATCAGTGGGCCATAGGCTCGTTCACTATTGTGTTACCTCATTCGCAGATAGATTGTGACTTAACATTCATTTCAATGAAAAATTTTCTAAATTATCACCATAACACACGGTGTTGGATGTTATTTTTTATGGTTACTTTTTTCATAATACATCCACACATTTCTAATTTTATTTTATATACATCATATAGAGAAGCATGAATCTACTGAAGTTCTTAACACAGTATGATGATGATGATGATGATGATGATGATGATGATAATGATTGTTTTTGTGCTGTTTTCAAAGTAGCCAGTCCTGCACACAAATATAATTCATCACCATTACTAATATAATTACTATTGACACCCTCTAACAGTCTTTTTGAGCATTACAGTATTTACATGATTGTAATCTGGAATTATATGACAGGATAATCCCAGCGTGACTCTGGCCTAGATCGTTTGCTTTGAAGCTGATTATAAACAAAGTCAGACCTATATCACGTCTCCACCTCGTGAAACATCAATACAGCATTAAGTGCGTCCTGTATACAGCATGCCATTGTAAACGTGAATAGACCAGTCCATCACATGCAGACACTGAGAGCTACTGTGTCTATTAAAGTGTGTCCTACATTCATTCAATCATAGCTGCTGAAGTTACAGTGTGTTTGTGTAGCACTGTGGTGTGAATGAGCGGTCAGACAGGCTATAAATGGCTACTCCACTGTTTCTTAAAGGATGACGCTGTGAGGCAGCACAAAATAAATGGTGGTATAAATTGTGTTGCTGTCTGACCAGAGGCCATGCCTCAAGGCCACAACTGGTGTGTATGTGTGTGTGTGTGTGGGCGCTGAGCTATTGTCTACATGTGTGTTTATTGTTAGCTATGGATTGATGTGTTTTGCAGTGAGAATATTGCCAGAGGGTTTTTTTTAAAAACATAAGAATAAAATGGCTTTCGAGATTTTCTACTTCAACCATATAAATGTGCAAACATTTTAAGATATTATTTATCATTTTGAGCTACAGATAGAGAATATTAAAAATTCAAGACAGATTTTCAACCATTTGAGAAAGATGAAGAGTCTCCGGTCTAGTTTAGATGGGTCGATGAACCCTTTGTTTACATTTGGGTCATGGATTAACCTTTTAAGAATAATTAATAGTTTTAAGATTTGCAGTGTTGAAGACAATTTGGGCTTTTAAGCAGATTCACCAAAGTCACACAAAAACACAAACAAACTAACCGATTGAGGCTGCGGAAGACTAAAAACTGTTCTAAAAGGTGAAATACCAATAAAAACATGTTTTTGTCCAAAGAGTCTGGTGCCATTTCAATACACGTTTCTCACCCAGAAGGCAGCTCAGGTCCTTGTTCAGGCACTGGTCATCTCACGCCTGGACTACTGCAACTCCCTCATGGCAGGTCTGCCTGCCAAAGCCATCCGACCTCTACAACTCATCCAGAATGCAGCTGCTCGATTGGTCTTCAATCTTCCCAAATTTTCACACACAACACCCCTCCTCCGCTCCCTGCACTGGCTACCTGTGGCTGCGCGGATACGCTTCAAGACTCTAGCTCTGGCGTACTCTGCTGCTAACGGTTCAGGTCCTACTTACATCCAGGACCTTGTCAAACTCTACACCCCTGCCCGTCCTCTACGCTCTGCGTCAGCCAAACAGCTGGCGACTCCCACCCTGCGTGGGTCAATTCGCCTCAAAAGCACTTCCAGACTTTTCTCTGTCTTGGCTCCCAAATGGTGGAACGAGCTCCCCACCGACATCAGGACCTCAGACAGCCTGTACATCTTCCGCCGCAGGCTGAAGACCTATCTCTTCCAACAATACCTGGTTAAGTCATGGTCACCTAACAGATACATATATTAAAAAAAAAAAAAAAAAAAAAAGTTCTTATTCTTTTCTCTTCTTTTCTTCTTTAACATATAGCACTCCTTAGCAATGACAGTTAGCTCTTAAAGTTATTGACTTACTCGATTCCTATGGTCTATGTCTAGTACCATCAGGTTGAATGCACTTATTGTAAGTCGCTTTGGACAAAAGCGTCTGCTAAATGACATGTAATGTAATGTAATGTAACATAAATCACAGCTTCAGTTCCTCCTGCATAAAGTAAAACAGGGCTGTCTGAGAGCAAGGTGAAGTGGTGAAAATATTCTAAATATAGCTTACACTTAAACTGATTTTCATTTTATTCTTTCAATATTTGAACCAATTTGAACCACCTTTTTAAAGGCTACTGCACTGGTTAACAGCAGTACTTTCCATGTTGGTACTCCTGCCTGCTTCTCCAAACTGGAGGCGTGCAGAATTCCATCCACTGAACCTCATATTACCCCCCGTCAAACAAAACCAAACTATCCCTTTTAAAGCTGCTGTTTAAGATGCTTACACTGAGTGAAACATTCAAACCAAAGACTCCATGTTTTTTACGGGTGCATCGTTCCCTCACATGGAAAGATCCTGTTTTTTGTGCATCATTTTACAAGCATCTTCACAAAATTCAGCGTATATGTGGAACACTGGGAACTACACTGTTGATTGGATTGAGTTAGTAAAAACAGAAACAGAGGAGAATCATAGAAATATAAAATCAAAGCCTTTAAAAAGAGGTCAAAATAAAGATTGTTTTAGATTTTTTCATTTTAGCCTGCATGAGATGGTAGAAATATGTCCTATTTACTGCTGTTAAACAGGACAGCTATTTCAGTAATAATAACAGATCTAATTGATGAATCATCTCTTCGTGGCTTATCTGGATAAATCACAACGTTGTTGTTGATGTTTTCCCATGTTTTCTGTCTCTCCTCAGAGCGCGTTCTCCCACAGGAGGTGTTATTGTTGGATCTCCTCCAGCAGTGGGGATCCAGGAGGCCGGAGGTCAGCTTCTACCTCAGACACTGCCCCTCCTGGACACAAGGTACAGCAAAACAAACACATATTCACGTCCAATCTACAAAAAAAAATCAAATATATGAGAATAATAGCAAGAACAACCTTCAAATGGGTTATCTGTTTCCAGTATTGAGAGTCACACATAGAAATCACACAAACACTGGTAGCCAGTGGTGTGTGTGAGGTTTAGAGGTGAGGTCAGGGGCTCGGTCACTAATTAGCCAGATAAGATGATTAGTGTTACATAACATGAGCAGAGTAAACATGAAGGGGAGGGGGGACAGAGATGAGGACGGACAAATATTTTGGTCTGCTGCAGAAATATCACATGATATTCTGACAACACAGCAGTTTAAATCACTCTCCCCTTTAGAGAACTTACATTTAATTAACTATATATATATATATATATATATTAATTATATTATATATATATTAATTATATTAATTAACTATATATATATATATATATATATATATATATAGTTAATTAAATGTAAGTTCTCTAAAGGGGAGAGTGATTTAAACTGCTGTGTTGTCAGAATATCATGTGATATTTCTGCATATATATATATATATATATATATATATACCACTTCGTAATTGATTCAGAATCATTAATTTATGCAAAACAAAAAAAGCAGTGATGAATGGTTTTCTGTTCTCTGTTAAACTTGTTCAGCAGAAAAAGAATGAATGAACAGTTGTGTAATGTTAGTACATGCTGGTGCCTAAAGCATAATACAACAGCAGGCTGCTGCTGTAATAGTGTCCCTGTGCTGTAGCACTGGTGTGTTTTTGTCTGCTCCCTGCAGGGACAGAACAACCTCACCACCTGCTGGTGCTTTCCTATTTCCCCTCCATTCATTAAACACATAATTACCATTCATTAGAATCTCATCATTGTCATATGCTTATGAACTGTGTTTTCTGAATAATAAGTTAATCCTAACACTGTTTTAGCCAGATTTTTTTTGGCTGAGTCGTAGAAACCATTAAGGTTTTCCCATGTGTGTGTGTTTTGACTGTTTATTATAATATCTGAGCTTTAGTATCTGTGTCTAAACCTTTATTGAAAACATTTATGCTGCACCAGTTTTCATTCTTATCCAACATCCTGTCGACAATTAACATGTTTCAGCAATAGTTTCTATTCCTGTCCCTTTCCACCAAGTCACAGTTTGTGTGCCAGCAAATCTGTAATAGGTTTAGGAGCAGCATGGTGAGATCTAGGGTAAGATAAAAAGAGCAGCAGTTCATCTGACTGCTGCTGTGAAGCGAAAAGACAGCTTTTCCTCTGGCCCCTCTGTTTCCAGCACCAGACTGCCATACAGATGTGTTTTTATTATAAAAGATTGTCATCCAACACACACAATGGTCAATGACCAGCTGATGCCAAAACTGTCCCTGCAGTCTGCTGCCAACTTGTGTTTGGCTCTTCACCTATTATCATAAAACAACTTCTTAAACCAGCCAATTGCTCCCAAAGGACCTGAGCAACACATCCCTAATGTACTACCTTCTCCCAGGCTAATTTAACACAATCTGCCCTCTGTGGCTTATTGAAGGTGCCTGTGGTGAGATTGCACCTCCCACACGAGGACGCTACCTTCCTCTTAGAAGCACAAACTGCTCTCCTCCCAGATAATCAGCCCTATGATGGAGAGTGAAACGTATTGTGATGGAACAGAGGTAATTAATCAGTCATTAGTAAATCCAAGCAAAGCAGCAACATCCGGGCCTGAGAAGTGAAGCCAGTGCCTTAAAACTGCATTCTTTCTAAAGGCCAGCAGGGGGCGACTCATCTGGTTGCAAAAAGAAATCAGTTAAGATTTTATCAGTTTAGATTTTATAGTTTTTGGAAAAATGACCCTACTTCTCTCTTGAGTTATTATCTCAGTAATCATTTTTCTAATTTTTTTTATGATGTCAATCACTTATTTTCAGTCTTATTCAATACAGCAAGATGTTCATTTTGTAAATTATGGTTCCAATTAAGAGGAAAATAGACAATAAATAAGGGTGCTACCATGGAGCATTTACATTTATTCACCTTAAAATCTGACCTGTTCACCAGGGGCAATACCAGGATTTTTTTTATTCTATGAGTGATAAATACAGCATTGAAAAATTGGCTTAGAAAACATTGGGCACAATTTTAGACTCTTGTGCAGTGTTCTGTGCCCTAACAAAGGTGGCACTACATGAAATGTGGCATTGCACTCAGTAGACATGCCCCTGCCTTTCAGTTTATGAAGGTTAACAGGAACATTTTGGACAGTTGTATTAGAAGACACTCCTTTTTGACACTCCAATTTGCTAACCAAGCTCGCTATTTGGCTTAAGTTTAAGATAATAATTTAGCTCCAACTTCTTATTCAAATATGGGCTCTTAAAACTCCAGAGGGTGACGGTAAATACCAAGATTGCTACAGCCAAAATACCAAACTTGAGGCTTGCAAACCACTGGCTGACGTCACCGTGACTACATCAACTTCTTTTCTACAGTCGATAATCTAGGCCCCCTGTTTACATAAATAATGATTATAATGATGATAATAATGATTATTAACATGCTACTTTTGCTGATCTAAAGTGTGCTAGCCTCTCTGTTCTACAGTAATAAAATAACTGCTCAATTGAATGCAAATACTGCTGTAAGTTCTCTGTTGATGTAAGATACGAATTCATCAGCTCAACTGAATGTTAAGCACTGCATTGACTGCTCTATTGACTGGGGGTGAAACTGGGAGCTGGCTGGGATTAGCCCAGATTGAGCCTGTCTGGTTTTAGTAGAATTAAAAGGAATGATGCTATTTATAGATTATACACAAAGATAAAGGTGGAGCCAGGTGTCGATAGAAAGAGGAACATTCCCCTTTTTTTATCTCATAGTTTAATGTGTTTTATATTTATCCAATAGAAATATATTTAGAGTTTTTAGTGTTGGAAGCAAATGGCCATGTATATATTTATAGCCTGCGCAGAGTCAGTCTTATTGCAACACTTTGTCCTCTGTGGTTCAGTGCACTTATAGAAGGCAAGTTGCCAACAACATCCTCTGCATCCTTAGCAGGAATAAGGAGGGCTGAATGTAAATAAGGACGATGCTAACAAGGACACATAAACACAATAACACGTTAACAGCAGCAAACATTGTTGAATACTGAGACAGGAACATGACTGATATGAAAAATATTATAATATATTCATATAATGTAAAAAAAAAAATGTAAGAGGTGTATTATTCACAATACATAAACATTTTGATGGAAAAAGTTAGTCTGTCATTTATATGCAGTGCGATGGAAAGTGAATTAATGCTGATGTTGCCTGTTCATTTATCTTTGACGTAATTTACACACAGTTGAATGGTTAATACAGGCCAAAGCTCAGATAAGATTTTCCTTTCATTTTTAATTTATATGCAGGAAGTCTGCAGCCTTTGGAGCAGAGCTGGACCACAGAAGCAACAGAGAGTGCTAATGACAGGGTAGGTGGAGACGCACACACACACACACACACACACACACACACAGAGACTGGAGCTAGACTTGGCTGGGCTGAGGGTGCAGGACAGGCCGTGTTATGCATCTTTCATTAGCTCAATGTCAACATCCAGGATCTATTGTGCAATGTGTATAAATATAAAGATATCTACACTACAACACATAATGATGGTGTTCAATGCTAGTGATTAATAAAAATTCTGTCCAGTCTGCTACCGAACGATTTTATGTATTCATGAAGTCCCCATATTCAAAAAAGATAGATTTCCATATCTTTTTTGATTATGAAGCAAGTTGAAATTCTTTATAAATATTGTGAAAGTATCAAAAAGCTCAATCCATGGAGAAATGGAATCATTCCCAGGCTGCAATGATGGTGCAGAGATGCAGGGAGGGCAGTTCCGGAAGACCCGAAAATGCTCAACAATCAGATCAGACTTCGCTTTTTCTGGAGGGGGACTTAAAGAAACACATGCTAAAACAGTGCGTTTCAGACAGAAGGTGAATTTAGTTATTTACAGACAGACACAAAATAATATGTTTTTGCCACAGTAAAACACATAGGCTAAACATGTTCTAATAGAAACCCAAAATACCAGTGTGAACCTGAGAATTAGCATAACATTTCCCGTTTAAACTTGGCTCGTTTAATGTAAGTAATACAAATCAAACATAACAAATAATTGAATGCGTGTCTGAGTAAATCACATATTTACAGTACAATGTACTGCACGTCATGTGGGTATGTATTTGTCTGTGTGTAGTCTAGTGGATTAGCCCACGGATTAGTGACAGTGGTGATTATAGTTTTCTACCAGTAAGAACCATGTGAACACACACACACACACACACACACGCACGCACACACACACACACACACACACACACACACACACACACACGATATATTCACAGACAGAGAGAAAAGAGATAAACTAGGAATTAGCCTTTTGTCGCTAGCCTGACTAATAACCGTTAGCTAACCTTGTTTTGTTATGCTAGCTTGCTTTATCTTGTTATCTTCCCTCCAAAATAATGAGTCACAGAGCAAGAAGAGCATCTGACCTCATTCTCCCAGCTTTTTATTCATCACTAACAGCTATTTTCAACCTTGCTTGTTGTTGTATTTAACCCCAGACTAGACTGCTTTGTACAAGTTGGCTGGGCCTCGGTTAGCCAGTCACTGACCATGTTTGCGTGCGTGTATCTGTGTTGGTCAGTCTGCTGGTTAGTCAGCCACTGTGTATGTGTGGGTCAGTCAGTGAAGGTAGGATTAGCTTGGTCCCATGACATAACCAGGCTAAGAGGATTGTTAGCTAGCCACACAGCTCCTCCTCCCTCTCCTCTTCCTCTCACCTCTTGCACTCCTTCGCAGTCGTCTTGAGGTATCTGTGTTTCTTCGTCCTCTACCTTTTGGTTTAAAGCAAAAACAAAGATTTTGAGACAAGAAAGGAGCGTGGGGGTGAGTTCTGGAAATGTATTTCATTTCTGTGGGTGCATTCATATGTGTGTGTGTGTGTGTGTGTGTGTGCTCAACAAAGTGTGCGTGTTTGCTTTACACTTTCTACCCACCTTACACTCTTTTGCCTTCTTCTCACATCAGCTTGTCATACATAATAGAACAGTTGAAACGCTGGAAATAGGAGTGAATGTAGAGGTGACTTTGAAATGTGTTTTCCTTTGTTAAAGTGTGCTTTACTTTCTTTTCCTTTTAAGTTTTTGAAAGAAGTTCTCTGACTTTGTTCACGATCCAAACTACACACACACACATTGGAAGAGTTTGTCTATGTGTCAGGGCGGGACTGCTGGCAATGTGTTTCTATGTGTGTGTCAGTGTCACACAATCAGAGCCCAGTGTGTGTTTAGGTCAGTGTGGTTTAAAGTGGACGCTATGTGCAGGCAAGGTGTGGCTACTTTTGGCACTTTGTGTTTGGACTTGACTGTTATTTTGTCTATGTGAGTGTGTGTTTTTTAGGGATGTGGATGCATGACTCCAAGTCAGGGTGTGACTCTTGGCTCCATATGATCATATCCAAAATCTCTCTCTCTCTCTCTCTCTCTCACACACACACACACACACACACACACACACACACACACACACATACACACACACACACACACACACACACACACACAAAGCAAAGCAGATGCTGTTTCCTCCCACAGAGTGATGTAAACATGACAGTGCTGACAGTTATGTGTTAGAGAGAGAATAAGATTGTTTTAGTGTACAGCAGTTTTGTTATTCATCATTCTCCATACTAATGTCATTACTCACTGCAGCATAATGTCTTTTTAATATGACTTTAATGACTCTCCTGTCTTTAAACTGGAAACCAGACTATGTTGATGTCATTGTTTTTACTCAGAAAAGAAGTCACAGCCAAACCCAAAGCTGGTATCCACTATTTAGGTTCAGAGTGAAATATATTGACAGATTTCTACACAGGTGTTCATGGGCCCTATTCTTAATTCTTAAGATTTCATCTCTACACCATCTTTAGGTTTAATTAAATGTCAGTATGGTCATACTATGGAGCACAAAAAGACAATTATGTACTTTGAAGAGCAGTTTTCTGTTTGCAATCACACAACAAGAAGTGACGAAAGCAGGCCGTCAGTTAATGAGTAAAAATCATGTAGTTTTTCATGCATTCGTCACATATATACTCAGTAAACTTACTCTTTACACAGCTGAACAGTTTCCACCCTTGTCTGTTTTGGGCCATCTTCTTCAGCTGTTGCCAAAGATGAGTCTTTTCTTCTTAAACTTCTGTTCTGTGCTTCACTTCCGCTTTTTCATCGGTACTTGTATTGTTTCTTGTTTGGTGCGTTCCCACAGGTTGCTGTTGTTTATTGTGTTTGGCCAGTAGATCCCCAGACAGTGATTAGTGAATGAGTGTATGATGTATGATGTTAGGGGTGGTCTTCCAGGTTTCTGATCGATGTGGTACGTAAAAAAATCAGGTTGTTTTTCATGCATTTGTTGCATATATGTTTAGTAAAGTTTAGACTTAACTGTCAGTCCATCTGTCTGTGTTTTCTTTATTTTATTTTCATTAAGAGCTGTAGTTTGTGTTGTCTGTACCTGTACAAAGCTTTTTTCAAATTTGGCAGTTGCTTGTTCTGGAATGGCTGTGTTCAACCAATCAACATACATGGTTCCTCTTCAGCTGGCAGAGTACCTCCTCTGAAAACATGAACCAAAAGAGTTCTTCAAAACACGTTTCTGATAACTACAATCGTTCCTTGTTTCTTGTTTCTTAAACTAAGCTCTTGGATCTATGAAAAAGATCTGCCAGTCCAAAAAGGCCTACTGCAAGCATGGTGGCATTAGCATTTTGCTAACGTCCAAAGCAGGGGTCTCAAACTCAAATCACCTGGGGGCCGCTGGAGGCAGTATCAAAATGACCAAAAAAAGACACAAAATGACTAAAAAAAGAAACAAAATTACCAAAAAAAGACACAAAATTACCAAAAAAAGTAATTAAAGGGACCTTCCACACACAACACGGTAAAGTGCCATTCATATAAACCCCACATTAAACTGTCATATCAAGCTGGGGGCTGCAAAATATCGCCACGAGGGCCACAATTGGCCCGTAGGCCGCGAGTTTGAGACCCCTGATCCAAAGGAAACTCTCACAGAGCTGTTAGTTTAGGTTATGATTCTATCTGCTAATTGGTGGCATGCAGTTTTTTGATAACTGGAAATGTTTATTGTAATATTATGGAAGAATTTTACATAACACCTTCTGGCTACCGCTGATGTTCTGGAAAAACTGAAGAGGAGCTGTGTTTGTCTCTGGTGTGTGTGGGCTGGCTCAGTCACACAGCAGTCCTATCCCAACACTCCCTCCTTCCCCTCCCCAAGACAGCGCCGTACAGACCTCGCCCCTGACCTCACAACGAGCACAGGGACTGTCACACATTTTGAGTTAGCACACACATGCACGCACACACTCAAGTCAAGTCTGTTGATCCAAGTGTGTGTAACTCTACCCATCCAGCTGTGTGTGAATGAACTGCTGAGGGATTTATTAAGAAGTCAGGTGTGTCTTTGTGTATGTGTGTGTTTGTGTGCTCTTGACAAAACACACATGTCAGGGTGTATGTTGATGTAGATTAAGATGAATATTTTCACTGGATGTCGTCACTAGAAAGGCCTCGGTAGGTTATGTGATAGTCTGGGTTCAGGGACGTCGGCAGACTTGAATCACTAGATGTAACCAAAGTTCACTTTGCTTAATCTGTGATAATGGTTTGACAGCTATAAATAACATGTATATTATTCATAAATCCAGGACATTTACAGGCATGCTTGAGTTGTAGGAAAGTTCCAATCTCTGAACCCGTTGGCTATTGATCTAATAATGACTTAGCCACTGGGGGTAATTGCGGATATTTATGGAGTTTTGGTGTAGCCAGGACATCCAGGCCAAGACTTCTTCTTCTGTGTACATTTTTACGGTATTACCATCATACTCATTGATTCACACATGTTTTTGTTGGTGTTCTAGGCCCAGACGACATTTAGATTTATCTTCACATAGAGGCAAATAATTGAACCTAAATTGTCGTCAGGCAAGAGCTGATGGTTTGTGAGATTTCATTTCAGCCAACACATTCCAGGATGTGATTGGTCAGTATTTGGTCTACAAATGAAGTACAAGCCAGAACAGACAGAACCAGAAAACAGGAAGCCTAGGCTAAAAAATATTGCCCTTATAGCCTACAGATTCTCCATTCATATGCAGATATTTTTCAGATGCGAAAAGTCCCTGTTTGGGTGAAAGTGGCCAGCAGGTCGTCTGTTTTTGTTCTGAAATTGAGCTAAGAGTCTTCCCTGCTTTGCCCAAGGACACTGCAGGGGAACACGTTGATGGACAAGCTGTCGTTGGTGCGGTTCAAACATGTGACCTTTCAGTTACAAGATGATCTCTGTAACCAGCAGACCACCCTGCTGTGTGAACATTAGTTACCTGAGCGGTTCTGATAACAGACTCTTCCTCTTCGGTTCGGCCCGGCCTGCAGGAATGTCTGAGGGCTGTTATTGTAGCTCAGGAGGAATATTTTTACTGGGTGCGTACAGCAGATGGGAAGGGGATGGGTTTCATTACTGGAGGGACGTATGATCAGAACAACATGTCTGTGTGTGTGTGTGTGTGTGTGTGTGTGTGTGTGTGTGTGTGTGCTTGGTATATATGTGCATAACTCTGAGAACATACACACTGTTGGGAAACGTAATACTCACTCACTGAGAAGGTCAAATATCCCCATGTGCTTCAGATTATAATATCAACGTATGTGAAACGGCCACAAAGAGCAGTGAACAGCTGCAACATGAGATGGTTGTGGTGGCTATTTAAATGATTACCTGTAAGCACATGACTTTTTTCAGGTCTGTTGAACAACAACAAATGTGTTAAAAAAGACTTTACAATCTGCTGAAACCAATATAGAACACAAATTAATTAAAAGCACTAAATAGGACTTTTTAGACCAAAATTCACTTTTTCCTGTATATTGTTCATCCTAAGCAAGTTCTCACACTAAGTCTCTACATGCTAAATATATGGCATCAGTCCCACCAAGATACAAAACACAGTGAAGAGACCTTTCTGTGTCCCTTGTTTTGTTCATGCCACACTGAGAATTTGCAACAAAAAAGCCTTTCAGCAATTCCACCAGTGTTATCAGCCTCAGGTGCCATAAAAGTAGCCCAGTTATTAGGTTTACATTGGAGAGGACTCTCTTTGTCCTTTGTGTTTATAAACATATTCAGGGTTTTTTTTTAAAGTCTGATTTGGGATATGATGATATTTTGCACACATGCACATTAGTCACAACTATGCCTGCGTCCAGACAACAAATGTATGGCCATTATTAGATGCCCCATGGTTCTTGGAAGGAATTTGGCTCCTCAGAGCCTCCCTGATCTGGGGCTGAATATAACTGTGGCTCTCAAATTACAGGTAAACAGTGCACTAAAATGTGTTTCTGAGATGAGAAACAGGCAAGACAATATCAGAATCTTGATCTGAGGTTGTGATAATTTAGGCTACTTGGTCAGTCGTTCTTGATTAAATGTCATAGGCTAGCCTGGAAATCAGACAAATCTGCTGAGCTCATGTTTTATTTGCCCTGGTAAACATTTTTATTATCACAAGGCGCCCAGACTCATTCTTATCTGCCAGATAAAATAAAAAGAAGTACAATTTGGGCATTATACTGTCCATATAATGCACGTCCAGATTTTGTACCGTAAGATTAATTATAGGCTTACATCCTGTTGTTAAGAGATGAAAAGTTATAAGTAACTTTGGATAAATAGGAATTCTGACTGTAACACACCCATGCGTTTGAATTGTGAATATGAAATGTGCAAAGTCATGCCTCATCAAATTGAATGTGATTGTTTTTCCCATAAAAGAGCTTCCAAATTTCCCAAGATCCCTTCGAAGGCTGGGGTTTTATTAGTTTTAATGAATTTTAATATACTTTGCTGGTGTGAATGCTTATAAGAGTCTTATTCTGAAGGGAACTTGAAAACTTGAATAGTTCAAACATATTCGCGACAAGCTTTAAAACTGCTATATATCGATGAAAAATGTAATCTAGTTCCAACACAATTTCAAAATTTAATTTGTTTTATTTAATTCTAAAACATAATAAATCACTTTTAATAGTCCATTGTTTGCAACTAACACACACAAAAGCCCACTCACACCCACAGATGCCTGGACCCAGAACAGCAGCTCTGGCAAAAATTCCAGTCTGCTTTCATTACTGGATGTGTGTGTGTGTTGGTTTGTGTGTGTGTGTGTGTGTGTGTGTGTGTGTGTGTGTGTGTGTGTGTGTGTGTGTGTGTGTTTTTCTGAGTTAGACAGATGTGTGTCTGTTTCACAGACTGAAAGAAAAAATGTGTGACGCAGCAGTTAAGTCACATGTCACTGTGTGTGTGTGTGTGTGTGTGTGTGTGTGTGTGTGTGTGTATGTTGCAGAAAGCGAGACAGAGAAAAAGAGGAGGACAATATGACGCAGCAGAAGTCAGCTGTTATTCAAGTGTGTGCTCAAATACATGTCTTACCCACGTGTGTGTGTGTGTGTGTTTGTGTGTAGCTGGACACGGGGAACCAAAGCCCAAGAGATCGCCGTGCACGCTGCCACGGCCGTTAATCTATCGCCATCATCATCTTCCTCATAATAACACACATCTGGAGCAGGAGGCAGAGGTTGATTGAGAGCAGCTAGTGCCCCATCATCAGGCTGTGGTGCAGTGATTTCCCTTCTGAGAGAAAGTGGGAGAAAGAAAGAGGGAGGTGTGAGTGGGGAGAGAGAGAGAGAGAAGGGGATGTCGCTGCAGCAAAAAGCCAGCTGCAGATGGAGGACAAGGACCGAAAGAAAGAGAGATGAATGAATGCAGATATAGAAAGAGATGGGGATTAAGAAGGATGGAGTAGGTGTGAAAGAAAGAGGGGTGGAGGTGACACAGAGACAGTGATATGATGAAAGGATGGAGGAGACAGAAGGATGGGGTGACTTTCCCTCTGTTTTTGCACAGCTTTATCCATTTACATGTTTGTTTGCTGTAGTAACTGAATGCAGTGTCACATTTTATACGTCATATGAGAACACACCAATGCTGGAGAGAGTTTGCATGACAGAGAGAGACAGAGAGAGAGGTGGGGGGGTGGAGGGACGGAGCGTGGGCCGAGCGAGAGAGGGAGAGAGAGAGAGAGAGAGGGAGAGAGTGTCGTAAATCACAGCACATCACCGGGTGGACGAGAGGGAAAGTTGTGATAAGGATCGCTCTTGTTCCCCCCCTCCCTCCAAGCCTTTCTCTGTCAAAGCCTCTGGCAACGTTTTCCTCCAAAGGTCTGCTGTTTCTCTTCTGAGAGGCTGTGAGGATGGAGTGGAATGAGGTGGATCTGGTGCAGGAATTTACTGTTGAAGGACAATGCAGCAAAATTAAAGTCCGCTCCTGCAGGATCACATGGGACAGCCTGCAGGTAAATACAGCACAGCGGGGAGATGATAGAAACTGCATGTTAATGTCAGCCGGGGCGCTCACAGCAGCGACGTCTGCACCATGTCGTGCGGTGTGTTAACAGTGAGCGGCAGGATGCATGACACGGTGTTAAGTGTCAGGGTAATTGTTAACTTTTCTGTAGCTGAAGGATGCATGTCATCATTAGAGCGATTAAGAAGACATAGCAGTTTCCCTCAGAATAACTTATCACAAATATCACACTTCTGACCACACTGTTTTGACTGACAAGTGAGCTTTAGTCCACAGCAATGACAATATTTCAGATTAAGGCTTGTAATCAAGCACCTCTTTGTGTTTTTAGGGGTGTTTACAATGTGAATAGTGTTGCATATTGTATCTACGTATTTTAAAATGTTAAAAGCTTTCGGGTTTTAGCTTGATGATGAAGCTTTTTCATGCTACCTGTAAAAAGTAGTTTTAAAAAAGCTCCAAGAATATCTGTTTACTTACCTTGCTCATACATTTTATGCAATTGTATGGAAATAAAAGGGCCATAAATATTTAAAGAAAGCAACTGAATACGTAGATGTGAAATGTAGTCATTTAATGACACAGTTCACCCACAAAATCAATAATACATATTTTTTCTTTTACATGTAGTGCTATTTATTAATCAATATTGTTTTGGTGTGAGTTGCTGAGTGTTGGAGTTATCCGCCACAGAGATGTCTGCCTTTCTGGAAAGAAATATTGTTGTTGAGTTTTTCAAATGTATTTTTTGGGCACTTGAGCGTGACAAAAGTGCCATCTAGTCCCATAGTATTCAAGAGAAGGCAGGAATCTCTTCAGATCACATAAATTCACCAAGATGATGTTCAAAGTAGTACATCTCAATGTTATCCTCTTAAAATTTCAGCAGTTAATGGTTAATTTTCATATTTAGCCATCCCTATCTTCTAAAAAGCAAGTAAACTGAACTGCATTCAAGGGGAATTTTAAGGGGAACTTACTTTCTCCAAGATTATGGTTGCTGTTTGGGTTAACGTTGTGAAATTAAACAAAACTACTTGGTTAGGTTTAGGAAAAGATCATGGTTTGGTTTCAAATAAGTATGTTTGTTAGGTTACTTCAGTTAGTGTACATTAGGTAAGTTTCAGTATGTATTTACAGTAATTGGGGTGCAGTAGATCACAAAAGTCACGGTTGTATTGTATCACAGTTTTAAGTCTTGGGTCAGATACATTTTTGGATCAGCAGGTAAAGGGGGGTGGAGGTTACAAGGTTTATCTGTGAAATAATCATTAGGATAATGATAGGGTCCCTACAATATAATTACATTTTGTGTATAAAAATGTTAAATAGTGTAAAAACAACAAATACTATAAATTGTATTTTATTAACTGTTACAAGAAATAGCCAAAAAATGCATATTTCTACTGTGACTTTACATTGCAGAGACTACCAATTAAGGTATAAACCCACTACAATGTGTCTTAATCCATGGTTCCGTTACACCACTAATATGCAATGTATGTATACGTAAGTTAAAATAAGTCAGTGTTGACTTCTTGTATCACATGGGACATGAAAAGCAATCCCCTGGTGACAGTTCAATGTTTCTCTCAAAATGTAATTGAGAACGCAGTTTAGTCGAATGGGAACACAATTGCTGACTAAGCGGCTTATAAGAACTATTGTGGCCTTTATTTGCTTCCATACAAATACATTCACAAATCATCAGTGAATAAAAGAAATTAGATGTATGATGATAGATGTTCAAGGAAAAGTTCACGTAGCTCTGTCTATCTATGAACCACTGCATCAACTGCATCACTGATAACGGTGATGTTTGAATACTGGCACTGCCTGCTCTCCTTTAAGGTGAAACCAGAGTGCATTAGCAGGAGATCCGTTTGTATCTGCAGAGTCTTCATAACGCACATGAAAATTGAGAACGTGCAGAATCACACAGGTCAGCAGGAAGATAATGACATGTGGCACCACTGACTGGAAAACCTGTATAATGTGCATAATGTCATAGTCTAAAACATGATGTAGTCTGCATTATGTTAGAATACTGTGTCTGCATTATGTTTTTAAGAATGAGATAAGTCAGCTGGAAGGGAGGGGTGCTGTCTCAAGCACAGCGTGGCTATCAGTGTAATTAATCACTGATAGTGATATTTAGCATAATGTTGCCAGAGTTGGAGCTTCACTCCCCAAGTTGCTAAATGGCCGATGGGTTTAATTTCTTTCACTGATTTCATATCTAAGAATTGCCATAACCCTCTGGGCTCGGTTCAGGGTAATGGAGTTTTTCATCAGCTCCTCCCTGAGTCATGGCAGTAAAGACTCCGCTGAGATATGTGAAGACTTTTTTCAACATTTAACAAAATTGACTGAAGCCTCCAACCGCTTTGGGACCATTTCTCTCTCGTCACTGGCAGAAATTGAGTTTTGAAAGAAATCCATGTGATGTTGTTCGAGCCCTTAAACCTTGAGGTCTAGACCCCTTAAATCTCAATAACTACAGGCCTCTATAAATATCTCCAGCTTCCATTTTCAGCTGATGTTTCAGAGCAATGCTCAGTACCACCAGCTGAAGTAAGTAACCAAATTTATCAAGATTTTGATGATATTTTACAAGTCAACCCCCCCAAAACATTAGGACAGTTTCACCTTTTGTACAAATACAACGAACTGAAAGTGAGTAATTTGGTGGAACTGTAACATTATTTCTAAATCTGGTTTTCAAGCAAAATACAGCCGGCGTCAAGAAATGTGACATTTGCATTTTGGAACATAGAACAGCAAACTAAACAAACAACTGATCCCATTCCGCTTATACATATAACAGGAATAGGAGTGTAGGTGTAATGTTACATGTAGCTATGTACTATATTGACTGATATATAGATCAGCATTTTTTACTTTCTAATGTTGCTATCGGCATCAGTCCTAAAAATTTGCTCTGGCACTGAAATGAACCAACCCATTGATCCTACTAATTTCTCTAGTTTCTTGATTCTAGGCCCCTTCCTGTTTCTTACGTTCAACTACATTATATCTAAACTCCAGTGTAACACCAGTGTTGTATTGGTAGTTGATGAGGCCACTGTACTACTAAAAAGATGGGTGGGTTACTGAGGAGGAAGTGGGTGTACTTTCCTATATATTCCAATGGCTTTTTGGTGGGTATACTGTAGAAACTTGTAATCCCGTATACTTGCGTATACCCTCCACTACACCACTGACTCTAGCCCTACCTCCAAATGTGTTTATTGACACTTCTACTTTAGTTGTGTGTGTGTTGACTTCACTGTTTTGTTTGTTCTGACTGCACTGCAGTGGTTATGTTGTATTGGATTACAGCATTTTTAAAGCTGTTCCTAATGTTTATACATTTATACGTTTATGTTTATACAGGTAATGGACATTTTTATCCTGCGTTCATCATAATGGTGAAAGCATATTTTTATTATATACAGGAAGACAGTGACATTATCTTGACAACATGTTGTATTCTGTGTGACCCTCATATGAAACATTCACAAAAACCCTAATCATTAGTCTCATAATGGCTCATAAAATGACAGACACTTACACTCTGGGTGCCGTTCATTAATCAGTTGGATTGAGACGTAAATGAAGCTGTGCACCTGTTTGAGGCCTTTTTGTTGTTGCAGCAGTTTGTTTTAATTCCAGGTAGAACTTACATTTTATGGTGTTGTTAAAGTATCCCTGTAATGTACTGAATTAATGCATTATGCAAAAGGCTGCACTGATAATGTTTCAACATACTGAGTCAGAGTTTTGCTGATGATCAAAACTGCATTGTCAGGCAAGAACTGATTCCACTATTGTACTGTATTCTACTCTATTAGAGCTTTATTTGATGCAGTACAGAACTGCAGTATGTTGATGTTGTTAAACTGTACAACATGCTTTATGGTGTTGTATGAGGTCCCTGTATAAAAAGAAGTGGGTGTAGCCACCAGGTCTGAAGAATTATTCTGTATTCCTTTTAATGGCCAGCAGGGGGTGACTCCACTGGTTGCAAAAGGAAATGGTGAAAATGGTGCGGTACGCCACGATGTTCAACTTGTAAAGTATGGTCCCATTTAGAGTACATAATAAAGCTCATAAAGCAGGATATACTTTCAGTGGCGGCTACCTTATGATTGACAAGTTGCTACCACTGTGGCCTCCCAATCAGGATAGTGGCCCAACAATGGGTTTTCATGGTGCAGTGTGCAATTAAATAACCATGTCTTTGGTTTATCTTGAATTATTAAAGGTGCAGTAAGGCCGCCATTATAGGTGGATGTCTATAGTGTCCCCAGGTTCTTAAATATGGTCACTTTTGGCTCCAAAAAAGTCAAAATGCCAAACTCATTGCTTCCAAATGGGAGTCAATAAACCAATTGGTGGTGTCACAATGGCTACGTCCACTTCTTTTATGAAGCCCAAGTTAGTCACAGGTATAAAAAACTCAAAACTTGTTTTTCTGTTGGACAACATGTGGAAACAGACACTTAACTTATTCAATGAAATACAATTTAGAAGCTTTAACATTAACTGATGGATTGGGTATTAACACAGATTTAACCATTTTTCACTCCACACTGAAAATGACCGTTACAGACCAGGTGCAGTGTGTGTGTTTGTGTGTGTCCATGATTGAACATACACAATAGCAGGATGTGACTGGGCAGAAACCTTCCGCTGTTGTCTGCTAAAGGCATTTCTACCCCCCTCATCCCACCCCACCCAAACCCTGCCCCCCTTACACACACATACATTTCTGAGTACAAAAATGTTTGTTCTCAAGAACATCCACAAAAACAGCTACATGACAGTGTGTTCTGGTGTGTGCCTGCCCGCTTTGATAAAACACTCCTCTGACAGCAAAAAATACAGGACAACTGATCAGTGTGATTAGATTTTTTCTAGCTGATGTTGACGCCTGTGTTACAGCACTGAAATGACCAGAGCAGATAGGATTCTGCTGATTTTCCCCCTGAACCAATACTATAATTCTGTCACTCTGCCAAGGTCACCAGCTGCTGGTCTAATAACATTTCTGTAGCTCACTGAAGGTGCTCTATGACCTAAAGTGTGAGGTGATATGTGTTTGCAGCTGTGGTCTACCATTTATTTCCTGTCACTGTTTGGGTTTTCAGCTTTCAGGCAGTAACAATGGATGAAAACATTAACACACGGGGGGGAAACACAAACGTTTTCTATGGACATTCTGTATTTATATATGTGACGTTTGTGTGTGTAGGTTCCTCGAGTGGAGCTGACCCTCTCGGAGCTCCAGGAAATGGCCACGAGACAACAGCAACAAATTGAAGCTCAGCAACAGATGTTGGTCGCCAAGGTAGCTTGTGCACACACATACACACACACACACACACACACACACACACACACACACACACACACAAACCAATACCAACACTAGAGCTGTTGGATGGATCGCCTGTCAGTTAGTGTAAGGTTATCTACATTAGAGTCTGTCTGAAAAGGTCGGCTTTGAGGCCCCGGGAGCTACGGCCTTGAAGGAATGCGCGTGTGTGTGTGTGTGTGTGTGTGTGTGTGTGTGCGTGTGTGTGTGTGTGAGGATCAAGGCTCATACGTCTTCCTTGGAAACAGGACATGTGATCCAGGTCAGGGTTTAAGGACAGGCAGGAAAGAAGAAGTCATTTTCAGCCATTTTGAAACTATTCAGCTCCAGGTTTTTGAGTGTGACAACATTGTGTGTGTTTGTGTGTGTGTGAGACACAGATCATTGTCATTCCCACACTAGGAAGTGACCTTTGAGTTGACAGGAAATGAGGTCACTGGGGAGCTGCTGGGAAGTTGAAGCAGAGTTGTACTCCAGGAAAGACACAGAAGGGCGAGCCAAAAAAAAAAAAAAAATCAGATTCTTTTAATCTGTTAAAGTATTTCCATTCGTTTGATGAAGTGTGTACTTAGTCTAAAGTGAATAAAGTACGGGGTACTGGGGTATTTTCAACCCCAAACTTTAATTTTGCCAATTTGGGTTCTTCAAGGCCAACTGTGGTACTGATGTTTTTTTTATTTGGCACCATTACACTGATATTCAGCATTTTTAAAAGCAGCAATTCCCCTTCATAATGACAGCTTTTAAGTGTTTCCTTCCAGTGTGTAAGTGTTCAAGTATTTCCTTGTCTTACTGAATGGAAAGGTCTCCCACTGCCATGCAGAGGCACTTTCCATCCTCGTAACATTCGTATAATTGATCCACGACTTCCAGGAAGAAAGCACAGCTACTGTGCTGCTGGTACACCTACCACATGCACTTTTACTCCTGCGCTGCCCATGTAATAAAACAAGCTACCGTTATGTAATGGGTTATTAGAGTGTGTGTGTGAACGTGTGTGTTTCCAGTGAATGATGGGAGGCTTCTTGCCAACATTCCACTTCCCTCTTCCTCTCAGTGTGTGTGCTTGTGTGTGTGTTGAGAGAGACACACAGGTCAGCTGTACTACGTGCCAGCACGATACAGAGGGAGGTGCAAACTGCCTCTGTCAGCATCACACATGACAGGCCTCCCTATCTCTCTTTCTGTCTGTTCCCCCTCTCTAGGCTAATTTGCATTATAACGTGTGTAAAGATATATGCATGCAAAATAAATGAAAATCAAAAATAAATATATTTTAAATTCTACATGACGTAGTGAAAAGGTGGCAGGGAGAGGGAGCGGATCATGGTGCTTGGAGTATGACATTTTCAGTGCCTTCACCTTAAAAATGTCACTCAAAGTTACGTACCAATAGGGAATAAACTCAGAATGACCACAATGAAACACAAACTGACTACAAAGTGACCAAAATAACTACAAACAGATGCAAAACAGGTGCAACGAGACTCAATGTGACTATGGAAACAAAAAAAGAACTACAAAGAAACACAGAACAACTACAATGAGACTAAAACTGACTACAACAACATAGAAAGGAACTACAGAGAGACACAATATGACTACAAAGTGATATTTGAAATTACGGAAAAAAAGGCAAAACAGCCACAGACAAAGAAATCCAACAAAAAGGCCAAAATAATAACAAAGTCACACAAAACAACTACAAAGAGATGTAAAACAGTTGCAAAGAGACTATATGTGACTATGGAAAAAAACAAAAAATGACCTCAAGGAGACACAAAACAACTACAACAAAACTGACTATAGCACTACATAGAGGGACTACAAGTAGACACAATAGGACTACAAAGAGACACAAAACAACTACAAAGAGATATTTGAAATGACAACAAAAAGAGGCAAAACACCCATGGACAGAGATATCCAACAAAAAGGCCCAAATAATGACAAAGTCACACAAAATAACTACAAAAAGATGTAAAACAGCTGCAAAGAGACTCAGAATTACTATAGAAACAACCTAAAAGTGACTACAAAGAGATACAGAACAATTACAGAAAGACTCAAAGTGACTACAAAGAGACCAAATGACTACAAAAAGAGATTTGAAATGACAACCAAAAAAGGCAAAACAACCACAGACAGAAAAATGCCAAAATAATAAAAAAGTGACTCATGAAAAAAAAAGACACACAAAGTGTAAGAGTTTAGTTTTCAAGTAGTGAGAGTGACTTAATACGAACTTGATGAATGTCAAGCTCCTGGAACACAATAAAGAGTGTGAAAGAATCAGACAGCAAATACAAGGACATAAAACCCCCCACAAATTTTGCCCACATGAAATAATCAAAACGGTCTTAACTTAAACAGGAAATGTTTGTGTTCTTATCAGACTCCATCAGAACCCAAAATACACTGTTTGCCTCAGAGGACAAGAGAAGAAGGAGGAACAAGGCCTTGTCCACTTTGAGTTAAAAGATAGTTATACAAACAAACTCTGTTCCATCACTGGGCTCAGCATGTCCTCACAGTTTTTTTTCTTCCAGGAGCAGAGACTGAGGTATCTTCACCAGGGAGGCAGATCTAACCAGGGACAGACACAGGTGGGTCCCATATGTCTGTCTGTCTGTCTGTCTGTCTGTCTGTCTGTCTTCTATCAGTCTTTAAAAAAATGATCTATGAGGTGCCAGAACATAAAAAAGATTGAAACCCTCTATCTTACACAATATACATTTAAGCTGATATCTAGCCATATCTAGCCATCTTCCATGGTTTTCTTGATAATCACCAAAATCATTAACAAGAAAACCATGGAAAATGGCTAGATATCAGCTCTTAAATTAAACTCTTATGAGCTAGTTTTGTCGTCTCATTATATCTGTCCAAACAAATGTACCTTTAGTTGTACCAGGCATTAAAATGAACAAGAAATTGAAGAAAACAAGGGTGGTCTAATCAATTTTTCCATGACTGTATACCCTTTTTGCAGGCTAACCTAAAACTAAACTCTGATTGGTCGAAGCACCATTATATAATGTCTACATTATAATCACTAGTGTTCTGTGAATGTAGTCTATTAAACTCAAGTGACAGAAACATAATTATTTATTTTTGTCACATTTAAAGAGTTGAAAATACAACAGAATATTTAAGTGTGTGTCTGTTCTTCTGTCTTGTTTAGTCTGAAGCTGAGAAGCTGCAGCGGCTGAAGGAGCGAGTGGAGACTCAGGAGGCCAAGCTGAAGAAGATCCGAGCCATGAGAGGACAAGTCGACTACAGCAAACTGATCAACGGAAACCTCTGTAAGCCTCAACACACTGAAGAGATTACAGGCGCTGTAGTCCATGATAATTTATAAATATTAAAATAGTGAATTGTATAAAGGAAGCCTGGGCAAAAATGCCTCTGAGAATATATTCAGTTTAATTGTGACCATTTGAACTCAAATGTCATGGTCACTGTGTCTAGCTAATGAATTAAAATGTGTCATAAAGAACAAATGTCTTTGACTCTTATCTCTCTCATATTGCTGTAGATGCATGTAACATGCAATTTAGGAGGCTTAATTAGTAACCAAAGACAATTATGGAGGATGGAAACAGCCAAACTCAAAAACAAATAAATAAATGGCTCGATAGATCAATTACTATTCCATGTAATGTACCAAAAATAATATTGGCACTAATGTAGGCACTGATTAATTAATAAAATCAGGCATACATACCTCTTTATTCATTTATTTTTGTATTAATTCCTTTACGTAATTATTTTCCTATTTCATTTATAGTGAAGGGAAATTTCAAATTTTACTAAAATGAAAGGGGAAATTTAATAGCAAAGTAAATAAATATGGGAATTAATAAAATGCAATCAAACAAAGAAGAAACAAATGTAGCAATAAATTAGTGCCAACATTTATTTTTTTAATTAATTCTGTTACATTCAACTACATATATTAATTTATCTAGTGAGTCATTTAATTTATTATTTTGGCAGCTTCTGTCCTCTATAGTTAATAGCAGTGATCTCATTTTATTTGAAATATTTATGAAATAATTTTGTGTCGTCCTTGTGCAGCTGCAGAGATCGACCATGTCAGCAGCCTGTTTCAGGAGAAGCAGGCAGAGCTGCAGTCAGCTGTGGTCAGAGTCGACCAGGTAATATAGACGCATGTTTGTCTCTGATGTGGAGTTTCATAAAAACAGTCAAAATCAAGCAAAGCTGAGTTTGAGCGTGGTGAGTTGTTAACTTCTCTTTGGACCATTTTACCAGTTGACCCAGCAGCTGGAGGACTTGAGGAGAGGACGCCTTCAGCTACACTCTGTTGCACCAGATCAGGGGGCACACACTGGCTCCCAGGGGCCACCCACAGGCCAGAAAGGATCACCGCTGTCTGGTCCTGCAGCCCTGGAGCTGAGGAAACTCTACCAGGAGCTGCAGGTGAATTATACCATCACATAATCTCCTTCTCCTTGCATTAGAAAGCATAAATGCAAAATAATATATTCAGGATCTTTTGGTCAGAACTTGTTTACACATAATTGATTGTATAAGACATCTTATGCTGCATGTTTCAGGCTCGTAACCGTCATAACCTGGAGCAGAGCAACAAGTTGGCCCAGAACAAGGAGCTGCTGAACAAGAGGAACGCCCAGGTGACGGTGATGGATCAACGCATTGGAGACCTGAGAGAGCGACTGCATAAGAAGAGAGCCGAAGTACATACTCACCTAAAGTCTTCACAACTAATCAGCTAATGGAAACACATCTATCATCTCTCATGATTTATGTTTGGTTGACAGTTACTGTAGGTGTAATTCTGTCTGTCTATCTTTGCATCTTTTCAGTTGAGTCGTATGAACGGAGGAGGCCTGTCCTCGCCTCAGACCTCTTCCCACGCAGCAGGGGGAGTTTCAGGGCGAGTCGCAGCTGTCTGTCCCTACATCCAGGTTCCAGCAGAGGGGAGACAGGAAGCGGGGTACCCTCTGCCAGCTGATCCACCATCGAAACCCACCCCGCTCAGCCACATCCGCTCACTCTCAGGTTGGCGGAATAATCGGCCTTTTTGTTTGATTGTTTTAAGACGCTCGGATCAGTTTCTTTTATCTCTTATCTTGTATCTCTATCTGGGCTCTAATTTGCTGTCTATTTCCTTTTCCTGTCTCTTGCCTTTTCCTTTTTTTCCTCTTCCCTTATCTGTTGTTGTTGTTATCTTTAACTGTGATGTGTTAATGTTATTGGTGGTTACTGTTTGTCACTTGTTGATGTTGTGGTGCTGGTTCCTGTTCCTGTTTTCTGACACCATCATGATGTCATCGTGATGATGTCTGTGTTGTATCGATGGTTGTTGCTGTCGTGCTTGGTCTTGTTACTGTCCTTCATGTTGGGTGTGGCCGTGCAGAGGAGGAGAGGAGTGGCATCAGGAAGCCTCCCAGCCAATGGAAAGTGTCAGATTTAGACATCGTCCTGTCAGAGCCCACTGAGACGTGGGAGGGACCTCGGTCCCCTAAGGGGGGGGACAGTAACAACAGTGAGTCCCTAGAAGGCTGTCGGGAAACTTACTCACTACTAGCTTCTTTGGTGATAGATTAGCAGCACCTGCTTCCTCACTCCTTCATCTGCACCTTATGGTGGAGACAGTCTGTTGGTGTTTCCTGCATGGTCCCAACACAAGTATGTTTTAGGGTGTCGCCAGTATAGACAACCATGAAAATATAAAAATGAAATATTGATATAATGTTAATAGGCATTCCCTTCATGCTTTGTTCCCATAACAGACTCTCTCTTCACCTCCCTAAACTCGTAGTTTTAGTGTAATTCTTTTGCAACAAGAGAGACAAAACACACATGAATTGGAAGTCAAATGGTATTGAAATCTATGAGAATATGACTCTTCTTCTTACTTGATTTATTACCTCAGTAAACATTTTCCTAATGATTTTATGTTCTCAATCGTTAGTTTCTAATCTTCCTCAATTCAGCATGATGTTAATTTTGTAAATTAGCTTCCCATTTATAGTAAAATAGATGATAAAGCACGGTATGCATTAGGGTGGAGCTACCTTTCGATTGGAAAATCGCTACCCTGTGGTGGCGCCACAACAGATCCACAATATTGTCCAAAAATGATCACCTCTGGCTCCAAAAAACTATGGCAATGGCCAAAGTACCAAACCCAAGACTTTAAAATCAATGGGTGACGTCATGGTGGACATTCACCTCCTTATATACAGTCTAGCTTTGAGCCATAACAGACACGTTTTTAGATAGAGCCTTGGACTGTGACTGTGTTTTGTTTAACTATACTGAACAGATGGTTAGGAGAACATAATTGAATCAGCTACAGAAAATGACCTCGAAATGTTAAAGTTCCTGTGTATAAGGACACAGACACGACATCTGAGAGCCAGCAGCTGCTCAGGGTTCGGAAGGACAGCGAAAGAAAATAAACTGAGGGCAAACCACAGTCTGGACTGAGACTCATGTTCAATTATTCATTCACACATCCTCCTACCTAGTGTGAGGATGTAGCTGTTTCCCCTTGTTTCAAATCTTTATCTGCAGCTAATTGCTTGTTACCAGACAGAACTGACATTGCCTCCTCTCTAACTGATATATTTGGGGAGCAGGATTCAAAATTTCCTAACCAACCACTCGAGACTAACATATCCACCTAAATCTAACCTCATTTAAAGTGGACACTGATGTGAAGCCATGTCAACGTATCAGTTTTGCTGAGGTTTTAAGAGCAGTGGAACAAAGTAAAAACAAACTACGATATTGAGCAATATTGAGAAGACATGCCATCAACGTAAAATTTCGTCGTTGGTGTTGTTTTTTACTCAAGTAATAGTGCATCATGGTGCTGATTGGCTAATTGTTAGTCTCCACATGGTGGTCATTAGATCAGATGTTTTTCAACTGTTTCATATCATGATGTCAGATGAATTGGTCATCTCTGTAGAATGGGCAGTTTCAGAAGCTGCAGAAGCGCCAAGTTGACATAGTGGCCAAACCTTGGAATTACAGCTTCTGGGTGCATCACGAGATGCCATTGGACCCAGAGAGATTTTATCTGTAAATCAGTGGATCATTTCTTTAAAGTACTTACCAATACAAACACTTAAATAGGAGTAATCAAAATCAATATGTCCTGAAAGTTAATTACTTTTTGGGCGTCATGTGCCACTGAGGAACTCTCATAGGAGTGAACAGGGCTTCGCCTCCAACAATGTATCCAGTTCTCTCTGGACCAAAACTTGGCGGTAGCAATCTTTTTATCTCCTCTCAGCATGAAAGTGAACAAGTGTTTCCCAAAGTCTGGAACTGGTTCTTTAACACATTAGTGACTCTAGTTAATAATCACTCTAGCTTAATTTATTAATGTCAACATCCATCTAGATAACATCAGCCTAATCCTAACACAACCAAGCCTTGCCTCATTAACCACTGCCCATGTTGTAGCAGCCCACTCTCATTCCCAGTCAGACACTTGTTTATAGTAATATATCAGTACACCCAGGCTGCAGGCTGCAAAGCTATTCTTCTCATTTAGTTTAACTACTGGGAATAAGTGAAGTGGCTTGAACCAGCACTGATACAAATCCCATTGTGCTCTTGAATGCCAAAGCAAATGCCACAGTTCTATTTATTGTCCCAGCTTATGTAATGGGGAAAACATTAGTTGTAAATCCTGTCAACAGTCTAACAAAATGACAACAAATGAATGAAAGGAAGTCTGAGGTACACATTCAATCTGTGTATGTGGGTGTGTGAGAGTGTGTGTCTGTGTGAGTCAGATAACGAGAGATTTTAGGTAAGGGGGGTGGGGGGATCACGGCAGCTGTTGTTGCTGTCATCAGAGAGATTTAGACTCTCTAACAAATGTTAGTGCTGCATATCTATTGTACTGAATAAATGCTAGTTTAGCAGTTTACAGTGTTCTTGGAGCAAACATAAATCACAGCAAGGAATTCCATGCATTCCCATTAGCATTAAAAAACAAGTGAACAGCTTTTTTGTTCATTGAAAATTCATATTCCAAGGACTTAAATTTATATTTGCTAGAAAGTGGTAACAGGCCCAGGAGCCAGGTTATAATCAATTTGAAAGAAAACAAAACACATGCTTATTTTATTTATTTAGAAAAAAAGTGAAACAGATTGCCTTGGATGTAGTAATGATCAATCTTTAAATATTTGTTGAAATGTACTTATTTGCCTTCTTCCCCAAATTAAATTGATATTCATCTCATGCCCCTATGCTAAATGTTAAACTACAGCCAGCAGCTGATTAGCATAAAAACTAGAAACGGGCGCTAATAGCAAGCCTGGCTCAGTCCAAAGGTAACAATATCCATCCATCTGCAGCGCTAACAGTCACTAATTAACGTGTTGTATCTCATTTGTTTAATCTGTACACAAATTGAAGAGTAAAAATGTACCATATTATGGGGGTATGTGATGGATTATTTCTTGGCTGACCTTCTGGAGTCTAGTCTTGTTAATTTGTAAACTTTGTGGTGCTGATAGGAGAATTCTGTAATAGTGATGACCTGAGTCCCCCTTTGTCTTCAGCACACTGTAAAGGAGCCAGTGCTGTAAACTGTACTGTCTTTCCTCTACAACACTGACTGACTGCTTCTAATCTGGGCTCTAAGGCAGATCGCCAAGTTTCCACCTCGCACGGAGCTGTGTTTCCTGTCGTGACCGTTTTCTTCCTGAGGTCAGCAGGTTACAGGTCACAGCAGCAGTCAGCAGGTTGAACAGCACAGCTTACCGACTGCAGGACTCCCAGGCTCAATAGTTAATCAGTATAAGTCTGGTATGTGCCAGGACTGTGACGTGGCTGTACCACTGAGAGCTAGGCCAAATGGTTAGGTAACAGCTTTGAATAGAATACTTTGACAATGGATGCTGAATTTTAGCCAACTGTGACAGGTAGTGGAATTTTAATCTCACACAATGGACTTTATCAATAGTTCTTGGCCAGGCTTACAGGATTGCTCTCAGGATTGCATTGTCATCATCAGGACAGCGTTTTAATTCTGTCAGTACTTTGTTTTCCTTGCAAAACTACTGACATTCCCATTGGCTTCAGCTGTACTTTGTTTTCTGCACTAACTAGCCAATGTTAGCAGGCAAACACGCTCACCTGAGATGTTGAACATGTTAAACATTACTTCTTCAACATTACCACGTTTACATTGGAGTATATTAGCATGCTGACATCTAGCTCAAAGCACTGCTGTAAGATTAGCCAGTAGACTGTATATAAAGGTGCATGACATGTCTGTACAAAATGAAGCCAAATAATCCAGATACGTGTACTGCCATCTTGCGCTGGTGACGCCATTTGGAGCCAGAATCTACACAGTAGTTGTTGGGTTGTGGAGCCATATCAACAAGGCCCTACCCATACACACAGCTGACAAATCATGAGTCTATCACAGCTGTCAATCATGACACCACACCCGCTTCTTATTGAATCAGTTACTTAACTTAAAACCAAACTTATCAGAAAAATATACATGCATACGCAGTATAATAACAACAACCTATTCGACAGTACTCATCTTTGAGAAAAAATTATTTAACTTTAATTATTTTAGTTTGGCTGTCTGGTAACATGGATGGGGCGGGGCCTATGAGCTACACTGCAGCCAGCCACCAGGGGATGATACAGATGTTTTGGCTTCACTTTTGGGGGAGCTGCCACACCAACCATCTTTATAGAGTCTATGATACAGCCTCACAGAGCTGATAGCGTGGCTATAGACTATAAGTCTATTTTTTAAACATGCTCATACACAGATTTATTAAGCATGTAGGCTGCCAAAAGCTTCAGAACAATAATAAGATAAGAAAAGATAAACCTTTTTTAGTTCCCAATGGAGAAATTCCACCATTACAGCAACCAAGGGGGAGAAAATAAAAGTATAGAGTAATATCAGGAATAAAAAATAAAATACAATTATATACACATGATGTGGGCAGATATAAAAGATGTACTGAACATAATTGCACAAGGTTGAAATGTACATATTGCACAATAGTAAATAAATAATAATAATGCACCAGAGTGTAGAAATATTGAAAAATAAAATCTCTGTTCTGTAACGGTATCAGTAACAGTCTTTAAAAAAGCCTGCCAGCACCCTACCATGGTATTATTATTGTTCTTTATTAAAACTAACCAGATTCCCAAGGCTGTTTGCTTTCAGACAGTTTTTAGTTCATATAGAAGTTTTGTGTGGTTTAACTGCAGTGTAACTGTAAAGCATTAAGCTAGGCCACTGACCTCCACCAATGTCACTAGTTAATAGGCAACTGTGGATCAAGAGTTAGTGACTGACCGGTACAGTGGCCTTAGTGTTACATTGAACTCTGCCAATAAGTTATGTAACACCACCTCTGTGGAGAAAAGAGGCCGGGTTAAACTGCTACTTTCCATAGCTAGCAGGATCATTTTCTAAGAGCTTAGCATTTTAGCACAGTCAGCCAAGTCAGTTTTAAAACCTCCAAGGCTGCAGCTTTCTGTGATTTGGGGTTTTGGAAGGCACTCAGTGTGTTTTACTGAGTTTCACCCGCACGTTAACCAACAACTCTTGTGGTCAGAATAACAGAACAGCACCCAAAAGTACATTTTATGACTCCAATTGCCGGTACTTTGAATGTTTGTTTGTCTTTTTTATTATAAGATACAGGCGTTTCTATGACAGCAGCTACTCCACCCATAAATTTTGCCACCAGGCTCATGTTCAGAGATACTTAAGTCCCGTTTCTGTACTACTTACAGAATGCAAAACACATGTTTGCAGTGTAACCACCAATTTAAACATGCAGAGTGGTTGTTAGGCTATTCAGCACTTGTCTTGTTACATTACAGTATTTTCTCTGTTGAGGTAAAACAATTGAAAGACAGCATTAAAAATAACTCTGAGTCTGTTTCAAATATTGCATGATTAGTATGTAGTACTAGATAATGGAGCTTCATGTTATTCTTGGAATAAACTATATTCATGGATAATAATATGCTTTTATTTTAGTCCTTTGTTGTGTATTTGCATTGTGTCAATGGAGATACTGTAAATGGCATTGTGTAAAATACTCATACTACTTTTTTAGCATCCAGATCCCTTCAAACTACTTCTCATCTGATTTTCCTTCATATCAGCACGCCTCCTGCTGTCTAACTCTTTCTCACCTTTCACCTACTTTAACCTCTGTAACATCCATGGTGTTTTGTCATTTTCCTCCCCTGTGCCTCTTCTTTTCCTTGATTGTCTTTCTCGTTTTAACCTTTGGCCCCTTCTCAACTCTCTCTCTGTTCAGCTAATGAAGCATCATGGCCGAGCCTCAGTAAGAGCGTGTCAGACAGGAGGACCAACAGTCCAGAACAGGTACCGTACAGTTGTTATTAGTCAATCTCACTTTTATGATCATTAATATTTCTACCAAGTGATATTGACACATTCAAATGTTCCTCAAGAGTCTCCTTGAGGCCATTTAAGGTGCCCTAGCTCCCACTTTGAAGCCCAGTGCAGTAAATGATTGTGTGAACTTTTCAACTCAAGAAATATCTATTTCAAAAATAGCAATGCAGGTTTTTAACAGAGAAATTAGGTTATGCAGTCAAGCTTTAGAAAAACCTTTTTAAAAATGATCTTCATTTCAATGCCTCTGCCTTCCACCAGCTTCCCTCTGGTTATGGTACCTACCCCAGTGCCACCCACCAGGCCGCTGGGCACCACTGTGCCACCAGCTCCCTGCCCCGTTCTGCCCCTGGTACACTGGGCTGGCCGCGATCCACTGCTGCAAATGCCACCTCATCCTCCTCTTCATCATCTTCCTCTTCACAACAAATACAGCAACGGATCTCTGTCCCCCCAAATTCAGGCCAAGGTAAATTGAAAGAGTAACTTAAAGGTATAATGTGTAATTTTCTGCTGCTCGGGGTCTCTCAATCAAAACAATTACAAAAGACAAAGCAGTGTCTTAATTTCTATCAGTTTTCTCCCAGTTAGGAATCCTGCAGTGCTGAATTATCCACATTATCTCCTCTCTGAAACAAACAGACTCAGATATTTAAACCAGTTGAAAAACTGATTAAAGCAGATTCATGTAAAAAAAAAACTGTGTTTTTCTGATGCTGTTCAGCTAGTATGTGGTAGGGCTTAGAGCCAATCTGCTGCTAACTTTTTTCCCATTTGTTTCTCTGATAACTTAAGATCAGACATTCTGGAGGTTTTTACCAGGAGCCAAATTATCCACACTGTTTTCCTCCTCTCCAAAACAAACAGACTAGGTGATTTAAACAGATAGAAACAAAATCAGTGTTTCTCCAATGCTGTTTGGCACATTGTTGGAGCGGCTGCTAGCCGATCTGCTGCTAACGTTTGCTCAGCTTGTTTTTCAGATAACTTAAGATCCAGATGTCTGATGATTAAAATTCTTCTTCCACTTAAAAATGAAGATCTAAAAAGGTTACGATAAAATGCAGCTTAAAATTGGATATAAGTCAACTTATGTCAGATACTGGCAGATGACCAGGTTCAACAAATTAAACAGACTGTTACCTTGAATAAAAATACTAATTTCTCTGGGTTGGAAAATTGTTGGATACAGTTTGAATAATGTAAGTACACAACTTAACTAACATAGGTGTTGTTTTTAGATGTATAAATTCAGAAATGTTACATATAATACCTGTTACACCATAGCGGGGGCTACTATTTACTCACCTGACCTTTATTGGTGATTTTATTTAAGCAGTTATTTCTCACAAAATATATCACAGCTCTCTATTTTAGGAAAACAGAGTGATGAACTCTGAAGTTAGGTGCTAACTGTATATTTTTCCTGCTTTTCTTTCTTTTCGTTCTCTGCTGTCAGGCTCCATGTCGCAACCATCTCCCTTGTCCCCACAAACAGAGCGAACAGATCCCCCTCCAGCGGTGGCTGTACGTCCCTACGTCCCGGACCACCCTTCCAGGCCCCAGTCCCCCAGGAAGGGTCCCGCCACCATGAACAGCAGCTCCATCTACAGCATGTACCTCCAGCAGCCTCAGGCTAAAAACTATGGATCGCTCAGTAACAGGACAACTGTCAAAGCAGGTAATTAAACACCAGATCCATTTGCTTTCACAGAGTCTGCCACATATTGATGTTTAATATTGATACAAGCTGAAAAATCAATTTAAGCACTATCTGTCCCATTCCTGTCTCTCCACAGTCTATGGTAAACCCATCCTCCCCACGTCCTCCACCTCTCCGTCTCCTGTCCCTTTTCTCCACGGAGGAGGAGGAGTAAGAGCAGGAGGGGAGGATGCTACAGATAAAGAAGGAGGGAAAGCAGGAGGAGAGAGCAGTGATGGGCAGGTCCTCCCACCACCCACTGTGGACAACATCCCCCGTCCCCTCAGTCCAACTAAGCTCACCCCAGTTGGTAGGTACCAATGAATAAATCAATAAATCAGCGTGCTGATTTGTAGAGTATAAATATGGTGATAAATGTTAATGGCCTAATTTTCCTTGTGATCACTTCCTTATAAAACAGATTTTTTTGTACTAAAGTGGACAAACTTATCTTATGTGCCAAATCAGTTTGGTGGAAATTAATCATTTTTAATAAAAAACAAAAGAAGACATGTAGTCGTAACATTACAGAATCCCATCTCTCCCTACTAATATTTTCATATTAAAATGTTTATTTGTACATATCTCTATTGACTTGTTCCATTTATATTTTATATTGTTTTTGTAGATTTAGTTTTGCACACTTTTTTTTATCTTTATTTTATTGACATACCTACTTATTTCTATCTCTTTTTCATATTCAGCAGCAAGTGTAACAAAATCAGTTTGCCCCTGGGGATCAATAAAGTATTTCTGATTCTGATTAACAGCCCACTCCCAGCTACGTTACCAAAGTGATGCTGACCTGGAGGTTCTCCGTCGTCGCCTCAGCAACGCTCCACGACCCCTGAAGAAACGCAGCTCAATCACCGAGCCTGAGGGCCCACAGGGGCCAAACATCCAAAAACTACTGTACCAGAGGTCTGTGCTATGCTGAATACTGAACGTCACCATAAAAACAATAACGTTTATGAAACAGAAATTGAAACAGATATCTGTTGTGTGCAGGTTCAACACGTTGGCGGGAGGCATGGAGGGAGGCTCAGGTACAATATATGTGATATGATCTTGCCTCGGGACAGTTTAGGCATCATCAGTTATGCTCTTAAAGGTTTGATGATGCTAAAATCTGCTTTTCTCCCTTTTAATTCCAGGCAATACCTTTTATCAGCCGGACTGTATTTTGGGTGAAATGGACAACATCCATTCAGCGAATGGGAACGTAGAACCTGGTGACAAGCACGTCGCTATGGCAGCTGTGGAGGGAGAAGTTCAAAACCTGAACTCGGGCTCCCGCCGATTGTCCCCTCCTTCTGTTGCGATAGAAAAACCCAAAGAGACAACAGCAAAAGCAGAAAGTACAAGTAACGTGTCTCTACCGACTCAGAGCAGCCCATCGCCTGTACCTGATAGACCGGAGGACCAGAACAACAACAACCAGAGAGGATCTAGTCCTGCACAGAACTCTGTGGGCCACGCCTCCCCTTCTCCATCACCTCCTGCCCCGCCTTCACTGCCTAAGGTGGGCATAGATTTTAATTATATAGCTCTATGCACATTAAAACAAGAGCTCTGTTTGCTAATTTGGCCTCTCCATATGCCCTAAATTCGATTAAAACCGCAACTGTTTTTCTTAGCAAGTGTTTTGCTTTGTTGTGCTTTGTAATAAGTTACTGATTACCCAAACACAATAATTGTTCTCTGTGGAAGCTAATGTGCCAGATTAAGCAGTAAGTACTTACTTAGCAATTCATGTTCTGCATCGTCAACACTTTCTCTCCTTGTGTGCTGAAGGTGAAGCGAACCAACCTGAAGAAGCCGTCGTCGGAGCGAACGGGCCACGGTCTGAGAGTGAAGTTCAACCCTCTGGCTCTGCTGCTGGACGCATCGTTAGAGGGAGAGTTCGATCTGGTGCAGAGGATTATATATGAGGTAACAACAGATTATGTTGTTGTTACAGTATTTGTGTTATAATAGATTCTCATGTTTCAAATTTGTAATGCTCACAAACTGTGAGTGAGTCAAATGGAAGAAAACCCCCCTCTAGAAATCCAATGGAGAAACTTATGGAGAAGTAATTCAAGGAGAGATTCACTCTCATCAGGGACACATTGAGTGTAACACAAATGTAACTAGAAGGGCACTCAGAGAGCTCAAGACAAGGCGAGTTCATTTAAAGAGCACATTTCAGCAACAAGGCAATTCAAAGTGCTTTAAAAAATGCATCAAAAGCATCACGACAAAGGAAAAAAAAAAACACATTAAAAGAAGACATTTAAAGATAATTTTACCAAAACCTTAAAATCAAAGAGAGAAAAAAAATAGAAATAGCTAAAACAGAAGCTAAAATGTAATAAAAGTTGTATGAATAAAAAAAGACCAGCAGAGCCATACCTTATCAAGCAATGCTAATGAAAGTAAAAAAATAATTTGTGTAACTGCCCCCTGATTCAGATCCACTACAAATGTACTGGATTCTTCCCTGGCACCTGCTACACCCTTCCAATGAATTTACTGAAAATCGGGCCAGTAGTTTTAATGGTAATCCTGCTGACAACAGACAAACAAACAAACCAAAACCAAAACATAAACTCAGTGGAAATTAATGTAAAATATGGTAAAAACAATCAACAAAGGGCATTTAAAGCCATCATAATGTTGAAAAACCAGCAGCTGAACTGTATTACAGCCAAGTTTACCTCTTTTGGTTTTACTTGCTGGTCCTTTGTGGAGTGTGTGTATGGAGTATACAAAAAGGCTTCACCGTGTGATTATTTTATGTAGGCTATTTGTTTCTGGTCAAGTCTGGTTAGCAGCTTGAGAGGCTAGAATGGAGTGACAATATCTCTCAAATGCAGATACATTTTAAAAAAGCAAATTAAGTAGCTAAAGCGCCATCAGATGATAACAAATGGGCTCCGATATCACATTTCAGCCAATGTGATCTTTTTCACTCGCCACCCGCACTGTCTACCTGCATGCAACCAAAACCCCTCCCAAACGTGATTGGTCAATACTCAGACTACAAAGACTACAAATGGAAACCTGAAAGCTTCAGATACAAACATCTCATCCTGTTGCCTACTTATTCTGCCTTCATATACAGAAATCTGTTCATAGAGATTAAGGTTGACTCAGCTTCTGCCATAAGCCCTACTTTAGCTCGGCCATTTTCAGTGCTCTGTCTTTGTACATAAACCCTGGCTGAACAGTATCAGAAAGATAATGCAGCAGTTGGTCAGTTATGGAAGACTAGAGCTGAATATTGTCGGACATGTTTTTGTTCTAATGCTTCCACAATTTGATTTGAATGATGTGCTTTTGGTACATTTCTGTGTTGAATAAAAAAAAAAACACTTCTTATGCAATAGAGGAATATTTGAACATGGCAACAATTACTATGCACCCACACACAGATTGCCTCAACAGATAACTGGAACATTTTAAAGCTTCCTAATACCTTCATGACAGCGCTTATTAAGTATAATATCTTTGATCCTCAGCAGCTCTGTCAGGGGAGAGGTGGTCCCAGTTGTCAGGTGTGGAAAGTTATTGTTGAGGATACACTGTATCACAGAGAACAAAGCCTCACATCTTAAGGCAAAAAAAAGGCAAACCCCCGTCTCTCCCTGACATGTTTCACTTGGAGACTGGACCAAACTGCTTACTGACTCTCTAAACTGCAAACTCTTGCTGATACTCTCCAGGAAACATGCAGATGCTTCACATCCAGAAAAAAAAGCTCAGTTTGACATTATCATACCCCGAGGCAGTAAGACTCAACTTCTTCCAAGCTGTTCAGAAAATGTTGCACTATCTCCAGTTTTGCAGTGAATTCATGCACTTTATACTTCTATAGCAGAGTGTTCTCCACTGGGGTTTAACTAAATAGTCGAGTCAAGGCTGATACCAAAAGCCTACGGATACATTTTGGGATACAACCATTAACTTTGTGGGTAGTGTGACTCTATCTAGGGCTGAAATCAAGCCCAACTAAGTCCAAGCAAAGTCCGAGACCAGGGGCTGGATTCACAAAGCATTCTTAAGAAGAAAATGCTTCGTAAGTGCCACTTTTTTCTTAACTTTGCACTTAAGACAAAATTTAAGAAGATGGTATTTGGTATTCATGAAGAAATTCTTATCTTTTCTTTATTTTTTTTCTTAACCTTCTTTCCTAAGATAGAACTTGAGAACAAATGAGATTCTTGAAAACAAAGATTTTTTTCAAATTTCTTCACAACTTTAAGATAAGCCCTCATCAGTCTTAAAACAGCTACAGTGAAATGGTTAGTCTTGAAATGTATTTATTTCAACACATTTGTATGACAATTATTTGATTTGTTTTATATTTAGTTTAGCTCAAGACAATGTGGTAACAAATTTTGTTCATTGAAGTTGGTCAGGGTAGTTTTTTTGTGAATGTATCACATAAAGCTTATTTTGGTAGCTGACATATAATTGAAGTGTGACATGTAGGCCTGTTCCTAGATTACACTACAATGTACTCTTTGTAAATCATGGAGGCAGTTGTTCTGATTAGTAGTAGTAATTGATACTACTTAATTAATCACGATGAACATATTATTTAAGCAGGCCAAGGCCTATGAGAGACTGGATGGATCCTCTTACACACCCTGATCATGTCTTAATTAGACAATATAGGCTCTCTAGGCCCACAGTTATTTTATCTGGTGAGTGATCTTAAGTCAGAAAATCTAACAATGTCCTAAGAATGTTCGTAAATTATATTCACTATTTTTCCTTAAGAATTTTCGAATGTCTTAGGTACTTCTTAGTTTTCTCACTTAGGACGTTCTTAGATTTTTAACTTAAGATCACTAGCTCATTAATTAAGTCGTATACAACAACTGCCTTTGTGATTTACATCACGGGTGTACATTGTAGTGTAATATAGGAACAGGCCAGAATAACAGAATAACCAGAAAACTGCCAGAATAAGCTTTATGTAATACATTCACAAAAAAACTACCCTGACCAACTTCAATGAACAATATTTGTTAACACATTGTCTAGGGCTAAACTAAATATTAAAGAAATCAAATAAATGTCATATAAATTTGTTCAAATAAATACAAATCAAGACTTTCCTTTTCACTGTAGCTGTTTTAAGACTGCTGAGGGCTTCTCTTGAAGTGAAGAAATATGAGAAGAAATCTAAGAATTTTTTTTTTTTGAAGAATCTCATTTGTTCTCAAGTTCTGTCTTAGGAAAAAAAACTAAAGAAAAGACAATAATTTTTTCATGAATACCAAATCTTCTTAAATTTTGTGCGAATTAAGTGCAAAGTTAAGAAAAAAGTGGCACTTAAGAAGCATTTTCTTCTTAAGAATGCTTTGTGAATCCGGCCCCTTGACCATAATAGTCAACAGTGTGTTTCCAATGCTAATATAGTGATCAAGGAGTTAATATGGACAGGAATAATATCTCTACCATCAAACTAATCTAACACATCATGTTGGTAGAAAGGATGAAGCAGTCTGTTGCTTGTTGGAGAGCTCCGTCAGCGACAGACTGCTTCACCCAAAATGTGTGAAGGAGCGATTATCAAAGGTTGCTGCTCACAACACACCACACACACCAAAACGGACAATAACTGCACAATAATGTACACAAACTGTGCAATATCAGTACATTTAATACTAAATTGAGGTGTATTATCATTCTGTGTGCAATATAAATACTTTTCTGTGCGTAATGGTGCAATTTTGACTCTTGAGTCCGTCTATATTGTATATATTGTTCCTAATTTTATATTTATTCTTGTTTAAATTGTTTTTAAATTTCTTGTTAATATTACTTGTATACTATTTTTATGATGCTTCTTTCTATATTTGCTATACTTTTGCTGCTGTTACACTGAAAATGTCCCCGTTGTGGGACTAATAATGTAATATCTAATCTTAATCAGCCAATCAGGCGATGTTTTGAACAACTGATCCTGAATCAGCAGCCAAGAACAACTTGAGCAATAATCAAGCCAAAAAATCTGAGTGTAACAAGACACAGGACCAAGACAAGTGCAAGACTTTAACAAAGTAGTCTTGCGACCGAGACTCAATAAAAGAATCAGTCTATTTTCTCATTATGTCTCTTTAAGGTGGAGAATCCCAGCATGCCTAACGATGAAGGCATCACTCCTCTTCATAACGCCGTCTGCGCCGGACATCACCACATCGTGAAGTTCCTGCTGGACTTTGGAGTGAATGTAAACGCAGCTGACAGTGACGGATGGTCAGTACCTTCAGCCTCTCATCCAATCATGTAATAGTCCCGACTAATAATAGAACAGTGGCTGCTGAGGGGCCGGAGGGTGTTTGGGTAATGAACACACTCTGTGGCAGCGATACTGGAGCTCAGCTCGGAGGCAACAATGACTGAGATAATTACATTTCTGATTTCACGTTTGACTCAGCTGCCTTCTCAGAATTGAAGGAAGAGATTACCAAGTCTAATGAGGATCTGCATTCAGAATTTAGTTGATTTAATTACTGATGCATTTGACTGAGTTCATGTTTACTTAATGTATGCCAGTTTCCATATGACATTAATTGTGTTTGGCCTATTTGATTGTTGCATCACTGGAACATCTTTCTTCAATGGAGAGGAATTTTTGATAAGTCATGTTTTAATGTTGTCTCTCTCTCAGGACTCCTCTGCACTGTGCAGCTTCCTGTAACAGCGTCCACCTCTGTAAGATGCTGGTAGAGTCGGGGGCCGCCATTTTCGCCACAACAATTAGCGACGTGGAAACGGCGGCAGATAAATGTGAAGAAATGGAGGAGGGCTATACACAGTGTTCACAGTTCCTCTACGGTAGGTAGATGCAGGCAGATGATGACTCAGCAAAACATAACAAATATTTTCTACTGAAAGCAACACAATTTAAATTGTTTTTAACACTCATCAAATCGAATCAAAGCGGCTTTATTGGCCCCTCCATACCCGTGCGCAGTCCCTAAATGTTTTTAAGTCACACTTAAAAAACCAGGGTTCGTAAGGGTGCTTGAAATCCTTGAAAATGCTTGAATTTAACTGTTGTATTTTCAAGGTTTAAAAAGTGCTTGGATTTTGGATAAAGTGCTTGTAAATGCTTGAATTTTTTACTGTATTTCTCTTGCATTCTGACTATATCCATCTATAGACTATAGATAATCACATGTTCAATGTAAAAAATAATGAGTAGCCTATCTGAAATGAAGACCGTTCCTCCTAAAAGTGTAATACCATCGCTGCTGATATGGTTAGGTGAAATCTCCCCCTTTTAGTATGTAAGTACTCATCTAAAACAATTTACAACAGGTGTAAGATACTGGAAAAGCTTGAAAATTGACCTTGAAAGTCCTTGAAAATGCTTGAATTTGACCACTGCTAAAGTGTACGAACCCTGAAAAACCCACCTCTTTTCTCTTTCCTTCGATTAAAGTTTTCCTCCAGCAAGTGCTAGGGAATAGTGTCCCCTAGTAATCCCTCAATGGCTTTAAAATGATCCCTTCTTCTTTTGATTTATTTGAACTCTTGCAGGTAATGTCCTTTAACCCTTTTTGTTTCTTTCACCCTTGTCAATCCTGTATTTTATTGCACTTTATGAACTTTTATGTGCAACATTTTGATACAGCTCAGCCGTGTGTAAATGCGCTATAGAAATAAATTTGACTTGTCTTGACTACTCTGCCTCTTTCCCAGGTGTCCAAGAGAAGTTGGGTGTGATGAACAAAGGCTTGGTCTACACTCTGTGGGACTACACCGCCCAGCAAGCTGATGAGCTGTCCTTCAGCGAGGGCGACGCCCTCACCGTGCTGCGCCGGCGTGACGACACCGAGACGGAGTGGTGGTGGGCGCGGCTTAATGACCGCGAGGGATACGTACCCAGAAACCTCCTGGGGGTGAGAGAGCACAAGACATTATAATACACATCTTTCAATCAATGTGTTTATCAATAGCTGACAATTGATATTTGGCAAAAGGGTTTAGGGGACAGCTACAGGTGATGTGCACCAGTGGTGGAATGTAACTAAGTACATTTAAGAGATACTTGTACTTTACTTGGTTATTTCCATTTTATGTAACTTTATACTTCTACTCCACTACATTTTGAGGCAAATATTGGACTTTTTACTCCACTACATTTAGCTGCCAGTCTTACTTACTTTTCAGATGAAGCTTTTAAGTAGTTAGTTCAGTTAAGTAGTTAAAATGAGCCCTATCTTGACAAAATCAAAACACTGCTGACATAAATGCATCAATAATATAATATAATATTACATATATATATAACCATCCGAGTCTCTGAGGTTTATTTATTCTGTTAGAAAAATATCTAAAACAACTTCTGAACGGATTTTCAGTGAATTTGATGGACGGATACAAATTTGGCCTAAAAATAAATAAATAGATTTTCTCTCTGGATGATTATTATTTATGAGCCATAGCTTTGAACTAGTAGCAGACACCACAATCCTGAATTGTTAAATAGCATTGCTTACCAAATATATAAATCTATTTAATTGTAAAAGTGAAGCAACAAGAATAATATTACTGGCTTTAACAGGGTTAGAGAATCATGCATTATTGGACAGAGTCTGTGCCCTAGTAGCCTCAGGGAGAACAGCATGTATACACACACTCTATAACACTCATTAGTTTAAGTAATGTTCCAGTAAAGCTGAACTATATCACTTTAATATCCGTTACAGTGTCCCTCTGCTGCTCCAACCTTTCAGGTGCAGGTGAAGTTTCAATTTACACTAAAGACCAAAACAAATTGAGTGATTCAGCAGAGGAAACAGCTTCTTAGATGGCAGATTTATCCCCACACAGTGTCTCACAGTCTGCCTTCATGATGTTCAGGCACCTTGAGAACTATGTTAACATGATGTAATGACCCCACCTCTCTCTCTCTCTCTCTCTCTCTCTCTCTCTCTCTCTCTTTCTCTCTCTCCAGCTGTATCCAAGGATCAAACCCAGACAACGCTCACTGGCATAAAGCCCAGATAAGGAGCCACGTGCACGCTTACAGAGGGCGCATGCACAGGGAGAAGAAGAGGCAGCAGCAGCAGCATGTGGGCAGAAGCATTAGCCAAGAAAGAAAGAACAAAGGAAGGAGGTAGAAGAGAAAGAAACAAAGACTGAGCTCACAACTTTGATGGAGCAACTTATTTTTTCCTGTTTGTTTGGATATGATGAACCACAGAGCCACTTTATAGTAGAATCATTATAGTTGCTGCAGTTAAAAGAAATTGCCTGAAACTTGTTTTGAGTAACAGTAGCTTGGCAACTTCACACAAACTTAGCCGCATGAAAGAAGCTGAATAGAAAAAAAATAAATCTATAATTCGGATGCAGCTTTTCAGCTTAGAACATGAAAACACAAGCTCGGATTTATGATGCTCTATCTGACATTCATCCAAATAATCTTGATCTTTGAATGCCACTTTATTTTTGTATGGTGTTAATAAAAATTTTAAAAAACACCCAGATGGAGGTTTATAAAGCCAAGATCATCAGCTGCAGAGCAATGAACGTAGTATGTTGACGAAAAGAACGCTTTCACACTGTATGGTGAGAAGATTTTTTAAAATGCAGTAAATTTAGATCAGGTGAAAGTATGTGTGAGAAATGTGAAGTCGGAGAGAGGAAAGTGAGAGGAGGGAGCAGATAGCGTAACTCTGAATGTGTGTTAGAGGAAGCCAGGTTTTGTTAGGTTCTAGACGGAGCAGCTATTCGCAGTTGGAAGTGCAACCACAAGAAACAGAATACAGCAAGCTTTTGATGCATGGTGGCCCGAGGTCCACAGCAACCCACACAAGCAACAGATGTTGACAATATAATATAACAGCATGGTAAAAAAAATAAAATAAAAAAAAAACACTTTTTTTGTTTGAACTGATATCAGAAGAATATTTCCTTTCTGATTTCACAAAATAAAAAAAATAAAAAACACCCATCTGTTAATAGTTACAGATGTCTTTTACTAGTCTGTATTTGTGTTGACTCAGCACTGCTGCATGCTGTCATTTCAACATTTGTTCAACTGCAAAATGCTCGCTGCTGGTTAGAGAGGAGGAAAGAAGGAAAACAGTAATGTGAGAAATGTGTTTGTGAAATAAATGATTTTGTGAAACCAAAGCAGCTACAACATGAGAAAGAGGCAATATTTTCCTCTAATATTTCAATAAAACTTCTGCCAGTTTTTAGCCATTAACACTCAATACCTGGTCCTCCTACTGATACCAGGCTCTAACACGAACAATATGAATATAAATAAAGCAGCATTTCCCATCTACCAGAAGCTCAATGGCACATTTTTGAAGGCTGAAAATATAATTGCATTCATATTCCATGGGCTAACTGCTTTAGTGTTAATATGAGGCTGAATTTACTGAGAGGGAATTAAGAACTTCCACAGTTTTTTTTTGTTTTTGTTGTTTTTTTTCAAATTTACATATTTCAGTAGTTGTATGGAATGTATTATTCCCCTGGTTTGTCGTTTTATTTAAACAATTGTTTTTCTATTGTTGTTATTATTAGACACACTGCTCTTGTTTCTTCATGTGTCAGTGCCGGCGCCACTCACTGCTGCCACCCAGTGTACAGAAAAGGTTGTGACACAAACAGTCACTTCCTTTAATAACATGCTGTGTAAAATATGAGGCAATAAGTTGAGTGATGTTTGGTGTGAGAGTGGCACATTGGTGCGAGGAGTGCAAACCATTATTTTGTGTATATGCAACCTGTAACTATACAGCTAATGTATAATAATAATAAATAAATTATAATCCCTGCAGAGAATCAGCGCTGTGGTTGTCAGTGATTGTGTGATGAAAACATAAAAATGAAGAGAAAAACAAACAGTCACTCTCTCTCTTACACTCAAGCAGACACACATTCCAGACTTATAATAAACTAGGTAATAAACTGTGGACTTTAGAGGGGGATGAAAGTTCACAGGTCACTTCGGTCTCTGCACAGACAGAAGTTCTCTTCACACGTAAGTATATCTCTATTTAAATTCCCAATATTATCACACTTTACCATTAGTATTAGCTGAGTTTATGCAACATTTGTTCTTTTCATGCTTATAAAACTCAAAAATGCAAAATGTTATACAAAAAGAATAGACCGTTTGTAGAACAGCAAATTGTAGGAATGCGCAATGGGACACAGAAACAAGGGTTTATATATTTTTACGTTTTCAACTCATTTTGTCCTCTCTTCTTTTTTCTTTTAAATATTTATTTATTTACATTCTTACACTGCCAATATTGTAGGCCATTATGCTGTACGGTTATTAAAGATTGACTTATAGATCAGCAAAGCTTTTTTTTAAATCAAGAAAACAAGGAAGTTTAGCCCAAACAGTGTCCACAATCATGGCAAACTATCAGTCCATGTACACTTTTAAATTATATTAGATAATACTTATTTATTATACTAATAATAATAATAACAACTGTATTTGTATAGCACCTTTCATACATAAAATCCATGTCGATGTGCTTCACAGAATGGCATTTTAAACAACAATAAAACAAAACATTTAAAATAAAATAAAATAAAAACAATTGAACTAATTAAATATAATATATAAATATAATTAATATGAAAATATCAATAAAAGATACAATTTAACGGCAGAAAAATAAATGTAGTAAAGATAAAAGTAGAAAGAGATAAACAAAAAAACTAAGTTCGCTGAAAAGTAAATCAGGCGCTACATTTATTTTTGAAGTTTCACCGGAACCGGTAGTGTTTTGCTGTTTTGATGGTCTCTGCTGCGTGCTAGCTGCTACATCATATAGCATGATGTAGTGTGCAAATAGACTGTATATAAATAAGAGTGTGCACTGAAAATGTGATAGACTTTACCAGCTTGTCATTTAAGGGCCAGAGGCTCGTTCAACCGGACTTTTTATCCAAACGTAAGTCAACGTTTAATTCCTTGAAAAACGCTATTGGGCTACGTAATGACGTCCAATACTAGTATAGTAAAGTGGCGTTACGTCATTTTTGGTTTACATTGTGACTTTGTGTACGTAACTTTGTAACCTAAATTTGCTGCGTCACACAGTCGTCTCTAGTCAAGTAGCTAGATTTTTTTATTTCAGGATTTACTGAAGGTTTTACTTCGTGGAGGAAATTATCAAATACTCAATGCTCAAGCAAAACAAACAAAATCGTCACACTGTTAAAATAATCGCCTAGTCATTTTTTGTCAAAATAGTTTTTTTTTGCCTAAATCATCTCCTCATGACGCCGGCCACCCATGGTAGAATCGCCTACATCCTCAGTTGATCAGATCATGTGATTTTACCCCTTTAAGATCATCACTTCTTTGACAATTTGCCACATTCATAGGCATCAGATAAGAACCCAGCAAAGAAGAGCTAGAGGGAGATTGTTTAGTTATCGGTTTAGTTTATCAGTGTTTTATTGTTGACACTAATATTGGTAACACTTTACTCTAAGGTGTCTACATAAGTGTCATAAACATGACATGGGATGTGTCATGAACATTAATGACACTTTGAAGTAACATTAATGCTCATGATACTTGTCATGTCATGTTTCTGACAGGCTTGTGTGACTCTTATGTAGACACCTTCGAAAAATAAAGTGTTACCATATCTTGCTTAAGTCACAAAGGCATGTTAAAAAAATTGCCTATTTCTCTTAAGTTACATAATTTACACACAGTGTTATTACTATGCCAATAGCCATCCTTTGTTACACCCTTTTTGAGTGAAATGATCAATAAATGGCATATGTTACAGTTTGAAGTTTTTTGTGTTTCCTGCAAAACTTGCAAAAATGAGTTAGGCAATTATTTTAACAGGGTGACGATTTTCAACTGAGCCGATTAATTACCCCTAAGCCCAATAAAAATCTAACTTTATTTATCGAAGTAGATGGTTTTGTTTGTTTGTGATATGACTGCTGCTAATTTAATACCAATCTGGAATGAATGGAGATGTGTTTTACCCATTGACTGTATATTTTACCAGAAATGTGTCATATTTTTTTCTGTTTTATTTATGAGTACGAACTGTTGCATAGCATTATACATACAACTAGGACACACTTCTCCCTCATGACATGGTGCCTTGGACATTGGCCCTCTAGCTACCAAGCTATCTGCTTGGAGCCACCAACAACCATGTCACGTTAAAAGTCACATAAATCACCTTTATTCCCCATTCAGTAGGTACATTTACAATGTCTACATGCCTTAATGCAGTGGTGTCCAAACTTTTTGCAAAGAGGTCCGAATTTGGTGAGGTGAACATGTGTGGGGGCCGACCATTCAGCCTGACATCCTTTAATCCATTCAAATTAAATGCAAATTAACTGTTTAACACATTTTTTATTGCAAGTCTGTCTGGGAAAAAACAAACTTACAGGAAGCTTAAACATAATTTGAAACATTGCATATTACTCACTGTTAAATGCTCACTGTAAACTCCTAAATTCAACACTAACAGTTATCTTATTCATCTTATCTTATATATCTTATATATCTATCTTATATATCTTATTCTTGATCATCATTAAACAATGCATTAAGGCATAATGCATTAAGATGTTGCTATGTGATTGGCTGATTAGATATTTGCGTTAATGAGAAGTTAAACAGGTGTACCCTCATAAAGTGGCCGGTGAGTGTAGAGTCGATGTAGTAGATCCTGGTACTGTTTGACATGCTGCATTTAACATTCTATTTATTGGGACATACTTAATGCTTTTCTGGCTAACTAAATTGTATGGTAGTATATGCACTGGAATGCTGGATCACTTTCAGATGTCCACTGACTGACCTCATTCTGTGAGGGATTTCTGTTGGTTTTGGTTTTGGTTATTCATTGAGAATATATCTCTGTAATAACAATGGTTAAACAATAAGGAGTTACTGTTTAGCTGTACCTCACTTGAATTACTTTAATTAGGTGTCACCACTACTATTACTATCCACTATATGTGTGTGTGTGTGTGTGTGTACATATATATATATATATATATATATATATATATATATATATATATATATATATATATATATATATATATATATATATATAAAGCTGTAGTAACGATAAAGTATGTTTCCTGACTCTTGCTCATCTCCAAACCACCTGAAAAGAGACAGATTTAAGTATTGGTGGCTAATTAATTCTCTACTTTGAACAAAAAAATCCTAACTCAAGGTCCACTTTCCACTCATCTTAACCATTTTAGTAACATTGGCTGCACCATGGCGAAGCATTTCCACCTTAACACACCGCTGCTGGAGAGCGTCAGCATGTCCAAACACGTTGGAACCACGGTGTACCTGAAGATGGAGAACTCACAGCCCACTGGCTCCTTCAAGATCCGCGGCATCGGACACCTCTGCCAGCAGGTACTGTCTCTCCACCCGGAAAAGCTTTTTCTACACCTCCATCTGACATGTCATTTGAGTTAAAGGCCAATCTTGACACATTGTGATGAAGAGTTCAGCCAGACATAGAAAAGTTATTAGAAAAAAAATACCCCAACTTGCCCTTTTACATTTCATTACTCCCTTCTGCAGCTCGCCACTCAATCCAAAGGAGTTGTCTGCTCTTCAGGTGACATTTCTACTGTGACACGGCATGATAATATGGACCATAGTATCAACTGGTGACTTTAATATAATAACATAATATCACTTTTGTCTAGGTGGTAATGCAGGCATGGCTGCAGCCTACGTAGCCAGAAAAATGGGCGTACCTGCCACCATCGTAATTCCCTCCTCGTCTCCTCAGCTGATCGTTCAGAGACTTCAGGATCTTGGTGCTAGTGTCAAGATTATAGGCAAGGTAAAGTATGAGATTAATCTGTTCTGACTTGAGCATGGTTCTTTAACCTCTTCCCCATTCAATTCGTATAATAGGGGTTTAAAACAATATTATATGACTGTATGAAGGGTATTCCCATGCTCACTTACGTCTCATAAGTTGTTGCAGCAGTTTTTGGGTTTATACTGTTAGTTAGACAGATTTGAAACTAAATGTAACCTTTTTTGACCACTTGAGAGTTGATCAAAAATGATCAAAAATCCATTCAGTATGCCTACAGAACATTACACACTACATTAAGACACAAAGACCTTGAGGAACACCATAGAAAAAAACCCATGCTGTGACGTGGTTTCAAACATTTTTTGACATTTTGGAAAAATTAAGAAACTATTGTGTTGCAAAAGGCGATTACTTTTGTTTTGGAAACTGCTTAGAAACCTTATTTTTGTCCAAATACCAAAAGCCATACCTCCTCGTATGCACCAGGTCTCTAGTTTGTGGCTTTAAAGTTTCTAGACGCTGTGATTACCCTAGAGGTCACAACAGATCATTTTGTACATTTGAAAAACTATGGGGACTAACATCATCACACATGGAAAGAAAATCAGCTTTCCAGTCATATCCATATTTATGTATTTATAGACTCTTTAGGGACCCCAGTATGCAGAAATATTCAAATACAGTTGGCGAAAATAATATATATGTACTGCATGATAAAAGCATTTACTCTGCCCCAAACTGCATGGGATAAGGTATAGTAAGTATGTATAGTAAGTATAGCATGAAGTGGGCATGTATGTAAAGCAGAGACTGGTGGGTAACCATTAAAACCCATTTTCGTGAAGTTATCTTGAAGTCAGAGGTCAGGGGTCCCCTTTGAAAGTAGAGTATGATACCAGTATTTTCACTCTAGCCCTAAAACTGAGCCTGAGCCTCTGAAAGACTGAAAGTCGTCCAAGAGCGCCAGCATCTTCGTGGAGTAATTGTGTTCAGCCTTTAGAGTAAAAACAAACGTTTAGAAGAGTAAATTTAGTAAAGTGTTCTTCTTAGGTTTGGGATGATGCCAACGCAGAGGCTCTTAGACTGGCAGAGACCGAAGGACTCACCTATGTTCCTCCATTTGATCACCCCCTGCTCTGGTAGAAACATTCGTCATGAATAAAGTTTATCACAACACAATGCCAATGGATGAACCACAAAACTTACATTCAAACTCGCTCCTCACACACACACTCACACACATACACACAGGCAGGGCCACGCCAGTCTGATGTCAGAGGTGGCAGCCTCTCTGGGTCCCGGTGTGAAGCCTGGCGCTGTGCTGGTGGCTGTGGGTGGAGGCGGGCTCCTCTGTGGTGTCATCCAGGGCCTGAAGGACGTCAGCTGGACTGATGTACCAATCATCGCTATGGAGACGGTGGGGGCTGACTGTTTCAACGCTGCAGTTAAGGCGGGGAGGCTGGTCACCCTAGATGACATCACCAGGTTAGAGGTTAAAGGAGTTGATGTCTTTTCCACGGTTACGTTTTTTCGAATGCAACCAAACTGACTTCCTCATCCGTCCGTCCACAGTGAGGCCAAATGTCTTGGAGCAAAGACGGTCTGCAAGAAAGCTTTTGAATACAGCCAATGCAGAGAGCTCACAATCATTTCTGAACTGGTGACGGACCAGCAGGCTCTGCATGCTGTCCAAACATTCCTGGGTGAGTGTGTGTGTTTGCTTCAACGTGCAGAAACTTTAAACCCAGCTATCATAATGAAGTTGGCTTCATGTTGGCTTTTGTTTTTGTTTCCTGTAGATGAGGAGCGTGTGTTGGTGGAGATGGCGTGCGGAGCAGCGCTGGCACCTGTCTACAGTGGACTCATACGCAGATTACAGGAGGAAGGTACGTTTTCTTAAAGATTATTTTTGGGGAATTTTTCTTTATTTGATAGGACAGAAAAGAAAGTGGGGTGAGAAAGAGGGAACGACATTCAATTATCACCTGTTTATTTTAATTTTATCTATGACTGCGTATCATCAGTACTCACTGAACTGAAACATGGCCGAGCGCTCAGTTCTGCAGCCGTAAATTGCAATAACAATTATAAAACACAGAGAAATACAAGAGTATTCATTTGAGAGAAACTAGCTTACTGTATCAAACATTGCTAGCGCTAGGTTTATTATATCCAAAACTTATTTAAACACAAAACACATTTTAATATGCAAGAGTACTGTGAAAACTAATGTCATGCCTTTCCGAGGGCTAAAACATAAAACATTGAACTCCTTGACGTTGTCTTTACAGTATAATCTCAGTTAAGTATTGACAGGATCAAGTCTCTTTTCATCCTTTCAAAATAAAAGCATCCGTTATAAAAACAGGCTTTTGCATAGTACTGTACATATATCTTTTATTTTGTGCATGTATGCATGCAGCAATTAATAAATTAATTGATCGTTAACGTTATAGATAATCGAGTTGGCAGGTTTCTTCCAAACGCCCATCCCTAATACCTAATACAAAGCCTACACACAACAAAAAGTCTGTCCAACTAAGCAAGCGTCACATGAACATGTCTCACCCAATAAATTTGTTATTTTCTTATCTTTGCATTCCCTAAGACTTTCCAGTCTGCAGCCATGTTTGCAGAATATGTTTTGAAGCAAAGAAACTCTGGGTCTAAAGTAACGTTTTTTCTAATGAGGGTAAAAGATGATCATTTTTGTTACTCTCTTCAGGTCGGCTGCCGGGTGTCTTGGGCCCCCTGCTGGTGATCGTGTGTGGTGGCAGCAGCATCGACACGCAGCAGCTGACCAACCTCAAAAACAAACTGCAGACTTAAAGTAATGTATGTGTGCGTGCATGGGTGTGTAGCAGTAAATGTTGGTCTATAGCCGTGGGTGTATTATGAGACAGACCAGCTCTACTACACAGGAGCAGATACACAGACTTTATAAGTTGTTTAGTCCTGCTTGTTTTGCGTCTATTTGTGGTCGTTACACATCTCTTTGAGTCTCAGTGTCTCTTTGCTGCTGTTTTGCATCACTTTGTAGTTGTTTTAGTCAATTTGTTATTATTTTGGCCTTTTTGTAGTCAATTTGAGTCTCTTTGAAGTTGTTTTGAGTCTCTTTGTAGTCACAATCTAGTTGTTTCTATAGTCGTTTTGAGTCTCATTGCAGCTGTTTTACATCCCTTTGTAGTTGTTTTGGTCACTTTGTAGTCGTTTTCTGTTTATTTTTAGTCATTTGTATTATCTTTTTAGTTGCATTGTTGTCTTTTTCGCTTGTGTTGCCCCTTTTCACAGTCATTGTGAGTCGTTGTGTCTCTTTGTGTATCTTTTTGTAGTCTTTTTAGACTTGAATATTTTTTTTTTAGACATGAATGATGTGTGGAAGGATGAATGAAGATGAAGATGCATTCCTGGAGTTTGCAATGCTGATCATTAAGACATGTTGCTTCTTCAAATAATGTAGTTTAATTTTAAACTTTTTAAATTAAAGAAATACAATGACGTTCCTTCAAACAGATTTCATCATTTATAACTGAGTTTTTACATGTGAATAATTCAATGACTATGTTTCCCCACATGGTGGAGTCATAGTTCACTATACTGTTCACTGGCCATTCAGAGTCTAATGCAGAAAACCTTTTCTGCTTTAAATAGATATTTGTTCAAGTTATTGAATCAGAAATTGATTGCACCTCAGCACAGACAATCTGAGGCATTTTTTAATATTCCACTACACCCAAGTTATTGATCATTTGAGTCTTTTCCAGGTTTTGTTGTGTGGATATTTGCAGCCTTGAGTTGTTTTCTAATACAGTATTATGTTTTAGATGGAAAAAAACACCTTTAATGCTGGATAGTTTCTTGTCATTTCCATCAACATATTAAATTTAGTCGTTCAGTCCATTCCGGTTATGTGTAGGAAGTTATTACTATGGAAACAGCCCCTCGCTGTTCTGCCTGCGTCAGTGGAAAGAGTTGATTTTAACAACCTGTTGACAGTCTTTGCCTTCTTATCTCTCAGACAGTTGCATAAGCTGTCAGGTTCACAAAGAGTACGAGCAAGAAAAAGTCTTCTAACATTGTTATCACTTGTATAATACGGGATTGTCTATTAAAAAGCACCTAAATTATTAATAGATCAAAACAAAACCACTCCAAATCTATGTGGTGACAATATAGACTGATCTGTATTTAACATATTTGACAAAAGATCATTAGTTTATTTGCATAGGTATACTCATCAGTTTAAATGTATAACTTAAGGTCCACTTATTAGGTTTCTTCCAGAGCTTTCAGTCACACCACATGGTCTTCACATGGCACCTCTACATTCTGTCCACAGACTTATATAGATGCTGCTAGTAAAACTCAGAATATTAACAGATTTCCACCTGAGTCCAACCCTTGCAGATTCTGTTTGGGTCTTATAAGAAAAAAAGGTGAATATAACTTAAAAAAACTAGATTTCTGCCTTTTAAAAAGTTGGTTTAATCAGAGAAGGAAAAAAAAGTCTTTGAAGCGTCAAACTACATCATACTTATCTTTACATTGAGGAAGTCAATAGAAATAAGTCTTAGACTTTATTGTATTATATTTTACATTGTGTGATTTATTTCACTCTCCATCACAACGAAACAAAGATACATTATCTGCCTTTGCATCACATCTTTATATTGCAGTTATAATGTATAATGCTCAGGAATGAAGTCTTGCATTATTTGGTATTTTCCCCCCGAGATTTTACAAGTTGGACAGTTCTGCAGGATACACCAACACCTTGCTTGTTTATGGGGGAAAAGTACAACTTTCTGACCTCCAGTGTTTCTGCTGGATGGATCATTCTGCACTGGAGAGGTTTGTCTCCTCAAGCCTTCTGCCTGATATACACTGAATGTTTAAAATATTGACAAGTTTAAAATCAATTATCACTCACTCAGTACCCGTATCAAATCTAACCTGTTGACATATAGGAGCTAAAGAAACAGATAAAAAGGTTGAAAGGGAAAGTGTCCCTGAAGCTTTGTACATTCCTGAATTTAAAGAGATGGTCTGAAAAATATCCAGTGAGAGGAAGTTCTGCTTATGAACATGCCATATTAATGGCAGAGGGCAATGGCCAGACTGGTTTGAGCTGCTAGGAAGGCAACAGTAACTCAAATAACTGCTTGTTTCAACCCCCAGAGGAGCATGTCTGAAGGCACAAAACGTTACACCTTGAAGCAGATGAGCTATAGCGGTTGCGAGTCCTGCAAGTCCAGGACAGGAAATTCAGGCTGCAGTTGGCACAAATTTTCCAACATTGGACAAAAGTTTCCAGGTCTGATGAGTCTAGATTTATGCTGCAACATTCAGATGACAGGGTCAGAAAGTATGGATCCATCCTGCCATGTATCAACAGTTCAGACTGGTGCTGTTGCTGTAATGGTGTGGGGATATTTTCTCTGCACACTTTGGGTCCCTTAGTACCAATTGAGCATTGTTTAAATGTCACAGCCTTGTTGAGTATTGTTGCTGACCTTTTCCATGGCTACTTCCTGCAGCACAATTCATCATGTTCCAAAGCTCGAATCATCTCAAACTGGTTTCTCGAACATGACAAATGGCCTCCACAGTCACCAGATCTCAATCTAACAGAGCATTTTTTGGAGATTCGGATCATGGATGTTCAGCTGACAAATCTGCTGCAACTGCGTGATGCTGTCATGTCAACATGGACCAAAAACCTCTGAGGAATCCAGCAGCTTGATGAATCTATGCCAGGAAGAATACCAATCCGCTACCAGCCGGGTGTTCCTAATGATGTGCCAGTAAGATGTATGTGTAACAGCCCTGAGTACATTATGGCCTTCATTTGACATTTACAGCATTTTTAAAAGCATTAAAATGATTCTGAGGTGCTTGTTGCTTAGCAATAAACACCCTCTCTTACCGTGCATGAATACATTTAATATGAAACAGGTGATATAAGTCAGAATATTGCTGTTATGAAACGCCTCGCATTCAGTCACAATGTGAGGCTCCTCTGAATAACTCATTTTCCCAGCAGCACCATAGCAGCAGCAGCAGGCTGATCCAAGTGTGTAATTCCCAGGAGCGCCATCAGTATTCACCACAAGGTCAAACATGGAGTGGACATGATTGTACTGTAAATGTTACGCTCTCATGTCAGGCTGTGTCACAACTGCCTCACAGTCCATTCAGGAGACACTGAAAGGACTGAAGAGGAAATCAATGTTGTTGGAGATATTTATATTATGATGATTATTTACGTCCCCTCCTGGTTTATATGATCTACCTGACCCACAGCTGTGCTCCCTCCTCTGGTGAGTGTGATTCCGACAGCCTGCCGACGGAGAAGCTAATGGACGTGCCAGTCCATTTCTATGACAACAGGAAGGAGCCGCTTTGATGAGCCCAGCAGAGGGCATTTGAGCCGAGCTGCAGCTAAAAATAGGACCAAGTAAACAGGAATGAATGGAAAAGAGATTGAGATGGAAAGAGCACATGCATGTCTCTGCACATGGACATGTCCGTGCACGTATTAGTTCGTGTGCATGTTTTACAATATTCAAGCAGCAGGCTCTTTTCCTCTGATGCACTGTATTCTAATTGTGCATGTTTTTGTTGAATTGCCTTAAAAAGCAAATCCTACCACTTTTTAGTATTTGTGAATTCCAAAAAAAACATCTTCAAACTTAGGGAGCCAACCTATTCCATCCTGGACTAGTTCACCACATCTGGATAACAAAAAAATCCCTATTATTATTTTTAAAAACACATCTGAACAAACACACTTTTGTCCTCTCTGAGCAGGTCTTGCACATCAAATGCAAGATTTAAATTGATTTTGTTGAGTTTTGGACACTTCTGACATTGTACTTGTTTCAAATTGTGTTCATTTAATATGCTCACTTAACTCTTTTGTTACCGTTTGAATTGGTGCATTACATTTTGTGACAGGGGTTAAAAGAAAGAAGGTCATGTTAAGAGGTCTAACTCGTGTTTGCATATGAAGCCAAACGTACAGGGCACTTCATCGTGTTTTCTCCATTTAAGGGCACCTTCCAGGCCACATTATCATGTTTTCTCCACTGGAAGGGCACCCCAGAGTCCACTTTGTTATGTTTTCTCCATTTAAGGGTACATTACAGGGCACATTATTACGTTTTCTCTACTGGAGGGATACCCTATAGGGCACATTTTTTGTGTTTTCTCCACTGAAAGGGAGCCCAAATGCCACTTCATTACATTTTCATTCTCACTGCTCCTCCTGCCCGCCTCTCTTCAATGGGGTCCAGAGCTTTTAGCCGTGCAGCCCCCGTCTCTGTAACTTTCTCCTACTTACCATCCGTGACAGTACCTCTCTCTCCACCTTCAAATCATAACTCAAAACTCACTTGTTTAGATTATTTTTTCCTGTTTGACCTTGCCATTCTCACTTCTGCTCTGTTGTTTTAATGTATTTGTTTGTTTTTATGCAGCTGATTTTGTTCCTCTTTTTATCAAATGTTTTTTGCCGTGTTTGTAAGGTGACGTTGAGTGACTTGAAAGGGGCCCATATATAAAATGTATCATTATTTTCTCCATTTAAGGGCACCCTACAGGGCACATTTTCATGTTTTCCTACCATAGGGATATCCTAGAGGGCATTTCTGCTGCATCCAGGACACCAAGGGGGCGGCTCCCAACCTGGGACCCTAACACGTTTTTGCAAGATGATCCTAGGTGGCTTGAGATGATCTCCCAGGTACAAACTGAAAGGAAAACAAAACTAATTTGACTAATATGAGAGGGGGAAATTACTCTTTGACTGAAGTGTTTACAACTCATTGACATACATTGTGTTAATGTATTGTTTTTATTGAATATTCATGATACTCTGTATTTGTCCATAAGGGATAAGCCATTCTTTGTGTTAGGTGATGTGAGTAAGTGCAAGTATCAGACGTTATTTTCCTGCTCTAATAAGGTAAGGAAACTCTGCAGGATACTGTCAAAGCATAATGATTTCTTCTTCCCTCCTTGAGCCATGTGAGACTTTAATCAGCCATCGCTTTCTTCTATTGAACTGCTTTATTATGCTGTGTAAACTGCATGTCAAATTCTAGCTGATTAGCAGCATTTTTCAGACATTATCGATGTGTTTCGAGCTTGAAAAGCAGGCCAATCGCTGTTCTACACAGCTGTGTTGGACTAAAAACGAGGATTCTAAAATTAGAAATACAGAGAGAGAGTGAGTTATGAAAATGCTTTGATCGGGTGACTTATGCCCATGTTTCTGACAGGGAATGAAGGTAGAGCTCAGCAGTTGCTATATGTATCCAGGGCAACATGATGATGGCATGGGAGTGTAAATTCAAGTCAAACTTTATTTTAAAGTGAACCTCAGAATACAATACAATATAATACAATAAATCTTTATTATCCACCATGGTGGAAATTTGCCTTCGGCTCACCGTAAAGATACAGAATTTCATTAAAAACATACAGCAGTTGAGAATCCAGTTAAAACATAGAATAAGAAAAGAAAAGAAAAAAAACAATTAAGAGCAGTTAAAAGTAAGTGCATCGCTTATGTTGAGTTGAGGAGGCCAGTAGCATTGGGGATAAAAGATTTTTTAAAGGCCTGGGAAATTAAAATTATTGGGTTTGCAATGCTTCTGTAACATTAGTTTGTTATGAAAATCATACAACAGCTGCATGTTTCAGAGACATACTTTTCACAATTTTTCTAACTGACTTGGAGAGATAGCGATTAGCCTAATTACAATTAGATTGATAGAAAATTTTGATAGAGATTACCGAGTTTAATGAACCTCAACAGGAAATGGGGTTATTGCAGCAGCACAGTGATTTGGAATCAAATTAGCATAAATAAAGGGTAGGGTACTGAAGGCAATGAAGTAATTACAGGGTAACATGCAGGTTACAAGTTGTGTTTGTGTTGCATCGTTAATGCAAAATGCAAATCATATTTCAATAATTTCTCAAACTTCCTTGGTGTTTTACTACAGGTGCATCTTAATCCATTAGAATATGATGGAAAAGTCAATTTCCAGTAGTTCAAGTCAAATGGCCCCAACCAAGTATTGAGTGCATAGAGATGGACATACTTTTCAGAGGCCAACATTTTCATATTAAACATACTTTTTAAAATTGGTCTTTTGTAATATAACTTTTTTTTTTTAATTTTAGGTCTACATTAAATGTAAGCCATAATCATTATAATTAGAAGTAATTCAATAAATTAAGACATCAAATGTTTCATTCTGTGTGTAATGGATCTATATAATGTGTTATTTCCACTTTTTGAATTGAATTACTGACAAAAAAATAACTTCTATTATTTCTATTATTTAATAATAATTTATATTATTCTAATTTATTGAGATGCACCTGTATATGGACATCTCAGCAGGTATGGAAAACAACGCTTTGAATATTGAACATATTTTCTCATTAGTAGGATGCCTTCTTTATGAATATTTAATTACAGTTCTGTATTTAATACCTGACCTTTTAAGATTTCACACTACAGGCAATCAAATCACCATCACATGCTTTTCCATTCCCAGATATATCATCATATTATTGAGAACATTCTGATGTTCTAGTGACTTCCTGCAACTTCCAGTTAAGGTCTGTGCTGTTGGGTTTCTCCCTGTGTGGCTCAGTGTGTAGGAAGAGGCTCTTTGGTTCTGAGGGGCTGACACAAACACTTACAGGGGATTTTCAAAGCAGTGGTCTCTTCTCAGGAATCAGAGTCCTGCTGGGTTTCTTTTCTGGCCATCAGCAATCAGGGGATGATTAACAGCTGAGGTAGTGGGTGAAACAGCAGCACTGAGTCACTTGAAGCAGAAAACCACTGCTGAAGAGCTGAAAATCTCCCTCAAGCAAAAATACACTAAATTAAGCTTCTGAAATGCAAAGCTTATCTCCATTGCTGGTGTTTTGAGCATGCTCTTGCTTTACATTAAGTTTGATATTTTTCTTTAAACTCAAAGCAAAAAGGAGTTTATTACTGTAGTAGGCTAGGTATCGCAAAAGTTTATTAAGGTCGCGAAACTAAGCCATGTTATAAAGATGTATTAGCATCTAACAAGCCATTAACATCTAATAGTTTAATGATATAGCTTAGCCTTCCTAAATTAGTTTTACTGTTGGCTGAGCGACATTGTATTTGTATCTGCATAGCAACAGTAAGTTTAACCCTTTGAACACCAAGGTTGTTGTTTTTTGTTGTTGTTGTTTTTTTTTGCTGTTTTTGTATTTTTTCCCCTTGTATTTCACTACAATATATATAATAAGTCCTGCTCTTGGACAATGGAATCAGCACAATCATGGCTAGAAGTGATTCTGCTGAATAACAGTTAAAATGACAAAACTTCAACTTGTTCAACTTTTTTTAATGGAATAAAATGGAATTTATACATACATCACTTTTCCAAGTGCCCACAAGTGTCATGAATATGATATATATATATATATATTTATAGGTTTTTGCGGCGTCACACAGATGCTTCTTCAAGTAGACTACTACTTATATACACTTATTTCAGGATTTACTGAAGGTTTTACTTCGGAGGAAACTATCAAATACTCAATGCTCAAGAAACAAAATGCATAAAATATACATTTTCAACTGAGCAGTTGAAATACCTCTATATATATATATATATATATATATATATATATATATATATATATGTATATATACATTACAGTAGCCTAAGTATTGGACTCTATTGTAGATTGTGTGCTTTAGCTTAAATAAATCGGCCTTTATTTGAACAAATAAATACAATAATAATTATCATAATAATCATAATTATAAAATAGAATTAAAGATTTACACTAAAAACTAAAATACAGTAAGATTATTTGACAGATATACAAATAAATAAATCTATTAAAAACCAGAATAAAACAATAAAAGATAATTAATTAATAGACAGATGGATAAAACTCAGTTAAAAGCTAGACTAAAAAATATATGCTTACGCTTAACTAATAATATAACAATAACTAAAAATACGCTTAACTAAACAAACTTCTTTTTTGGCTAAACTACATTATTAATCTGTATTAGATGATATGGCTGTGTAATCTGTTTACCCAGTCACATGTTCAGACTGTCATGTATCACATGTTTTCTGTCAGCTGTAAATTATGGATCAGATATTTGTTCAGAGCTTTTTTTTTTTTTTAACTTTATTGAAAGTCAGGTATTACAAACAGTAAAAACAAAGAACATTAATACAAAACAAAAACAATGCCAGGGAGTCACAGTATACAAAATAATAATTAATTAGTTCGTAACTATGTTATAAGTGCATAGTGCATAGCTCAGTGGTTTTGATGGCTTTTCTGTTTGTTGAACGTTGGATTGTTGTAATGTAGCTACTGTTTGAGCTCCTTCTCAAAAATTAAAAAAGATTAGAGAATTTGGATTTGTGTATATGGTAATTTGCAAGTAGAACAATCAGGTTGATAATGAAAAAATAATCTTTGATGTTCGTAGGATAGGAGAGGAACCCAAACAGTACATGTATATATGTAAGAGAGACATCAAATAAAATATTCTGGGAAATGAATGTGCAGACATCTTGCCAGAAAACAGATACAAATGACAAAGATCTTCTTCACACTGTTTGCAGAATGAGCAGTTCACGTCAATGTTTGTTCAGCGCTTGTTTCAGACAGTGTGTGTCATGGACCGTACCACCCTGTAATCCCCCCCCCTGCTCCAGCCTTGCAGTGGGCCGCTCCCCCTTCTTCACCGTCCGCTTTGGTGGAAGCCCAAACAGAACATCATGGCGATTGATGGTAAGTAGGCCAATAACGTCCCTCCTCTCCTCGTAATTAACTTCAGCTGGAAATAATACATGTCATAGCTGAATTCTTTGAAGTAAAAAGTGAAAATAATCTCAGGAGAATGGTGCTTGCGTTGGCTGGAATCAGTGAAAGTAGTTTTTATTTGTTTGAAGCGGTGATTTTTTTCCCTCCTCTCTGCTGTGTGTGAGAGTAGAAGAGACACATGCATCTTGTAGCGGCGGTGTTTCTAACCGTGGTGCTGAAAGGACAGCTCCGGTGTTTCAGCTGCAGACGGTTTATTTAAACTGAAACAGTGTAATGTTAGTGTGTGTATTCGCTGCTTGTGTCTCTGCTGTAAATTAAACATAACTCTGGCTGTCATTTGGTTCTCGTCGAAGTCGGCTGGTGGTTTTGTCGCCTCGATGCATGTTGGTACTTTACAACTTGGGCTAAGAAAATGAAAAACCTCACACAGACAGGGTTTGAGGTTTTATTCAATGGGTGCAACTGTAAAGACTTTGACTGTGACACCGTGCCAAGTTTTAGCCCAGGACAGTATGCTTTGGAATATCCAAAATACTAAATTTAGCTTACAGTTGCTTTATTACCAAAAACCTCCTGTGTATATCACCTGGGTATCTGTTTCTGAGCTGCACAGTGAACAGATATGTGCCTTTACACCTTTCTCTGCTTATATAACTTTGCAGGTTGTAAGCAGCTTTGGTGTGTATTTAATCAGTTTAAATATCATAATGCTCGCAGCTGTGGAATACAGTACTTTAAATGTCACTGGAAAGAGGACATCACATTGCTCAATGATGAATGACCTGTTTTGTAATAATAGAGATTTAAATCCTTTTTCCCCCCTTTCACTCAGAATATGAAGCTGAAAAAATATCATGCAGTGACGGGGAATATTATATCGTATGTTATTTGAATGGAAGAAACTTTATGTGATGTTTAGCCCACACATTTTTGGGATGTTTCAATGAATCAATGAATGTGAGTTCTTTAACTGTTCTGTTCTACATTGAGTGATTATCAGACCATCCGAACCTAAAAAAACATTGTATAGGTCATCTGTGCAAGCACTTTATTACGCCCCATAGTTATGCTTGTTTTAAGCTGGCGATCTCTAGTGGCTGTAGTCATTCTGACGAGAGCAAAGGACACTGTCAGCTGAAGGAGCATAAGACGCTGTTCATGTCTCGTGTAAAACTTAAACTTACCTAAGTAACTATTGAGTGCTATTACTTAGTACGTAAACATGGTATCTTTTCCTAAACATAACCATGTAGTTCTGTTTCACACTGTTAACCATGTTTAATATTTAAAACAACAAGATCTCCAACCTAAATGACAGAATAGGCCGTTTGTCAGTACCACCCATAACAACCCATATGAGCATTTCGCAGTACAGAGCAGAGCAGAGCAGAGTGGAACAAAAGTGAACACTGATCTAGGTTTAGGGCAAGAAAACTTCCAGTAAGGTGTCATAAAAGACAGTTTAAACAGTAGATTAGTGTACATAAATACCAGAAATGAAGTAGTTACAAGGGCTATGTGACTAATGGAAGTGACTTAGTTACATAAAAACGTGATGCACAAAACGTGAGGCACGGAGCTTCACTGATGTTTAAATCACATTGTTTACTTTTGTTTTTTTTACATGGGACACAAACGCTGTTCTACTGGGTGAAAGTCTGACGCCTGTTTTGCCCATCACCACCTGTCCTGTGTGCAACTTGCATCATTTATACTCCGCATCGCCGCCATTCATAATTACTACAGCTGCTATAGGGCGGAGTAGGAAAGTCTAAAACTGCAACAATTTCATGATGACATGACGTTTTAAAGCTGTGATCGTTTCACAACGTTAGATAGAATGGTCCTATTCATACATTTTGTAGTTTTTAAAGTCGCAGGTAAACCTCCTATATGACAGGGTTTCAAATGTTGAATTCACTCTGCAGTATTTTATTAGTATTTTAATGTAGAATCATATGATATATTTCACAGTGAAACCTGTAAAACTTTTTTTTATGGATGTGTTATACGCCTTTATTAATGAGTGGGAAATGAATAGGTGACAAGACATGAGGGGGTGAAAAAGAGAAATTAAAAATTAAACAACAAAGTTCCCAGCCAGAATCAAAAGTGGAAAGCTATAATCACAGTTTACTTTTTAACCATTGGGCCAGTAGGATGCGGCAAAACTGTATAGTTGTAAGGTCTGTACTAGTCTTTGGACAAGGAGGAAAAATAGTAGGCCACGAAGAATACAGGACAGCTGAGTGCAGAAACCAGAGCAGTGGTGTGATCTATCAGTTCCTGCTGTAAACTAGGCAACTAGACCAACCACCAACAGAAGGCCTCTGGGCTTTGCTTAACACACTTGTGAAACAAATTGTTCAGTAGCAGAATAATCCAAATTGTTGGGGAGAAACTAAGAGGGAGTTTAGTGTATTTATGTTGTGTTTTATGTGGTTTTGTGATGGTTAAATTAATCCTATCCTCATGATATGATGAGAAAAGTTATGCACTACTTTTTGTGCGTTTTCTGCAGCAAGATGAGCCATCACTGTGCCAGCTCAAACCTCTGCAGTGCAGAACCTGTTTAGGCAACAAAAGTACTTGGTTAGGTTTAGGAAAGGGTCATGAATTGGGTTAAGATAAGTATATTTGTTATGCAACAACACAAACAGTAGTCTCCTGGGTTAAAATCCTGTGTTTGTGACCCATCCATCCACCCCAACCTCCTACGCAGACTTTGTAGCTGCGTCATCTGACTTCCTCTTATCAGGACCTGCATGCCCTGGCTCACGGCTCACAATTCCAGGGTTTTATACTTTACTTTGCATAGGTGAAACTATGAACAGTGAATGAGAACAGCCTGTTTAACACTTTTTTTGTTATTAACGCACAAGTGATCCAGGGCTTACAGTCACATGGAGGAATCTGGAAGTGGACAGTGTTGCTTATAACGCTTTATTGTTGAAAAAAAAATATTATTCTCAATTAGGGCTGGGCGATATATCGATATATCAATATAATTTTAAATGTGATATGGAATTAGAACATATTGCATATATCGATATTGTTCAAATTTTCACTGTGATCCTTGCTCCAGACAAGCTGCAGCTTTTATTTAAGATATTTTTTTATTTGAATGTGCAATTAATGGAGTTTGGATTTTTTTTTAAAAAGGTGCTCCTGTTGTTATACAGTATATTATGTTCAATTCAATAGAACTACTTGTGACATGTCATTTTGGGCTTTGACTTTGAATGAATGTTGCGATAAAAATATCGGGATATATATCGTATATCGATATTCAGCCTAAATATATCGGGATATGACTTTTGGTCCATATCGCCCAGCCCTACTCTCAGTGATAAAGATTTTCGTTATTAACAACTAGAGCATGACATTGGCCAATACCGGACATATCAGCATCTAACTTATTCACATATATGTTTTCCACTATTTTCTGCTATAAAAACTTTTTTTTTACAAATCATATAATACAAAAAAAATTATGCTAAAAGGGATTTAAAAATGGTGCCAGGTATTTATTTTTTAATGTATTCTTTATTTAAATAATCATTAACTAATACTAACATACAGTACTTGTGTTTATTTAGATATTTATTTTTATTTTATATATTCTTCAGTTTGGTTAGGTTATGATGAACAATAATGTATAAAAATGGTAAATATTCTTTGATGAAATAATTTGTTTTTAAAAAAGCAGCCTTCTGAGTACCTTTTATAGAGTCATAGCAGTTCACAATCCAAATTAAACCCATAAATTAACTATATTGGCTGCCGTATTGATAATTGGTTATTTTTTCCTCTCTAAAATCAGTCTTAGTTTTATAAAAAATCGATTGGGCTCTATTTGAAACAAACTGATCCTTGTCTTTTAACTTTATCTTATCATAATTTACTTTTTGCTATGATTGAGTCTTGTTTTCTACATATCAGGAAAGAACACATGAAAAAAAGAAACTAATCGGGGATCTTATAACCATAAATTCACCATAAGAAGCATATTTTTACCCCTGCATCACTAAACGTTACCCTGTCTCATCTCAGCAGTCTCACAACCACCGTACCTCCTCCGGTTCATCAGACAGCCACACCTTCGATGCATGCATTAGAAGCTGCTTCTACCCCGCCCACTGACCCCAACTTCCCACTGCATTAGTCAGCGAAGCGCCATTTCCTGAAAGGCCGTGATTATAGCTGCCCCTGTCAGCGATATTTCACCGGAGCTTGTCGGCTCCGCTCAGATTTATGCAGCAGCTGTTGGTCTGACTGACACCTGCAGCATCCAGAGGCTGAGCCGTCCACACCAGTGGGAGGCTGTGGTTCGGTCTGTACTTGTGATGTGAGGTTGGACGAACATCACGAGGTGACAAAATGACGAGAACAATTGGTTTCTGTCTGACATTTCAGAGCAAAGAATGAGTTCAGATGTTATGATGTTTTATTGTGTCTGCATGAATCAGTTTTTGCAAGTAATTATGATTTTTTTTAATGGAAATGCCCACTCAGCCTTCGTAAAAAGCAATGACATAAGATACCTCAGTAAGATAATTAGTAAAGATGTGAATAATGTGACTGATGCTACTAGCTGAGTCAACATTAGCCGTGTTAAATTTGGAAAAATGGCACAAAAGCCAAGCACTATACTGCTGTTGTCACCATGCTAGTTTGGATCCAAAAGTCACACAAAAACCCAAACAAACTAACCAAATTCAGTAGCAATAGACCTGCTACTGCTGTGTTCTGTGAGGTTAAATTACTGTTTTTGTCAGTGGAGTCTGGTTGTTCTGAAGAGAGCAACATAATCGATTCAGTTAAGAAGGTTGTCTGACGTCAAGATAAAACAGTGAAAATATTCTAAATATATAGCGTACACTTAAACTGATATTGATTTGTTTTACGTTTTGCTGCATCCCCTGTCTGCAGCTCTCTTCAAAGCCACCAGACTCCTTTCACAAAAAAAGTAATTTTACCTAGCAGTAGGGCTGGGAGATATGGACCAAAAGTTATATCCCGATATATTTAGGCTGAATATTGATATATGATATATATCCCGATATTTTTATCGCAAAGTGAGGGCAAATGTTCAGTCAAAGTCAAAGCCAAATATGACATGTCACAAGTAGTTTTATTGAAACCGTTTATTTAAGTGAACATAAATACTGTATAACAACAGAAGTACCTTTTTAAAAAAAATCAAAGCTCCAAAAAGTGCACATTTAAATAAAAAAAACTTAAATAAAAATAGCTCATGAAATAAAATACGCCAATGTTTTTCTGAAATAAATATATTTAAATGATAAAAGAATAACGAACAACACAAAAGAATTAAATATGTGAAACCCTAGTAAGATCAGCATTTATATAAAAATATGTTTTTTAACTTAACAATATATGCGATATGGTCTCATTCCATATCACATTTAAAAATATATGGATATATTTTTTATATCGATACATCACCCAGCCCTATCTAGCAGTATCCAAGGGGGTTTGCTGGTCAACTGATGCCTCAATCTATTAGTTTGTTTGTGTTATTGTGCTATTGATAAGGATAGATGTTGCAACATTATCATGGAGTTTGCTGTGCCAATAATATCACTAAATAAAAACAAATGAAATTGCACATACATACAAAAGCAACTATTTTAATTATTGAATAAGATGACACATATTCTTTCAATCAGTTAATCATCAATTTCTCAGTGCCCAAAGTGGTGTCTTCAAGTTGTTTTTTTCCAAATCCCCCCAAAACCATTGCAATAGATTTAAATAATTTCTCTCATTCCTCTTACAGCAGTTTTAGGCAGCAGCCCCAATGTGACTCACGATTTTTTAGCTTCCCTAAGCCCTTAAGACTATTTGGCAGCTATTTAGAGACTTTAATGATGTATCAATTGACATTCAGTCTATTTATTTAGCAAATTCAGGTTGTTTGTCTCCGAATCATCATCTTAAAACTACCATTATCAAAGCATGCTCCCTTAAATACCAAAGATATCAGAGCTCCTTAAGCTCTTTAATTGGATATACACAGCAGGCTCTCTCTCTGTGAAAAGATCACTGAGTGACTTCACCAAGCTTGAAGTTAATTAAGTGATAGAAAATAAAATAGGAGAAATCTTAATCATAAGGCACAAATTCTTAGAAAAGCTGTAAAAAAAAATATACATGATAATCTGTTAAAAAGACGGTGCCTTTTCTTGTACAGACGTTATCTTGGCAGGAGTGGTGTAGTGTGTGTGGCTCCAGCGCTCAGCCCCGGCACGGAGCTCCATGCATCAGCTCCTGTGACAAGCTGTAGACAGATCGACTGCAGGCCCAAGTGGATTTCACATATCCTGGTTAAGCCCGGTTTTCTGGCCGGCAGATCGAAAACAGGCCGACTCACACGCTTGCTATTCTCAATGTGTGTGGTGTGTATGAAGCCTTGTCGAGACCTGAGCCGGAGCCAAGTACAGAGTAGGCAGCGCAGGAGGTGTTCAGCTGTGGAAATATTATGTGTTGAAATTACAGCAACAGAGAAGCTCTTCATGCTGACATTTCTGACAGTATCTTTCAAATCTTCAAAACGCCTGCCATGTCGTTTGTCCTCTGCTGCCTTTGTCAACCAGTTGCGCTAAATCCAATATGGTCGATCACATATGTTGTTTAGAAATGAAAAACAGTGCACGGTTTTCCTGAAACATTATTTCCACGAACCCTGTTGCTTCCTGTCAGAGATTTTTCAGCTCCACTCCCCTCCTCCTCTTCCCCGGCATGGTTGTTTGTTTTGGAGAGCGAGAAACAGGATATGAGGCGATAATAGCCAATATGTCTTCGGACCATTTGAGCTAATGTCTGCTATGAGACATTGTATCTGGAATAGAGCAATACATTACTTTCAAAGTGAAACTGTTCCAGTTGTGGGCTGTAAATCAAACCGCAAGTTTTCAGTGTCACAGTAAAAGGTATCGAGGAGGCTGCCAGTCAATGCACTGTTGGTCTTTATTATTTATGAAAGTTATAATTAAAGCTGCTCTCAGTAATATTTTTATATTAACAAAAGATGAAATTACTATGTTTAATGTAAAAGGGTTGCTCTTATATTCCCCTCAGCTCTACGGTGCATTTTAGCAACTTTTAGCTAATTGTTTTGGATTTGCTCCCTGCAGATTTACTATTTATGACCACTCTCATCTGCAGCATTTCCAGTTACAAACTGCTGTTTTTAGTTAAGAAGCTAGTAAACCCACTGTACATTAACTGCTCAGCACTGAAAGGCAGACAGACAATGTTAGCAAAAAGTTTGTGAACTTGGTGATGTGATTAGCAGCTAGACAGGAGCTAATGAAGACTTTGACAGAGTTAAACGGAGAGTGAATATTGGAATTGTCAGTTGGATAAAAGCATGACTCTAATTTAATGCTATTTTTTCTCTGTGTCTGCTAAATGTGTAAAAAGACGCAACTGATTGCTAACATGTTAGCTATATCAACTAAAGCAAATGAGGCAATAAGTGATTGATTGTATTTACTGAAACTAGAGATTGGAATAACGGCTGTGGCTCCATTGGTAGAGTGGTTACATATTGATTGGAAGGTTGGTGGTTTGATCCCTGACCATGGCAGCCTACATGTCAAAGTATCCTTGAGCAAGATACTGAACCCCAAAAGTCCACCGATGCTGCGTTCATCTGTGTGTGAATGAATTCCCAGTGGTGGCAGGTGGCACCAGTGTGCCCTGGTAGCCTCGGCCACCAGCATGAATGTGTGTGTGATATTGTGAATCAGCGCAGTCTGTAGTGTAAAGGGCATTGGATAAAAGCGCTATATAAGTGCACCCCATTTACCATTCACCATATCAACAGGATTAGCACTGTATGCAGTTTGTGGATCACATTACATGTATTTATTAATTTTTGCATTGCTGGTGTGTGAACAGCTTGGTGTAAATTAAAAACTGGGACCTTCCCTGAATATCTCTAGTATTCTATAAAGGACTCAAGAGACACAGGACTTTTCCCGCCAAAACCATCCCATCAGATCAACAGTGTGCAACACTAGCTAAATATTATCTTAGAAATGGAGCCCGCTAACAACAACAAATGACGAACGCCCACAACCAAAGTTTTATCTAGTTAAGCCAGTTTGGTCTACACTGGCAGGCCAATAGATTCATGGAGGGACCTTTTTTGGTTTTTGGGATCAAAAATTCAACTTAGCTTGCCTGTCAGCGTGATGCCAATTAGTGTTTTGTAAGTCCAGGAAGCAGTTCCCTTAACATTTACTGTTGTCATTAATAAAAAGGATTTTCTAAAAAATTCCACATAATACCCTTAGGGGTCTAAAACGGAACTGCTAGAAACTGCTTTCCTAACATATGCACTTTCTTCATAAGGCAATAACTATTTGTGGCGAAAGGCTGTAAACCAGTGAGTAGAATGAGCAGAGTAGAAACACACACCCAAACAGGAAACAACAGATGAATTTAATTGGATGATGTTACTTGTAACCCGAGTTCGGATGATAAGAAGTTAAGGATAATGAATGAAAGAATGAATGAATGAATGAATGTAACTAGGGCTTGGCGATATGGACCAAAAGTCATATCCCGATATATTTAGGCTGAATATCATATATATATATATAGATATATATCCCAATATTTTTATCGCAAAGTGAGAGCAAATGTTCAGTCAAAGCCAAAGCCAAATATGACATGTCACAAGTAGTTTTATTAAAACCGTTTATCTAAGTGAACATAAATACTGTATAACAACAGGAGTACCTCTTTTTTTGTAAATCAAAGCTCCATAAAGTGCACATTTAGATTAAAGAAATATCTTAAATAAAAATAGCCTATGAAATAAAATAGGCCAATCTTTGCCTGTTCCAAGCGCCCCCTCTATGTGCATGAAAGAGGAGGGGTGGGGAGCAGTGCAGAGAGCTCTGGGTCTGCAGCTTGCTTGCTAAATGTAACTTGTATAAACAATCTCCCATTGAAATAACACGGACATCATTCTTTAGTGCAGTCTGAGTCTCTTCTCTTGAGCTGCATTTTGTTTGCTCATGTTCTTCAGAGGATTGTTCCCAGGACTTTTCTGCTCAGGACCTCAGAGGTTTGATCTGTTGAGGATTTGATGAGCGTGCTGTTCTTACAGTATGTAAGATGGATTGCTGATCCAGTGACTCACCAGCAACAATATTTTTGCTGTATATTAGACATTTCTGCCATCTCAGGGATGTTGTCTGTGTGAGACAAAGTAAGCAATGTATTACTTGAGGACTTTTTTTCAGTTTACTTGTTGACACATGGCAAGAAATGTTGCTGTTGATTCACCATAAATCATTTCATAGTCCTTAGGGTGAAAGTGAGTGTAAAATCTACACTTTGTTTTATAATACTGACAAATTTGTCCCAGTCGAAAGATACAGAGAAGCACAGAAGATGCATAAAACAGTTGGGAGTTTGATTTGGGAATAACAGATTTCTCATGGGCTTTTTATTTCTGCATTGTTTTCTTCAAGCTCGTTTGTAGGCTCAAGTTGCTATTATAACTTTACAGTATTTGTGCAGTGAATTTTGTGGTTCTAAATTGGGTGTATGTGGCTGTGTCTGTTTTAAAATTAGGGAACAACTGCACTACTTTGGAAGAGTGTTTCCATTGCCCAGGGCTATGGAGAGTGCTGGTAATATGGAGCAATATTAGCTGTGACTTCCCACAGCTTCCTCACAAGAAAACCCTACGCAACAGCAACTGTAGTGTGAGGAAACTGTTGCAGCTTTATGAACTTAGAGCCGAACTGTCGGGTAAGCTGGTTAATCTTTGACGTACTGCATCCTCCGTTTGCTAATTGGCTTAGCCGGAGCTTATTCTGAAGTCGCTCGCTCTCTTTCATTATGACAACATGAACACGTTTCACAAACAACCTGATGCAACACAAACCCTCCCTCTGCCAGTTTCAATAAAGGCACTCAGTGATTTTCATGTAAATGGCCCCTGACAAGAGATTTGTCTCAAAAAATCAATATGATAGGATATGAAGTCACCCAAGCAACACAGGCAGATCCGCTGTCTCTATTTTATTGATGAAGACGAAGACCACTGCATGCTGAGCAAGTTAACTTCCTTAAGTCAACTCCATTGTAGAAAAGCTCCTGAATGCCGACTTTTTAGTTTAAATTAATTAAATTAATCTTAAAGCTGCACTGATTTTTGATTGTTTCCATATTTCATATATTATATGACTACATAGGTTGTTTGTACAAAAATACTTATCTCAATCCCAACCATGATCTTTTCCCAAACCTTACCAAGTAGTTCTATTGCCTAAAGCTAACCAAACCACAGCTATCATTTAGATAAGAGGTTTTGTTCTCCTGCTACTGGTAGGGTTGCTAATTTAAGAAACACTTTGTTTACAGGCCAAAACTTCACAGCTTTGATTCATTCTCACAGTTGTCATTGGCATGATCTGGCAGCTGTTTGTAGCCAGGTACCCCAACTTAAATGTAAGACTCATGCTATTGACACTTTAAACTCTCTCTCTCACACTAATTTTTGACAAAAAATGTAGTACTGCCAAAAGACAGAGCAGCATTGCGCAACAGCAGTACATAGTGAAACACTGAAGTCAAATGCATTTGATGCACGTCTATTAATGCTGTTATATACAGGAGAAGTCATCTTGACACTGTAACACATTGAAAAAATCTCAGTGTTAAACTAAAAATATTTCAATGGAGTCTTGTTTAGGATGACCCTGATAATGACAATGTAAACTTTAAAGGCCCTTTAATATGCAGTTTTGGAGAAAATGTCCTCAAATTACATTATGATATTCACAATTTGCTCATAACTAAGGAGTTAACTGTCATTCAAACTTTTTTAATATGTATGTTTAAGCCCTCTTCAAGATAACCCTGATTTTGCTGTGCAGTTTTTTTTGTTTTGTTGGGGTTGTATTCGAAAATAAATGTAAGACACATTTTAAAACATAGTCCTCACATTTAAACTCAAAGAGTACTTTCCTTCAGAGGATTGCTGAAATTTTCAGTGTAATCCTGTAAAATCTGAGGTAATTCTACCATCTCACTCCTGACCAAATTGAAAAGTTGGCAGATAGAGCCAGATGTTTCCCTCAGAAGTTGGAAAGCGAGTGCACATTAGACTTCCATTTGAGTTTGAAACTTAATGGGGGCAACACCACCACAAGTTTGCCTCCCATGTCCCTTCCTTTCACAGCTTGTTCTCTCCACTGACCTCAAACAACCAAATATCTGTCAGGTCAATTTCCTCAGCCCAGTTCTCCGTGTCTCAGTCCATCCCTCTCTCCTTAACCCAGACGAGTTGGCCTCAGCAGCCTGATTAGAGGGGGCAGGTAGAGGAGATTCCTTAAAGAAACTGGGACAAATCCTAAAATTGCTGCGAGCCCGGCCCCAGACGTCTGCATGAGGGAAGACTGCGAGGCCGCAGACTTCACCGTGATTTAGCTCGTGGAAGTGAGACATGCTCCCCGGTGAAGCCAAGGGTGAGAAACAAGAACTCAGTACCTGCACATATTGATCAAAACTAGTGCTTGAAATTGATTTCTGTCAGTCAGGGAGGGATCATGTGAACCTCTCGATGTGCTGACAAGGTTCTAGGAGCAGGTACTCTGCTTTTAGTGTTCTCTCAAAAAGCGCCACTGAGTGCACTCAGACATTCTTCAACACAAACTCATTGTCTTCACTATTCTTGTTGTTGTCACTGAGTTGTTGTGCGTTTTAGTTATGGCAGGCTCATACCCACAGTCTACCTCTGGTGGGTCAGATTATGGAAGAAAATACAACTAAGAGTTGGAGAGGATTATTGTACTGGCTTATTCTGTCTTAATCTGGACAGGACTAGACTGTCTTGTTACAAGATTTCTCTCCTTTGTTAAGGGTCAATTGTAATGCAACAAAGCCACATATCTTCTTTTATACAAGTATTGTTATTTAGCCTCAAAACCTACATTAACCACACTGTATGATCATTCAAAAGTTTGGTCAGAAAAGCAGGTGTGTTTTACTTGTAGCAGCTAATGTGTCATGGTTTCTAGCTGCAAAACGTATATTCCCATACAAGGAAACAGCATTGTAAATTGTGTTTCAAGGGAAACATATTTTCTCCTGGATTAGTTTTTTTTTTTTTTTTTTTCAATTATCACAAATATTTTTCTAATCAAAGTCCATGTAGGGAGGAAGTAGGCATTAATTAACAATTGGACTTTGATCTTAGCCATGTTTCCACTAAAGTTGAAGCAATTTGATGCAAAGTTTTGAAATCTCAAATTTAAGAAAAAGTGAATTAGGGACATTAACATTTACTGGTTTAGAGTGAATAAACAAAGCTGCATTAACTTACTTTTATCAGAAAATGGTAGTGTAATGTATTGCTGTAAGCTAAGCCATCAGTAAACAGTAGAAGAAGAAGATTGTGCACAAGAGAAACAACAACAAAAAAGAGGTTACGTATCGGACAACTTTGACAACTCATGAGAGAAGTTTCAGAGAAGTCTTCAGGAACTGAATTCAATTGGAGTTACTGTAAATGTTTGCTATGTCAGAACTTATTCGGAAAAAAACCTTTCCACCTCCCATTTAGGGCGATATTTTGCGTTGCAATATTATATCAATTCATGGCGGCTAAGTATTGATATTTACCTTTCCAACGGCCGTCAGCCACCAGATTTTCTTTCAATCGACACTGACTCAAGTGACATCACTAGAGGCAATTTATCAGACTTCACACAGCCAAAAAAGACTTTACAGACTGTAAACTATAATGTCTAAAATTGTTGGCGTTTCCCTTTAAGAACAACACTGCACATTAAAAACATTCATGAACTCTTACTGTTTTGGAAGGGAGTCCATTCACAGAGTGAGTTGATTGGATTTTGCAACAACTTCCTGTATACATTATGTATTAATGACTGTAATTTGCGCCTGTTCATTTTCCCCAATGCGGTTATGACAACTAAGTAAGTGAACATATTTTCCCATTACAGCACTTCTTTGCTTATTTGACAGTCTAATTAGCAGTTTGTTGATGTATGTAGATAATTAAGACCCAGACATTAGGGAGTGAGGGAGTTTTGTCTTTATAGTATGAAATTCAGTAGTATATCCTGTGGAGGCCATCCCCAAGATATTTAAAAGAGGGGAGAGAGAATGCTTGTGGTGTGATATGAGCAACCAGCACAGTGTACCGTATTCAAGAGCACTTGCAAGAAAATGTTATTTTTGACAAGTATGGTGTGTGGAGAGTGAAAGAGCACCGGGAGCTTCCTCCCACACACAGCTGCTGTATCGATCTGCTGGACAGCAGCAACAACTCGGCTTTCGGCTCCTAGTTGTGCAGGAAAGATTTTCAGACAGTCTTGTCATGTAGCGGCTCAGCTCCCTTTAATCGCTGTGTTTACATGAGTTAACATGGCTATCAGCCACACACTGTTTTATGTACTTAAGGTACATGAACCTTTGATAACACTTTTTCTGTGGCGACGAATAAACAAGTTGAGATTATTTACTGAGGTGTATGAGCAACTGTAGGTTACTTACCCTATATATTATGATGTTAGTACTCTATGCTTACTGTAAACATTAGCTCATTTGTATGTTACTGTATCAGTAGTGGCAATAATTGTGAGTAAATAGAGAAGATGTTAACAGGCAATGAAACCTGTTTATTATGTCATTAAGAACAACACACCTTAAAGTAATCTTTTTACTATCAAATAAAGATGCTGATGTAGCCTCTCAGTCTGAAAAGTGAAGCCAATGCGTAAGTCCCTTAAACCTGCATTCTTTTTAATGGCCAGCAGGGTGCGACTCCATTGGTTGCAGAAAGAAGTCTGATTGTATAGAAGTCTATAAGAAAATGACCCTACTTCTTACTTAATATGTCACCTCAACATTTTCCCTCATGAGTTTATGGTCTCAAACTTTAGTTTCTTAAGGGTGTGACTACCATGTGATTGACAAGTCGCTAATGTAGCTTCTTTGAATTTTTCAGAGGTCATATTAAGCCAATGTTATAATTGCCAACCGACAACCCAAACAAATTACTATCACCAAAATAGCAGGTGAAGATTTACATTGAGAAGCTAGAATTGATTAAATTTGAGGCTTTCTTTTTTTTTTAAGATTCTTTTTTTGGCATTTTAATGCTTTATTAGATAGTGACAGATAGAAAGGGGGAGACAGAGGGGAAGACATGTGGCAAAGGGACCTCAGGCTCTACCAGTGTGAGCCACCGGGACGCCCCAAATTTGATTAGCCACTTGTTAGCGGTAGTTCTCATGAATGAATTATTTAATGGCTTAGTTGTGTTTGCTCCTGGCCATATACAAAATCATTTTTTATTTCAGGTACTACTACTTACTACTGTATAGATATGGATGTTGTTCTTCTACAGGTAGTAAAACATTTTTTATAATTTTTGATTTTCCGATTTTTTTGTGTTTGCAGTTCTGTTGATTAACTTTGTGTGAGTTAAATTTCCTCAAGTTCTACACGACTCTTTTATAGATACGTCATTCTGTAGTTTAAATGTTAGCTTGGTAAGAAAAATAACATGAAAAAAAAATCTTGAGGCAAAGGCAATGTGTCTCTACAACCATTACACCACCATAACACCATTACTCTCAGTGCTTTCAGTGTCACAGTTGAAAACAGCCAGAGCTATTTGAAACCCCAACCTGTAGACACATCCCAGAGGCAGAGCTCAGAGACCGGGAGGCCCTCACAAGAGTGAGTAATAGTACTGAATTACAGGCACTGTCTGGAAGCCCTGCTGAGGAAAACCACAGTGAGATCTTTGTTGAAGTCCAGCCTGAATAATAGTATCTAATTATCTTTGTATCATACTATTATAATGCTGTAATGGGCACTCATACACCTGCAGCTGTCATCCATTGGGTCCAGGCCACTGGGATGACATCATGCTTGATAAGATTTCAATGAGGAAACACTGGTAGAAATGCAGTCTCATCACCAGACATTAGTCGTGTTTCCATCAACTAATTTCTATGCACATTTTGACGATTTGCATGAGAAACGCTTAATGGAAACACCAATGTTTGATAAAACTTTCAGAAATGTGCATAAAAGCTTTTACGCTCGCTTAAGGTGGTATTCGTCTTCTCAGAAAAATAGTTAATACGCTAAACGACGGAAACGATTTTTCTGTTGTTCTGACATAGCGAACATTTAACTCACATGACTGATCAGCTGTTTCCGAGCTGACATGAAAGAACGATTATAAGTTGCCCAGTTGAATCAAATTCCTGAAGACTTGTCTCAGTTTTCTATTGTGGGTGGCCTAAATTTTTGTCTTTTCTCTCTGGTGTAATCTCGACTTCTTCTACTGTTTACTGACGGATTAGCCTACAGCAGTATGTTACACTGCCATCTTCTGACCAAAGTAGGTTGATGCAGCTTTGTTTATTCGCTCTAAACCAGCTGATGAAAACGTCCCTAATTCGCAATTTTTTTAATGCGTCATTTTAAGATTTTGCTTCAAATTCGCTTTGACTTTAATGGAAACATGGCTATTCATTGTCCCCAGAGGATGAGTCCTCATGACTTTTTGTGATCTGCTGACTTTTTCTCTAGTGCCACCATGAGGTTGACATTTGTGGTTTTGGAGGAAATACTTGGAAATACTATTGGATTGATTTTGACTTTTCATAAAGTGCCATCATCAGGTCAAAATGTTATTTGCCCTTTATGAACAAATGCTTCCACAATCAGCTGTACTTTGTGTGTAGCGTTACATAGCAAGCATAAGAATGCTGATACACGCTGAACATGATAAGTGTTATCCCTGCTACACATCAGCATGTTAGTGTGGTCATTGTCAACATGTTGGCACATTTAGCTCAAGGCAGTGGTGTGAACCAGTGGACTCACAGAATCACTATCATGACTGAAGACTTGGTGGGTTGCAAGGCTACCTTGTGATTGACAAGTCGCTATTGTAGCTGCTTTGAATTTTTCAGGGCTCATATTAAGCCAATATGAAAATTGTTTGTTTTTTCTAAACAACCTACAACCCAAACATATTCTTACTACTATCATAGAAAACAGTTAAAGATTCACATTTGAGAAGGTAGAATTCATCAAATTTGTGGCATTTTGGCAGTGGGTTGAATAAAAGCTAGTAAGATCACAACACATTCAGCTTCACAAGTGTTCAATATGGGCAAAAGTCCTAGCTATCAGCTCCCACAGTCCATGTTGTGTCAGTTTAGAAAAGACTCTAAGCTCTGACCAGTAAATGGACTGTGACAATAAACAGCTAAAGCCTTTGCATCCCAAATTCCCTTCAGACCAGACAGCACTGGGGTTACCTCACTGGCAGTTTTCTGGCAATTTACAGAAAGTCCACTTCAGACCTTAAATTCCCCTTAAGTGGTTTTCACATGTGCATCTAACTGCGTAGGTTTTGTTTCTAAGACTTGTGACACTAGATGACACTCAGAAATGTGTTTTTCTTATGTTTATATCCCCTAAATTGTCTGATCTTGACTATACTGACTTGTATCTGTGTAAAGTTTGTCACTAGAGATGTCTGTGCACTTCCCTACAATTTGAGATTCAAACGTTCACCAGGCAGGCTAGATTAGGTGTGTCACTATTTTTGAAAGCCAATCAAAGTCACAGGCAAAAAACTTATACGAAGCCAAGAACTTCGAGCTCAGAGCGAAAACATGTATGACTGAATCTGCAGATGGTGGCCCTGCCCTCCCAGCAGTCAACCTTTCGGCCCAATTTTATTATGGGAATTATTATGGGAAATTATAGGAAAATCATGTGAAAAAATATTAATTACCATAGGTATTTATTTATTTATTTATTTGTTTGTTTTACAGTATTTTAACATACTTAAAAAACATGTCTGTAAGGAGGCTTTATCGATAACTGAGCTTTTTGGAGTCACATCACACAGTAACTTTGCTTTCCCCACACACAATTTATTCAAGCAGTTTCACTATTAAGCCAGAGTGTTGCATGTAAAGAGCATCTGACAGTCTCAGAGCTTTATCTCTGCTGCCTGCTGACAGAAAGAGTGACACAAAGCTATACAATCAAGCACACAAGATTTGATCATGCTGTGGGCTTTGGAAATGTGGCAAAAGTTGCAGTGATAAGCTAAGCGTCATATTTAACGGGCAGATATGAGTGTTATCAAGATTCTTCTTACTTGCAACAAGTGAACAATATTTACCCAGATATTTATTCAATGGCTCCTATTTTCCCACTTTAGTTCCCTTTTTGACTGCCCTGCCTCTTAAAGGAGCCACTCCACTCTTATAGTGGACGCATTATAATGTAGACTTTTTGTGCTACCTTTTTGTGTTACCTTGTGAAAAACACTTATTGCTTTTTGCATGAAGTTAATAAATTGCTGGTTTACTGCATAGCATGCATGCTCTGTATTGTTTTTGTGCTTTGAATGAATGTTGTGTTTAAAATAAATGTAAAAGTGAGATAATGATTGGAGTTTTTACTATTTTTTCTGATTGAGTTAATCTACATTAACAAAGTCTTATCATAACATGTATTCTTTCCTGTAGCAGCTCAAAACCAGATTATTTACTGCACTTTATAAAGCGATTAAATTCATTTTGAGCAGAATTAAGTTCAGAGTATTGGTCCGGCCATCCGCAGTCCTCGCAGTGTCTCATGTGGCCCCTTGGAAAAATTAATTACCCACCCCTACTCTACATAAACACATAACACATGCTCTATTAGAGGAACCACTTATCACTTTATTGTGGATAAAAACCAAACTAGCCTTCAATCATGTAAATCTTCTCTACACAAGAAACTGAAGCTGTCAGCCTGCTGTCATCAGCTGCTGTTGAAATATTCATTTAGAGGTTCTTGTCCATTAGAAAAACAAAGACTCTGTGTCAGTACCATGTAAAGATTTAAACACACCATCATGTTCACGCTGTGTGATCAAGTCTTAAATGTCTGTAGTGTCTCTTAGTGTATTTTAAACTCGAGCAGCTTGTCCACCACCCACATCCGACTGTTCCCATCCAGTGTCTGTCAGCGTCTAATTTCTGTGTTGTTTGTGTCCTTTCCTGGGAATTTGTCTCAATGTTCCAGCGTATTTAAATGTGTTTCCATAATGTTTGTGCTGTCCCCCGTTCCCTCCATCACAGTGTGGCTCATTGAAACTGCATTGTCTTTCCAGGTGGCGAGCGTAACTGTGGAGTACATGAGCTGATCTGCGTCAGAAAAGGTAGGGGCAGATCAGAGCTCTGGGGGTTGACCTTTGACCCCTCACTCCACCTTTCTCATCAGCATTTATAACTGTTAACCTGTCACCGCTGACACTCCTTGTCCTTGTTTCCACTGTGTTCTGGCTGTGCTGCTTTCACCATGCCGTTTGTTTGAGTCTTGTTTTGTTGTTTGTGCTCACCGCTTGTCTCCATTGTTGTTGTTTTTCAAAACGGTCATACGAAAATATTCAAATTAATACCACATTCTCTCAGAGTAGACTAAGTTAAAGATAAAAGAAATTAAGTAGACACTACAAGTAAAAACATTGTTTTTTTTAATGCACTGGTCAATTTTTGTGGTTTTCTTTAAAAAAAACATCCAAAACAAACATTTAGGTGTATACTTTACTATACTAGTGCAGTGCCCGTAGGAAGTATGTATTCCCTACACTACATGTCACATTACAACGTCTGAAACTCCATAAAATACTTACTTTTCATAAGGTACGCACACCATCCAGCACATACACATTGAACACTGATATTCGCTGGAAACTATTTTAATATTACTGGAAAATCAAAACTTGTAGTGCACTTTAAAACTCAGAAAAATAGGTAGGCTACATAGACTTACAGATGAGATGAGTCAGGCGTGGAAATCAAGAGGGAATTGGGTTACTGACCAGGTGTAGGCCTAAAAAATGTCTTAATGTAAATAACAAACTGGAGAAGTTTCATGGTGATAGCTATAACTTAAAAATTACCCAATTGACCTGTAGTGTCTCTCCTTCAGGCATGAAAGATTTTTTTAGAATAAAGCTGCGAAAATAGAGGATACATATATAGTGAGGTGAAACACCAAGTGGATAAAAATGGATCCAAAACGAGACTAAATCTGGGGTTTGCTTCACTTTAATTGAGCCAAAGAGGCGGGGCCACGTTTGAATGTTGTGTTTACAAACCGATATTGACAATTCTTGCATAATATACCTTTAATCAGGGTATTGTCTTCTTGCCCAGTAAGTATTTATAATTAGCCTCTATATGCTAAATAATTACACTGTAATTTGCAGGCTGTAATGTGAAGTGTTTCTGTTGCATTATTGCGGATTTATATTAATTAGTTGAAAGAAGAATACCTAAATGGATAAACCACTCTCCACTATATTGGTTCTTCTAAAGTTATACTTTAGAACAACATTTACATACAATATATGTTGTACTTCTTGTCAGGACACAAAAGTGTGCTCTAATCTCTACATTCCTGCATGTATTGAAGGTTATGATGGTGCTGTAACGGTAAAGGTTTTTTAATCAGAAGCTTTTAACAAATCAGGCAGGTTAGAATAATCATAATTTTGCATGTTGAGTCAGAGCACTCAGTGCCGTGGCAGCATTCATATTCAGGATGGAGATGACTCTTTTAAAACCAAATAAATGTACAAGTGGATTCAGAGAGTGCTCATCAGCGTGGAGGAGCCCTCTGAATGGTCTGGTTGTGTAAGTGTGTGTGCAATCATTTGGGTTATCCCATTTGTTTTGTGATTGTTGAAGATTCCAGTGTGTGTGTGTCTGTGTGTGTGTGTGTGTGTGTGTGTGTGTGTGTGTGTGTGTGTGTTAGTAGGTACTGAGCCTGGGGCCATTGTATGAACATGTGTGGGCGTGTGTATGGGAGTGCTGGTGAGAGTGCTTATGGAGTGTGTGGGTGTCTTTGTGGTTTTGTGCTTTTTGACATTCAACATGGCAACTGTTTCCATGCGGACAGAACACAACAAAGACAATGATTTAGCACCACCAGCAGACCATCCATCTATTTATTTTACCTGAATCCGGTCGCCCAGATGTCCTTTTACCCAGCAACGTCCTCTTGCTCCTCCTTTGGGATCTCTTAGTGCTCCTAGGCACCGTGGGAGATGTAGTTTTTTGTCCTTGGTGCCTGTGTTGTTGATGGATGACAGCAGCTCTCATTGTCATTGTTGGCATGTCTTTCATTCAAACAAGCTCTTTATTGGCTCTCAGTTGAGCTGTGCAGTGTTTTTAGCCCCTGTGGTTTAATTTAACACGATGATTGTCAGTTCTGGTCGAGGTGACCCGGTCCAAAGAGATAAGACAACCTGCTCCTTCTGTTTGTTGGGGTCAAGATGTCACTTACATGGTGCGCAGTGCAGAAAGCTTTCTCCATTTGTTAAACACAGGGGAGGGTCATTGTGTCCTTGGGCTGTGGCCGGTGATTGGACAGTCTTGTAATTGCCCCATAAATGCACAGTGAGGTTGGTGTGGGGAGTCCACAGGACTTATTTTGCCATCGCCCTGAACCTGGAAAACAATTTTTACCATCTTGTAAAATGTTTTACCACCAAGTGGATGTAAATCAAACTGTTATTTCCTAATATTCTTATTATCATCTATTGTTGTTAGCAGCTTAATAAAAACACCATTATAATGCATTCTAAAGATATAAACTATATTGATTATGCTCCATGCTAAGAAACAAATTTAAAATAATTAGATAAATCTATAAAAAAGAAACAAGTGTACTTGGAAAATACTTCACAATAATTAGTATGACTTATTATTGTTGCTACCCTTTAAAAAGAAAAGGAGGATAAGAATTTTTAAATTATCCATATCACTGCTGTTTTTATACATTTATTTTGTAGTTTATGTAAAGCACTTTGTAATCAACAACAGTGCACAGTAAACAGCAGTGCACTTCAGCACAGAATAGATGTATAATATTGTTTTTTACTAAAACGATTATCCAAATAAATGCAGAATAATTTTCTGTTACAAATGAATTAAATAATCATTGCAGCTCTTGTTAATATCTAATCTAAGCTTAATTTCCCTGCAATAAAAACTGACATCTGTTGTCAAAGAAAAGAGTCGCCATTTTTCATTTTGTCAGGTTGTCCTTCCACCAAAATCTATGAGCAGTTCCTCTTAATATTAAATACAAAACGCACAACAGCTTCCTGCTAACAAAAAGAACAGCATCTGTTGATTTCAGGTCATCATTAAGCAAAACTGTCCAAGCAACAGACATAACATTGTTACAGTATTCATATATTTAAAATTATTCATCATATAATTAGGAGTTCCCCATGATGCCTTTACTCAGTTTACTGTGAGCATCATGATGAGGGAGCAATCTGTCAGTTATCTGGAGTTATTATGGTGGTTGGTTTGGTTCTCATTATAACTCCAAACACTAACTAACTTTAAAGAAACTGTCTTTTATGAAGGTGTGTGGTACGTTCTGTAACTGTTACAAAGTCGCTTTCCCACATTATTGTTCTCTGAGCTTCTTGTGTAACAAAGTCAGCTTTTGTTTAATCTTCCCGTGAGTCATCATTCAGTCCCCCACACATTATCTAAGGGCTATTCACACAGTTTTAATGGATAAAGTAGATTTGGTTAAATCTGTCGTATTAGCCAAAACGGCACAAAATGCACCTGTGTATGCATGTGTGTGTTTTTGGTTGAAGTAGTTGTGTCCAAAGGATGAGAAACTTTTTTTTTCTTATTAATTCATAGTAGAGCCTGACAGATATCTCGGTTTACTGATATTATCAGCCAATATTGGCCGACCAACGGCCTATTGGTATCAGTGTATATTCTGTCCGATATGTGATATATGATATATGATATGTACTTTTTTTAAACAATGTATAAGGCAGAAAATGCTGCTTGGGGTGATTTAAAAATGGTGTTTAATTTTTTTTTCTCAAATTGTCAGCAATTGAATGAAACTGAACATTAATGCCATTATTTAGCTCTTTATTTTATTCCTATTTATTATTTATTTTCTCAGTTGTCATTTATATAATTGGCTGACAGTGTTTGTAATGTTAAACATTGTTTAATAGAGTTTTATGTTTGAGAAAGTAGCTCTCTGGGTACATTTGCAGAGTGGTGAAAAATCGGTGCACAATCCATATAAAAAAAAGGTCTATTTTTATTCCAGCTCCAAAAATTACTATATTGGTTATGGATTAATTTTTCCACTCTAAAATCAGTATCCGCATCGGTCTCAAAAATTCCATATTGATCAGCCTCTAATTCATAGTAAAAAAAAGGTTTTTTATAGTGAGTGTTTAAAATGCTGTAATCATACATTGTACTTGTTATAAAGAGAATTTCCAGTTAGTTCCGCTTGTGTTTGATGTAGAAATATTAATATCTGGGAGGAAACATGTAGGCCTAACATGACGACACCACACAGTTTGTTACTCAGAAGCCTTCATTGGAAACTGCTTGTTAAAGGGCGTAAGATCATTTTAAAGTACTTGGGAATAAAGTCTGAACACAGAGTTTGTTTAGAGAGTAAAAGTCAGGGAGCCAAGAGTAAAGAGAGAAAGTGTCTGTAGATTTCTGCGACATTCTTTTCCCTGTTTCAGCCGGCCGGGGAATTATACAGAGCAGGATCCCGCTCCATCTGTGCTGTGAATAATTCAGTCAGCAGTGAGAAGCTGGTACAGTGTGAGCAGACAGGCAATCCCGCGGGATGTCGCCTCCTGTTCCCACCTCGCCATGTGACCAAACATTGTGAGCTACCAACAATATTCAGGGCTCATTACAGCCCAGGCACATTTACAGACAATTATTCAAACAGTGTGCTATGTTTGTCTTTTTTTTTTTAATATAAAAAGACAAAAAGGAGCTGGAAATAAGAGCACAGCAGATTATGTAACGTTCTTTTCTAGGTGTGAAAGACTGACGGCTGCTATTAATATGTAACAGTTGTATTGTTAAAGAACGTTTAACAGCTGATTTCATAATGGAGAAGTTTGTTTAATATAATTAAGCTTCTGTGTGTGTATGTAAAATAACAACCGGTCTTCCAACCCATAGAACCACATATGTCAAACTCCTCCTTGAGATTTAACCAGTTCAATCCCAAATTTGGTCAGTATCATCTTAAGACCTTTGTGTTTAAAAGTTGTTTACTTTTTCGTTCGTTATTAATGTATGTGGGTGTGGCATGATGGTGAAATATAAGACGTTGTTATAACTTGAGCACACGTTAACGTTGTGAAACGGTCAGCTTGGTTAGATTTGTGCACCAAAACTACTTGGTAAAATTGGTAAAAGATTGTTGCTTAGATGAGACTTTCGACATTTGTTACGTTACTTTTTTTACATTATTTTTTTATATATATATATATACTTTATTTCAGACATGACACAAAACCAAAACCAAAATAAAAAGCACACAAAATTTAAAAAGAAATTCCCCCCACAATGTAATGAAATTCCCAAAAACGAGTAGGATGAAGTTTAACTTATTAACCCCTACCAGTCACATATATTTATATATCTTATGTCTTATTGTTTCCCATTTGCTTCAAACATAGAAGCATTCACATTTAATATATACATTTCTAATCAACCATATATAAATCAGTCAATTTACATTATTCACACATCATTAATTAAACTGCAAAAAATAAATACTTAATATTTCACTTTTGTTTGTAGATAAACGACATAATTACACATTTTGCGAAGAATGTGAAACATTTATGTTTGCCATGTTCATTTAAAATAACTCAACATTGACTTTTAGTTTCAAACAGGACACAAACAGCTGTCTCCTGGGTTAAAGTCCTGTATTTGTTTTAACCACCACATCACTTTCTTGGTTATATTTATAAAGGATCTGTCTCGTGTAAATGTGACATCACGTTCTCATTGTAATCAAAGCGACTCAGGGCATGACCCACCCTACTCTGCCTCTGATTGGTTTACTCTGATTATTGCGTTAAGAACCCTAATTAGGTGAACTATCGTGATGCTTTCAAGAGTTTTAACACAAGACAGATCCTTTCTCACTAAAAACTTTCTCAGCCCTTGTACGATGTGACCCGATGACCTATGGTGCTGCTTTTTAAGGAGGAAAGTCTCAGCTTTTACTACACTTCAGACTAAAAACAAAAGTGCTGGCAGTGAAGTTGTTCACAGTGACACTGTTGGCTGCATCCAGCTAATTGTTGCAGCCTTTATAATGGGCATTATAAATAACAGAAAACATCATCACCATCATTGATCGGAAATTAAGACCTCATCTGAGTACACTTTCCTTCCAAATGAGCTCATTATCTTCCGTCTATACCGAGGCAGTCGTTTGGTTTAATTGAACAAAATGGACATTACATGTAGTGATTTCCGTGTTGTGTGGAGCTTAATTCATCACTGTAAATGAGCTCAGCAGTAATTTGAGGAGTGAACAGTGTCTTCTCTCTAATGGCACTAAAAATATATTGATGCCTTTTTCCTTTGCTTTCATAGTATTTGCTTTAACAGTTCTTATTTATGTGACCCTGTAGTGGTCTGAGGGTTCTCTCAGACCTGTTTGCACTTTTTACTATTGATTATGGTAATGTAAAGTATCTAGAACTCTATATAGGCATGTTATTTTGCTCTTTTAGCATTACAGTTAGCATTTATAAAAAAACATCAACCAGTAGTTTGCAGAAGACCATTTTGACGCTTCAATTTGGGCGTTTGGTCGCCTCCATCTTGGGTTTTTTCAGTCCAAATGACCATATTTAGAGGGTGGAGGTTGGGGAAAGCTTGGTAGGGATGCAGAGCAAACACAATTCCAGTTTCATTTTGTTGAAATATAAGAGGAAAAAGTTTTTACAGAGGAAAGTTTGGAAATCTCTTTTATTACTTAAAAAATACTATTAACAGCCATACATTTTCTTTAGGAATAAAAACTTACATATTTCAGACTATGAATGGTAATAAATAGTTTAACTTTATTTGATCATGTTTAGGCATTTATTCTACTTTTATAATATTATATAATAGTATAAGTGAGCCTTGAGTAGATGCAGTAAAAGTTAGAGCTGCCACTGATGATTGTTTTAATTGTCAAATAGTCTCTTGATTATTTTCTCTGTTAATCATTTGGTCTATAAAATCAGAAAATGGGGAAAAATGTCAATTCCAGCTTCTCAAAATCGAAATTCATGTATTTGAACAGTTTAACATGATCTACAACAGAGAAAAGCAAGAAATTCGCCCACTTTGCATGAAAAATTACTTAAACTATGAATCAATTATCAAAATATTTGCTGATTATTTTCAGTGGATAAATCATTGCAGCTCTACATACATCTTTTTTTCTTTCTACTGCATTCCACAGACCCAATCCCTCTCACCATCACCCTGTGGATGTGGAACAGAATACAGAGCGGTGTTTTCTTTCTCTTTCACAAACTTCTGTGTGATAGTTTGTATGCAGCGTCCAGGACTCATACATAAAATCCTCGGTGCAACCTGCACGTTACACTGTGAATACAAACTTTCTTTGTAACAAACGAAGAGACAGCATTCACCAGTTTGACCCATAATGCACCACACACTGTATTTCTGATCCCTGTTGTCCTTTGTGACCACATGACCACACTCGATGTGGCAATTTTATTTTGAAAAGACACAACCATTGTGGCTAAAGACTTTGTTATGAGTCACCCTCACTCTACAGAAATGACTGTAATAAGGCTGCGTTTACTGCCGCTGGTTATTACCTCAGAGCCTTTAGTGGTGTCTGAATAGCATAAGTGGACGTCACTCCCTAAATTATGGACCGCTATTAAGCTCTGCAAATGATGTGCCAATTTGTTGGACATTAAATTCTACTGAGAGCACAAGACGAGCTGCAGTCAGTTACATGACAGCTGTTTGCACTGATGTTACGCTGCTCTCACACACAGAGACACGTCTCTTTGCACCCCGCTCCAACATGTTCTCAATGTTTCTCACTTGTCATTACACTCGGGAAATAGAGCAAGAATTTCCCTTCAAATTGGCATTTTAGTATCAATAACGTCTTTTAATATGTAACAGCTTGTGAACAGTCAGCGTTCCACTCATCCTCTGTGAGCCTCCCTGATTGCAACATGTTATTCTGCCAGTGTAAAATGTCAAATTAATTCTCCTGAACTCCCCGCAGGAGGTGACAGTCAGTGTCTCAAATTGAAGGCTGATTGCTCCGAAACTTTTGTAGAGGTCTATAGAGTGAAAAATGTTCTCTGTAATTATTGTGGTTTAGCATTTAGGTTTGAAAGGGTGACATTAAATGGTCAGCGGAGGACAGAGATATCGAGCTCATTTGGTTGCTTTGTTGTCACAAAAAGACCGATATGGGATTTTTGAGACAGATGCCGATACTGAATTTAGAGCCGAAAAATGAATCAATAACCAACATTTCAAGCTACTGAAAGTGTTTTTTCACGATTCATAATATAAAGTTATTTAGCGTTGTGTTGCCGTTGCTCAGCAGAGTGTCTGTCACCCGTCAGTCAGTCAAACCCGACCCCCACCTCTTTGTCCGCCTCCGAAACATGTGCACGCATTCACACACTTACACTCCCACTGAATTTACTGAGCTGCCCATCCCACTTCCCTGCTTCAAAACATGATAGAGACATGTGCCTACCTGTCTGTATCAGTCCCGACCCCACATGATCGCTCCGTATGCGTGTGTGCGCCAAACTAAATACAACCGGTCTGGGCCGGTCAGAGGGTGGCATGCTCCAGACCCCCGTATTTTTCCACACCGGCTGACTATTCCATGTCCTAGTGGAAAGCATGTTTACGCCAATTAAAAATGACACAGTAGGATAACAAGCATTGTATAATACAGTATCTCCCGACTGTGAAAAATGTTATATGAGATGTTTGCGCTCATTTACCTCTCAAAATGCATGAGATTGATGCATTTTACTTATAAATGTAAATGTTCACCCCTCACCCCTATGCAAATGTACACAGTGAGCTACTTTAAACATAAATGTTATTTAACATTGTTAAACATTAGACTTACGGACGCAATCACATCAGCCTGATTTTAGCATCTTTGCACTAGCTCCCTGTTCATTTTAGGAATGATTTTAAGATTTTACTGATCACTTTTAAAGCTCATGTAGGTCTGGCTCTTATAACTATCAGAATAATACATTTTCTACGTGGCGCCCTTCTGACTGTCCCAAAGTTGAAACTAAAATCCAGCAATTGCCGTCAGAGCGCCCCGACTTCAGAAAGAGCTGCCCGAGGAGAGATAAGGCGCGCAGACTCATTAACTTCTTTTAAATCACTTTTTAAACCCACTTTTATAGTCTTGGTTTTATGCAATGTTTACCACCTTAGTCTTTTTTTATTCTATTCTGTTCTCTATATAGTCGTCCTTTTACCTTTCAATTCCGTTCTTATTACTTGATTACTTTTCCTTGGTATCTGAGATTGGCTTATAATTGATCCTATGCTGTTCTTTATCTGTATTCCTATACGACTTATATCTGCTCTGTTCTCCTTTCGGTTAACTGCTCTCTGTCAAAGCACTTTGTAAGCTGTTGTTTTTAAAAGGTGCTATAGAAATAAATGTATTATATTTTTATTATAAAAACAATGTATTTCATCGTCAGTCATTTTTTAAATATGAAAATAAAGAGTAATTAGAATAAAATAAATAGCTAAATAAACATAATTACCGTTACAGTTTCAGTCAATTACTGACTATTTAAAATTAAAAATTAAAAAAGAGAATAGCTAACATTTATCTTAATCATGCCAAGCAACGTTTTATGCATTATATATTGTGTAGAGAGAAAAAAGGGGCACATATAGGACAACATATACACAGCTATCGATATGCCAATATCCACGGACAATATCAGTCAACCAATATATATATTATCTGTCAGGCTCTACACGAAAGCATCTCCCACAAGCTGAGACAGGAAGTCTCCCCTGTGATGACAACACAACACCTTCATGAAGGTCAAATATGAGGTGGAAGATCATACAGCTGGAAATAATCTGGTAAAAAAACAACCTCAGATTGTTTCATCAACATCAGTTTTATGAATCCCTTCTGCATATATAAAGATGTTTTTCCAAACCACTCAGTATCTACTCATGTGTGGCGTTTAATGAGATGTGACTTGCTTGTGTGTCTGGAGTCTGGAGTGACGCTGCACCTGAACCTGTTGCTATGGCAACAAACCGGTTGTGTCTCATCAGCGACACTACCTCTCTCTCACTACCTGCTCTGGTTTTCTGTCTCTCCTACCTGCCTCTGCCTCGCTCGTCTGTCTTGAACTGTTGTTTGTGGAAAGTGGGTGACGTGAATTTTTCATAATGTGCATTAAAAACATTTGTCATGCTGTATTTAAACATGAACCAACCACATTAATCTAAATATTAAAAACACTTATTCACATCTCGTATTGACAGAAATATATTCAGTACTTATTATGCAGAATATCCCCACTCAGATTGTTAAATATATACCAAATATTATTGGATTATTATTATTATTGATGCATTTATGTAAGCAGTGTTTTGATTTTGTAAAGATAGGACTCCTTTAACTACTTAAATACTGTTATGAGGTTTAATTAAAAACACAACTTTAGATTGATCATGTTTTCCATGTTAAATCTTGACCTGAAAAAGTAACTAAAGCTGGTAGCTAAATGTAGTGGAGTAAAAAGTACAGTATTTGCCTCAAAATGTAGTGGAGTAGAAGTATAAAGTTACATAAAATGGAAATTCTCAGGTAAAGTACAAATACCTCCGAATTGTACTTAACTAATGTAATTCCAACACTGATTACCACGGAATCTAGATCTTCAGCTCCAGTTTTGCTGTTGCCACTTAATCTTACATGTAGCTTATTTGCTAACTTTTTTTTTGTGTGTGTGTTATCATTAATTAGCAGCAACTTTAACTTGCCTTCCTGTGTCTCAGTATCTCCAGAGGTGCTGGGGTTTCTGACAGCCATCGGCCTCTTCATCATCCTCATGACCCTCCTGTTCTGGTACCTCAACAACAAGTTGGCACTAGAGAACCCAGGGAGCCTTCAGTGCCTTGATGACTTCAGGAAAAAAAAAGAGCTGCAAGGTGAGTTTACACATTTACACCTCTGTAAACGTTTCAGACACATTTCATCATAATTATTTCTACCTGTCAGATAATTTGTCTCTGACATAAACGGCATTTTTACACTTCTAGTAAAGTCTGGAACTGGTTTCAACCAACGCTGCAGTACCCAGTTGGGAACAACACCGACTGGCCACTTTATTAGGTCCACTTAAGAACCTAATGTGATCCAATACAACATCTCCATCCATGCATTCTGCCTTTACAATAATAACAATGCTCAGTTTTGATTTGCACTATCAAAAGAGCTATTAACTCAACTATATCTTCTTTATAGAGGTTGTAGTTTGCACTAGTATTTTTTTTTCCCATGACTGTATATTCTATAGAAAACTGTACAAAGACAACATATACAAACTTTTGTTTTTATTTATGTTTTACACAGCCTCCCAACTGTTTTGGATTCGGGTTGTATATGGGTTGTTTACTTACAGTTTATGGTTGAGGCCAGTTTAATAAAATACTGTTTTTTTTCCTTCTTTAATTGGAATCATTTTAGCATCCTAAAGACATTAAATGAATCAGTCATTTATAAGAATAACTCTAAAATATTAAGCATAATGTTGCATGGTCTTTAGGTTGGGAATTGTACCAGGCATTATAATTAACAAGGAATTGAAGAAAACAATGGTCTAATATTTTTTTCCATGACTGTACATGGCAGTGCCAGAATATTAGAAACACCTGTCAATATAATTCAATCTTTGTGGCAGAGCTGTTGTGTTACATCACATTGTACTGGTGTACCTAATGTAGTGGCCAGTGTTTATGTCAATGTTCGTTGCCATTTGGACTATTTATCCCAGTTTACTCTGTGACCAGAAATGTCCAAAGAAAATGTTGAGATGTCTGTTCCGTTATGAGGACAGGACTGGTATCATGTACTATCTCCACTATTAACCAAAAGTAGTTACATTGCAGAAAAAAAAGAGAAAAACAGATTTTTGTGTAATATATGAAGCTAGAAACGTGTGAAGGGAGTACAGATATCCATCAGGTGCTGAGAATCTCCTGCTTCGCTCTGATTGATCCGATCTCGCCTCAGAAAACAAACATTTTTAAAGTTGTTTGCTTGTCCTTCAGACAGACCTGACAAAGAGTTCAGAGTTTTTACAAATCAGTATCATGATGTCGTTCTTTCGGCATCTCTTCGATCCGTCTATTGTAATTAAATCACAGCAAAATCTGTTTTATTTTGTGGTCATACCACTGCTGGCACTCATCTCAATGCAGTTTCTGGAGAAGTTGATGAAAACAGAAGAGCTCTGTGCACCTCCAGATGATATTACTAATTCAGATATGATGGCATTTTGTTTTTTTTCACATATCTGGGACTTCCACAATAGGCACAGAGTAGAAATAGTGGTTATTTCAGCAATGTTTGGTGACAGAAAGTATAGCGTTGTTGTTTATTTGCAAAAACAGAAAAAAAACATTCTTAAATTGAATAAACTGGCAGTTTGAGTTTGCCTTGGGAAATAAAATACATTTTTTAGAAAAATTTAAAAGACAGAGATATGGTATAAAAAGTTCAATTGATTTTCCCTGGACTGCACCCAAAAAAAAAGAAAGAAAAGGCAAATAAATCAAAACAGAGATATCTAAAGATCTTTTTTTTTTTTTTTTTTTACATTTGCCGTTTAAGGCACTGATTGATAACTGTGTCATGGCCCCTTTCAAGAGTCTCCCCTCATCGTTCAGATATCCAAACCTGACCTCAGCCCAGGCACTGGTCAAGCTCGACATTTGTTTCGTCCAGCCTTTCCTTTATATCACGGACCATGCCCCGGACAGCAGCACGCGGCCTGACCTCTGCATGGGGACATTTTCCACTGGCACTGGCCTTTCTCAACCCATGAGGGGATTACTGTTGCTGACAGATGTAGGCCTGTTTACTTGTCATCCGTCCGCAGGGCTTCAGAACTTAAAAAGGTTGGAGGCCCCGGGGAGCCCACACAGGGAGTTGTCTCTACCCTGAGAAGCCACCTGGTAAACATTCAGTTAAAAACAAAGAGAGGCAGCGGCAAGTCGTGAGGTGTTTGTTCTTGTTTCCTGTTTATCTTATTGCATGGACTTTTTTATGGAAACATGAGACAGTTGTGTTTATTTTTAATAGATTGTGTTACATTATAATACGTTCTAGTGAAAGAAAATGTATCTACTGTCCTTTCTGTGCTGAAACTGGTACTTTTTTTAGACTTACAATGTTTTTGGTAAATGCAGAATCTTTTTATTCTTGAAGTTTTATGATCTGTTTGCAAATACAGTTAGTTTGGAGAGATTTGTTAGACTGCATGGGAAATGCAAAATAATTCTAAAGCTCTGCTGCCCCCTGCTGGAACAAGTGTGAACCTACAGCTGTGGTTTCAGTGGCTGGTCCATGAAAAAGCAAGGATATTGTTGTAACTGTTTGACTGAAATACATGCAAATAATATTCTTCAACTCAGTCCTTAAGAATATTTTGGTTGTACATCACCTACTTTACACATTTCTACGGAAGCATATTGCATTCACTTAAAAAAAAAAAAGTTTTTTCTGAGTGATTTATTTTTTGGTTTATTTTTCGGGGTAATTATTTTCTGGTTTTCGGGGTAATTTTTCCCCCCTAAATGATCAAGGTACTTCGAAATCCCACTAGCCACTACATTGACACCATTGACGAGTGTTTTGAGTTGCTGAGGTTGCTGTGGTTTGCTCATGGGCTCCCTCTCCTTAGCTATACCCATATATTTATAGTATTTATAGTCAGAAAAAGGAAAAAAAAATAGTAAGAAAAATAGAAAAAAAATAGTCAGAAAAACTGAAAAATTATTAGTCCGGAAAACAGAAAAAAATTTTGTCAGAAAAACAGAGAAAAAAAAACGACATTAAAACAGAAATAATTACCCCGAAAAACAAACCAAAAAATAAACTACTAAGAAAAAAATGAGTTGTTTTTTTTTTTCAAGTGAATGCAATACGCTTCTGTACATTTCTTCCTTTTTATATTTTTGTATGTGCATGCGGGTGACCCAATACAATTACAAAAACCTCTCCACATGTTATGGAGCTATTACAAAGAATATAACAACCAAACACTACAGTGCAATGAATGGATGAATGTATTTTATCCTTTTAAGATAAGATAATCTTTATCTTTCTCACTTGAGTGATGAATATAAATGAAACAAGATTAAAAATGAGACAAAAATAAAGATTTAATACAAATAAAATTAGATACCTTTATACACTATATACAAGATTAAATATGACAAAATAAAAATATCATACCAATAAAAATATGTTTATGGTAGTATAAAATGAAAATAAAATAAGACTTTAATAAATTAAATACAGGATAAAACAAGGAAAAAATATAAGTAAAATAAATAGCTATGTACTGCACAGTATATAACAGATAAAATAAAATAAAGTAAAAATAAAATGTCATACAAATAAATTACTTTTAGACCCTTGTATTCAACATAAAATAAGATAAAAAATGAAAATGAAATACAAGATAAAAAAAACAAGTCAAAAATACAAATTAAAAAAATAATTTTCTTCTATTTATTTCTGTTTATAAATGTATACTGTACTTTTTTTCCTATCAAATGTACATGCCAAATCCATAGCCAGTAATAATGAATAAAATAAATAAATAAAAATATAAAACATAATTTATTCAAACCGCTAGGTAAGACAAGTTCATTTGTTTGTCACCTTCAATACACAGAGGCACAACTCATTAGTGACAATGAGATATTACTTATATATCTGTTGCATAACAAGGCACTTTGTTGCATAATGTGTCTGAGCAGAGCTCCATGGAAACATGAGCTTTTCAAAAAATCTTCATGGTATTTATTTCATTATGTTGGAGAATCTGTTACATGACTATATGTTGCTATTGGGGAGCTATTTTCCCATCTTGCATCATCGGTGTTGGGTTGTAACCGTAAAGGTATCTGTTGTAATAAGTCATCCAAAGCAGCTCTCTGTATCTCTGCAGCTTCTGAACCTCACATGACAAATACTGTTTACAGAGCAATGAATCACTTTCTCAGTAAGCCCTGGGATAAAAACACAGCCAGATCTAATTCTCACAGACACTGTGACACCAGCAGACTGATTCAGTCCGTAAACAATATCAAAGGCACTCTGACAACATGTTTTTCTATTGGATTTGGGTGGAGAAATTATACCAATTCTACTAAACAGCTCAAAAATCCAGAGATGATGAACTCAGGATCGTCTTTATCTGCTGTGTGCATGTACGTTTCCAGGACTCATATTTATTCAGCATCCACGAGTCACTTGACAAGGACAAAATAAAAACATCAGACACTTTAGACAATGGATGACATAAAACAAAAAACCATCATGACATGTTGTAATTTCCTCAGTGGATTCAACACTAGAAGGATTATCTAGATAATTTGACGTGTGAGAAATCAAGTCAAATATTTAAATATTTAAATATGAAAACATAGCATGGCAGGGTGAGTGTGCAGATGTCTCTCTAACTGCAGCACATGCACAAAGCTGAACCGTTTACAATGATCCAATCAGCAGCAGCTGCTACAACCAAACCGTCAGTGCAATGAACGGATGAACGGATGTTATCCATTTAAGATAAGATCAATTTTATCTATCCCACTATAGTGATAAATATAAATTAAACAAGATAAAAATGAGACCAAAATATGAATAAAATAAATAGCTATTTACTGCACAATATATACAAGACAGAAATATGGCAAAAATAAAGATTTAAAATATTTAAAATACCTTTCTGCATGATATACAAGATATAAACTAGACATAATAAAAAATAAAATAAAAATGAAATAGCTTCATACACTATATATATAAGATAAAAAATAATAAAATTAAATTAAAATACCTTTATGCACTATATATAAGATAAAATAGGAAAAACAAATTAAATACAAATAAAATAGCTTTATGCACTAAATACAAGATAAAAAACAAGACAGAACATTTTTTTAAACAAATAAAATAGCTTCATACATTATATATAAGATAAAAACAAGACAAAAATTTAAATCAAAAACAAAGACAACACCTTTATGCATTATATACAATATAAAATAACACAAAATTTAAAATGTGAAACGAATAAAATAAAATAGCTTTATGCGATATATACAGGATACAGACAAGACAAAAATGTATGAATAAATGCAAGATAAAAAACAAGGCAAAAATGCAAATGAAAGAAAAGTATTTTTGTTATATTTATTTCTGTTGATAAATATATACTGTCAAATGTATACGTCACAACCATAACCATCGAAATGATAAATATTATAATATTATGTGAGCAAGAAAGCATTTAAACATAATTAGTTTAAACCTCTAGGCAAGGCAAGTTTATTTGTCTGGCACCTTCAATACACAGAGGCAATGTAAAGTGCTTTATGTAAGATGTAGAAATTGCATTGGAAGATTTAAGATCACAGCAAAGCAACAATAAAAAGGAAAATAAAAAACAACAACAAATAAAATAATAAAAAATAATAGAACACATAATGAACTCATAAATGCTCATTACACAGGAGTTCCATTTTCTGTGGTGATCTCTCGTCCTTTTTCCTTTCGAGCACTTTTTAATTGTCAACTTGAGTTTTGCTCTGATTAAATGAATTTCGGATGTTGTACCTGAAATGTTTGTCTCTAACAAAGCTTTTTCTTTGAAGCGTTTCCTGTGAAGTTCAGGCTTGGAGCCAGCAGAGGCTGCCAGTCGACCTGATCTTTCACAGTCTGTCCCACAGTAACCAGGCCAACTCTCTGTACCCCCAAAACAGATAAGGCCTACGCTGACGCCGACCTACAGGGCTCGTCGTCAGACAGCGAGGATGAAGTGATGGGTCAGTATCAGGAAGCGGTCAGCCGCTCCCAGGGCCTCCGGGGAGGAGCCAAGGCGGCGGCGGCGGCGGCTAACACCAAACACGCGGGTGGCTTCAGCTGGGAGAGCCGGCAGAAGTACAGCCCTCTGACTAATGATTATGACGGCTACAGCAGTGAAGCCTCAGCTGACGACGGTAGGCTCTCAATCTGTGAATTGAATTAGAAAAACTAGTATTTTTCCCTGCTTATATAGACAAACTACAGTTTTAAGGTTATTGCTATTCATAAGCACTTTGACTTTTTGTTTATTTTTGCAAAAACCTCCAGAAAGGATCCCTCAACGATGAGATTAACAGATATTTCCCCCTTATCACTGCAGTAAGCTTGAGCCAAATGCACAGACTCTTCTGCACCTTTGAACCAACACACACACACACACACACACACACACTGATACACACTGTCAGTTAATCCAGAGAGGTGATCAAAGCGAAGCTCCCTTCAGCACACTCTCCGTGGGAGGGTTGTGAAACAGTCAACTGTCTGCATAATCTGCACAGCCGCAGCCTCACACTCTTCTTTCTTTCTTTCTTTCTTTTTTTTGATGCATCTCTGTTTCCCATCTGCCCGACTCACCATCACAAGGCGTTTACTGCTGGATGGAAGGCAGGTTTTCTTTTATTTCAGCATAGACCAAGTCACAGGAGAACACCAGCACTGACCTATTTGGATCAGTCTTTTATTTGACGCACACACACACACACACACACACACACACACACACACACTCACACACACACACACTCCATTTGAACTCTGAATGTGAATCTCTCATTCAGTCCGTGTAAGATATTTGACATCATTTAATATGCCGCAGTTATTTCATATATTGGATTCATGTATTCAGGTGGAGTGGTGCCAATGCTTTAGAGGCTGAGTGTATTTTTAAATCTGTTAGTATTTAAAGGAATAATTCCACATTTTGGAAAATATGATTGCTGTGAGTCAGATAAGACAATCAATAACACTTTCATGTCTTCATGCTAAATATTTCAGGGTTGTTTTTTTTAAATTATTAAACAAACAAGAAATAACGTGTTGGATAGAATGAATGTAAGAGCATCGAATTACTTTTGCCAAGTCTAATTGTTGTGGACTTTGTTTTTAAGTATTGTCCTTTAGATTTTTGGGCGTTGTTTATGTATTATCTGCTCTAGCTTTTCCAAATTTTTATACACACATATGGTAAAAAAAATAATGCTCCAAAATTTTGTGAAATTGCATATTTGTGATTGAAACTAGAGCCTGACCGATATGGGATTTTTGAGACCGATGACTACTTTTAGCTGGGATGAAAATAGACCTTTTTTATGTGGATTATGTATCAATTTTTCACCACTCTGCAAAGGTACTCAGAAGGCTACTTTTTCCCAAACAGAAAAACTTTATTAAATAATACTTAACATTGTTAAAAGTTCATACATTATTATATAAACAATGTCAAACATTGTCAGTCAGTTGCTGACTATTAAAAAAAAAAAATCAGCCAACATTTAGCTGCATTGTATAATTTTTAAAAAAGTATATATCGGATTATCAGATATATTGGACAGCATACTGCTACCTATATGCCTTTAATAGGCTGATATCGGCTGATAACATCTGTCAATTTATGTATCTGTCAGGTTCTAGTTAAAGGGTGATTTATCTCGAGGAAGATCCAGGAATCCAGAAGCTTCTACAGAACAGAACAAAACACACAAGAATATTCAGGAAAATATAATACAGTAAGGCACCGAAGTAACTATACAAATATGAAATGGAAAAAAGTAGAATAATAATTAAGACTAAATATTTAAGTAATTTAGTGGATTCAGAACAGGTGAAAAAAGGCTATAATAATAATAATGCCATTAAACTGTGGCCTCAGAAGCTAAACAGAATAAGTAATCTGTCTCAGTTTAATAGAATGACGTGTATTTGTTGACTAACCGGAAGGCTTTCTTGCTCAAGGAATGGCAATTCAGTGTGCCTTCAACCCTTTGTTGACCAGAGAGCGCCATCTAGTGGTCTAGGAAAATAAGGAAAATGACTCTTGAAGCTTCATTTGGCCATCACTAGTAAATGATGCAATATGAAACGGTTATTCTAATGGTGATTAGCATAAATTATGTGCTCTTGCCCTAATTATTAACCACCAAATGAAACATTTGAGCTTCATAGGTTTGTACATATTTCTCCTAGTGTTGCTTGAAATATGATGTGTTAATCAAGACATTTTCCCAGGAATCCTGGGATTGTGTGCTTCTTCTCACAGAACAGTACATTTTCAAGAAAAACAGTAATTCCTATGTTGAACTATTTGTTTTAAAGGAAATAAGGTCCCAAATGTTAAACAAAAAGAGGAAAATAGGTAAATAAAAATAATGATAAGAACTTTGAATGTAAACCTGACTGAACACCTGATCCTTTAAAAAACAAAAACAAATCGCTAATGATATCCTGCAGAACTGTAGCAGACTGTAACACTGTTGTTTTGTTTGGACATGTACAAAGATCTGACATGCTTGTGTTCGACATCCTCAGACAGAAATGAGCCGTGTTTCTGTCTGACAGTGTTTTTCAAAGACAAAAACAATCTAATCTTTGCCAGGGTCCTCGATTGGTGAGTCACGTCTGAACCAGCTTTGTGTTATATAAGACAGTGGGTTCCAAAGCAGAGTGTCTGGCACGATCTATTTAAAGCAATGTTTGAATGTGTAGCTGAGGGATAAACAGCGCATGACATGCTTCTGACTCCATTAGCAAAGATGCAACGCACTGAACAAGGTTGTCGTTATGCAAGTGCTGCAAAGGCTGAATGTCTCCTCATTGCCACTAGATGGTCCCTGTCACCCTCAGTGTGGGCTCGGAGATGCTGTGTACAGACATTTGTGAGGATGATGATGATGATTTTCTGTTAATCCTCTTTTTTTGCTATTTTTACATTTGATTCACTGTGGTCTTGTATTTCACTGTAATATACAAGTCCTGCAGCTCTATGGAAACAGCACAATCATGCCTAGAAGTGTGAACAACTCAAAAATGTCTTTTGTGCAGAATGACACAACTATAATGACATGCATCATTAAAAAGAAAAAATGTGAGGAACAAGTGTGTCAAGCATTTTTACAACCTCTACTTTCAACCTCTCCTGTCCTCTCCTCTCTGCTCTGTGTAAAACAGCCTGCAGTTCTGTATGATGATATTTGTCATGTGAGCTGTCGTCTGAGCATCAATCATGGCTTCACAGTGTCGATGAGGAGTGAAAGATGTTATGTTTTTAACAGGATCTAGTTATTCAAATTGGTTATTTTTTGGTGATTTCGACAGAAATATCACAATTTTAAGCTTTGTTTTGATTTAATTTCTAAAACAAACTTTTGTGACACATTATCCGTTTAAGACTGCCAGAAAGTTCAAATTTCGATAATAATGCCTGTTTTTTCAGTTTGTTTCTGCGATAAACAATGTATATTTGGTGATATTTTAAATGAAACATAAATTTCAATCGTGCGGGATGGTGGGGTTCAGAATGGTTAGAGCAGATGTGATCAAAACTGGAACACAATAGCTTAAATAATCTATTATATTAATTAAATTAAACTGAATCTACACTGTGGTATAGTTCCTCAAAGGCAAAAGTGTTGCAGGTTTGAATCCGGCTTGCAGCTCTTCAGTGTGGGTCCTCTCCTGTGGGAGCACTTCCTACCACAGTCCAGTTCAGATAAGCAGTTAAGTGTATATGCATAATGAGAAATATTACATATTCATAGAGGGAACATTAATATTACACAATAATTCAGATTATTTCCTACTAGATTTGTGCATGTTGCCTGCAAGTTTTTCATAACACCATTTATGTAAATCAACAGTCAGTCAGATTAATTTTTGAACAGCAAAGTTGTTCAGAATGTGATCCTTTTCCAATCCTTTGTGACATACAGTCATAAAAAAAAATGATTAGACCACTCTTGATTTCTCCTTGCTTTCTTCTTCATTTAATGCCTGGTACAACTATTTTCCATGGTTTTCTTGATAATGATTTTGGTTACTATCAAGAAAACCATGGAAAATGTCTAGACATCAGCTCTTGAATTAACTCTTATGAGCTATTTTTGTTTTTATCATGATATTTGTCCAAACAAATGTACCTTTAGTTGTACCAAGCATTAAAATGAACAAGAAATTGATGAAAATAATGGTCTAATATTTTTTCCATTACTGTATATTCTATTGAAAATTGTACAAAGACAACATATACAGACTTTATGTTTTACACAGCCTCCCAACTGTTTTGGATTCGGGTTGTATATGGGTTGTTTACTTACAGTTTATGGTTGAGGCCAGTTTAATGAAACACAGTTTTTTTTCCTTTTTTAATAGGAATCATTTTAGCATCCCAAAGACATTCAATGAATCAGTCATTTACAAGAATAACTCTAAAATATTAAGCAGAATGTTGCCTAGTCTTTAGGTTGGGAACTACTGGTTTAGAAGATTAACCTTCTGAATTTCTGGATTCTGGAGGTGGATCACTGGATTTGAGACATTTTTGCACAAAGTCACCCCGGCTTGTTTTCTGTAGCAGTAACATTATGTAGTCAGTGTTTGTTGTTGGAGAGGCAGGGATTTGAGTCATGTTTGCCCGACAGCAATAATTTAAAATGTACTTGGTTTATTTATATACCAACATTTAAACTATAAAAGGTCTTGTGCTTGTTTTTGTGTGAGTCAAATAGCCCTTAAAGGTTTGAAGGATTATATGGAATATTCAATATTGGAAGCAGATTATTTCTTTCTGTAAAATAAAAAGGAAAGCACTAAGAGACCACATTTATGAAGGGAATTTGAGATACTTGGAGTTTCTCTAAACTTTTTTGGATCATCAGATTATTGTAATCAGTCTACTTGTAACACTAATCCGCCACACTTTGGTGGAAAGAATAGAGGTTTGTTATTTTCTCCCCCATGGCAACACTTTGATGGCTGCAGCTTTCTCTCCCACTAAGCCACCATAAGTCAGCAATGACCATGCAGTCCTGACATCAGGTCGCTCTTTAACTCCAAAACACAAAAACATAATTAGATATGTAGACATAGGTGGATTCCACGTTATAGCTGAGACAGTAGCTACTGTTGTTGAGGCGCCTCTTTATTGTCTCGCGACTCCCACTGCTGCGTGTGTTTGTCTGTGAGTATTCAGAGCTTTATCCTCAGGACATATGTATTATACATGAGGAGGATTGTGCAGAGGCTGCAGAATCAGGCAGGGCGGGTGCCCCGGTGGCACCTCACAGCCTCCCAAAATAGGAAGTGAGCAGTAAGAAAGAAATAATCGGAGGTTTGTCTGGACCAGCCTTCGCTTTCTTCTCTGAGGTTAGCGTGCTGTCATGGCTGCTCCATGAGGACGCTGCAACACCTCACAATACAAATAATTAATGGAATACTCAAATTGCATGCAATATGTCAGTGTTGGTGAAATGATTTAACCAAACAACTTCATAAAGGTATAATCCAAGATGTCACTGCGTTATTATTATTTTTATTGTTATTATCAGGGCCGTGCCTTATTTTAATTTTTTCATTTTTTCATTTTGTTCCTTTCATGAAAATGGACAACAAAATGTGTACAGAGACACACTCTACACTTTCATGATTAGAAAGGAGCAGCAAAAAGAAAACATTTCTTATGTTTGTCTGCCCCCTACTTGAACAATTAAAAAAAAAAAAAAGATGGTCTGACATCACATACAATGGATTACATACATCCTTGTTGCTCAACATTAATGTTAGAAAGCGTATGGAGGGACATTTTCTCAATTAGCTGGTTAACTCTGGTTGGAAGTCATGGGGGGGCTATCAAACCCAGGACCGTGGCTTCGACACCCCGCACTGCCATGGAGAAACTTAAGTTTTGTTAAATTTAGTGTGGATTGGTGGTTGATCGGTTGGCTGGTTAACAAAACTGACGTCTAACGGGTAACGATAACTTTTGGGTTAGGCTTAACTTATAATTACACCATGTCTCATGTAGATTAATGGCGGTTAATAACCAACTTCTTCAAATGTTGCGGTTTTGTTTTGCAAGCTTCTTCTGAAACTGTATTGGGATCCATAATAACACGTCAGTGGGATTTAAAAGCACCATGAACAAGTCCTATGCCGTGTTCCCACTGCAGAGTACGTACAGATCTGCTCGACTCACTTCTGGTACCCGGCCCTTTTCTCCAACTGCCATGACATCATCTTCAACACGGCACTCGTCAAATTCTGCAATCAAATGAAACAAAAAGTAAGCACTTCACCATAGTGCACATAGTGTCTGGTGTCATAAACAGCATACTTTTTGTGGGCTGTCATATTTTAAAATCTGTGTCAAGTGAACGCAAAACAACCCCAGTCACTATTGACAGTAGCTTGGTTATATTCACAATCAGTGTACCAGATAAGGTACCAGGTACAATCCACAACCATTGCTAATGGGAAAACCAAAAAAAGTGAGTCAAATAGAGTCGAATTGAGTTTTAGACAATCACAAGTAGACCAATTTCTTGGAATCAGGGTTGTAATCAAGTCCTGACTCCAACTCTATAATTTACACACAGACATGAGATCGATATCAACCTTCTCATCTTATTCTCTGTCAGAAAGCAAGCACATTTCCCGAGGTTGAGGAAGTTTAGAAATGAAGCCAGATGAGCGAGGGAGCCACATAGCTGAGATCATTTTCAAACAAGTGTGTTTGTGTTTTTCTGTCGTCATACACAGAGGCGTATGTAGCAAATCTACATCTATTTTCACAGCATGTATTTACCGTGTAGCCATGGACAGATCTATAGAAAATACTATTATATTTACTTGTTTGTGTTACAAATATTCATTTGACAGGACATACTACACAAACTGATACTGGTCATTTGTTTAAATCGGTTAAACCCTTTATTCTTTCTTTATCGACAGCTACTGATTGATACTTATGATGTTTCACAGTTGCTTTGTGATTTACTGTCTTGTAAAAACTAGAAGTTGCCAGCAGGGTGAGGGGGGGGGGGGGGGGGGGGGGTCCTTGTAGTCATGGGAAAAGGACAATGAAGTTCTGCTGGGTTCATTTGTCACCTTAGATATTTATACCTGAGTTTCACAGTCAAGATTTCTCAAAGCACAAACTGTTTCTTCACTTAGAGAGGTACAAGAAGGCAAAAACAAGGCGACTGGCAGTACAGAGGGGATGAAACTCTGTGAAGGAAGGGTGGGTTAGACGAGAGGAGGAATGGTAACCATCCCAATTAGCGGGCTGGAGAAAAGAGTAGTGCTTTTACACAGCAGCTTCCATCAAATCAACCGCCCCCGGCACAGCAGGAAAAAAGCTGCTCAAAATGGATTTGCTCCTTTTATCAAGCCCTCCATGACACTTAGTTAAGACTCCTCTGCCTCCATCTTGCCACAGTTATGTGCCACTTTGAGGTGGTGCCTAACTGACATTATTAAGAGTGAAAGTTTCAAGAACTTGGGAGAAAGCTGGAACAATGAGTTGGAGAGGGTTACGTCATCACATCGTTGGCTTTTTCCAAAAGTTATGGAGACAGAAAAAGAAGAGGACTTTTTTCCCCAAGTTATTTTCTTCTTTATCTTTTGTTTTCTTTTTCTTTTTTTTCTTTCCAAGAGACCGGGGTTTAGCGCACTCTTCACCAGTGTCCCAATGGGAGTATTAGCATCGGCTGCTCAATTTTTGTGAATCCAAATTGGACAAGGGAGGCAGATTTGAGAATGCAGCTGACAACACTATTCAAGGTTCTTTACAAGTGCCACAGAGACTCTCAGTATAGCCTCATTCTCTGCCTTCCAGGCAAACTGAATCATTTAGAAAGGTGAGAGGCATGAAATCTGTGGCAGATTAAGAAGTATTCAGTTCAGCCCCTTTAATGGTGCATATCTGATGTTTTATTTAGGTTGTGCATTCAAAAGATTCCTCTCAGAGCACATTATGCTCACAAGGACTGGCAGAATGAGCTCCATTTGTCAGAGTGACATTGAAATATATGATAAAGTGAGCATAACATTGTATGTCTCAATGCTAAAGAATTACATGAATGACCAGAAATAAATGAGCAGTTATATTCCCTCAGTTGATAAAATATAGAATAAAATGTCAGATATGCAGACGTACATACACATTAATGACTGTTTAAGCCTTTAGCAATGGCTGCTTCACCGTAGTAAACTCCACCTTGTCTCCTGTTATCTGACGTTATCGTTATGAATAAATAAAGATATTTGAGAGGGCAACTCAGTAGTCAGCTGCTAAACAAAAATAAAATTAATGCTTATTAGCATATGTTGTTAAATAATGCTTTTCAATACATTTTAAATCAAATCAGGATTGGCTGAAATGCTCCAACATGTCTCACCATTAAATTAAAGCTAATGTGCCTGTTATTGGGTTTACTTAAAATGTATCTTTAAATCTTCAGAACATATATTTTTTTTAGTCTTTTCTCAGCGTGTTCTTGTTTTGTTCATTTCTTAGAAAAGCCCTTTGAATTTGTATAAACTATGCCACACTAATCAAATTGTCTTGCCTTGACGACAGTAACAACTGTGGTTTAGGCGTCCATAGCCGTGCACGCAGCTCTATGATTCTTTTCCTGGGCACAGTGAATGCTTTGAACTAAATAATATGCCTGTGTGACATACCAATGATAAAAGAGAATGGGAAAGTTGTACACTCATATCAATGTTTTGGCAAATTAACTTCTTTAATATGAATAAGAATCCCGCAGATTGCTGAAATGTTGTGTGCAGCTTTACAATTCTGTTTTATTTAATGTCAGCCAGCAGCAAACAAGAAGTTTAGTTTTTTAGTATGACAATCAATCCACTAATTGTTGAGACATTATATTCTCAACCAAAATGGCCCTAGATATTACCAAAGCTGTCTGGGAACTATGAGTGTTAACTAATGGGACATAATAGATATTTCACAAGATAACGGAAAACTTTGACTTGCAGTGGCAAGGGCTCACCAAAGTAAATAGGCTTAATTATCTTGGGAACATGAATGTCTTTACCAAATATTTTGGCTGTCCATCTAAAGAGAAATTTTACTTTTGAGCTAATTAGTTATCCTGACCAACCAACCAATTAACCAAGCTAAAAAAGAGCAAAAAAAACATATAGACATTTTACAGTTTGTACACAATCATAATAAGTATGAAAGGGAGCACACAGAGTTTGGTAACGAAAGTGTGATGGAGTACAATAGCTTGTCAAGCTATGCAAAGGCATTAACTACTTTGAGAAATGGAGACCACATCCATGCAGGTATTAGTGAGTGGGTAGAATGCATCAAAAAGGGGCCCAATATTTAGTAGCTAGGTACACATATTTGATGGAGAAACCTACTGGTGTAACGTTACACTCGTGAAAATTAACTAAATAAATAAACTAGATGTTTACAACTTCATAATCTGTGGTCGCATACCAAGTCAAATTCCATTGGCACAGACTCAGAGTTTTTAGTTTATTGTTTTTTATAATGGGCAACAAATACAAGCATTTTTTATCATGTCAGTAGTGGTAGTCTACACATTAAAGAGCTTGCAGCTACAGAACCTGAGTTTAACAAGTGACCCAGTGAGCCACCAGTTAACACTATCACTCCTTAACCTGAAACACCTCTTTCTCCTAAATGATCACCAACTTCATAATTCTGAAAAGCATATAGCTATTTGAATATCGATTCTGACAAATGAAGATGCAACAAACAGATGATGCTGGTAACAGTTGAACTATAAGTCAGTGTTTGAAGCTTCCTCACTCATTTTGACGGCGCAGCAAAACTACACGTCTACATGCATATTTTTGCTCTAAAAGATTATCTGTGATATGTAAAAATATGCACATCTTTGATCCAACTCTTAACTTCCTTCCAACCAGCCAACTGCATCCAGAGGATGAGACGAACGCCACCGCTGGATGAGCTTCAACCACCTCCTTATCAGGATGAAAATGGCTCTCCAAGGATGTCCTGCACGCTCTCTGACCTGGGAGACGCCAAGTGTGATCTGTCATATACCAGCGGCAGTCCCCACCTGTCCTTTGGCAAATGCCCAAGTGAGTGCAGCGACGGCCACGAGACTGAGAGTTACCTCAACAAGGGCTACGAGGAGGATGTACCCAGTGACAGCACAGCTGTCCTCAGCCCAGAGGTAAGCAACTGTGATGCAAGATATGACTGGAAATGTATATTGAGGTTTTTGTTGCACATTGAACTTCTCTTTCTTTCAAAATTATTTTTATTGGATTTTCCTTGGATGCATAATTATATCAGCTGTCAGAGCACACATCAGTTTATCCAATACATCCATAGATTAGGCAAGTACAAAATAAATGAAAACACCAAAGTTATAGTCAAAAAATACAAAAACGCACATTGAACTTCTCATTGGTGTCTTTAGGACATGTCAGCGCGTGGATCAGCAGCTCGGCTCCCTAAAGGTTATGAACCAGATCCAGTTGCGAAATTTGGCACTCTGGATGTGGTGTTTGACTACGACTCAGAGGACCAGCAGCTGGCGATCACCATCACGGCAGTGTCGGATCTCCCTGCTCTCAAACGCACAGGCAACATCTCCTGGCAGGTCCACCTGGTGCTGCTGCCCACCAAGAAGCAGCGAGCCAAGACCGGCATCCAGAGGGGTCCGTGCCCAATCTTCACCGAGACCTTCAGATTTAGTCACGTGGAGTCAGAGATGATCAGCAATTATGCCATCCGATTCCGCCTTTATAGTATGAGGCGGATGAAGAAGGAGAAGGTGCTGGGGGAAAAGGTGTTCTACCTCACCAAGCTCAACCTTCAGGGCAAAATGTCTGTGCCGGTCATATTAGACCCATGCTGCGCTCTCCCGGTAAGCAGGATCAAAGCAAGAGTTAATTGCTCCTCTACGTTGATTGATCTTTCATGTGTTAGAAGTAGCTGGTAAGGTCTTTATATTCTCTAAAGCTGGGAGATATAACCTTTTTTTCTGAAATGGTATTCAGTTTAACTTGTTGGTTTAATGCGTCTGAGGGATAGATGGTGGAGTAACACTGCCTCCAATTCACATGAGGGAATAGAACATTTAGATTTAGATGTGGTGGTTTGTTTTCCTTTTCCTAGAATTTAAAATGTTACATCAATTTAAATACATTTCAGACTACAAAGAGGAAAAATGATCTAAAAAAAAGCAAATCACAAGGTTCTATTAACATATTCAACAAGGGATTTTTCATATATTAGTTTAGTTTCCTTTTGTTGTTTCTCACAATACAGTTTTTTAAAGAGTAACATATAGTGTTGATGAAGTAAAGGTAAACATTGACAGGGATTAGCATCTTTTTCAACACTTAGTATTGCCAGGGTTTAGCTATGAATGGATTACTCAACAGGTCTACCCGGCACAGGCCCAGAGTCCAAAAGTGTCAGGGGCCCCTCTGGCCTTTACCTACAAAATGTCACTCAAAGAGACATGTCCCAACCAGGAAGAGACTCAGACGGACCACAAAGAAACATAAAACCACTACTGTAAAGACTATATAGAGACAAAAAACATGACAAAGCAACGACAAAGAATCTTAAAATAACTACAGAGAGACACAAAATATCTACAAAGAGAAAAAACTGACAATCATGGACAGAAAAATATCTACAAAGGGACCATAATAATTACAACATGACACAAAACAACTACAAAGACACAAAAGATGATGGCAAAAGGTGGCAAAACAACCAGACAAAAAAATACCTACAAAAAGACCAAAACAATTTCAAAGTGGCATGAAACAACTACAAAGAGACACAAAACAAAAGCACATTACTACTACAACTAATATAAAGACTATAAATTGACAAAAGACAATCAACTACAAAGAAAATCTACAGAGACACAAAATGTCAACAAATACGACAACAAACATGGACAAAAAAAGATCTACAAAAGAACCATAATAATTACTACATTACACAAAACAACTACAAAGAGACACAGAACTAGGAAACTTAGATACTATAAAGACTATAAGACTCTAAAACACCGCAATCAACTACGAAGAAGCTCAAAATAATACAAAAAGGACCACAGTAATTGCAACATGACACAAAACAACTGCAAAGAGACACAAAACCACAGATAAATGAGTACTGACGACAAAGAGACACTAAACAACAACACAAATAGGTTAAATAATTATAAAGTCTTTGTGTCTTTAATGTAGTAGAGGTGGTGGGGCCTTTTGCATCTTTGTGCCCAGGGGCCCTCAGTCTCATAATCCGGGATCAGTGATCATTCGATTGCTAGACATAGAAATATTACAATGCATTTGTACATTTGTTTTTCGCAAACACATTTATGATATTGCACTAGAAAGGAGAGCACTGAGTGTGATTTCTGTCAGACAGACACCAGTGAACAATTCTCTGAATGTCTGCAAACATTTTCAGGGTGGTGAATCCCAGGTCAGCCTCTCAGATATGACATGCAGTGAAAGCGCCTCATCATTCCAGTCTGTCAGTCAGACTTCCACACCAGAGATCCTCGTGGGCCTGGTGTACAACGCTACGACAGGACGCCTCTCTGTGGAGATCATCAAAGGCATCCACTTTAAAAACCTGGCTGCCAACAAGCCACCCAGTAAGTACTCTAAAACGTTCTGTTTGAGTGATTGCCAAAAGAGCAGTAAGGAGTGTAAACAATTTTTTTCGACCTACATATTTCAGATGAGAAAAAAAAGGACAAGTTGAGCCTGTGCATAGGGATATGTATCATGTGATAATTTCTATAATTATGATTCCTAAAAATCTACAGTAATCTGCTTCTTCAGCAACTTTAAAGAGTATGAATCATTAATGGCACTTGCACACTTCTAGAAAATGAGAATCTTGAATCAGAGGAATAAGTGCTATTCTCTTTCATTTCTCCAAATAACACTGAGCCCAAGAAAAACTATGCACAGCTTGAAACTTCTCCAAATAGATAGAGATAGTAAGATCTATCTCAGCTCCACCAGCTTCTCCTCGGTTTGATCCCTGGTTCTCCCTCATTTACTGGTCAGTCTCAAGGGGTCCGAGCAGCAAGTTCAAACAAAAACTGCCTCTTGTTGAACTTTGTGCGATGTTGTTGGCCTTCTGCCCCTGTTTTATCTTTCCTCGCATCTTCTGTTATGTCTGCACCTGAAATTCTCTCACCCTACTACCTTTTTGACATCTTGGTCCGTTGTTTTTTCTTACTGCTGTCCAACCCTTGTTGTCAGATGGGCTGTTCTGTTGTCTAAAACACTTGATAGGTGGACAGGTTTATATTATCAGAGGTAAGTTTCTGTCCCTGGTACAATCGATGTTAAATGCTTGACTTTTTTATACTATCTTCATGGATACAGGCATTCAAACACAAAGCATTTTCTATTGTTTAACATTGGTAATTTAGTCTTTTTTTGCCATGATAAGATTTGTAAAACATTTTTCCCAAGAAATAGTTTGAAAAACTAATGATATGAAGACATAATTGTGGCAACCAAGAAATTTAAAAGCACAAAACCCATCGCTAAAAAGTGATTCTTCTGCTTGATTATGAATCCCACTGCATTTCTGGTAAGACCCACCTTGTGTAGCAGCTTGAATGGTTAGACATTGACTCCAAGGCTAGGGTCGCCCATTGGTTAGGGGATATGACTGAAACAAATCAGGTACGATTACCTCATACGAGCATGGACACCTGGCCAATCAAGTGCTGGAATGCTATGCAAGGAAAATCCTTGCCAAGAAATCCTGTGGGATTCATACCACTTGCAACACCAAGTGAAGGGTAAATGGACTACACTTGTATAGAACTTTTCTAGTCTTAGCGACCACTCAAAGCACTTGTAACACTACAGACGGCGCTCATACACACATCCACTCACTGGTAGTCGAGGCTACCCTACATGGTGCCACCTGCCACCATCAGGAATTTACAGGTGCATCACAATAAATTAGAATATCATAGAAAAGTTTAGTTATGTCAGTAATTCAATTAAAAAAGAAGTGGAAATAACACATTTTATAGATCCATTACACACAGAATTAATCATTTAATGTCTTAATTTATTTAATTTCTTCTAATTATAATGATTATGGCTAAAACTATGTATAAAATAATTTTGTAGGAAAAAGAACAACAGAATCCACACTAGAAGACCTAAAATTAATTGTCTCAAAAAACTTGAGTATTACAAAAGACCTATTTTAAAAAGTATGTTTAATATGGAAATGTTGGCCTCATCAGAATTTGGGGTTCAGTATCTTGCCCAAGGATACTTTGACATGCAGGATCAGGGATCAAACCACCGATCATCAGATCAGTGAGCTCTACCAACTGAGCCACAGCCAATGTGAGCAACACTGAAAAATAATTTGTGATTTGCCCTGTGATTTGGTTCTTCTCTTTTTAATTGTGTCATGAAAATTGTCGGACAGATAAACCAAAAAACACTCAAACTGAGCCAAAAACATGACCTCCTCCACGGAAATAACTATTGCAATAACTTCATATTTACATTTATATTGTTACTCCTTCACACCCTTTTTAAAATTCCAACATGTATCCATGAAGATAGCTGCTTGTTGTAAACCCTGTTCCCTTCGTTTTTGAATGACTATGTGTTGTGCATGCAGCCGTGCTACAGCTCTCACTACCTGTGTCGTGTCTTGTGTCGGTACCAGTGATGCCTGCAAGTCTTTCATGTTTTCACTCAGAAGTAACACTTTTCATGCTAACTCAATCCGGTTTGCTTGTTGGCTGGTGGCCAGCTCGAAGGAAACGCTGTGCGTCATCCACTGCTGCCTTTATTCAGACAGTACACTTTGGCATGCTTTGGGTGTAATTTTACATTTTTTCAGTTCTGCTTACAGCATATAAAACAGAAACAGGACTTCTGTGACCGAGCCGAGCATAAATATTCATCTAATAGACACACTGTACTGTCCTCCCATTAACTGCTGTGTTCCTCGTATTTATGAATGTCTGTAACTAATGACTAGCTGCCAGATTGTGATATTGTTTGTGCTTTCCTGAATAGCATATCCACATAGTGTATACAAATTGCATTTAGAAAATAGTCACATCTGGTAACACTGAAAAAAGTCTTTGTGCAAAATCCTTATGAAGGCCTTGATTGACTTTGTGCGTCTCACAAAGTGGAAAGAGCGCGGTGAATGATGCAGAGCAATTTCAGAGCTCCTTTTCTATAATTTCAAAACAGTACCAAGCCGACAAGTCAAGTTAATCATCAGTCGCAGCCCCTCTCATTCAGCAACAATACCAAAGAGCCATGCATCACCGCTACTGACCACTTAAGACATCCACAGCTCTACAGAGCCCATTCAGCAGCAGTCAAAAAAGAAATCAAGGCTATTTTTTTCACTCTGCTTTTATGTCAAAGAGAGCAACTGAATGTGTGATTCAAGGCGGTGAGCTAGGCGTTGGAAGGCAGCTGGCACTCGACAGCATGAAAGCCTCGGCAATTCATTCCTTATACTCCCTCTTAGACAGGAACATAATACACAGCATTATTACGGAGTATGGTTGTAGACGAGGGGCGAAACACTCTCAAAGACCCATTGTGATTGCCAGTCTTGCCTCGTTTACTTTCCGCTGGATTTGTGGCTTCAGTTTATATCATGATTCCTGCATGGAAATGAGGACTGAAAAAGGAAACGGTGAAAGCTGAATCACTTGATAATGCCAGTGTTTTTCCTTTTCTCCTCTTTGCGGCGTAATGAATGAGATTTATTGGGAATGTTTTTTTGGAATATGCACTGATTTACAATAAAATAGAAAGGAATCAGCTGTGGAGAGATTATCAGTAACATAACTGCTCTGTACTAGAGGAAAATTTCTTGAATATTTTTTTATGTTTAACATAGATTAGTATTATACACAAGATTATCTCTGTTTCACTATAAAGGTCTTGAGCTACGCTAAAAAAAATCCCATTGGACCACGATAAGTGATCATTATTCCAAAATTTTTTTGACTGAAAATACACACAGGAGTTGTCGGAGTCCATTGATGGCCAGTCTTTAGATTAGATTCAGTCTTACTACTTTCTCGCCTTTATTAACATTTTACTCAGTTAAACCAATGATAATCCTACATCATAATGTATGACTTCGTTTAACATTAGCTTCTAATTCAGCTGATATTTTATTTTATCTTAACAGCTCTTCTGTGAACTAAATTAAATAAACTAAAGTAAGATGTGTAACGTTACTGTTGGACATCCAGTTCTGTTCTATTTAACATGAAAATGTATCAGAAGAACTGAGTGAATTGTGAAGAGTCTGTTTGATAAGTTAATTTACATTTCTTTAATGACTGACGAGTCAAAGTGTTTCGTACTGTCAGAGAACAACCTCTGTTAAGATATGAGCTCCTTCTAAAAGATCATTTATGGTTTCTTACAACTCAAAAACAGACAGCGCTCATTCGGCAAGCTTGATTTAACATAATTTTAGCCCTATGTCAAGTGAATAAGTTTGAAGTGTAGATGCTCATCCACCTTAACAACGTAGTTTACACATTTTTATAATTGCTGATTTATTGAATCAAATTTCTTAAAGCATAACTCAGTAATATAGAAAAAGTAGTTTATGCCACTTTTTTTGAAAATTCATTAATATCTTGTGTATTTTGACTTGCTTTTTGAAATACCTTATGTGTTGTGCTGTGAAAATGCTGTGGCTAGGGAATGCTTAGGTTTAAGCACAGAAATCACTTGGTTAGGGTTATGGAAAGATTGTGGTTTGGGCTAAAATGATCACTTTCAGAGAATAGGCCATTGGAGTTATAGGTTTTTGTTTTCAGTATCAAGGGGCCCTCTGACAAATGGGCTTTCGGTCAAATAGGAAATACTTAGGCTATCAGAACAATGGCATGGCAACATTTATTTTCCTGCATCATCTTAAAGGTTAATACCATTATTAACAGTTATGCACCAGTCACTTAATACATACTTTTTTGCAGCAGGCAGTGTTGGAAAAAGTATATACATCCCTTACTTAAGTAAAAGTATTAATACACTGTGAAATTGCTCCACTACAGGTAAAAATTCTCCATTCAAAACTTACTTAAGTAAAAGTACAAAAGTATCAGCATCAAAATGTACTTGAAGTATCAAAAGTAAAAGTACTTGTTATGCAGAATGTCACCCACTCAGATTGTATATATTCCAAATATATTATTGATTCATTTATGTAAGCAGCCTTTTAATTTTCTCAACTACTTAATATATTGTTATGAGGTTTAATTTTAAAAAATGTCTAATCACTTTAAATGTATTATGTTTTTCATTTTAATAGACCTGAAAAGTAACTAAAGCTGGCAGCTAAATGTAGTGGAGTAAAAGGTCTAGTGTAGTATAAAGTTACATAAAACGGAAATACTCAAGTAAAGTATGCATATCTCCAAATTGCACTGAAGCACAGTACTTGAGTAAATGTACTTAGTTACATTCCACCACTGGCAGCAGGCATGCATCACGTTTTGGGACACTGCCGTGGGCTCTAAAAGTCTGTGCACATGTTATGTCATGACACTGTCAATGTCAGAGAAAATAATAATAGCAGCTCCTGGAGGGCTTTCCTGATGAGGAACATTAATTTTAGCTCCATCATCTGTTTTAGAAAAGGATCCTCATCCTCTAAGCAGTGGCAGACATACTGCTAACTCTTTCTAGTCCATTTTTATCTTCAACATTATTCCCTACTTCAGGTTAGACATACAGTAGTTGCATAGCAACAAGACAGAAGTAACACTCCTTGCACCCTTTGAGTTCTCGCTCTCTGTTATCAGGAACACTCACAGCTGTGTTTCGTGTTTGATCAAGAGAAAAAAAATGTATCCTATGTGGTCATGAGCTTATACATCAACTGCAGTGACATTACAAGAACAAATGCTTTGTGCAGAAAATGGGTCACACTTTGCTGCAGAGGAAGCAGCTGCAGCAGGTAGTAATGCTTTAATTCAAAGAGAATACACTGGAGAAACATAAGGAGTTTGCACAAATGATCCAGGGCTCAAGTCAGGTGCTGTGCATTTAAAAATACTTCTAAAGAGTGGCATTATTTCCCCTTTAATCTTCTCCTTCACCTGTTTCCTGCTCAGATACATATGTTAAGCTGACCTTACTGAACTCCATGGGCCACGAGATGTCCAAGTGTAAGACATCCATCTGTCGAGGTCAGCCCAACCCGACCTACAAAGAGACGTTTATCTTCCAGGTAGCTCTTTTCCAGCTGTCGGACGTCACGCTCATCCTCTCCGTCTACAACAAGCGCAGCATGAAGCGTAAGGAGATGATTGGCTGGATTTCACTCGGCCTCAACAGCTCCGGAGAGGAGGAGCTCACCCACTGGACTCAGATGAAAGAGTCTAAAGGACAGCAGGTTTGCCGCTGGCACAGTTTGTTGGAGTCTTAACAGTAAGTGAAGAGAGAAAAACTGCACGGAGAATCCCAGACGGGCGAGGAATGGATTCAGTTGGGATAGAGCAATGTGACAGAAGTCCAGGGAACCAGGGAGATGAAGGAAAACACACAGTCTAACTGGGCACAGAATAAGCATTTACATGTAAAATCACTGACAGCCGTTGATTAGTTGAGTGGCTGTAATGGGTTTAAATGGATGGCCTTGTAATGACCATTAAGTTTCTGTAGATGGCACTCTGTTTTTGGATGTAGAACTAGTTGAGCTGGGACCTGTTCCAAGAAGCAGTGTCTGGATCAAGTTGTTGAGTAAATTATTATCAGATAATTTAGTGCATCCACACATCCAGCTCAAACAACTGATGTCAAGATTATCTTAATTTTCGTGTTGTATCTCTGTGTACAACATAAATCATTTTTAATTTAGAAGACAGAACATGGATTTACAAATTAGTAGTAAATTCATTTCAGTTTCATTTATATTGCCCCAAATCCCAAACTTGCCTCAGAAGGCTTTACAGCTTAGGACACCTCTTGTCCTGTGACCTTCACTTTAGGTAATGAAAAACTCCTGAAAAGGGTGGAAGTAGTTAGTTATTTACTGTTTTGTCATGATCTTTGCTCCACTATTGTTAAAGGCCTTAAATACTTATATTCCCAGTCAGTTACCTACAGTGTGATTCCACTGAGAGAAACCTATGTTTGGGTTCTTGCTGAGTTGGAAAAGGTGACGTCAGATTTAACATGCACCAGTCAGGCAACATTTGAATCAAAATCTGATGACAGTTGTGGGATTGTTGGCTTATGCTACCACTATGTCAAACAAACCACACCCACAGCTTTTGAGAGGCTAACTGTTAACAAATACTAACTAAAAAGTTATTATTTTTCTAAACTTTAACTTTGACTGTTGCTTTGTCATTCATTAAAGGAACACATCACCCTTAAAATAACCATTTATATATCAGCTACTCACCCTTTGTTACATTGAATTTGTGAAAAAAAACTTGTTTTTCTCACATCCCCCCACAGTGGACCACAGTAAAACTATATGAAAACATACATTTTTAAACTTTCATACAGATTGTGCAATATAATACAGCTCAGTACACCCCCCCCCCTTTTTTTTCTTTTTTTTCCCTAAAAATTGGTATTTAAATGCAAGAAAAGATTTCTTCAACAATTAAAGTTAACATGAGGTGAGTAGGCTAACTGATATACACTGTTGCCAATAAAGTTGGAAAAAGTTTGATTTCAGACACAATCTTCTGTTAAATGTGGTTTCACTTTCATTCTGATATGTTTGGAAGACATAGATTAATAAAGTTTTGAGAAAATATACTGTTTATCTGTCAAGAACAAATCACATTGTCACATTAATTTTAATGGAAAGCGGTCAAAAATATTTTATTCCAACTTTATGAGCAACAGTGTACAAATGATAATTTAACAGGGCAGCACCAGCAGCAACACCAGTACACTTTTCTATTTAGCACTTGAGTTTAAATTTCTCTAGACATCTGTTGTTTAAGCTGGAGGTGAGGCAACCTGAAGCTACCATCACACTTGTGCTAGCTTTTAAATCTTTGTTTGTGGGCTAGAAACAAACTATTTCTCCCACTCAGGGAATTTTCATAAATTGAAAACATTCAATAATAACATTCAATCAATTAGCAAATTAATGGGTTGCATTCAAACGTGCAGGACTCTCCGAGGATGGAGCAATATTGAAAGACATTGAAGGCTATGGAAGCGGAGGCCATACTGTTCAAGAGAATGTATGAAAAACTAATTTAGAGACTTAAACTGAATGACTAAACGCTCATGAATCCCTCTCAGTCGACACTGCCGAAGCAAAACAACTCACCATTGTCTGAGCCTCAACTTAAGCAAACAAAATGAATCAATGGCAACAATAATTTTAGACATATTTTTCAGGCAAATAAAGTTCACAACACATAACCTGACAGTGGAAGTTGATGTTGAGCTGAAGCTCAGCAGTGATCTCTGAGAAGAAATAAGCATTTCACATTGTTAGATATTTTTAGAAAAAAACACCAGTTTGTGGAGGCAGTGACAGACTGAGATACGTTATATATAGAAACATGTAGTAGTTACTGTGGCGGTTATGTGATCTTGAGTTTCCATCTACTATTCAAAAGTCACACAGAATGTCAAAGGCATTTTCTTTTTTTTTTTAAATGGGTATCTCTTGAATTAAAAAATAACTTGGTCCCACATCACAGCAGTGAAGCTAACAGGTGAGAAGCAAATGTACCTGTTGACTTTCTTTTACCTGCTCGGGTGCTAATAAGCCTTGCCTTATGGGTTAGTCACTTCATAAATTTCTGGACCGAGTACACAAACAGACACAGACACACCCTCAGAGCACACAGACCTGCATCCATAATTACAGAAAGCACACACTCAACCTCACTGAAGGGAATCCAAACACAGGAGCCACAGTGTGCTTTGACAAACTTTCCAGAATGTCGACATGCGAATGGGATTTTATTTTTAGCTGTGGCCACTTTCTCACTTCATTTCATTTACAGACAACAGAAAATACATATACTCTTTACTGTGCCTGTGGTTGTGGTGAAAACTAGCTTTGTGCAGTGTTTTCCAAGTGGATGTGTGTGTGTGTGCGTGTGTGTGTGTGCTGACTGGAAAGGTACAGTAAAGGGGGCGTGGGGGGGCTGTGATGTAGGTAGTTGTTGCATTTTCTTGTTGGGTGTGACAATTTCTGAATTTAATTACCGATATTTAGAACAAAGTGACCCACTTCTTGATTGTCTGCCATATACTTTATATACAGTAAATGTTTTCTTATCTATTTTTGTATCAATACCGGGGAGGAAATTGTGTTAAGAAGGTTGAACAGTGAATCACATATTAAGCCACCCTTTGTACAATACTATTCTGGATTGTTTATTCTGTTACTTTATTTTATGTTTTAGAGGAGTTATGTGTTGTAGCTCTGGTCCTTTTTACATTCCCTTCTCTAAAACCAGAAAGGGATGTGATGGAAACCAGCAGAGCTCATCTCAACACAATCTGTCAAGACTTTTCAGCTTTGATGCTTTTTAACAGTGTGAAAGAGAAGCACAGCCCTTACAGCACAACAGTGAAACACATTGTGTAAAAGATAACTTGGCAGCTGCTCACGTGTACATATAGAGATACATCATAGTGTTGGGATTACAAAAAATGCCAAAAGTAAAAGTCCACTGTTGCATTATTTTATTCATGATCATTTGATTTGACTTTTGGAAATGTCTCGCCAGTCAAAAGCCTGCAGAAAATGGGCAGAGATCTTGTTGAATCAACAGAAGGTGTGCAGGATTATAAATAGTGTGATCTTTCACACTGTCACTGTGAAGAAGCTGATTTTTCTGCAGCCAGGAATGATGAACACTGGGGACAAAAGGCTCTTCACAGAAATACATTATGGCAGAAAAAATTAGCAACCAATGATTGATTTAAAATACAGACTCGCACCAAATAAATGTCTGTATATGATATTTATGTTTGTTTTTAATGAGGTGACCTCTATTGGGCTGTAGTAATTATGACAGGAGCAAAGTGGGAGTCAGGTACTGAAGTATAAAGAGCAACAAAGTCCACATAGGGATGCAGTTAGGGTGGATAGATGGGTCACACAAAGACAGGACTTTGAACCCAAAATGCAAGTATGTAGCGTGGTTATGTACTAATGTAGTCCCATATGTAACCACATCACATACTCAGCCTCTTTAACAAACATACATATTTAACTACACGTCCTAAACCACCAAACTCACCGAAAATAATATCTGTGTAGGATATTGATGAATATTCAGATTCTTTGCCTGTAGTGGGCATAGTAATTATGACAAGAGCAAATGAGGAACTCAGGCAACAAAGTATGAAGAGCGACAAAGTCCACATAGGGATGCAGTGGGGGTGGATAGATGGTTACTAATTTAGGTACGTATGTAACCACATCACATACTTTACCTCTGTAACAAACATACTTATTTTGACCCAAACTATCAACCCAAAAAACATAGGACTTTGACCCAAGAGACAGGTGTTCATGTCCCATCTTTTAATTTATGTGCATAACTACACCCATAACAAACCATGACCTAACCAAGTAGTTTTGTTTCACAACGTTTAATAGAACTGTCATGTATGGGGTTTTTAGGTATGAGGATGTGTTGCTCTTTTTTGAACAATAGAACAAGATATACTACCAATCTAAAGAAGCAAAAATAGGCCTAAAGGATTTTACTCTTTCATCTAAATGTGAAATTTAGTCACTTCTTTATTTGAATACCGCTAAATTTATAGGTTTAAATGACACATTAAAACTACATTCAGGTCATTTTCAGATCTAAGAAAGAGAAGAAAAAAAAATCAACAAACAAAATAAAAACTTAAACCTGATAAGACCTCCATCTGGAAACCCTTGACATTGGAGTTTTCTATTTGAAGTTTTGAAATTGAAACCACATAAATTGAGTTTGAGATTTTCAAAGTCAAATACTGCATTTCACGTTATCAATTAATTATAGTAGCTAAATTTACCTATTTAGTGGTTGTTATTTTTCACAATTAGGTTCTCAGCTGCATTTAAAATTAATTTATAAACCAACACAAAGACGGGATAAAACCATCTTCTAGCTCTTTGTTCTGCTAAAGTCATCTTTTACAACATGTGTTCCACTCATAAGGTTTTTAAAACGAAAAGTAGTGCTTTTCAATATTGTTTTTTTGCTTTCATTTTCTTGACACATTTTTTTAAATGTGTCTTAAGAATTTTAATTATTTTCTTTTCTTTTAGTTTGGACACTACCTATGCCACAGAGGGCATTGGTGCCTTACTGTTTTTCACTCAGCAAACTTGTGTCACAGTGTCTTAATGTACTTGTAAATGTACTTTTTCTTCTGTACTTCAGGCTGAGTTTGATTTGTAAAAATGTCTTACAAATTGATTTACGATAGAGAGAATTTATATGTGATATTATTGTTTTAAAGAAAAAGAAAAAAACACTTGTGTGGGTACAATTTGTTCTGCCACATCTCATCACAACTCGGTTTGTGTGTTAACATCATTTACCCTAAAACATCCACTTTGTACACAGTGTTGAACCCTTTCACTCTGTAAGGTTTCAGACTTTTGGCCTATTTTAAATTAGATGTTCAGCTCTTTCCTGATACAGTTATTAAAGTCTATAAAATGTTTGCCACAAAACAACCAACAGGTGGAGCAAGTATTGCATTTGGCTGCTTATTTCGCAGTGCTTGGCAAATGTGACCTTCAATAATTTCATAAACTTTGAATTATTCTTGTTTGAAAGCCTTCAGCTTTTATGGGGAGTGGCTGACTAGAACCATTTATAAACAATTTTGCATTGTGGGTAGAAGTAGCTTTCTTAACTGGTAAAAGAATAGAAAAAAAACATATTTAAGAGAGAAAGATATGAGCTCTTTGTTTCTCCTGGATTTTCATGCATAGGTACAGAAACTGACAATACAAAGACATGTATGCCATCAGGTGGGTATTTATTATATCCATCATTCCTTATTTAAGTTTAGATCTTGTTTGTTTTCGTAAAAAAAAAAAAAAGAAAAGAAATCAAAAGTCGTGTTAATAGGGAGCACTTAGAAGCAGTGTTTCCTCTGAGCTGATCATTTAGTGAGCAGCATTTTCACACAGACAGATAATATCTTTCATCATGCCAGAGGTTTTTGTTCCACTGTGCAGAGACTTTGCTGTGATGTAGGTCTGACTGAATTGCCGCCCCTGCTTTGTGTGATGTTGGCACAAACCTGAATCTTTCAGTGGTAGTTTTAGCTATTGGAAAACAAAGGTAAAGAGAGAAAAAACAAGATCAGAGATAGACGTTTTTTTGTTGTTGTTTTTTTCACAATTAACTGTGTTCTCCAGCACATTCCACAGCTGAACACAGAACAAAGCGCCCAGGGGGGAGAAATGCTGGAAAATAAGATTCAGTGGCTGCTGCTGAATCAAAGGGGAAATGCATGACAGATGAGAGGGGCTTGCTCCCTCCCCTCTCTTTGTCGGTCACATCCCTGCAGAGCAGATCTCCAACACACAACCCATCTAAAAAAAAAGTGTTAGGTTGCCTTCAAGGGCTGTCAGAATAATGACAATTACATATTCCGTGCACAGGCCCAAGCAAATTGGTATAATTGCATTTGGTATTGTAAATGAAAAGATTGCTAAGCAACTGTACGTATGTATGTATGTATGGCTATGTTGATGGCTGAGTAACAGTAAGTGGGCCTAAATCAGAACTAAAGTGATCAAGGAGTCAATTTTGATTTGAGCTATGAGTAGTCAACCTATCTATAATTTAGTTGATAGAGAGAAAATTGTTTTGATAATCACTTAGGTTAATTGTTTTTTCAAACAAACATTTGATGGTTCCAGGTTTATATATATAAGAAATTACCACCTTTCTTGGACTATTTTGGGGTATTGGACTAGACATTCTGATATCTTAGAGACCAAATTATGAATAATTTAACTGATTATTCTAGAAAACGAGGCAAATAATGCCATTGTTTAAAATGATGTTATAGTTGCAGCCCTAATGTTGTTCTTTTCCAATTGGTCAATAATTTTTATGAAAGTAGGGAGCATGTTGTTAACTTTCATTGTGACGTTATGTTTTAGCCTTCTGACCTTTAAAATTAACAGTCAATTGTTTAAATAATATGTCAATCAAAAATGTCCTTATTCCAGCTTTTTAAAATTTGATTTACTGCTAATGTAATATCTTATAACATTAGGCAAAGGTGGCATCATAGGAACATATGTCTTTCAATTGTAATGAAAGGACTGAAAAATATATGACTAAGTGGGAAGACTACTCAACGTAAATTGCAGATGTGGATGGATCTTGATATAGAGTGCATAGCATGTATAAAATTCATACACAGTCCATTTGCACCTTCTGTATGTGTCGAAGATTCGCCTTAAATAAAATTATGGGTTACTTTACTACAAGTGAAGGTCCTTTATTCAAAACTTACTCAAGTAAAAGTACAAAAGGACCAGCATCAAAATTTACTAAAAGTATCAAAAGTATGGCCCCATTCAGATAGTTATATATACTATATTCCAAATACATTATTATTTTTTATGCATTTATATTTATCTTTAACTAGCATTTTACTGTTGTCCAGGTAGTGCTAATTTTAACTACTTAATATACTGTTATGAGGGTCAAGTTATAAACATATGTAATCATTTGAAATTAATTACATTATTTTATGTTAAATCTTGACCTAAAAATAACTAAAGATGGCAGGTAAATAAAGTGGAGTAAAAAGTACAATATTTGCCCCTAAAATGTAGTGGCGTAAAAGTATAAAGTTACAAATGTGGAAATACTCAAGTAAAGTATGAGTACCTCAGAATTGTAAAAAAGAAAAAAGTACAGTACAGTACTTGAGTAAATGTACTTAGTTACATTCTAACACTAATGTAGGCATATGTGTTTATTTTTTTAACATTATTACAAAAGTTGTAATATTTTTTTTTTTTTTACGTCTTTCCATGAAATTATTGTGACAATGCGATTTATTCTTGACAGATAAAGTGTGTTTCTTCTTAAAACTGTATTAATCAATCTCTTCTAAACAAATTACAATGAAAATGAAACCAGAATCCACAGAGGACTGTGTCGGAAAAATTATTCCAACTTCATGGGCAACCTTGTATTATTATATTAGTAATTACCAATGTGACAAAGTTAATGCAAAAAACACATACAAAAAACAATAAAATGTTAATTACACACAGATAATGATCATTAGATACCACCCTAAAAAATAAAAAAATCTAAATCTGCTACAATAGGTCACTGACAATTCACTTGAGAACCAGGGGCCGGATACACAAAGGTGTTCTTAGGATAAAACTTAAGACAATTCTTAAGAAAAATAAAAAAAGATGTTCCCTAAGAATGTTCTTAAATGCTATTCACCATATTTTTCTTAAGAATTATCGTATGTCTTAGGAACTTCTTTGTTTTCTCACTTAGGACGTTCTTAGATGTTTAACTTAAGATCACTCGCATGATTCCTAGTGATTATTTAAGTTACAGGCTATCAAATACAACAACTGCCTCCATGATTAACTAAGAGCACATTGTAGTGTAATCTAGGAACAGGGCTACATGTCACACAGACTGAAAGGACATGTCAATTATATGTCAACTGCCAAAATAAGCTTCATGTGATACATTCACAAAAAAACTACTCTGACCAACTTCAATTTGTTAACACATTGTCTAGAGCTAAACTAAATATTAAAGAAATCAAATGAATGTCATGCCTATTTTTTCCAAGTAAATACATATCAAGACCAATCAAGACTGGTGAGGGCTTCTCTTAAAGTTGTGACAAAATATAAAAAGAAATCTAAGAACTTTGTTTTCAAGAATCTCATTTGTTCTCAAGTTCTATCTTAGGAAAAAAAAATTAAAAGAAAGTTGAGAAAAAAATAAAGAAAAAATAAGAATTTCTTCATGAATACAAAATCTTCTTAAACTTTGTCTTAAGAGCAAGTTAAGAAAAAAGTGGCACTTAAGAAGCATTTTTTTTTCTTAAGAATGCTTTGTGAATCCGGCCCCAGGAGAGTGGGGGGAATTCCGAGCTGTCCCTGAACTGCTCAGCAGTAGTTGACTGGAAGGGATGGAGCTGCGACGCTGGTGTTGTTTTCTCCGCCACATATTCATGTGAACTGTCGACCCACACAGCCGCAACGACGTGAGCTGCTCGGATCCTTCTGAACGGGAAAACCACCCTGAATGGACTACCACAGCATCGACACAACACAAGCCCACCTTCTTCTTCTTTATTATTGTTATTATTTCATTGAGGAAAAAAGAAAAACAACAGCTGTCTGCAGGAAAAGCGCGTGGGGATGTTTCGCGCGGGTATAGTGAGAGAAACGCGCGCGCTTAATGACAAGTATTTAGACAAGTAGCTAATTAACTAGTAATTACATAAGTGGTATTTAAACCACCAGTGTGGTTGGCGTGTCTGCTCGGAGGCTAAATTTAGAACAACGCGCTGCCAGCAGAGGATACGGTAGTATTTATTCAGTAGGACTTTTTCATTTTTCATCAGCGCACCTTGGATTCCAGCCTCTATCACAAAGCAAGTGTGGAGCCGAGGACGACGTCAAAACAATTCAAGACAGGTAAGAAGAAATGATTTTAGCTGTCAAAATATTTAGTGCTGAAAAGAAAAAGTAGGCTATGTGATATTTGTTTGCCACCATAAGTTAAACGCTCTGTCACATAGGTTGTTTATCGCAGGAATGTTTGTCTTTGTCTCCACAACGTTAGAATTAGCAAACATTACAGCATCCCAATTGGACTTTAACTACATTTTTTTGCACCTTGTTAACATCCATAGCATCCAGTGAGGTAACACTAACTAAACAATAACTTATATCTAAGTTAAGGTTTTTTTTTTCTCAAATTAATTCCATACCATTTTTTTAGTGTTTACCTATTGAAAAACACTGACAACAAACAGACAAGCAAACAACAAACCCTACCTAAAATTAAAAAATGTGTTCATGCTATTTATGTAGTCAGTGCAAAGTGTTTAATTTACTTAATTTTCACTCATTTTTGATGGACCTGTAGTAGACTGACTGGATGTGGAGCTGCAGGATTAATGAGAATCAAGACTGTCAATAGCTCACTTGTATGACATGACAGAGACCCTGGTCTAACATATTATGCAGGCTGACATAACCAGCCACCCTCCTGGCACCCATCCAGCCTCACTTCATTATTTTGTGGGGACTGCTCTTGGCTGCAAATCCTGAAGTGGCGGTTGCCTGTTATTACTGCTGCCTTCTGAAAGGAAGCGGGGTTAGACGATTTAGCTGAAATCTGAGCTTCTGTTGTAATTCTCTCCTTGATGTCATTTCTGTGCTGTCTTAGACTTAGTGTCACGAGCAGCGACTAAGTCGGAGTGGACCATTAACACCCTGTTAGCCCCTCAGAGGATTAAAAGAATCAAACATACCAAGTCAGTTATAACTATACCCCATCTCCCCTCTGCCTTTCTTTATCTGCCGTTTTGGTGAAAGAAAGGCTTCGAGTGCAGCGGGTTGGTAACAGGGTTGGATGCGCTTCACCTCCACTCACTGCCAACAACATCCGGAGTCACTTGCCAGGAATTCCACCTTAGCTATTTGTTTCCCTTGGAGGGAAAAGTGTGTTATGTGGAATATAGAGAGGCACGCAACAGGGAGGAACATCCAGTTCAGATTAAACTAACAGACCAGAGAAAAGGGGCTGTAACAAGAGGAAGTGCTCCGGTTTTGCATCATGGTGAACGAGTCCCTGGCATCTAGCTTGGGCAAATCCGATGCCAGATTCCTTCTCTTTGGTGCCTGCCAAAGCCCTCCACCACGTCGTCTTTATCAAAAGCCCTCGCTGCGATTCCCTTCTTCCAGTTCTGTCGCGGCGCTATCAATCATATCTTGCTCTCAGCAGACTCTTCTGCTCATTAAGGATGTGAACCTGTAGGTAGCCTGCAGCCCCCTAGCCATTCATCTCTCTCAGCGGGGCGCAGAGACTCACATCTGGAGCAGCATTTCAAAACATGGCTCTTAGCAGACATGTAGTGTACGCTGAAGGAGCTTCAATGCATTTTTAAAGGCTACCTTTCAGCAGACGTGGTGCCAAGCATAAAATTAACAGCACTTGAAGTGTGTAGATCGTATACAAGCCAGTAATGGTTTGTAATTTGCTGAAAAAACAGGTGAAGTGGATAATATGCATAACAGTGCAACGGGAAGTTGAGATTACCACTGAAAGACAAAAATGCTAACGGTATGTCATTGATGATGATAGTTGGCAAGAAATAGGCGGGCTTCACATCTCATTCTCTTTGTCCCTCTCTTTCTCTGCTCTGTTTTGTGTAAAAGGTCTCAGCCAAGACAAGTTGAACTGCTTTAGTGTGTGTGTGTGTGTGTGTGTGTGTGTGTGAGACTGACTGCAGGGTGTAGCCTCAGACTTCTTTTTTCCCCTCAGGCACTGCTTCCCCATCATGAATACGCCTTTGTGCTCCAGAGAGACACACAACTAAGGTGGACAACTTGAGAGGAAAGGAGAACATGCATTTGTTTTCGCACAAGTACAAAAAATAGAGGAAGGTGTGACATGACATTTATTTATAGCTGAAACCTTATGACTTCACCTCCGGCAAAACTGCATTTACAACCTACGATCGTACTCCTTAAATTCCTGTTTTCAGGAAGAATCCTTTACTCTGTGTGTCTGCCATGAATTTAGACCTGCACAAGAACATAAATGTATTTAGACGGGACTGAATTAATGCAACATGTATAAACGTTGCTTCACATTGCAAGAGTTTGTCACTTGTCATAAGTGGAAACATTTGCGACTGATTTCAGACCCCTTTCATTAGCTTTAAAAACGTCCCCCACTTTTATACTCTCGGATAAAAAACATGCCCTTGTCTGCTTTTAATGTGCGGCATCCACCTCTGGCAGTGACGTACCCACAGACCCCTGCCCGTTAACCCTCACAGCCACAACAAGCCGTCCCCAGATTGTCCATAATGCAGCCCCGTACAGCTGCCCTGCCACAACACATGTGTCACCACTCAGCAAGGAGAGCGCTGGGCGAAAAACCCCGGGGGGCCCTGAGCCCAGCTTAGTCACGCCACCGCGGCCAAGACGGCCCTCCACCAACTGCAAGCTGCTCTGATGACTCCTGACAGGCTGCAAGCTGGCACAAACACAATCTAAGATGCAACCAAAAGAAAATACCAACATAAGAAAGGATGAGAGTGGAAGGGCAGATGAGGATGCCTCTTGGTTGGCTGTTATTTTAGTCCAGGGTGTCCTCGGAAAACCTTTAGATTATTTATTTCGGTAAAGCCTGAAATATTTACATACAATACATTTGTTTAATTTCTGCACGTGTGTTGAAATTAATTATCAGTCTCATTAGCAAATTGAGATTCACATACAGTATTCCCAAGCTAAATTGAAAAATCGGGTTTGAATTAAGTCAAGTCAAGTCAATTTTATTTATATAGCCCAAAATCACAAATCACAGATTTGCCTCAAAGGGCTTTAATTAAGGTATAATAAGATATAATATGCTTCTAAGTACCAGCTTCGTACATGCTTTCATTGATTAACTTTATTATCACATAGTATATATGAGGATTCAACGTATTTCATGAACAAGTTGGTATAATTTATTTCCAAAATGAAGATTTGTTCTTTCTACGCTGCTGTAGTCGCTGCTTTAAACATGTTGGTAACACTGTCACACAGAACTAGTTTAGGTTTAGGCACCAAAACTACTTGGTTAACGTTAGGTAACAAAGGGACGATGGAGTTTTGCACACAATGACCGAACCCTACTTTAATAATTTTTTTTAATGTTCTGTATTTTGATTGCTAAGGACGGCGGTTACGTTCTTGTTAACATGGAATGTAAGATGTTAATGTTCGCCTTTGTTGTAAGCTAGTTAACTAGCTACCTAGCACAGACTACCTGGTATTAATCACATGGCAGTTAAACAAAAAAATAAAATGAATAATGCACATTTTAATTGGTCTCATTGGACACGATAATCCTGAACCCAGCCTTGGACATAATTAGTTTGTGGTTTGAGACCAACAACGAGTTGGTGCCACTCTGGAACCAGTTTCCTGGCCAAGAGCCAGTTCTTTGGCTGTCAAAACGCGAGAAACTGGATCAAGATTAGGCACCGGGTCCAAACCGGCCCTCAAACTGCCTCGGTTGAAAAAGGGGTATATGTACATCAAAAAATTAAATCCTCAAAGCATCAACAGCTAGAAAGGCATTAACAGATGGTTCAAAACATCATTGATTGTCAATTCAATCGACCATTGGCCCAAGCCTAATATGAAGTGATAAAAGATTATTTAGCTGAGATATAACTGCATAGTACCTTAATTACTCCAAATTTAACTTATATTTACGATTTTGGCAAGCAAAAGCTGATTCCTTGTTGCCAACCTGGTGACCACTTCTAAAAGTCTATGTGAGTCAGTAAGTGTTAGCCAAAGTATTGTAACACCACCTACTTCTTATTACAATCAAGTTGGATTTTGGAGTGGCTTTCATTATGAAAACCTTGAATTGTGGCACAAGTGTTGTTATTGTACCATCCTTATTGTTCTTGGCTCAAATACACGCACATATTAACAGAGGTAGAAAAAAGTGAAGTGGCTCTTTGTCAAGCCTGAAATGGGTTTTGCAAATGTGCATGGCCATCATGTGCACGAGGAGGAAAGTGTGGCATTTACTGAACCAGCCTCAGACTGCAGCTTTGTTGACGTCCCATTGAAGCTGCTTCAGTCTCTGTTTTCCCACACTGAATATGTGTTGGGAGCCAGGCTGTTTACATTTTTTTAGTGTCTCCAATCCAACACAATTTCCTATTGTATGTCAGGGGCTAACAACAGATAAAGGAGGCGAACTCTAGTGATTGTTAGTGATTGATCCAGTCGTTGTCAAAAAGACTGTCAGTGCATCAAGGCTTTCAGAAAAGATTTTTGTCTTTTTGAATTGATTGATTTTTCTGTGCATGCCTCTGCAAAGCGTCTTTAGGCTCTTCTGTCTCATTTTCCCAGCGTGGCTGTTCCAAATGTTTCCATGTAACTGTGGTCCACTCTACTAGCAGGGGACTAATTGCTTGCTATTTGAGTGTCTCAATTTTGATTCATGGCGTACAGTGCCTTGTTGCTACTCTGAGGGAGAACTCCATGTCATGACACCTATTATCTATTCTCTATCTGTTCTCGCTCGCTGCGTGCTTCACCCTCTTATGCCAGCACTTGCACACTCTCCACCCCCACGCCACCAGGCATATTGATGGGATGTAGCTTCTCCATATTGACAAGAAGTGGGCTGCATCTTGGCTCTGAGTTCTCAGTTACAGTACGGTGATCAACATCGTATGATGTTCTGTCATCCACTTTATTTGCCATTGCTTTCAGATTGGTATTTTACCTACAGATTTCTCTTTAAAGCTGTATTGTGTCCAGCTTAATATGATTAGGTTTATGGTAATATGATTTGGATTACAAGTAGAATATAAATGCTTTTAACTGTATTTTTTATGATTAAACTACCTTGATATGAGCCTTATGAACAACGATAATAACCTGCAGCAATGCCAGTAGTATTTGCATAAGGACATACTGTACATGCATGCTGCAAGCGTGGGAGTGTTGGTGTCGTACACATTACTGCCAACTGTGGGCATTAATGAATATTTGCAGTTTTTCACTGCAAAGCATCACTACAGGTAGCAGTGGAAGAGAAGACAGAGAGTCGAAGTTAATTATGCAGATTTTAAAATAGGCTTTGCAAATATTTTATAACATAGGAAACAGTTACTAAGTTGTAAGCCTTAAGGATACATACTGAGGATGCACAATATGATTTTTTTTCCTTTTCTTTTCTTTTTTTTTAACCAAAATCTGATAATTGCATGCTTCTCATGGCCGTTTCTCGAAATATAGGTCTTGCATTTTTAAGAGAAGTTCCTAACGAGTAGTTAATGCACACCTGTAGTGAACAAAAAACAGATCTAACTGACATCATTATTGTTAACAGATATAAAACTTCAAATCTTCTTTAATGTATTCTAGTAAATTATATAAAATAAAAAAATTACAAATATACTTTAGCCTTTTGTCAAAGAATTCAAATCAAATCAGACATTGATGTATACTGTAAATATGTTTTTTGACAAACTAAAGGTGCATACTTCCACCTACAGTATCCAAGTGTGTAGATGGTTAAGTTATTTGAGTACTGGCATTAAATTATCAGAGAGTGCCTGTTTTCTTTGATATTAAACAACCACCATTGCTGCTCTGACATGACTGTCAGAAATTACTTCATAGACAAGTTCATGTAGTTTAATCACAATTGATGACTGGCCTTTATTTATAAAGGTGATAAAATAAATGATGTGATTTCTGAACCAACACGGCATCAAATTTAAAGCTTGACTCATAAAGTTTTTACCTTTAACGAAGAAGAAGCCAAGACAAGTTGAAGAAGCCAGAGACATAGGCTGCAGAGGAAACTTATATTATATTTCATATTACTTTCAGTCAAGTTCAACGTTCACGGCCAGTCTAATGAAATAGCCACAAGTAGCGTTAGCTAGCTATTGTTGCCTTGCTTACTAGCTAACTTACCATTAGATGAGTAGAGAACTCACACAGTTACTGTAGCTAACATTATTAGGAGAATTCAATCGAGGGGAAGCCCAGTGGTGTTATCTGTTGTCAGAATAGTTATACTAAAAATAAGTTGCAATATGTGCAATGTTGTTGTTTTTTATTTTACTTCCGTATGCATTAGCTAGGTGGCTGGCATGAACCTCTTGTCATAGTAGCACATCATAGTAAGATATTGACTTTATTAGAAATCTAAAAAAACAAATGTGAATGCTCTATACGTTGAACGAATACTGTTGTCCTCATGCACAGTCCTAGTAGATGGTGCACCTGTTTTTGCTCCAAATTATCAGCGGATAATTCATCAGGTATTATTTAGTTTTAGTTTTTAGTTTAATTTTAGTAAGTACCAAATCACTGTCAGCTAGCAGCTGTGCTCTTTTGATAACAGACACTTAAACAACCAGTATTACTTGAAAGATTGCTAATGAAATGTTATTTTTTCTTGCAAAAATGGTTGAAAAATACTCATCAATTTAATTAATAATGATAATAATTGTTAGTTGAATCTTATGCAATTACACCTCACTTTACCCTAAATATTGAATTCAGTCACTGGTGGTAGATGGGGTGAAAGACAGAAGGGAGTATTTAAAAGGCGATAAGCATAAAAGTGATGCAGGTGACCAGGAAGCACTATAAAAATACAACAGGTACTCCACATGTGACAGCTTTCAGTGGCTCCGTCCCTGTCAAATCACATCATCGCCGTTCAGCCTCAGTGTGAGCAAAGGCAGCAGGCATCAAGCTAAAAAAGAAATGCAAGGAAGCAGGGAAGGCACTGCCGGTACTCAAGTTTTCTCTCTTCCAGCCGGATTCAAAGTGCCTGCCGTGAGATCACAGAGCTCCGAGGAAGCTCGCTGTTGAAGCTTCTGTCAAGGCAACCACAGGCAGCTCTTTCAGGGCTGCGCCCACTTATCTTCTCACTGTGGAGATGTATTGCTTAGATTTGGTCCACCACACAAACGACACACACACACACACACACACACACACACACACCTGTCTGTATCTGTACAGGGATGAGTACTGACACACAGGGGCTGACAGTTTCAAGAGCTGACATTGTCAAGAGTGACTTAGAAAAAGGATTTGTCTCACTTTGTACATATGCACATGGTTACTGTCAACGCCCTCCCCAGAGCTTTATACATCTCGAGGTATTGAAGTGTCTTGACATTGTCACCAAGTCACATATAAGGTTTCCTATAGGATGACAGAACCTCTTCAGAAGTTCAAATGAGCTGAGAAACCATCTGATTTTCTGCAAAGATTGCTTACATTGGTGATGTGGGTTCCTTTGTTCAGTGAGTCGCATTCCAAGTCGGAGCTGCTCATTTTTATTTGGTCTCTTAAATAGAAAATACTGTATTTGTTTTATTAGGACGTGATAATTAATCACATGAAATCACTGTTAATCCCTCTGCATGGGTGTAATTCTCGGGTTTCATCATGATATTAGATTGATTAATTGGACAACGATACGATATAAGTCAAAATCAGTCTGTTGCTGTACGACTTCGATTTGGTTCGATTCAGCACCCATCGATAGATAGACGATATCGTATGCCCATTTTACACAAAAACTACTAAGATATGATTTAAACATTTTATTTCTGAGCTCTTCCAGATATTTAAATAAAAACAATACAAATAGACCTTCTGTTCACTATAAAGTGCCACATTGCATTTAAGTGCAAATGTTTTTTATGGGTTAACTTAAAGAGCCTGTGATGATCAATTATGAACATAGATGAATGATAGGTTCTGCCTGTGTGCTCATTTACTCATAACAAAACATCTCTTGTGAAAACAAAACTGGGAGATTATCAAAATAAAAGCGTATATTAAAGACAGCGATATGCGTCGTTAAACCCCTACTGTATATTACATTATCCATATGTATGTCTACCTTTAATCATCACAAGCTGTTTCTTGTGCGTTAGGATAGAGAATCAGGCAGAGGATTGTTAGATATGTGCATTTTGGGAAAAATGAGCAAAGTGGAAAAGAATGGATTGGCTCAACAAAAGTGAGGAAATTGCAGTCCAGTCATTTAAAAATGTCCTAGTGTAAACCAGATGACGAGCACATATTCTAATGCTAATTTTACTGCAAGAAAAAGTAATAAAACTTTTTTGCTCAGAGACACATAATTGATTAAATATGTTAAGCCATATTGAGTTTAATAATACAATAGTTGTTGCCTCAACAGCAAAGTTCTTGGACTGTTAACATAAATACATATTCATTGTGGGTATGCACCATGTTAGTCTTTATTTCATTTTTGTTCCTGATGCACTGGGTGTGCTCTCATGTCATTTGTGGTAATGCAATATGGCAGAGCAAAATCTTACCAACACGCTCATGTCCTCTGCAGAATTCCCTGTTCCACAATTTATCTGGCTGATGCTGTGCAGTTGTTAAGTCGTGACACATTGCATGCTTGTGTGAGCTGTGAAGACCCTCTCAGGCGGTCTGGGTCCTATTTTGATGTGAAAACCACAGACATGAACTCTTTCACTGCTATCTGTTCCCCTAAGGCTCGGAAACACTTAGTAAAAACCTGGCCAAAAGAACAGGGAGTAAACACTTAAAACACACACACACACACACACACACACACAGAGGGATACAGCACACACTCTGTCAAACACATGCTGGATCGATTAGCATTTTTGAGGCCGCAGAGAAAAGCGAGAGAGCACCAAGTTTATTAGAGGCATGTTTCATACTCTCCCAGAATCATTGAACAAATAAAATCTTCCCCCCACTTTTGGCTGAAGTATCAGCTTTTCTTTGAATGTTTTTTATTAAACGTAGGGCGAGGGCAAGTAATTGGAACCTTTAAACACTAAAAAGCCACAACTGACGGAATCAAGATAATGAGCAAATAAACTAAAAGCTCCCCTATATAACCGCACATTATTTTTAGATAATAGATTTTTAACACAGGTGGTGGTTTGCAGAGCAAAGGGACATATTTTACCCACCTTGATACTGTTACATAAATATGTGGTGCAACCAGAACAGCACCACTTTCATCATAAAATCTGCTGTGGATATTGTGAGGTAATTTGGGCTCAAAATTATGGAAAAAAGTATGTCAGTCCAATCTAAGACATGCAGTCAGGAGAGGTATGAGAATAAAATGAAAATGTCTTTGCTTTGTAAAAGTTCACAGCCCGATTTATTTCATGTATGTATCGCAGAGAAAGTAATTTTGTTATTTTTTTACTCTTAGCCCTGATAAATATCCTTGTTTGGTTTTTTGATTGATGGGTCAAACAAACAGGGAAAACCTCAATGGTTTCCTAAACCTAGCCAAGTCATTCTGTTGCCTAAACATAACCAAGTAGTTTTGTGTGATTTTTTAAATTTTATTTTATTTGTTTTTTCGCAAAAATATTGCACATTGATAGAGCCACACATTGGTGCCATCTTGCCATCTTCTCACTTTAAGGAGATTTAATGTATTTAGTCATATTTTTTCTCAACAAAATAAACAGTGTTGCAGAGCACACTATATATGATATGATATATGCGACATAACAATACTTTATTGGTGTCAGTGTATATGGCGGCCGATAAGTGGCAAGCAATAATAGTTCACAAATGCCAAATCAGGTTTAAGGAAATTTAGAAACAGTGTCACTTTTACATAGTTGGTCCACCATAGAGCAGTGAAAAAAAGATACAAATATAAAAAATATAAATTGCGTTTTAATCCCATTGTAGACCATAAAGTGGGTTCATTTAGTGTCACCTGTCAGGCTTTCAGTTTTCGCACTCCACAGCACAGTTTGATAACGGTGACAGATTCAACAACAAAATTCTCATTAATATTTGAATCACTAGGTCCCTCATTTCAAACAGAAGTAGACAAAAGGCTTTTCCGCTCTAGGTGGTGACCTAGATTTTGCAGGTTGAAATGACAACTGTCATCTGTTGACAGATCTTATCAGCTGTAGCTACTAAATTAAGCTAACATTAGCTCCACGATTTGGTTGAAAACACTGTCTGTGGCTGATTTCTGACCTCTACCAATGTCAATTTTCATCTAGTACAGAAAAACTGAAATAGAGTTCTTTATGAGTTAGTCTATGTCCAAAGTTGTGGCTCAGAGCTTGTTTCTATTCTGAGTTTTGCAACAGATCCCATCATCCAGTGAGGTCACACCTTTTAGATTTCCTCTTTAAAGACGATGGAGTTGGGCAGATGTGGATGATGCACTTTTTGTAAATAGAATATACCACCACTCTGAAAACATCTTGAAAGTAGGCGGAAGTTTTGTTACATTTAATTGCTCACCTGGTCTATTTCCTTTGCTCTTTGTCGTCAACAAAATACTGGAAATATCCATCAACCTGTTGTTTAGTCGCTCTGAGCATTAAAAAACAACACATATTCTTAGTGGCTTATTCTTACGACTTAAGTCTGAAGAATCCGAGTGCCATTCTAGTTGTATGGCTGTCAAAAATAACCTACCTTGACGAATATAAATGTACACCTACTGCATGTGTGAAAATACAGAATCTGACAGTAGTAGTGTGGTGCTGGGGCACCTCAGATGACTGTTGTAGCCTTAGTTGACTTTCCTGCTAAAATATTTCAGGACACTACAAGCTGTGCGTGTCTGAATGTGTGTGCGCGTGTTTATCTCAGCGCTGGAGGGAGTGAGTCAATCACAGCAGCAGAAATCATCCCTGCGGGCGATCTGTCTCCACTCATGACAAGGCTCCTAAGGCATTTATCTTTCCTTCCTTGACTCATTCCATCCATCCATCCCTCAGCCCTCCCTCTATCTCCACCTCTTCCCATTCTCCATCACTCTGTGTCTCCCTCCCACGGTTTGTCTCGTGCCCTGGCACCGCAATTAACTTCTCATCATCAAAGGGTGTAATGAAAGAGAAGGCGAGATAGAGAGTCAGACAGAGGAAGGGAAGCTGTGAGAGAGGGAGGACGCCAGAGGAGAGTGAACAGAGGTGAAGCGGTGTCTAACACACACGCTTAACACATGCACACTCACAGGTTCTCTTTTTTCTCCCTCAAATACACACTCTGTCAAACACAATCACACACACGCAGCCTACACTCGCTCTCAATCACATTCCTGCGAGATGCAGACAGGAAAAGAGAAAGGGAGAAAGAGAGGTATGATATTCCCCCAGGAGATTTTTCTCTCCTCGTTCCTTGTTTTTATTTCTCAACCCTCCATTTCTCCCTTCCTTTTTCACAGACGCACACACACACTTGTTCACACTCCTCCTCCTCCTCCTCCTCCTGCTTGTCTTTGAAGAACAAGAAGTATTGCTGTACATGTAGGGAAGCTGCTCTGTCGGTATTCTCATTGTTTTTTTCTTTCACGCCCCTGGTTCAGAGAGCTGTCGACTGTGACCGCTGTTGAAAGGATGTCAGTGAGAAAGAGAGAGGGAGAGAGAGATCGAGGCTGGGATGTAAGAGGCAGTAAAGGAGGGAGGGAGGGAGCGGGGAGCGGGGGGGGGGGGGGGTGTTGTTGAGATGGAGGTCCCTAAAGAGGGCAGAGGGAGTGATGGCATGCTTGTTTCTTTGTGCCCAAGCAAACGTTGCAACAGCAGCAGTGAGGGGAGGTGATGGAGAGGAAAATAGCTAAGGGTAAGAAAGCAGCTCAGGGGGGAAATGAGAAGGGCTAAAGCTGCTAATTAACCATGGCACTGGCGCTCAATAACAGTGACATAATTGGCCCTAGTCGGTGGTCCTCGGTGGGGGAGGCCTCAGCAGTGGAATCCAGCTCACATAAGTATGGTTTGACTCTGACAACGCATTATAAAATGTGAGTAATCCATAATGTAACACAATGGATTATGGCCAAAACTGTAATAGCTGAGGTGCAGGCTCCAATGGTCAGAGAGATGAAAACCTCATGTCTTTCAGCTGGATTCTCTCCCTCCAGCTCTTCCATATACATTAACATGAGAATATGTTAGTGGATTGTGAAATTGTGAAAAAAAAAAAAAAGTTTTTTTACGTAACTAACTTATTTTACATAACTTTCGTGGCTCACTTCACACTTGTAAGTAATTCACTTCCAGCATTTACGTACATTTATTTAATTTTTAAACTGTCTTTTATAACGCCTTACCAGGACGTTTTTTTGCCCTGAACCTAGGTCAGTGGTTTTGTAGCCTAAATTCACTGAAACTGCAGCCTTTTTACAACTGTCAACTGTTCCTGTATGTGTTATAACGTGTGTGCTTTTTTTATAACGCTGTGGTACTGTGAGTCGCGAAACGCTTATACGTGTCATTGTGGGTGGTATTGACGAATGGTCTATCCTGACGTTTAGGTTGGAGATATTGATGTAATCTTTTTTTATATACATTTTACACACTTTGGAATCAGGTTTGTAAAGTGTACTCTGTTGCACATGGAACCACCAGCTCCTTCCTTTTTACCCATCACTCTGCCCAGGCCACCCACCAACCAGTAGAAGTCTGTTGCAGCGTTAAAAATGTGATCCCTCACCAGCTTCCCACATGCCTGAGAAATTTCAACATGGTATCATTGACATTGTAAGCATGTTAACATGCTGATGTCAGCATTTAGTTCAAATCATAGCTGTGCCTCATTGAGTCACTAACAAAGCTTTAGACTGGGCATCACCAAATGACCCAATTCTGTGTCCATATTTCTGGGAATTTGTGACAGTTGCACAATGTTATCGGCATGTTATTGGTATCAGAAGAGACTGATGATCCCTGTAATTAGGAGGGGATATTGTTATTGGTAATCAGCCAAAATGAGTTGTAAGATATTGTCATGTCGGATATCGGCAAAAATTCCAATATCCTGCATTCTTAATGACAATAAGTATTAGAATTTATATTTAAATATAAATATAAAATCTCAATAAGAGATGAGAGTCACATGACAGCATGGAGAGCTGCTGTTATTTTGGGTTCAAACAGCTGCACACTGCAAAAAAGGTGTGTCTAAAAACAAGATAAAAACACTAAATGTGAGGGAAATTAACTTGCTGCATGGACAGATAATTTCACTTGACAAGATTTCTTGAATTAAGATTGTTAAGTCTAGTAATTAGCATGTTGAACACTTAAAAAAAAAGAAATTAACTCTTAAAACAAGATAAAATATCTAACACTTCTAAATCTATGTTTGTTTGTTTTTATCTTGGTAAGAACCAAATCATTTGCAGTGCAGTAGCAGCAGCAGCAATGAAACTCACCAAGCTGTGTGCACCTCCAGGTGATATTAAGAACCCAGATACTGTAGGACTATGTTTGTTTTTTTCAACATATGTAGAACTTCACAACAGGTACAAAGCACCAATAGTTGTTATTTCAGAAAGAGTTAATGACATGAAGAAATAGCTGTGTTGTTTTCACCTGGACAACTTGCACGAGTAACGCAAATGTGAACATCTGCATCTTCATAACCCGCTGTCTGAATAACTGTGCATGCAAGGAAATTTGCAATTATAATGTTATATATAAATATATCTGCAAAGCATCACACATACAAAGATAGCACATGTTTTTGTTTAACTTACTTCTTAAAGCACCTCTTGTCTGTCCCTTGGGCAGTTTGTCTTGGTTAAACTTACCATCTATTGGACCCAACAGACACAAGGATGTGCAAACAACCCCACAATAAAGGGGCAATTCACAGGGGAGGTCTCGTGTGTGAGTAAGGATAAGATGAAGCATAAAATTGACGGATAGATTGGTGCAGCATTTGCAATGATACAGGCATTGTACTGCACTGCTGGAGTTAATATTAAAGCATGCTCGCTGAACCCTTAAAAAAATATACAATGTAATGTTTTTCAATGTAATCCATTACTCCCTGGGGCTGGCGAGATAGGGTGGTAGGAGCAGCACTGTCTGAGGTGATGTTTCAGTGGCTTTAGGTGTGTCTGATTAGTCAGTTAAAAGCAAACACTAGAAAAGCAGCACACTGAAATAAAACTGTTCATCCAGGCAAAGCGGGGAGCTTATTGAAGCGGACATTTTAATCAGCTACCCAACGGGTGAGGCTGAGATGGCGTCGCCTCAGTTTGGTCTGTCAAGCTGGGTTGTGGGCGATGATATCTGTTCCTGTGGGCAGGTAGAGGAGGGGCAGGAGGAGCTCTGAGGAGGAAAGGCGGTGACAAGGAGGTCCGACCGCTGATGCCTCAAACAGCTGGCTTTGCATTCTGCATGAAGGGGAGGAATCAACAGCGAACCAAATGACAGCCATTCACTGTGATCAAAAGGACGATAGAGTTTCTCTCTCGCATTCAAAGAATCACGACAGACTTTAGCTCTCAGGCCCCTCTGTGTCTTCACAGTAGGGCTCTGTTTTCAGTTTGAAAAAGCTCAGTTGGCTGGCTAGTGCTGCAGTAATGTGCCCTTCTCATGTTTCTTCTTATCTGCATCACTTTAATTTAAAACACAAGGTGTTACGGCTCCATATTATTATTTCTATCATCTGAAAACTGCACTCTGTTTGGTACCTTTTCTCAAGATGTTTGCCTTCTGCACTGGACCTACTCCTTTGCTTTATAGATTTCCTTGTGTTGACACAGCTTCCCAGTGCGATTTGATGTGTGGGATCCATTTCAGCGAACAAGCGCGTGTCAAACATCTCGCTAACTTTCCTACCAGCTAATCAATAAGGAATTCATGGTGCAAGTGGGTGTCATCTCTCCATCTGTGTCCCACTTGTAACAGTACCACGCATATCACAGAGTTGAGAGCCATCTGCCAATTTTTTGTGCTCACCATTATTGTCGTTCAGATTTGTCATGCAGCTTGCACAGAAGCTGGTAACTCCTCCACGCAACACCAACGTATCTGCCAGTATCATAGACAAACATCTTGTTAACATTTACCACATCATTAGGGAAGCATATGCAGAATGCTTTTTAGATTTATTGAGATGGCATGTTAATGTGCAAGAATGGTTTGCTAACTGGCACGGAGATAACTAATATTAGAATTGTTTTACAGAATAGAAAGCGATGCATTGAATAAACGAATGTCAACTCCGTTCTTAAACGCCTTCATGTCAAAGTGGCCTCTTACAGTCATGCAGTATTTTTTTCAGGGGTTGACTAGTGGGGATGTAACAATGATCAACTGTCAAACATCATTGATACAAAGTAAAATTATCAATGCATATCATCTTTAAGGTATGCCTTTACTTTGAAATTCCCACTTCAGTTTTTTCAAAAAAGACTATATTTCTTTTTCATTTAAAGGTTTAAAAGAGCTCTGTTATAAAATTGTCATATCATATTTTAGTTGCTTTTTGAGAGTTGATATAAAAGTAACTGATTGTGTTAAATGAGGTATAATATCAACTCATGTCAATCACAGGCTCCTGTATTGAATCAAATCAGAAATCATGTAGTAGCAGACTTGGTGATTACAGCAAATATATTTATTTATTTCCAAATAATTGATATACTGTATACTAGTTGTGTTTCCATCAACAAATTTCTTTTTTCACCCCTATTCATTAGCTCTCTTGTTTGATTAATTGTACTGTTTTCTGTTTTGTTTTTTCCAGACCTCAATCAGAGAGAGAGATGACCCTAGTTTTGTCCATGAACCCTTTCCTGGACCCAGAAGGAGACCCTCCGCTCTCCACATACCAGCCCATATGGGAGTCGGAGCGTTGCACGAAGACCTGCCTGTCGAACCCCGCCCCGCCATGCAGCTCTGAAGAGCAGTTTACACAAGGTACAGACACAGAGCAGAGATTTCTCTTTATTCATTCAGTCATTAATGCGAGTTGGATTTAATCTGATGCTGCTCCACAAAGTCATTCGATAAGATTTATCAAGGATTTTGTACCACATCTGATAGTTGTGCAACCACTCATCCATCAGTATTACCTACATGAGTAGAAATGTAAGCTCGGAGTGCAGCATGACTGCATTAAGGTTGCAGCTGATGCTAATGATGTGGAGCAATCAACTAATTAACATGTTAGCAGGTCAACAGTCGGTGCACTTCCTTTCATTACATAGTCAGTGTAATTTAAGGATTAATTTAATTACATTGCCGGTTAAGCAGTCATTCCAGTGTTGATGAGTTACCATTACCATAGAAACCTGCTCTTCCAGAATAGCCTGCCGCTGTTTAAAGCTGATTTGAAAATGATTAGACTCAAACTTCAGAAATATATCCCTAACTTAAAGGTCTTCTGCTTTTTTATTCAATTTTTTGTTAATGCATCATGAATGTGTTATGGCTGATGTGAATCTCAGTTCTGTATTAATGTTGTTTTTACAGCATTTTTTGACAAATGATGTGATTTTCACGTACATTATGGTGTGCTCTGTCTGCAGAACCCCCCTGCAGGCGAGTTCCTGATCATGTTTCAGTTTCAAGGATTGCATACTTCAAGAGGAAGTTTGTTGATGATGATGATGAGCCTCCATTCAGCTTCAGGACGTACTGCCAGACTGTAAATATTAACATACTTACATTCTCACATTCAGAGTAAACAGTGTGTCATAAGTGATCTCATTTCAGTGCCATACTCTGAACTCTTTAAGGTAAAAGACCATACTACAAGGTTACCAAAAAAGTCCTTTTATGGTTTAATTATAGGTAATGATCTCTATAAGTTGTTTATGTAGTTGTCAAGTGTGGTCATGCAAATTAAAAAAGACTATTTCTGTGTCCAAAATCACTATTCAACCAATTTTTCCTTTTTGATATGGTGTGATGACAAAGTCTACTCTATAGTCCTTTTTTACAGAAACTGATAAATCATCATAAGTCTGCGTCACCACTGACAGATGTAGTTTTGCATGACTTTTTAAGGGCACTATATAGTGGCTAAGGCAGCTAAATAAAATTAATTAGTAGTCATTAAATATAGTGCACTGTAGTAAATAGGGATTGGTTATACGCCAGACCGATTAGCACAACAATTCGTTGTTGTTTGCTGTCAATAAAGAACAGACAGGCTCAGATGTTTACATAGTAAATAGTTGTTAAATGCTCTATTAATTTCTGAATGTTGAGTACAGCCCCTTTAGGATTAAAGCTGAAGCATTATAGTTGAAAAAGAAAAAGAAAAACCTTCACAAATGATTCATACTTTTTGGGTAATGCAATCTAATTTAATCTGGATCGCTTGCTTTTTTTAACTGTTGCATTGATCTAATTTATTTTAATTTTATTTTTACTTCAGCTTTGTGTAACCAGGAGTAAGAGACCTATTCAAAATATACATTTCTTATTCAAGAGTGTCATGGCAAAAAAGGCTGCAGCACAAATAACCTTGTTGCAGACATAAAACAAACCTAAAACAATTTAATAGAAAAACAAAGAACAAAATTCAGAGTTATACATTTGATAAGATTGATTGATAAGACATTCTGTTACATTCAAAACGTCTACAGCCAGATGTGATTGCTTCCAAGTGAATCTAATGGGACAATGTCCTTCAGGTTGCACCAGTCTTGGAGGAGCGTGCCCATGTGCTGCGCCTCTCCCTGGAGAAGATGCGCTTCATTGATGACCCTGAGGCCTTCCTCCGACGCTCTGTCCTCGTGAACAACCTCCTTCGGCGCCTGCGAGCTGAGATTCTGCTCCAGAGCACCGACTGGTGCTTCCCCCCCAACCCAGCATTTACCACCGGCCCCTGCGTCCCCGCACCCAGCACTAACCCCGCCCACCAGGCACTCCACGGAGCAGTTCCCACCAGGATCTGCTTAGCACCCCAAGCCGGACCGCCCTTCCGCAAGCGATTTCGAATGGTACGTGGCGGACAGGGAGAACTCCGGGGCCCTGACTGTGCTCAGACATGCTGCTGCATCTATGCGGCGGCGGCCGCTGCAGGACACTACCTCCACCTCCCGTTCTCCATGTACGATGCAGCACTCTCAACCTGCCCGTCTACACCACACTCCTCCTCGTTTTTTCAGCTAGCTAGCCATAGCAAGTTAGGGCTGTCAGTGGCCGTGGAAGAACATGATGATGAGGATGAAGATGTTGAGGAGGAGGAGGAAAATGAAGAGGAAGAAGACAGGGAAGAGGAGGAGGAGGAAGAAGAGGATGATAGAAGAGAAGCTGGGCCTTCCATTAAGGACAAGTCAAGCCAGAAAAGTAGGACTAGGACCTTGCTGGGTCACGCACACACAAGGACAGAGGAGGACAGCTGCATGACAGATAGAGTAGAAGAGGAGGAGGAGGGAGAGCAGGAGGAGGAAGAGGAGGAGGAGGAGGAAGAGGGGCAGGTTGTGAGACCTTGTCAGTGGGACTCTGCTGCAACTGAAAGGATCCACAAGGTCAGCTTTTGGCACCGCAGGGCTCATAGACAATGATTGTGCTTTCTGAGAAATTAAATTCTAAGTTTGTTAGAATGAAAATGTAATGATGACGACAACTGTCATCAGTTGAAGATTATTTCTCCTCATAGCAGTGTGAACTACATACAGTACACTATAGTAATGCCAAGTCAGCTTTATTTTAATGGTCATATATACTCCGGAATCGCACAAAGACAAACTCCATACAACTCTACAGCTAGTGTCAAGGTCTAATGAAAAAAATACACAGTTCAAGTCAGTTCTTGGCCACTGTTGGCACTGCAACATTTTCTCAACAATTATGTAGGCTAAGGTCACATGCGGTGGGATCATAAATCCCAAATGTGAAGTGAAGGGTCTCCAAGACCATTTTCAAGCCCCACAGCACAAAAGTAAAAGGTCTCAAGTGGGGCTTTATATTGGTGCACCGGTCTCGTTTCAGGACCCTAAACAAGCCTATGAAAGGAAGGGTTGTGCATTTGGGAGTGTGTGCTTCTGTGCGTGTATGTGCGTGTGTTTGCAAGATATGATGTAGCATTTTAAAAACTTGATTTTAAAAACATGGGTTACGCATAATTATGTGTTGATTTTGACGCTGTCTCAGGCAATGGCGAGCGACTGTGCTGCAGTGTGCGGCACCACGTGTGTTCTTCAAATTATTTTAAGAGACAACAATCATAAACATTGGAAATGTTAAATCACAAGTTCAAGTGCCTTAGTGTTTTTATAGATACATGTATATTGTGTGTTAATGTAATTGTTCTTGTTTCTAAGTATCTTGCATTCCAAGTGACTGCGTTTGACTAAAACAGGACGCAGGCATGTAGTTAAATGCAGGGACTTTTTTCAAATATCTATGAAAGTTCAAAACAAACTCAATTTCACACCCCAAAATGTGTTCTGTTTGTTTTACTTCAAACTGCATGTTTTCTAGCACTACCTGTCTTGACAATGCACAAACTTAAAGCCAACTTTCAAGAACAGTTGCTAAAGTTTTGGAAAGCTAATTGTGTTCAGAACATCCTCTACATTAGTTAGATTCATCAGAAAAGGCTTGTTATGGTTTGGTTGGTCTGTCCATTGATGAGGTTTTACCAAGAAGAGAGTTGAAGTCTGTCTGCACTGTTAGAAAATCAAATTACAGATTTATAAGTGTAGCAAAAATAACAAGGCAGGTTAAACTTATCAATCAGCTCTATTTGGAAGTGAAAGGAATAGTTCACCAGAACATCAGTATGGAAGTTGACACCTCCAAAGCTCACTAATTATCACATATCTCTCTGGTTGTACTGTTGTGTTAGGTGTCTCTACTTAACAAACAGGTAGTTTGTGTACCCGGCCAAGGAACAGTCCAGCACATAATCCTCTGTAACATCAAAATGTGTCATTTTTACACTTTTGGTGTTGTACGGATTAAAATAACATGATGAAATGTGTTTATCAGTGAGCTTTGGATGGAGTTTCTACTTGTTTTCAGCCTTTATGCCAAGCTAAGCAAACCAGGTAGCTTTATATTTACTTTACAGGCATGAGAGTTATTTTGATCTAATCTAATCTATTTTGATCTAATCTAACAAAAAAAGGTATTTTCTCTCTGCATGAAAGAATGAAGTCATGGTTGTTGACCTAGTAAGGTATAAAATAAATAAGTAAAATGGAGATACATGTTTCTAAGCATACATATAAAAGACTGTCCTTGCAAAATGACTTGTTTTACTTTCAGAATTTGATCCATTCAGTCCAATAATAGAAGAGCTGTACGATTTAATGATTGTGTCCCCATTCAAGTTAGCGGAGGGCTGAATTGGAAGAATGGTGGAAGTCTCTAGTCTCTCTTTTTTTCTTTTAATATGTATTGCTCTCGCTTTACAGGCCTCACAGTGCAAAAAATCTCCAGAAGACAAAAACATTTTTGGCAACGCTTAGGAACTTTCATAGGAATGAACTGTGCCCCGCTTCAATTTATGATAAAGAGCGACAAAGTAGGGAGGAGATCAGGATGGATGGCTCGGTAAAATAAATAACCTATCCGGTCATGGAGGACTTGTTGACATGTATACGACACCTTGCAGGAGCTGACAGACCATACATTTTCTTCTTGACTAAAACAAACCAATCAAGGACAGATCCAATTCAAAACCAGTCCGTTGTTTTATGATGGCATGATCAATGGTTTCTTGTTTGTTGGTGTGTCTCGTTTGGTGCCTCTGAAGATTAGAGTCCTCACACTGATGACAAACCCAAACCAAAGTTGTTTAAAAATGTAAAGATTATATGATTCAGTAGTGTTTCTTTTTTGTGATGTACCTTAAGGTACAAGAATTGAAAGATCTCAGTTGGCTTGTGAGGTGGAATTGTTCCTGCCTTGCCATTTGTTTTATATCTTTTTGTTTTTTCTTTTTTTTTGGATGTACAAAATAACAGTTTGCATCGCTAAGACTGTTTTGGCATTGGTGACACATCTACAACTAGACAAGTCGAGTACCAGCCTATTTCATTTAATTTCTCTAAACCCTAAATGATAAAACCCAGTGATTATCGGTGGTATTTTTTAAAGATGAAAAACGTTGACAAAGCAGTATTTGTTTGAGACGAGAACATGTAACTGCATTGTCTGTTATTAAAAAACAAAAGAGCGTGTCTGCTCTGATAATTTTATGTGATGTTCTGTGACAAGTGTAAAGATCAGTAAAAGAAAAGTAAAAAAAATAATCCTGCTTCCTCCTTCATTCCTTACAGTACAGCAGTTGACAGTATAATGACATATGTGTGTGTGAATTCCTGCTTATTGTATTGCTTCCCCTCCTGTCTGCTGCTCAGTGGAGTGCAGTACCACAGCTTATTGCACTCGCCAAATGTCTCTCAGGTGTCACTTTGCCGCTCAATTCTTGTTAATCTTTTTGACATTATGCTCAGAGCAGTCACCTCCACACTGCTCCCCGCTCTCCCTGTCATATCTATTGTACCTGCAATACTCTCTTGTTGTAGCATAAAACACACACACATCTACCTATATCATACAACCTTGAAATAAGCCAGCTACATTTTGAAAAACACCCTTTTTCACTTATGATTACTTACTTATTATGGCTTTTAAAGATACTCTATATGCTGGTATAATGCTGTGTGTGCTTGCGCAGTACTGTCATCCACTGGCATTACTGGGCTTTAAGTTAAATGTTGCTTTGATCCAGTAATAGTCTTCACCATGTGAATCCTAATTACTGGATTATTTCTAATACTGTGCAGGTTTTGTGTGACATTGCTCCGGATTGTATGAAAGCAGCTAAGCCATTGTAGTGCGTACTGTACTGTGTGTGTGTGTGTGTGTGTGTGTGTGTGTGTTGGTAGGAAAGCATCAGTGCGGAGTGGGGAGGTTAAATCACGGGTCTGAACATCTTGACAGCTCTGTTGCGAGGTGAGGATGGAAGATCATCTTTTCACGACACTTCTGCCACAGGGGTGTGTGTGTGTCTGTGTGTCTTTGTGTGTGTGTCTGTGTGTTTCCCGCCACTCAGCCTGCCCCCACCTCTCAGCTCCTACTTCACATTCCTCACTATCACTGTCTCACATTTCACTGCGCTCACTATCTCCGGACTGAAAGAAATGCAAAGGAAACATACAAAATTGTATTTCTCCTTTAGTCGACTTATATGTTTATATAATATCGTATTGAGATGCAAATTTAAAGTGACTCATTCAAATGGATATCTGAAATTGCTATTAATTTCAGGTCTTATTATGCATACAATACCAGTAATTCCCAAACTTTTTTGTCAGAGTGGATATTGTTACAATCATTTTTCATACAAGTATGTTCTGCAACCGCTTATCCCGTGTTCACACCAAACGCAAATTACATTTCTTCCTAACCGCTGGAACATATTGGGATCATTTGTGTCTTTGTTTTTTGCAAGATAGATGGTATAAATGCCAACAACTTTTCTCTTCGCCATTTCATTTCTTTCCATCATCAACCTTGGCAAAAAATAACCACTTTTGCTGCTTTGTACCTGTTGTGGAAGTGAACAATACATTGAAAAAAACAACACTGTCATGTGATGGTTCATATTCATAACTTATCCAGAGGTGAATTTCACCACCTTCCCCAAAAAAATGTTACCACAGATGCAGATTTTGCTGTCATTTTATTGCAATAAATGAGCCGAAAGGATGCTAAAAAAAACTACATAATGATGCCCATTTGTAACAGAAAAAAAGTCTGAATTTGATGCTTTGCCAGGTCTCTTCACAAAACAACAAGCAAAAGACTTTTAAAAAGCTTGTTATCTGAGTGGTCATCTATTCTATGCGGGAGAATCTCACCACTGAAAGGCTATTGTGACAATGATGCAAATTTGGCATATTTGCATCAATTGAGTCACTGCATTGGGTTGCAAACACAAATCCAGAATTTTTTTTTAAACATTGCTGGATATTCACCCCCTGTTCACTTCCATGTTATGTGAGCAAAGGGGCTAAAGGGTATATTACAGTGCATACATCTCTGTGAATTCCACCACCTTCCCCCAAAAAGTTGAAACAGAAGCAGTTTTTACTGTGATTAATTGCAATAAATGGACCAAAAGGATGCTAAACTAACTACCCATTTGTAAAAAGTCTGAATTTGATTTCTGAGTGGTCCCCGGATCGATCTGAATTCTATTATCTACTCTGCAGGAGAATCTCAAGCTGATAGGCTACTGTAAATTTGGCATTTTCATAATTTGCATCACTGCATTGTGGTGCAATCATGGATCTGCAAAAAAATGAATGCTGCTGGATATCGACCTCCCGTGCACTTTCATGCAATATGACTTTCCTGCTCACTAGTTTTCACGCTTACTGTGGACTTTCTTTTCTTTTAACTCAATCATTATTTTAATTTTTCAAATTAGTTAATCTGTTCTGTAGTCTTTTCACGAACCCCCTGAAACTGCAGACGGACTCCTGGGGTACCAGTACACCTGGTTGGGAATCACACATAATCAGCCTAATCTAAAATACCATAAACATATACAGTTGTACATCATTAATACTTACAAAACCAACATTTATTGAAGGCAATTTATTCAGAATCCAAGGAACGTGTTGGCCATTGTAGCCTCTACTGTGTGTGTGTGTGTGTGTGTGTGTGTGTGTTTGAATACTGTATGCATGTCTGCATACATAATACAATGCTTTCTCTCTCTGTCCCTTCACCCCTTCTTCCCCCCTCTGTGCCCGAGGCAAAGATGGGGACTTGCCAAATAACACACTCACTCACACACACACACAGACACACACACGCACGCACACGCACACACACACACACACACATTGCCGGGCAAGTGCTGAGGAGAGGGGAGCTGTCATTTGTCAACAAGGAACTTTGGCAGCTCACCGTTGCCATGGGAACTGTCTGTTGCTGAGGACTGGTTTTGCATCACAAGGTCCTCGAATTGGCTCCAAAGCCTCGGAGGTCCCACCCCTCCTCCACCCGCCTCACCTCCGTCTCTCACAGCTTCAAACATATTGTCAGGGTTTTCTTTGCTTTTTTTCTTCTTTTTTCTCCCTGTTCTGCTGTCTTCCACCTCACACACAGAAATCCTCTGTTTCATTCCCCAGTCAGGTCCTCTCGTTAGCAGGAAGATCTGTATCTGCTCTTTGATTTACAACAGTTACATGATAGATAGATAGATAGATAGATAGATAGATAGATAGATAGATAGATAGATAGATAGATAGATAGATAGATAGATAGATAGATAGATAGATAGATAGATAGATAGATAGATAGATAGATAGATAGATAGATAGATAGATAGATATGTTTATACATTGAAAACATAGATAAAAAAATGAAGAAAAAAGAACTCACAATATAAGCTACATTTACAAAAAGTCTATCAATTTGAACATAAAATATACTGTCTCTGAACAGGTTTTTTTACTTGAATATATGTGTCACAAAGGATAACAAAATGATTGTATTCTTTGTTTTGTTTTTTGCATTTACACACCATTTCTGTCTTTAATTGCTTAAATTGAACTAAGGCTCAATTGGGCAGCTGTGACAACCCCTACATTTGTCACTACAAGGTCATAATTTGATACTTTTGCCAATTCTGTTTGATCCCTTAATTGACACAGGCTAGGTGATTTTGGTATCGTCATACCCAAACCCTTCCCTCTAAATATGACTATTGGATTTAAAACATTCACTTTATTAAAACAACTATTTTAAACTGACTTGGTTAGGTTTAGGTGACAAACGACTTTGTTAAGTTTAGGGGGAAAAATCATGGGTGTGTTTAAAAAAACCTACATAACTAGATGACTTACACTTTAACTGATCCATCAATATTGGTTGCAATATGCTGTGCCTTCTGTCTCACAACTATGTGGGTTATATAAGGATAAAGTGCATTACTTTTCAAAGGTATAAGTATAAACAGTTAATGAGAACAGCTTGACTCTGCTTTGTGCTGCACTCTTTGCATCTATGCAGCTGCTGTACGAGCGAACAGAGATCACATCTTACTTCAGAGAATTTACACAATGAAGAGTGGAAATCCCTAATGTTTGCTAAGTCATTGTGCGGTAATGAAAATGTATTCAGTTGCCTAATAATGATGTAGCTCATAAATAATTACAAATGGCTCTCCAGTATTGTACATAACAATACATTAACATGCTGTGATCCTGGCTAGATGTCAGATCTGAGCCATATTTTGTGGTGTTGCCCACCCATAGTTCATTAAGATTTGGTTCTTTTATGCAGTATCTTTAGAATATGATATAAATATTGCAGATCTTCAGGCACAAGCTCTTTTATTGGTGTCTTCTGGTGAGTGACTGTTATTAGAACTAAAAGCCTGCGGTTATTAGAAAACTGAAGATCCTGGGCAATAACATAGAGATCAGATTAAATATCAGAGAGGATTTGATACATACAACCACAACACAGTTCTATCAAACAACAAGGACCACAGCAATGCTTTGCCCTCTGCAAGTGCTTACAGATTATTATGCCTGAATTTTCATCCATGTCACTGCAGCTCATGCCCAACAAGTCGATCCCCATAGGATCAATTTGATTCAGCTTACATAACAACCACAGCTCTCTGGCTGTTGTTGATGTTTCTGGGTCTCTCCCTCCAGCATAATGCGCCTGTATTTTCAGTGCAGAAAGAAGCTGTTGGTATTTGATAAACACTTGCAATGTGGAGGATGTCCTCAATCCTTGACTGTGAAGCACACTCCCTTTCCCCAGCAGTGAATCTTTCATGGTACCAAGACAAAGTTGTGAAATTGTGGCTGCAGATGAAAGAGATGAATTTTATTAGCTATGACACCTGGATTTGAAGATTTGTGGTGTTTGTGTGTTGGATTGTACAATAAATTGTCTAACTGGTCTAACTATGCATGTTGCTGTCCCATATAGAAGAGACTGGGCATAACAGAATGCAACCCACACATTTTCTGTCTTAGATAGCTGGTGATCATAGTGGAGCATTTAACGCCTGAAGCGTTTTTTCTCATGAGTTGGTGGGGACCAAAATAGAGACAAAAGTGAAATTAGACACTTGACCAGAAACATGACTCAACAAATAAATGCTAATATTGTGTCTATTGGATGTGTAAATAAACAGCTGTTTGTTTCAACTAATTAAAGGAGGATTTCTGTAGTCCACAACCTGGACCCCATGCCATCATTGCAGCTTATTTTACAGGAGCCAGTTGCTGCACTCTTGCTGCTCTCACCAATTTAAAAAGAAAAGTTATCCCCCTGTTATTCGCTTGGACAGAGAAACAGGTAAAACATAAAAATAAAAAAAGGTTTGGGTGTAGGTTGAAAAATACCAAAATTTCCCTTTGAGGTGACATATAACATTTTGTCAAAGACAATTCATTTCCACACAATTGCATAATTTTGACAAAATTGTTTTACAACCTAATTTTTTTTACTTGTCAGCTTGTAAAAATGTATTATTAAACCTTCAATCTGCTCCGATTTTGATGTTCCAAACTAACATTTTCTCATTGGTTCCAGATAGTGTGTATATTTCTAATAAACACATAATTTACACACATTTAAATTACTTTTAGATCACAAAAACAGCTGCAATCAAGCTTCATGCTCAAGGTCGCAGTTATCAGAATGTAACATTAATTAATCTTTGACAAAGGTTCATTAGCAGTCTTTGTGCTGCCATGATAATACTTTCAGAAAATGAAGAGACAAACCTAATTCAGCATTCAGACCCTGTGACATTTATTTTCTCCTCTCGTCGGTGTTTAATTGCTGTTAAAGCTGCTTGTGTCAATGTTGGTGTAACACTGCAGCCAGGTTTTGGAGTGAGGGAGCAGTAAAGGATCCAGTTGGGAGGTTGTTAAATTACAGTAGTAGCATGAAGGAGAAGCAGGCAAAAGTGAAAGGCCACACCCTGTCTGAAGACTGATATCTTTGGCAACAATTTACAAGTTTCCTGTCGAGGCCCTGAATCACTCTCCTTGTTTCAGCATGTAGCGGCAGCAAGGTCTGATGGACTGGAGAGAAAGAATGAGGTTAAACGTTGGAGGAGGGGAGAGAACAGCCTGAGAGCATCCACAACATGTCCTCTTTTAACCTTGTTTCTATATCTGTCCTGCCGCATCCCCATTTTTTCCTCCACACCAACTGTACCACCCCTGGGATCAGCTGATAAGCTACACATCTTTCCGCCCCTGGCTCACTGTCCTATTACCTCAAGTCATGTCCTTTCCTGCTCTGCACCATGGTCTGTTTGACTGTGAAATAGATAGGGAATCAGGAAGGATGGGATGGAGTGACAGAAATGTGAAAATCTGGTGATAGAAGCAGACCTGGCAACCCTTGATGTAAGAATGTTACCTTTGATCTAACCCTTTAAGTCTTTCCCTGCTTTCACGAACAGTTTTCACTCTTAACTTCAGACTTTTAAATGTCAACCCTTTTTTTCCTTTTTGGATGCAGTTATCGTATGAGGCAAGCCAGGTCATCTGTGTCTGATTAATGCCACTCTCCCGGTCTCTCAGCTTGTTGTCTCCGACCAACCCAAAGCACAGTTTGACTAGAAACGCAGCAATTGTGTTTTGAAGCGAATGTGAGGGGTGCAACCAAGCTGAAAGATGGTGCAGACAGCGGCACTTCAACAACATACAGCAGTCATTGGATTGTAAACATCATTCGCCTGTGATACACATACTGTCCAGTGATCAAATCACAGCAGAACATATCCTCGTACCCCCTTTACTTTCACTTTAACAAGGCGAAACCATGAATGATTTCTATATACAGTCTACAGATGAATGAGTTTGACTTGTGTATCCACTTTTCACTAGATAAGAAGATGAATACTAACCTCACGTCTCAAGGCTGAAAGAGAGGGTTCTATGTTTCTCGGGTCCTACGTCACCAGAGTCCTATTTTTCCCAGGGTTCTATGTTTCCTGGGTTCAGTGTTGTCAGGGTCCTATGTTTCCATGATTCTATGCTCCCAGGGTCATATGTTCCTATGTATCCAGAGTCCAATGTTTTCAGGATCCTATGTTTCAAGGGTTCCATGTATCCAGAGGCCTATGTTCCCAGGATCCTGTGTTTCTAGGGTCTATGTATCCAGCGGCCTATGTTTCTGTGGCCCTATGTTTCCAGGGTTCTGTGTTTCCATGAGTCTATGCTCCCAGGGTCCTATGTTCCTATGTATCCAGGGGCCTATGTTTCCAGGGTTCTATGTTTCCCAGGTTCTGTGTATCCAGGGTTCTATGTATCCAGAGTCCTATGTTCCCAGGGTTCTGTGTTACCAGGGTTCTATGCTCTCAGGGTCCTATGTTCCCAGGGTGGCTAAAATCTTAATCCCCCTCCCATCAGTGACACACTGTGAGAGAGAGCTGCCCTGTACATTGGATTCTGTATTCTTAGGACTTGCAGGACCTCCCAAGCCAGCACATCTTGATCTCAGCTTGTTTTTCAGTTTTATTTACATCTGAAATGCCCACAAAGAATTTTTTCACATGCAATTTTAAAATTTCACACACAATTCATCCAAATGTTCCTGGCTGTATCCAGATAAGTGTAAATAAAGCCTCAGTCGGATCTCTCAGCCTGCCAACATTCATCATATTAAAGCGATGACTCAGACGGCCCTCTGAGTCATTTCTACTGCTCAAATAAACTGAAACTCCAAACTCTAATTGGCACGCAAGCCAAATTCTTATTAGGTTGCTTCTTTGTCTCCTGTGTCTTTGCGGTTTAGTAAAGAGTTATGGTTCCCAGTGTAACCAATTACAGTCCCGACAACAAGGAGCTCTTTTATCAGGATAGGTTAAAAGTACATTGTTGAGCCATAGCACGATAGCATTTTAGTGAATCTGCAGAAAAACCTAATGATGAAGATTTGTAGATTCAGACTTGAACACTTTGATTTACCAGAGAGACTATTAAATTATGGAGATTCTTGTGTGGGCAGTCTTTTTCTCCTTATTCATACCAAAAATGTAATTAATAAGCAGAACCAACGAGAATACTAATGTCCAATGTCCTTTTCACAGCAATTTGCACCAGTTTTTATTTGCTTTCATCTCATTTCATTTGTCATTTCTACCCAAACCCCTACCTTTGCATTCATTTGAAGTAAAGGGCAGGAAACATGTGCCATTTAGTCTTATCGCTGTTATCACTCCCACTCATAACCACAGTTGAATTAGAGCCACAGAGAAAATACCACCTACGTATTAATTTACGAGTGAAAAAGCATTTAAAAAGCAATGTTACCTAAAGAAAAGAGGAAAGAGATTAAAAACAGCTCTAATGTGATTTTCCAGTGGCTTTTTACAAAATGCATCAACAAACTGTTGAACAGCAAAAAGGAGGCTTTGTTGACAACACCCTGTCCACATTTAACGCAAACACAGTTTGGTTTCTGGCCTTCCTAGGAACACAAATCATGCTTTTAATTTCCAATAAAAGGAAAACTGCTCATCTTGGCAAGGAGAGTCAAACAGAATAACTTCCCACAGTCCAAACAAACAGAAATTATGACAAAAGAAGTCCAAGTTCTGACCACAATTCTAAATTTATGGAGGTTGGTTGTTAAAACAATACCAAAGATCCCACTACAGAACTTTCCTCTGGTATATAACTACATAGCAACCACACAGTTAGATGAAAACATTTGGGCTGTTCAGTGTATGTTAAAGACAAGATGACACAACACACTGAACATTGCTAACAAACATAAGTAATGCATTATACTGATAGAAAATACTGAAGCAAGGATGCTTTCCAGGCCAATAAGACAGCTCTGAGGAAGTCTTTGTTTGAGATAACACTACAGGCAAATCTGCTAGTTGATTTATGTGTTGTGCTCTCCAGCGACACTCAATCAGTCAGTCAGTCAATCTGAAAGCCTTTTCACTGACAGTGAAAGAACAGATTCATTACTGTCGGCAGTCGCCCCCTCCAACAGATGAAGGTAGCCTTTGTTAATGTGGAAGTTATTCAGTCTCAAAACACTGGCCTTCAATCGGAAAAGAATAACCTCATCCAACCTCCACAGTCTGGATGTTAAAGTGCTGTAAACATAGCCAGCATTACTTGCTTGCCTCTGATTGTGAATAAAAAACTTGCAGATTTACATTATTACATGACATATTTCTTGTTTTTCTCAGCAAAAGCTATTTTAAAAAGTTTATTTGAAGGTGAAAGTGAATGTCTGAAAAGTGAAGCCAATACAGAATCGCTTTCAACCTGCATTCTGTCTAATGGCCAGCAGGGGCAGCTTCATTGGTTGCAAAATAATATGTCAGATTGTATAGAAGTCTATGAGAAAAATATCCTATTTCTTACTTGATTTATTACCTCAGTAAACATTGGTCAATCACTAGTTTCAAGTCTTCTTCAATACAGCATGATGTTCACTTTGTAAATGATGGTCCCATTTAGAATAAAATAGATGATAAAGCAGGGTATGCTATGCAGGGTCAAGCTCAAGACACTTTCATGCAGCATTTTCTGAACCTCTCTCCTCCTGTGTCTTTCTCCTCCAACACATCTGATTCAAATGCTCATCTTGTAACCAAGCAGCTTCAGGAATTCATAACAAGTTGTTCATTTGAATCAGCTGTGTTGGAGCAGGAACACATCTAAAACTTGCAGGACAAGTGGTGCTCCAGGAGGGGTTCGGAAACGCTATTTTTTCCCCATTTTGTTTTCATTTTGGCCCGATTAATATGAGAGTTAATGTGAATTACAGCTGCAACTTGCTAGCCAAGCTAACTATCTTAGCTCTAATTACTTAGCTCCATCCTCTTGTCTGTGTATGTGTGTAACTTCTGGTTCCAAAACACAAGATGGCGACTACAAAATTGCCAAACTCGATTCTTCAAAACGGTAGTCCAAAAAAAACCAGTGATGTCATGGTGGCTATGTCCACTCAGTGTATGGGTTAATTAGTCTTTATAAAACGCTTAGTATGACTTTGCTTTACTTCATGGTGAGTCCACCACTTGACTCACTCTAATGTTTAATGGCTTAGACTGTAAGCTTTACCTAAATCCTTCCTTAACATTTAAAACCTGTGGAAATCTTGAGCTTCTGCAGGAGTGACCTGCCAGGAGGAAAAACTTCTCTTTCTGAAAATGTATTTGATGATGTCCACATATGTGTGTGTGTGTGTGTGTGTGTGTGTGTGTGTGCTGCACTGTATGCCATTAAGAGAGCTCACCATGTGGCAGCAGTTAGGAGAATAAGTGTAGTTTCACTGGTGTGTAGAAATGGATATCCACCCTGCCCCTCCTCCCTATCTCCCCCTCTTCGGGCAAACACTTCACTGCTCTCTTTGGGACCCACAAAGCCTCCGAACAATAGAAGCAGTGTGCTCAGGACCGTCCCTGAAATCACCACAGTGAGGGCTCACCAGTGTGTGTGTCCTTTGTGCATATAACCTTCCACGTGTGTGTTTGTGTGTGAAAATGACATCTATATGTTCATTTCTGCGTGCATGCAGGTTTGTTTGGTTGTGTGTGCAGACTGTGCCATTTCTCAGAACTGAAGACACATTCTTTGAGAGGTGGGCGGCCCAGAGGAAGCAGAGAGGCTTTCAGATGCTATGACAAGGTTGCTGTTTAACTTGGAGAGCCCGACTGTTATTTCTGTCTAACCTGTGGCAAGCTGGCAACACTCTCTGAAAGGAACCTGGAAGACCACTGGGAGGAAAACCAAGCAGAGGGCATGAATGGGAAGTTGAGGCGGAGGGATAGACACAGACAGAAAGAGAGGGAGACCTCACACACCAAACATTTTTAGAGGCTAACTGAAGAAAAACAAACCACACAGGGTGTTGTAATGAGGCTGGAGAGTCCTAACTGTCATGAGTCTATGACTGAGCTTTGCCGAAGAACAGTCTGACAACTACTGGATTACACACTCACTGAACTTTGGGTTTGTGTCTGTGTATGTGTGTTCGCATGTTTTCCTTGATGTGTATGAGAACTGTATGTGTGCAAATACATGCAAATAAAAGTGTGTGTGTCTACCATGCGGTTTTGTGTAGAGTTCATTGAGCTATAACTGCAGATGTAGTCAGACAAGCTGCAGTAGAGATACACATACACACTCACATAGATAATATAGTGAGATGGATAGGCTGGATACTTAAATCCATCCATCCATTCTCGTCCACTTATCCAGGGCCGGGTCGTGGGGGCAGCAGGCTAAGCTGGGCATTCCAGACGTCCCTCTCCCCAGCCACAACGTCCAGCTCCTCCTGGGGGACCCCGAGGCGTTCCCAGGCGAGGCGAGAGATATAATCCCCCCACCGTGTTCTGGGTCTTCCCCGGGGCCTCCTACGAGTAGGACATGCCCAGAACACCTCTAACGGGAGGCGCCCGGGAGGCATCCTTACCAGATGCCCAAACCACCTCAGGTGACTCCTTTTGACGCAAAGGAGCAGCGGCTCTACTCCGAGCTCCCTCCGGATGTCTGAGCTCCTCACCCTATCTCTAAGGCTGAGCCCAGCCACCCTACGGAGGAAGCTCATTTCTGCCACTTGTATCCGCGATCTTGCTCTTTCGGTCACTACCCAAAGTTCATGACCATAGGTGAGGGTTGGAATGTAGATGGACCGGTAATTCGAGAGCTTTGCCTTCCGGCTCAGCTCCTTCTTCACCACGATGGTCCGGTACAACGCCCGCATCACTGCCGACGCTGCACCAAACTGCCTGTCCATCTCACGCTCCGTTCTACCCTCACTCGTGAACAAGACCCCGAGATACTTGAACTCCTTCGCCTGAGGCAGTAATTCTCTCCCCACCCAGAGGGGGCAGTCCACAGTTTTCCAGCAGAGAACCATGGCCTCAGACTTGGAGGTGCTGACTCTCATCCCAACCGCTTCACACTCGGCATTTTGACGCCATAGAATGAATATGTGCATACTGGATATGACAATGTTATGCTATGCTAGGCCTATTTTTAGCATTTAAAAATGTTTTTTTGGACATGTCATAAAATAGTGTTTTTCTGTCATTTTTTGACTGAACATATCAACAGACTATAATTAGTCCATTTTTAGAATTGTAAGGCATTTTAAAATTTGACATTTTTTGACAAAAATTGACATACTATAGTATGACTTTTTATTTCATTTTTGGACGTGTCATAATATGGTGTTTTTTTTGTCATTTCAAGATATACTATACTACTGTAATTAGTATTGTTATCAACAGACAATAATAAATTAATTTTTTGCAATTTTAGTCATTTTAAAATTTGACCTTTTTTGGCAAAAATCGACATACTATAGTATGACTTTTTATTTTATTTTTGTGCATGTAAAAATCTGGTGTTTTTCTGTCACTTTTGGATGAACTATACAACTGAATGTATCAACAGAAAACGAAAGGCCCATTTTTAGCATTTTGAGGCATTTTAGAATTTGACCTTTTTTGACAAAAATCGACATACTATAGTATGACTTTTTACTTCATTTTTGGACGTGTCACAATGTGGTGTTTTTTGTCATTTCAAGACATACTATACTACTGAATATATCAACAGACAATAATAAGTTAATTTTTTGCAATTTTAGTCATTTTAAAAATTTACCTATTTTGGCAAAAATCGAGATACTATAGTATGACTTTTTTTTGGACATGTCATAATTTTTTCCCCCTTTAATTATAAGACATACTATACTACTTAATGTATCAACAGACAATAACAAGTAAATTTTTTGCAATTTTAGTCATTTTAAAATTTGACCTTTTTTTGCAAAAAAAAAAATCGACTGTTCTGTTTCTTACTGTGACCAAAAAAACTCATTAATGTATCAACAGACTATAAGTAGTACATTTTTTGCATTTTGAGGCATTTTAAAATTTGACCTTTTTTGACAAAAATCGCATTTTGAGGCATTTTAAAATTTGACCTTTTTTGACAAAATTCGACATATTATAATATGACTTTTTTTTGGACATGTCATAATTTTTCCCCCTTTAATTATAAGACATGCTATACTGCTTAATGTATCAACAGACCATAAGTAGTACATTTTTAGCATTTTGAGGCATTTTAAAATATGACCTTTTTTGGCAAAAATCGACATAATGTAGTATGACTTTTTATTTCATTTTTGTGCATGTAATAATCTGGTGTTTTTTTGTCATTTGAAGACAAACTATACTACTGAATATATCAACAGACAATAATAAGTTCATTTTTTGCAATTTTAGTCATTTTAAAATTTGACCTTATTTGGCAAAAATTGACATACTATAGTATGACTTTTTATTTTATTTTTGTGCATGTAATAATCTGGTGTTTTTCTCTCACTTTTGGACAAACTATACAACTGAATGTATCAACAGAAAACAATAGGCCCATTTTTAGCATTTTGAGGCATTTTAAAATTTGACCTTTTTTGACAAAAATCGACATACTATAGTATGACTTTTTTTTGGACATGTCATAATTTTCCCCCCCCTTTAATTATAAGACTTACTATACTACTTAATGTATCAACAGACTATAAGTAGTACATTTTTAGCATTTTGAGGCATTTTAAAATTTGACCTTATATGGCAAAAATCGACATACTATAGTATGACTTTTTATTTTATTTTTGGACGTGTCAAAATATGTTTGTTTTTTTTTTGTCATTTTAAGACATACTATACTACTGAATATATCAACAGACAATAATAAGTTATTTTTTTGCAATTTTAGTCATTTTAAAAACTGACCTTTTTTGGCAAAAATCGACTTTATTTTTGTGCATTTAATAATCTGGTGTTTTTCTCTCACTTTTGGATGAACTATACAACTGAATGTATCAACAGAAAACAATAGGCCCATTTTTAGCATTTTGAGGCATTTTAAAATTTGACCTTTTTTGACAAAAATCGACATACTATAGTATGACTTTTTTTTGAACATGTCATAATTTTTTCTCCCTTTAATTATAAGACATACTATACTACTTAATGTATCAACAGACAATAATAAGTCAATTTTTTGAAATTTTAGTCATTTTAAAATTTGACCTTTTTTTGAAAAAAAAAATCGACTGTTCTGTTTCTTACTGTGACCAAAAAAAACCTCATTAATGTATCAACAGACTATAAGTAGTACATTTTTAGCATTTTGAGGCATTTTAAAATATGACCTTTTTTGACAAAAATTGACATACTATAGTATAACATTTTTCATTTTTGGACACCTCATAATATGAGGGTTTTCTGTCATTTGTGGACAATGACAATATTAAAAAGACAAATAAATCTGATTGACAAAGAGCTGTGACACTGTTTACGTAAAAAAAAGTTGGTAAACTTTTTGAGTAAAGGCGTGGATTGGCCGTCCACCTCAAGGTGTTGTTGTCAGTCTTTACAGCTTGAGCACTTGGTGTGGAAGCTAGTATGCACACGGATTGTCTTAGGTGTACTACTGAATAGTATCAACAGAATCCAGTCAGCTAAATGTAGAGGAATAAAAAGTACAATATATGTCTCAAAATGTAGTGGAGTATAAGTATAAAGTTACTTAAAATGTACATAAAAGTACCTCAAAATTGTACTTTAAGTCCAGTACTTGAGTAAATGTACATAGTTACTTTCCACCATTGCTACCTGCCTCTTCTAACTTATACATATCAGTTAAGAGTCCTCCTTCAGACACTGTATGAGGATTAAAGGGATAGTTTGTGCATTATTATACAAAACTTGGTACAATTATTGTCAATGCCCTCCTGAGGATCACCCTTTAAGGTTTTATTGATCGGCCCCTAGGTGGCACTGTGGTGGCAGTCTAATTTCATATTTGGTACCGTGGCCACACTATAACACTTAAGGCAATGAAATTCATAGGGGTGGTATAGACCGGCCCCTGTAACGCAGACACCCCGACGGCAGCATGCCCCGACATGCGTGTACTGCGAGGGCCGGTTCAGTACTGCTTGCAGTCCTAGTTATATTGTGTTTTTCCGTCATTTTATTTTACCACCTTTAAGAGTAGGTCTACATTGGCTTTAAAACAGTAATATAAGTATTCACCACCTTCACCTTTAACATAAAACTTGCCTGAGATAAACATGTAAATATTGAGTAACATTAATAATTTTCTCATTCATTTGCCAAACAGAAAATTAGAAATTGAAAAAGGATCTCATGAATCTTTTCTCATCTTGATTAATGTTGTTTAATATATTTGATTGTCTGACAGCAAAGCTCATTTGCTGTTGCAGAGTATAACATGGAAGGATGGGTTCACATTTCATGAAAAAAAGGATTCTAAAGTGAAGCAGAAGTTAAAATGAGGCCTCAGCAATCAGTTCTCATCCAAAGGTCCAGTAATTTTAATCTAAAAGTCTTACCTTGAGCAACTATTCCACTCCTGCACCTCAGAAAGGAAACATGACAACACAAAGAAGGAATTAGTCACATAGCTTTAGTAGCCTTTAGAGTACATTTCTGCACAAATAAGGACTGTGAAATTTGTTGCTCACATTGGAATTGCTTTGGGACAAGAGGAAAGAATGCTCTGACCAACAACTCATACACATTGGCATGTGAGTATTATTTTAAGATAAACCTGAAGGCCCATCTCCTTTGTATTTATTAAATACCCATGTGATATAACCTGGAAGTGAAGAGTCATCCTGTGAGAGCCTAAACATCTGATAAGTTCCTTAAACATTATATGAAGGCATGTTCTTTTATTTTATAAAAGTTGTTTAGACTGCGGCCTCATTACAGAAACTTCCTACTTCTCACTCTCTTCTCACAGAAACAATTTTCCTAACTAGACCTGCAACACTGAAATATTAGATTGAAAGGCAAATTTTAAGATGACACTTTATCTTTGCCAGAATTATTAATAGGTGATAGCAAAGATGATTAATTTTAATCAAATACACTTTTAATTCAAATTTAATTTAATTATTTAATTCAAATTAAATTAATTAATTAAATTATTGTAAAATTAAATTAAATTAATTATTAAATACATTTTAATTAAAGTTCCTGAAAACATAAGGGTTTCTCTCCTCCAACGACACAGTTAGTGCCTTCAAGTCCTCTTAACTAAAATGAAACACCTGTCTTTTTTGTCAGGTGCTAAAACAGGGTGAAAAGTGAAAAGAGGGGCTGCAGAGTTTATATATATAAGTATATGTATATTAAAGCATGTAATATGCTATGTTATTACTTTTTCCCCTTTTTTCATATTTGGACAACCCATTTTTGACAAAAAAACAATATCCTATAGTGTGAATTTTTTATTTTTGGACGTGTCTTAATATGTTTTTTATTATTCTGTCATTTTTGGACAAACTATACAACTGAATGTATCAACAAACTATATTAGGTACATTTTTAGCATTTTTAGGAATTTTAAAATTTGACCTTTTTTGACCAAAACTGACTTTTTGTTCATTTTCGGACATCCCATGACATGGTGCTCCATGAAACCCACAATACTAGTATAATCCTGAAAATAAGCATATTAGGTCCTCTTTAAGATAAAACACAAGGTCTGGAATATGACCATGACTTTCAGAATTGATTAAGATGATTTCTTCCATGTTTAAAACTTTAAAAGGACAGGACAAGCAGTTAGGATATTTTTCTGTAACGGGGCCCCAAGAGAAAAACATCATGAATGCAGTGTGCAAAACAAATGGAGCTCAAAACTTTTACTGCATATACAAATCAGTCTCTGCATGCTCTCAGATCTCGCAGATTGATTACAGCTTGAATTTGTTTTGTCCTCATTCAATCCTCTTGTTATAAGGAAACCATATTGAGTTCCGTATGTTTTCATCTGCATGTGTTTGTGAAACTGAGAGGAACTCTGTCATTTATTTGTTTCGGGACCCAGCACAAGCTAAGCGTTGTCCAGTTGCGGGCCTCCCGCCAGAGTGCTTCCTTCACTCGCCAGGCTTTATTGTTCTTCAGGCCCTCTCTGCGCAGCAGGAGGATGTTGTCTGTTTCTTGATTCTCGTACCGGCCCCTCCAATAAACACACACACACACACACACACACACACACACACACACACACACACACACACACAGACACACATCCACCGAGTACAGACAAACGCACACCATTCATGTGGGAAAGAATGGGCCCAGTCTGGATTAGGCTATTCCCCTGCGTAACACTAGACAAGGCATTCAATATCTCCAGCCTTCTCTGTCCAAACAGTGTCTTGGCACAGGCTGAGTGGAGGGCTGGAAAATCCCAGAGCTGCTGTTGAGTTTTTGGTGTGACCCACTCTTTTATTATAACGACTCTATAAATGCTTACAGACCCTCAACTTGGCCCGTAGCGAGGAGGGGATTCAAGAAAGCCCCCGTTACACAAACACACCACAGAAAGTGCACAGGACTCAACAAACAGAGGTGAAGATACAACAAAACACACAAACTATCTATTCTTTCACTGTGTCCACTTTTCTCATCAGGAGTCAAGCAGTGGCAGCTGGGAAAGAGACAGCTGGGACTCCTTAGTCTTGCTCCTCTGCCTCTGTACACACACAAACACTCACACACACACACACACACACACACACACACACGCACAAACACACAAGGGGATTGAAAAATGAGAGCCAGGCTTTTAGTACTAAGGAATCACATGACACACATAAAAACATCATTTCTCATGCGCCCTGGAAAGAAAACGATCAGTGATGTGGGAGGAAGAAGTAAAAAGAAGGGAGAGGTGGAGGGGGAAAGAAAGCAGTTCAGTGAGTTTATAGCAAGCCATCAAGCTCGACATTTTTTTTCAACATCTATTGTTTCTGCGAGTACTGTGAGGCTAATAGATGCTATCAAAGCACTCAGAGGCCCTCACCTTGCTGAAGTGTTTGCAGCCACTTACCTCGTGCTCTGACCAGCCTTGGAAACTTACAGGAAGACAAATAAAAAGAGAGGTTTTTCCCCCTCCACTTCCCCTCCCTATTCTTCCCCTACCTCCAACATCTGGAAAATCCTCATCTGGCAGCACACAGTGGAAGCAACTGAAGCCAGTTAGATAACTGTCTGACTTTTCTTTCCCCTCCCTTCTCAGCTTTTTTTCTCTTTCAGCACCTCTGGATTCCTCCCGTAACTTTTTTCTTTTCCACTCTCACTTCAACAGTTTCACTGCTTTGCTGAAGTTTTTGTTAGGTGATTTTGTTGGCAAGGATTCATAAGTTTTATTACTTCTTGTTTCGCACCTTCTATTCTTTTCCTCCCATGCCCTTTTCTATTTAAAGAAAGTCATCAAAGACATTTCTCTTTCTTTTCCTAGAACTCCTACTCAAAACTACAGTAGCTTGGTGAATTTAACTGGAACATGATAGTGATATAAACACACATTCTTAAAAGAAGAGTTTGACATTTTGGGAAATGCTCTCATTCGCTTTCTTGCTGAGAGTTAAATGAGAAGATTGATACCACTCTTGTACCTTCAGCCGCCTGTAAGCTTAGAATCAAGACTGGAAACTGGGGAAAACAGCTTGCATGGCTCTGTCCAAATCTGACAAAATCCACCTACTACTTCACTAATTAACACATTGTATCTTGTTCTGTAAGCTGTTAAAAAAAAGTGATAGCCTAATGAAGCTTCATGAACCATTTTTTTGTGTTTTCTCAGCCCACTAGATGGCGCTCTCCATTCAACAAAGGGTTGAAGTGACAGAGAATTTAAACCGTGTCATCTAGTGGAGTCAGCACATACAACAACTAATAGTGATGTACAAATGAAGCTTCATGAACCAACAAAAATGGACGCGTAAAAAAACACATTGTCGATTACGAGACATGTTGATCTACTCATACTTCATAAAGACATCAAACCAGGTTATATTTTTCTCATAACCAGTGCCTGAGTTGTACCAGTTAAGGGGTCCCCTCTCAATACACTGTATATATATGATGCACTACAAATACCTGATATGTCCCCGTAGGTCTCAAGAGCTCACAGTTTAATCTGCACTCCATGGGGTCTTCAGCAGTACACCCATCAAGTTAAGTGTGAAGTCGATCAGAAGAGTTGTCGAGAAAACAGAAGGACAAACACACTTACAGATAGAAAGACTGAGACTCCTTCCATATTAGTAAAATAGTTTTTTAAAGTTGGAAAACAAAATGTATTAAAAGTGGAATTAGGTGTAAAGACAACACTGTTGAATTATCACCAAACAAAGTGATAATAAATTATCCTAAAAGACAGCCATCCATTGCCTATTTACACATCCAACAGACACACTATAACATTTATTTAGAGTTGTGTTTGTGGCAATTCGATGAATGTTGGTCCAATATTCATTCTTTGAGCTCAGTTTTGGCCTTAACCAACTCCTAAGAAATAATGTCTCGCTCTTTAGCTGCCAAAAGCTCCACTAAGCTCTCCAGCTATCTACTTACTTTGTCTGTCCATTTTTTTGGGCAGGTAGTGTACACTGACCTTATCTGAGCTTTTTTTCCTGAAATAAGCCACCGGCTTTGTCTGCAAGTGAGAAAAGTTCCACCTCCGTGAGTGAGACTGAACCAAAAAAGTAAAGCTGAAGGCTGTTAAGCCAAAACTGAGGGTCTGGTGATCATTTGTTGTCAGTTTGTCACCGATTTCACTTTAGGCATAGCCTTTAATCCACTGTTTGAAATGGACATTTACACATTGCAGGTGTAAATAGTTACTTAATACGTCTGTACAATCTTTCTCATTGACTAACGAAACAGAATCCAGCAAATGCATAAAGAAACAGGCCTTTTGGCCAGTTATGTTCCAGGTCAGTTGAAACACAAGCCTGGTGGACCCAAGCAAAACAAACACAGACTAATAATAATAAGCTATAACTGATAACTAAGGAAGCATGTATTTGTCTTATTAAGACAGCACACGAAGAAGAAATCTGGGTGACCTTGAAAATCCTGAGGCAGGAATTCAATTGGCTGTAGTTTGACAATACTCGCCACTAATTTCAATGGTTTGAAGTATAACAACAGCCCATTGTGTCCTTTTAGCCAAAAAAATGTGTTTGAATTTGTCCAGGCCTGCTCACAGAGGTCTGGTTACAGAAAATTAACTCAAACAAACTGCTTTTGCTTCACTTTCTATTTGCTGTGAAAGACTGACGATACACAGAGATACACAACATATGCAACAGCTGGATGACCAGGTGTCAGTATCTAAACAACAACAGGAGACCGGATCTCACCACCATGTCAAATGCAAGGGCCAGAAAATCCAAATTTCACCAGTGAATTTAATGTGCCAAGAACTTTTACAACTGTTTTGTAACAAGAACACAATGTTATGGTATAAATACTTAATTTAGCTTTTCTTCCCATCTCCTTAAAAGGCTCTTCGGCATAACCATTATTAATCATAATTACTCATCTCCGTCTTTCCAGCCAATCTGTCTCTCTCAGCGCTCTCTGTTTTTGTTTGATTTGGCCAATGACGTGCTGTGAAAGCGATCCTCCCCAGTAGAGCCAGTCATGGTTGACCACTTTGACTCCCCTAACTGGAGCAAAGCAAAGCAGAGCAGCCACATCTGGCAAACGGTTCTCACATCTGGTTTGTGTATCAGCTCCTTGCACGGCCGTCAACCACAGAGTCTGATCACATACCTCGGAGACATGAGATGAGATGAGCTGCAGACGCTCCGCTCCGGGGAAGAGGAGCTGGATGATGGTGAGCAAGTTCATGTTCAGAGGTCAGACAGACAAGGCAGGAAATGTCACTCACTGACAAAATGTCAGACAGTGAAGAAGCCGAATGTTTTATTGGGGCTAAGGACTTTTTACTCTTCTTTGTTGTGTTTTTATTTGTTGCAGCAGTGTCTAGAAAGAGAGCTTGAAGGTAAAATCATTTATTCTTATAGGTTTCAATCTTCCACAAAGACAAAGTCAACAACTTTAAAGGCCTTGGGTCTTTAAAATAAGATATCAAACAGTTTAGCAATCACAATAAACATAATTGAGACCAGACCAGTGTCATTAAAATTAAATGAGACATTTTAAACTTGCTTGGATTAAGTTAAAGAATGGCATTGGTATAATGATAAAAATTTATCATGCAGAAAGATAAAAAGCAGAAGTTAACTAATGTGGTTTTGTGCTCGTTTGTGCCACTTTGGCTGCTTTTTAATAGTAACATGTAATGTAATACCGCCCTCTTGTGGCCAACCTGTAGCCTGCACAGAGGACATTGACTAATGCCTTTATTAGGATATCATTTTCATGGGAAAAACAGCAATCGGCCATTTCCATGAAGACAGTACAAAAAGCACAGGTGAAAAAAAAAAATATTAATTTAATTTAGCTGTTTTGAATTCAGGCTCGTGGTCAGGGTTGGATAGTAACAGATTACATCAAAGTGGAATTTAGGTAATTACATTACAGAAAATGTGCAACTGCAATAAGCTAAATTACATTTAAAAGTGCAGTTAATATTATATTTACCTTGTCAAGGACTCATTGATTATATTTTTGATATACTTCTGACATTTAAAAAGGTAATAAGGTAAAATATGGTTCATGCATAATTAAGTTTTAATTCCTCTTTATTTACACTGAAAATGGAAGATAAACATGATTTTGCGTTTCAAGAGCAAAGTCCTCAATGTGGTGTAAACAGCAGTAAACCAGCTTACATAAAGATAAAACAGCATCACAAATGTTGTACAGCCTACAGAACTGTAGTTTGTCAGTTTTTGTAACCACTGGATCATTTTAAATGCTGTCTTTGCAAAAAGCATTTCTTTTTGCACTTAAAAAGACATGTTTAAGGAGGAAAAAGAATATTTGTGGTGCATTTGTATAAGGTGCATCATTTTGTAATGTTTGGTTTTAAAATAATCCAAAATTCACAAATAAAAGCTGATTTAAATTCTGATTTAATAAGAAAGAGCAGTGGGAGCTCTCATCAACATGTCCATTGTATAAACTCTCATGCAAAATATATGAGCCAGCTGCTGAAACCTTTCAAACAGAAATGTTTGGTCGCATCATTAAAAGTTGCTAATAATGGATGAATCTTTAATTTCATATAGTAGCAAACCTGTGACAGAAAGATGACAAAAATAAAGATATAGCAATCAGGTTACTTATTTCAAATACTTTATTACATGCAAAGGAATTCCAATAATCCTCACTCATTATAAAATGTTTACACTTGGCAACATAATAAGACTGTTGTGAAATAGATTTATCTCTACATAAACTTTTAAAGCCACTCAAACATCCAGCCATTCTTACCACATTCTGAACCGACTGCTGATCTCAGTCACTAACTGCTGCGTAGCGACACTGACTTCTACAAGAGGCGCTGGCACAGCATTTGAATGCACCGTGTGATCTTGTTTAGGCAAACAGCAGGGAAAGTTATAATATTTGATTTCTCTCTGGTAGAGCTTCTTTCTCATTCCAGTAAAGAACATTTTTAATTTGGTGTTGAAGCAAAATGTGTGTGAACCCGAACAATACAGCAAATTAAATTATTCTCCTATCATGTTCTGCTCATTATTTGGGTAAACTCAATTATTTCAGACGTGCACAATTCAATAACATTCAAGTTTCTTTCACTTTTGAAGCAAGATTGAGCAGAAAAAAACACTTTTAAAATATCTTTGGTTGATCGCACAATGTGTATAATTATTACTGCAACTATTTGCATTTCGAACACTCAGTTTGACTCACTGGCTTTCCAGAATAGACCTAAAATTATTCTAGTTAGTAGATTTGGATGATTCCTCAATAGGACTTATAGTGGCTGACTCTCACTCCTGCTGATGTATGATTATTAGTTCAGGAACATGTAGAGACTCACGGTTTTTGGCTCAAAAGAAGTAAACTTAAATGTACCATACAATTAGAAACCACTGATAAAAAATAAACTAAATTGCTACAAGAAAAAAAGTCAAATTCCAGTCAAATATAAGCTGTTCTCTCGTGAACAGACTTTAGCGGAAAATCTCTTAATTTTTTTTCCAGGAGGTCAGGTGTCTTTTAGCTCTGGAGCAGGAGGGGTTTGGTGAGGTAGCCAAGGACACTTCAGGGTGGAGGATTGTTGATTGGACTGACAGTCACGTTCTAGTTAACCAGGCCTCTTTAAGGTGTCAGGGTGACTCACAATCTTGAAGTAAAGTTATGTCCACCAAGGTGTGCTACAAGGGCACTGCCCCAAAACTAAAGCTAATGAAATGTAACTGGCATCATGATGTGGTACCAGATCTACCTGAACCTAAAGGCAGTAGACCAGAATGACTTCAGCTTTTCCAGTTCAAAGATATAAGCTAAAGAACGGCTACCGAATTCACACGACACAGATGCTTTATCTGCGTCTTTAAGACCTTTGCGGTACACTTACAAAATACGATTGTCTAAGAATATATCTTAGCACTTTGTACATTACTGGCTGAAAAAAATCAAGTTTTCCATCACAAGGAACATCACTGATGTACAACACCATTTTGAAAATTGTGGTTATCAAAGTTCAGAAAGGCGAGAAGCAGGGAGGAACTGAGGTAAATCCAAAAGCAGCACATTGGGGGGAAAAACAAACAGATATGGGCGAAACAGTGGTCCAATATATTTAAAATATATTTTTCAAAGCAGCTTTGACCTTCTTACTTGGGTGCATCAATATATCGATTCAATGATCAAATATAATTCACCGAAAGTGAAAATTTTGATACATATCGTCATCTTTAAGACTTTATTTTGAAAATCCACTTTTATATTCTTGTCATTGAATAAGAAGAAGAGCTCAGTGAAATAGACTTTTTGTGAGTTTTTGTGTGTTAAGACATATCACAATTATATGATATCTGCAAATATCGTGTAATTGACCAAAGAATCGATATAATGTCGTACAGTGATGAAACTTTTTACACTGTTACTATGTAAGACTTTCAGGAACTCAGTGGGTTTTAAGACAAGAAGAGAGTTGTTCCTCGTAAAGCCAAAGAGGTTTTTCTGCTTTAACATTACAGCATTTTACAGTCAGAGAAAATGAAAATTTGTAGCAAATTGTACAAATTACAACTTTCCAAACCATTTAAAAAAAAACACAAATAAATGATTTTCTTATATTATGATAATACTGGTACTGCAATGCGTATGTATTAACGCTGGACACAAATTATCTGGGAGAAAAAAAAAGATTCAAAATGCAATCTTTTTGAAAACATTCAAGTTGAATGTTGTCCAAATCTGGGGGACAGAGAGCTACTGTTGTGTGTGCATGTGTTGGTGGGTAGGCTCTTAGGCTGTCTTCTTACAGACATGGATGAAGTAGCACGGGGCCTTGGTCTCGCCAGGGACGTATGTCTGGAAATCTCCATAGACGTTGTGCTCCATTTTGCCGTAGAAGGCCTCTTGGAGTAAAGCTTTGAAGCTTTCCAGGCGATGAGGGTAGTAGGACAGACGGAATTTACTGGGGAGGACAAACAGAGCATGCACACGTTAAAATTCCTCCAAACGCTCTTTAAAAGGTTACTTTTTTCTAACATGGCAGGTGAGGGGGTGCATCAACCTTGACTGTAAGGGACAGGGGGCGACTCCACTGGGTGCAAAAAGAAGTCAGATTGTATAGCAGTCTATGATGAAATTACCATACTTTTCACTAGATTTTAGCCTCAGTAAACATTTTTCTAATTAATCTATGATCTCAATCACTAGTTCAAGTCTTCTTCAATACAGCATGATGTACATCTTGTTAGTTATTGTTCCATTTTGAGTAAAATAGAAGATAAAGCAGGGTAGGGTTTAGAATGGGATGACCTTGTGATTGATGATATTGTCTGCGTTTTACGTCTTCGAATTTTGACCTTCTTACAATGCATTTTTTAAGTTCAGAGCTAAAATAAAGCTATGAAGTAGCGTGGTATAATGGGAGTTGCTGACTTCATTGTAAAAAAAACAAAAAACACCATTACAGATGAAAACCTGACCTTTGTTTTAAGGTCAGTTTTTCAAGTTTTAATTATGTTACATTTAGTTACATTTATTCACATTATGTTACAGAAAGTTACCATTAGATGAGATGACTACCCATATAGCTACTGAACCTGATGTTAGTGGTCAAAACAGTCGTCTAAACGTCTTTCTAAAAAATACTAAATAAGCGCATTGTTTTTACGTTATGTTACCCTAGCATATTATAAAACATTTCTCTGGGTTTGAATATGATTTTTTTGATAATGTAAATACACAACTCAACAAAATATATTTCTTAGGTCTGATGGTTTTTGGACATTCAATGTGGAAAACTGACATATTAATATCAATACTGGATCATTATTAATTTTGCATCAACTTGACAATAAACTTACTGAATTTGCCAAAAACAGACTTCAAATTCTGGTTATCAATTATTCAACACTCCATTGATTCTCATTGATATTACTGTGGCCAGAGTGCTGACCTACCTGACTTCAGGAAGATTATGGAGGGTGGCTTTGGGCACTTGGATGGTGTAGTCCAGAGTAATCATATGAGGCTTATTGTTGACCCACAACACTGAAGTGGAGATGTCCTGAGTTAGATCGCTCTGCAGAAACAACAAAAAACAAAAACACACACATGAAACATGTTAAAGAATATTAGCCACCAAAATACTTGTTCAGCAGTGAGCGAGAGTGAGCAGTGATTGATCAGAACCAGGAGTAGCTCTTCCTGTTGTCGAGTGCAGAGTTGGACCATGAGAACAGACTCTGGGATTACAGAGGTATCAGAAGTGGATTTTGCTCTCACACACGCCTGTTGACTTAGTATTTCTTTTTAGGCCTTCCAGATGGTTAGTTCTTACTTTGGCTGGATTAAAGAATATGGAACTTGTTTTGAGGAGAATAAATCAAATATGGCTCATTGCTGTTGGCACCTGCTGTTATGTCTTTATATATCTAAATTATATCTTTCAGCTTTTGACAATAAATTAGATAATAACTAGACAGATAGGTTGTTTAAATCAACTTTAGATGTCTGAACCTCAACATATGATGTCATGGTACATATCCATGCAAATCAATGTGCATTTTAGCTACAAAGAAGATGATTTACAGCATTCCGAGCCTCATATAAACACACTTATTTTTCTAGTTCTGTCTTCCCCAATAAGATTTGTTTTCATCAGTACTCCTAAAATGAGTTGTTTTTTCTCCCCATTGCCAAAAAAAAAGAGTTAAAACCCAGAAATTTCATCCACATTTCCTTCTGTTTCTCTGAGGCCACTTTCATTGAAAATCTCACAATATCCGGCAGGCTCTGGGTAGAGATTTAGGTCTTAAACTCAGCTGCTGCTAGGGATGGTGTAAATAAACCATTCATAAACAATTCTGTCTGTCCAACTCCTTTCTCAGAGCAACGAAAAGTCAGATAGTGCAGAATTTTTAATTCAAAAACAGCCTTTTTTATACCATTCAGCCTGATGGCTTTGTTCTTCTTCGACAGCTTTAAGTCGACTCTTACGAGTTTGTAATGCATTTCACGTTTCTTGGAGAATCATTCCCAAAACTACCCTGTTCTTTCGACGTCTGTTTGATGGAGAAAACTAAGCTACAGTGTCAAAATGGCTGAGAGAAAATGATGTGAAAATTAAAATGATTACACTTTTGGGAACACTGAACAAGTAGATTTTAGGGATTTTACCGCAGACTTTTTAAAACTCTTACCATTAATCAAGTCTTTACATAATGTGCACTATATTAAAGTAAATAAATGCTCTTGCACTTTTGGGGGGGTTTAGTGCATTTTTTACACTTTGTTTACACATTTTGACAATCTTCCTTTTCACACAACACAGGTTACCTAGACTCAATATTGTGTCTGAATGTGTAAATCAAGCTGCAAACTCAAGGCCTGAAAAATTAAAGCCAACTTGGAAAAGCCAAAAACTGCAGTTCCTCAAAGAGAACCTTGTGGCTGGAAACCTGTTATCACTGGGACTATGTCCATATTTAATACAGTTTATAGTTTGGGTTGTAATGATACTTCGTCAGACAGTTAGCCCACAATACAAATACGTGAGATGGTGAGATGAAAAATGAATTGTGCTAATCTTTTTATGCTGCAACTACGTCAGCTTCTGTGTGAAAATGTAGAAATGGTAATATAACTTAAAAAACAACAACAATTTAATTACAAACTTCATTACAACACAGGTTAAGGCTTAGTTTATTTAATTGAAGGTATTTCTTTCTATTTTTTTATTTATTTAAAAAGTTCACTTTTTGCAGGAAATATGTCATTGATTACGGAGATTATACCCTACATGAGATTTGAAAGAGATTTTTTTTTATTTGCTAAAGAAAAAAAGGGACAATATACAGTCATGGAAAAAAATATTAGACCATCTAGGCATTTTTCATGATTTTCTCAATAACAACCAAAATCATTATCAAGAAAACCATGAAAAATGGCTAGATATCAGCTCTTAAATTAAACTCTTATGTGCTATTTTTGTTGTTATCATTATATTTGTCCAAACAAATATGTAGATTCAGTTGTACCAGGCATTAAATGAACAAGAAAGCAAAGAGAAAACAAGGGTGGTCTAATGATTTTTTCCATGACTGTATTTTGTAGATTGTTTCTCAGGAAAAAAAGTCTATCATGAATTAATTTACATCCCTTTCCATGTTGTAGACACAGATGGAAAACTAAGCTGCTGCTGGAGAAATTCCTGAAATTTGTGTGCAGGGAATAAATTGGAAAGGTTACAGAAGGGCCCATCTACATGTCAATACGCTGCTCTAAAAAACAAACAAAAAATTCCTAACTCCATTCATTTTAATACCTTATAGTAGATATTTTTGCCTTGTGGCGCCCGGCCGGTCTCCAGGATGTAGTCGTAGTTACGGTGGTCAATGATGAGGACCCCTCCTGGTCTGACCATACTGGCAATGTTCTGAAGGGCCAACTTTTGGTCACTCTGGTCCCCTGAGTGTATCAGAAAGAGAAGGACCTTCAATTTAATCAAAATGTTGGAATCAGAGATTATGTTAGCGGCTTGAAACTGGTTGATCATTGGAGACAATTCAAAGACAGATTTATTTAAGCAAACAATGTTAGAGAAATCATTGGTCAAACTGATTGCTTTATGTCCCTTTATCTCTCACATACCTTTAAAGTCTGGTAAGTGGGCAAACGAGTTGCCGAGGCAGATAACAGCATCAAAGCCGGCCCCTGGTTTCTGAATATCCTCTTGTAACGTCAGCCAGTTTGCCTCTTCAATCACTGAGAATACAAACAAACAGTCAAAGCCCCAGAACATTTAACACAACAATTCAATTTTAACTAAATGAAAAACTGTCTTACCCCACTGGTCAAAAGCCGGTTCTTTTCTCCTCTCCCATCTTGACTTCAGTGCATACTTGAGCATTTTGTCGCTGGCATCCACACTCACCATATTGAAGCCCTCCTCCACCAACATGATGGAGTCAACTCTACAAAAGAAAACACAAATATTCTGTAAATACAAGTTCTGAATAATATAGATACAGCATTGTATCGCGATATTTTGCGTGGCAATATTATATTGATTCATGGCAGCCAAGTATCCATATTTAGTGTTTTGACAGCCAGCGGGCCATCAGTATTTTGTTCATAGCAGCTCACTTATAGGAATATACTGGATATACTGGTATCATATGAAACTAGAAGATCTAAGGAATCTATAGACATCAGAATATCATGTTGGAAAGTAGTTGAAATAACGCTAGGCTTTTTTTTATGTTTCATTCAAAAACATTCAGAGCAGTGAAGCTTAAAGTTGAGGAAAGTTTGAGAAAATGCTGAAATTGTTGTTGTCCATACATGTTTGATATCAGTTCAGTTCAATTTGATTGAATACTTTGTTGGTCACTCTGTGGGTTTGACCCTCATTGTGGAGAAATAAAAAGACTGAAGTGAGATGAATGAATGAATAGATTGAGAATTTTCTCTTATTGGACAAAACCATTCTTGATTGAATTTAATGTTGTGGATACAAAATGCAGTTAAACAGTTAAATTGCAATATATTGTATTGCAATACTCACCTTATCGCAAAATGCTTAAAATAGCAATAATATGGTAACGTGACTCAAGTATCTGGTATTGTGACGCCTCTGCTGATTCACACCTCTACTATCCTTACAGACTCTGCTTATAAAACACTCTTGACACGCTTTTCTGAAATGTTTAAAAATGCTGACTTAATCTTGCATCTCAATGACTGAGTAAATATTCTGTGACACTGATGCCTTCAACTTTATATCTAACCAGTTTGACTGTGCCTTAATGCTTTACAGGTATAAACAGCTGGTTTATGTTTGATAGACAGCAGCTCCTAATGTTGGCAGAAACAAAGACGGGAACTCAGGCCAAACAATCTGGATTGAGGCTGCTGAATTTTGTTTGGGCTCCACATGCTCTGAAGTCTCTTGTGTGTTTACAACTTTCCAAATAGTAACTAGTAGTGAGTTAATGTTAAACGATTTGCTGGACCTCTGGAAAAATTCAAAGAACAGGATCAAATTGAAGCGATGATCCGTGTTAAAGATTCACTGCATACTGACCTAACAAAAAACAAAAATAACTGGGTAATGACAAGATAATATACAACAGCATATAATTCCATTTAAAAAACACCAAAGCAACAGTCTGTATGCAGTGAAAACAAGTTAACCAACAGTAAGAATACAGAGTACAACTATATAATTGTAGCCCATTATAGCACTAGGAAATATATTGATATAATCAATATTGTACTGTGATGCTGAACAATGTCGGATGTTTAGAAATCTTAGTATATCCAAAATGTTTTTCCTGGTTTTAAAGGCTGAATTACAGTGAATTGATGTAATTTCCTGAACTTAAGACACTGTTCAGCTGTTCTATTAGTTGCCTTTATGTATTTAGTCATTATATCCACATTACTGATGATTATTTATCAAAAAGAGCATTGTGTAAATGGTGTGAAAGCTTATTTAGTCAAATCTACGGTATTGTTGCAATATCAATAGTGAGGTATTTGGTAAAAAAATATTGTGTAATTTGACTTTCTCCAAATGGCCAAGCTCTAGCTCATTATAGCTTGTTCTTGGGGTTAGAGCAACAATTTTTACAAGCTTTGGCTCAGCTGCAATTGTTGCAACATAAACCCCAGGCAAAGAAAAGCAAAAAAGAATAATCTATGGTCCAATCAAGGTAATTCATTGGCAAATTGTGGGGATTATAGTCTTATTTGAAAGCGTGATCGGCAGAGTCTGTTCTTGCATAAGTCCAGGCTTAATCTGAAGCCACAACAACTGGAGAGCCAGGCACATTCAGACAGCCAAAAATAGTGAGGCCATTTGTAGCCTCGTTCCCCTGTGAGCGTGTTTGCATCGCCCCAGATGGTCTCCTACTATGGAATGGGGTCAAAGTTGCATCCTGATTTTGTCCATACTGGACTCCAGCAGTCATATGTGAGATATGAAGTTTTACAATGTTTACTTTGAGAGGGAAATGATTGTGGTGTTGACACAGAGTGGAGGCCAGAAAAGATTATTAGCTCGGTTATATAATTTTTAGTGGCTGTGATGATGGTTTAAGGTGATTAAAAAAATAAATCAGTAGACTATTTTGCAGATAGATCAACAAAACTGATAGGTCACTGAATTGGTTAATGTTTTATATAGAATCATGTTAAACATTAAATGACACTCCTTCTCCAGACCAACTGAGGTGAATTGAGGGGTGACACTGAGAGGTTAAAGTATGTTGTCTTCTTGTCTGAGTTCAGCCAATGGCCTTGCTGGTGTTCCAGGGCACAGATACACTATCGGCAGAGGTAAACAGACCGCATGGAACCAGTCAAAACTCCCTGCAGCGACCCAGAACATGTTCAGCAACCAGTAAACCTCCATCTGCTATCCCAAACATGTGAGGGAACAAATGTATATGGATCTGCACAACAATACTTTTATCTTGTGGCATTTGTTCAGGCCATACATGTCTTCTTAGTTGAAACATAAAACCCTTTTAATCAACATGTCTCAGCTCATGGTCCCAGGCAGCTCCAGACTGCTGCCAGAGTCAGGAGCTGGGACTGTGGCTGGTGCAACTCAGCACTTTCATTCATTACTCTCAGACCTAATCCGGATTTTGTTAAAAAGGTCAGTGGGTTGAAATTCCTGGAAAGTCAAACTAACTCGATTATCTATGAAGAAACTCTAACGTGTCATTTTAAAAATTAGTTTTACTTAATGAATAATCTAAACCTGACCTTAACAATTTTGTGCTGGTTCGAATCCTGTTATATTTGTCTGTATAACATCTAAATAACAACATATATATAAAAAAAATGAAGAATCAAATTGTACAAAAAATGTGCTATGGAGCTGTTTGCATTTTTATATTTATACTTTCAGTATGGTCACACCCACTGACAAACATAAACTGTAATTATGGGAGCCCAACTTTGACGAGGCATGTTGCAGAACTCAATATATGCATACTTAGTGCACAACTAGGTGCGGCCTTCAATTCGCTAAGCAGAAAATGCTGTACATCTTCTAGCATTGCAACAGATCACTAATTTTATCATAAATGGTCCACAACAAAATATGCTGTACCCAGAGGAAGTTAACACATTTAGCACTTAATTTATATATACTGATCCAATAATCCACTACTTATATATACTATGTATATATTGTTTATTTTGTCACTATTTGTAGATATGTACATTTTTGTTTGCTGTTTATTTGTGCACTTTTTCTTTTAACTTATTGCTTAGTTTATTCTGTTTAACTGTTTGTATTTTAATATGTAAGCACCTCTGAGAACATTGTAAAACCGAAGTCAAAGTCGTTGTATGTTGCACTCACACTTTGCCAATTAAGCTGATTCTGATTCTGACATACTGACTTAATGTACACTACAGGCCAAAAGTTTGGAAGCCACAATTTTCTGTTCACAATGGCTTTCTTAAAAACCAGTATGGATTTTGGGGATTTTTGGATTTGTTTACTGCATGATCATAGTTTACCTTTATTGAATTGAACCATTTTCCTCAATTTACCTTTAGGTATACGTTGATGCTACCAGACCATTGCTGAATAAATGTTAACAAAAGAAAAGAAGGGCTTAGTTTTAGGGTTGAGAAGATTTTGGAGAGTCATAACTTCAGTGCAAAAGTTAAAAAAACAAATCACAGCTTGCATTGTTCGCTTTAGCTCTTTGGCTTTTAAGAATTTGGATACAAAAATCCCAATAAATCTAAAATGTGTTCATATGTCTGACAAACTACCACAGAAATGGCTCAAATTGAAGCAGCTGAGTAAAGAAACAAGAGTACAGATTTATACATTAAGGAATGAAGGATACACAAAGTCTAAGCAATAAAAACCCAAAGACCTGGTTATTATAGGTAAAATGTGTTCTAATAACTGACTCTTTATATAATAATCACGTTTATTTTGTTGCAAAGTATACCAAAGAAACTATGATCTTTTTTTGTACAAATTTGATGTTGCTTCCAAACTTTTGGCCTGTAGTGTATATAACTAGCCTACTGCGGAATCAAATACTAAGATGTGAAAACAAAGAAAATGTTTGGATTGGGTGTGTTACTTTTGCTGATATACACGGCTATACTTTAAATTAAGCAAATTATTAAACCTCTGAAGTCCTGAGATTTTGGTTCAAATGTGTCAACTTCCTATGCATTCATTTCTGTCCGTGTTTAGCATCTTTCAGTCCTTACATCACATACATGGCTCCTTTTTCTCAACACAAACTTGGCTATCAGTCAGATTTTTCATTTTATTTTAATTAACAAAGTATAAAGCTGCCAGGAACCGAAAATACAAACAAAAGACACAAGTGTCTGTGGAACAGACGAAAAAATAATGAATAATAAAACTACAAAACAGTCTATTTGCATGTAAATTAAAAATGGTAATAGTTTTCATTGTAGAAAGAAAATTCACAATTTAAAAATGGTCTAGAACAGGGATGGGCAACTGGAGGCCCGGGGGCCACATACGGCCCACACAATCACTTGAAATGGCCCTCAGTACAACATTCATTTTAGCATGAAATCTTAAAAGTGCAGTGTAAAAATGCAAAAAATTACTTCTTGCAATTAATGTTGGTCTGCTGTTCTTACACTGGAAAAAAAAAAGAATCACAGTAAATGGTTATTTTTTATTTGCTTCAAACCTTTTGTATTCCTATTTATACGGTTATACATGCATTTGAGCATGAAATATGTTAAGTTACTGCACTGTAAACATATTTAAAATTGCAGTTTCATCATATCTGGTGAAGTGCACGGTCCTATATGTGGTCCTGTGGTAGTGTCGATGAAAAATTGTGGCCCCGTCCAGCATTTAAGTTGCCCATCCCTGGTCTAGAAACATAAATGGCACACTGTAAAAGCTCATGATTGCACTTTCAACTGGCTTTCTCAGCTTGTCTACATATCATATATAAATAAAGTTATTACTGTAAATAGCCATGTGTATTTTCAATAAATAGATGGACTCCAGAGGGTTAATGGAGTTTGGTGAGGCGTTCACTGCCTAAACTTGAAGCCCTCTCAACCGTGCCAGTAAGAACTGCTGGGTCGACCTGACATTACCCTGTTCCGCAGGCTACGTCCAGCACACTCCGCACCCCTTGCTCTCTCAGCAAGGACAGCACCCAGCTCTTGTACTCCTGCGTCCTGCTCTGCGTGTCACCGATGTACAGCTCCCATACTTTCGCTGCTTTGCCGTCGGCATACTGGTCAGGAAGACCCTCGGCGGCCACACCGAGGGAGCGGGTCCTAAACACGCTGTCGACCGACATGCTGCTCATGTTGACGGGGTTTCTATCAGCTAACTCAGCAAACGAATGAGCTATTCAGCAACCGGGCTGCTTTAAATGTGTGTTAAAACCGGCTGCTAATCTAACAGGTACTCTCTCCACATGCTAAGACTGATTCCGGTTGTTATTATTTATATGAGCAATACAGGGGGGTCAAACTTTAACCCAATGACACGGTGCTATGAACTGACGCCTACTTTCTGATAGGACGGAGCGCAGATGGCCCCCACTTCCGTGTTTACGTTAGCAGACGTCCCTGACGTGGAAGTTAGTACATTTAGTACCCTAAAATAGTCTCAAAGGATCACTTACACACTTTGCTGCAGTATAAAGCAGCGCACAATTGTAAATGAGATATTTTAGGTAATCGAAGTTTAGGTTATGAATATGTTTCGGGTTTGCCAGAGTGTTGAAAAAGGCAGAATGTGTACACAGCCTGGAAGGTGTTGCCTGTGAGGCTGAACACAGGGCATAAAACACTCTGCTCCTCCCACTTAAATATTTCATCATTCATCATTTCATCATGCAGCTACATCTCTTATTAAACATATTTTATATTATGTAACAGTTTTGCAAAATTCCAACAATAAAGTTAGCATAAATATATGGTTTACTTGCAATTTTACGCTACAACAATAATTATTAGCTTTAATGCAAAGCCCTTATCTAAATGCAGATATGTTGGTGCAAGTACATGAACTTACAAGATACAGTCATAGAAAAAAATATTAGACCATTGTTTTCTTCAATTTCTTGTTCATTTTAATGTGTGGTACAACTAAAGGTAAATTTGTTTGGACAAAAATAATGATAACAACAAAAATAGCTCATAGAAGTTTAATTTAAGAGCTGATACGTAGCCATTTTCCATGGTTTTCTTGATAATCACCAAAATCATTATCAAGAAAACCATGGAAAATGGCTACGTATCAGCTCTTAAATTAAACTTCTATGAGCTATTTTTGTTGTTATCATTATTTTTATCTAAACAAATGTACCTTTAGTTGTACCAGGCATAAAATGAACAAGAAAGCAAGGAGAAAACAAGGGTGGTCTAATATACTTTTCCATGACTGTATATGACAGAAAACAAAACAAAAAAGCAGAAAAGAAATAAAGAACAAGAACAAAGCATTAAAAAATGTCTCAGACTGTGTCTGCCACATATGCAAAGCAACAAAAGCTTTTTTTTTCTTTTTTGTTTGTTCCCTCCCAAAAAGTGAACTCCTCCTGTTGTGATTGGCTGATTTAGCTCCCGAAGGACCATGTACAGGATTTACTGGTAGTGGTGAGGTTGCATCAGCCACAACCGGTGCCATCCAGGTTAGGTTTGTACCACCCAGTCTTATCAACACTGTACCGCACTCCTGCTTTAGAATATGCTCTCTGTTAGTCCCTCTCTCTGTCTCTCTGTCTCTCTCTCTCTCGCACACACACACACACACACACACACACACACACACACACACACACACACACTTATTTTACAAAGAGCACAATCCGAGGCAAATTGAGGTGACACAGTGGCCTGCAACATGCACGCTGACGTTTTTTTTTATCAAAACCAGAAGTGGTTCTAGACAGTTCCAAACTGGGGGGGTTTGGACAGGCTGGGGCCACATGCCATTTAATGGGTACCAAATGTACCCCCCACCCCGTCCAGTTCCACCGATTCATTTGTTGAAAGTTTAGTGTGTATAAGGGTTTAAAACATTTTGATGGATGAATTTGATGGCCATTTCCATACTCACTTAAATCTCATTCACACAGTCTTTGGGTTGATACCATGTGTTACAAAGCTTTAATGTTAAATTTTTACCATTTTTGATCACTTGATAATTGATAAAAGAATTCATTAAAAAAAAGTGAGGTTTAAAAAAAATGTTTTAAAAAATGCTCTCCCTGCAGTGAAATGGCTACTATGGGGACTAACATCATCACACATGGATAACATTGGGCTTTTTGAATCCACAAGACTCTAATACATTTATACTGCATTAGAAAAAGTGCATGATTTTGAGCCCAAACTCCATGGGATTATCATAGATTATCTGTAAATAGGAGACTCGTGATCCCACTTTCATTCAAATATCTTGATGTCAAAAGCCCCCTTTGAAAGTTTTTCCTCCTTAAAAATTAGCCTAACTCATGACACGGTTGGCACCAATGAATTCCCTCGGTCCTTGGGACAGTCTCTTTAGACTCTTAAAACCGTCATTGCTCAAACAGGTTTTTACTGGTAACCCATTCTTAAAAATTAATACTTGTGTGCAGGGACATGTTTTTTGGGACTTATAAAAGACTTAGTCACGCAATTGAGCTTTGTGTGTTTTGAGGGCTTGGCAACCAAACAAACAATTGTAGCATTTTATTTGCTGAAGGCTAGACTGGAAGCAAAAGGCCTGTACAGTAGACCAGACAGATTAATATCAAGGGAGATTTCATGATGAATTTATAGTTCAATATATTTTGGTCCTTAAAAACTTGTGGGACTGTAATTCCTTTACCATTCACCTGACCCTTTCTACACTGACCCCTTGTTGACCTACTGACCCGAAGCCTAAACAAGTCCTGAAACTATAGCGGAATCAGTACTTTAACCTCAGTCAATAAACTTGATAAGTGGTGTCAGAGTGTTGTTTGTTCATGCACAGCCTTGGGGTTTTCTAGCCGATAACACGCAGGAATACCTGTTTAACCACAGTCTTATCTTGTGCGCTTCTTTTCTAGGAGAGAATAGGAAAAACACTTATGTAGGCCCAATGAGATAAAGGCAGCACTCAGTGGGAGTTTAGTGTCTTGGGAGCTTGTGTAACTCAGGTTAACACCCCGTTATGTCCCAGTTTCAATAAGGTGCCATATTATTATGCAGACTATCAGTACTCGTTTCTGGAACAAAAGGGAGTGGCTATTTTGCTGTAGGTGGTTTTGAACGAGTAGCAACTGGTTATTGGTGAAGCACCATCAGTAAAATGTCTCACTAGTCACATCTAGTGGCCGCTGTATGGAACTGCAACAATATATACCTTTTGTTAAGAAGAGGGAAATGAGCTAACCAGTTTTTAATGCAAGTCCAGAAAGATGTTAACTGAAAAAAAAGCCTAAGGGAGGAGTAGAGAGGCAAGACTGATTAACAGGAAGTAAAATTAACAGACAAAAAGCAAGAGGTGTTGAGCAACTATCAGCAACTATTTTTTTTAACAATCCCTCCCTGGTTTGAGCTGTTTTAAGCTTTTCTTTCTTTCATTTTTTCCCCAAATTGTGTACATCCAGTAGTACTGGCATTTACCCAACTGAAGCAAGGCATTACTTAAAGCAACACCACTGTATTTGCATACAACTGGTGGAATGCTTTAGGGCAAAACAGGAAGTGGGTACTTCTATTTTGTACACGTGTTAGGACTTGGGCAAATGATGCAACAGGCAAGAGACTGGGCAAAAGAGTCACTTTTACCACTCTGTTCTCAGTAAAACTAAAGCTGTTACTGAAGCTGTGACTGTTACCACCCTGAGCTTTGTTAGAGATAACCAACATATTAAAATCTGCATAAAACATAACAACAAAATGGACTCAGTTTACTCTGTTAGATAATGAACTTATTCTTCATAGTAACCATGTGCATTAAATGCTAATTGTACTTTGAGACAAATAGCAGACAGTAGGAACATGCTTTTAACACATATTTTGCATCTGACGGTGCAGTTTAAATAGTCATCTGACGTTATGGTAAGAATTATTCTTTGATTAAAACTTAAATTTAGAAATAATCCTGATGAAAGGGAAATCATAAATTTAAAACAGGTGACATCATTTAACAATGCAGATATTATGCAATAGGCCGTTACATAAATCAAATGGTTTTTATGAACTTTAAAGCAACAGCTAGAAATTACACATTGTGCAGCTGGCTTTTAGTGATTTGCACAAAAGAACAGTAGATGGCGCCCAAAGAACAAGAATAATGGCAGCAATGATTTATGGATTAATTCAGAAATTAATATCATGTTATGATACATAAATGAACACAAAATGACACAAGAACTCTCCCTCTATTGTTCCCAGAACTCATATTTTTGCAAACACACAAAAGCATATGCAGACGTATTATTGTTTTCTCTGTACGAAAAATAAATCAGTGTTACTGCTTTACAGAATAGCATTTTTCTATCAATTTATGACTATTTACATTTTAAATTTGGAAATAATCCTGATGAAAAGGGAATTATAAATTAAAAACAGGTGACGTTTAACAATACATAAATTATGCAATAGGCCTTTATATAAATCAAACAGTTTATGTGAACTTTAAAGCAACAGCTGGAAATGACAATGTTGTGTCGAAGGCTTTTAGTAATTTGTACAAAAGAACAATAGATGGCACTCAAGAACAAGAATAATGGCAGCAATGATTTATTATGGATTAATTCAGAATATAATATCATGTTATGATACATAAATGAACACAAAATGACACAAGAATTCTCCCTCTATTGTTATCAGAACTCATATTTTTGCAAACACTCAAAAGCATATGGAGAAGTATTATTATTTTCTCTGTACGGAAAATAAATCAGTGTTAAGAACACAGTATATTAATTTTTACATTTTATGGAGACGTTCCCTGAGGATTTCCATTTTTGTTGCTCAACCCACATTTTTCTTAATACCTTCTGTTTCTGCTTTATAGAATAGCATTTTTCTATCAATGTCTGACTTTTTACACTTAAAAAATGGAAATAATCCTGATGAAAAGGAAATTATAAATTAAAAACAGGTGACAACATTTAACAATACAGAAATTATGCAATAGGCCTTTATATAAATCAAACCGTTTATATAAACTTTAAAGCAACAGCTGGAAATGACAATGTTGTGTCGAAGGCTTTTAGTAATTTGTACAAAAGAACAATAGATGGCACTCAAGAACAAGAATAATGGCAGCAATGATTTATTATGGATTAATTCAGAATATAATATCATGTTATGATACATAAATGAACACAAAATGACACAAGAGATCTCCCTCTAGTGTTCCTAAAAACTATTTTGCAAACACTCAAATACATATACACACATTAATATTTCCTCTGTACAGAAAAAAAGAGTAGAGTGAAGAACACAGTATATTTGAGACGTTCCCTGAGGATTTCCATTTCTTTGCTCAACACAGTTTTCTTAATAACTTAAATGACAGATAACACACCATAAAAACATCATCAATAACTGGTAAACTGCTAAACTTAAATTAGTAAACTTAACAGTAAAATAGACATTAAGTAAAGTTTGATAATTAAGCTTTAAGGGTTTAAGAAACAATACAAATGACAATTAATAATGTTTACTAATTATTAGTATTGCTACAAGTTTATTGTGACACACAAAATAACATTTTATAAACACTATTAAGAATTTGTTAATGATTACTATAAGTTGGAGGCTATTATAAAGTTGCAACTGATTTTTATAATTGTTAAATAGTTATGACATGCATCTATAAATTAACTAGATGGTTATTATTTGTGCACAAATAACCACTTTTTCATAGATCACCAATAAAATATTTAATGGGGCCAAATAATGTGATTTGATGATTTAAAAAACACTTTTTAATAATGAACTAATAATTACAACATTATAATATAAACAGATGGTTCACAAGTTATTTCTGTAAGGCTTACAAAACTTTTGTTCATCACTTACAAATACTTAATAAAGTATATAAAATGTTATAACTGCAATTATTTTCTTATTTATTTCTTCTTATTTTTTATTTACCTTTTCTGTGTAAAGCGTCTCTGTTGGGAAAAGTGCTATACAAAACGAATGTATTATTATTATTATATTACTAACTCCTAAAGCATCACTTTTAACTAGAAAAAGTTGTAAACTATCTTTTTTTAACAGTAAAATACATTTTTAAAGTTTAATTATCTGTTTACCATTATCATTATTATGTATAATGATATACTAATATAATGATATACTAATAGTATTAAGTGCAACCATCCAGAATAAAATTTGAAACTACTTATTTTATTAATAAGGTATTTTTCCTGCAATGCATTTTTAAATCGTGCAAATAGGGAACTGTCTTCATATTTAATCATATCATTCATATTTTTTAATGTCTTACCTAGAAATCAATACCCTGAAAGAGTTTATTCTGAGAAGTTACCTACTGCAGCTGTCTCATAGATGTGATGGAGTCTCACAAGGTTTAAATGCTAAAGCAGGCAGGGAGTTGATCTAACATCAGGATTTAACACTCGATATTCTCCACAGGAGCAGCACACTGCTGGGTGGAGTTTTGTTCTCTGCGTTTCTGACGCTTAACAACATAAAACCTTATCCCAACTATAATCACCACCACAGCCACAACAAGGAGAATCCAAATCCAGAGAAAACCATCAGCAGGCAAAGAAGAACCCTTCAGTGTGTCATTATTGGTGGCTGGTTTAACAAGACCTGTGACCACAGGAGTTGTGGGAACAAAACCTTGACTGTCCTCCGCTTTGATACAATTCACTTGATTTTTCAGTGCATATCCTTTTCGACAGGAGCACACAAAACTACCCAAAGTGTTTTCACACTCGTGATCGCATGCATCGCTCGAACATTCATTAATGTCCTCACAGAACGCATCACTCATTACAAAGCCTTCAGGACAGTAGCATCCGTCGTCTGTGTTTCTCTCACATATCACGGGGCATTTCTGTTGTGCACAGTGCAGTTTACACCACCCGGGTTTCTTGCTGTCGAGGATAAATCCTTTGCGACAGGAACAAATATAACCTCCTTTTACATCCGTGCATGTATGCTGACAAGGAGCCACTGAGCAGCCTGCAGAGCTTTTGACAACATTTGGAACAGATAACTTTTGTGTCTGGCATGCATCTTTGTGCTTTGTTTTGCATAGAAAGCCATCTGTTTTGTCTGAGCACAGCCTCTCTGTCCACTTTTTATCACTTGCAATTGACACACAGCGTGGAGAACAGACTTTAACGTTGTCTTTCCAGATGCTGGAGGATGGAGTATAGCTCCTGTGCACTGTAACGGAGGTCCACTCATAGCCTCTCTGTGGAGCTGAAAGGTTGCTGCAGGCAGCAGCTGGCAAACACAGTCCAATCCAGAAGTTTCCAGAAAGTTCTCGACTCAAAATGTCAAAGGTGTTCTCATCTGTCTCAGACTGAAAGGTCATTAATTCCCCGTTGCTGTCCCGGCACGCCTCCTCAGCTGTATGAAAATCAACTCTGTCCTGGTTTACAGTTATGCAGTCACTCCCTGTACAAAAAGGCCTACAGACTCCAGTCTGCTTCATGCTAAATCCTGTCTTAACGGACAAGAAAAACATGAATGATATTAAAAAGGTCATTGTCATTACCTTCATTGGCACAGTCAGTTGCAAGAAGGCCATGATGGCGTGCAGTAGATCATCTTGTAATGTTGGCTGACTGAAGTTCTGGAGAGTTGAGAGTCTGGGGCTACCTACTCCGGAAGCAACACCCATCAGGACAATGAAGTTAAAGACAGGAAGGAAGTCAGATAGTTGGACTCCTGGCTTTTTCCAAGGCAAAGATCCTCATAATGCAAATACAGGAAGAAAACCTACTCATACTTCAGAACAATGTATTTATTTTGTTTTTGTTTCGTAGCATGACTTTATCATCACATAATATACAGTATATTGATTCAATACTCTGATGTACATGTGTTTAGCATTTCATTATATTTACACCAAAATCAGATGTGCAAACTCCACTCAGCAAATAAAATGAAAATGATTGAATCAAAGTTAATGCAGGTTAAAGTATAAACAATCTGAATACTTCTTTCCAGGGCCGGCCCTGAGCACAGGCTGTATAGATGATTGCCTAAGAAGAAGAAGAAAAAGGAAAAGGAAAAAAAAAATCGAGATTTGAACTAAAGTCTTGATTAAATATATATTTTTTGTATGATTTAATAGAAGTTTGATTTTCATTTGTGCTGAGTGTGTTTTGCATGCTGCATGTCGTTTCCTGGCCGTGCGTCTGCCATCCCACTGAGCATCAGTAAACACTTAATCTACTATCAGCAGCAGCATTCAAGGGTGAACAAAACCCTGGCATGTCTTGACCGTACAGCAAAATAGGTGATAAAACTGACAATTCTGGTGGTCTTGTTTTCTTCTTTAATGATCAAAAGGGTTTAAGCCATCGGGTGTCCAGGGTTGAAAGCAGAAGAAGGAAAAAAGAAAGCTGAATAAAGTGGAATGTATGATGTCATTATTATCATTATCAAGCCAAGATGAAGATCTGAACAGATTTAGCCAAAGGGGGGGGCAATCACACAGAGACGCATCAAAAGTGCCCTGGCAAAGAGCGCCGGGGAAAAAAGCATGGTGAGCCTGGTGAGCTCTCTTAAGTCAAATTTATCAGCAAAGTTAATGGCATTATACTCACCAGAGATTCACCTGACTGCTCATGCAACTCCATACATGTATGTGCTGATTAGTGAATAATGTGGCAACCTTGAAATATACACTTGATCGTAACTAAATAATGCTAAAATAAACCCAATTCCAAAAAAGTTGGTACACTTTGTAAAGCATAAATACAAATAAAAGGGATCAAAATGGAGGGAATGCATATAATTCCAAACAAGTTGATCAGTTTTAGCATTAGATATCATGTCTTTTATTGTATTCAAGGGAATGTAGGTCACAAGGGATTTGTAAATGACTGTATTCTGTTAAGTTTCCCAACTTTTTTGGAATCAAGGCTGTATCAACCGTTCCTGTGCATTCATACCAGCATCAAAACAGGAAGTGGTTAATTAGTAAAGCCCGCCTCTTGCTTGATTTGATTGGCTAAAGCGGTGTGACTTCACAGCTTGTGCTGAAAAGTTGAGAATATTGTATTGTAACTTTATGCACGTCTAAAAACCAATAGAAAAACACAACATGTGGTGCCAGAGAGGAGCGCACGCCAGGCATGAAGTACCAGAGGAAAACAATGGTTTTGCTGTTGATCAGGGCCCAAGGCTCTAAAACTGTTAGGACCGGCCCTGCTTCTTCCATCACTGCCTTGTGGTATTAACATACTGTACATTACTTAACCACGTATATTGGTACAAAAGCAGAAAATCTGTCCAGTTATGATAAATTGCAAAACTAGCTCACTGATTTTAACATTCAAATGCTCACCTTCAAAATAACATCCTGGTACAGCTTTCTCCTTGTCATAATGTTATTATTACTCAGTCAAACTTTCTGATATCAACTTGCACTAAGTCCACTTCACCAATTCTCTACACCCACCCAATATACAAAGCCTCACATCCCCTCCATACTGTGACAGCCCTTTAGAACCAACCAAAACATACATTTCTTTGCAGTTTCTTGCCAAAATCACCATATTTTTTACCCATTGTTTATACTCTCTATACAAATACTATGCTTTCTTACTTGTGAGACACATCAAAGACAATAGTTTTTTTTTCTGATATGTGATTTGATATGTAATAACACCTAGCCTAACCTAGAAAGGTTGCAAGAACATAAATTACATAAATAAACATGATAATTCATGCAGACAGTCTTCTCCGTCACTATCAGGTCATAGGTCATCAGTCAAGATGGACTCGTAAAGTTTCTCTAAACGAGGATCCAAACCAGACGACACCCAACAGTAGCCATCAGTAGTTGCATTTTTCTTGGCCTCTTTTTTGGAGCGACTGCATCGAAATAGAGCAATCGCAAGAGTCACTGCAACCAAAAGCAGCAGAGGAATGACAGAACCCAGGACGCAGACAATCACCCGGAAATTAACTGTGTCAGCAAAACCTGTTACCAAGGATGCGTTACTCTGTTGATCCCTTTGTGTGACGTTCACCAGGTCTGGAAGCGGTGTGTCAGTGTGAGGGGACTGGTGTTGGAGCTCCACTGTGGTCCTGGTTAAAGACTCTGTGAAGTTTTCTTGTGTTTCCTCCTCCGGTTGGTCATCTGATGAAAGAACTGTGACATTTTCTTGTGTTTCCTCCTCAGGTTGGCCATCCAGTGAAAGAAATGATGTTTCTGTCACATCTGGAGCGCAGGTCCATCCATCTGTCTCCATGTGAAAGCCTTTTGGACAGGTGCATAAGAAGCTGCCTACAATATTGATGCATTGGAACTGACATGGCTTTCTGACACATTCATCATTGTCTACACACGAGTGGCCATCCTCAGATAGAATGAAGCCTTCATTGCAGTAACAAGAGAAGGATCCGATACTGTTGGAGCAGCGGTGCTCGCATCTTGTTTGTGTGCACTCATCTATATCACTGCATTTACCATCAACAATTTGGTAGCCGCTTTTACACGCACACGTGTAACTGCCGTGTGTATTTACACACAAATCATGCTCACAAGCTTGTGACTGGCACTCATCAATGTCCGAGCAGTTGCGCTGGTTTGCGTCTAGTTCAAAGCCATCTGGGCATTTACAGTAATAGCCAGACTCTGTCATAACACATTGATGCTCACACGTATCAACGCCACACAAGTCTTTTATCCTGCAAGTGAGTCCATCCTCATCCAGGCTGTAACCTTCTTTGCAAGAGCATTGAACCTCATCTGCATCCTGGTGGCACAAATGCTCGCATCCGCCATTGCCAGTTGCACAACTTTGCTTTCCTGTTCTGCAAAACGGACCAGGTTCAGACCATCGATAGATGTTGCCATTTAAATTGCACACAGAGTATTGAGACTGTTGGTCGCTACATGAAATATCAGCGTATGTTCCAACTGGAAATGATTGCAGTTCATTTCTTTCCGGCTCTTCTGAGAAAGGTGCTGTGTAGGTGATCTGTCCTGGCCCCAACAGAGCCAAAGGTTTGCACATTCCCTTGAAATAAAACTTACATGTATAAAAATCAGTTCTTCTGCAAGGTTCAGCAGTCCATTTCAGTTGGTTCTGACTTGATACATTGTAATGAACCTTAACACATCTATCCTCTGTGCATGTGGTGACAGGTTCTTTTTTCCAGTTGGAGTAGTGGGAATCTTCCTCTCCGGATACCCACTTAAATCCCCTGAGAGTCTTGCCAGCCAACACACAATTCCCTCTGTGCAGTTTTAATCCAATCCAAGATCTAAGCTCTCTGTCCTTGCGCTGTCCTTGGATCTGTGAGAGAAGCGAGTGCAGCACATTCTCTTCCTCTCTGTCTCTCACAGTCATTAGATAACCTCCGTTGGTCACACAGTTCTGACGGGCCTTCTCAAAAGTTACCCTGCTCATATGCAGAGTGAAGCAGGCATTGGAGGTGCACAGCGTTTCACGTCCAGCCCCATATAAACCCTCAAAGCTGTTGATGAGCTGCAGCAGTAAAATCCACAACATAATTGCAATAGAGATCAAAAAATTTGTCGATATCCAGAAGGTCCCTGGGCGTTTTGGGGGTGAAATGTGAGCAATATGTGGTTGTCCATTCGTAGACAAAAACAAATGGTGTGGGTCTGAGACTAACATTCATGCTCATGCATCCTGTTTGGGACACAAACTAAAGACGGAAACCATGTTTAGCAGCAGTTATGGGTTCTTTTTTTCTCCCCCGCTGACCAGTTCCGTTTTGAAATAAGAAACAATGGCAGGCTCTGCAGTGTTTTGACTGCTTCTCCAGATGTCTCCGGCCCCAGTAGGCTTTAGGCATTTAAGCTGACTCCCTTGATTGTGGTGCCTTACAATACAAGAACACGCAGGGGTCAAAGTCTCAGAGACATTTTGACATTATAAATGGAAGCTGTGGATGGACGCACAATAGCTGCTGCAGGAAATTAACCTGTGACCTTTATCACCCTGCTGCCATGGAGACTACAGTTTGCTTACACTTCATTATTTATAGTAGTAATATTAACATCAGTCAGTTTCATACATTTTTATTAGTTTTGTTAATTTTTCATCATATCTGCATTCAGTTGTTTGAAGATCAATAACTAATTGTATTTATTGTGCTTCTAACTGTGTGTTATCCAGAATAGATAAAACTCTATAGCTTTCATCTTTGGTAACAGTGCCCAGATTAAGCACAACAGAGGCCACCCCGGCCTTCACATTTAAAATGTAACTCAGGTTGACATGTACCGACCAAGAACAGACTCAATGTGACCACAAAAAAAACCCTGCAACAACTACAAAGAGACACTAAAAAGACTGAAAATGTTAAAAAAATAAATAAAAAAAACCCCAAGGAGACAACAAATTTCTAGAGACCCAAACAACTACAAAGAAACACAAAAATGGCTACAGACACAGAACCACAATGACATGCAAAACAACTACAAAGAGATAAAAAAAGATTCACAATGACTATGAAAAGGGTTAAAACAGTGACCAGGAGATAAAAACAATTACAAAAATATCAAAACAACTACAGAGACAAAAATGTCCACAGAGATACAATACAACCTCAAAGAAAGGCAAAACAACTACAAAGAAACAAAAAAAAAGATTCACAACGACTATGAAAAGGATCAACAGAGACACAAAATAACTGTACAAATATCAAAACAACTACAAAGAGACACAAAATGACAACACAGAAACACAGAGAGATGCAAAACAACTACAATGAGACAAAAAGAAGATTCACAACAACCCCCAGGAGACAAAAATGATGACAAAGAAAGTCTCAACTCTAAACAACTACAAAAAGCAAAAATCAACTACAAAGAGACACCAAACAACACAAAAACAAAACCACAACAAAAAGAGGTTAAACAACTATGAAGTCGATGTCTTACTCTGAGATAAGCTGCATGTCTGTGCCCAGGGGACCCATTGTCTCACAATCTGCCCAGGCTTGCCTTGTGGGAATTATTGTAGATTCTGGGAATATATGACTAACCAAAGTAGAAAAAAGAAAGGAAGAATGTATCATTGTTCTTCCAAACTACCCATTCAAGCTAAATATTTAATAAACAGACAATGCAATGTAGATTTTCAATAGTTTACTATGGCCATTACTTTGTGTTCCTATATTAAATATGAGGTTCCCCTCAGGTTAATGAACATCCATGAACTCAACTAAAATAACACTTGTTTATCACCTATGTGTGTTTATTAGGTAGCCTGAATGTACTGATTTGGATGACAAGTGCCAAATACATTCCTGTGAATCCAGAGAACACTTCCTGTGTTTGTTTAAACACAGGAAGTGCCCCAACTACAATCACAGGAAACAGGGTAAGACACTTCTCCACCCACTAAGCTCACACAGGCAGCTACTTCAAAGAAAGCCCTATAGAGATATTCTTCTATTTCTATCTAGAGTTCTAGAGTCCGTACCCAAACTGTTTATTAAGTAAAGGTTTGTTTGTATTGCCACAAAAGTTTTGTAACTGGCTTTCAAACCTGATTTTGGGTCCAGTGTCTAAAAATACTTTTATAAACATGTATGCTAAAAACACTACAAGCACACCCGACTTGCCAGCTGCCATCTTGCCCCTCGAGTATACCGTATGTGCTTGACTCTAGATAGACTGTAGTACCACCTTTTTTATATCAAGAATGGTCAAATAAAATCAATCAATCAATCAATATCTATGACACTGTAATCAGGTAAAAAAAAACAAACCCCATCATACGCTGTATGGGTTTTTTTTAGGAATTAAATTAAATTAGTTTTTTGGAATACAAAGTCAAATCATTCAAAAAGAAGGCAGGAAATGACTTTTGGACAAACAAACAAACAGTATGAAGGAATGACAGGAGCTCCAAACGAACCTCACATGATGATATGTTGTGGTGATGTCAAAGTATGGAATAAAATATATTAGATAATATTACCTTCTACTAATGTATGTAGGTTCTTGTATTATTTAGGAATATTCATATAATTCTGGTTTGTTGTTGCACTTAAATTATTCTCGTTGTACAGATCATCCATGTTTTTTCTTTGCACAAAGCTGTTATACAAAATATGTAAGTAAGGTTGCAGAGGACAACAAGGAGTTAAATGGTCTTTACTTTTGATGGCTGGCTACCATTACCAGATCCTAATTTTCGAGGTAAAATGTAGAGGTTCTGAGGTCCACAGCACCCCCTTCCAGAATAGTTCCAACGTCCCTGTACACACGGGTGATCGGTACCTTTCATACTCAAATTGGAAATGCTTAAAATTGAATGGGGGTGTCTGTAAACATGCAAAATAAAGAACATACATATATTAACACATACATAAGTGAGTAATTGCTTTTAAAAATCATCTGTACCAAATTTATAGATGATACAAATCATCTACCATCTGACAAAAAATGTACAAAAAAGATTACAGTTTTTACTGATTCACGGCACAATATAATAATATAATATAATGAGATGACCAATTACTTTGTAAAAGTCTGTAAAAGTGTGAGTGAGTATTGTATTTGGTTCTCAGGGTTATAGGATCTAGATTATGTCCTTTATTGCATGCGGGTCCGATGGGAAAGGAAAGGTTAACCTACTGCTGGTAGCCATTTTGAAAAAATGGCTGCCATAGCAACCAGGGTCTGAATTTGTGATGGCCCAATATCCAGTTTTGTTCCCGATATTTATTGATAAACATATCTGCCAAATTAGGTGCTTTTATCACAAAATGAACAATTGGTATGATATATCAAGCTATGTTGCCCCACTAGAAGGATTTCTGGTCATATCATTCTGGGTTGTTGTTGAACTTAAATTATTCTTGTTGTACAGATCATCCATGTTTTTTCTTTGCATAAAGCTGCTACACAAAACATGTAAATAAGGCTGCAGAGGACAACAAGGAGTTAAATGGTCTTAACTTTTGATAGCTGGATCCTAATTTTCGAGGTAAAATAAATAAATAGGACAAAATAAAAAAATAGATAAGAATTTCCAACTGATGACATATGTTGGGATTCTTGCATCAGTAGTAAGTAGTTCCAGCAAAAACTCTTCACTCTGAGCAACGTAGATGAAGCAGATTAAACGGGACATATCATTTTTGTTTTTTTTTAATCCCTAAAAAGACGATCTCATTCATCTCATATGTAGTACGACAGAAATCTTATAAGCTGGAAAATTAAACCAAAGCCGTCTCTACCAGCGACAAGTGAGAAAATTGCAGTTCAACATCTCAACCTGTGTCCAACATGCCTCAAACACTGTTAATTACTGTGTCTCATGAGATCAGGAGACCAAGGGGTTGCTTTAACCGCCCATTTAGGCTAGTTGTTTCCTCCTCCTATTTCCATTTGTGCAAAGCTCAGCCAAACAGTTGCTGGCTTTATGTCAATGTCATGTCAATCATCTGTCGTTCAGATAACTAATAAGCTCTCTTCGTTTGAAGAGATTTAATCAGGTGGGCGCATCCTTGTTAGGGCCATCGGTAATTAGATTGTGGGAGCAACTGGCAGGCAAACACAAACAAATGTTACATAAAGTGCTTTATTTGGCACAAGCATGACAACTACCAACTAATTCTGGCAAGGGTAAGTCATTGTGCAGCTGGCCTGCAACGTGCTCACTTTAATTGGCAGCTTACATGGCAGATAATTACATCATACTACAAAGTTCTTCTAGAGAAATTAGGCTTGGCACTTGGCATAGCAGTTATTGACCTTTGTGCACAGGGCTTCATCAAAATATTGCCAAAATAAAATGCAATTGTTTGTATTTATGTTTTGATTCTAAATTGATCATTTAATGAAAACGACAGCTCCTAAATGGAGATTTGTTTTCTACTCATAAAGCTGAGTGGCTGTTCAAACATGATGAAATCACATCCAGCAGTTTATTATTGGACAGGGCAGATCGACAGAGTAGAATAGAGTAGATAGAGGTTGAAGGGGGAGAGGGAGAGAGGATATAAAGGCAGGGTTGATAGGGGAAGGGAGGGCAGTTCATGTAATTTTAGCATCTCTGTTGACTTCTAAAATTGAAATGAAGCCTACGGCCCTCCGTCTTCTAGAGAAATTGGGCTTGTCACTGCAGCGCCACTTCTTGACATGTGTGAAGGGAAAATCAACTTATTACTTATTAAATTATTAAAGGAAGTGAATGTCTCCTGACTCAAATAAGCAGCAGTCTACATTTGACCCAGTGGCACAACATTACTTAACCATATTACAACAAATTATATTATTGTTTATTGTTTACTGCACTCAAGTGTTTCCTATCTTCGCAATGAATTAGCATTACGTGGGAAGACTTCTGTCAAGAGAGAAAAAACATGATACTAAGTAGGGCTGTGAATCTCTATGCACCTCGCAATTCAGTTATGATTCGGAGGGCTACGCTGCAATTTCTATGCATCTTGATGCATCAAAATTGTATTATTTTAATACATGATCTAGCATTAAAACAGAGCCCACTACAGAACAAGTAGGGGTGGTCACAGGGGGGCCAAGGCACCAGCCCCCCTCACCCCTCATTGGAACCGCCATTGCAGAGCAGACTGCTGCTAGAACATGTTGTTAAGTAGGCACAAATGCTCACTGGAGCGGGACATACATTTTAACAGTATGTTTTAATTTAGTATTTTCTTCGATGTTCAGTATAAGTGAGTGTAGCTGCATGTACGAAGTGGTGAGCACTCTTTATTACTTTGGCATTGTTTGAATCTGCTGTGGGAAGCAGCCGCTGCAATGTGGGAAGACGGACTGGCCTTACAGTCTTGTTGTATATGTTAATGTTGTGAAACGGTTGCAATTTACACCTTTACTCACAGTCATGCACCCAAATGTGGTATCTCAAAGTGGCTCTCTTTTATGACACCATAGGAATGAGTTCCTAAACCTGGAAGTTAGCATTTTAGGGTCCTGGGGTCTATCCTCTCAAACTCAGTGAGGATTTTGATACTTGGTTAGATGCAAAAAGGTATACAATTAACACAAGCTTAAGAGAGGCAGGTTTTGTTGTATAACATAAAATACGTGTGCCTTTTAAAGGATTTACGTGCCCTCAAGAGGGCGGTTGCTAACAAATGGATAAATGGATAAATCTCACTAGTCCCTACAGCCTCTTGTGTTTTTCAGAGATCAGGTTAACAAACAATTTATTAGGCTACAGTTTCACTAACTTGTTAAAACAGCTGGTTAGCTTGTCAAGACAGTTGGAAGCATAACCGAAGTGATGTTGAAGTCATGGACCGTGCAGTAGTAGAAACGCCACAGAGCTTATTTTTTGCAATTATCCAAAATCCAATGCAAAAATCCCATAAGCAAATTTTGAATAAATCCTATGGTGATGCAACATCTGAGTTGGCCTACACAATGAGTTTGCTCTCTATTGCCTGTGTCCTCACATTGGAAAAAAAGTGAAAGCTGCTAGATTGTGTGGCATCTGTAACAATGAGTCAAGCCATACATGTAACAACAACCCTCCTCCTTCCAGAGAAATTGGGCTTGACACTGCAGCCCCACTTCTTGGGAAGTGTGCAGGGAAAATAAACATTGCATTGGTTTGTTTGTTCGTTACATAAATCATTCCCATGGGACACAAACACCTGTCTACTGGGTGAAAGTGCTTAGTGTTATGCCCACCTCTGGATGATAGATGAAAATGGCTTGGGAAAATGATCTTGGTTACAAACTACCTAATGACCAATGGGAATTAATTTTTGCATCAATACATAGATCCTCACTCTGTGCAAGACACTGCCTGGTAAAATTTAAAATAGTCCATAGGGCCCATATGTCTCAGGTTAAACTGTCTATCATGTACCCTGATATCACCCCCACCTATAAAAAAATGCAAAAGTAATGATGCTACCCTAATCCACATGTACTGGTTATGCTCTCACCTACAAAAATTCTGAGGAGATGTCTTCTATACCCTATCCAATCATATCATATCTTAATTTATTTATTTAAACTTCTAATGATAATGATTATGGCTTACATTAAATGAATACCTAAAATTCAGTGTGTAAAAAAGTATCTTTAATATGGAAATGATGGCCTCCGAAAAAGTATGTCCATCTATATGCACTCAATACTTGGTTGGGGCTATTTGACTTGAACTACTAGAAATGGACTTTTCCATGATATTCTAATGTATTGGGATGTACCTGTATATCCAACACGCAGCTTAGTAGATTTCAAACAAAGCGACAGGCAAAACAACGACATATAGCCTATCGTATTTCCTCAAATAGTAGCCGGGGCTTCTATTAATAAAAAAAACAAACAGTTTGGGACCCGGCTAATAATAGGGGCAGGCTATTATTTGAAGGAGGCTTTTATTAAAAAAAAGAAAATCAGAGGAGCTCTGACCAGCACTTTTTAGAGTGTTTTACACAGCGCATTGTAGCCAGTTACCCGGACGTCCGCCATATTGAAAGTTCTTGGATGTAAACAAACAATGAAAAGCACGCTGAATGTTCATTTTAAGCAGGATTTAAAATGTTTAAACTACTAAAAAGCCCAGAAGAACGTGCGTAAACGGCTCGACTTTACAGAGAATGACTAGGACAGCGGGAGAGACAACGATATTTACCTACAGTACTAACTCGTGTGGCGAAACTTCAAAATACAGGTGTTGTGTCGAAATCTGTTACCCCGTCAAATTATGTTTCCTGAATGGTGTTCTCCGTAGCATTACCTCCGCGGTTGGAGTTAGGATTTACGTTTAAGGTTAGGCCTTGTAGAGAGAACTGTTTGGGGTTAAGGTAAACTTGGGGTCATGTTAACAACTTAAAGGAGGAATGGTTGGGGTCAGGGGTCAGGTTGGTGCAGGTTAAGGTAAGGGGTGCACATATCGACGGGGGAACAGATTTTGACATAACACCGGTAAGACCGGTTTTTATTTACTAAAGATTATTTTTACACCCAGTTACTAAATGAGGCCGGTCATTAATAGGGGCCCGGCTTTAAATTGAGGAAATACAGTATATAGTTTGTGACAATGAAGCGCTCACACCCAAGTGGTGCTCAGAAAAGGAAGAGAATCAAACAAAATAAATATTGTGTCAACCACTTAGGGATGGGGGGCCTCATAAAGTTCTGTAGCCCAGGGGCCTCCAGTGATGTTAATGCACCCCTGGCCGTATGGTCACGTTTGCCTCACTCTTGGCCAGATGAGCAGTTCTGTTTAAATGGAGGGGTGTTGCCTCGCCCACACTTAGTTAGTGGCTCCGAGAGGTAATGTCCTGCCTTAAGTTGGAGATGGTCCGTCTCTCAATCACTGGCTGTGAGAAGAAATTCTATAAGAACTGGGGATCCTTCATGACACACTTCCATTAACACCCAAACAACGTAACATAACCCACATTCTCACTCTACCCTAGACATGAAACATAGCACATGAAATGTAGGAAATAGCTACAATTTAATTTCTAGCTCTTACCAGTGTCTCATTTTCTTTATTATAATTATTTTCTTATTTTATTACTTCTGCCATGGCTGCAGCTGCCATCACCATGTACAACTACCTGTGTGTATTTCTGAAAAGATGTGGATGAAACTTCCATGATACTTTTTCACTTTTGAATGAAAAAGTCCAATAAAGAGATATTGAAAAGAAAGAAAGTCCTCTGTTCATTTAACCCATCCAACCACCCACTCTTCTCCTGCTTATGAGGACTTTCACAGACTTTGATTTGAAAATAGTTTTGTGATACATTGAAAAGAAATATAATCTGGGAGAAAATATGGTTCCCACAGAACATAACGGACAATGCAGTTTTGTTGTATGGGAACATAATTATGTGTTGGGTACTGGTATTCCCTCATGCTTGACTGAAAACAAAAGATGAGCATGACTCCAACACCGTGGAGGCCTCCTCCTATAGACATATGATCTGTGGTCTTTGTGTACACCTTTAAAAAGCAGACTCTTTACTAAAAAAATCTCTTTGATTGTTTATTTTTATGATTTATGGACAGCACATTTCGATCTTGCTCTGTGAAAGGTGCTGTAAAAAATAAACTTTACTTCTTTACTGTTAATCATTAAGCTGTGGTGACCTCACTGCTTTCAGTTTTGGTTTAGCTGACACACAAACAAAAATCATAAAACTTTCCATCACTTCTTTTCATGTAATCAATAATTGTTAAATCAAAGAGAAGAGTTACAGGCTACATATTAACTGTTAATTTTGTTTTTTTTAATGGCAACACTGATATTCAATCATAATGTATCAAAGGTTCCTGTGGAGATAAATTAACCTGACCTTAATTTCGCTATCAAACCTTCAAACCTTCGGTAAACACTGGCAGCCAGTAATGTGACAGCTTTCTGTATTGACTAATCATTGACAACTATTATAAAGATCAGCCCTGAAAGGAGCATATAAAAAACACATAATAAACACACAAGTTCAAGGCCATAAATATGAACTTCAGCAGACTGCAGGATCTCCTTCAATGTCTGTAGCTCAGAACAGGACAAGATTGCACTGCAGGTGAGAACAGGCTGTGTTTAAAAAAAACAAAAAACCTGACATATGCTGTTGAGTAACACAAGTACAGCCTACCAGCCACTATAGCCTTCGGCATTTACAGTCATTATAGCGTGTGAGGCCACTCCGGCTCTTAGCTGCTGATCCACTCTTCCTTTCGCCCTTGAGACGTAGAGGTAAGATTTTTAAAAATCCAATATTTTGAAATGCTTAATTCAGATTTCACATATTACCAGATTTCTGCATATAGACATATACCCTAGCCTAGTGCAATGTGCAACATGTTTCTGTTTACATTTTGACTGGAGTACACGTGTGATCTCTGGTCTTGTCTTAAGAATAAATGTGGTACTTTTATACTTTACACTATCATATGTTATGAAGATCTTTTTAAACCTTCTTAATATACTTTTACTATTTCTATCACTTATAAAGTTAATGTTAGCATGTTTTATGACATACAGCGGAATATTTTTTTCTTCTAGTGGACTGCAGTACCTTTTGTACAGTTGATAGTCTATAGTAAAAGTTATATATATATATATATATATATATATATATACAGACAGATGACAAATTAAAGAAAGATCCTAAAAACAGGAGTGGAGAAGGAAAACAAATGTAGATGCTTTTCTGTAGACAAGGTCACTGAATGATCTGATGAGTACCAAAATGAAAATAATCACCAGGGCCTGAATTTATCAAACTGTTAATAGAAAAATCTTGGACCTAAGTGAAATATAACAGAAAACAACTAACAATAACCCTTTAGTCCTCCTCAAAACCTTCATTTTAATGTAAAGGTTTATGACTTAAGAAGAGGTGAGCTCAAACAAACAAAAATTATATTATGACGATTAATATTATTGCTCGTAATATATTACTGATACTATACTTATTTTAAAAAATACTATTTTCAACTTAGGTTAGTTTGAGTCTATTTTTAGTTGATTTGTAGATTTAATGGATGTTTGACATTTTTAGTATAAACAACATTTCTGTAATTTAATAGAGATTATAGAAATTTTGTTTGAATAAAACAAAATGCTCTTTGGTTTTGTAAAACAACAGAACTTGTTATTCCTGGTCTAAGCATACATATAATTAGTCATGTGACCACATTTTTACATCTTACCTAAGTGTCATTCTTAGAAGGTTTGGTAAATACTGGCCCTAATCTCAAACTGACTGAACAGGGTGGTAGATTTTTGACCACCATGTTGGACAGCAAATGAGGGAATATGATTCATAAGTAGTTTTCCCTCAGATTTAGTATTTTTATCTTGTTTTTAGACACCCCTTTTTTGCAGTGTATAAATATGACGGTATGAACAGATTTATGGTATATGGCGAATAGTATCATGGGACGGCTGTGGCTCAGTTGGTAGAGTGTTCGCATGGTTTGATCCCTGACCATGGGCCATTGGGCAAGATACTGAACCCTAAATGGCTCCTAATGCTGCGTTTATTGGTGTGTGAATGAATTCCCAATGGTGGCAGGTGGCAGCAGTGTGCCCTGGTACCATTTAGTATCAGTAGGGCAATATGGCACAGTATGAACAGAATTTATCAGTATAAATATAAATATAGCAGTATAAACAGATAATATAATAATAATAAACATGTTCAGAGTAAATTGAAGCTGTTCCTGCTGCTTTTGGTCGACCAAAACTTTTACTGTATGAAAGCTGTTTCTTTAGTATGTCACAATTTTTTGCATCTCTCAAATTTATATGTACTGTTTGAAAATTATAAATAGTCCTTATGTCCTTAACAGAGCCCAAGCACTGCAGCAATGCCTGCTCCTGGTGTGTGTATGAACATATTGGAGGCCCGTCACAAGCAAGATGGTTCTGGGAGCTTCGACAACCCTTTAAAGTTCTTCAATCAAGACTACCAGCAGATCAAACAGTACTGTATCAGCCATAACGTAAGATGGGTTGACAACGCATTCACCCACGACCAATACTCCATTGGTGAAGGGTTACTGGAGCCTCAGGACCTGGCCCATGTGGTGTGGCTGAGACCACAGGTGAGCTTTTTAGAGGGGTTACACAGAAGCAGAAGAGAACCACTAAATGTCGATGTGTAATCAAGCATGAATGGTTGTAGTAGAGTAAAACCGTTTAACCGAGATTACTTTTTTTTTTTTTTTTAAACAACTCATTTTTCAGTGAATAGCTCTCTAGCATTTCCACACACTTCACAATAAGGTTCTTTGCTCACACTAAACCTGATTGGCAGGTTACAGAAATTTGCATGTTGTCCCCATACCCAAATACAGGTATGTTAAATGTCTGGCGTCTGTGTGTGTGAGCACACAAGCAGGAAAAGTTTTTGTATGTTTTACTCTATGGCCATGATTTAAGAGAAAAACCAGAAGTCAAAAACAAACCTGTCGACTCAACACGTAATTATGATTAGTTAGAGTATGTTAAGGGATTGTACAAAAAATTTAAAAATGGGAGTTGGGGGGTGGGGTGGGACTTAAAAAGTCATGGCCCTCTCCAGGATTATTACTAGGGATGCACCGATCCAAATTTTTCAGTCCTGATGCCACCATTTCTGAATCACCTCAAGCATTGTTTTTCAATTATATGTTTGTTAAAAAGTTTTCATATTGGTACATATCAGACAACATAGATGCTGATACCAGTAACTATGATAGGCTAATATGGGGTGATAATATGAGCTGTGATATGTCAGTCTGGCTCTATATTACACGATGGGTTCAGATATCCTTTAATGTCTAGGTAAATATAATTCTTACTTGTACATTTGTGCAAAAAAGTAATTAATAATTGTTGTGTTAAGATAAAATTGGACTTTTTTAAAATAAGAATAATAACACCCTGTTTTCCAGTTAATTGCTCCTAGGCCAGCCTTTATACTTGACGGAATCTCCAGGTTTGACTTTGGTCAAGGAAAAGTTGGTAAGGAAACTTCTTGATTTTTTTCCCTGTTACAGCTTCTTGTCTCTCTAAAAACTCAATGACCATCTTTTACTCAGGTGACTGCTGGTTTCTTGCTTCTATTGGAGCTCTGACATTCTGTAACGACATCCTCAAGCAAGTTGTCCCTCAAGAACAAGCATTTGATGAAAAATACTGCGGGGTGTTCCACTTCAGGGTAAATAATACACAACAGGCTATTATTTTTTTAAAAGATGAAAGATGATTTCATTATCAAAGGATGACTGAATACTGAATACTCAGAATCACACTCACTGTTGAGTAAGTGATTATCACAAATTCTTGTTGATTGCACTTTACATTTTTGGAAATATAATCTGCTGGAATCCATCATATACTTTATGTGCGCACCTAAAAAAATATTAAACCACCGACTGGTCACACAGTGTGTGGCAAACTAAGGAATCATGAACTTTAGTTGTTGTTGTTTTTAAATTAATTCAAGAAAGCTTAAATTTCTCATTCTTCTTTACACCATTTAGTTCTGGAGATTTGGAAAGTGGATCGATGTTACCATTGATGACAAGCTACCAACCCTTCATGGGAGGCTAATCTTTGTTCGCTCCAAAGACCAAAATGAGTTCTGGCCTGCTTTGCTGGAGAAAGCCTATGCCAAGTATGAAAATAATTTCACAACATTTTAAGACATAAATGTGCTTTGTCTGGATGAGTATTTTGTTATTTCTGGAGTGTCTCTAACAGTATTATTACATTCACTTGTATCAGAGTGTGTGGTTCCTATGCCGATATGAATGCTGGAACTCCTGTCGAGGCGATGATGGACTTCACGGGTGGTGTTCACATGCGTATAAAGCTGGAGCCCACTGCAAAGCTGTGGGACCTGATGAACAGGGCTGGCCAATGCACATCACTGATGGGCTGCAGTACACATCAAGGGGTGAATACAAAGATACTACACAAAATCAACACTGGCTGGTTCTTTTACATCCATTTTCTAAACTGCAAACAGACTATTTAGAGAGATGCTGAAGAATAAACTAAAATGTATATTTACCAATCAAAGATTTGCACTGGAGAAAGACAGAGATGATTATTATATATCCTTTCTGCACAAATTGTTAAAGAAAAATTATTCACTTAAATACTATAGTTACTTATACTACCAGGTCTGAGTTTGAAATCATATGGCAGACAGAAAAAATGTTTAACTTTTCCCCAGAAAAGCCTACTCCTAATGAACCATGGCCATACCTTAACCTCTTCATACCCAATCTGTTTTACTTTACTTACTGTGCAGGGACAATTCAACTGACATGATATGTGGTTAACATTGTGGATTAATACAAAAATACTGTGTTATGTTTAGGCAACAGAACTACTTGGTTAGGGTAGCGAGAAGATTATGGTTGGGTAAATATAAGCATGTCTGTGATGTTTTCACCCTGGACATGAACAGCAGTTTCCAGGGTGAAAGTCCTGTATTTGTCAGACTAATCTATCCACTCTGACCACGTCCCTTTACACCCTTCAGACTCTAACACTATGTCATTGGACGTCTTTAGTTGGCCCTTCACGTAAAAAAAATGACACTTGGGGCGTCCCGGTGGCTCACACCAGTAGAGCGCTTACCATGTAGGCTGAGTCCTTGCTGCGGCGGAGCCAGGGTCGAATCCGGCCTGAGCTCCCTTTGCCGCGTGTCTTCCCCTCGATCACCCCCCTTTCTATCTATCACTATCAATAAAGCAAAAAAAAAAAAAATGACACTAAAGGGGTTCCCTGTGCATAAAAAAGTGGTACAAAGGGGTCCTGAACAAAGGTTTACATAATTTGTGTCTCAGACACAAATAGGTGAATCAACTTTTACCAATGATAAATTGTTTTGGCTTGTAGGAGACATCTGCCAACAATACACTACCAAATGGATTGGTCCAAGGCCATGCCTACACTGTCACAGGTTTGATCCAAGTGATGAGCCAAGGGAAAGTAGTGAGCCTGGTGCGTTTGTGGAACCCCTGGGGCAGCGTAGAGTGGAAGGGAGACTGGAGTGATCGGTGAGAAAGACCCCTACTCAGAAGTTGTGAACTTTAACTGTTTTTAATGAAAATTGTAGAAAAAGTCGAAAATCTAAATGGAAACAGCAATATTCTACAAAACTGCTATTTAACTGAGCAATAGAAGTTAATTTATAACTGTAATCTATGTTAATTTTTTTTTTGTAATTTTTTTTTTACGCTTGATTGAGGTGGTTTTTACCTGTCTAAAAGAGTTGATGGTTCAAATGGTATACGGAAACACCAGATAACTTCTGATGTATTAAAAAATGTAACTAATCACTAATCAGCTCTTTCTACTGCCTGCATTTTCCCAGGTTATATTTTGTTTTTTGTCTCCACACAGCATTTTAGCTGACATTAAAAGAATAATTACAGCTCACCCAATACTTACTGAAGACCTCTCTTCATCATATATGGGCCAGAATGGCTTGTTTTGTTTCTGGTTTCCAAACTCTTTTTCGGTTTACTGGTGGATTACCTATAGCACCAACTTCTGACCAAACTATACAAGACAAGTGACATATTTACTTACTTAAACATGAACAAATATTTCTTAAAGATGCATTTCACAACTAATTACATATACTTTGAGCTGAAAGCAAGAAAGGTTGAGAATCCCCAGGCGTCTTTTGCTTTTTTGAAGTGGTCTTTACAGTTTTTTCCCTATCAGCAACACACAATAAGCTTAAAATGTCATTTGGATGAGAAGTGTGAGAAACCAGTGAAAGCTAAACTGGTTTTTCTAGTTACAGTGAAGTAATCCATAGTGTTCTTCCTTGAAGGCAGCTTAAAACATAGGCTTTTCATTTACAGAAAATACCACCTGCTCTCTATTTCATGTGTTGAGTAGAAAATTGCCTTTCTAAGCCTCAGGACATGTGTTATTACTTGCTTCAGAATTCCTCGAAACAACTGACAACAATGCCTTCTTCTTTGACAAACTGTCCTCAAGGTCACCTTTGTGGCAAACCGTGAGTGCTAAAGATCGTGAAATGTGCCTTTCAGTGGCTGACGATGGAGAGTTTTGGTAAGCAAATCTTCTAGATGTTTTCTGTCACACTCATGCCTACACAGTAGCAACTACAGAAACGCTAGATATTTTATGTATTCAAAAATTAAGATATTTAAGTCAGATACATTGTGTTTGTGAAAAGAATATATTTCATCAGCAAATCTTAAAAATATAATTTCCTTAAGAGGGTATAACAAAGTACTTCTCACCCCAACTGATAAACATTGAGTAGGCTACATATTTCTTTGTGTTCCTGTGCTATATCTCAAGGTTTGGATTTTACAGTTTTAGCATCACAGTGAGAGGGAAAATCCATACACCTAAATTAATCTCTGTCAACAGGATGAACTTTGAGGACTTTTGTCAGTTCTACACAGATATTGACATCTGCTCCACAACCCCCAAATTCATTGATGGAGGCTCCTCCAAACACTGGAAGACCTCCAGGTTTGAGGGCAGATGGGTTGCAGGAACAACTGCTGGAGGACACACAGCACACAAAGGTACTGCCAAGATATCTGGACATTTAATGGAAATTTAATAAGACTTGATATTGTTTGTCATACTATGTGATTCTTAACACTAGAGGTGACCCGAATAGTTGAATATTTGTTCAAAGGAGCCTGATTCGCCTGCCAATCTGACAGTTGAATAGACGTGTTGGGGAAAAATGTGAGATTATTATATTCTAAATTTCGCAACTAACTTGTCTGCTCACACTACATTCTTGGACACAGTAACTCTCCCTTCCTCCCTTTACCAGTCACTTCCCACACACTCACAATGCACTATGTGAATTATTAGTCGACCACAAACTACTAGCAAGCAGCCCATTTTATCAGCATAAAACACAATTTAGAAAATTCCCAGTGCACCGGAACATCCTTTTCCCTCATAAGTTTTTCATTTCAATTTTGTCTTGGAGTTGAATCATCAGTTTAGCAACCCTTAACCTTTAGGGTTTTTTGCCTGAACATAACCATGTAGTTTCTTTTCCCCTAAATCTAACCACGTTACTGCACCTCAACCTGACGAAACTGCAAATGGCCATTTCATGGTGTGATTAAAACCTTCTGGAAGTGTCATTTAGACACTCTGACAACCCAATGTCAAACTGACACTTGCATGGAGAGGAAGTTAAAAGTCATACATGGTATTGCAGCGTTACTTGAAAACATAAGATGTATAACCACATGGGAACCACAAACAGTGTAAAGTGACTATAACATTGTTTTACACAGTACTTTATCTTGCTCACAACCATAATTTACGTCATGCCGTAAAACAGGACAGTTAACATTTGCAATAAAAAGAATTGTGTCATCCTTATATAATTTTACGCCACTCATACAGTTGCTTGACACTGCATGTTATATAGCACAACATAAGCAACAAGTCACAAATCCTTTTTAGCTAAGATGTGATGCTAGATTCAGTAATAAATAAGTTGACATTTTGAGAACTGTTCCAACTTGATGAAACTTATGAGTGAAACTGTTCAACTCTCCTTGCTTTCAATTTCATTTTTTAGTCAGTAATACTCAAAAACATATACAATGCAAATAAATCTTTACCATCTTTTTGTCTTCCAGGCAGCTTCTGGACTAATCCACAGTATCGGGTCAAGATTTCTGATGATCTTTCAGATTCAGATGGAAAGAAACATGTGCTTGTGTCTCTCATGCAAAAGTCTGACAAAAGGAACAGACACCTGGTCCATAAGTTCAACATTGGACTCTTTGTGTTTGAGGTAAGTATTACCCTTCATAATGTCTTCATAGCATGAGGACTTTAATGGATATGTCATACATACATTAGACTTGGAAAGTAGCTGAAGTCAGATTAGGAGTGGAAACAACAATACAATCTTGTGTAGACGACAGGTCATTTACTACTACTGCTGCAGCAAAAAAATGTTCTACACAAAAATCATAAATATTATGATTAAACTGCCTGTAACCTGAAATACTGGGAAAATAGTTTCATTCTCACTTGACCACACATGCCCCTTTTCCCATATAAGGACAGTCCTCAGCAGGAAAAAACAGTCGTATAGGTTCAACTATGAAAGCAGTTTATTATGAACCAAAGCAACAGTTAAGTTTGTTGTGAGGCAGTGACCTCTAGTGGCTGTAGTATATATGACAGGAGCAAATGATAAGTCACCAATTCGTTTTGTTCCCTTAACCTAAACATGTATTTCCACTTCATACTGTTAACCAACAATAAGAACAGTAATTTAGGATGTTTTAGGAGTCATTGGCAAACAACCTATACTGCTGTTTAGTCATAGGATGGCTAAATGGCAATCCTACCAGTGGCAGGAGACCAACAAACCTTATGCCTAGACGTAGCAATCACAGTTTTAAACACAGTTATTGTCATCAAATGGTCGCAATGGTTTAAGCAAAAAACAACAGAGTTAAAAGGTCGTCACCTAATAAAAAAAGGAAATATGGTTCATAAGCTGCTTTCCAAAGGCATATGGGGTCGGCTTTAAATTGAAGAGATATAAAACATATAGCAATATTACATAGCAAAGTCAGGACACAATATAAATGCAGTAAATGGATACTGCTGAAAAATACTGATCACATAGTGTCATTAAAATCTTATGATTACTCTTCCATCAGCATTGCATTAGAAAAGTCGAAGGGATCTGCATTATGTGCTTAAAATGTTTTTCTCAATTACACAAAAAAAGTTTTGATGTGCTAAATAAGACATAAAAATCAAAAGCTAAACAGCTGTGTCCACGGTGTGAGTCTTCCCAAATTACTCATTAATTTGTCTTTAATTCTAGACGGTATTAAACAATTTAGCTGACATCAATAAACAATTAAACATTCCTAGTTCAATCCATTGTTTTTATGGCGTACATGGGTAAGATGGCCAAGGAGAGCTGCTTTTTGTTTCCTGTTTGCAAACTTGACTTCTTCTAAGCATCCAAGACAGTGTACAGCCATATGTAGTCCACCTTCTGACTAGGCTGTGCCATAACACACCAGACCATATAACTTCACCATACATTGTCCAATCTGTCCCAAATTCCTAACACGTGATGAGGGTCCAGCCCTGAAAACACCCATATGTCAATATTGACAAACAGTCATAGCGCCCCCTGCTGGCAACAGGAAGTCACATGTTATACGCCTAGCCCGAGCAGTAGGTTTCACGTAGAGTCATGCCATTTGGTACAAATATGAAACATGTGGAGACGCACCAAAAACTCTCAAGAACCCATACCCTAAAACGTACAGGAAGTCGGCCAGTTTCAATCAAAGATGGCGTTTCCGGCAGTTTTTGCCCATTTCCACGTCGCATACTTTAACAAACTCCTCCTACAGATTTCACCCGATTGCCTTCAAACTTGCTCCGTACCATCACAAGGCCTTTGGGATCAAAAGTTATTGAAAGCTTTACCGGCATGGCGGCAAAATATGCCGTCTCGCCATAAAACTACAGATCTTTATAACTTTTACATACTTTGTCCCATCTCCTCCAAACTTCTCATGCTTCATCAGAGTCCAGCCCTTAACACTTCTAAATAACAATCTTTCATTAAGCCCCGCCCCTTATAGTTGGGTCATCTATAGCAGTTCCGTGACCGTGGAGAGCGAAGGTTGGTTTCTCACTGGATTTGTCATCTATAAGGGTTAAATAAGAAATTGAGCCGGGGTGCCCCTCTCAAAAATGCGGGGAAAATTTTTGAGTGCCCTTAATCCAAAATGGCTACCGTCAGCCAAGCTGGAAATTATCTTTTTAAGGGTTTGGACCACAGTACTGCATAATACATGGTTTCTGAGACTATTTGGGTCAAGAAATTCATAAATGATGTAAATTTATTGATTTGACCTATTTTTGACCCAAATTCAAGATGGCCGCCAATTTTTGGCTCTGTAAATGTCCATTTTTCAAAATCGTCATAGAGCCTTAATATTAGGCTCAAATGAAAGCTCTGCTCATACTGAGTTCAGTTATGGATAGTAAAATTACAAGTAGGCTACACAGAAGTCATCAAAGGTCAAAAAGAGGTTGATGAGAAACTAATTTTTGCTGATGTCCTATAGTCTAGCCATAATCCCCATAGGCCCAATAGTAAACCCAGAAATGTTGAGTACCTTAAAGTTTTATTGCAGAAATGTCATCTATAGGCCTAATGGATGGAATTTAACTTGGTTGCTAAAAGTTGCACTTTGGGCAATTTGCATAATTAGCATAATAAGCCAATAAAGTCAAGACACCACAGGTGAATAGGGTAAAAAAAAAAAAAAAATAGATATCACCATGAAACTTTCTCAGTTGATTACTTATGTTAAGATGAGAAAAAAAATGTATTGCATGTTTTTTGTACTTTAATGTTTACATATGCAAATGTTCAAATATGCGCTCATTTGCATACAGACAAAATCAGATCGTTTGATAAAGTCATGCTCAAAATATTTTTTCCAAGAGTAAACATGTATACCGGTACTTTGGGGTCTGAGTTGAGTCTGAGGTGGACTCAGACTCAAGAACTATATACAAGAACTGCAAACAGCATGCGCACACACACACGCATGCTGTAAAACAGCTATATATAGTATGCATCAGCTGTAGCTGCAGCACATTGAAGGCCTGCAGCAAAGGGAACTACAGCTGCCATGCTGCAAGTCTCAGTTGCACTGACTACTGCAAGTGTGAAGGGATGAGTTCTGCTTCTGCAACCCATTCACAATACATACAAATAACGAGCAAGAAGATGATGAGACTGAAGGGAATGAGGACAGAAATGATGAAGATGGTGAAGGCTATTGAGTGGGAATCTGTGGTTGTTGTTAAATATATGTGTGTGTGCGTTTGCATACTATATAGTTATTTTACAGCATGTGTGTGTGTGTGTGCATGCGCATGTGTGTGTGCGCGCATGCTGTTTGCAGTTCTTGTATATAGTTATTGTGTGTGTCTGTGTGCATGCTGTATAAAGTTCTGTCTTTTGTTGTATATAGTTCTTGTGGGTTTGTGTGTGTGCGCATGCTGTTATATAGTTATTTTGCATATTGTATATAGTTCTTGTATATAGTTTTTGTGTGTGTGTGTGTGTGTGTGTGCTGTTATATAGTTATTTTGCATGGGACACTTCATCTCTTAAGGTTGGTTTTCACCAACTCATACTCAACTCAGACCCCCAAGTATACATGTTTACTCTTTATCAAACGATATGATTTTGTCTGCATGCAAATGAGCGCATATTTGATGAGATATAGCCTCATTTGCATATGTAAACATTAAAATACAAAAAACATGCAATACATTTTTTTCTCATCTTAACATAAGTAATCAACTGAGAAAGTTTCATGGTGATATCTATTATTTAATTTTTTTTACCCTATTCACCTGTGGTGTCTTGACTTTATTGGCTTATTATGCTAATTATGCAAATTGCCCAAAGTGCAACTTTTAGCAACCAAGTTAAATTCCATCCATTAGGCCTATAGATGACATTTCTGCAATAAACTTTAGGGTACTCAACATTTCTGGGTTTACTATTGGGCCTATGGGGATTATGGCTAGACTATAGGACATCAGCAAAAATTAGTTTCTCATCAACCTCTTTTTGACCTTTGATGACTGCTGTGTAGCCTACTTGTAATTTTACTATCCATAACTGAGCTCAGGATGAGCAGAGCTTTCATTTGAGCCTAATATTAAGGCTCTATGACGATTTTTCAAAAATGGACATTTAAAGAGCCAAAAATTGGCGGCCATTTTGAATTTGGGTCAAAAATAGGTCAAATCAATAAATTTACATCACTTATGAATTTCTTGACCCAAATAGTCTCAGAAACCATGTATTATGCAGTACTGTGGTCCAAACCATTAAAAAGATAATTTCCAGCTTGGTTGACGGTAGCCATTTTGGATTAAGGGCTCTCAAAAATTTTCCCCGCATTTTTGAGAGGGGCACCCCGGCTCAATTTCTTATTTAACCCTTATAGATGACAAATCCAGTGAGAAACCAACCTTCGCTCTCCACGGTCACGGAACTGCTATAGATGACCCAACTATTATGCTTTATCCCCGCCCCCTTTCATAAAATGACCACGTTGCATACTTTACATAACTCCTCCAACAGATTTAACCCCATTGACTTCCAACTTGGTCAGTACCATCACAAGGCCTTGGGCAACACAACTTATCAACACCTTTACTGACCTTCACAATATGTGGGCGTGGCATGGTGGCAAAATATGGCGTCTCGCCATCTAACACCAGACTGGATAACTTGACCATACATTGTCCAATCTGTCCCAAATTTCTCACACGTGATGAGGCGCCAGCCCTGAACACACCCACGTGTCAATATTGAAACACAGTCATAGCGCCCCCCGCTGGCTACAGAAACTAACATGTTTTACACCTAGCCCGAGCAGTAGCTTTCACGTACAGACATGAAATTTGGTACACATATGAATCATGTGGAGACGCACCAAAAAGCCTCTTGGAGCCATACCTCAAACCCAACAGGAAGTCCGCCATCTTGGTTTGAATATCGCAATATTCAGCGGTTTTGGCCATTTCCAGGTCGCATACTTTAACGAACTCCTCCTACAGATGTTACCCAATCAACTTCAAACTTGGTCAGTACCATCATAAGGCCTTTGGGATCAAACGTTATTCAAATCTTTCCCGACGGTCACACTATGTGGGCGTGGCATGGTGACAAAATATGGCATCTCGCCATTTCACACCAGACTGGATAACTTGACTATACATTGTCCAATCTGTACCAAATTTTACACACGTGATGAGGGTCCAGCCCTGAACACATACCACGTGTCAATATTGACACCCAGTCATAGCGCCCCCTGCTGGCAACAGCAAATAACATATTTTACACCTACCCCGAGCACAGGAGACACGCCATTTGGTACGCATAGGGACTGAGCCCACAAGCGCCGCGCCCGACGTGGCCTGTCAGTCCTGTTTATAGGCCTAGTTCACATTTCTTTCTTTGAAACATTTTAAAAAGTTCACTTTCAGAAAACTGTAAACAGACAACTACAGTTCAAGTCCTGTTTGTAGGTTTGACAACAGTTGCCTAGACTCCCAGGTTTAAGTCTGTCATAGTGTGCTTTTTATTTCAAGTTAATGTATATATGCATGTTATAAATAATACAGCCTTTTAACTGATAATTTGACACTCATTTATTTAATTAATTGCTTTATGTCCTCAACATGAACTCATATTCAACTGACTTCTCTCAAGGTGAAAGAAAAAGTAAGAAACTATTTTATCCCTATCATTCTCTTTAATTCTTTTCAAACTACATTGTAAAGCTGAGATACATTTTCTCAAATGTTCATTATAATGTAATCTATTAATTTAATCTATTTAAATGTATTATTGCAGGACCAGGGGCAGAAGGGGAAGTTCCCCGCCTCTTTCTTCAGCAATCGGACACCTGTTGCCTACACTAAAACCTTCAATCCTGAACGTGAGGTGATGGAGCACCTGAAGCTGAAGCCTGCTGAATACCTGATTGTGCCAACCACCTTCAATCCCAATGAATCAGCTGCCTTCATCCTGACAATCCTCTCCAAGGGAGAGACCCACGGCTAGTATGACCACTCTCCACTACACACACTCACTGTTTTATATGAAGAAAGAATAAAACACACTGACTCGATGTGGTCTTTGGTCTTTCCCGACAGTGAAACTTCTGGTGACCATGGAGATGAGCCAGTAAAAATGGTATGCAAGATGTAATATTCCAAGGTTCTTGGTTTTCATATTATTAATGACATTGTGTCATGTGTTTTTCAGTTTGCGTTAAGTAAAAAATTTTACAAGTTTTATTTGAAAATGTTTTTTTAAATCTCCTAAACTTTCTCTTCTATTAATTTCCAGATCAAAAAGGACAGAAATGTAAAGGATGATGAGAACAGGAAAACTGTTTTCCGCCAATTCTCCGACCACGTAATATATTCATTCTTGTGGCATATTTGTATTGAGTTTGATTGCTTGGAACTTCCTATTAAACATGTATTATAAAGTTATCAGTTATCAATATATTTATATGAACAAAGGGTCAAATAATTGTATTACAGGGTTTCCGCTAAATTATACTACTTCAGAATAAGGTATTGTTTTATTTTTTAAATTCTGTAGCAGAGACCACAGCGCGAGGTTCTACTGTACAGTCATGTCATGGCAACCGTAAAAACGCACGCACTCTGTTAGCATTACTGGAGTTTCTGAGTAAGGTTAGACTGCCTGTTAGAGTGGATGGTTAGCTAACATTACATTAGCATTACCCACCTTCAAATAAAAGCAAATTAGAAAAAAAAAATTAGAGCACATGTATGTGTTAGCAGAGTCCACCACATCATTTACAAGAAGACTATCAAAATATGATGTCTTACATAAAACACAGCAGAACCCTTATTCTGCTTTACAATAATTCATTAAAATATGCAATGATTAAGATGGAATAGTGGCATTAGAATGAGTGAGAGGCTTTTAGGGCAAAATTTTATCCGAGGGAGCATGCCCCCAGACCCCCCTACTTTGTTCAGGTCCTTCCATCATACAGTACATTTACATGACACTTGAAAAAAAATGAATTATTGCCTTAATCTGACTGGACAACTGAAGTGCATGTAAACGTGTTAGTCCAACTAATGTCAGAGTTCTCCAACTCTGATTAGGACACCCAGATAATGCATTTGGAATAGAATTTCACCAGCATGTATGACAAGACAACGCATGTGCGCATGCTCCACCCCCGCGCTGGCGTATGACCCCGAACATCCAAGAAAGCCGGTCACATTAGCCGGTCGGAGTAGCCGGTCAGTAGCAACGGCACAAAGTGTCAAACTGAGGTCAACTGGAAAGGGGGCCGTATTAACCTGCTGAAAGACGCATATCGCCACCCAGTGCTGAGGAGGAGAACACGTTCCCGTCAGTTATTCGATTTTCTTAGTTGCATGTAAACTGGAACAAGGACAGAAGTCCAATAAGATGCCAAAATCGATTTTTAAGCATAGCTCGATTAAACTGTGCATGTAAACACACTGATAGTCTCAGAAAATCCTGTGGGAAACACTAGTTCTAAAGCTTTTTTGCGGTCGCGTGTCATATTTTATACTTTCTAAATTGCTGACTGATATTTACACGCGCACACCATCCAGGGGACTAAAAACCCCTTTACCTCCGCTGCTGAAGAAAAACCTAGAGGAAACACTGTATTATAATTGATCCTGGAAGTTGCATCCATTAAACTTTTAATTAGCTGTCTGAGCAGAAAAACCTTCACTAAAAGCAACAAAAATAGACATGGGGGATCTCTGTGTCTCATGCCCTCAGTGGGGATTTGACACATTTAATAGAATGGAATCCTATTTGACCTGTGAGAAGTGAGTGACAGATGTGTGGGGATTGGACTTTAGTCTTTGATGCCTATTACAGAGCCTCAAAAGTCCAACTGATGTTTATTTATGTAGCATTTCTCTAAGGCATCGTCTAATAATCTGCCTATGAATACCCAGCATTTTCTGGTTACCTGGGTGTGGGAACAGGGTTTTTTTTTCTGCTAGCACATGGCTGACAGAAAACTCACTAATGAAGCCTTTTAATTCATTTTCAGCATAAAGCAGTGGATGCTGAGCAGCTCCAGATGCTCCTAAATGAAAAAATCCTAAAAGGTTTGAACTGTTAAATAAAATTAACTGGCTTGATATGCACATTAAAATGCACTGCACTAATCTTAATGGATATGTGCTGCATTGTAGTGTTTAGGCAAAATAATGCATCATGATGATTTTTTAAAAATATGTTTATATATTTATTTAGGAGACCTGAAATCTGGAGGCTTCAGCATTGATGCCTGTCGCAGCATGGTTGCTCTGATGGATGTATCCTGTTGTGATGAATACATTTCATACTGATTGGTGTAATTTACACACAATAAACAATTCAGACTTTTTTCATTTTAGTCTATTTGAGGTGATTAAATGTTAAAAGGAAATCCCTCACAGTGATTGCAGTAAAACATATAATGCACATGAATATGGGCACAAAACCTGCCTGGCCTTTTGTATGTTTAACACGCATGAGTAGAATTTACAGCAGTGAACCTTAATGTTGAGACAGACATCGATCACCGGCAAACTGAACTGTGAGGAGTTTGTTCATCTGTGGAATAAGGTCACGCAATACAGGGTAAAAGTACCAAGTCTAGTTTTAACCCTTCAAATCTGCACTGATATTTTTGTAATATTTACAAACATTACTGTATAGCAGACTCTTAAGTCAAACATTACATATGCATCTAAATATGAATGTGAAAGACTGACCTGATCATTGTTGTTTTTCTTATTTCAAAAGGAAATTTTCTTCCGCACTGATGTTTCACAAACTGGAACGCTGTCATTGAGTGAGCTGAGGAACGCTTTCACGACTGCAGGTAGACCAACACATCCTCATATCTAGACAACAGAATAAGCTCTTACCAAAGACTGCAAAAACAACATACGACTGTTGCAAAGTACCAGTGACAGGCCCATGTTGTAAAACCGTTGCAGTAAATGCTACTTCAGTGGCCTCCACGTTTACATCTGTACACAGCAGGCACAGTTCACAGCCAAACAAAAAAATTTGAAACCAAGCAAAAAAAATGTGAATTGAGCATCAAGACCTCAGGGTTTCCCATTAATAACCCAGACTATGGCACCCACCAGAGTCTTGTGTGTTGTGCTAACGTCACATTTGTAGAACAAGCTACTGAAAGTATTTTTACACGATTCATAATATAAAGTTATTTAGCGTTGTGTTGCCGTTGTTCAGCAGAGTGTCTGTCACCCGTTAGTCAGTCAAATACTGACCCACCTGTCAACCCTCCTCCGAGTGTGTGCGCGCCAAACTAAATACTATCAACCTGTCCGGGCCGTCAGAGGTCCAAACACACTGCAGCATACGCCGTTAGCTAACAATTAAAGTTGTTTAAATCACACTAAACTGCAACTAACTGTTTTGAATAAGTTCCTGTTGCTAAACGTATGCAGCTTTCAAAATAATAGCAGAGTGTGTTAACAGAATCGACCACTGAATTTACAAGAAGACTGTCAAAATAAGATACCTTAAATAAAACATAAAAGAACCCTTATTCTCCTTTAAAATAATTCTTAAAATATGTAATCATTAAGAGTGTACAGTTTATATCAGTAGTTCTCAACCTTTTTGAGTCGCGACCCCCAATTTAACATGCATGTTGTCCGCGACCCCCGCTGACTGAACAGAATTTCACACGCACAGTTCAGATCACCCAAAAAAGAAACAAAATGACCAAAAACACACAAATTGACCACAAAATGATCAAAAAAGACACAAAAGGACCAGAAAAGACACTAAATGACCCAAAAGAGAAACTAAATTACCAAAAAAGACACAAATTGACCACAAAATGATCAAAAAAAGACACAAAATTACCCAAAAAGACACAAAATGACCAAAAAAAACACAAAATGACCAAAAAAAGACATTAAATGACCAAAAAGACTAAAACATATGAACACTTTAACACAGTGGAGACAGAGCTGTCTTCCAAAATGTTTTGGCGACCCCCAGAAATCATCTCGCGACCACAATCGGGGTCCCGACCCCAAGGTTGAGAATAGCTGGTTTATATGATACAATAGTGGCATTAGAATGTGTGAGAGGACACCAAATTTGGGCTTTTGTGGAAAAAAACCTCTCCAGGGGGGCATGCTCCAGACCCCCCTATTCCATTTCCTAGTGGAAAGCATGTTGACGGCAATTAAAAATGACACAGTAGGATAACAAAGATTCTATAAAACGGTATCTCCCGACTGTGAAAAATGTTATGTGAGATGTTTGCTCTATTTAGCTCTCGAAATGCATTTTACTTATAAATGTACAAAATTGAGTTTCATAAAATCCTGTGACAAACAATCCTGTAGTGTAAAAGTAGCCATAGTGAAGCATTTAGCTGCTAAAAAGCCAGATGTGTCCACCAGGCCAGAAACCCAGCTCAGCATATGCTAATGTTACATGGAATTTATGGTAACTATTTGCTTGCAAGTTTATCATATCAAATTGAAAGGTAATAATGATATGCCATTAATTTGTTCACAGCTTGGTTTCACTGCCCCCAAGTGACAAAAAATCAGTAATCACAGCTTTGAAGAACTTGCTTATTATAGTATTTGTAGATTTTAGTTCCAGTGGTGAGGAATAAAATTAGAGTTTAGCTTGTTGGGGTTTTTTTCTAGAGGAAGTCCAAAAGATTACTTTAGTGCTTCCTACCATGCCGTGTAGCACTACCAAGCAAACTCAAATGATTCGTTTTATGTATAAGATTTAAAATTATTCAACTGAATAACTTTGATACTGGTTAACTGGACTGAGACATAGCCTATGAAAAGTGCTGGTCCCTCCCACTATTGCTACAATGAATTTTCTTTTTTAAAGATTGAAGTCTGATTTGTTTTTTTATTTTGTTTCTGAAGCTGATGATTTTTTTTGGACAGTCATTTGTGAAATCTGCCAACACTTAGTTCCAGTTTGAAAAAAAATGTTGCAGCTCCTTGTAAATATTGCTGGAACTGGCAGATATCAGACCAAGGACAGAATAGGTGTAATATATGCCCAAATACCATCAAAAGGTGTTAGTGTGATTTTGGTGCTGACATTCAAAAACTCTTTCTGAGTTATTACTGTGCACTTTACAGACATCAAGGTCAGTGATGACATGCTCAATTTGATGGCTGTGCGTTATGGAGCCTCCTCTGGACACATGACGCTGGAGAGTTTCATCAGTCTCATAATGCGCTATTCCTGCATGAACAGTAAGTGAAGTGTGAAAAAGTATGACACTATATAAATTAACTATCTGCCACTCTTGCCTTGTAAATATGTTCTGTCAACATGGAAAAGTTTAGATTTTCTCGCTCTCCCGTTTCTGAAAACGACGAGTGAGCTAACGTTGAACTCTACAGTCGTTAAAGCTCCTTTTATTACAGAGCAACCATCATTTTTCAAGAAGTGCGTTGAACTATCATAAGCTTGAAGGTCATATCAGTCACAAATGTTTGTGGGAAGAATAGTTTCTTTAGTCTCAAAATATGTACAGTCTTGTACTCTGGTGTTTTTTCTGTCTCTCCATATTCCAGTCTTTGTTTTTGGTTTGCAAAAATGATATGTTTTGTGGTAACAATTAATCTTGAAGTTGGTTAGCCTGGTTCCAGGCTTAAAACTCTTTACATTAGTATTTTCTGAATCTTTAATGGAACAAATTAACTGTAAATCTACTTCTTGAATCGGAGCCCATGCTTTGGTCAACTATTGTACAACTACTTATTGTAAATCTGAATGTTTCAACCATTCATCCATTACTCTTAGCTAACTATAAGAACTGTTTAGCTTTTACTTTTAGTTAACTAATTCAACCAATTCAATTCAGTACTTTTACCTTTTATCTATGTCAACCGCTATCGTTGACTTGCTACTTCAACTGTTTATTCATAAGTTTGAGTTGACTATTTCAATCACTATCAACTACCATTTATGTGTTCTCTTGCTAACTAGTGGTGTTTCAGTGTTACAGCTGAGTTAATGTGTGGGTATATTCTTTAAATGAAATCATCAGTTCCATTTTGATTTCTATTTATGTTTTTATTTTTATTTTTTCTACAAAAAATGAGTTACAATACTATACTAGAATCTTTCAACAAACTCCGGGGCAACTGCAGAAGTACCCTGCTGGGCTACAAGAACCCCTGGTTTGGAATCGCTGACTTAAGGTGATACAGTTAATTTACAATTTGTTTGTTTCTCAACAGAAATCTTCAGTCAGCTGTCTGGGGATGGAAGAGTCCTGAATCTTGAAAAGATAGAGGTAATTAAATCTATTCTTCTTCTTAGAAGTTCTCACATACCACAGCTGTTGACCTTGACTAGAAGAGAGAGGGAATGAATACTAGCTTTCTGAATTGAAAGGTGCATTATTCCATGAATAACCTGTGTCTTCTTTATTTTCAGTGGATGCACATTTCAATGTATACTTAATCCTACAAGGACGATGGATGGCAAAACTCATCATAAAATACAATTTTCTTTTCAGCTGCCAAATCTCATAATAGATTAAGAAAGTATTCCTTTGCAACTGAGCCATTACACCCTTTATAATGTAACTAGAGGGAATTTTCTGCTTTACATTACTTATATTGCATTGCAATAAACATTCATGTCCATACACAACATATCCAATCCTATAACATGAAGCCACATAACTTTTATACACATTCTGTTAGACTGGAGATGGAATATTTAGTTACTGCATTTTTTAAATTTCAGTAGAATTACAATGCTTACTGCTTATCTTTTCATTCTGACATTTGGGAACAAATACATTTCAGATTTCAGTTTATGACATGGTCTCATTTGAACTGCAAAAACCATGTAAACCATTTTCTACAAATAAAAACTCTTTGAGACTGTGTGTACCTGTAAAGTACTGTGATTTGGGCTGGGCACATTTATTATATGTCAACTGCTTGTTTTATGTTAATTTCAATCACTTATTAATCATTATTAGTACACATAGTTAATTCCTAACAAATGATTATTACCACAAAGGAACATTTCCTAACTATCCTTTAATCACATTAATTACATCAGTGGAAACCCTTACAGGAAACAAAGATTCATCCTTTTAAACTATTGGAAAATGCACCCTAAGGTCCAGTCTACTAATCCCATGAATATCCAAATGTGTAGTGTTTGACTTGACAATGATAAGTAAACTAATTAATTTAATAATGCTTAGTTTGTTGCTCCATGAGATTGTTCAGTCACAAAGTGTTACAATGTAAAATTAAACTACATAGAAAAAAGTGTTTTTTATCTGTGTGCTTTCAGCAAAGAGCAGGTCGAGATGTATGAAGTTCTCCTCTCAAAATGTGACATGTTGCAAACAAAGGTTGAATGTTATTTCCAAAGTAGCATTAATCAAGCACCATTCTGAAGAGGTCGTCCGCCATGATAAACAAAGTGTGTGAATTAAGTTTTCATGAACTATTCAAATGTTCACAGATTACAGTGGCACTTCTGCCCTCTTGTGGCTGAAAAACAGCACAGGGTGCAATGTGAGGATTTTGAGCATTAGAATCAGCTTTATTAACCAAATATGCATACACATTAGGGATGTAGCTTAATCCAAATTTGTTGTTCAGGAAAAACCAAACAATGTGATGGAAAAATAAGTTTATTATATATATATATATATATATATATATATATATATATATATGTGTGTGTGTGTGTGTGTGTGTGTGTGTGTGCGTATATATATATATATATATATATATATATATATGTATATATAAATATATATATATATATACTTCTCCTCAAGGAACCGGTATCAAAATACTTCACTATTATACTACTATACTATACTACACTTGGCAGAACGATGGGATACGATCATATACGATATGCTGCATTCATGTAATGTTGGAATAATGGGGACAACTATTTTCCAAGTGGGAAATGACGTTTTATTTTAAAAATATTTTTTAACACATTTTATTTTCTCTTACTTAGGGTAAGGGGAAGTGGTGGAATGTAACCAAGTACACTTACTTATTTACTTTATAAATTAAATGTAGTTAAAAATTAGCCCTACCTGGACAGCAGTAAATTGCTGCTCACATAAATGCATCAAAACAAATAATACAATAATATATTTGGAATATATAAAATAATCTGAGTTGGGCAATTCTGCATAATGAGTACTTTTACTTTTGATATTTTAAGTATATTTTGATGCTGATGCAGAGACAGGAACACACGCATTAGATATTTATTAGAACACATTTATTCATTTGAGAAATAGCAGTGCAGTTGAATTTATAGTAGATAATACAATCAATTTGAAAGATTTTTGTCATTAATGTTAGCCTTTTATAATGACGTAACATCATTGTTATTATTAGCAATACTTAATTTCAAAATCACATATAACATAATCCATATCACCACTTTAAACACATTATTATCATTTCAGTGATTGTTCAATAACATAGTTTTACAAGACGAAGAGACAGAGTGAAGCAGTAAATCAGTGCAATAAATCAATTCTGTAGGCATGGATAAATAACTTATAATTATATTAAGGAATCTCACTCTCAAGATGTGAGCGAAAAATTACTTAAATAGCTATTGAATATTGATTGGTATGATTAGTCAGACAGATGTGTATTTAGACTGGTTGTTGTAGTATTTGCAGCACAGTTGTCAGCAGAGCAGCCAGGAATATGGATGTCTGGTGTTTTGCAAGCTCTGATCCCCTGCTTGTGGCATTACCTAGAAATGAAAGCAAAAAAACTTACATTTATGCTGTAATCACATTCATTGTGAATTGTATTCTTGACTGTTGGTGTGTATATTCACATGGTTGAAAAATAATGAAGCAAGGATCAAGCCACTGTATTGTCACTTTAAGAAAGGCCACAAAATCTAGTATGCACAATGGATAAACTGGTTCTGTACTGAAGGGCCCACCTTGTGTTGTCATCACTGTCGGGGCCACAGGTGCAGTCGAGCCGCTTGTGATTCCTGTGAATGCAATATAATCTAGTTGGTGCTTGTAAAAATCAGTCTACACCAGCACAAAATGTCATATATACAATAGCTAAACTTTAAATTAGAAGCTGGTCATAGGTGCTCACCTTTTGTTGTCATCACTGTCGGGGCCGCAGTTGCGTTTGAGCCGCTTGTGTTTCCTGTGGATGAGATATAATCTTGTTGGTGCTTGTAAAAATCAGTCTACACCAGCACAAAATGTCATATATACAATAGCTACACTTTAAATTAGAAGCTTGTCGTAGGTGCTCACCTTTTGTTGTCATCACTGTCGGGGCCGCAGTTGAGCTGCTTGTGTTTCCTGTGGATGAGATATAATCTTGTTAGTGCACTGTAAAATCAGTGAACACCAAGAACTGTTACTTCATACATATCATTAATTCAAAGGATGCCATTAACAGTGAACACCAAATCTTGTGGGAAACTGGCCTGTCATGGTAGCCATGCTAAATAATTACAAGGTGTATAATTTTGACATTGCCACTAACATTCTTGTTGTCAGAGGACCTTAAGAAATGACACTATCAATGTACAAACTGAGATATCCACTGTTTAAAGTGCCAGCTAGTGGATCCTTGTGGGCTACAATTCATTAGTTTGATTATTGTTTAGAACTGTTGACTTGGTCACAATTTTGCCAATTTTGTTTCCTAAACCTAACCAAGCATGTTTGTTTCCTAAACTTAACCAACTATGTTAACCATGTTAACCACATATTTAAAAGTGTGTCCTTGCAGCATCAAACAAGGCTAACCAGTGCATCAAAAATTGACACTGATAAGGCTTCGGTTTGTGACCTAAAGGGAATGAGAACAGGTTGCAGAGATTTACAAAGCAGTTGAAGTTCTGTGGTTTGTAGAAATGCCAACATTTTATTTTGGCCTTGTTTTCTCCCCCTCTAACTGTTTGGAAATATGACTTAGCCGTTAGCTGTAAAGCTGCAACAATCCAGATATCCAGTCCAGATACTGCAAATAGCTCACTGTCACTGGACTGACTGAATGCTTACAGCGAGTGTGGACATAAAACCTAGTGCCACTCAATGCACACAAAGTATGTGGTTTTACCTTGTGCTGTTGTCATATTGTTCTTTGCATCTGTCGTAGCAGCGTTTGTGCTGCTGGTGCCACTGGGTGCTACGGTGGTTGAGCTGGTTCTGTTGGTGGTTAGGCCTATGCCCAGTGTATCCAGAGCTCTCTGTGTCTGCAGATTTCTCCAGGTCTCAACCGTGGTAGCATTCTCAAACAACTTCAAATCTTCTAGATGGGAACCTGTGAGTGCTTTCACAGTGGTCACATCCAAACCCTGCACATTTCAAATGAAACAGTGTTGAAAATTGGTCTGATTGAACACATGAGGAACAATTAAAATAACATAGATTTGAAAGAAAATTGCTTCATTTATTTTCCAAGGGACACCACTGTCATAAAATACTAAAAGATTGAGAAATAGTTACTTTTATCCCCACACACCTGACATCTTGTTAGCCTTCTCCTAGTGGTACACATATTTAGAACAAGTCAATTGCACTCACACTAATGCTGCTTTAATGAGTCGAAACAGGAAGAAACATTTAATTAACCCCCTTAAGAAATTAACTTTTTACACTTTGCATTTTTTCCATGGTAAACAAAGTCTATAAAATCAGGTTAAGTAGTGAGCTTTGTGGTTTGTGTTTTGGCTACGGCCACTAGTTAGTTCCCCTCGGCCTCTGTTCCCTTACAGGTACTTTTGTAGCGGCTAACCAACACAGTTCGAATGTGACGACAGACCATTGCAGCAAGCAGTGTTGCCAACTTAGCGACATTGTTGCAATATTTAGCGACTATTCAGAGCCCTCTAGAGACTCTTTTTCAAAAGCGACTAGCGACAAATCTAGCGACTTTTTCTGGTGTTATTGGAGACTTTTGGAGACTTGTTCCTACTCTTCTTAACGAGTAGCGCCGTTCTTAAGCATTCACAAGCGGCCCACTCCTCCCGCAGCAGTCTCTCCCAGAGTAGGAACTGTTAACCCCTCAGCGTCCAGTTTGCACCAGTCTGCAAATGAATCATGCATGCGCGAAATCGCTGCCTCAACCCTATCTACTTCTACTGACTAGTTAGTAGCGGTTCACCCTACCGGCAGGTCTTGGACGGATCTTCTCAACAAAGCCACACCCATAGTGGCTCACTAAAAAAAAGTACCTAATGGAAATGCGCCTATTAAGACAAGCTAACCAGGTGCTGGCCTTATGTTGAAGGTGGTTTTGATTTTCTCATCTAACTCCTGTGAAGAAAGCAAATATGCAGATTTCCCTTAAATGTCTAAATATGCCATTAAGTCAGAGATTCAAAAATCTTATAATCCTTTAATGGATTCTTCTTTCCCTTAGACCCTCCCAAATCCATTAACAGTTATGCTAAAGCATCACCTCAGTTCAATTGCCGTATATTCACAATAAAACAACTGCATAGATGTTACATGTCCAAAACAATTCCTGATGTCAACTCTAGTATCCTTACTTTAATCACATCAGGATCCAGACTCTGGAAGGTGTCTACATCCATGCTGATGTTCAGTTTTGACAGGTCTATTATATCGGACAGATTTGCACCACCTATCAGAGTAGAAAGAAACAACAGGAAATTAGAGGAGTTTTATGACAGAACGAGAGGAAGAAAGAGAGAGAGAGAGAGAGAGAGAGAGAGAGAGAGAGAGAGATAAGACGGTTAAGGTATTCTTACCTAGACATGGCTTGATTAAATTGTAATAGACACTGGAACTGTTTAGCTGTGAGCTGAAGGCAGCTTTACAGATGGGATACAGGGCTTTCTTCTGCTCCGATGAACATGACGTCAAACTCAGAGGTTTGGCATTACTGGTGCAAGAGGAAAGTAACATACAGACAGTGTTAAGTGTGTATCAACACTCACAGTGGCCATGTTTAGGCATCTATAAACTGCATGCTATCCCCCACCTGATGCTGTCTGCGGTGACGGTCTTCAGTGTACTGACGTCCAATGAGCACAGGTTAGAGCCAATACTGTTGAGCTCTGTACTGCCCAGAGAGTTTCCAGAAGTATTCAGATACTTGGTGATGATTGCTTTGCTCTAAACAAGTGAAAAAATGTATAATAATGTAATATTGTATATATTTCAAGATTTATAATTCAGACATTTTGTAGTTTTGATAATCCCTCTGTATTGTACCTTTGCCGTCTCCCATGATCCGTCATCAGAATTCATGAGTGCTGACAGGGTGTCAACTGTGGTGATGTCCCACTTGGAGATGTCATCAAGTGACGCCACACGAGACACTGACATAAGTGACTGGACATACTTATCAGGAACACCTGATGGGAATGCCTGGGAGAACAGAGAATGTGGAGTAACATGTGTTAAGTTTGTTTGATATAAATCATGTTTTTCCTACTGATAAATGAATCACACCTATTTTTGCCAGTGCCACAAAAACCTGTTGATTGATTAACACATCAACACATAACAACTGGAAATAAAAATAAAAAAATCAGGTGTGTTCTTGTCTTGTTATTTCTCAAAACTTCTAGATATTTTTCCGAAACTCCATTACCAGCAACAGCGTCATTATTGAGAACGTACGGTTACATTGTAATCTTGGTTCTCTGAATGAAGAGACTATCTCACCATTCCGTTACATATTTCATATGTACGATGTAACTGGAAAAATAGTCTCGAGACATTAGAGAGAATATTTTTGCCCTCATTGGTGACTGGAACTAATTTTGGCGCATCAGTAGCAGTTCAGGCGGAGAGTGAGATACTTTAAAAACAAAAACCCACAAAATTTAATAATCAAAATAAAATAAATGATCACATTCAGATTTCCTATTTAACGCATTAACTATTTTTTCGAAAAAGACAAAAAGCACCCAGTGTAAAAAAAACTTGTATCTGCATTTTTTAAATTATTGCAAATTTTGGTTTCCATCAAGATTTTCTCATGCAAATCTTCAAGATTGATGGAAACAGGGCTAATAAAACAGGTTTATCAGAAATTATGAATCCCCACATCCATGAGAAGTCCTTGAACAAACAGTAATAAATGTGCAAAACAAATCTAAGGGTGATTGGTCCAATAGTACAACATATGAGAGATTAGCTGCAGATATACACATAGTCAAACAGATAACCACACTCAATTCAGGCTTAAACATGGGCACAACACATTTAACTACACAACCCTCTGCCCCTGCACACTCTCTGCTAACAGGTTATGGAAAGGGACAATGCAATTTGGTCATTTTGCCAGTGCTGAATGAATAGTTCAATTACACATATACGCAAAAACAAAAAAGAAATACTGGATGCCTTATACTAAGCAGTCATAGACGGATTACCGCATGGGCAAAGTGGGCGTGTGCCCAGGGCCCTAGAGCCAATAGGGGCCCTTGGCCTTCAGATTTAAAAAAAAAATTTTTTTTGGTGCAATTTAAAAATATATTGGTGTGTTGCCCGGTGTTGTTATGTGCGTAATGGGAAGAGCGCCTTTGCGCGCACACTGTTTGCGTGTGTAGGCACTAGGCAGGGGCCCGTGGCGAGTTTGTGTCCAGGGCCCGTGGTCATGATAATCCGTCTATGTAAGCAGTCACTAATATTTCAGGCATTTTCACTTTAAGGGTGTTTCCACTACAGCCCAATACCCGGAATGAGGCGAAATCTCACTCGCCGAAACGCCCCTCGTTTGAATATGAGCCGTCCGGAGCCGTCTTTTGACAGGATTTTTTTCGGAACTGTTGAAGAGCAGGGCCGTTTTTTCTCCCCTGAAAAAAGCCTGGTTGCTGATTGGATAGAACGCTAAGCAGGATGTGACGTAGTACTTGATTCCACAACAATATGCGCCATTTGTAAAAGCCGGCGAAGCAGTGTTGCCAACTTAGCGACTTTGTTGCTATATTTAGGACTTTTCAGACCCCCATAGTGACTATTTAAAAAAAAAACGACTGGCAACAAAGCCAGCGACTTTTTCTGGTGTTATTGGAGACTCCTTCTTATTCTTCTTAACAAGCCGCGGGGCCGGCGGCTCTTCTTAGCGAGTCGAAGTGACGCAGTCCTCCTGCAGCAGTCTCTCCCAGCTGCAGAACTGAAGAAAATGTTAACTCTTTAGCGTCCAGTCAAATTGCTAATAGGCTAACAGTTAGCTCTGTAGCAGCACTGTGTATATGTGCTGTTGCTGCAGGATGTGTTCACTTAGCGATCTCTGTTTGTTTACAACAAGCACGGGACACCCTGTGCACAGTTAGCGATGCCGGCTAATTCACAAACACGATGTTTATGATCAGCGGAGACGCTGTGCATAATTAGCCATGCTGCTTTGTTTATGATCAGCTGCAGACGTTGTGCACAGTTAGCAACGGCGGCCACAGTTGCATCTCCCGTGTTTAATCTGTCGTGTATGTGATCACGGATCACGGTCGAAACTGTCACTAAGCAATTACGCAGCGATCGAAAACAATACGTCACCTCCGGAGTCTCGTAAATCCCTCTGGGGGCCTTTTTGTAATGGAGACACGCAGAGTGAGCGGACATTTGAGAGGGCGTGGCCTGAGACTTTCCCGGTGGCCACTCTTCCCACTAAAGGAAACATGGCTATTTATACATATTAATTACCTGGTTGAGCTTATTCAGAATGATTTTCTGGTAGTCATCGTCGTCCACTTTCTCGCAGATTTTGATCAGGTTGTCCTTCAGGACGGGGATGTCCAGGCAGAGGTCAAATTGCGTTTGGTCGTAGCCAAAGGGGAAGGAATCGTCACTGACTGTCACCTGTGTGATGTTGCCCACAGTGCAGCCTGGAGAATAATTGACCAATGAAAGAAAAAAAGGAAGTCAAGTATCACTCATCATTATTCTATTAAATACACAAAACATATACAGATGCTCATCAGCTTTGTAAAAATATTTTACAGTATCAACCTGCAACTTAAAAAAAAAAAAACAGCTTTCTTCTTTACCTGCTCCTCGTTTTGTCTTGGTGGAGATGATCTGTTTAAATAGCTTCTTGAGCTTCCTCTTCTTCGTCTTTCTTCTCCTTAGCTTGCGCATGAAGGACTTAAGGAACTTTTTCTTCGTTGACTGCAAAAAAAAAGAAATCCAAAAAATAGTTTTTTAACAAGGCTTATTTTACAAGGTTTATTTTACTTCAAAAGGATGAGATTAAATTAATATTATTTGACTTATTAATATCACAAACAGGTAACAGTGAAACACATACAGTTTTGAACTCGCCCCAGAAGTTCCTTGTGAAATACAGGGGTAGGTCTCCAAGGCCTTCCAGTGTTTGTCTGTTCCAGGTGGTGACATTCCTAAAAAAAACAAATGGTGTCATATTTATATAGTCACTTTCGATACCCACTTGGTGCGGTAGGATGCAAAATTTAGTGCATGGGTATTAAAGATCTTGTAGATAAAAATAACTCTAGATAAAGGTGGTGACGGTGAATAAAGGTAATGATTTGTCAATAATCCAATGTTGTATTTAGCACATTGTTATTGCCATCAAATGCAACGAAAAGACCACAACTACAAGTGCAAACGTTTCCAACTCTCCTACCCTGCATGTGTCACTCAGCCACAGCTTAATTTGTTCCTGTTGTATATATAATTTCGGTTTCAAAATAAGAAAAAAGAAAATTGTTTATTAAATATCACTAGCCTTATCCTTTAAATAACAGTCTGCATGGCTATTCTTTTATGTTGTTCTTTTACCCATATCGTGTTTTTCCAGACAACAGCTGCGTCTCCATGGCCGCCACCTGGCTGTCAGAGAAGTCGTTGCAGGCTTTGAGTTTTTCCAGAATGGCAGAATCAGCGTTCTCGATGGTAGAACCGTCGAAAGTGCAGCACATGTTCCCCAACACCTCCACGTTTTCTCTGTTCAGACTCGATCCACTTATACCCTGCGCGGTTAAAAACACAGTAATTCATTTAAGTAAATTGTCACAGTACCTTATATTAGTGATGATCATTTATACACCTTATAGGAAAAATAAATATTTTAAGCCATACTTTAAATGTTTTTCAATCCTTTTTCACTGATTAGATTTTTTTTTTCATGTGTGAAAAAATGTTAGGTACATCCAGAGGTGGAAAAAGTATTCAGATGCTTTACTTAAGTAAAAGTACTCATACCACACTGTGAAATTAAAAAAACAGCAAAAGTAAAAGTACTCATTATGCAGAATGCCACTCAAATTGTTATATTTATTACAAATATATATTATTAGATTATGTATTATTGATGCATTTATGTAAGTAGCATTTTAGGTAGGGCTCATTTTAACTATTTAATATACTGTTATGAGGTTGTTGTTTTTTTTAAATCACCTGAAAAAATAAGTGTAGTGGAGTAAAAAGTACAATATATACCTAAAAATGTAATGGAGTAGAAGTATAAAGTTACATAAAATGGAAATACTCAAATAAAGTACAAGTACCTCAAAATTTTACTAAATTACAGTATTTGAGTAAATGTACTTAGTTACATTCCACCACTGTGTACATTTATGTATTCGGTTTTGGTACATGCTATCAATTTATGTACCACAAAATGGCCGTGCATTTGATGCTTTTTTGCAAAAAAGTTATATGTTTGCAATGAATACAAACATTATTTAAACCCTATTGCAAACCTAAATGTTAATAGTACTCACCAGGCAGCTCCTGGCTTCACTGAATAGCAGTCCGTCCTTGTTCAAAATACCGGAGGCCACAGAGAAGTCTGCAGCACCCATTGCAGAAAAGTAGGACTTGCAGTTGGCAGTCTGAACATCTTTGTTGCTGTAATAAACATTGACATAGAAGGAAAATTAATAAGCAAATGTATATTATGTTAAACCACAGGCACATTATGAGGTCAGTAGAAATAAAATATTCAGAGACACACTCACTCCAAGTAGAGAAGCATGTCTGATGGATAATCTGTGAACTTCTGGGAGATGTCTCCTTTGAGCAGGTTGTACATGCATGTCAGCTGTAAAGATGCAAAAACACAAACATACCAATTGTTATAACTTACCGTAGTAGTCTACAACACAACTTACATAATTTTTAAATGCATACATTTGGTATTATACATCCAATGTATCTTAATTATCAACTTCAGATGAAAGGCAATAGTAGTTAAATGTAATTTGGCTTAGTTTCAGACAAATTAACTGAATTTACCTGTGATTCCTTCAGCTGCACCTTGGCCCTGCCTTTCCTCGACCTACAAGCACGGACCAACCCCCTGATCCTCTTTTTCTTTGTTTTCTGGACTGACGTGCACGTGAAGCCTTGCAGAACACGTGGTTCAAGCCTGAGGAGGATAATACCAAAAAAGTTATTCGGCTGTGGAAAATGTTTCATGGGGGGTAAAAGTAGTTGTGTTCACTTACTCCTCAGTGTCAAAGTTTGCTTCACCCACTGTCTCAAAAAACATGGCGGCCTAGAAGAACACACAAAAATGTCAGCTTAAACTAAATTATACGTCTCTTTACAACAAGACCCATATAAATGTTGAATATACTATCATACATTACGACAGTGTTGATTTTTCTGCGTTAGTAATTTGATGTTTTTTGTCTACCAATAGTTTTACTTCCAATGTTGTAAACAGGACTGACTTAAAACTTTGAGTAGAAACAGAAAATTTTGGACAGTTCCTGTGGGCTTTGGCTGTGTGCTTTTGAACAGTTAAAACAGACTTTATATCAACCAGAAATGAGAATTTTTTAAAGATTATTTTTTAAACCTTTATTGGTAGGATTTAAGTGTAAAAGCATGCTGGAAACGGGAGAGAAAGAGAGGGAAAGTCATGCAACAAAGGTCTCACAGCCTGAATCGAAACCATGACATAGCAGCTATGGGGCATACAAAACCATTTTTAATTCCCCCCTAGCAGAATAGGGAGTTTATAAATAGTCAATGAGTATCTTTGCAATGTTGCCTAATAATATGAAAATAATTGCAGTTTACTTGGTTTTGATGACAAGTAACACTATGTGCACTAAATGCAATTTCTGGCATTATAATGGAATATCTATAGCTTCAGTCTGAATAGATCGGCATCATACTTCAAAATCATGTCTCCAATTAATTCTGTTCTGTGTGCATAGCCACATACTGACCTGATCCCCTGTCCATTTCTTTTTGTTAATGACACTGATGTTCAAAGTATCCTCAGAGAAGACAAGCAGGGATGGTGGAATCTCAACTGCCATGTCATCAGGGACATTCTGCACAATGTTCGGGGCACTTGACTCCACAGAAATGATCTACCAGGAAATTAAACTTAGTTAAAACCATAATCAGAAATCATCTCAACATTCCTGTAAGTGAAAACATACAAAACATGTAACAATTTGGTTGGTTTTTAAAAAATGATCATTGTGCCTTTTGAAATTAGGACAATGTACAGTGACCCTGGTCTAATAATGAGCCATTCCTATCGAGGACAGAAGCTGTCAAACTAATGCACTAATGTACTGAAAATTATATAATAAAAATAAATGTACGCTTAATTAATTGATAAAATGTGACATAAATAATTATTATTATTGTTTTTTTATGTACCTTTTTATTTTTCCCCTATCTATTTTTACTTTCCTGATTAATTTTCCCTTTTATTGACCTAGTTATTTATTTATTACGTTTTTTAATAAATAGATGCAAAAATAAATACAAAGATTTATAAATGAATGAAACAGAAACAAATAATAGGGTAGTAATACAAAGCTAAATTAAAAAGAAACAAAAACAGAAATATCAGCTTATGTCACATTGTGTCCATTAATTATTTTATATATTAATTATTTTATATAAATTATATATAACATTTATTTGTATTATATTATAGGACTTTTTCCAGCAGAACATGAAATTACACATACAAACAAAAACGTTGGGGAAAATTATATTATTACAATTATTTTAAATTACATAAAATAAGCAATCTTTTTTTTCTTCAAATGTCTTTTCATCTAAATTTCAGATCAGACATAGCTGCAGTGTTTTGGTAGAATTGAAAGTGTACCTTTTTGACGAAGGTCTCTTGGACAACTGTTGGGGCAGTTAGCATGTTTGAAACAAAGGGGCTGCTCTGGGAGATGCTGAGTAGCTCAGAAGCTGGGATGCTTTCTATTGACTTTGCAGGAACTCCAGTAATAAGCGAGCCAAGGGATTCCAAGGAGGATCCACTGTTGATCTGTTTGACACATTTGCATTTGAAAAAAACATGATCGGTAAAGTGGCAAAAGAAAAGTAGTTCAGAGTCAATTCATAAAAACATACATCATGTGATCATGAGTTAAGCACACAGTAAGGCTCTTACCTGGAAGCCTGAAACAGTTAGGACTTGGATGATAGTGATGCTCTGCTCCTGGTTCCAGGTGCTGACTGAGCTGAGCGTGGGCAAAGAGGAAAGCAGCACTGATGGTTCCACTGAGGAGAGCTGGTCGCTGCTCAGACCTGCGCTGGCACTACCCAGGCTCTCAAACGTATTTGGTGTGAAGGTCTGGATATTGGATGCCAGAGCAGCAGATACCTGTAAAGTAAAATACACCCGGTCATGAAAGAATCAACTGAGACTTGACGACATTGCCATACTTGCACTCCTTAAAGACAATAACTCTGCTCTAAGCTATCAGGACTCCATCTCCCACTTCTGAGTCCATCAAATACCTCGGACTCATCCTGGACAATAAACTGAACTTTGATCATCACACCAGTGACACACACAAACACTGCCAACAAAGACTCTCTGCTATCTGCAAACTTAAAGCACTCTCTGTAGCCCCCTGACTTCTGTTATTACTCTACAAAAGCATAGTTCAGCCCGTCATCCTCAACTGTTCAACCTGCTTCTTTAACATGTTAACCACCTCAAACAGGAACACACTAGCACATCATGCCTCCAAAATCTTTGGTCCCTCTCTGACCTCAACAACACAGCCATCGCACGCAGAGCTTTCAGCATAGCACACGAGCCCAGCCACCCCCTCAACTCATCATTTGTGCTGTTACCATCTGGCCGCAGATGCAGGACCCTGGCCTGTAAATGCGCTCGCTACAGCAGAAGTTTTTATAAATGATAAATATGCTGGATTAAGTGTATATTTAGTTGTGTCGTGGTGTCTATATGTATATTGTGTTTATGTGTATATATGTCTGAAGGACATGTACAGGCTGGGAAAACCAATTTCCCGAAGTATCTAAATAAAGTGAATAAAGTATCTATCTATCTATCTATCTATCTATCTATCTATCTATCTATCTATCTATCTATCTATCTATCTATCTAGCTATCTAGCTATCTATCTATTTATCTATCTATCTATCTCTCTATCTATCTGAGGACAATTTTCTGTTGAATAGTTTTAATGATATGTCAGAGAGAAATGTGAAGAGGGGCATGCACTATATTTTTAAAGTATTGTCAGAATACAAGTAAAGTAAAGTAACATTTTGAGAAAAAAGTTAAAATGGTGAGCAAGGTTGTTAATTGAACTCATGGAGGGTTTGTGGCTCAGTAACTCAAGTTGCATTTTCGGGGAACTGTAAAAGCGTTTATGCAGTCGGTCTTCCTTTTGACAGGCTTCTTTGGGATCAATATGTGGAACACTCCAACAGCACTCAAATTGTATCGAGACCGAAATCATTTTACAGGTCAAAGTTGAAAAAGTCATGTTAACGATCTGTTGTTTGCAATTGAGTGTTTTGATCACTTGGTTGTATAATTGTTTATGTTTTGCACTGGTTTGTAGGTATTCTATTGTTCCTTTTGGTGTATGTTAAAGGCTCATTAATTGGCGAGCTAGCCTGGCATTGGCAGCCTTATTGGCAAATGCACATTATTCTGGAAACTTGGATTACATCTTTGAATTCCAAGGGGCATTATCAAAAGGCGCATACCAAAATGGTTGAACTGGTTTAACCTACAAATGGAGGCATTTCAAACTTTTTTCAATAATGTGTTGAGTGCAATTTGTGTGTGTGTATTCAATATTTGAAGCTGGTACCTCAGGATCCTCTGTTCCATTGCAGAATTTGTCCAACTCCTCCAAGAGCTGTATGGTGTCAGCTTCATTAGCAGAAGAATATGCCGAACTTGGGACCTCAGAAGAGCACAGGAAGAAGCCTGGAACCCTAAATGAAAAATCAAAATAGACCATTTTATTTACTGAAATGACAAACATTCACTCATAAACAATATGTATGACACATATGCCACAATTTTATATTTTGTCTTATTAGTGGATACTTACTTCAGAGGGCTGAAGGTTGGGTCGAATTCAAAAAGATGAAGGATGTAGTAGTTGGTTATGTTTTCTGAAAGTGCTGTGTTGTTAAAGAGCTCCAGGTTTGCTGGGTCCACCAAGAACACCTCAAGCTTCAAAATATATTCAAACATAAGTCAATTAGTTGCTTCTCAAAAATACTCTGATTTTTTCAGCTTTAGCTTAAGTTAATTGTTGATAAATGAAAATAGATTTGAACAAAAGTAAATTATGATGATGTTTTTGGTGCGATCATATTTCATGGCTTTGCTCTTCATTGTCACACAAACACTGGAAACAACTATCAATGTGTTGTTTTCGTGTCTATGTTGTTTCCACATTACAACCATAGACTGTGTAAATCGTCATCCATTGTGGACTTCAGTTTTGCAACCTCCAGTTTGGTATTTTGGTTCTCGCAGTCTTGGTTTATGGATGTCGGCATATCGTTTTTTTGCAACTAGTGCATGCACTGAACTCATAGGAACACTATGTCATCGGCTAACACTAGTGCTAGATTGATAGCTTAGGTAGCAACGGGCAATCATTATTCAAAATGAAAAGAAGTAGGGCCAAAAAGACTGGTGGTGTCACCCCCTGCTGGCCATTAGATAGAATTCAGATTTCAGGCATATTAGTATTGGCTTCACTCATCAGGCCCAGATCTTGCCTCTTGATTACAACTTAATCCTCATAAATACAATGAAGTTGGAAAAACTTTCCAACTTGGAAAATTGGCTGAGCTCTTAGCTCTCCACATGCCATTTTCTTTTGTCAACATTCATGTTAAATAAATGATATAGAAGAGATTTACTTTACTTACTTGACTGGGGGAGATGAAGGTGGTGATGTCCTCCACAGTGATAAATGGTACAAAACTGCCGATGTTATTGGCAAACCAGGCAGTAGAATTTAGTTCTGCATTACTGGCATTGTAGCATTTGGCTTCAGAGTCTATGAAGAGAAAGAGAAAGCCCAGAACATTGCCAACAAACAATTAAATGTATGTAACAATAATGTAATATAACAGTCATTAATCCTCTTTATATAATAGGCCTATATGATGCCTTAAATACTTAATTGAAACAAAAGTCTACAGCCATGCTACTGAATCATGCATCATCATATTATTATATTTATGTTACCAGATGTTGGTGATAGTGATTGTAATCTTGGTGAGTACAGCCAACGTTGATGTAAATTGGACTGAAAAGATGAAACTGACTGAAAAGATCAACAGGATCATTTTTTTATAGAAAGTTCTACCCAAAATATTGAAAGACACAAGGCAATCTTTTTTTATTTTTATTTTTTACAATCAAGTTGTCTTTAAGGTTAAATTTACAAGGGTCATAGCCCTATTAAGCGATATCCTGTAGAATAACACTTAAGGAGTAACCAGTAGTATACAAACGCACATAAGCATATGAAAATCATGTTGACTGGTGGGGAAAATCAGCATCATAATGAGCAACCGAAAGGCTGAAATGTATCCAAAATATGTGTAGCTAGCTAAAAACATTGGGCCTCATTCATGAAACGTTAGTAGATTTGTGCGTAGATTTGCACATAAAAGCCTACGCTACTAAAAACCTACTCCGGATTCATGAACGCCGCGGGAAACTCAGATCTGATCGTAAACACGTGTGTATGATCATGAATGCCAATCCATCGTAAGGTGGCAGCGCGCTCCCGGTAATCAGCAATTAGCATGAACCCCGCCCATGAATTGCTAATGACCACCATATAAGGAGGTGTGTAGAGGCATCCTGTCAACCTGTCAGTCATGGCACAAAGAAAAAAAGAACGAGAAAGAGAAAAGAATTTTTCCGAAGCGGAGATTGAAGTTATTTTGGGAGAAGTGGAGTCCAAAAAATTTTTTTATTTTCATCTGTTAGTAGTGGTGTGACAGGGACAGGCAAAGCGAAAGCGTGGAGGGAGGTGACGGACGCAGTAAATGTGGTTTCTGTAGTGCAAAGAACTACGTCCGAGGTTAAACGTAAATGGTTTGACATTAAACTTGACGCAAAGAAACGCATTAGCGCACACAAAAAAAGTACATCTGCCACAGGAGGAGGACGCTCAGAGTCCAAATACCCCGTTGGTGCGCTCTACAACGGCCCGAGTAGACGCGTGCACCTCATTGTATGCTCCTGTGGTGTCTGCGGGCTGGCCAGTGGGGTCATAAGCCACGGCGTCAGTGGGTAACCCCTATCCCCTATGGATATAGAAAGGTAAGTCCATATATAACACACACATGTGATTATGCAGTCTATATTCTTACCAATGAGCCAGCCGTCTCTCACAGCTCCATCCTCCAAACGCGTGCCAACTGCGCAATTACGCAGGATGAATGCGTCATGCGTCCCACCGGGCCACCGTGCCACAACGTTTAACAACACACACTTTGCGTCACAGATCAGTTGCACATTCACGGAATGAAAGTTTTTCCGGTTAATGTAAGCAAATGCATCACCGGATGGAGCCTTGATGCGTACGTGTGTGCAGTCTATGGCACCGATAACACCTGGCATGTTTGCAACTGCGCTGAACCCCTGCATTACTTCTGTCTGCCGTTGTGCGCCGTATGGAAATTGGATATACTCTGGCATTAATTTAATGATACCTCTGAGAACTGCAGGCAGGATGCGTCAATTTACATAGATAATTCACAATTATGAGTTTAATCTGAATCTTAATCCCGCCAATTGCCAACTAATTTAACTAAATATGTTATATTTTTAATCGTTTGCCATGTTTATATCACATGTTTCAAAGGCATCTGCGTATTGTGTACATAACAGAACGCATTATGAATTAAAATTGTAATTTCCAACAGTGACGAGCATTATTTATATGCGTTCTTAAATTTACACAAGCACTACGTGTGGTCAGCAGCATGTGTAGATTTTGTTAGTAGCTACGAAAAGATCGGAGCTACTAAAATATTGATGAATGCGGAGATGCACGTAAATTTCCGTCTGCGAACGGTTTACACACAAATTCGTTCTGCTCACGTTTCATGAATGAGGCCCATTGAATTTAAGCATGTCAAAAGATCATATTTGCACCGCCATGTCTACAGGAGAGGACAAGTAGTAAGCTAAGCTATAAGTTAACAAATGAATGGAAACATGACCCTGCTGTTTGGTCAGATATAGAGTTCAACAAATTATTGCTACCTTATTCATAGTCCTGGATCTACACAAGAGAGAAGATGAAAGCTTATACATCTCTGGATATGTACAGGTAAGATAACTAACTTGAGGTTTATGGACATAGGGCTGCTATTGTTCCATATTAAAGGGATACCTGTATTTTTCAGAATCATGCCAGTGTAGACCTTAATACATATATGGCCAAAATTGATTGTGAAATACTGTATGACTGTATGTTAGCTGCAGGAGCCTTCAAGCTAACGTTAGCTAGCTGGCTATCAGTAGTATCCTGAACTGCCAGCTTTAGATTTACCTTACTGCAATGACGTGCTGTCAGGGGAGGGTAAAAGGCTTAACCATGAGATGTTCAAAAATGAAGTAATAAAATAAAATAAGTTTTAATATTTGTCTTTTGGTCTATGCTTTCTATGTGATTTTGGTGTGGTTCCTGTATATTTTGATAATTTTCATGGTCAAAATCGCGGAAATTCTGTGTTTCCTGATCAAAATAACAAGGCAGACGACAAGAGAGGCAGCCACAGGTAGTGCCTCCACGGCTACATTCAAAGTGTATTGAGCGTGTGCGTGCGAGGCGGCGTGTGCTTGTTGCCACAGGGAAAAGGCAGGCCATGAGGCAGCAAGTACCTCTGCCTCAAAGAAGGGGGCGATATAACTTGCAGGTCAAAAGTTCATGACCTGCCAACACCGGTTTAAGAAGTAGAAAAAGAAAAAGAAAAACAACAGACAACAACTGATACGCTTCCCGCAAACTGTGATGCTTTTTCGCCTTAAAAATGGAGGATTTGATTTAAAAAATAAGGAATTTTTCAAGACTGGACTTTCAATCAAAGCAAGAAGTCATTAATACTGGAAGACCAATGCTAGAGCTGCCAGATTTGATTCAAGCGTGTGTGGTCTGAGGACAGAAAATAACGCGTTCATTTCAAAAGGATTGGCTACAAAAAAACGTCTTTATTGCTTTCCCTGCCTTTTATTCTTAACGAGTGACCGTGTTTGGACCCAAATGGGATATACTGATCTGAAAAACCTATGCGAATGGACTTTATTTACAAGTAAAGGTAAGATATACTGTCTAGTGTCTGCACTGCAGTGCTGTGTTAATTGTGTGCTAAGTGTGTTGAAATGTTTTATTCTAGCATAATTTTTTGTGATTTTGAGCCGGTGCTATAGCATCATACTGTTATGTTTGTAAATCTGACTTGTGAGTCAGTGACTTAGCATCATACTGTATGTTTGTAAATCTGACTAGTGGGTCAGTGCCTCCCCAACCTCACTGCACGTCACTGCCTTACTGACAGTGAATATTAACACAATTTTATACTATGAACCCCAAATCTCAGTATGAAAGCCAGTTTAACCCGCTACACAACAGCTTTTCAGTATTTTTCTGTTCCTAAGACAGACAGACTGTTACTACTTATGGATAGCTAATGATAGCTAACCTGTTTCTCATTTCATATTCAGGAGGAAATCTTTGCCACAATATTCTGTTATATATATATATACACACACACACACACACACACACATATATATTATAATCACACAGGACTGCTTCATTGTTAGCGAGGTGATTTTGTGTTTTCAGATTGTATGTTCTGTGTTTTGCCCATCCGATTTTAAAAATAACGTTAAGTGAGTTCTTGGTTTTGAAAAGAATATCATTTAAGCTGTGTGCACCAAGTTAAAGACAACAGGGACAGTCGGTGTTAGATCCTTTGTATCCACATCCATCTTGACATATTGACAATGACATATTTTGCTTAAAAAAAATGCATCTTACCAGTGCCCAAGTAGGTGCTGATAGTAGTATATACATCCTCTCGTCCAAACTCAGAGTTGTTGTAATTGAAGTCATTCCCCATTACAGACACCCTATTGCAAAGAAAACACAGCACAGAATTCAATGATAGCCCTGTTGCCACTGAGCTCTTTGACACTGTCAAACAGACTTACAGCTTCTGGAAGCCAAGGCATGAAGCATTGTGCACTTCGCTGGAGCTGATGAGGTCCTTGTTGAGGAATCTAAGATAGTTTGTCAACCGTAGATCAAACCAGGCATTTGCCTCGGATCTGCTGTTGCTGCTCAGTGCCAAAGGCCAGACACAGGGAAGGGTCACCTCTTTCACATCATCCGGAACATCCTCCTAAAGACATAATCATGTTTAATGACCGTTGAAAAATCTTTCATTCCTAATTCCGATTATCAAATGAGGCATTGTATACAAATTAGGGCTGTCAATTGATAAAAATATAACGTTAAATTTGACAGCACTAATACAAATACTGCATATTATGACAACACTTGCCACTTGATTGCTACTAATATCAACAAAAATGATATATCTCATCATTAATTATGTGTTTTTATGGCACCATCCAGAAGAAGAACATACAGTTTCTAGGAATGCATTGGTGTTGTTGTAGTTGTCAAAGATGACACAGATGTCAGACTTGTCATCTAGCACGTTGGGTTGACTGAGGAACTGTTGGAGCTCTGAGGTGCTGATGGTACTTAGGAGCTGAAAGAAAAATGGAAATGTTTACTACTGAAAATTATATATACACATTTTGATTTTACTGCAACATCAGTGGACATAATTTCACATTCTGTGTTTGAATTTAAAAGTCTTTCAAGGTGTAATGTGTAGGACTTGTCTAAACTCTGGGTTTAAAACACAGACATGCTGTACAGCAGGTTTATGCGTCACTGCTCTTAGCCAAGCCTGGATCCAGGCTGGCTTCCCTCGCTTCTGCTTTCTCTTGCATCCCTCTCTGCCTCCTCTCTCCATTGCAACAGTCTCTTAAATGCAAAACTCAGTTTGTGTGTAGGTCCTAATTTTAGTTTGGAAATGTTCTACACAATTTGGAGGAAATTGCAAGGTTTATTGCATGTTTAACTGTAAACAAACTTGAACAGTGTCCTCGCTGCAGTTAGTAAACCATGCACTATTTTGAGCAGGTAACCAAGAATTGCACACACGTTCCACCTTTAAGTATGTATTGGTTCGTTTAAATATTGTTACCTCTGACTCGCGTTCCTGTGGCAGAAGAGATGTGAACGTCGACAAATCTGGAGAACCAAAGCTGAGGAAAGTGTGTCTCAGATAGATGAAGAAGCTTCCACCACTGTAACACTTAAGGGGCACTGGACCTGTTTTAAACACAAATTTAATCACTGTGTAACCTGATACAGACTGATAATTTGTCAATTTTTAGAACATAATGCCGGAGAAAAAAACTGAAATGCATAACCATAAACAAATTGTATTTTGTCATACATTTGTATCTTTTTCACAAACCTTGGAGGAAGAGGAGGATGTTTTTGTAGATCTCCTGTTGGGTGTTGTTGATGAATGTCACGTGTTGTGTGTCCAGCAATGTAATCCTAAATTCAGATTAAATTTAGTCTGAAGCAATCTGAAAATGCATATCATCACAATAAACCAAACCAAAAAATTGCTTACACGTCTTGGCTGCTTTTACAACCCCTGTTCTCCCCAATGTCAAATAAAGGTGTCACCAAGCTGGGAGAGAGGTTAACAATTAGAGGGTTCAGCCGAACGCTGAGCCACTGCTGGAACTCTGTGTCATTGACAGCTGGAGAGGACAAATTCGCTCTGTCAAATATTTCCTGGAGGAAGGCAGATTTCACCTCCACTGTGTAGTTGGCCGGGTTCATCTGGAGGAATTGTACAAAGTATTAATAAGAGTTTGAACTAAAGCATTATAAAAATGTCAGGTTATTAATTAATAATGAGTCATTTTTTTAAGTGTATATAAAAAGCAAATTATTTGTTCCCTTACTCTTACTTTTAAAGTCCAACTGAAGATACAGTGCCTATAGTATTATGAAGTATGATGTACATGACGTGCACATATTTTCTTCTACTGCGCAGGTAACAGGAAACTACTTTTAAACACACATTTGATGCAATGCAGGGCGGTTGCCACACGGCAGTGTAAAAGCAGCTCAATGTTTAACTTTCAATGATGTGCTGAAGTTTGCTTTATCAGTTTCATAGCCAAGTATTAGGTGTCTTAAATGTGTGTGGCCCATTTCAGAATTGCGGGTACATTTGAAGTTTAGAAAAATTAAGAATTTTATTTTATTTTTTTCCATAAAACCTTTTTAATTCCCATAGAGAATACTTTAAATTTAACACTTCCAGCATTTGCCAAGCTTAAACATGTAAGATTTAAAATATTTAATCTGAAAATCATCGTAGTAACAGTAAAATCAGTCAACTCTGTTGCAGACAAATTAGGGTAAATATGTACAGTACTCAAATGTGATACATTTTAAAACCATGTCTTTCCTAAGAGAACTTTTGTCTTTACATCCACTAATTCAACTTTAAATTTTCTAAGATAAAGATTCTTTTTTCAGGATTAAAAACATTGACACATTTAATTGGAAAGTTGCCAAGACAGTTTGGATTTTTTCTAAATATTGCGTATAAGTTTAACATTCATTAATTCCCTCCAAATCTTCTCTGCAAGAGGAAGTGACATCACTGGGTGCAGGTCACATGTTTTTTATTTGAATGCTGTAGGGTTTTTTATATGGTTTTATAACAGCGATAACAGAGTTGACCGGATCATAGGGACGGATAAAAAATATATATTTTTAATGTTGAAATCCCATGTGTTACAGAAAATAAATACTCTGTGCAAGTATAAGTATTTATAGAATTAGCACAAAAAAACTGCTAATTTTAATGAATTATTTTATGTTAATTCAATATGAACATGTGAATCCCAAGCTGAAGACAGCCAATAATTGGTGGGTAGGAATCATTTAATGACTATATTACATATAAATTGTGCCTAAAATACACACCAATCATTATTATTGGGGAACATTCAATATAATTAGCAATATTATTTAAAACAGATCCAGTAAATAATTTTTTTAGGGGGAAATAATCAAAGGTTTTTCTGGGAGACGCAAAATGTACCCGCAATTCTGAAATCACCCGTATGCATTACACCATTTTGGCACAAATCCCAGCATCCCATCAGTGAATGACCTAGCTAGTTAACGGACAGTGAGCTAACTGTTTGCTAATGTTAGTTATCCACTCTGTGCAGTTATTGCTCTTGGCAGCGCCACTTATTCATTGCTCCCTGGTTGGGACCCAGGTCATATATCAACATGGGTCATGGGTCAACATGTCTGGTGCGCTATTTCAGTGGCAGACTGAGTGGAAAAGAAGCGATCTGTTTAAAAAACTAAGATTTCTCACACACACTCGAAACACTGTTAATTCACCATCTATATGCATGTGTGTGAGACAGTTTTTTTTCTTTCTGATACAGACAGGCACATTTCACTATCACCATTCTGGCATTATTTTGAAGTGAAGAGCGGTGTAAAATGCACATGCTGTAGTAAATCACAACTTAACTTTGTTAATCAAAACTATTTTATGCAAATTTAAAATAATATAGCCTAATATAAGACTGACAGCCAGCGCATATGGAAAGCTCTGAATAATACCTGCACCATGGTTAGTGCACAAAAGGCGAAACTACTGGGGTTCTCTTTGAGGAAAAGTTTTAAAAAGTTATTCTGATGGTAGTATAGAATTTGCCTCTGTATTGGGAAATGAGTGTTAGCGATTCTTTTGAATTAACACCTCCGTGAGGTAGGCTGCCCATTCACAACATGCTACAAAGATTAAAATAAAATAAGTTCATAATGGCCTGTTGGGACGTAATGTTCAACATTGATATATACATTATAGGGCTGTACATTCACATTTTTTGCTCATAGCACTGGTGCTACAGAGGTTGATAGTTTAGTAGCACAATCCATAGAATCTAGCATTGTAGTTACAAATACCCCATCTGTAGGCTACACTCTAGAAAACATTTAAAATAAGGTGTCACTGGTGCCACCTTGGTCATCCATAGCACAAACTGATGTTTTTGTAGCATGTGCTACATGTAGCACTGTACCGCCCTGTATTATGTGAAGCTTGTAGCTACATTGCTAGCTAGCTTAGCGTGCTAATTTTACAGAAAGTAGGCTATCATTAACATAAGTTTGTTGGACTAGTTGCACTAGTAGCGGTGTAACATAGTTCAAAATGTCCTTTCTCAGGTAAAGTGAATTCTCCCAAAATTATTATTAAAACATGGCACTACAATTGCATTTAATGTACTTTGATGGTTTCTAAGAGGTTTCAGAGATTGTACCGCATTCACTGCAGTTAAGCATGAGGCTGCATGAACTGCATGCATATTTACTTTTGCATTACACATGTTTTGGGCTACCCTTACTTCAGAGCAAGACCTCCATTGCTAGAGGTAAGCACACTTTGGGAGCGCTCTGTCAATAGTATGATTTTTTTTTTAAAATTAGCATGTTGAAGAAGAGCAGATTGAATAAGTGTGTATATGTTGTGCTAACTGATGCTCTCGAGATGTAATGCTATATAATGATTTGTAAGAGTTTTAACCGAGATATAGCATAATTTTGGCGGAAACGTTCCTGCTTTAAAGTAAGATTTGTATGTGAACTCACATTAATGCCAAAATACTAATAACACCTCTCAGTATGATACAGTTGAACTAAACAGCATTAAACTACATTATTTTAGCTAGTAAAATATAATTGCTGACATTTTAGTGTAGGCTATAATGTTGAAAAAAGGGGAGGGAGGGGCATTTTAAGTTGGACTTGAAAGTAGTGTGTGTTTAAAATAAAAAATGTGTAAATTGCAACAGAAGCAGTCTAATGTTAGTGAAATTGATAAAATGTACTTATGTTTGACTTATACAATATCTCAGGAACATTACAGTACACCATCTATCACACCATCCATCACAACCTTCATGAAGGTTGACTAGACTGCATTGGTTTGAGTAAGGTCTGACAAAATAAACTAACATGTTAGTGTACATAATGTTGAAAAAAAATGTGCATTTCAATTTAAGTTAGAGATTAACTTATTAATGTATATTATAGTTATTCAAATTAATCTGGTTTTATAGTATGGAAATTAAGCAAGGGAAAAAGTATCATTATGAAGCAAAGCATAAAGTGTAAAATGTAAAAGTATATAGAGGATTACCTCAATGGCTGGTGAGACTTGGTCAAAGAAAGCACCAAAGTCATCAGGGTGGATGACTGTCATGATTGTTGTCACATCTTCCATACTCTTTAGCTGTGCGGGAGTTGCAGCAAGCTGGGCTAACTGACTGACAGAGAGAAGATCGGCAACCTCCACCTACCAAGGGACAAGCAGCATTTCAGTAAACGCACAACGACAATGGAAAGTTGTGATTTGGACCTTGAATCTTAGAAATTAGGTGGCTGAGCTTACTTTGTCATTGTGTATGATATTAACTTGTCTGACGAAGAACAAAAAATCTAAAGGTTACCACGAAGACCTGAGTGATGAGCAAGCAATTGTTCCTTCTGAGGGACAAATGTATTAGGTGCTGAAAATCTATTATCTATTATTATTATTAACTGTGAAAGGGTTATTTTGTGATTATTCAGTTATTTCTTGTTGTCCGTCTTGTTCTTGAAAAAGGGGATAATGTTAAAGATGTTTTTGTTGTTTTTAACCAGAACGATGGATGCAGACTGTAGTGTTCTTATGAGACGGAGGACATGCTGTTACTTTGCTGTTTATTAGCCATGCTGCTTCACGGAACAATGCGCAAGCGCGCTGCACCTTGACCTGGTTACAACATAGATCTAGGTGCTATAGATCCTGAACATAGTTACCATATAATCACTTGCTGCTAATGAATAGGTGGTGAATCAATACACCACATTACCTCCCCTTTTAGCAGAGAATAACCTTGGGAATACTAACAACATAAATTTTCCTTTTTCATTAGTTAACATCTAATGTCAGGTGACAAGTAACAAGAAACGGCTACAATTAAACTGTAATTACTCACAATAACATTATGTAGCATTTTTGAAATTATCATTTCTGATTCACATCAAACCGTATCAGTACTTCTGGCAAATTGGCAACAATCATGTATGACCATTTACACAGTGTAGACATACAGTCTCATTGCATAAATCTCTTGGGTGGTTTACTAACTCGTGTGGAGCGCCTGAGAGCCACAGGGTCAGGCTCCAGGAGCTCCGGTGACTGCACAGTGGAGTCCACAATGTCCTGAGAACTACTACAGTCTTTACCCACTAACTGTTCGACATGAGGGTTAGTTAACACAGTGTCAGGTTCAGCTGTGGCCCGAGCTCTCAGCTGGTCTCCATGGCGTCTGTGTACTGTGTCAGAATCTCGCTCTCTGACCTCATATGACACAGGGCCAGTCTGTCTCACCACCAACCCTGGAATCCACTTGGGGTCTCCTCCCACAGTGCTACGCAGGTACACAGCATCATCCACGCCAAACGAACGGTCTGCAGCACTCTGGTCATGGCGGGCTTTCTGTTGGTACTGTCTTTTTCGCATCGTCTCTTTTGTGCAGGGCTTCAGGAATCCAGCCTTGTACGGACATGTCTGTGTAAAAACAGATCAGCTGGAGATTGTCCTGTTGTGCAGTTTGGTACCTGTTTTAAAAGTCTGGACATATCTCTCAGCCAGACCATTGGTCGCTGGATGTCCTGGGGCACTTGTTGTGTGCAGAATCCCATTCTGCTTGACAAAGGTCTGAAACTCCTCAGAAGTGAAAGTGGTGGCGTTGTCTGTAACAATTTGCTCTGGCAGTCCATAGGAGGCAAACAGTCTCCTCAGCCTTGTCACAGTAGCCTGAGAAGTGATTTGTGACATCCGAAACACTTCCAACCACTTTGAATAAGCATCCACGACAATCATGAACATGCTGTTCAGAAAGGGTCCGGCAAAGTCTAAATGAAGTCTTTTCCAGGACTCACCAGGAAATTCCCATGGGTTCAGTGGAACATGTTGAGGCCTTTTTTGCTCCATCTGACAGGTTTCACATTCTTTACACATTTGCTCCACATCCGAGTCAAGATTTGGCCACCATACAAAGTTACGAGCAAGAGCTTTAGTCTTCACTATACCTTGGTGTCCTGAGTGAATTTCCTCTAACACTGCTTTTCTCATTTTTGAGGGTACAATGACTCGGGTTCCCCAAAGGACACAACCTTGCTCTGTAGATAACTCGCTTCTCTTAGTGAAAAACACTTTCAATGTGTCTTCTACTTTGTCTGGCCAGCCTTCCATGACATACTTGTAGACACGGGCTAGCTCACTGTCCGTGCGTGTCATCTGGGCTACTGAAGCGGCTTTGAGTGGCGCCCTTTGTAGATGTTCTTCAAGCAGTGAGTGGACAGTAGCCGATGCTACAGTAGTTCCTGTGTCGCTGGTCTCAGGTAAAGGGCAACGGGAGAGTCCATCAGCATTACTGTGCTCTGCTGACTTACGATAGACAATGTTGTACTCATACGCTGACAGTATAATTGCCCACCGCTGAATGCGTGCAGCAGCCAATGTAGGCAGACTCTTGTGCTCGCCAAAAAGTGTCAAGAGGGGGCGATGGTCAGTGACCAAGGTAAAATGTCTACCCCACAAATACTGGTGGAATTTCTTTACACCATAAATCAATCCAAGAGCTTCCTTGTCTATCTGAGAATATTTTTTCTCCGCTGGAGACAACGTGCGGGAAGCATAAGCAATTGGTCTCTCCTCCCCATTTGGCATGGTGTGTTGGATCACCGCTCCAATGCCATATGCAGAGGCATCGCATGCTAGAGTGAGTGGAAGACTGGGATCATAGTGTGCTAAAACCTGGTCACTCATCAGCAGGTCCTTACACTTCACAAAAGCAGACTGTTCTGCCTCAGTCCATTTCCAAACTACATCTCCTCTAAGAAGTCTGTACAGTGGTGCCAACACTGTGCTCTGCTGGGGCAAAAATCTCCCATAATAGTTTAAGAGACCCAAAAACGCTTGTAGCTCCTTAACATTGGTGGGTGCAGGAGCCTCATGTATTGCTCTCACTTTTTCCTCTGAAGGGTGAATGCCACGCTCGTCCAGTACGTGACCCAAATACTCAAGCTGAGTTTTCCCAAACTCACACTTTGAGCATTTCACTCGTAGTCCATTTTCCTGTCAGCGTTGCAGGACTCTCTGAAGGTTGTGGAGGTGATCCTCCTCCGAACGTCCCATGATGAGAAGATCATCAAGGAAAACTACCACAGGTAAGTCTTTCATTATGTTTTCCATAATCCGCTGGAAGATCGAGGGAGCGGAACTGATGCCAAAGGGAAGTCGGTCATACACAAACAACCCTCTGTGGGTGTTGATGGTAGTGTATTTCTTGGAGTCATCATCTAGCAAAACTTGCTGATAAGCTGCTGCTAAGTCAATCTTAGAGAAAATCTTACCTCCACTAAGGGTAGCTAAAAGCTCTTCCAAGCGAGGTAAGGGGTAGGTGTCTGTTTCAAGTGCTGGATTAACTGACACTTTATAATCACCACACAGGCGAAGTGACTTATCCCTCTTTTCCACCGGAACTATCGGTGCTGCCCAGTCACTATGCTTTACAGGAGATATAATGTTAGCTTCCTCCAGCCTTTTGAGCTCTATCTCTACTCTTTCCTTCATTGCAAATGGGAGGGGCCTGTGTTTGCAGAATTTAGGAGTCACATCAGGTCTGACTATGATTGAGGCTTTAACGTCTCTGAGTGTCCCTAACTCCTCATGAAACACTTCTGAGTGTTTCTTGATCAACTCCCCGACTGAGCTACATTTTGTTTCCTTTACAAAACTGATCTCTGCCCAGTTAAGTTTAAGTTGCCTCAGCCAGTCTCTACCACATCATGTTGCTCCATGCCCGTTAGTAACAAGGAGTGGCAAAACTGCTCTCTGACCCTGATACTCAACTGTGGCTGTGATCTGGCCCAAAACAGGGATGCGACCTCCATTGTAAGCTCTAAGCTTTATGTTAGCACTCTGCAGTGGTATGTGTGAAAACTGCCTTTTATACGTTCTCTCTGAAATAATGCTTTTCCTGGCATCAGTATCAATTTCCATCTCTAAATCTACACCATTAACTGAGAATGTTGCTTTATACAGCTCAGCATCTTCACTTGTGACAGTCAAAACAGTAAACATTTCGAGGTCAGAATCTTCTTCAGCTGTAACATATTTAGTGTTCTTCTTTTGCTGTCTCTTGTCTTTTGATCTTGTATCTCCAGCCCTTGCCTTTGCACGACAAGCTTTTTTAATGTGTCCAACCTTTCCACAGTTATGGCAGTTAGTCTCTTTAAAATGGCACTCATTTGCATTGTGATTTTTCCCATTGCACCTGTAACAGTTCCTTGCTCTTTGCAGCTTCACCTCATGGACGTTTGCAGCTCCGCCTGTTTCGTTCTCCATCCCTCTCAACTGACGTGCGTCTCTGTCAGCCGTCTCCATGTTGAGGGCGATCTCAAACGCTTTGGCAAAAGTGAGGTCATTTTCGGAGAGTAGCCTCCGCTGGCAGGCTTCGTTTCTTATTCCACTGACGAACCGATCTCGTAGTGATGCGTCCAGGTTGGTGCCAAACTCACAGTTAGCGGCACACTGCTTCATCTCCGCTACGTACTGTGCGACCGGCTGAGTAGCTTTTTGATTGCACCGGTTGAAACGGAACCTCTCTGCCACCAGCAACGGCTTTGGCTCAAAATGTTCCTTTAAAACAGTCACTATCTCGCCAAACGTCTTGTCCTTAGGCTTCTGGGGCTGTACTAAATTTCTTAAAAGTCCGTATGTAGTTGCGCCCATTACACTCAATAGCGTAGCAACTTTCTTATCGTCGGCAATGTCGTTAGCTACAAAAAACTGTTCAAGCCGTTCAATATAAGCCGACCACGGCTCGTTTTCCGGCTTAAAGTCATCAATTCTTCCAAACAGGGCCATTGTACTCACTAGTACCGACACTGTGTGTCTTTCCTTCCCCGTAAAGAAAAAAGGCTTTTATCCTCGTCGCCAATGTAGTGTTCTTATGAGACGGAGGCCGACATGCTGTTACTTTGCTGTTTATTAGCCATGCTGCTTCACGGAACAATGCGCAAGCGCGCTGCACCTTGACCTGGTTACAACATAGATCTAGGTGCTATAGATCCTGAACATAGTTACCATATAATCACTTGCTGGTAATGAATAGGTGGTGAATCAATACACCACACAGACAATAATTGATCCAAGATTAGGAAAAATAAAAATGAAATGACACAGCGGTCTATGACATCCACAGTCACCACTTACACTAGAGAAGTTGGCATTGAGGGCTTGCAGATCATCCGGGGTTGCAAAACCAGAGAAGCTGCCAAGGTTTGCCTGTAGCCACTCTTTACTGCTTCTGTTAAAGGAGACACAGCCTGGGTCTACGAGGAAGACAGAAACAAAGACATTGGCAGGTTATAACCAACACATGCTCTTAAGACTTTACCAAAATTGAACCTGAGTGCCTGCCTTTACCTGACGAGTCATTTCTTGAAAGGAATGGCATGATGAAATGAGTGAAGACTGCTTGCTGACTTTCTCTGTCCATTGATGCCATCTGGCTGCTGAATGCCTTGATGCTGAAATGTGAAAGAAGTGTTTTAACATCTAAACAACTAAAAAACTGAAGGTTCCTCTCCAGTCCATTTAACAGTAGAGCAATATATCGCGTATTTGCTTACACAGTGTGGTAGGTTTGGCAGCTGAAGTTGTTGGAGCTCAGGCAGAATAGGAAGTTGGGAGATGGAGAGGCCAAAAATGGACGAATCTTTTTCTGGAACCAGCTGCTGACAAAGGCATCATTTTGCAGCTGTGCCTGACTGAAGTTGGCAATTCTCAACTCTCCAAGAGCCTCAAGCGCATGTGACAAGGATGGGTGGCTGTTGTTGGGGGCCTGGAAGTGGAGAAATCATCTTGCTTTGACACAGAATTCCTACAGGGAAACACCAATTTTGTGTAATTGCTGGACTGGATTTACCATGCTGGCGAATGTTTTGAGAGCCTGGTCTAGTTCAGTAGAAGCTTTTTGGAAGAATAACTTCCAGACCTCTACCGGGTATGTTGTTTGGCTTTCCAGGGAGCAGTTTATCAGCGTTACCAAGTTGTCGGCTGTGAGATGTGTAGCCTAAGAAAAAATGAGACGAGAAATAAGGCAAAGACTCTCAGAGCTTGTGGAGATTTGTATCCCGAGGCCAATGTAGGAAAATTCTAATCTTACTTTGGGATTCACAGCTTACATAAAACAATCTTACCGAGGAACAGGCATGCGCAATGATGGAAAAATTGCACAGGGCTTCCGAAGAATTGTCGACAGACAGGGTTTTCATGAGTTGCGATCTGAGGAGAATATTGAAAAGTAAACCATTGTCACTTCAGTCAGATTGCGTGAAAGAACATTGCCTATGCAAACTCAGCTCTGGACAAATGTTTAAGTCACCTACCTATCAACTGCAGCACATATGAGGCCCTCTGTAAAAAGGAAATATTTGTGAATCAGATACTGTACCTTCACAATGCGATCTTGTCATCAAAATGGAAATGTATGGACATTTACAGACTTACCATGAATTGGGTGAACCTTGCACTGGAGAAAGGCAAAGTTTAATTGTTAGTCAAGTGGCAAAACTACTAAAAGGTAAAATACCTTAATGTGGCCTGTTTACCAAAGTAAGTGTGCCAAACTTGAATCTTGTAAATATGGATCACATTTTTTCTTAATGCGTGTAATACACCACTAGAAATGAACTCACCTTGAAGGAATCTGGAAGTGAGCAACCTGTTTGAGAGAAAATCAAAATGAAGATATGGCATCAATATAGTTGACATCAGAGGAGTGGTAATCTGCTTTTGTGATAAAGTTTGTGAGCAGAGCGCTTTGCCACGTACGTGTGAATGTCTCCATGAGAGACTTTATGCTTGATCTCAAAGGATGGGAGAGGTGCAGTGGCAAGAATTTCAAAGTGTGCCGAAGACCACCGAGTCTGGAAAATGAAACAGAAATTCTTGTGACTTCTCTGGATCCAAAGTCATCACGCAAAATTAAAGTGCCCAATTGTAGACTATGGTAATATCGAGGCTTACATAGCTGCATAGGATGCACAGCTGATGTTCCTGGGGATCACCACCAAGCTGTCAGGTTGGAGGCTGGCCATCACAGGAGCCAAGTTGACCTTGAACCACAGCTCAAAGTCTTTAGGCCCAAATTCTTCAAACTCAGGAGCAAGAGCTGTCAAGGTCAGGTTCAAGATGGTTTCACGTACACCCGGATTTGTGATCAGGGTGATATTTTTCTGTGAAATAAAAAGATTGACATTCCAGTTTAGGACATTTGAAATTTCTGAAATCATTGTAGAAATGAGAGTAGGCTTGGCGATACATCTTTATACTTTGGTGCATCAGGGGCATCACTCATGCCGTCATCTGTGGCAGTTTATTCAATAAGCATATCAAAAGTGTATTATCTTGAGTCATAACTGGACCCCTTTTTAGATTCGACAAAAACCCTTCAGTCCTGGACAAGTTTTCCATGTCTGGTTTGCCAGCCAATTTCATGGGAAAATATGGCTGCCTTAAGGCTGAGTATTTACCTGCATGTTGATCTCTGCAAAAGTCTCGAAAAACTCTTCAAGCAGCTCATCATCATCATCGTCGCCATGGGACTCTATCAAGCTTGTCAGCAACTCCTCGACAAAGGCCTTGTCCTCAATAGCGCCGCTGTGTGGATCCAGGATCAGCTCAGCCTTCTGGTTTGGTGAGAGGGAGTCCACGATTGTCCTCTGATGACACACACACACACACACACACAAAGAGGATATATCATTTGCTTTTCTTTTTGACAAGGCAAAACCACCCGTGTGCACATATTCCAAGTTCTGAATACGGTGCTGTTGTTTTCAAGTAAGAGTGGTAGCCAAAGTTAGGACCTACCCCATCGAGGTTGAAGTCTGCAAGGTCAGAGTATGCTGCGTGTGTGGCAAATGGTCCCAAGTTCTTTTCAAGCCATTCTGCATCACTTTCATTTCGCTGCCTGCAACCTAAGGCACATGGATGGACGTTAGCTACCATTTGCCAAACATGTTTGCATCGATGAGCATGGATCAAGTCAAGTTCCAGTTTTCTTCTCACATGCAATTACAGCACTTTTCTTTTTTACAATTTCAAGTCCGAGGTCAAGCCCACACAAGCAACCACATGGTACAATTGAATCAGCCCTACCTGTCTCATTGAGGGCACTGCCAGATTCCTTCAGGAAGTCCAGCAGAACTTCTGTGAATTGCTGTTGTTTATGCGACGGCATTTCATGGAAACCTTTGGCTAGCGCGCTCACACTGCAGAGGGCGAAAAGAAATATTCTTACGCAGTCCATCAACAACATTTTGTACTTTGTTGCAATGCCATCTTAACTGTCTTTTGTTAAATGCTACTCACAGGATGCGGTAGTTTGTGCAGTTTATGTTTGAGGTTGCATTCTTGAGCATCATTGGAGTGAAACTCGGGAGGAGAGGAACCAGTTTCTGATGGAAGAAATCACGCCAGTCGTCTTTGTCGAAGTGTTGGAAGTGGGGACTGATGATCAGGAAGATCCCCATCATGAAATGATCTCTCACAGCAGGTTCGATCTCAGGGACCTGTCAAATGATGACATGATTTGATTGAAATGCCATAACACACCATATAGGATGTAAGAAAGGATGTAGCACAGTATCTGATACAAAAAAATCCCCTGCTGCTGATGTAGAGGCTTACATGCACATCTAATTACCAACTGTGCTGGGTTGAAGCCTAGGACTGTCCTTCCCCCGGTGTAAAGAGTAGCTTACCTTTTCATTTGCTGTCATCGCTGTTAGGAATTCGTCAACATTTTCCAGACCATCGCCCTCCTTGAGTCGCTCAAGCACATTGTCGATTAGTTCCGTGTCATTCAGGGCTCCTGGGCTCAGTGTCAACTGGGCCACCTGAGTAGGCGAGAGTTCTGACAACAATTCGGCCTATAAAAGGGAATCAATATGAAATCAAACAGCAATAATTGCAAAATCACAAGTAAGACATTTTAGTTTGTGAGAGGAACACTACAACCGCAGTCACCACTTACACCAGAGAAGTTGGCATTGAGGGCTTGCAGATCACGCAGGGTTGCAAAACCAGAGAAGCTGCCAAGGTTTGCCTGTAGCCACTCTTTAATGCTTCTGTTAAAGGAGACACAGCCCGGGTCTACGAGGAAGACAGAAACAAAGACATTGGCAGGGTATAACCACCACATGCTCTTAAGACTTTACCAATATTGAGCCGGAACGCCTGCTGTTACCTGACGAGTCATTTCTTGAAAGGAATGGCATGATGAAATGAGTGAAGACTGCTCGCTGACTTTCTCTGTCCATTGATGCCCTCTGGCTGCTGAATGCCTTGATGCTGAAATGTGAAAGAAGGCTTTTAACATCTAAACAACTAAAAAACTGAAGGTTCCTCTCCAGTCCATTTAACGGTGGAGCAATATATCGCGTATTTGCTTACACAGTGTGGTAGGTTTGGCAGCTGAAGTTGTTGGAGCTCAGGCAGAATAGGAAGTTGGGAGATGGAGAGGCCAAAAATGGACGAATCTTTTTCTGGAACCAGCTGCTGACAAAGGCATCATTTTGCAGCTGTGCCTGACTGAAGTTGGCAATTCTCAGCTCTCCAAGAGCCTCAAGCGCATGTGACAAGGATGGGTGGCTGTTGTTGGGGGCCTGGAAGTGGAGAAATCATCTTGCTTTGACACAGAATTCCTACAGGGAAACACCAATTTTGTGTAATTGCTGGACTGGATTTACCATGCTGGCGAATGTTTTGAGAGCCTGGTCTAGTTCAGTAGAAGCTTTTTGGAAGAATAACTTCCAGACCTCTACCGGGTATGTTGTTTGGCTTTCCAGGGAGCAGTTTATCAGCGTTACCAAGTTGTCGGCTGTGAGATGTGTAGCCTAAGAAAAAATGAGACGAGAAATAAGGCAAAGACTCTCAGAGCTTGTGGAGATTTGTATCCCGAGGCCAATGTAGGAAAATTCTAATCTTACTTTGGGATTCACAGCTTACATAAAACAATCTTACCGAGGAACAGGCATGCGCAATGATGGAAAAATTGCACAGGGCTTCCGAAGAATTGTCGACAGACAGGGTTTTCATGAGTTGCGATCTGAGGAGAATATTGAAAAGTAAACCATTGTCACTTCAGTCAGATTGCGTGAAAGAACATTGCCTATGCAAACTCAGCTCTGGACAAATGTTTAAGTCACCTACCTATCAACTGCAGCACATATGAGGCCCTCTGTAAAAAGGAAATATTTGTGAATCAGATACTGTACCTTCACAATGCGATCTTGTCATCAAAATGGAAATGTATGGACATTTACAGACTTACCATGAATTGGGTGAACCTTGCACTGGAGAAAGGCAAAGTTTAATTGTTAGTCAAGTGGCAAAACTACTAAAAGGTAAAATACCTTAATGTGGCCTGTTTACCAAAGTAAGTGTGCCAAACTTGAATCTTGTAAATATGGATCACATTTTTTCTTAATGCGTGTAATACACCACTAGAAATGAACTCACCTTGAAGGAATCTGGAAGTGAGCAACCTGTTTGAGAGAAAATCAAAATGAAGATATGGCATCAATATAGTTGACATCAGAGGAGTGGTAATCTGCTTTTGTGATAAAGTTTGTGAGCAGAGCGCTTTGCCACGTACGTGTGAATGTCTCCATGAGAGACTTTATGCTTGATCTCAAAGGATGGGAGAGGTGCAGTGGCAAGAATTTCAAAGTGTGCCGAAGACCACCGAGTCTGGAAAATGAAACAGAAATTCTTGTGACTTCTCTGGATCCAAAGTCATCACGCAAAATTAAAGTGCCCAATTGTAGACTATGGTAATATCGAGGCTTACATAGCTGCATAGGATGCACAGCTGATGTTCCTGGGGATCACCACCAAGCTGTCAGGTTGGAGGCTGGCCATCACAGGAGCCAAGTTGACCTTGAACCACAGCTCAAAGTCTTTAGGCCCAAATTCTTCAAACTCAGGAGCAAGAGCTGTCAAGGTCAGGTTCAAGATGGTTTCACGTACACCCGGATTTGTGATCAGGGTGATATTTTTCTGTGAAATAAAAAGATTGACATTCCAGTTTAGGACATTTGAAATTTCTGAAATCATTGTAGAAATGAGAGTAGGCTTGGCGATACATCTTTATACTTTGGTGCATCAGGGGCATCACTCATGCCGTCATCTGTGGCAGTTTATTCAATAAGCATATCAAAAGTGTATTATCTTGAGTCATAACTGGACCCCTTTTTAGATTCGACAAAAACCCTTCAGTCCTGGACAAGTTTTCCATGTCTGGTTTGCCAGCCAATTTCATGGGAAAATATGGCTGCCTTAAGGCTGAGTATTTACCTGCATGTTGATCTCTGCAAAAGTCTCGAAAAACTCTTCAAGCAGCTCATCATCATCATCGTCGCCATGGGACTCTATCAAGCTTGTCAGCAACTCCTCGACAAAGGCCTTGTCCTCAATAGCGCCGCTGTGTGGATCCAGGATCAGCTCAGCCTTCTGGTTTGGTGAGAGGGAGTCCACGATTGTCCTCTGATGACACACACACATACACACACACACAAAGAGGATATATCATTTGCTTTTCTTTTTGACAAGGCAAAACCACCCGTGTGCACATATTCCAAGTTCTGAATACGGTGCTGTTGTTTTCAAGTAAGAGTGGTAGCCAAAGTTAGGACCTACCCCATCGAGGTTGAAGTCTGCAAGGTCAGAGTATGCTGCGTGTGTGGCAAATGGTCCCAAGTTCTTTTCAAGCCATTCTGCATCACTTTCATTTCGCTGCCTGCAACCTAAGGCACATGGATGGACGTAAGCTACCATTTGCCAAACATGTTTGCATCGATGAGCATGGATCAAGTCAAGTTCCAGTTTTCTTCTCACATGCAATTACAGCACTTTTCTTTTTTACAATTTCAAGTCCGAGGTCAAGCCCACACAAGCAACCACATGGTACAATTGAATCAGCCCTACCTGTCTCATTGAGGGCACTGCCAGATTCCTTCAGGAAGTCCAGCAGAACTTCTGTGAATTGCTGTTGTTTATGCGACGGCATTTCATGGAAACCTTTGGCTAGCGCGCTCACACTGCAGAGGGCGAAAAGAAATATTCTTACGCAGTCCATCAACAACATTTTGTACTTTGTTGCAATGCCATCTTAACTGTCTTTTGTTAAATGCTACTCACAGGATGCGGTAGTTTGTGCAGTTTATGTTTGAGGTTGCATTCTTGAGCATCATTGGAGTGAAACTCGGGAGGAGAGGAACCAGTTTCTGATGGAAGAAATCACGCCAGTCGTCTTTGTCGAAGTGTTGGAAGTGGGGACTGATGATCAGGAAGATCCCCATCATGAAATGATCTCTCACAGCAGGTTCGATCTCAGGGACCTGTCAAATGATGACATGATTTGATTGAAATGCCATAACACACCATATAGGATGTAAGAAAGGATGTAGCACAATATCTGATACAAAAAAATCCCCTGCTGCTGATGTAGAGGCTTACATGCACATCTAATTACCAACTGTGCTGGGTTGAAGCCTAGGACTGTCCTTCCCCCGGTGTAAAGAGTAGCTTACCTTTTCATTTGCTGTCATCGCTGTTAGGAATTCGTCAACATTTTCCAGACCATCGCCCTCCTTGAGTCGCTCAAGCACATTGTCGATTAGTTCTGTGTCATTCAGGGCTCCTGGGCTCAGTGTCAACTGGGCCACCTGAGTAGGCGAGAGTTCTGACAACAATTCGGCCTATAAAAGGGAATCAATATGAAATCAAACAGCAATAATTGCAAAATCACAAGTAAGACATTTCAGTTTGTGAGAGGAACACTACAACCGCAGTCACCACTTACACCAGAGAAGTTGGCATTGAGGGCTTGCAGATCACGCAGGGTTGCAAAACCAGAGAAGCTGCCAAGGTTTGCCTGTAGCCACTCTTTAATGCTTCTGTTAAAGGAGACACAGCCCGGGTCTACGAGGAAGACAGAAACAAAGACATTGGCAGGGTATAACCACCACATGCTCTTAAGACTTTACCAATATTGAGCCGGAACGCCTGCTGTTACCTGACGAGTCATTTCTTGAAAGGAATGGCATGATGAAATGAGTGAAGACTGCTCGCTGACTTTCTCTGTCCATTGATGCCCTCTGGCTGCTGAATGCCTTGATGCTGAAATGTGAAAGAAGGCTTTTAACATCTAAACAACTAAAAAACTGAAGGTTCCTCTCCAGTCCATTTAACGGTGGAGCAATATATCGCGTATTTGCTTACACAGTGTGGTAGGTTTGGCAGCTGAAGTTGTTGGAGCTCAGGCAGAATAGGAAGTTGGGAGATGGAGAGGCCAAAAATGGACGAATCTTTTTCTGGAACCAGCTGCTGACAAAGGCATCATTTTGCAGCTGTGCCTGACTGAAGTTGGCAATTCTCAGCTCTCCAAGAGCCTCAAGCGCATGTGACAAGGATGGGTGGCTGTTGTTGGGGGCCTGGAAGTGGAGAAATCATCTTGCTTTGACACAGAATTCCTACAGGGAAACACCAATTTTGTGTAATTGCTGGACTGGATTTACCATGCTGGCGAATGTTTTGAGAGCCTGGTCTAGTTCAGTAGAAGCTTTTTGGAAGAATAACTTCCAGACCTCTACCGGGTATGTTGTTTGGCTTTCCAGGGAGCAGTTTATCAGCGTTACCAAGTTGTCGGCTGTGAGATGTGTAGCCTAAGAAAAAATGAGACGAGAAATAAGGCAAAGACTCTCAGAGCTTGTGGAGATTTGTATCCCGAGGCCAATGTAGGAAAATTCTAATCTTACTTTGGGATTCACAGCTTACATAAAACAATCTTACCGAGGAACAGGCATGCGCAATGATGGAAAAATTGCACAGGGCTTCCGAAGAATTGTCGACAGACAGGGTTTTCATGAGTTGCGATCTGAGGAGAATATTGAAAAGTAAACCATTGTCACTTCAGTCAGATTGCGTGAAAGAACATTGCCTATGCAAACTCAGCTCTGGACAAATGTTTAAGTCACCTACCTATCAACTGCAGCACATATGAGGCCCTCTGTAAAAAGGAAATATTTGTGAATCAGATACTGTACCTTCACAATGCGATCTTGTCATCAAAATGGAAATGTATGGACATTTACAGACTTACCATGAATTGGGTGAACCTTGCACTGGAGAAAGGCAAAGTTTAATTGTTAGTCAAGTGGCAAAACTACTAAAAGGTAAAATACCTTAATGTGGCCTGTTTACCAAAGTAAGTGTGCCAAACTTGAATCTTGTAAATATGGATCACATTTTTTCTTAATGCGTGTAATACACCACTAGAAATGAACTCACCTTGAAGGAATCTGGAAGTGAGCAACCTGTTTGAGAGAAAATCAAAATGAAGATATGGCATCAATATAGTTGACATCAGAGGAGTGGTAATCTGCTTTTGTGATAAAGTTTGTGAGCAGAGCGCTTTGCCACGTACGTGTGAATGTCTCCATGAGAGACTTTATGCTTGATCTCAAAGGATGGGAGAGGTGCAGTGGCAAGAATTTCAAAGTGTGCCGAAGACCACCGAGTCTGGAAAATGAAACAGAAATTCTTGTGACTTCTCTGGATCCAAAGTCATCACGCAAAATTAAAGTGCCCAATTGTAGACTATGGTAATATCGAGGCTTACATAGCTGCATAGGATGCACAGCTGATGTTCCTGGGGATCACCACCAAGCTGTCAGGTTGGAGGCTGGCCATCACAGGAGCCAAGTTGACCTTGAACCACAGCTCAAAGTCTTTAGGCCCAAATTCTTCAAACTCAGGAGCAAGAGCTGTCAAGGTCAGGTTCAAGATGGTTTCACGTACACCCGGATTTGTGATCAGGGTGATATTTTTCTGTGAAATAAAAAGATTGACATTCCAGTTTAGGACATTTGAAATTTCTGAAATCATTGTAGAAATGAGAGTAGGCTTGGCGATACATCTTTATACTTTGGTGCATCAGGGGCATCACTCATGCCGTCATCTGTGGCAGTTTATTCAATAAGCATATCAAAAGTGTATTATCTTGAGTCATAACTGGACCCCTTTTTAGATTCGACAAAAACCCTTCAGTCCTGGACAAGTTTTCCATGTCTGGTTTGCCAGCCAATTTCATGGGAAAATATGGCTGCCTTAAGGCTGAGTATTTACCTGCATGTTGATCTCTGCAAAAGTCTCGAAAAACTCTTCAAGCAGCTCATCATCATCATCGTCGCCATGGGACTCTATCAAGCTTGTCAGCAACTCCTCGACAAAGGCCTTGTCCTCAATAGCGCCGCTGTGTGGATCCAGGATCAGCTCAGCCTTCTGGTTTGGTGAGAGGGAGTCCACGATTGTCCTCTGATGACACACACACACACACACACACACAAAGAGGATATATCATTTGCTTTTCTTTTTGACAAGGCAAAACCACCCGTGTGCACATATTCCAAGTTCTGAATACGGTGCTGTTGTTTTCAAGTAAGAGTGGTAGCCAAAGTTAGGACCTACCCCATCGAGGTTGAAGTCTGCAAGGTCAGAGTATGCTGCGTGTGTGGCAAATGGTCCCAAGTTCTTTTCAAGCCATTCTGCATCACTTTCATTTCGCTGCCTGCAACCTAAGGCACATGGATGGACGTTAGCTACCATTTGCCAAACATGTTTGCATCGATGAGCATGGATCAAGTCAAGTTCCAGTTTTCTTCTCACATGCAATTACAGCACTTTTCTTTTTTACAATTTCAAGTCCGAGGTCAAGCCCACACAAGCAACCACATGGTACAATTGAATCAGCCCTACCTGTCTCATTGAGGGCACTGCCAGATTCCTTCAGGAAGTCCAGCAGAACTTCTGTGAATTGCTGTTGTTTATGCGACGGCATTTCATGGAAACCTTTGGCTAGCGCGCTCACACTGCAGAGGGCGAAAAGAAATATTCTTACGCAGTCCATCAACAACATTTTGTACTTTGTTGCAATGCCATCTTAACTGTCTTTTGTTAAATGCTACTCACAGGATGCGGTAGTTTGTGCAGTTTATGTTTGAGGTTGCATTCTTGAGCATCATTGGAGTGAAACTCGGGAGGAGAGGAACCAGTTTCTGATGGAAGAAATCACGCCAGTCGTCTTTGTCGAAGTGTTGGAAGTGGGGACTGATGATCAGGAAGATCCCCATCATGAAATGATCTCTCACAGCAGGTTCGATCTCAGGGACCTGTCAAATGATGACATGATTTGATTGAAATGCCATAACACACCATATAGGATGTAAGAAAGGATGTAGCACAATATCTGATACAAAAAAATCCCCTGCTGCTGATGTAGAGGCTTACATGCACATCTAATTACCAACTGTGCTGGGTTGAAGCCTAGGACTGTCCTTCCCCCGGTGTAAAGAGTAGCTTACCTTTTCATTTGCTGTCATCGCTGTTAGGAATTCGTCAACATTTTCCAGACCATCGCCCTCCTTGAGTCGCTCAAGCACATTGTCGATTAGTTCCGTGTCATTCAGGGCTCCTGGGCTCAGTGTCAACTGGGCCACCTGAGTAGGCGAGAGTTCTGACAACAATTCGGCCTATAAAAGGGAATCAATATGAAATCAAACAGCAATAATTGCAAAATCACAAGTAAGACATTTTAGTTTGTGAGAGGAACACTACAACCGCAGTCACCACTTACACCAGAGAAGTTGGCATTGAGGGCTTGCAGATCACGCAGGGTTGCAAAACCAGAGAAGCTGCCAAGGTTGGCCTGTAGCCACTCTTTAATGCTTCTGTTAAAGGAGACACAGCCCGGGTCTACGAGGAAGACAGAAACAAAGACATTGGCAGGGTATAACCACCACATGCTCTTAAGACTTTACCAATATTGAGCCGGAACGCCTGCTGTTACCTGACGAGTCATTTCTTGAAAGGAATGGCATGATGAAATGAGTGAAGACTGCTCGCTGACTTTCTCTGTCCATTGATGCCCTCTGGCTGCTGAATGCCTTGATGCTGAAATGTGAAAGAAGGCTTTTAACATCTAAACAACTAAAAAACTGAAGGTTCCTCTCCAGTCCATTTAACGGTGGAGCAATATATCGCGTATTTGCTTACACAGTGTGGTAGGTTTGGCAGCTGAAGTTGTTGGAGCTCAGGCAGAATAGGAAGTTGGGAGATGGAGAGGCCAAAAATGGACGAATCTTTTTCTGGAACCAGCTGCTGACAAAGGCATCATTTTGCAGCTGTGCCTGACTGAAGTTGGCAATTCTCAGCTCTCCAAGAGCCTCAAGCGCATGTGACAAGGATGGGTGGCTGTTGTTGGGGGCCTGGAAGTGGAGAAATCATCTTGCTTTGACACAGAATTCCTACAGGGAAACACCAATTTTGTGTAATTGCTGGACTGGATTTACCATGCTGGCGAATGTTTTGAGAGCCTGGTCTAGTTCAGTAGAAGCTTTTTGGAAGAATAACTTCCAGACCTCTACCGGGTATGTTGTTTGGCTTTCCAGGGAGCAGTTTATCAGCGTTACCAAGTTGTCGGCTGTGAGATGTGTAGCCTAAGAAAAAATGAGACGAGAAATAAGGCAAAGACTCTCAGAGCTTGTGGAGATTTGTATCCCGAGGCCAATGTAGGAAAATTCTAATCTTACTTTGGGATTCACAGCTTACATAAAACAATCTTACCGAGGAACAGGCATGCGCAATGATGGAAAAATTGCACAGGGCTTCCGAAGAATTGTCGACAGACAGGGTTTTCATGAGTTGCGATCTGAGGAGAATATTGAAAAGTAAACCATTGTCACTTCAGTCAGATTGCGTGAAAGAACATTGCCTATGCAAACTCAGCTCTGGACAAATGTTTAAGTCACCTACCTATCAACTGCAGCACATATGAGGCCCTCTGTAAAAAGGAAATATTTGTGAATCAGATACTGTACCTTCACAATGCGATCTTGTCATCAAAATGGAAATGTATGGACATTTACAGACTTACCATGAATTGGGTGAACCTTGCACTGGAGAAAGGCAAAGTTTAATTGTTAGTCAAGTGGCAAAACTACTAAAAGGTAAAATACCTTAATGTGGCCTGTTTACCAAAGTAAGTGTGCCAAACTTGAATCTTGTAAATATGGATCACATTTTTTCTTAATGCGTGTAATACACCACTAGAAATGAACTCACCTTGAAGGAATCTGGAAGTGAGCAACCTGTTTGAGAGAAAATCAAAATGAAGATATGGCATCAATATAGTTGACATCAGAGGAGTGGTAATCTGCTTTTGTGATAAAGTTTGTGAGCAGAGCGCTTTGCCACGTACGTGTGAATGTCTCCATGAGAGACTTTATGCTTGATCTCAAAGGATGGGAGAGGTGCAGTGGCAAGAATTTCAAAGTGTGCCGAAGACCACCGAGTCTGGAAAATGAAACAGAAATTCTTGTGACTTCTCTGGATCCAAAGTCATCACGCAAAATTAAAGTGCCCAATTGTAGACTATGGTAATATCGAGGCTTACATAGCTGCATAGGATGCACAGCTGATGTTCCTGGGGATCACCACCAAGCTGTCAGGTTGGAGGCTGGCCATCACAGGAGCCAAGTTGACCTTGAACCACAGCTCAAAGTCTTTAGGCCCAAATTCTTCAAACTCAGGAGCAAGAGCTGTCAAGGTCAGGTTCAAGATGGTTTCACGTACACCCGGATTTGTGATCAGGGTGATATTTTTCTGTGAAATAAAAAGATTGACATTCCAGTTTAGGACATTTGAAATTTCTGAAATCATTGTAGAAATGAGAGTAGGCTTGGCGATACATCTTTATACTTTGGTGCATCAGGGGCATCACTCATGCCGTCATCTGTGGCAGTTTATTCAATAAGCATATCAAAAGTGTATTATCTTGAGTCATAACTGGACCCCTTTTTAGATTCGACAAAAACCCTTCAGTCCTGGACAAGTTTTCCATGTCTGGTTTGCCAGCCAATTTCATGGGAAAATATGGCTGCCTTAAGGCTGAGTATTTACCTGCATGTTGATCTCTGCAAAAGTCTCGAAAAACTCTTCAAGCAGCTCATCATCATCATCGTCGCCATGGGACTCTATCAAGCTTGTCAGCAACTCCTCGACAAAGGCCTTGTCCTCAATAGCGCCGCTGTGTGGATCCAGGATCAGCTCAGCCTTCTGGTTTGGTGAGAGGGAGTCCACGATTGTCCTCTGATGACACACACACACACACACACACAAAGAGGATATATCATTTGCTTTTCTTTTTGACAAGGCAAAACCACCCGTGTGCACATATTCCAAGTTCTGAATACGGTGCTGTTGTTTTCAAGTAAGAGTGGTAGCCAAAGTTAGGACCTACCCCATCGAGGTTGAAGTCTGCAAGGTCAGAGTATGCTGCGTGTGTGGCAAATGGTCCCAAGTTCTTTTCAAGCCATTCTGCATCACTTTCATTTCGCTGCCTGCAACCTAAGGCACATGGATGGACGTTAGCTACCATTTGCCAAACATGTTTGCATCGATGAGCATGGATCAAGTCAAGTTCCAGTTTTCTTCTCACATGCAATTACAGCACTTTTCTTTTTTACAATTTCAAGTCCGAGGTCAAGCCCACACAAGCAACCACATGGTACAATTGAATCAGCCCTACCTGTCTCATTGAGGGCACTGCCAGATTCCTTCAGGAAGTCCAGCAGAACTTCTGTGAATTGCTGTTGTTTATGCGACGGCATTTCATGGAAACCTTTGGCTAGCGCGCTCACACTGCAGAGGGCGAAAAGAAATATTCTTACGCAGTCCATCAACAACATTTTGTACTTTGTTGCAATGCCATCTTAACTGTCTTTTGTTAAATGCTACTCACAGGATGCGGTAGTTTGTGCAGTTTATGTTTGAGGTTGCATTCTTGAGCATCATTGGAGTGAAACTCGGGAGGAGAGGAACCAGTTTCTGATGGAAGAAATCACGCCAGTCGTCTTTGTCGAAGTGTTGGAAGTGGGGACTGATGATCAGGAAGATCCCCATCATGAAATGATCTCTCACAGCAGGTTCGATCTCAGGGACCTGTCAAATGATGACATGATTTGATTGAAATGCCATAACACACCATATAGGATGTAAGAAAGGATGTAGCACAATATCTGATACAAAAAAATCCCCTGCTGCTGATGTAGAGGCTTACATGCACATCTAATTACCAACTGTGCTGGGTTGAAGCCTAGGACTGTCCTTCCCCCGGTGTAAAGAGTAGCTTACCTTTTCATTTGCTGTCATCGCTGTTAGGAATTCGTCAACATTTTCCAGACCATCGCCCTCCTTGAGTCGCTCAAGCACATTGTCGATTAGTTCCGTGTCATTCAGGGCTCCTGGGCTCAGTGTCAACTGGGCCACCTGAGTAGGCGAGAGTTCTGACAACAATTCGGCCTATAAAAGGGAATCAATATGAAATCAAACAGCAATAATTGCAAAATCACAAGTAAGACATTTTAGTTTGTGAGAGGAACACTACAACCGCAGTCACCACTTACACCAGAGAAGTTGGCATTGAGGGCTTGCAGATCACGCAGGGTTGCAAAACCAGAGAAGCTGCCAAGGTTTGCCTGTAGCCACTCTTTAATGCTTCTGTTAAAGGAGACACAGCCCGGGTCTACGAGGAAGACAGAAACAAAGACATTGGCAGGGTATAACCACCACATGCTCTTAAGACTTTACCAATATTGAGCCGGAACGCCTGCTGTTACCTGACGAGTCATTTCTTGAAAGGAATGGCATGATGAAATGAGTGAAGACTGCTCGCTGACTTTCTCTGTCCATTGATGCCCTCTGGCTGCTGAATGCCTTGATGCTGAAATGTGAAAGAAGGCTTTTAACATCTAAACAACTAAAAAACTGAAGGTTCCTCTCCAGTCCATTTAACGGTGGAGCAATATATCGCGTATTTGCTTACACAGTGTGGTAGGTTTGGCAGCTGAAGTTGTTGGAGCTCAGGCAGAATAGGAAGTTGGGAGATGGAGAGGCCAAAAATGGACGAATCTTTTTCTGGAACCAGCTGCTGACAAAGGCATCATTTTGCAGCTGTGCCTGACTGAAGTTGGCAATTCTCAGCTCTCCAAGAGCCTCAAGCGCATGTGACAAGGATGGGTGGCTGTTGTTGGGGGCCTGGAAGTGGAGAAATCATCTTGCTTTGACACAGAATTCCTACAGGGAAACACCAATTTTGTGTAATTGCTGGACTGGATTTACCATGCTGGCGAATGTTTTGAGAGCCTGGTCTAGTTCAGTAGAAGCTTTTTGGAAGAATAACTTCCAGACCTCTACCGGGTATGTTGTTTGGCTTTCCAGGGAGCAGTTTATCAGCGTTACCAAGTTGTCGGCTGTGAGATGTGTAGCCTAAGAAAAAATGAGACGAGAAATAAGGCAAAGACTCTCAGAGCTTGTGGAGATTTGTATCCCGAGGCCAATGTAGGAAAATTCTAATCTTACTTTGGGATTCACAGCTTACATAAAACAATCTTACCGAGGAACAGGCATGCGCAATGATGGAAAAATTGCACAGGGCTTCCGAAGAATTGTCGACAGACAGGGTTTTCATGAGTTGCGATCTGAGGAGAATATTGAAAAGTAAACCATTGTCACTTCAGTCAGATTGCGTGAAAGAACATTGCCTATGCAAACTCAGCTCTGGACAAATGTTTAAGTCACCTACCTATCAACTGCAGCACATATGAGGCCCTCTGTAAAAAGGAAATATTTGTGAATCAGATACTGTACCTTCACAATGCGATCTTGTCATCAAAATGGAAATGTATGGACATTTACAGACTTACCATGAATTGGGTGAACCTTGCACTGGAGAAAGGCAAAGTTTAATTGTTAGTCAAGTGGCAAAACTACTAAAAGGTAAAATACCTTAATGTGGCCTGTTTACCAAAGTAAGTGTGCCAAACTTGAATCTTGTAAATATGGATCACATTTTTTCTTAATGCGTGTAATACACCACTAGAAATGAACTCACCTTGAAGGAATCTGGAAGTGAGCAACCTGTTTGAGAGAAAATCAAAATGAAGATATGGCATCAATATAGTTGACATCAGAGGAGTGGTAATCTGCTTTTGTGATAAAGTTTGTGAGCAGAGCGCTTTGCCACGTACGTGTGAATGTCTCCATGAGAGACTTTATGCTTGATCTCAAAGGATGGGAGAGGTGCAGTGGCAAGAATTTCAAAGTGTGCCGAAGACCACCGAGTCTGGAAAATGAAACAGAAATTCTTGTGACTTCTCTGGATCCAAAGTCATCACGCAAAATTAAAGTGCCCAATTGTAGACTATGGTAATATCGAGGCTTACATAGCTGCATAGGATGCACAGCTGATGTTCCTGGGGATCACCACCAAGCTGTCAGGTTGGAGGCTGGCCATCACAGGAGCCAAGTTGACCTTGAACCACAGCTCAAAGTCTTTAGGCCCAAATTCTTCAAACTCAGGAGCAAGAGCTGTCAAGGTCAGGTTCAAGATGGTTTCACGTACACCCGGATTTGTGATCAGGGTGATATTTTTCTGTGAAATAAAAAGATTGACATTCCAGTTTAGGACATTTGAAATTTCTGAAATCATTGTAGAAATGAGAGTAGGCTTGGCGATACATCTTTATACTTTGGTGCATCAGGGGCATCACTCATGCCGTCATCTGTGGCAGTTTATTCAATAAGCATATCAAAAGTGTATTATCTTGAGTCATAACTGGACCCCTTTTTAGATTCGACAAAAACCCTTCAGTCCTGGACAAGTTTTCCATGTCTGGTTTGCCAGCCAATTTCATGGGAAAATATGGCTGCCTTAAGGCTGAGTATTTACCTGCATGTTGATCTCTGCAAAAGTCTCGAAAAACTCTTCAAGCAGCTCATCATCATCATCGTCGCCATGGGACTCTATCAAGCTTGTCAGCAACTCCTCGACAAAGGCCTTGTCCTCAATAGCGCCGCTGTGTGGATCCAGGATCAGCTCAGCCTTCTGGTTTGGTGAGAGGGAGTCCACGATTGTCCTCTGATGACACACACACATACACACACACACAAAGAGGATATATCATTTGCTTTTCTTTTTGACAAGGCAAAACCACCCGTGTGCACATATTCCAAGTTCTGAATACGGTGCTGTTGTTTTCAAGTAAGAGTGGTAGCCAAAGTTAGGACCTACCCCATCGAGGTTGAAGTCTGCAAGGTCAGAGTATGCTGCGTGTGTGGCAAATGGTCCCAAGTTCTTTTCAAGCCATTCTGCATCACTTTCATTTCGCTGCCTGCAACCTAAGGCACATGGATGGACGTTAGCTACCATTTGCCAAACATGTTTGCATCGATGAGCATGGATCAAGTCAAGTTCCAGTTTTCTTCTCACATGCAATTACAGCACTTTTCTTTTTTACAATTTCAAGTCCGAGGTCAAGCCCACACAAGCAACCACATGGTACAATTGAATCAGCCCTACCTGTCTCATTGAGGGCACTGCCAGATTCCTTCAGGAAGTCCAGCAGAACTTCTGTGAATTGCTGTTGTTTATGCGACGGCATTTCATGGAAACCTTTGGCTAGCGCGCTCACACTGCAGAGGGCGAAAAGAAATATTCTTACGCAGTCCATCAACAACATTTTGTACTTTGTTGCAATGCCATCTTAACTGTCTTTTGTTAAATGCTACTCACAGGATGCGGTAGTTTGTGCAGTTTATGTTTGAGGTTGCATTCTTGAGCATCATTGGAGTGAAACTCGGGAGGAGAGGAACCAGTTTCTGATGGAAGAAATCACGCCAGTCGTCTTTGTCGAAGTGTTGGAAGTGGGGACTGATGATCAGGAAGATCCCCATCATGAAATGATCTCTCACAGCAGGTTCGATCTCAGGGACCTGTCAAATGATGACATGATTTGATTGAAATGCCATAACACACCATATAGGATGTAAGAAAGGATGTAGCACAATATCTGATACAAAAAAATCCCCTGCTGCTGATGTAGAGGCTTACATGCACATCTAATTACCAACTGTGCTGGGTTGAAGCCTAGGACTGTCCTTCCCCCGGTGTAAAGAGTAGCTTACCTTTTCATTTGCTGTCATCGCTGTTAGGAATTCGTCAACATTTTCCAGACCATCGCCCTCCTTGAGTCGCTCAAGCACATTGTCGATTAGTTCCGTGTCATTCAGGGCTCCTGGGCTCAGTGTCAACTGGGCCACCTGAGTAGGCGAGAGTTCTGACAACAATTCGGCCTATAAAAGGGAATCAATATGAAATCAAACAGCAATAATTGCAAAATCACAAGTAAGACATTTTAGTTTGTGAGAGGAACACTACAACCGCAGTCACCACTTACACCAGAGAAGTTGGCATTGAGGGCTTGCAGATCACGCAGGGTTGCAAAACCAGAGAAGCTGCCAAGGTTTGCCTGTAGCCACTCTTTAATGCTTCTGTTAAAGGAGACACAGCCCGGGTCTACGAGGAAGACAGAAACAAAGACATTGGCAGGGTATAACCACCACATGCTCTTAAGACTTTACCAATATTGAGCCGGAACGCCTGCTGTTACCTGACGAGTCATTTCTTGAAAGGAATGGCATGATGAAATGAGTGAAGACTGCTCGCTGACTTTCTCTGTCCATTGATGCCCTCTGGCTGCTGAATGCCTTGATGCTGAAATGTGAAAGAAGGCTTTTAACATCTAAACAACTAAAAAACTGAAGGTTCCTCTCCAGTCCATTTAACGGTGGAGCAATATATCGCGTATTTGCTTACACAGTGTGGTAGGTTTGGCAGCTGAAGTTGTTGGAGCTCAGGCAGAATAGGAAGTTGGGAGATGGAGAGGCCAAAAATGGACGAATCTTTTTCTGGAACCAGCTGCTGACAAAGGCATCATTTTGCAGCTGTGCCTGACTGAAGTTGGCAATTCTCAGCTCTCCAAGAGCCTCAAGCGCATGTGACAAGGATGGGTGGCTGTTGTTGGGGGCCTGGAAGTGGAGAAATCATCTTGCTTTGACACAGAATTCCTACAGGGAAACACCAATTTTGTGTAATTGCTGGACTGGATTTACCATGCTGGCGAATGTTTTGAGAGCCTGGTCTAGTTCAGTAGAAGCTTTGTGGAAGAATAACTTCCAGACCTCTACCGGGTATGTTGTTTGGCTTTCCAGGGAGCAGTTTATCAGCGTTACCAAGTTGTCGGCTGTGAGATGTGTAGCCTAAGAAAAAATGAGACGAGAAATAAGGCAAAGACTCTCAGAGCTTGTGGAGATTTGTATCCCGAGGCCAATGTAGGAAAATTCTAATCTTACTTTGGGATTCACAGCTTACATAAAACAATCTTACCGAGGAACAGGCATGCGCAATGATGGAAAAATTGCACAGGGCTTCCGAAGAATTGTCGACAGACAGGGTTTTCATGAGTTGCGATCTGAGGAGAATATTGAAAAGTAAACCATTGTCACTTCAGTCAGATTGCGTGAAAGAACATTGCCTATGCAAACTCAGCTCTGGACAAATGTTTAAGTCACCTACCTATCAACTGCAGCACATATGAGGCCCTCTGTAAAAAGGAAATATTTGTGAATCAGATACTGTACCTTCACAATGCGATCTTGTCATCAAAATGGAAATGTATGGACATTTACAGACTTACCATGAATTGGGTGAACCTTGCACTGGAGAAAGGCAAAGTTTAATTGTTAGTCAAGTGGCAAAACTACTAAAAGGTAAAATACCTTAATGTGGCCTGTTTACCAAAGTAAGTGTGCCAAACTTGAATCTTGTAAATATGGATCACATTTTTTCTTAATGCGTGTAATACACCACTAGAAATGAACTCACCTTGAAGGAATCTGGAAGTGAGCAACCTGTTTGAGAGAAAATCAAAATGAAGATATGGCATCAATATAGTTGACATCAGAGGAGTGGTAATCTGCTTTTGTGATAAAGTTTGTGAGCAGAGCGCTTTGCCACGTACGTGTGAATGTCTCCATGAGAGACTTTATGCTTGATCTCAAAGGATGGGAGAGGTGCAGTGGCAAGAATTTCAAAGTGTGCCGAAGACCACCGAGTCTGGAAAATGAAACAGAAATTCTTGTGACTTCTCTGGATCCAAAGTCATCACGCAAAATTAAAGTGCCCAATTGTAGACTATGGTAATATCGAGGCTTACATAGCTGCATAGGATGCACAGCTGATGTTCCTGGGGATCACCACCAAGCTGTCAGGTTGGAGGCTGGCCATCACAGGAGCCAAGTTGACCTTGAACCACAGCTCAAAGTCTTTAGGCCCAAATTCTTCAAACTCAGGAGCAAGAGCTGTCAAGGTCAGGTTCAAGATGGTTTCACGTACACCCGGATTTGTGATCAGGGTGATATTTTTCTGTGAAATAAAAAGATTGACATTCCAGTTTAGGACATTTGAAATTTCTGAAATCATTGTAGAAATGAGAGTAGGCTTGGCGATACATCTTTATACTTTGGTGCATCAGGGGCATCACTCATGCCGTCATCTGTGGCAGTTTATTCAATAAGCATATCAAAAGTGTATTATCTTGAGTCATAACTGGACCCCTTTTTAGATTCGACAAAAACCCTTCAGTCCTGGACAAGTTTTCCATGTCTGGTTTGCCAGCCAATTTCATGGGAAAATATGGCTGCCTTAAGGCTGAGTATTTACCTGCATGTTGATCTCTGCAAAAGTCTCGAAAAACTCTTCAAGCAGCTCATCATCATCATCGTCGCCATGGGACTCTATCAAGCTTGTCAGCAACTCCTCGACAAAGGCCTTGTCCTCAATAGCGCCGCTGTGTGGATCCAGGATCAGCTCAGCCTTCTGGTTTGGTGAGAGGGAGTCCACGATTGTCCTCTGATGACACACACACACACACACACACAAAGAGGATATATCATTTGCTTTTCTTTTTGACAAGGCAAAACCACCCGTGTGCACATATTCCAAGTTCTGAATACGGTGCTGTTGTTTTCAAGTAAGAGTGGTAGCCAAAGTTAGGACCTACCCCATCGAGGTTGAAGTCTGCAAGGTCAGAGTATGCTGCGTGTGTGGCAAATGGTCCCAAGTTCTTTTCAAGCCATTCTGCATCACTTTCATTTCGCTGCCTGCAACCTAAGGCACATGGATGGACGTTAGCTACCATTTGCCAAACATGTTTGCATCGATGAGCATGGATCAAGTCAAGTTCCAGTTTTCTTCTCACATGCAATTACAGCACTTTTCTTTTTTACAATTTCAAGTCCGAGGTCAAGCCCACACAAGCAACCACATGGTACAATTGAATCAGCCCTACCTGTCTCATTGAGGGCACTGCCAGATTCCTTCAGGAAGTCCAGCAGAACTTCTGTGAATTGCTGTTGTTTATGCGACGGCATTTCATGGAAACCTTTGGCTAGCGCGCTCACACTGCAGAGGGCGAAAAGAAATATTCTTACGCAGTCCATCAACAACATTTTGTACTTTGTTGCAATGCCATCTTAACTGTCTTTTGTTAAATGCTACTCACAGGATGCGGTAGTTTGTGCAGTTTATGTTTGAGGTTGCATTCTTGAGCATCATTGGAGTGAAACTCGGGAGGAGAGGAACCAGTTTCTGATGGAAGAAATCACGCCAGTCGTCTTTGTCGAAGTGTTGGAAGTGGGGACTGATGATCAGGAAGATCCCCATCATGAAATGATCTCTCACAGCAGGTTCGATCTCAGGGACCTGTCAAATGATGACATGATTTGATTGAAATGCCATAACACACCATATAGGATGTAAGAAAGGATGTAGCACAATATCTGATACAAAAAAATCCCCTGCTGCTGATGTAGAGGCTTACATGCACATCTAATTACCAACTGTGCTGGGTTGAAGCCTAGGACTGTCCTTCCCCCGGTGTAAAGAGTAGCTTACCTTTTCATTTGCTGTCATCGCTGTTAGGAATTCGTCAACATTTTCCAGACCATCGCCCTCCTTGAGTCGCTCAAGCACATTGTCGATTAGTTCCGTGTCATTCAGGGCTCCTGGGCTCAGTGTCAACTGGGCCACCTGAGTAGGCGAGAGTTCTGACAACAATTCGGCCTATAAAAGGGAATCAATATGAAATCAAACAGCAATAATTGCAAAATCACAAGTAAGACATTTTAGTTTGTGAGAGGAACACTACAACCGCAGTCACCACTTACACCAGAGAAGTTGGCATTGAGGGCTTGCAGATCACGCAGGGTTGCAAAACCAGAGAAGCTGCCAAGGTTTGCCTGTAGCCACTCTTTAATGCTTCTGTTAAAGGAGACACAGCCCGGGTCTACGAGGAAGACAGAAACAAAGACATTGGCAGGGTATAACCACCACATGCTCTTAAGACTTTACCAATATTGAGCCGGAACGCCTGCTGTTACCTGACGAGTCATTTCTTGAAAGGAATGGCATGATGAAATGAGTGAAGACTGCTCGCTGACTTTCTCTGTCCATTGATGCCCTCTGGCTGCTGAATGCCTTGATGCTGAAATGTGAAAGAAGGCTTTTAACATCTAAACAACTAAAAAACTGAAGGTTCCTCTCCAGTCCATTTAACGGTGGAGCAATATATCGCGTATTTGCTTACACAGTGTGGTAGGTTTGGCAGCTGAAGTTGTTGGAGCTCAGGCAGAATAGGAAGTTGGGAGATGGAGAGGCCAAAAATGGACGAATCTTTTTCTGGAACCAGCTGCTGACAAAGGCATCATTTTGCAGCTGTGCCTGACTGAAGTTGGCAATTCTCAGCTCTCCAAGAGCCTCAAGCGCATGTGACAAGGATGGGTGGCTGTTGTTGGGGGCCTGGAAGTGGAGAAATCATCTTGCTTTGACACAGAATTCCTACAGGGAAACACCAATTTTGTGTAATTGCTGGACTGGATTTACCATGCTGGCGAATGTTTTGAGAGCCTGGTCTAGTTCAGTAGAAGCTTTGTGGAAGAATAACTTCCAGACCTCTACCGGGTATGTTGTTTGGCTTTCCAGGGAGCAGTTTATCAGCGTTACCAAGTTGTCGGCTGTGAGATGTGTAGCCTAAGAAAAAATGAGACGAGAAATAAGGCAAAGACTCTCAGAGCTTGTGGAGATTTGTATCCCGAGGCCAATGTAGGAAAATTCTAATCTTACTTTGGGATTCACAGCTTACATAAAACAATCTTACCGAGGAACAGGCATGCGCAATGATGGAAAAATTGCACAGGGCTTCCGAAGAATTGTCGACAGACAGGGTTTTCATGAGTTGCGATCTGAGGAGAATATTGAAAAGTAAACCATTGTCACTTCAGTCAGATTGCGTGAAAGAACATTGCCTATGCAAACTCAGCTCTGGACAAATGTTTAAGTCACCTACCTATCAACTGCAGCACATATGAGGCCCTCTGTAAAAAGGAAATATTTGTGAATCAGATACTGTACCTTCACAATGCGATCTTGTCATCAAAATGGAAATGTATGGACATTTACAGACTTACCATGAATTGGGTGAACCTTGCACTGGAGAAAGGCAAAGTTTAATTGTTAGTCAAGTGGCAAAACTACTAAAAGGTAAAATACCTTAATGTGGCCTGTTTACCAAAGTAAGTGTGCCAAACTTGAATCTTGTAAATATGGATCACATTTTTTCTTAATGCGTGTAATACACCACTAGAAATGAACTCACCTTGAAGGAATCTGGAAGTGAGCAACCTGTTTGAGAGAAAATCAAAATGAAGATATGGCATCAATATAGTTGACATCAGAGGAGTGGTAATCTGCTTTTGTGATAAAGTTTGTGAGCAGAGCGCTTTGCCACGTACGTGTGAATGTCTCCATGAGAGACTTTATGCTTGATCTCAAAGGATGGGAGAGGTGCAGTGGCAAGAATTTCAAAGTGTGCCGAAGACCACCGAGTCTGGAAAATGAAACAGAAATTCTTGTGACTTCTCTGGATCCAAAGTCATCACGCAAAATTAAAGTGCCCAATTGTAGACTATGGTAATATCGAGGCTTACATAGCTGCATAGGATGCACAGCTGATGTTCCTGGGGATCACCACCAAGCTGTCAGGTTGGAGGCTGGCCATCACAGGAGCCAAGTTGACCTTGAACCACAGCTCAAAGTCTTTAGGCCCAAATTCTTCAAACTCAGGAGCAAGAGCTGTCAAGGTCAGGTTCAAGATGGTTTCACGTACACCCGGATTTGTGATCAGGGTGATATTTTTCTGTGAAATAAAAAGATTGACATTCCAGTTTAGGACATTTGAAATTTCTGAAATCATTGTAGAAATGAGAGTAGGCTTGGCGATACATCTTTATACTTTGGTGCATCAGGGGCATCACTCATGCCGTCATCTGTGGCAGTTTATTCAATAAGCATATCAAAAGTGTATTATCTTGAGTCATAACTGGACCCCTTTTTAGATTCGACAAAAACCCTTCAGTCCTGGACAAGTTTTCCATGTCTGGTTTGCCAGCCAATTTCATGGGAAAATATGGCTGCCTTAAGGCTGAGTATTTACCTGCATGTTGATCTCTGCAAAAGTCTCGAAAAACTCTTCAAGCAGCTCATCATCATCATCGTCGCCATGGGACTCTATCAAGCTTGTCAGCAACTCCTCGACAAAGGCCTTGTCCTCAATAGCGCCGCTGTGTGGATCCAGGATCAGCTCAGCCTTCTGGTTTGGTGAGAGGGAGTCCACGATTGTCCTCTGATGACACACACACACACACACACACAAAGAGGATATATCATTTGCTTTTCTTTTTGACAAGGCAAAACCACCCGTGTGCACATATTCCAAGTTCTGAATACGGTGCTGTTGTTTTCAAGTAAGAGTGGTAGCCAAAGTTAGGACCTACCCCATCGAGGTTGAAGTCTGCAAGGTCAGAGTATGCTGCGTGTGTGGCAAATGGTCCCAAGTTCTTTTCAAGCCATTCTGCATCACTTTCATTTCGCTGCCTGCAACCTAAGGCACATGGATGGACGTTAGCTACCATTTGCCAAACATGTTTGCATCGATGAGCATGGATCAAGTCAAGTTCCAGTTTTCTTCTCACATGCAATTACAGCACTTTTCTTTTTTACAATTTCAAGTCCGAGGTCAAGCCCACACAAGCAACCACATGGTACAATTGAATCAGCCCTACCTGTCTCATTGAGGGCACTGCCAGATTCCTTCAGGAAGTCCAGCAGAACTTCTGTGAATTGCTGTTGTTTATGCGACGGCATTTCATGGAAACCTTTGGCTAGCGCGCTCACACTGCAGAGGGCGAAAAGAAATATTCTTACGCAGTCCATCAACAACATTTTGTACTTTGTTGCAATGCCATCTTAACTGTCTTTTGTTAAATGCTACTCACAGGATGCGGTAGTTTGTGCAGTTTATGTTTGAGGTTGCATTCTTGAGCATCATTGGAGTGAAACTCGGGAGGAGAGGAACCAGTTTCTGATGGAAGAAATCACGCCAGTCGTCTTTGTCGAAGTGTTGGAAGTGGGGACTGATGATCAGGAAGATCCCCATCATGAAATGATCTCTCACAGCAGGTTCGATCTCAGGGACCTGTCAAATGATGACATGATTTGATTGAAATGCCATAACACACCATATAGGATGTAAGAAAGGATGTAGCACAATATCTGATACAAAAAAATCCCCTGCTGCTGATGTAGAGGCTTACATGCACATCTAATTACCAACTGTGCTGGGTTGAAGCCTAGGACTGTCCTTCCCCCGGTGTAAAGAGTAGCTTACCTTTTCATTTGCTGTCATCGCTGTTAGGAATTCGTCAACATTTTCCAGACCATCGCCCTCCTTGAGTCGCTCAAGCACATTGTCGATTAGTTCCGTGTCATTCAGGGCTCCTGGGCTCAGTGTCAACTGGGCCACCTGAGTAGGCGAGAGTTCTGACAACAATTCGGCCTATAAAAGGGAATCAATATGAAATCAAACAGCAATAATTGCAAAATCACAAGTAAGACATTTCAGTTTGTGAGAGGAACACTACAACCGCAGTCACCACTTACACCAGAGAAGTTGGCATTGAGGGCTTGCAGATCACGCAGGGTTGCAAAACCAGAGAAGCTGCCAAGGTTTGCCTGTAGCCACTCTTTAATGCTTCTGTTAAAGGAGACACAGCCCGGGTCTACGAGGAAGACAGAAACAAAGACATTGGCAGGGTATAACCACCACATGCTCTTAAGACTTTACCAATATTGAGCCGGAACGCCTGCTGTTACCTGACGAGTCATTTCTTGAAAGGAATGGCATGATGAAATGAGTGAAGACTGCTCGCTGACTTTCTCTGTCCATTGATGCCCTCTGGCTGCTGAATGCCTTGATGCTGAAATGTGAAAGAAGGCTTTTAACATCTAAACAACTAAAAAACTGAAGGTTCCTCTCCAGTCCATTTAACGGTGGAGCAATATATCGCGTATTTGCTTACACAGTGTGGTAGGTTTGGCAGCTGAAGTTGTTGGAGCTCAGGCAGAATAGGAAGTTGGGAGATGGAGAGGCCAAAAATGGACGAATCTTTTTCTGGAACCAGCTGCTGACAAAGGCATCATTTTGCAGCTGTGCCTGACTGAAGTTGGCAATTCTCAGCTCTCCAAGAGCCTCAAGCGCATGTGACAAGGATGGGTGGCTGTTGTTGGGGGCCTGGAAGTGGAGAAATCATCTTGCTTTGACACAGAATTCCTACAGGGAAACACCAATTTTGTGTAATTGCTGGACTGGATTTACCATGCTGGCGAATGTTTTGAGAGCCTGGTCTAGTTCAGTAGAAGCTTTTTGGAAGAATAACTTCCAGACCTCTACCGGGTATGTTGTTTGGCTTTCCAGGGAGCAGTTTATCAGCGTTACCAAGTTGTCGGCTGTGAGATGTGTAGCCTAAGAAAAAATGAGACGAGAAATAAGGCAAAGACTCTCAGAGCTTGTGGAGATTTGTATCCCGAGGCCAATGTAGGAAAATTCTAATCTTACTTTGGGATTCACAGCTTACATAAAACAATCTTACCGAGGAACAGGCATGCGCAATGATGGAAAAATTGCACAGGGCTTCCGAAGAATTGTCGACAGACAGGGTTTTCATGAGCTGCGATCTGAGGAGAATATTGAAAAGTAAACCATTGTCACTTCAGTCAGATTGCGTGAAAGAACATTGCCTATGCAAACTCAGCTCTGGACAAATGTTTAAGTCACCTACCTATCAACTGCAGCACATATGAGGCCCTCTGTAAAAAGGAAATATTTGTGAATCAGATACTGTACCTTCACAATGCGATCTTGTCATCAAAATGGAAATGTATGGACATTTACAGACTTACCATGAATTGGGTGAACCTTGCACTGGAGAAAGGCAAAGTTTAATTGTTAGTCAAGTGGCAAAACTACTAAAAGGTAAAATACCTTAATGTGGCCTGTTTACCAAAGTAAGTGTGCCAAACTTGAATCTTGTAAATATGGATCACATTTTTTCTTAATGCGTGTAATACACCACTAGAAATGAACTCACCTTGAAGGAATCTGGAAGTGAGCAACCTGTTTGAGAGAAAATCAAAATGAAGATATGGCATCAATATAGTTGACATCAGAGGAGTGGTAATCTGCTTTTGTGATAAAGTTTGTGAGCAGAGCGCTTTGCCACGTACGTGTGAATGTCTCCATGAGAGACTTTATGCTTGATCTCAAAGGATGGGAGAGGTGCAGTGGCAAGAATTTCAACGTGTGCCGAAGACCACCGAGTCTGGAAAATGAAACAGAAATTCTTGTGACTTCTCTGGATCCAAAGTCATCACGCAAAATTAAAGTGCCCAATTGTAGACTATGGTAATATCGAGGCTTACATAGCTGCATAGGATGCACAGCTGATGTTCCTGGGGATCACCACCAAGCTGTCAGGTTGGAGGCTGGCCATCACAGGAGCCAAGTTGACCTTGAACCACAGCTCAAAGTCTTTAGGCCCAAATTCTTCAAACTCAGGAGCAAGAGCTGTCAAGGTCAGGTTCAAGATGGTTTCACGTACACCCGGATTTGTGATCAGGGTGATATTTTTCTGTGAAATAAAAAGATTGACATTCCAGTTTAGGACATTTGAAATTTCTGAAATCATTGTAGAAATGAGAGTAGGCTTGGCGATACATCTTTATACTTTGGTGCATCAGGGGCATCACTCATGCCGTCATCTGTGGCAGTTTATTCAATAAGCATATCAAAAGTGTATTATCTTGAGTCATAACTGGACCCCTTTTTAGATTCGACAAAAACCCTTCAGTCCTGGACAAGTTTTCCATGTCTGGTTTGCCAGCCAATTTCATGGGAAAATATGGCTGCCTTAAGGCTGAGTATTTACCTGCATGTTGATCTCTGCAAAAGTCTCGAAAAACTCTTCAAGCAGCTCATCATCATCATCGTCGCCATGGGACTCTATCAAGCTTGTCAGCAACTCCTCGACAAAGGCCTTGTCCTCAATAGCGCCGCTGTGTGGATCCAGGATCAGCTCAGCCTTCTGGTTTGGTGAGAGGGAGTCCACGATTGTCCTCTGATGACACACACACACACACACACACAAAGAGGATATATCATTTGCTTTTCTTTTTGACAAGGCAAAACCACCCGTGTGCACATATTCCAAGTTCTGAATACGGTGCTGTTGTTTTCAAGTAAGAGTGGTAGCCAAAGTTAGGACCTACCCCATCGAGGTTGAAGTCTGCAAGGTCAGAGTATGCTGCGTGTGTGGCAAATGGTCCCAAGTTCTTTTCAAGCCATTCTGCATCACTTTCATTTCGCTGCCTGCAACCTAAGGCACATGGATGGACGTTAGCTACCATTTGCCAAACATGTTTGCATCGATGAGCATGGATCAAGTCAAGTTCCAGTTTTCTTCTCACATGCAATTACAGCACTTTTCTTTTTTACAATTTCAAGTCCGAGGTCAAGCCCACACAAGCAACCACATGGTACAATTGAATCAGCCCTACCTGTCTCATTGAGGGCACTGCCAGATTCCTTCAGGAAGTCCAGCAGAACTTCTGTGAATTGCTGTTGTTTATGCGACGGCATTTCATGGAAACCTTTGGCTAGCGCGCTCACACTGCAGAGGGCGAAAAGAAATATTCTTACGCAGTCCATCAACAACATTTTGTACTTTGTTGCAATGCCATCTTAACTGTCTTTTGTTAAATGCTACTCACAGGATGCGGTAGTTTGTGCAGTTTATGTTTGAGGTTGCATTCTTGAGCATCATTGGAGTGAAACTCGGGAGGAGAGGAACCAGTTTCTGATGGAAGAAATCACGCCAGTCGTCTTTGTCGAAGTGTTGGAAGTGGGGACTGATGATCAGGAAGATCCCCATCATGAAATGATCTCTCACAGCAGGTTCGATCTCAGGGACCTGTCAAATGATGACATGATTTGATTGAAATGCCATAACACACCATATAGGATGTAAGAAAGGATGTAGCACAATATCTGATACAAAAAAATCCCCTGCTGCTGATGTAGAGGCTTACATGCACATCTAATTACCAACTGTGCTGGGTTGAAGCCTAGGACTGTCCTTCCCCCGGTGTAAAGAGTAGCTTACCTTTTCATTTGCTGTCATCGCTGTTAGGAATTCGTCAACATTTTCCAGACCATCGCCCTCCTTGAGTCGCTCAAGCACATTGTCGATTAGTTCTGTGTCATTCAGGGCTCCTGGGCTCAGTGTCAACTGGGCCACCTGAGTAGGCGAGAGTTCTGACAACAATTCGGCCTATAAAAGGGAATCAATATGAAATCAAACAGCAATAATTGCAAAATCACAAGTAAGACATTTCAGTTTGTGAGAGGAACACTACAACCGCAGTCACCACTTACACCAGAGAAGTTGGCATTGAGGGCTTGCAGATCACGCAGGGTTGCAAAACCAGAGAAGCTGCCAAGGTTTGCCTGTAGCCACTCTTTAATGCTTCTGTTAAAGGAGACACAGCCCGGGTCTACGAGGAAGACAGAAACAAAGACATTGGCAGGGTATAACCACCACATGCTCTTAAGACTTTACCAATATTGAGCCGGAACGCCTGCTGTTACCTGACGAGTCATTTCTTGAAAGGAATGGCATGATGAAATGAGTGAAGACTGCTCGCTGACTTTCTCTGTCCATTGATGCCCTCTGGCTGCTGAATGCCTTGATGCTGAAATGTGAAAGAAGGCTTTTAACATCTAAACAACTAAAAAACTGAAGGTTCCTCTCCAGTCCATTTAACGGTGGAGCAATATATCGCGTATTTGCTTACACAGTGTGGTAGGTTTGGCAGCTGAAGTTGTTGGAGCTCAGGCAGAATAGGAAGTTGGGAGATGGAGAGGCCAAAAATGGACGAATCTTTTTCTGGAACCAGCTGCTGACAAAGGCATCATTTTGCAGCTGTGCCTGACTGAAGTTGGCAATTCTCAGCTCTCCAAGAGCCTCAAGCGCATGTGACAAGGATGGGTGGCTGTTGTTGGGGGCCTGGAAGTGGAGAAATCATCTTGCTTTGACACAGAATTCCTACAGGGAAACACCAATTTTGTGTAATTGCTGGACTGGATTTACCATGCTGGCGAATGTTTTGAGAGCCTGGTCTAGTTCAGTAGAAGCTTTTTGGAAGAATAACTTCCAGACCTCTACCGGGTATGTTGTTTGGCTTTCCAGGGAGCAGTTTATCAGCGTTACCAAGTTGTCGGCTGTGAGATGTGTAGCCTAAGAAAAAATGAGACGAGAAATAAGGCAAAGACTCTCAGAGCTTGTGGAGATTTGTATCCCGAGGCCAATGTAGGAAAATTCTAATCTTACTTTGGGATTCACAGCTTACATAAAACAATCTTACCGAGGAACAGGCATGCGCAATGATGGAAAAATTGCACAGGGCTTCCGAAGAATTGTCGACAGACAGGGTTTTCATGAGTTGCGATCTGAGGAGAATATTGAAAAGTAAACCATTGTCACTTCAGTCAGATTGCGTGAAAGAACATTGCCTATGCAAACTCAGCTCTGGACAAATGTTTAAGTCACCTACCTATCAACTGCAGCACATATGAGGCCCTCTGTAAAAAGGAAATATTTGTGAATCAGATACTGTACCTTCACAATGCGATCTTGTCATCAAAATGGAAATGTATGGACATTTACAGACTTACCATGAATTGGGTGAACCTTGCACTGGAGAAAGGCAAAGTTTAATTGTTAGTCAAGTGGCAAAACTACTAAAAGGTAAAATACCTTAATGTGGCCTGTTTACCAAAGTAAGTGTGCCAAACTTGAATCTTGTAAATATGGATCACATTTTTTCTTAATGCGTGTAATACACCACTAGAAATGAACTCACCTTGAAGGAATCTGGAAGTGAGCAACCTGTTTGAGAGAAAATCAAAATGAAGATATGGCATCAATATAGTTGACATCAGAGGAGTGGTAATCTGCTTTTGTGATAAAGTTTGTGAGCAGAGCGCTTTGCCACGTACGTGTGAATGTCTCCATGAGAGACTTTATGCTTGATCTCAAAGGATGGGAGAGGTGCAGTGGCAAGAATTTCAACGTGTGCCGAAGACCACCGAGTCTGGAAAATGAAACAGAAATTCTTGTGACTTCTCTGGATCCAAAGTCATCACGCAAAATTAAAGTGCCCAATTGTAGACTATGGTAATATCGAGGCTTACATAGCTGCATAGGATGCACAGCTGATGTTCCTGGGGATCACCACCAAGCTGTCAGGTTGGAGGCTGGCCATCACAGGAGCCAAGTTGACCTTGAACCACAGCTCAAAGTCTTTAGGCCCAAATTCTTCAAACTCAGGAGCAAGAGCTGTCAAGGTCAGGTTCAAGATGGTTTCACGTACACCCGGATTTGTGATCAGGGTGATATTTTTCTGTGAAATAAAAAGATTGACATTCCAGTTTAGGACATTTGAAATTTCTGAAATCATTGTAGAAATGAGAGTAGGCTTGGCGATACATCTTTATACTTTGGTGCATCAGGGGCATCACTCATGCCGTCATCTGTGGCAGTTTATTCAATAAGCATATCAAAAGTGTATTATCTTGAGTCATAACTGGACCCCTTTTTAGATTCGACAAAAACCCTTCAGTCCTGGACAAGTTTTCCATGTCTGGTTTGCCAGCCAATTTCATGGGAAAATATGGCTGCCTTAAGGCTGAGTATTTACCTGCATGTTGATCTCTGCAAAAGTCTCGAAAAACTCTTCAAGCAGCTCATCATCATCATCGTCGCCATGGGACTCTATCAAGCTTGTCAGCAACTCCTCGACAAAGGCCTTGTCCTCAATAGCGCCGCTGTGTGGATCCAGGATCAGCTCAGCCTTCTGGTTTGGTGAGAGGGAGTCCACGATTGTCCTCTGATGACACACACACACACACACACACAAAGAGGATATATCATTTGCTTTTCTTTTTGACAAGGCAAAACCACCCGTGTGCACATATTCCAAGTTCTGAATACGGTGCTGTTGTTTTCAAGTAAGAGTGGTAGCCAAAGTTAGGACCTACCCCATCGAGGTTGAAGTCTGCAAGGTCAGAGTATGCTGCGTGTGTGGCAAATGGTCCCAAGTTCTTTTCAAGCCATTCTGCATCACTTTCATTTCGCTGCCTGCAACCTAAGGCACATGGATGGACGTTAGCTACCATTTGCCAAACATGTTTGCATCGATGAGCATGGATCAAGTCAAGTTCCAGTTTTCTTCTCACATGCAATTACAGCACTTTTCTTTTTTACAATTTCAAGTCCGAGGTCAAGCCCACACAAGCAACCACATGGTACAATTGAATCAGCCCTACCTGTCTCATTGAGGGCACTGCCAGATTCCTTCAGGAAGTCCAGCAGAACTTCTGTGAATTGCTGTTGTTTATGCGACGGCATTTCATGGAAACCTTTGGCTAGCGCGCTCACACTGCAGAGGGCGAAAAGAAATATTCTTACGCAGTCCATCAACAACATTTTGTACTTTGTTGCAATGCCATCTTAACTGTCTTTTGTTAAATGCTACTCACAGGATGCGGTAGTTTGTGCAGTTTATGTTTGAGGTTGCATTCTTGAGCATCATTGGAGTGAAACTCGGGAGGAGAGGAACCAGTTTCTGATGGAAGAAATCACGCCAGTCGTCTTTGTCGAAGTGTTGGAAGTGGGGACTGATGATCAGGAAGATCCCCATCATGAAATGATCTCTCACAGCAGGTTCGATCTCAGGGACCTGTCAAATGATGACATGATTTGATTGAAATGCCATAACACACCATATAGGATGTAAGAAAGGATGTAGCACAATATCTGATACAAAAAAATCCCCTGCTGCTGATGTAGAGGCTTACATGCACATCTAATTACCAACTGTGCTGGGTTGAAGCCTAGGACTGTCCTTCCCCCGGTGTAAAGAGTAGCTTACCTTTTCATTTGCTGTCATCGCTGTTAGGAATTCGTCAACATTTTCCAGACCATCGCCCTCCTTGAGTCGCTCAAGCACATTGTCGATTAGTTCTGTGTCATTCAGGGCTCCTGGGCTCAGTGTCAACTGGGCCACCTGAGTAGGCGAGAGTTCTGACAACAATTCGGCCTATAAAAGGGAATCAATATGAAATCAAACAGCAATAATTGCAAAATCACAAGTAAGACATTTCAGTTTGTGAGAGGAACACTACAACCGCAGTCACCACTTACACCAGAGAAGTTGGCATTGAGGGCTTGCAGATAACGCAGGGTTGCAAAACCAGAGAAGCTGCCAAGGTTTGCCTGTAGCCACTCTTTAATGCTTCTGTTAAAGGAGACACAGCCCGGGTCTACGAGGAAGACAGAAACAAAGACATTGGCAGGGTATAACCACCACATGCTCTTAAGACTTTACCAATATTGAGCCGGAACGCCTGCTGTTACCTGACGAGTCATTTCTTGAAAGGAATGGCATGATGAAATGAGTGAAGACTGCTCGCTGACTTTCTCTGTCCATTGATGCCCTCTGGCTGCTGAATGCCTTGATGCTGAAATGTGAAAGAAGGCTTTTAACATCTAAACAACTAAAAAACTGAAGGTTCCTCTCCAGTCCATTTAACGGTGGAGCAATATATCGCGTATTTGCTTACACAGTGTGGTAGGTTTGGCAGCTGAAGTTGTTGGAGCTCAGGCAGAATAGGAAGTTGGGAGATGGAGAGGCCAAAAATGGACGAATCTTTTTCTGGAACCAGCTGCTGACAAAGGCATCATTTTGCAGCTGTGCCTGACTGAAGTTGGCAATTCTCAGCTCTCCAAGAGCCTCAAGCGCATGTGACAAGGATGGGTGGCTGTTGTTGGGGGCCTGGAAGTGGAGAAATCATCTTGCTTTGACACAGAATTCCTACAGGGAAACACCAATTTTGTGTAATTGCTGGACTGGATTTACCATGCTGGCGAATGTTTTGAGAGCCTGGTCTAGTTCAGTAGAAGCTTTGTGGAAGAATAACTTCCAGACCTCTACCGGGTATGTTGTTTGGCTTTCCAGGGAGCAGTTTATCAGCGTTACCAAGTTGTCGGCTGTGAGATGTGTAGCCTAAGAAAAAATGAGACGAGAAATAAGGCAAAGACTCTCAGAGCTTGTGGAGATTTGTATCCCGAGGCCAATGTAGGAAAATTCTAATCTTACTTTGGGATTCACAGCTTACATAAAACAATCTTACCGAGGAACAGGCATGCGCAATGATGGAAAAATTGCACAGGGCTTCCGAAGAATTGTCGACAGACAGGGTTTTCATGAGTTGCGATCTGAGGAGAATATTGAAAAGTAAACCATTGTCACTTCAGTCAGATTGCGTGAAAGAACATTGCCTATGCAAACTCAGCTCTGGACAAATGTTTAAGTCACCTACCTATCAACTGCAGCACATATGAGGCCCTCTGTAAAAAGGAAATATTTGTGAATCAGATACTGTACCTTCACAATGCGATCTTGTCATCAAAATGGAAATGTATGGACATTTACAGACTTACCATGAATTGGGTGAACCTTGCACTGGAGAAAGGCAAAGTTTAATTGTTAGTCAAGTGGCAAAACTACTAAAAGGTAAAATACCTTAATGTGGCCTGTTTACCAAAGTAAGTGTGCCAAACTTGAATCTTGTAAATATGGATCACATTTTTTCTTAATGCGTGTAATACACCACTAGAAATGAACTCACCTTGAAGGAATCTGGAAGTGAGCAACCTGTTTGAGAGAAAATCAAAATGAAGATATGGCATCAATATAGTTGACATCAGAGGAGTGGTAATCTGCTTTTGTGATAAAGTTTGTGAGCAGAGCGCTTTGCCACGTACGTGTGAATGTCTCCATGAGAGACTTTATGCTTGATCTCAAAGGATGGGAGAGGTGCAGTGGCAAGAATTTCAACGTGTGCCGAAGACCACCGAGTCTGGAAAATGAAACAGAAATTCTTGTGACTTCTCTGGATCCAAAGTCATCACGCAAAATTAAAGTGCCCAATTGTAGACTATGGTAATATCGAGGCTTACATAGCTGCATAGGATGCACAGCTGATGTTCCTGGGGATCACCACCAAGCTGTCAGGTTGGAGGCTGGCCATCACAGGAGCCAAGTTGACCTTGAACCACAGCTCAAAGTCTTTAGGCCCAAATTCTTCAAACTCAGGAGCAAGAGCTGTCAAGGTCAGGTTCAAGATGGTTTCACGTACACCCGGATTTGTGATCAGGGTGATATTTTTCTGTGAAATAAAAAGATTGACATTCCAGTTTAGGACATTTGAAATTTCTGAAATCATTGTAGAAATGAGAGTAGGCTTGGCGATACATCTTTATACTTTGGTGCATCAGGGGCATCACTCATGCCGTCATCTGTGGCAGTTTATTCAATAAGCATATCAAAAGTGTATTATCTTGAGTCATAACTGGACCCCTTTTTAGATTCGACAAAAACCCTTCAGTCCTGGACAAGTTTTCCATGTCTGGTTTGCCAGCCAATTTCATGGGAAAATATGGCTGCCTTAAGGCTGAGTATTTACCTGCATGTTGATCTCTGCAAAAGTCTCGAAAAACTCTTCAAGCAGCTCATCATCATCATCGTCGCCATGGGACTCTATCAAGCTTGTCAGCAACTCCTCGACAAAGGCCTTGTCCTCAATAGCGCCGCTGTGTGGATCCAGGATCAGCTCAGCCTTCTGGTTTGGTGAGAGGGAGTCCACGATTGTCCTCTGATGACACACACACACACACACACACAAAGAGGATATATCATTTGCTTTTCTTTTTGACAAGGCAAAACCACCCGTGTGCACATATTCCAAGTTCTGAATACGGTGCTGTTGTTTTCAAGTAAGAGTGGTAGCCAAAGTTAGGACCTACCCCATCGAGGTTGAAGTCTGCAAGGTCAGAGTATGCTGCGTGTGTGGCAAATGGTCCCAAGTTCTTTTCAAGCCATTCTGCATCACTTTCATTTCGCTGCCTGCAACCTAAGGCACATGGATGGACGTTAGCTACCATTTGCCAAACATGTTTGCATCGATGAGCATGGATCAAGTCAAGTTCCAGTTTTCTTCTCACATGCAATTACAGCACTTTTCTTTTTTACAATTTCAAGTCCGAGGTCAAGCCCACACAAGCAACCACATGGTACAATTGAATCAGCCCTACCTGTCTCATTGAGGGCACTGCCAGATTCCTTCAGGAAGTCCAGCAGAACTTCTGTGAATTGCTGTTGTTTATGCGACGGCATTTCATGGAAACCTTTGGCTAGCGCGCTCACACTGCAGAGGGCGAAAAGAAATATTCTTACGCAGTCCATCAACAACATTTTGTACTTTGTTGCAATGCCATCTTAACTGTCTTTTGTTAAATGCTACTCACAGGATGCGGTAGTTTGTGCAGTTTATGTTTGAGGTTGCATTCTTGAGCATCATTGGAGTGAAACTCGGGAGGAGAGGAACCAGTTTCTGATGGAAGAAATCACGCCAGTCGTCTTTGTCGAAGTGTTGGAAGTGGGGACTGATGATCAGGAAGATCCCCATCATGAAATGATCTCTCACAGCAGGTTCGATCTCAGGGACCTGTCAAATGATGACATGATTTGATTGAAATGCCATAACACACCATATAGGATGTAAGAAAGGATGTAGCACAATATCTGATACAAAAAAATCCCCTGCTGCTGATGTAGAGGCTTACATGCACATCTAATTACCAACTGTGCTGGGTTGAAGCCTAGGACTGTCCTTCCCCCGGTGTAAAGAGTAGCTTACCTTTTCATTTGCTATCATCGCTGTTAGGAATTCGTCAACATTTTCCAGACCATCGCCCTCCTTGAGTCGCTCAAGCACATTGTCGATTAGTTCTGTGTCATTCAGGGCTCCTGGGCTCAGTGTCAACTGGGCCACCTGAGTAGGCGAGAGTTCTGACAACAATTCGGCCTATAAAAGGGAATCAATATGAAATCAAACAGCAATAATTGCAAAATCACAAGTAAGACATTTCAGTTTGTGAGAGGAACACTACAACCGCAGTCACCACTTACACCAGAGAAGTTGGCATTGAGGGCTTGCAGATCACGCAGGGTTGCAAAACCAGAGAAGCTGCCAAGGTTTGCCTGTAGCCACTCTTTAATGCTTCTGTTAAAGGAGACACAGCCCGGGTCTACGAGGAAGACAGAAACAAAGACATTGGCAGGGTATAACCACCACATGCTCTTAAGACTTTACCAATATTGAGCCGGAACGCCTGCTGTTACCTGACGAGTCATTTCTTGAAAGGAATGGCATGATGAAATGAGTGAAGACTGCTCGCTGACTTTCTCTGTCCATTGATGCCCTCTGGCTGCTGAATGCCTTGATGCTGAAATGTGAAAGAAGGCTTTTAACATCTAAACAACTAAAAAACTGAAGGTTCCTCTCCAGTCCATTTAACGGTGGAGCAATATATCGCGTATTTGCTTACACAGAGTGGTAGGTTTGGCAGCTGAAGTTGTTGGAGCTCAGGCAGAATAGGAAGTTGGGAGATGGAGAGGCCAAAAATGGACGAATCTTTTTCTGGAACCAGCTGCTGACAAAGGCATCATTTTGCAGCTGTGCCTGACTGAAGTTGGCAATTCTCAGCTCTCCAAGAGCCTCAAGCGCATGTGACAAGGATGGGTGGCTGTTGTTGGGGGCCTGGAAGTGGAGAAATCATCTTGCTTTGACACAGAATTCCTACAGGGAAACACCAATTTTGTGTAATTGCTGGACTGGATTTACCATGCTGGCGAATGTTTTGAGAGCCTGGTCTAGTTCAGTAGAAGCTTTGTGGAAGAATAACTTCCAGACCTCTACCGGGTATGTTGTTTGGCTTTCCAGGGAGCAGTTTATCAGCGTTACCAAGTTGTCGGCTGTGAGATGTGTAGCCTAAGAAAAAATGAGACGAGAAATAAGGCAAAGACTCTCAGAGCTTGTGGAGATTTGTATCCCGAGGCCAATGTAGGAAAATTCTAATCTTACTTTGGGATTCACAGCTTACATAAAACAATCTTACCGAGGAACAGGCATGCGCAATGATGGAAAAATTGCACAGGGCTTCCGAAGAATTGTCGACAGACAGGGTTTTCATGAGTTGCGATCTGAGGAGAATATTGAAAAGTAAACCATTGTCACTTCAGTCAGATTGCGTGAAAGAACATTGCCTATGCAAACTCAGCTCTGGACAAATGTTTAAGTCACCTACCTATCAACTGCAGCACATATGAGGCCCTCTGTAAAAAGGAAATATTTGTGAATCAGATACTGTACCTTCACAATGCGATCTTGTCATCAAAATGGAAATGTATGGACATTTACAGACTTACCATGAATTGGGTGAACCTTGCACTGGAGAAAGGCAAAGTTTAATTGTTAGTCAAGTGGCAAAACTACTAAAAGGTAAAATACCTTAATGTGGCCTGTTTACCAAAGTAAGTGTGCCAAACTTGAATCTTGTAAATATGGATCACATTTTTTCTTAATGCGTGTAATACACCACTAGAAATGAACTCACCTTGAAGGAATCTGGAAGTGAGCAACCTGTTTGAGAGAAAATCAAAATGAAGATATGGCATCAATATAGTTGACATCAGAGGAGTGGTAATCTGCTTTTGTGATAAAGTTTGTGAGCAGAGCGCTTTGCCACGTACGTGTGAATGTCTCCATGAGAGACTTTATGCTTGATCTCAAAGGATGGGAGAGGTGCAGTGGCAAGAATTTCAACGTGTGCCGAAGACCACCGAGTCTGGAAAATGAAACAGAAATTCTTGTGACTTCTCTGGATCCAAAGTCATCACGCAAAATTAAAGTGCCCAATTGTAGACTATGGTAATATCGAGGCTTACATAGCTGCATAGGATGCACAGCTGATGTTCCTGGGGATCACCACCAAGCTGTCAGGTTGGAGGCTGGCCATCACAGGAGCCAAGTTGACCTTGAACCACAGCTCAAAGTCTTTAGGCCCAAATTCTTCAAACTCAGGAGCAAGAGCTGTCAAGGTCAGGTTCAAGATGGTTTCACGTACACCCGGATTTGTGATCAGGGTGATATTTTTCTGTGAAATAAAAAGATTGACATTCCAGTTTAGGACATTTGAAATTTCTGAAATCATTGTAGAAATGAGAGTAGGCTTGGCGATACATCTTTATACTTTGGTGCATCAGGGGCATCACTCATGCCGTCATCTGTGGCAGTTTATTCAATAAGCATATCAAAAGTGTATTATCTTGAGTCATAACTGGACCCCTTTTTAGATTCGACAAAAACCCTTCAGTCCTGGACAAGTTTTCCATGTCTGGTTTGCCAGCCAATTTCATGGGAAAATATGGCTGCCTTAAGGCTGAGTATTTACCTGCATGTTGATCTCTGCAAAAGTCTCGAAAAACTCTTCAAGCAGCTCATCATCATCATCGTCGCCATGGGACTCTATCAAGCTTGTCAGCAACTCCTCGACAAAGGCCTTGTCCTCAATAGCGCCGCTGTGTGGATCCAGGATCAGCTCAGCCTTCTGGTTTGGTGAGAGGGAGTCCACGATTGTCCTCTGATGACACACACACACACACACACACAAAGAGGATATATCATTTGCTTTTCTTTTTGACAAGGCAAAACCACCCGTGTGCACATATTCCAAGTTCTGAATACGGTGCTGTTGTTTTCAAGTAAGAGTGGTAGCCAAAGTTAGGACCTACCCCATCGAGGTTGAAGTCTGCAAGGTCAGAGTATGCTGCGTGTGTGGCAAATGGTCCCAAGTTCTTTTCAAGCCATTCTGCATCACTTTCATTTCGCTGCCTGCAACCTAAGGCACATGGATGGACGTTAGCTACCATTTGCCAAACATGTTTGCATCGATGAGCATGGATCAAGTCAAGTTCCAGTTTTCTTCTCACATGCAATTACAGCACTTTTCTTTTTTACAATTTCAAGTCCGAGGTCAAGCCCACACAAGCAACCACATGGTACAATTGAATCAGCCCTACCTGTCTCATTGAGGGCACTGCCAGATTCCTTCAGGAAGTCCAGCAGAACTTCTGTGAATTGCTGTTGTTTATGCGACGGCATTTCATGGAAACCTTTGGCTAGCGCGCTCACACTGCAGAGGGCGAAAAGAAATATTCTTACGCAGTCCATCAACAACATTTTGTACTTTGTTGCAATGCCATCTTAACTGTCTTTTGTTAAATGCTACTCACAGGATGCGGTAGTTTGTGCAGTTTATGTTTGAGGTTGCATTCTTGAGCATCATTGGAGTGAAACTCGGGAGGAGAGGAACCAGTTTCTGATGGAAGAAATCACGCCAGCCGTCTTTGTCGAAGTGTTGGAAGTGGGGACTGATGATCAGGAAGATCCCCATCATGAAATGATCTCTCACAGCAGGTTCGATCTCAGGGACCTGTCAAATGATGACATGATTTGATTGAAATGCCATAACACACCATATAGGATGTAAGAAAGGATGTAGCACAATATCTGATACAAAAAAATCCCCTGCTGCTGATGTAGAGGCTTACATGCACATCTAATTACCAACTGTGCTGGGTTGAAGCCTAGGACTGTCCTTCCCCCGGTGTAAAGAGTAGCTTACCTTTTCATTTGCTGTCATCGCTGTTAGGAATTCGTCAACATTTTCCAGACCATCGCCCTCCTTGAGTCGCTCAAGCACATTGTCGATTAGTTCCGTGTCATTCAGGGCTCCTGGGCTCAGTGTCAACTGGGCCACCTGAGTAGGCGAGAGTTCTGACAACAATTCGGCCTATAAAAGGGAATCAATATGAAATCAAACAGCAATAATTGCAAAATCACAAGTAAGACATTTCAGTTTGTGAGAGGAACACTACAACCGCAGTCACCACTTACACCAGAGAAGTTGGCATTGAGGGCTTGCAGATCACGCAGGGTTGCAAAACCAGAGAAGCTGCCAAGGTTGGCCTGTAGCCACTCTTTAATGCTTCTGTTAAAGGAGACACAGCCCGGGTCTACGAGGAAGACAGAAACAAAGACATTGGCAGGGTATAACCACCACATGCTCTTAAGACTTTACCAATATTGAGCCGGAACGCCTGCTGTTACCTGACGAGTCATTTCTTGAAAGGAATGGCATGATGAAATGAGTGAAGACTGCTCGCTGACTTTCTCTGTCCATTGATGCCCTCTGGCTGCTGAATGCCTTGATGCTGAAATGTGAAAGAAGGCTTTTAACATCTAAACAACTAAAAAACTGAAGGTTCCTCTCCAGTCCATTTAACGGTGGAGCAATATATCGCGTATTTGCTTACACAGTGTGGTAGGTTTGGCAGCTGAAGTTGTTGGAGCTCAGGCAGAATAGGAAGTTGGGAGATGGAGAGGCCAAAAATGGACGAATCTTTTTCTGGAACCAGCTGCTGACAAAGGCATCATTTTGCAGCTGTGCCTGACTGAAGTTGGCAATTCTCAGCTCTCCAAGAGCCTCAAGCGCATGTGACAAGGATGGGTGGCTGTTGTTGGGGGCCTGGAAGTGGAGAAATCATCTTGCTTTGACACAGAATTCCTACAGGGAAACACCAATTTTGTGTAATTGCTGGACTGGATTTACCATGCTGGCGAATGTTTTGAGAGCCTGGTCTAGTTCAGTAGAAGCTTTTTGGAAGAATAACTTCCAGACCTCTACCGGGTATGTTGTTTGGCTTTCCAGGGAGCAGTTTATCAGCGTTACCAAGTTGTCGGCTGTGAGATGTGTAGCCTAAGAAAAAATGAGACGAGAAATAAGGCAAAGACTCTCAGAGCTTGTGGAGATTTGTATCCCGAGGCCAATGTAGGAAAATTCTAATCTTACTTTGGGATTCACAGCTTACATAAAACAATCTTACCGAGGAACAGGCATGCGCAATGATGGAAAAATTGCACAGGGCTTCCGAAGAATTGTCGACAGACAGGGTTTTCATGAGTTGCGATCTGAGGAGAATATTGAAAAGTAAACCATTGTCACTTCAGTCAGATTGCGTGAAAGAACATTGCCTATGCAAACTCAGCTCTGGACAAATGTTTAAGTCACCTACCTATCAACTGCAGCACATATGAGGCCCTCTGTAAAAAGGAAATATTTGTGAATCAGATACTGTACCTTCACAATGCGATCTTGTCATCAAAATGGAAATGTATGGACATTTACAGACTTACCATGAATTGGGTGAACCTTGCACTGGAGAAAGGCAAAGTTTAATTGTTAGTCAAGTGGCAAAACTACTAAAAGGTAAAATACCTTAATGTGGCCTGTTTACCAAAGTAAGTGTGCCAAACTTGAATCTTGTAAATATGGATCACATTTTTTCTTAATGCGTGTAATACACCACTAGAAATGAACTCACCTTGAAGGAATCTGGAAGTGAGCAACCTGTTTGAGAGAAAATCAAAATGAAGATATGGCATCAATATAGTTGACATCAGAGGAGTGGTAATCTGCTTTTGTGATAAAGTTTGTGAGCAGAGCGCTTTGCCACGTACGTGTGAATGTCTCCATGAGAGACTTTATGCTTGATCTCAAAGGATGGGAGAGGTGCAGTGGCAAGAATTTCAAAGTGTGCCGAAGACCACCGAGTCTGGAAAATGAAACAGAAATTCTTGTGACTTCTCTGGATCCAAAGTCATCACGCAAAATTAAAGTGCCCAATTGTAGACTATGGTAATATCGAGGCTTACATAGCTGCATAGGATGCACAGCTGATGTTCCTGGGGATCACCACCAAGCTGTCAGGTTGGAGGCTGGCCATCACAGGAGCCAAGTTGACCTTGAACCACAGCTCAAAGTCTTTAGGCCCAAATTCTTCAAACTCAGGAGCAAGAGCTGTCAAGGTCAGGTTCAAGATGGTTTCACGTACACCCGGATTTGTGATCAGGGTGATATTTTTCTGTGAAATAAAAAGATTGACATTCCAGTTTAGGACATTTGAAATTTCTGAAATCATTGTAGAAATGAGAGTAGGCTTGGCGATACATCTTTATACTTTGGTGCATCAGGGGCATCACTCATGCCGTCATCTGTGGCAGTTTATTCAATAAGCATATCAAAAGTGTATTATCTTGAGTCATAACTGGACCCCTTTTTAGATTCGACAAAAACCCTTCAGTCCTGGACAAGTTTTCCATGTCTGGTTTGCCAGCCAATTTCATGGGAAAATATGGCTGCCTTAAGGCTGAGTATTTACCTGCATGTTGATCTCTGCAAAAGTCTCGAAAAACTCTTCAAGCAGCTCATCATCATCATCGTCGCCATGGGACTCTATCAAGCTTGTCAGCAACTCCTCGACAAAGGCCTTGTCCTCAATAGCGCCGCTGTGTGGATCCAGGATCAGCTCAGCCTTCTGGTTTGGTGAGAGGGAGTCCACGATTGTCCTCTGATGACACACACACACACACACACACAAAGAGGATATATCATTTGCTTTTCTTTTTGACAAGGCAAAACCACCCGTGTGCACATATTCCAAGTTCTGAATACGGTGCTGTTGTTTTCAAGTAAGAGTGGTAGCCAAAGTTAGGACCTACCCCATCGAGGTTGAAGTCTGCAAGGTCAGAGTATGCTGCGTGTGTGGCAAATGGTCCCAAGTTCTTTTCAAGCCATTCTGCATCACTTTCATTTCGCTGCCTGCAACCTAAGGCACATGGATGGACGTTAGCTACCATTTGCCAAACATGTTTGCATCGATGAGCATGGATCAAGTCAAGTTCCAGTTTTCTTCTCACATGCAATTACAGCACTTTTCTTTTTTACAATTTCAAGTCCGAGGTCAAGCCCACACAAGCAACCACATGGTACAATTGAATCAGCCCTACCTGTCTCATTGAGGGCACTGCCAGATTCCTTCAGGAAGTCCAGCAGAACTTCTGTGAATTGCTGTTGTTTATGCGACGGCATTTCATGGAAACCTTTGGCTAGCGCGCTCACACTGCAGAGGGCGAAAAGAAATATTCTTACGCAGTCCATCAACAACATTTTGTACTTTGTTGCAATGCCATCTTAACTGTCTTTTGTTAAATGCTACTCACAGGATGCGGTAGTTTGTGCAGTTTATGTTTGAGGTTGCATTCTTGAGCATCATTGGAGTGAAACTCGGGAGGAGAGGAACCAGTTTCTGATGGAAGAAATCACGCCAGCCGTCTTTGTCGAAGTGTTGGAAGTGGGGACTGATGATCAGGAAGATCCCCATCATGAAATGATCTCTCACAGCAGGTTCGATCTCAGGGACCTGTCAAATGATGACATGATTTGATTGAAATGCCATAACACACCATATAGGATGTAAGAAAGGATGTAGCACAATATCTGATACAAAAAAATCCCCTGCTGCTGATGTAGAGGCTTACATGCACATCTAATTACCAACTGTGCTGGGTTGAAGCCTAGGACTGTCCTTCCCCCGGTGTAAAGAGTAGCTTACCTTTTCATTTGCTGTCATCGCTGTTAGGAATTCGTCAACATTTTCCAGACCATCGCCCTCCTTGAGTCGCTCAAGCACATTGTCGATTAGTTCTGTGTCATTCAGGGCTCCTGGGCTCAGTGTCAACTGGGCCACCTGAGTAGGCGAGAGTTCTGACAACAATTCGGCCTATAAAAGGGAATCAATATGAAATCAAACAGCAATAATTGCAAAATCACAAGTAAGACATTTCAGTTTGTGAGAGGAACACTACAACCGCAGTCACCACTTACACCAGAGAAGTTGGCATTGAGGGCTTGCAGATCACGCAGGGTTGCAAAACCAGAGAAGCTGCCAAGGTTTGCCTGTAGCCACTCTTTAATGCTTCTGTTAAAGGAGACACAGCCCGGGTCTACGAGGAAGACAGAAACAAAGACATTGGCAGGGTATAACCACCACATGCTCTTAAGACTTTACCAATATTGAGCCGGAACGCCTGCTGTTACCTGACGAGTCATTTCTTGAAAGGAATGGCATGATGAAATGAGTGAAGACTGCTCGCTGACTTTCTCTGTCCATTGATGCCCTCTGGCTGCTGAATGCCTTGATGCTGAAATGTGAAAGAAGGCTTTTAACATCTAAACAACTAAAAAACTGAAGGTTCCTCTCCAGTCCATTTAACGGTGGAGCAATATATCGCGTATTTGCTTACACAGTGTGGTAGGTTTGGCAGCTGAAGTTGTTGGAGCTCAGGCAGAATAGGAAGTTGGGAGATGGAGAGGCCAAAAATGGACAAATCTTTTTCTGGAACCAGCTGCTGACAAAGGCATCATTTTGCAGCTGTGCCTGACTGAAGTTGGCAATTCTCAGCTCTCCAAGAGCCTCAAGCGCATGTGACAAGGATGGGTGGCTGTTGTTGGGGGCCTGGAAGTGGAGAAATCATCTTGCTTTGACACAGAATTCCTACAGGGAAACACCAATTTTGTGTAATTGCTGGACTGGATTTACCATGCTGGCGAATGTTTTGAGAGCCTGGTCTAGTTCAGTAGAAGCTTTGTGGAAGAATAACTTCCAGACCTCTACCGGGTATGTTGTTTGGCTTTCCAGGGAGCAGTTTATCAGCGTTACCAAGTTGTCGGCTGTGAGATGTGTAGCCTAAGAAAAAATGAGACGAGAAATAAGGCAAAGACTCTCAGAGCTTGTGGAGATTTGTATCCCGAGGCCAATGTAGGAAAATTCTAATCTTACTTTGGGATTCACAGCTTACATAAAACAATCTTACCGAGGAACAGGCATGCGCAATGATGGAAAAATTGCACAGGGCTTCCGAAGAATTGTCGACAGACAGGGTTTTCATGAGTTGCGATCTGAGGAGAATATTGAAAAGTAAACCATTGTCACTTCAGTCAGATTGCGTGAAAGAACATTGCCTATGCAAACTCAGCTCTGGACAAATGTTTAAGTCACCTACCTATTAACTGCAGCACATATGAGGCCCTCTGTAAAAAGGAAATATTTGTGAATCAGATACTGTACCTTCACAATGCGATCTTGTCATCAAAATGGAAATGTATGGACATTTACAGACTTACCATGAATTGGGTGAACCTTGCACTGGAGAAAGGCAAAGTTTAATTGTTAGTCAAGTGGCAAAACTACTAAAAGGTAAAATACCTTAATGTGGCCTGTTTACCAAAGTAAGTGTGCCAAACTTGAATCTTGTAAATATGGATCACATTTTTTCTTAATGCGTGTAATACACCACTAGAAATGAACTCACCTTGAAGGAATCTGGAAGTGAGCAACCTGTTTGAGAGAAAATCAAAATGAAGATATGGCATCAATATAGTTGACATCAGAGGAGTGGTAATCTGCTTTTGTGATAAAGTTTGTGAGCAGAGCGCTTTGCCACGTACGTGTGAATGTCTCCATGAGAGACTTTATGCTTGATCTCAAAGGATGGGAGAGGTGCAGTGGCAAGAATTTCAACGTGTGCCGAAGACCACCGAGTCTGGAAAATGAAACAGAAATTCTTGTGACTTCTCTGGATCCAAAGTCATCACGCAAAATTAAAGTGCCCAATTGTAGACTATGGTAATATCGAGGCTTACATAGCTGCATAGGATGCACAGCTGATGTTCCTGGGGATCACCACCAAGCTGTCAGGTTGGAGGCTGGCCATCACAGGAGCCAAGTTGACCTTGAACCACAGCTCAAAGTCTTTAGGCCCAAATTCTTCAAACTCAGGAGCAAGAGCTGTCAAGGTCAGGTTCAAGATGGTTTCACGTACACCCGGATTTGTGATCAGGGTGATATTTTTCTGTGAAATAAAAAGATTGACATTCCAGTTTAGGACATTTGAAATTTCTGAAATCATTGTAGAAATGAGAGTAGGCTTGGCGATACATCTTTATACTTTGGTGCATCAGGGGCATCACTCATGCCGTCATCTGTGGCAGTTTATTCAATAAGCATATCAAAAGTGTATTATCTTGAGTCATAACTGGACCCCTTTTTAGATTCGACAAAAACCCTTCAGTCCTGGACAAGTTTTCCATGTCTGGTTTGCCAGCCAATTTCATGGGAAAATATGGCTGCCTTAAGGCTGAGTATTTACCTGCATGTTGATCTCTGCAAAAGTCTCGAAAAACTCTTCAAGCAGCTCATCATCATCATCGTCGCCATGGGACTCTATCAAGCTTGTCAGCAACTCCTCGACAAAGGCCTTGTCCTCAATAGCGCCGCTGTGTGGATCCAGGATCAGCTCAGCCTTCTGGTTTGGTGAGAGGGAGTCCACGATTGTCCTCTGATGACACACACACACACACACACACAAAGAGGATATATCATTTGCTTTTCTTTTTGACAAGGCAAAACCACCCGTGTGCACATATTCCAAGTTCTGAATACGGTGCTGTTGTTTTCAAGTAAGAGTGGTAGCCAAAGTTAGGACCTACCCCATCGAGGTTGAAGTCTGCAAGGTCAGAGTATGCTGCGTGTGTGGCAAATGGTCCCAAGTTCTTTTCAAGCCATTCTGCATCACTTTCATTTCGCTGCCTGCAACCTAAGGCACATGGATGGACGTTAGCTACCATTTGCCAAACATGTTTGCATCGATGAGCATGGATCAAGTCAAGTTCCAGTTTTCTTCTCACATGCAATTACAGCACTTTTCTTTTTTACAATTTCAAGTCCGAGGTCAAGCCCACACAAGCAACCACATGGTACAATTGAATCAGCCCTACCTGTCTCATTGAGGGCACTGCCAGATTCCTTCAGGAAGTCCAGCAGAACTTCTGTGAATTGCTGTTGTTTATGCGACGGCATTTCATGGAAACCTTTGGCTAGCGCGCTCACACTGCAGAGGGCGAAAAGAAATATTCTTACGCAGTCCATCAACAACATTTTGTACTTTGTTGCAATGCCATCTTAACTGTCTTTTGTTAAATGCTACTCACAGGATGCGGTAGTTTGTGCAGTTTATGTTTGAGGTTGCATTCTTGAGCATCATTGGAGTGAAACTCGGGAGGAGAGGAACCAGTTTCTGATGGAAGAAATCACGCCAGTCGTCTTTGTCGAAGTGTTGGAAGTGGGGACTGATGATCAGGAAGATCCCCATCATGAAATGATCTCTCACAGCAGGTTCGATCTCAGGGACCTGTCAAATGATGACATGATTTGATTGAAATGCCATAACACACCATATAGGATGTAAGAAAGGATGTAGCACAATATCTGATACAAAAAAATCCCCTGCTGCTGATGTAGAGGCTTACATGCACATCTAATTACCAACTGTGCTGGGTTGAAGCCTAGGACTGTCCTTCCCCCGGTGTAAAGAGTAGCTTACCTTTTCATTTGCTGTCATCGCTGTTAGGAATTCGTCAACATTTTCCAGACCATCGCCCTCCTTGAGTCGCTCAAGCACATTGTCGATTAGTTCTGTGTCATTCAGGGCTCCTGGGCTCAGTGTCAACTGGGCCACCTGAGTAGGCGAGAGTTCTGACAACAATTCGGCCTATAAAAGGGAATCAATATGAAATCAAACAGCAATAATTGCAAAATCACAAGTAAGACATTTCAGTTTGTGAGAGGAACACTACAACCGCAGTCACCACTTACACCAGAGAAGTTGGCATTGAGGGCTTGCAGATCACGCAGGGTTGCAAAACCAGAGAAGCTGCCAAGGTTTGCCTGTAGCCACTCTTTAATGCTTCTGTTAAAGGAGACACAGCCCGGGTCTACGAGGAAGACAGAAACAAAGACATTGGCAGGGTATAACCACCACATGCTCTTAAGACTTTACCAATATTGAGCCGGAACGCCTGCTGTTACCTGACGAGTCATTTCTTGAAAGGAATGGCATGATGAAATGAGTGAAGACTGCTCGCTGACTTTCTCTGTCCATTGATGCCCTCTGGCTGCTGAATGCCTTGATGCTGAAATGTGAAAGAAGGCTTTTAACATCTAAACAACTAAAAAACTGAAGGTTCCTCTCCAGTCCATTTAACGGTGGAGCAATATATCGCGTATTTGCTTACACAGTGTGGTAGGTTTGGCAGCTGAAGTTGTTGGAGCTCAGGCAGAATAGGAAGTTGGGAGATGGAGAGGCCAAAAATGGACGAATCTTTTTCTGGAACCAGCTGCTGACAAAGGCATCATTTTGCAGCTGTGCCTGACTGAAGTTGGCAATTCTCAGCTCTCCAAGAGCCTCAAGCGCATGTGACAAGGATGGGTGGCTGTTGTTGGGGGCCTGGAAGTGGAGAAATCATCTTGCTTTGACACAGAATTCCTACAGGGAAACACCAATTTTGTGTAATTGCTGGACTGGATTTACCATGCTGGCGAATGTTTTGAGAGCCTGGTCTAGTTCAGTAGAAGCTTTTTGGAAGAATAACTTCCAGACCTCTACCGGGTATGTTGTTTGGCTTTCCAGGGAGCAGTTTATCAGCGTTACCAAGTTGTCGGCTGTGAGATGTGTAGCCTAAGAAAAAATGAGACGAGAAATAAGGCAAAGACTCTCAGAGCTTGTGGAGATTTGTATCCCGAGGCCAATGTAGGAAAATTCTAATCTTACTTTGGGATTCACAGCTTACATAAAACAATCTTACCGAGGAACAGGCATGCGCAATGATGGAAAAATTGCACAGGGCTTCCGAAGAATTGTCGACAGACAGGGTTTTCATGAGTTGCGATCTGAGGAGAATATTGAAAAGTAAACCATTGTCACTTCAGTCAGATTGCGTGAAAGAACATTGCCTATGCAAACTCAGCTCTGGACAAATGTTTAAGTCACCTACCTATCAACTGCAGCACATATGAGGCCCTCTGTAAAAAGGAAATATTTGTGAATCAGATACTGTACCTTCACAATGCGATCTTGTCATCAAAATGGAAATGTATGGACATTTACAGACTTACCATGAATTGGGTGAACCTTGCACTGGAGAAAGGCAAAGTTTAATTGTTAGTCAAGTGGCAAAACTACTAAAAGGTAAAATACCTTAATGTGGCCTGTTTACCAAAGTAAGTGTGCCAAACTTGAATCTTGTAAATATGGATCACATTTTTTCTTAATGCGTGTAATACACCACTAGAAATGAACTCACCTTGAAGGAATCTGGAAGTGAGCAACCTGTTTGAGAGAAAATCAAAATGAAGATATGGCATCAATATAGTTGACATCAGAGGAGTGGTAATCTGCTTTTGTGATAAAGTTTGTGAGCAGAGCGCTTTGCCACGTACGTGTGAATGTCTCCATGAGAGACTTTATGCTTGATCTCAAAGGATGGGAGAGGTGCAGTGGCAAGAATTTCAAAGTGTGCCGAAGACCACCGAGTCTGGAAAATGAAACAGAAATTCTTGTGACTTCTCTGGATCCAAAGTCATCACGCAAAATTAAAGTGCCCAATTGTAGACTATGGTAATATCGAGGCTTACATAGCTGCATAGGATGCACAGCTGATGTTCCTGGGGATCACCACCAAGCTGTCAGGTTGGAGGCTGGCCATCACAGGAGCCAAGTTGACCTTGAACCACAGCTCAAAGTCTTTAGGCCCAAATTCTTCAAACTCAGGAGCAAGAGCTGTCAAGGTCAGGTTCAAGATGGTTTCACGTACACCCGGATTTGTGATCAGGGTGATATTTTTCTGTGAAATAAAAAGATTGACATTCCAGTTTAGGACATTTGAAATTTCTGAAATCATTGTAGAAATGAGAGTAGGCTTGGCGATACATCTTTATACTTTGGTGCATCAGGGGCATCACTCATGCCGTCATCTGTGGCAGTTTATTCAATAAGCATATCAAAAGTGTATTATCTTGAGTCATAACTGGACCCCTTTTTAGATTCGACAAAAACCCTTCAGTCCTGGACAAGTTTTCCATGTCTGGTTTGCCAGCCAATTTCATGGGAAAATATGGCTGCCTTAAGGCTGAGTATTTACCTGCATGTTGATCTCTGCAAAAGTCTCGAAAAACTCTTCAAGCAGCTCATCATCATCATCGTCGCCATGGGACTCTATCAAGCTTGTCAGCAACTCCTCGACAAAGGCCTTGTCCTCAATAGCGCCGCTGTGTGGATCCAGGATCAGCTCAGCCTTCTGGTTTGGTGAGAGGGAGTCCACGATTGTCCTCTGATGACACACACACACACACACACACAAAGAGGATATATCATTTGCTTTTCTTTTTGACAAGGCAAAACCACCCGTGTGCACATATTCCAAGTTCTGAATACGGTGCTGTTGTTTTCAAGTAAGAGTGGTAGCCAAAGTTAGGACCTACCCCATCGAGGTTGAAGTCTGCAAGGTCAGAGTATGCTGCGTGTGTGGCAAATGGTCCCAAGTTCTTTTCAAGCCATTCTGCATCACTTTCATTTCGCTGCCTGCAACCTAAGGCACATGGATGGACGTTAGCTACCATTTGCCAAACATGTTTGCATCGATGAGCATGGATCAAGTCAAGTTCCAGTTTTCTTCTCACATGCAATTACAGCACTTTTCTTTTTTACAATTTCAAGTCCGAGGTCAAGCCCACACAAGCAACCACATGGTACAATTGAATCAGCCCTACCTGTCTCATTGAGGGCACTGCCAGATTCCTTCAGGAAGTCCAGCAGAACTTCTGTGAATTGCTGTTGTTTATGCGACGGCATTTCATGGAAACCTTTGGCTAGCGCGCTCACACTGCAGAGGGCGAAAAGAAATATTCTTACGCAGTCCATCAACAACATTTTGTACTTTGTTGCAATGCCATCTTAACTGTCTTTTGTTAAATGCTACTCACAGGATGCGGTAGTTTGTGCAGTTTATGTTTGAGGTTGCATTCTTGAGCATCATTGGAGTGAAACTCGGGAGGAGAGGAACCAGTTTCTGATGGAAGAAATCACGCCAGTCGTCTTTGTCGAAGTGTTGGAAGTGGGGACTAATGATCAGGAAGATCCCCATCATGAAATGATCTCTCACAGCAGGTTCGATCTCAGGGACCTGTCAAATGATGACATGATTTGATTGAAATGCCATAACACACCATATAGGATGTAAGAAAGGATGTAGCACAATATCTGATACAAAAAAATCCCCTGCTGCTGATGTAGAGGCTTACATGCACATCTAATTACCAACTGTGCTGGGTTGAAGCCTAGGACTGTCCTTCCCCCGGTGTAAAGAGTAGCTTACCTTTTCATTTGCTGTCATCGCTGTTAGGAATTCGTCAACATTTTCCAGACCATCGCCCTCCTTGAGTCGCTCAAGCACATTGTCGATTAGTTCCGTGTCATTCAGGGCTCCTGGGCTCAGTGTCAACTGGGCCACCTGAGTAGGCGAGAGTTCTGACAACAATTCGGCCTATAAAAGGGAATCAATATGAAATCAAACAGCAATAATTGCAAAATCACAAGTAAGACATTTTAGTTTGTGAGAGGAACACTACAACCGCAGTCACCACTTACACCAGAGAAGTTGGCATTGAGGGCTTGCAGATCACGCAGGGTTGCAAAACCAGAGAAGCTGCCAAGGTTGGCCTGTAGCCACTCTTTAATGCTTCTGTTAAAGGAGACACAGCCCGGGTCTACGAGGAAGACAGAAACAAAGACATTGGCAGGGTATAACCACCACATGCTCTTAAGACTTTACCAATATTGAGCCGGAACGCCTGCTGTTACCTGACGAGTCATTTCTTGAAAGGAATGGCATGATGAAATGAGTGAAGACTGCTCGCTGACTTTCTCTGTCCATTGATGCCCTCTGGCTGCTGAATGCCTTGATGCTGAAATGTGAAAGAAGGCTTTTAACATCTAAACAACTAAAAAACTGAAGGTTCCTCTCCAGTCCATTTAACGGTGGAGCAATATATCGCGTATTTGCTTACACAGTGTGGTAGGTTTGGCAGCTGAAGTTGTTGGAGCTCAGGCAGAATAGGAAGTTGGGAGATGGAGAGGCCAAAAATGGACGAATCTTTTTCTGGAACCAGCTGCTGACAAAGGCATCATTTTGCAGCTGTGCCTGACTGAAGTTGGCAATTCTCAGCTCTCCAAGAGCCTCAAGCGCATGTGACAAGGATGGGTGGCTGTTGTTGGGGGCCTGGAAGTGGAGAAATCATCTTGCTTTGACACAGAATTCCTACAGGGAAACACCAATTTTGTGTAATTGCTGGACTGGATTTACCATGCTGGCGAATGTTTTGAGAGCCTGGTCTAGTTCAGTAGAAGCTTTTTGGAAGAATAACTTCCAGACCTCTACCGGGTATGTTGTTTGGCTTTCCAGGGAGCAGTTTATCAGCGTTACCAAGTTGTCGGCTGTGAGATGTGTAGCCTAAGAAAAAATGAGACGAGAAATAAGGCAAAGACTCTCAGAGCTTGTGGAGATTTGTATCCCGAGGCCAATGTAGGAAAATTCTAATCTTACTTTGGGATTCACAGCTTACATAAAACAATCTTACCGAGGAACAGGCATGCGCAATGATGGAAAAATTGCACAGGGCTTCCGAAGAATTGTCGACAGACAGGGTTTTCATGAGTTGCGATCTGAGGAGAATATTGAAAAGTAAACCATTGTCACTTCAGTCAGATTGCGTGAAAGAACATTGCCTATGCAAACTCAGCTCTGGACAAATGTTTAAGTCACCTACCTATCAACTGCAGCACATATGAGGCCCTCTGTAAAAAGGAAATATTTGTGAATCAGATACTGTACCTTCACAATGCGATCTTGTCATCAAAATGGAAATGTATGGACATTTACAGACTTACCATGAATTGGGTGAACCTTGCACTGGAGAAAGGCAAAGTTTAATTGTTAGTCAAGTGGCAAAACTACTAAAAGGTAAAATACCTTAATGTGGCCTGTTTACCAAAGTAAGTGTGCCAAACTTGAATCTTGTAAATATGGATCACATTTTTTCTTAATGCGTGTAATACACCACTAGAAATGAACTCACCTTGAAGGAATCTGGAAGTGAGCAACCTGTTTGAGAGAAAATCAAAATGAAGATATGGCATCAATATAGTTGACATCAGAGGAGTGGTAATCTGCTTTTGTGATAAAGTTTGTGAGCAGAGCGCTTTGCCACGTACGTGTGAATGTCTCCATGAGAGACTTTATGCTTGATCTCAAAGGATGGGAGAGGTGCAGTGGCAAGAATTTCAAAGTGTGCCGAAGACCACCGAGTCTGGAAAATGAAACAGAAATTCTTGTGACTTCTCTGGATCCAAAGTCATCACGCAAAATTAAAGTGCCCAATTGTAGACTATGGTAATATCGAGGCTTACATAGCTGCATAGGATGCACAGCTGATGTTCCTGGGGATCACCACCAAGCTGTCAGGTTGGAGGCTGGCCATCACAGGAGCCAAGTTGACCTTGAACCACAGCTCAAAGTCTTTAGGCCCAAATTCTTCAAACTCAGGAGCAAGAGCTGTCAAGGTCAGGTTCAAGATGGTTTCACGTACACCCGGATTTGTGATCAGGGTGATATTTTTCTGTGAAATAAAAAGATTGACATTCCAGTTTAGGACATTTGAAATTTCTGAAATCATTGTAGAAATGAGAGTAGGCTTGGCGATACATCTTTATACTTTGGTGCATCAGGGGCATCACTCATGCCGTCATCTGTGGCAGTTTATTCAATAAGCATATCAAAAGTGTATTATCTTGAGTCATAACTGGACCCCTTTTTAGATTCGACAAAAACCCTTCAGTCCTGGACAAGTTTTCCATGTCTGGTTTGCCAGCCAATTTCATGGGAAAATATGGCTGCCTTAAGGCTGAGTATTTACCTGCATGTTGATCTCTGCAAAAGTCTCGAAAAACTCTTCAAGCAGCTCATCATCATCATCGTCGCCATGGGACTCTATCAAGCTTGTCAGCAACTCCTCGACAAAGGCCTTGTCCTCAATAGCGCCGCTGTGTGGATCCAGGATCAGCTCAGCCTTCTGGTTTGGTGAGAGGGAGTCCACGATTGTCCTCTGATGACACACACACATACACACACACACAAAGAGGATATATCATTTGCTTTTCTTTTTGACAAGGCAAAACCACCCGTGTGCACATATTCCAAGTTCTGAATACGGTGCTGTTGTTTTCAAGTAAGAGTGGTAGCCAAAGTTAGGACCTACCCCATCGAGGTTGAAGTCTGCAAGGTCAGAGTATGCTGCGTGTGTGGCAAATGGTCCCAAGTTCTTTTCAAGCCATTCTGCATCACTTTCATTTCGCTGCCTGCAACCTAAGGCACATGGATGGACGTTAGCTACCATTTGCCAAACATGTTTGCATCGATGAGCATGGATCAAGTCAAGTTCCAGTTTTCTTCTCACATGCAATTACAGCACTTTTCTTTTTTACAATTTCAAGTCCGAGGTCAAGCCCACACAAGCAACCACATGGTACAATTGAATCAGCCCTACCTGTCTCATTGAGGGCACTGCCAGATTCCTTCAGGAAGTCCAGCAGAACTTCTGTGAATTGCTGTTGTTTATGCGACGGCATTTCATGGAAACCTTTGGCTAGCGCGCTCACACTGCAGAGGGCGAAAAGAAATATTCTTACGCAGTCCATCAACAACATTTTGTACTTTGTTGCAATGCCATCTTAACTGTCTTTTGTTAAATGCTACTCACAGGATGCGGTAGTTTGTGCAGTTTATGTTTGAGGTTGCATTCTTGAGCATCATTGGAGTGAAACTCGGGAGGAGAGGAACCAGTTTCTGATGGAAGAAATCACGCCAGTCGTCTTTGTCGAAGTGTTGGAAGTGGGGACTGATGATCAGGAAGATCCCCATCATGAAATGATCTCTCACAGCAGGTTCGATCTCAGGGACCTGTCAAATGATGACATGATTTGATTGAAATGCCATAACACACCATATAGGATGTAAGAAAGGATGTAGCACAATATCTGATACAAAAAAATCCCCTGCTGCTGATGTAGAGGCTTACATGCACATCTAATTACCAACTGTGCTGGGTTGAAGCCTAGGACTGTCCTTCCCCCGGTGTAAAGAGTAGCTTACCTTTTCATTTGCTGTCATCGCTGTTAGGAATTCGTCAACATTTTCCAGACCATCGCCCTCCTTGAGTCGCTCAAGCACATTGTCGATTAGTTCTGTGTCATTCAGGGCTCCTGGGCTCAGTGTCAACTGGGCCACCTGAGTAGGCGAGAGTTCTGACAACAATTCGGCCTATAAAAGGGAATCAATATGAAATCAAACAGCAATAATTGCAAAATCACAAGTAAGACATTTCAGTTTGTGAGAGGAACACTACAACCGCAGTCACCACTTACACCAGAGAAGTTGGCATTGAGGGCTTGCAGATCACGCAGGGTTGCAAAACCAGAGAAGCTGCCAAGGTTTGCCTGTAGCCACTCTTTAATGCTTCTGTTAAAGGAGACACAGCCCGGGTCTACGAGGAAGACAGAAACAAAGACATTGGCAGGGTATAACCACCACATGCTCTTAAGACTTTACCAATATTGAGCCGGAACGCCTGCTGTTACCTGACGAGTCATTTCTTGAAAGGAATGGCATGATGAAATGAGTGAAGACTGCTCGCTGACTTTCTCTGTCCATTGATGCCCTCTGGCTGCTGAATGCCTTGATGCTGAAATGTGAAAGAAGGCTTTTAACATCTAAACAACTAAAAAACTGAAGGTTCCTCTCCAGTCCATTTAACGGTGGAGCAATATATCGCGTATTTGCTTACACAGTGTGGTAGGTTTGGCAGCTGAAGTTGTTGGAGCTCAGGCAGAATAGGAAGTTGGGAGATGGAGAGGCCAAAAATGGACGAATCTTTTTCTGGAACCAGCTGCTGACAAAGGCATCATTTTGCAGCTGTGCCTGACTGAAGTTGGCAATTCTCAGCTCTCCAAGAGCCTCAAGCGCATGTGACAAGGATGGGTGGCTGTTGTTGGGGGCCTGGAAGTGGAGAAATCATCTTGCTTTGACACAGAATTCCTACAGGGAAACACCAATTTTGTGTAATTGCTGGACTGGATTTACCATGCTGGCGAATGTTTTGAGAGCCTGGTCTAGTTCAGTAGAAGCTTTTTGGAAGAATAACTTCCAGACCTCTACCGGGTATGTTGTTTGGCTTTCCAGGGAGCAGTTTATCAGCGTTACCAAGTTGTCGGCTGTGAGATGTGTAGCCTAAGAAAAAATGAGACGAGAAATAAGGCAAAGACTCTCAGAGCTTGTGGAGATTTGTATCCCGAGGCCAATGTAGGAAAATTCTAATCTTACTTTGGGATTCACAGCTTACATAAAACAATCTTACCGAGGAACAGGCATGCGCAATGATGGAAAAATTGCACAGGGCTTCCGAAGAATTGTCGACAGACAGGGTTTTCATGAGTTGCGATCTGAGGAGAATATTGAAAAGTAAACCATTGTCACTTCAGTCAGATTGCGTGAAAGAACATTGCCTATGCAAACTCAGCTCTGGACAAATGTTTAAGTCACCTACCTATCAACTGCAGCACATATGAGGCCCTCTGTAAAAAGGAAATATTTGTGAATCAGATACTGTACCTTCACAATGCGATCTTGTCATCAAAATGGAAATGTATGGACATTTACAGACTTACCATGAATTGGGTGAACCTTGCACTGGAGAAAGGCAAAGTTTAATTGTTAGTCAAGTGGCAAAACTACTAAAAGGTAAAATACCTTAATGTGGCCTGTTTACCAAAGTAAGTGTGCCAAACTTGAATCTTGTAAATATGGATCACATTTTTTCTTAATGCGTGTAATACACCACTAGAAATGAACTCACCTTGAAGGAATCTGGAAGTGAGCAACCTGTTTGAGAGAAAATCAAAATGAAGATATGGCATCAATATAGTTGACATCAGAGGAGTGGTAATCTGCTTTTGTGATAAAGTTTGTGAGCAGAGCGCTTTGCCACGTACGTGTGAATGTCTCCATGAGAGACTTTATGCTTGATCTCAAAGGATGGGAGAGGTGCAGTGGCAAGAATTTCAAAGTGTGCCGAAGACCACCGAGTCTGGAAAATGAAACAGAAATTCTTGTGACTTCTCTGGATCCAAAGTCATCACGCAAAATTAAAGTGCCCAATTGTAGACTATGGTAATATCGAGGCTTACATAGCTGCATAGGATGCACAGCTGATGTTCCTGGGGATCACCACCAAGCTGTCAGGTTGGAGGCTGGCCATCACAGGAGCCAAGTTGACCTTGAACCACAGCTCAAAGTCTTTAGGCCCAAATTCTTCAAACTCAGGAGCAAGAGCTGTCAAGGTCAGGTTCAAGATGGTTTCACGTACACCCGGATTTGTGATCAGGGTGATATTTTTCTGTGAAATAAAAAGATTGACATTCCAGTTTAGGACATTTGAAATTTCTGAAATCATTGTAGAAATGAGAGTAGGCTTGGCGATACATCTTTATACTTTGGTGCATCAGGGGCATCACTCATGCCGTCATCTGTGGCAGTTTATTCAATAAGCATATCAAAAGTGTATTATCTTGAGTCATAACTGGACCCCTTTTTAGATTCGACAAAAACCCTTCAGTCCTGGACAAGTTTTCCATGTCTGGTTTGCCAGCCAATTTCATGGGAAAATATGGCTGCCTTAAGGCTGAGTATTTACCTGCATGTTGATCTCTGCAAAAGTCTCGAAAAACTCTTCAAGCAGCTCATCATCATCATCGTCGCCATGGGACTCTATCAAGCTTGTCAGCAACTCCTCGACAAAGGCCTTGTCCTCAATAGCGCCGCTGTGTGGATCCAGGATCAGCTCAGCCTTCTGGTTTGGTGAGAGGGAGTCCACGATTGTCCTCTGATGACACACACACACACACACACACAAAGAGGATATATCATTTGCTTTTCTTTTTGACAAGGCAAAACCACCCGTGTGCACATATTCCAAGTTCTGAATACGGTGCTGTTGTTTTCAAGTAAGAGTGGTAGCCAAAGTTAGGACCTACCCCATCGAGGTTGAAGTCTGCAAGGTCAGAGTATGCTGCGTGTGTGGCAAATGGTCCCAAGTTCTTTTCAAGCCATTCTGCATCACTTTCATTTCGCTGCCTGCAACCTAAGGCACATGGATGGACGTTAGCTACCATTTGCCAAACATGTTTGCATCGATGAGCATGGATCAAGTCAAGTTCCAGTTTTCTTCTCACATGCAATTACAGCACTTTTCTTTTTTACAATTTCAAGTCCGAGGTCAAGCCCACACAAGCAACCACATGGTACAATTGAATCAGCCCTACCTGTCTCATTGAGGGCACTGCCAGATTCCTTCAGGAAGTCCAGCAGAACTTCTGTGAATTGCTGTTGTTTATGCGACGGCATTTCATGGAAACCTTTGGCTAGCGCGCTCACACTGCAGAGGGCGAAAAGAAATATTCTTACGCAGTCCATCAACAACATTTTGTACTTTGTTGCAATGCCATCTTAACTGTCTTTTGTTAAATGCTACTCACAGGATGCGGTAGTTTGTGCAGTTTATGTTTGAGGTTGCATTCTTGAGCATCATTGGAGTGAAACTCGGGAGGAGAGGAACCAGTTTCTGATGGAAGAAATCACGCCAGTCGTCTTTGTCGAAGTGTTGGAAGTGGGGACTAATGATCAGGAAGATCCCCATCATGAAATGATCTCTCACAGCAGGTTCGATCTCAGGGACCTGTCAAATGATGACATGATTTGATTGAAATGCCATAACACACCATATAGGATGTAAGAAAGGATGTAGCACAATATCTGATACAAAAAAATCCCCTGCTGCTGATGTAGAGGCTTACATGCACATCTAATTACCAACTGTGCTGGGTTGAAGCCTAGGACTGTCCTTCCCCCGGTGTAAAGAGTAGCTTACCTTTTCATTTGCTGTCATCGCTGTTAGGAATTCGTCAACATTTTCCAGACCATCGCCCTCCTTGAGTCGCTCAAGCACATTGTCGATTAGTTCCGTGTCATTCAGGGCTCCTGGGCTCAGTGTCAACTGGGCCACCTGAGTAGGCGAGAGTTCTGACAACAATTCGGCCTATAAAAGGGAATCAATATGAAATCAAACAGCAATAATTGCAAAATCACAAGTAAGACATTTTAGTTTGTGAGAGGAACACTACAACCGCAGTCACCACTTACACCAGAGAAGTTGGCATTGAGGGCTTGCAGATCACGCAGGGTTGCAAAACCAGAGAAGCTGCCAAGGTTGGCCTGTAGCCACTCTTTAATGCTTCTGTTAAAGGAGACACAGCCCGGGTCTACGAGGAAGACAGAAACAAAGACATTGGCAGGGTATAACCACCACATGCTCTTAAGACTTTACCAATATTGAGCCGGAACGCCTGCTGTTACCTGACGAGTCATTTCTTGAAAGGAATGGCATGATGAAATGAGTGAAGACTGCTCGCTGACTTTCTCTGTCCATTGATGCCCTCTGGCTGCTGAATGCCTTGATGCTGAAATGTGAAAGAAGGCTTTTAACATCTAAACAACTAAAAAACTGAAGGTTCCTCTCCAGTCCATTTAACGGTGGAGCAATATATCGCGTATTTGCTTACACAGTGTGGTAGGTTTGGCAGCTGAAGTTGTTGGAGCTCAGGCAGAATAGGAAGTTGGGAGATGGAGAGGCCAAAAATGGACGAATCTTTTTCTGGAACCAGCTGCTGACAAAGGCATCATTTTGCAGCTGTGCCTGACTGAAGTTGGCAATTCTCAGCTCTCCAAGAGCCTCAAGCGCATGTGACAAGGATGGGTGGCTGTTGTTGGGGGCCTGGAAGTGGAGAAATCATCTTGCTTTGACACAGAATTCCTACAGGGAAACACCAATTTTGTGTAATTGCTGGACTGGATTTACCATGCTGGCGAATGTTTTGAGAGCCTGGTCTAGTTCAGTAGAAGCTTTTTGGAAGAATAACTTCCAGACCTCTACCGGGTATGTTGTTTGGCTTTCCAGGGAGCAGTTTATCAGCGTTACCAAGTTGTCGGCTGTGAGATGTGTAGCCTAAGAAAAAATGAGACGAGAAATAAGGCAAAGACTCTCAGAGCTTGTGGAGATTTGTATCCCGAGGCCAATGTAGGAAAATTCTAATCTTACTTTGGGATTCACAGCTTACATAAAACAATCTTACCGAGGAACAGGCATGCGCAATGATGGAAAAATTGCACAGGGCTTCCGAAGAATTGTCGACAGACAGGGTTTTCATGAGTTGCGATCTGAGGAGAATATTGAAAAGTAAACCATTGTCACTTCAGTCAGATTGCGTGAAAGAACATTGCCTATGCAAACTCAGCTCTGGACAAATGTTTAAGTCACCTACCTATCAACTGCAGCACATATGAGGCCCTCTGTAAAAAGGAAATATTTGTGAATCAGATACTGTACCTTCACAATGCGATCTTGTCATCAAAATGGAAATGTATGGACATTTACAGACTTACCATGAATTGGGTGAACCTTGCACTGGAGAAAGGCAAAGTTTAATTGTTAGTCAAGTGGCAAAACTACTAAAAGGTAAAATACCTTAATGTGGCCTGTTTACCAAAGTAAGTGTGCCAAACTTGAATCTTGTAAATATGGATCACATTTTTTCTTAATGCGTGTAATACACCACTAGAAATGAACTCACCTTGAAGGAATCTGGAAGTGAGCAACCTGTTTGAGAGAAAATCAAAATGAAGATATGGCATCAATATAGTTGACATCAGAGGAGTGGTAATCTGCTTTTGTGATAAAGTTTGTGAGCAGAGCGCTTTGCCACGTACGTGTGAATGTCTCCATGAGAGACTTTATGCTTGATCTCAAAGGATGGGAGAGGTGCAGTGGCAAGAATTTCAAAGTGTGCCGAAGACCACCGAGTCTGGAAAATGAAACAGAAATTCTTGTGACTTCTCTGGATCCAAAGTCATCACGCAAAATTAAAGTGCCCAATTGTAGACTATGGTAATATCGAGGCTTACATAGCTGCATAGGATGCACAGCTGATGTTCCTGGGGATCACCACCAAGCTGTCAGGTTGGAGGCTGGCCATCACAGGAGCCAAGTTGACCTTGAACCACAGCTCAAAGTCTTTAGGCCCAAATTCTTCAAACTCAGGAGCAAGAGCTGTCAAGGTCAGGTTCAAGATGGTTTCACGTACACCCGGATTTGTGATCAGGGTGATATTTTTCTGTGAAATAAAAAGATTGACATTCCAGTTTAGGACATTTGAAATTTCTGAAATCATTGTAGAAATGAGAGTAGGCTTGGCGATACATCTTTATACTTTGGTGCATCAGGGGCATCACTCATGCCGTCATCTGTGGCAGTTTATTCAATAAGCATATCAAAAGTGTATTATCTTGAGTCATAACTGGACCCCTTTTTAGATTCGACAAAAACCCTTCAGTCCTGGACAAGTTTTCCATGTCTGGTTTGCCAGCCAATTTCATGGGAAAATATGGCTGCCTTAAGGCTGAGTATTTACCTGCATGTTGATCTCTGCAAAAGTCTCGAAAAACTCTTCAAGCAGCTCATCATCATCATCGTCGCCATGGGACTCTATCAAGCTTGTCAGCAACTCCTCGACAAAGGCCTTGTCCTCAATAGCGCCGCTGTGTGGATCCAGGATCAGCTCAGCCTTCTGGTTTGGTGAGAGGGAGTCCACGATTGTCCTCTGATGACACACACACACACACACACACAAAGAGGATATATCATTTGCTTTTCTTTTTGACAAGGCAAAACCACCCGTGTGCACATATTCCAAGTTCTGAATACGGTGCTGTTGTTTTCAAGTAAGAGTGGTAGCCAAAGTTAGGACCTACCCCATCGAGGTTGAAGTCTGCAAGGTCAGAGTATGCTGCGTGTGTGGCAAATGGTCCCAAGTTCTTTTCAAGCCATTCTGCATCACTTTCATTTCGCTGCCTGCAACCTAAGGCACATGGATGGACGTTAGCTACCATTTGCCAAACATGTTTGCATCGATGAGCATGGATCAAGTCAAGTTCCAGTTTTCTTCTCACATGCAATTACAGCACTTTTCTTTTTTACAATTTCAAGTCCGAGGTCAAGCCCACACAAGCAACCACATGGTACAATTGAATCAGCCCTACCTGTCTCATTGAGGGCACTGCCAGATTCCTTCAGGAAGTCCAGCAGAACTTCTGTGAATTGCTGTTGTTTATGCGACGGCATTTCATGGAAACCTTTGGCTAGCGCGCTCACACTGCAGAGGGCGAAAAGAAATATTCTTACGCAGTCCATCAACAACATTTTGTACTTTGTTGCAATGCCATCTTAACTGTCTTTTGTTAAATGCTACTCACAGGATGCGGTAGTTTGTGCAGTTTATGTTTGAGGTTGCATTCTTGAGCATCATTGGAGTGAAACTCGGGAGGAGAGGAACCAGTTTCTGATGGAAGAAATCACGCCAGTCGTCTTTGTCGAAGTGTTGGAAGTGGGGACTGATGATCAGGAAGATCCCCATCATGAAATGATCTCTCACAGCAGGTTCGATCTCAGGGACCTGTCAAATGATGACATGATTTGATTGAAATGCCATAACACACCATATAGGATGTAAGAAAGGATGTAGCACAATATCTGATACAAAAAAATCCCCTGCTGCTGATGTAGAGGCTTACATGCACATCTAATTACCAACTGTGCTGGGTTGAAGCCTAGGACTGTCCTTCCCCCGGTGTAAAGAGTAGCTTACCTTTTCATTTGCTGTCATCGCTGTTAGGAATTCGTCAACATTTTCCAGACCATCGCCCTCCTTGAGTCGCTCAAGCACATTGTCGATTAGTTCTGTGTCATTCAGGGCTCCTGGGCTCAGTGTCAACTGGGCCACCTGAGTAGGCGAGAGTTCTGACAACAATTCGGCCTATAAAAGGGAATCAATATGAAATCAAACAGCAATAATTGCAAAATCACAAGTAAGACATTTCAGTTTGTGAGAGGAACACTACAACCGCAGTCACCACTTACACCAGAGAAGTTGGCATTGAGGGCTTGCAGATCACGCAGGGTTGCAAAACCAGAGAAGCTGCCAAGGTTTGCCTGTAGCCACTCTTTAATGCTTCTGTTAAAGGAGACACAGCCCGGGTCTACGAGGAAGACAGAAACAAAGACATTGGCAGGGTATAACCACCACATGCTCTTAAGACTTTACCAATATTGAGCCGGAACGCCTGCTGTTACCTGACGAGTCATTTCTTGAAAGGAATGGCATGATGAAATGAGTGAAGACTGCTCGCTGACTTTCTCTGTCCATTGATGCCCTCTGGCTGCTGAATGCCTTGATGCTGAAATGTGAAAGAAGGCTTTTAACATCTAAACAACTAAAAAACTGAAGGTTCCTCTCCAGTCCATTTAACGGTGGAGCAATATATCGCGTATTTGCTTACACAGTGTGGTAGGTTTGGCAGCTGAAGTTGTTGGAGCTCAGGCAGAATAGGAAGTTGGGAGATGGAGAGGCCAAAAATGGACGAATCTTTTTCTGGAACCAGCTGCTGACAAAGGCATCATTTTGCAGCTGTGCCTGACTGAAGTTGGCAATTCTCAGCTCTCCAAGAGCCTCAAGCGCATGTGACAAGGATGGGTGGCTGTTGTTGGGGGCCTGGAAGTGGAGAAATCATCTTGCTTTGACACAGAATTCCTACAGGGAAACACCAATTTTGTGTAATTGCTGGACTGGATTTACCATGCTGGCGAATGTTTTGAGAGCCTGGTCTAGTTCAGTAGAAGCTTTTTGGAAGAATAACTTCCAGACCTCTACCGGGTATGTTGTTTGGCTTTCCAGGGAGCAGTTTATCAGCGTTACCAAGTTGTCGGCTGTGAGATGTGTAGCCTAAGAAAAAATGAGACGAGAAATAAGGCAAAGACTCTCAGAGCTTGTGGAGATTTGTATCCCGAGGCCAATGTAGGAAAATTCTAATCTTACTTTGGGATTCACAGCTTACATAAAACAATCTTACCGAGGAACAGGCATGCGCAATGATGGAAAAATTGCACAGGGCTTCCGAAGAATTGTCGACAGACAGGGTTTTCATGAGTTGCGATCTGAGGAGAATATTGAAAAGTAAACCATTGTCACTTCAGTCAGATTGCGTGAAAGAACATTGCCTATGCAAACTCAGCTCTGGACAAATGTTTAAGTCACCTACCTATCAACTGCAGCACATATGAGGCCCTCTGTAAAAAGGAAATATTTGTGAATCAGATACTGTACCTTCACAATGCGATCTTGTCATCAAAATGGAAATGTATGGACATTTACAGACTTACCATGAATTGGGTGAACCTTGCACTGGAGAAAGGCAAAGTTTAATTGTTAGTCAAGTGGCAAAACTACTAAAAGGTAAAATACCTTAATGTGGCCTGTTTACCAAAGTAAGTGTGCCAAACTTGAATCTTGTAAATATGGATCACATTTTTTCTTAATGCGTGTAATACACCACTAGAAATGAACTCACCTTGAAGGAATCTGGAAGTGAGCAACCTGTTTGAGAGAAAATCAAAATGAAGATATGGCATCAATATAGTTGACATCAGAGGAGTGGTAATCTGCTTTTGTGATAAAGTTTGTGAGCAGAGCGCTTTGCCACGTACGTGTGAATGTCTCCATGAGAGACTTTATGCTTGATCTCAAAGGATGGGAGAGGTGCAGTGGCAAGAATTTCAACGTGTGCCGAAGACCACCGAGTCTGGAAAATGAAACAGAAATTCTTGTGACTTCTCTGGATCCAAAGTCATCACGCAAAATTAAAGTGCCCAATTGTAGACTATGGTAATATCGAGGCTTACATAGCTGCATAGGATGCACAGCTGATGTTCCTGGGGATCACCACCAAGCTGTCAGGTTGGAGGCTGGCCATCACAGGAGCCAAGTTGACCTTGAACCACAGCTCAAAGTCTTTAGGCCCAAATTCTTCAAACTCAGGAGCAAGAGCTGTCAAGGTCAGGTTCAAGATGGTTTCACGTACACCCGGATTTGTGATCAGGGTGATATTTTTCTGTGAAATAAAAAGATTGACATTCCAGTTTAGGACATTTGAAATTTCTGAAATCATTGTAGAAATGAGAGTAGGCTTGGCGATACATCTTTATACTTTGGTGCATCAGGGGCATCACTCATGCCGTCATCTGTGGCAGTTTATTCAATAAGCATATCAAAAGTGTATTATCTTGAGTCATAACTGGACCCCTTTTTAGATTCGACAAAAACCCTTCAGTCCTGGACAAGTTTTCCATGTCTGGTTTGCCAGCCAATTTCATGGGAAAATATGGCTGCCTTAAGGCTGAGTATTTACCTGCATGTTGATCTCTGCAAAAGTCTCGAAAAACTCTTCAAGCAGCTCATCATCATCATCGTCGCCATGGGACTCTATCAAGCTTGTCAGCAACTCCTCGACAAAGGCCTTGTCCTCAATAGCGCCGCTGTGTGGATCCAGGATCAGCTCAGCCTTCTGGTTTGGTGAGAGGGAGTCCACGATTGTCCTCTGATGACACACACACACACACACACACAAAGAGGATATATCATTTGCTTTTCTTTTTGACAAGGCAAAACCACCCGTGTGCACATATTCCAAGTTCTGAATACGGTGCTGTTGTTTTCAAGTAAGAGTGGTAGCCAAAGTTAGGACCTACCCCATCGAGGTTGAAGTCTGCAAGGTCAGAGTATGCTGCGTGTGTGGCAAATGGTCCCAAGTTCTTTTCAAGCCATTCTGCATCACTTTCATTTCGCTGCCTGCAACCTAAGGCACATGGATGGACGTTAGCTACCATTTGCCAAACATGTTTGCATTGATGAGCATGGATCAAGTCAAGTTCCAGTTTTCTTCTCACATGCAATTACAGCACTTTTCTTTTTTACAATTTCAAGTCCGAGGTCAAGCCCACACAAGCAACCACATGGTACAATTGAATCAGCCCTACCTGTCTCATTGAGGGCACTGCCAGATTCCTTCAGGAAGTCCAGCAGAACTTCTGTGAATTGCTGTTGTTTATGCGACAGCATTTCATGGAAACCTTTGGCTAGCGCGCTCACACTGCAGAGGGCGAAAAGAAATATTCTTACGCAGTCCATCAACAACATTTTGTACTTTGTTGCAATGCCATCTTAACTGTCTTTTGTTAAATGCTACTCACAGGATGCGGTAGTTTGTGCAGTTTATGTTTGAGGTTGCATTCTTGAGCATCATTGGAGTGAAACTCGGGAGGAGAGGAACCAGTTTCTGATGGAAGAAATCACGCCAGTCGTCTTTGTCGAAGTGTTGGAAGTGGGGACTGATGATCAGGAAGATCCCCATCATGAAATGATCTCTCACAGCAGGTTCGATCTCAGGGACCTGTCAAATGATGACATGATTTGATTGAAATGCCATAATACACCATATAGGATGTAAGAAAGGATGTAGCACGATATCTGATACAAAAAAATCCCCTGCTGCTGATGTAGAGGCTTACATGCACATCTAATTACCAACTGTGCTGGGTTGAAGCCTAGGACTGTCCTTCCCCCGGTGTAAAGAGTAGCTTACCTTTTCATTTGCTGTCATCGCTGTTAGGAATTCGTCAACATTTTCCAGAGCATCGCCCTGCTTGAGTCGCTCAAGCGCATTGTCGATTAGTTCTGTGTCATTCAGGGCTCCTGGGCTCAGTGTCAACTGGGCCACCTGAGTAGGCGTGAGTTCTGACAACAATTCGGCCTATAAAAGGGAATCAATATGAAATCAAACAGCAGTAATTGCAAAATCACAAGTAAGACATTTCAGTTTGTGAGAGGAACACTACAACCGCAGTCACCACTTACACCAGAGAAGTTGGCATTGAGGGCTTGCAGATCATGCAGGGTTGCAAAACCAGAGAAGCTGCCAAGGTTTGCCTGTAGCCACTCTTTAATGCTTCTGTTAAAGGAGACACAGCCCGGGTCTACGAGGAAGACAGAAACAAAGACATTGGCAGGGTATAACCACCACATGCTCTTAAGACTTTACCAATATTGAGCCGGAGCGCCTGCTGTTACCTGACAAGTCATTTCTTGAAAGGAATGGCATGATGAAATGAGTGAAGACTGCTCGCTGACTTTCTCTGTCCATTGATGCCCTCTGGCTGCTGAATGCCTTGATGCTGAAATGTGAAAGAAGGCTTTTAACATCTAAACAACTAAAAAACTGAAGGTTCCTCTCCAGTCCATTTAACGGTGGAGCAATATATCGCGTATTTGCTTACACAGTGTGGTAGGTTTGGCAGCTGAAGTTGTTGGAGCTCAGGCAGAATAGGAAGTTGGGAGATGGAGAGGCCAAAAATGGACGAATCTTTTTCTGGAACCAGCTGCTGACAAAGGCATCATTTTGCAGCTGTGCCTGACTGAAGTTGGCAATTCTCAGCTCTCCAAGAGCCTCAAGCGCATGTGACAAGGATGGGTGGCTGTTGTTGGGGGCCTGGAAGTGGAGAAATCATCTTGCTTTGACACAGAATTCCTACAGGGAAACACCAATTTTGTGTAATTGCTGGACTGGATTTACCATGATGGCGAATGTTTCGAGAGCCTGGTCTAGTTCTGCAGAAGCTCTTTGGAAGAAAAACTTCCAAGCCACTACCGGGTATGTTCTTTGGCTTTCCAGGGAGCAGTTTATCAGCGTTACCAAGTTGTCGGCTGTGAGATGTGCAGCCTTAGAAAGAATGAGACGCGAAAAAAAAACAAAGAATCTCAGAACTTGTGGAGATATGTATCAGGAGGCAAATGTAGCAAAATTAAAATCTTTCTTTGGGATTCACAGCTTACATAAATCAATCTTACCGAGGAACAGGCATGCGCAATGATGGAAAAATTGCACAGGGCTTCCGAGGAATTGTCGACAGACAGGGTTTTCATGAGTTGCGATCTGAGGAGAATATTGAAAAGTAAACCATTGTCACTTCGGTTAGATAGCGTGAAAGAGCGTTGCCTATGCAAAGACAAAAGTTTAAGTCACATACCTATTAACTGCAGCACATATGAGGCCCTCTGTGAAAAGGAAATATTTGTGAATCAGATACTGTACCTTTACAATGCCATATTGCCATCACAAATGAAAAGTCTAATAATTTACAGACTTACCATCAACTGTGTGGACCTTGCACTGGAGAAAGGCAAAGTATAATTGTTAGCTGCTGTTTGTCAATCAATAAGATATTGGGATTTTTTGTAAATTCATCACCACTGCTTGATGGTGACTTTCAAAGGTTGTACAAATTACTGAATTCATGCGGCACTTTGAATTTCTCACAACTCAGAACTTACTCTGTCACTGGCATTATGTTGACTGACTTCATGGCACTGTCCCTGGATAACATTGCTTAGACTGGTAGCATTGCTTGAAGAACAAATCAAAAGTATGAAACAAAAATTATCATTACATTGACCATTTAAGTCAATTATAATTAAAATTATATTCCTATTAGTGTATGTTTGTGTTTTGTTGATATTTTTGACAAACTGCATACAGACCTGTTTTCTGATGTCACTGGACATGGACCTACAAATATCAAAATATACATTCACGACAGTGTAATTACACTCTACATACATTGTAATTTTTCACAATTTTAATTTTAATTAAGTTTAGTCAAGAAAGGTTTGTCCTTACCTGATGTGGTATTTGGCTAAAATATAAAAAAAATTATTGATTATTTTGGACAAATAAGACTCACAGAATTGAGTGTTACATTGAGTACAACAAAAACAAACAGACTTACGTTTGCAGTGACCAGTGCTGATATAGATGCTGAGGGAATGAAAAAAAAGACATAGTTGTTATTTAATTATTATTATTATTTATTTATTTTAACTACTTTATTGCAGGTAATGAAATTACAAATATTAGCAGCTTCATCACATATTCAATTCATCCTGCCACATTTATGGATTTTTTTACAAGAGGCAGTGCCAAAAGAATAATAAATAAATAAATACATAAATACATAAGTAAATAAATATTCATGTTTAATTGTTTGCTTATTCGATTAATTATTTCATTGAGGAAAAGAAAGAGAAGATGAAAAAATGTTTAAATTATAAACGGGGGTGGGGGGGACTCCCTTAACACTCCACACACAGTTCTAGTTTTCCACTGCATTTATTTCCATTACCCATTTACTCCAATTTCTTTTAAATTATTCTTCTCTGTTTCTCAACTTATAGGTGATTCTTTCCATTTCCTTAATCTCATCTACTGTTATTTTCCATTTGTTGATGCATGGTGAATTAACGTCCAACTAATTTAGTGTGATCTGTTTTAATGCAGCTATACATATCAATGTATACAGATATTTATCTCCTTCCTTCTCAATTTCTGCTGGAATAATACCTAATAGAATATTAACTGGTTTTAATGGCTTCTTTAAATAAAATGTACTGATGATTTTCTCCTGAACTGCCCTCCAGAATGTTTCCAACACTGGACAGAAATAAAAAATATGTGCATGGTTAGCTTCTTGTTCCGGGCATTTTGCACTTCCTGGTGAACTAGATTTTGATTTAATGATTGGTGTTACGAAGAGCTTCATGTTAATTTTCCAGGCAAATTCTTTCTAATACTTTGATTGTGTTGTCTTAAATATTCTTTTACATGCTTCTTCCCATTCTTCTTCCGATATTGTTATTGCCAGTTCCATTTAACCATTTTTCTTTAGTATTATCTACAGATTCTTTTGTTTCCTGTAGAATTTTATACAGTTTAGAGATTCCAGTATTAAAGCTATTTCTATTTTGGTTTATGAATTCCAATAATGTATGTTTTCTCTGAATCTGTTCTCTCTGCTCTTCCATGAGATTGCTCCTTATTTGGAAATATTGAAATAAATCCTTATAGTCTAAATTATTTATTTTTGCTATTTTATCGAAGGGGTCTAGCTCAGTATTTGTCATCAATTGTGAGTACAATTGTAACCCCTTCCCTGCCCAGCCTTCTAATACTGTATACATTTTACTAGGCAAGAAGTCTGGATCATTCACCATCTCTCTCAAGTAAACACATTCTTTGTCAAAATTATACATTTTCCGAATACAATTGCTCTCTACACATCTGTTGTTTTTGTTGTATTTGTGCATTTCTTTTAAACTTAGGAAAGGTAGTGTTCCAATTGATATTGATGTTGATTGTTTTTCTATTAATGTCCATTTACCTTTTACCCCATTGTTCATCCATTTCAATATAATATCTATTTGAGTAGCATAAAAGTAAGTCATTAAATCTGGAAAGCTAAGCCCACCTTTTTCTTTAGGTTGGGTTAATGTACTTTTTTTTAATGTTTTTTCCTTTTCCTTTTGTAATTCCAGATATATTTTGACAATATTATATTCCACCTTTTAAAGCTGCTTTTGGAGATATATATTGGTAAGGTTTGAAATAAAAACAAAAATTGTGGTAGAACCATCATTTTCACAACCTCTACTCTGTTCAATATTGATTCTGGTATTGTTTTCCATCTGCTGAGGTCTTGTTTGAGTTTATTTTCTAAAACTTGATAATTGTCTATGTATAGACTATTTAAGTCTTCAGTAAGGTAGATTCCCAAGTATTTAATTTTCTTTAAATCCCATTTCAATTAGTAATTTAATTATTTATCCTGCATAGTGGCAGATAAAGTGAATGTTCCTCATCCAGATTTTAATAGAGCAGAATAAAAGATTAGGACACTTACCGAGCCCAACAGCTGAGAGTAGCAGAACTTGTGCTAAAGTCCCGGGGCCACCCATCATTAGAACGTCGCTCTGCTTACTTTTTCATGTGTACACCTTCAGTGATCTTCAATTTATTTAACTTAAAAGAATAATACAAGACAAACTGTAAATAAGCGTAATTAAAAATATATGCATCACTTTGCAATTTGCATCATGATGTGAAAGACAATAAATACAGTTCAATATGAACAATTTAACTGTAATTTTCCACAAGACCAAAACTCCAGTGTGCAAAACACATGCATATACTTATATAATTCTGTCTATTAAAAAAATATGTATTTTCAATCATTAAAATTGACACGTCCATAAAGTTATAAAAAGCAATTTATGTGTTACAAACAATTTTGACTATGCCACTCATGTCTTCCAAAAACATTCAAAATTATCCAATTATTCAACATTTTTAAGTTACTTAGAATACTTAATGTATCAATAATAAAACAGTTTTACCCAAGCTTAAACAACAAAAAGACAGTAAGATAAGCCACAAAGAGATGTACAACAGCTCACCTGTCTATCTCCTTGGCTCTGTTCGTGAAAAGTGAGAATAGCAATTAGAAGTGAAGCAGGTTTACATTGGGTGGAGCACACAAATCAGAGATGATGAAAGCATTCACATGATGTTCAGAATGTACTGTGAGAATGTGCAAAATTCCATTTAGATGAAATCAGCCCGGTGGTGCTCATAAAAGATATAATTAGATTATGGAAATGCTCATAAACTGATGATCTTTATATCTAAATGAAGAACTAGATCACGTGTCCCTTTTTAAAACAATTGAAAGGGACATGTGATGAGTCATGTAAGTGGCTACTGATCAGGTAAATCTTCAGATCAAATGAACTTAAGTGCAGGTGATGATTAAAGACTGTTATTATGGACAGAAACCAAGTGGACTGTTTATTTGTACATTGGTTTGCACTTCACTTATAGTTTAAACCAACACTTTTTTTTAGGTTTTTCAGTCTATTTTTTGTCAACTTATACACGCTGTGTATTATGCTGCAATGATATTGAAATGCTTCTAAGTGAAAGGCCAATAAAACAAAGACAGTAAGGTAGGAATGACTCTGCTTTAGGTGTGGTCATGCCTAAGTCACGCCATAGGAGACTATTGTTTTGCAGGTGCTTTTTTTTTTCTTTTGGCAGTTTGCCATCTTTGAACTGTCAAGCACCTATCACCTGATTCAGCTGCACACTACTGGTAGAACCCGGTTTCACCCCATACTGTATTTTTTGACACAATAGAAGAGCAAAGAACAAAACCTGGTCAAAGTTTATAGCAAAAGAAGCAGAGGCAATTATGAATGCTTTATGTTTATAAAGGTAATTTTAACACTTTATCCAAGGGCTTATCTTACCTTTAATCTTCAGGATTCCCTGCATTCGGGAATTACAGTTTGTTTCTGAGGTGTACAGAGCCTGAGCCAGCTTGGTATTGGTGTGAACATGGGCACCTTAGGAGACAAAAGGGCCCTGTGCACAGACATGCACAAGGCCCCGCCACCTCTCCTACACAGGAGCAACATACACAGACCTTATATTTGTTTCCTTTTTGTCATTGTTTGTCTCTTTCAAGTCATTTGATGTTTCTTTGTGGTTATTTTGTGTCTCTTTGCAGCCATCTTGTGCATCTTTCAGGTTAATTTTATGTATTTTTTTGGACATGTTGTCTCTTTAGGGTCATTTTCGTCATTGCGGTCATTGCGTCTTTGTAGTTATTTTGTTTCTCTCTGAGGTCCTTCTGTGTCTCTTTGTTGTCTTGTTTTTGTAGTTACCTTTTAGTATGTGGTTGTTATGCTACGTATTGTCGCCAATACTCTTGGAGTCATTTAGTTTTTTTCGGAAGTTGTTTCGTTAATTCTTTTTGCAGTTGTTTTAGGTTTCTTTGTGGTCATTTTGTGTGACTTTGTAGTTGCTCTTTGTCATGTATTGGTTGTTTTGCCCCATTTCCTAATTATTCCTATCTATAGTGTGTCTGTAGTAGTTTTTTTTATCACTTTGTAATTATGTGTATTTTTGTCATTTTGTGTTCCTTTGTGGTGATTTTGAGTCTCTTTCTGGTTGGTACGTGTCTCTTTCGACATTTTCTTGAGGTAAAGGCCAGTAGGGCCCCTGCCCTGTGTCCAGTAGGTCTGTTTAGTTGCCCATCCATGGAGTTAATGATGAATTCTAGTATTTGCAAATATGTTAATTTATTAACAATCAAGCCCATCAAGGCAAACAGGCGGCATGCTAGTAAACAGGCATATGTATCTAGGCAGCTGTCTAAGTTTAAACCAGACTAACTTGCTAATAAAGGTAATAGGGTCAGAAAATTCTCAACTAGCCTCTTGTAAGAATGATAGCACTCATTTAATTCAGTCCTGATACATTAATAACTTAACTAGTGTGTGTGTGTGTGTGTGTGTGTGTGTGTGTGTGCGTGTGCGTGTGCGTGTGTTTAAGAGAAAGAGAGATGGGGAAAACGAGGTGGACCATTGCATTCACTGTTTATGTAAGCTAAGGTGTTAAGCACAGTGTTTTGTTGCTTTTTGACCCACCCAAGGAATCTGCAGGTGGTGAATCGAAACTCTCACACTGTGGAGGAGGAGATGTCATGTGCAGTACAAGACAAAAGCCTGTTGTGACAGCTGGATTTCTTTCACACCACTACAACTTAGACATCGTAATGAAGCTTAGAACCTGTAGTTATAGCTGTAGCCTAATGTCCCTTTTTTTTTTTTTTTTTTTTTTTTAACAGTCAAAATAAAAAATCTATGCAAAAGCAGCATCATTGGTATATAAACCTTTTCCCTTCAACTGAAGAATATATTTCTATATATCTGTAGACCAGGGATGGGCAACTGGAGCCCCGGGGGCCGCATACGGCCCTCACCCTCACTTGAAGTGGCCCTCAGTACAACTTCATGCATTTGAGCATGAAATCTTAAAAGTGCTGTGTAAAAATGCACAAAATTACTTCCCGCAGTTAATGTTGGTCTGGTGTTCTTGCACTGGAAAACAAAAGAAAACACAGTAAGTGGTTATTTTTTATTTGCTTCAAACTTTTTGTATTCCTATTTATACTGTTATACATGCATTTGAGCATGAAATATGTTAAGTTACTGCACTGTAAACATATTTAAAATTGCAGTTTCATCATATCTGGTTAAGTGCACGGTCCTATATGTGGCCCTGTGGTAATGTCCATGGAAAATTGTGGCCCCCTCAAGCATTTAAGTTGCCCATCCCTGCTGTAGATAGTTCCTATTTCAAATGCCAAAGAGAATTTTTTCATTTATAATTTTTTTTTTTTTTTAAGTTTTCTGATTTTTCAATGTCCCTCAGTCAAAGGAGGTGAGGTTTAGACAGTTCATAAAACTTTGAGTTGAGACTTTGAGGCTTATTTGCTACCGTTGTACAACTCAGCAGCTACTGTATACACAGAACAAGCTCCATTCAAATTTCAAAATGTTCTGCATTGCCCTGATCAACTGTACATAATTGCAATATGATTAGATGTACGGCCTATGAATTAATCTGATGGTAGCAATGCATTATAACATATGGAGGCTCAAAGGTTAATGCATTAAAATCTACTGTGGAAGTGTATTAGAGCCTCTAATGGGTTTTTTTTATTGCATCCAAAAAGATCAGTGTCTCTAACATACTGTATGGTACACCGAGTTCTCTAATCTCTAGTTAAAAATAACTTGTTAGGTGATAGGTACCTAATGAATCAAACTGGATCCTGTGGCACAGGACACACTGGTAGAACCAGGATGATAAGTTTAAGTCTGTTGATGCTGCTGGGTCAGGATCACATCAGCTGTTATGGTCATGTTTGTAATGTATGTAAGCTTTTTTAATCCTTTTCAAGACAAAAGTCACACCCTGTCTATACATATTGGAATACACTAACACATGTTTAAGTCATACTTATTTGACCCTGTGTCACTGTTATTTATGTTTTCCCTTCATTTGTTATTAGGACAGAGCTTTAAATAAGCATTTCACCGTAACATGAGCTCCTGAGAAATTAAAGACATCACAATCATTACTGCAGCAGAGTTAATGAAAAGATTGAAAGCCTGCCAGTCAATAGTAATGCCTGTCAGCATTCCACTGTGGCACCACCTTCTTGTCATAATTATCGTGTATCTTGAGACACACCTCAAAATCATGAACTTTACCATTTGTTGTCTCTGGCATTGATGAGAAACAAAAGAAACAGGATTTCCCACTCATAAAAACAAAGATACTTTAATATACAACATTATATAAATTGTAATTTGCAAGCTATTATTAAAATCAAACTATATTATATGTTTACATAAATATCACACTGTGCATGCATTTAACATGTATGTTTCAATCAGAACAGGGAAGTTTTAAACAAAATCGGTAAAAGGATTTTCACATTAGTGCTTATTAAGACAACAGATTAACAGAAAAGAATAACAGAAATGGCACAATCTGTGGGGATTTGGTTTGGGAACTGGAGGATCGCTGGCTTAAATCCAGTTCACCAAGTAAGATTTAGTTTGGTAGTTTTATTTCCTGTGCGTGCCTGTGCAAAGCACCAAATCCCAAACAGCTTAATTCTGTCCCATGTTTGGGCCTCCTCACTCTAACATTTTTCTGTACAATAACATGTGTGTGTGGGGCCTGTTTGTGCATACACCTGGTCTGTTGGTAAGTAGGGGCCTACTCTACCTTCTAGAAGGTTTATCATCTCATTCAAAGCTCCACCTTCTAGTAGATACAACTGGTTTTTAACAGCCCATTCAATGGCCTGTTTGTTTCGTTTCCATTTTGTTTGGTTTAGGCTACAAAACTACTATTCTAAGATTAGGGCTAAAAAGTTCATGGTTAGACAACATAAAAAAATAGCTTTCAAAGAAAATGAATGCACATTGATAGTGAAGGGGGCGACGTTAATACTGGAAGTGATGTAGTTGCGTTGGTTACGTAAAAGAAAGACACATCGAAGTTAAGCAAAATTTTATCAAATACCATTGTTATTTGTGGTTACACATGGGAACTAGTCTCCTGGGTGAAAGTTAAGGGTTTGTGTGACCCACCCACCTCTGCTACCACCCAACCCAACAGCAACTTTTTTGTGCTAAACACTACATTCCCTTACTTCCCGACTCCGTAACGTCACTTCCACTTTGCGTCGTTCATAATTACTATGGTCACTGAAGGGTGCCACCAATAAATACACATATAATATAGCAGCCAATTCAATGAGCTAATAATTATTATACTTATAGGATGATAAGCGCTGATATATGCCTATTCAATAGTCTGACAATGATCAAATCATCTGTTTGTAAACAGGAAAAGAAAAGCAGAGAATAGACTGGCTTGACTAAATCCACCCATTTCAATCAGCATTAAAGCGAATTTAATCAGACTCACTTGAGCCTGGTTTTGTAAAATGTAGAGGATAGAGAATGAAGATTTTTTTTAAATACAGAAGTTGTGGAAATTACTGAGAGAAATTAAGGGACTAGAAATGTCAAGAAATAAAGCCAGGCTGATTAAACAGACTCTGTGGTCCATTTGCTGTTTTCAGAACTGGTGTGTTGAGAAAGATGGAAAAAATTAGTTATGAAACAATTTTGTTTACAGCTGAGGGTTATATGAATACTGGTTCGTTAAATCCAGTCTGACTTGTATTTGTTATCACCTTTGGCTTAGACACTGGTGTAATCCATCACAACATATGGCCTCTGCTAACTAAAACACTTCTTGAAAACATTGTCAAACATAATGTTTCTTTTAATGATTTACTCTTACAAGCATGCTCTCTCCTCACACATCCTTTACATATTGTTTAATCTTTCCATGGTACTCCTTTCTTCTACCTCCCTCTTTCCTTTCCTTTCCTTTTCCTTGTAGAACACATCTGTTTTGAACAGTAAATAAAGTGTATGGTGTACACATTGGTTTTATTTTCTACAATTGATCCAGGAGTTCATTCCTTGAAATTTAATCCACTGCATTTTCAAACTCTCATTTTACTTCAACAAATGTGACCTAAATAAATCATATCCATAGACAGGCAGGTACTGGCAAATGTACAGGACTCAGGAAACGGAGGCATTACACAAAAATGTTGCACTGCAACTTGCAGCCGCAGGGAGTGGAGGAGGCAAGAATTAATGATATGGCTGGTGTTGGTTTGGAAAGTCAAGGAGCACTGATGGACAGGTAGAAAATAGTTTTGAACACAATCTAGATAAGTGGGTAGTTATGTTAGGGTCCTTTGCCTGTGAATCAAACCATGGTGCAGAATAAACAACCAGATTCTGGACTGAGACCACTTTCAAAGGAGGATCTCGCTCCACCAAACAGTTTGTGGTGTCATAGCAAATGGGCCAAGCACATTTGTTTTTTTTAAAGTGGATATGTGATTTTTAGAATGATTTCACAAGCTAAATTAGAAGAGGAACTCCACCAAGGCCTCATTCTTTCCCGCATTGTGGAAAGTGGAAAATCATTTTTGCATCCACCCTGTGATTCCAATCTGTTCCAAAAATTTGATGTGCTCTTGCCTGGCCCATGCTATACAGGAAAACGTTTGTGTCTTTTATTATGCAATCAAACAAAATAGGACTAAAAGCAAAATTTTCCACTGAATTTAAAAAAAAATGTTTTGCATCAAATGCAGTTGTGTTTAAAAATGTATTACAGCAGATTCAAAAGTTGTTTGTAAATCCAAAAGTTTGGGATTTGCAAACAATTCGCATATAAATTGTTAACGAATGACAACTTAGTAACTTCGCTCTGGCTCTGTCTTTTTCATGGACTTTAAAACTATGAAACAGTGGTTGTTGCACCATTAGAGACTGACTATCAACAGAGATTTGTCTTACATCTTTCAGCATAGGTCCTGCTCACGAGATTCAGCTTGAAAGCAAGCAATACTTTTGGTTTATTTATAATAAACCTATAAGAAGCAAAATAAAGAGTTGATCACAAAGAAGAAGTGGACCAGAACTTAAATGAGCCAATGTTAATTAACTGAATTGCAGGTTTAAAAGATTTTTCTTACTTTAGAAGGATTAAGAGTGAACCCTCTAGTACCAGTTCAAGGATTTAGGTAGTGATTTATTTAAATTAGACAGCCTCCTGACTAGAAAAAAAAAACAAGAGAGAGAGAGAGAGAGAGAGAGAGAGAGGCAGAGAGAGAGAGAATCTGTGTACATGTACCTCAAACAAAACCATCACTTAAATCTCATACTGCTGTGTAATTTGCAGAAATGTGGAAAAAGTACATTTTGTTAGTGACTAAATGCTGACTTTAATTCCCAGGGATCTTAAATGTTCTTGTGTAATTTGAATAAACAACAATTAAATAAACTATCTAACAACATGTTTACCATTTCCATAAGTTAATTGGCTCTCAGGCTACAGTGTAAGGCGGACCAGGAAGTTAATCATGTTCTCAGCTACATTCTCCACTAACAGGTGATACGTATGAGTCATTTAGCCAGATTTAAAAATGGAAACTTATTTTATAACAGGTCAACTTTCAGCTCATGTTGCTGCTAATTTCTGACCAAAATGTTGTTGCAGGGTTTTTTTTAATGTTTACTGAAGCTGATGTCAATGTCTCTTAGAGAAAAAAAACAACAACATATTGCTGAAAAACTGATTTTTAATTAAGCTTTGTACAAATTGTGCAATGTAAGAAAAGAATGAAAATAGGTGCTTTAAATGACAGTTTAGAGTAAATTTATTGAACTAAATTCTACTTACGGCAACTAATAACACAAAGTAAACATTAATCAAATACAGGTAGTGCTGGGGAGTTGTGAACTAAATGTAATTAAACTAGTACTCTTTCTAGCAGAAGCTTGCTGGTAGTTTAGCTACATATTTGCATAATGATTCAAAAATTGGACTGGCATTAAACCCACAGCCTTAAAATATATAAAGCTATAATGACATCAGACAGTGTAAGTTCCAAAAATCCTCAAATTAGCCCCTTACTGGTGGTTAGAGCAAACAAGTACCTGGTTTTGCATTAGAAGACATAGTTTAAAAAGTTAAATGAATGCATGTTACTGCTGGAGTTGGCAGAGTTAAATGACATAAAATAATAGTATTTTACTCTTTGGAATTCCTCCTGTGTGAAAGTCCTGTGTTTGTAACCTCTGTAACGTTTGGCATCCTTCATAATTACTACAGCCACTAGAGGGCGCAGCTAACTACTTACTACCTACAAATGTAAATATGGGTTGTAATAAGCTGCTGTACAAACAACCAATGGGGTAATTTTGGGGAAGATATAATATATATATATGTATATATATATATATATACATATATATATATATATATAACTGTTTTCTCAATACTGGATGAATTTCAGAAACAGTGGTCCCTATTACTCACTTAAACAAAAAAGGGAAAAAATATTAACTAACTACAAACAATTAATGTATATAAAATTAAAGGAATACATTTTTAAAAAATAATGTATTTTACAGTTTTCATCGGAAATTGGATACAAAACCAAAGTTATTATGTATTTTTATTCATTTATTTATTTATGTGTTTTTATATAGCCTGTGTACAAGTAGGTATTTCTTGCAATAAACTCAATTGAGTGGTGTGTTTTGCTGGCATGCGACTTTTGGCATGTGAATTCAATATCATATATATATATAGATATATATATATATATATATATATATATATATATATATATATATATATATATATCACAGTGTGATTTTTTTTTTTTTAAGTACATTTTCTCAGTAGCTGTAGCTTTCCCAACACTGGAAAGAGGTAACATGATATCAGATATTTATTCTAAATAAATGTATCATCTTAATTAAGTTTGATTAAAAAAAGCAAAAAAACTTTTAAATCAATTGTCTAAAATATATACTCTTAATCAACAAAAACATGGAATATAGAGAAAGGAAGAGCAAGGATAGCACTGTTTCCCTGAGCGTGGTAATAAAACTATGAAGCCTTTCTTGATCCACTGCATTGGCAACAACTTAGTGATGTTTTCCTGGAAGTGAAAAAAACACACAACAATATGGTTAATGACGTCAATGGCAGTGAACCACGCCACACCACAGAAATATCTCCCTAATTGACTGGCATACCTCACAATGACTGGCAGCTGCTTTTGTAAGGTTAACACCCAAGCAGTGGTGGAAAAAGTATTCAGATCCTTTACTTAAGTGAAAATGTAAATACCACACTGTGAAATTACTCCACTACAAGTATTTGTCTATAAAATGTAGTGGAGTAGAAGTATAAAATTGCATAAAATGGAAATACTCAAATAAAGTACCTCAAAATTCTAATTGTAATACTGCAGGTGATATAAATGTATATAAGATATATAAAAATGTGGTTTAAAGAAGGCCTCTTCCCAATGTATTTTCTATTGAAAAATTTCCATTTCTCTATTTGTACCAGCAGATAGCAGTAAAGCCCCAGTCACACATGAGCACTACAGCACTGCATGTTCAAGGATGGAATAGTACTGGGTTATTTCTAGGGTTTATAACAAAAAAACAGATAGAGACCAAGACTGATCTGTTTATGTTTCAATATGCAGTAGTTCATATAATCAGGATAAGATTTTTAGAGAAGATTTACCAGCCTACATATTAAACTACTCCACACAGACAACGTGGCGTAGTCATCACAAACACATGTTATGTTATGAAACAAATCCATGACAAAAATAGTTCCTGTACCTGTACATTGTGGGGGCTGGTCACTCCATCGATTTCCCTCACAAACTATTGCAGCAGCTCCCTTTAACTTGAAACCATGATAACAGGAGTACAGAGCGACCAGTCTGTCATATGTAGAAGACAAAATAAAATCCCCATTCTTTATCTTTCCTGGAGTGCCACATCGTTCTAAGTCTGGAATTGAGAGATACACGTTTTTTATGTTAATGTGTAGAGGAATAATAAAATTCAAAAGAATGTGTATGAATATTAGAGACGAGTTCTCAAGCTCACCTGGGCTCTTCTCCTCTCTCCAAGCCTCCAAATTAATTGATGGCATATAATCACAAGAGATGTAATCGTAGGGGTATTTACCCAGCCTGAAAGGATCAGGAGGGACTTCTCTTATGTCACTATTGTCACAGATGATCCGAGATAGTGAAGCTTTTAAAAGCTCAGCCTTTTGTTGCTGGGTGAACATACCTTCAGCCTCCCACCAAAACCTAAAAAAAATTCAATTCATAAATAAAGTCTCCAAAGGTAGATACAACATTTAATTTGAAATGTGCCATTGTGGTCCAAGGTGAAGTACACAATATTAATAATTAAGCAATTATTAATGTACCTATCGCCATCACGGATCGCTTTCATCTGCTTTCCAATCAGGCATGCAAAGAGGGGACCGGTCCTCGAGCCGGGCAACATGTGTTCAACGAGCCCTCCGAGCCACACATCGATATTGTCAGGATGTTTGTATATTTGTGCTATCTTCTGAGCAACCCTGTAGTCCCTCACAATATCTGTGAAATCATCCAACGTCGTAATGCGCTCCAGTCCACAGAACGAACGCCAATCATTGTATCCTGAAAAGTAATTCAAGCAAAATATAATATTATTGGTTGGCATAGGGACCTACTCAATCGCATATTTTTAGGAAGACAAGAAGATCGATACCACTGCTGTGCCATAGATATGAAGCCAGAGCTGGGAGATGGTAAACTTAACTCATGGGAAATAATTCCAAAAGGTGACAAACGTGAAGCTCAATATTAACGTGTAATATCTTGATTGTTTAACACGTATTAGAAAACACTGTAAAAACAAGTTGTGGTTTGAAAGAGAGTAATGTGCTAGACTAATTCTTGGCTAGCACAGCTACTGAGAATGTTGTTGTTTTTAAAGAAATTAAACTGATGCAGGGAAACAAGAATGCCATCTTTTTTTTTCTACTTCCATATTAAAAGTTGGCCCCAATATATCCCAATATATCCCAATATTCCAGCTGAATTGTCAACATTTGGTAGCAGGCATCAAACTACAGGGCTGAAAAAAGAAGCCAACACAGAAGTGCCAAAAAATAAACCCCCATTTTAAAATGTCCAACTTTATCGGAGAAATAAATGTGTTTACAGCCTCTGGCACAACTTCATTGATCATCATTGATTTTTTATTTATTATTATTTTTTTAATTATTTTTCATCTTTGGTGCATGAGCTTCAAAGTCCATTCTTGACCTTTAAAACAGTAACTGAGAAACAATGTCATCACAAAGGTCCATTTAGCAGCTGGCCTGGAAATTTTGATCTTATAATATAATCTCAGCAGAAATAAGACTGTCCCCCATGTAAATAAAACCACAGGTGTTTGCACGAATGAGCTACTTCCAGGGCTGAAAAGCGAAGCCAATACAGAAGTGCAAAAAAAATACAATTCCTAGCTCCAAAATTGAGTCAATCCCCATAGACTCCCATGTTAAAATGTCCAACTTTACAGCCGAAATAAACATGTTTGCAACCTCGTTCCCAACAACGGTTTTCCATATTTTGCGGGCTCAAGCAGTGATGAAGAGTGGGCTGCAGAGATTAAACTCACTTCTTTCTAACTTACTTCTCTCCACCATATTCATTTAATTTTCAAACTTAGTCTGCAGATCAGAAGTACTGGACATTGTCATCTACATGAACTTGTTTGTAAATTACAAGTGATGTGACCAGAAAGTCCTTTGATGGAAAGTTATGAGAATAAGGATGAGGGGACTGGTTTTTAACAGTGCAACGATTGTTGATTGTCACTTTGATTTGAGAGGCTAAACCCAAAAGCACCGACTCAGCCCAACACTTACCTGGGAGTGCATGATCTCGTCCTCTCTGCAGGTTCAGCGACGCCAGGTCTTTTAACTGTGATGAATTTAAAACCACCAGCATCTCTGTTATCTCCTCTGTCATGAGCATGTCTGCATTAACAGCTGATGCTGCAGTTCCAATGGTACCCCGAAGGACTGGTTCAATTCCACCTAGACACAGAGTCATCGTTTCATAGTCAGTATAAGATGCAGTTTTATTTTATGTGGGATGTCGAAATACTCTGAGTCCATAAAAAGTTAAGATGTTTCCTGTTAACATTTTTTTTTAACAATTTGGTCTTCAAAACTAAGCGATCAAACTACATTCTCTTACTTGCCTCTTATCCCTTATCACTGACAGAAAAAAAAACCAACATAATAAATATATGGTTGGTGAGTCTGTTTTTTCTTCTGAATGGTATTCAGAAAACAGGTTTGTATATCACTCTTAAGCTTAGATTGTCTGACTCCCCTGGTGTCCAGGCAATTCCATTTGAGCAAACAGGATGAACAGACTGTTGGGGACAAATATTCTATTTAATCATAACAACACATAGTTTCATAAAAGAAATAGACTGTGTTAAGACCAATCAACATTCCCTTTTGGTCAGAAAAATCCCAGTAGTGTAAGGGTAGGCTACTATGCCTTGCAGAGGCATAGTAGCCTACCCTTCAAATGATTAAATCAAATTAAACAGTTTCATTCACAAAGATAGAAAATAGAGCAAGGTAGAAGAATCCCATTTATAATCTCAAGGACAGCTACATAGTAACATGAGCTATTGAAATAGCATAATTGTGTACACATAACACAAAAAATACAAATAAAATATGTTGAAGGCAGAGAAAAAATGTAATGCATACCACACTAAAAGGCAGTTTTTTTCTGTTTAGTCATTTACATTGAGATATGAGTTATAATGTTAGCATTAAATGAATCCAAGTATTTTGAAAGCTTTTGGAGGTTTGCATTGCTTGCTACATATGTTGTTTTTCAGCATATTTGCTGTGGAGCTGGTGGGTTCAAGTTAGCATGACATGTAAACAAAATTGGTCATATTGAGAAATTAGATTGTAAAACACCAGAATTTGCTCTATAAGTGCACTTTTGACTGTGCATCTGTGCCATATGAGAGATACATAACTATATTATACATACGTATGAAATAAGTCATGAATAAGTAATGGACTGATATTTAATGGAAAAGGTCCCTGCAGTGTATCAGATGGATTTTTGCACCATGTACAACAAGTCTCCTGGGACGAGGAGCACACTGTGTATGTCATGCATGAGACACATTACTGCATGTCTTCATACTCCAGATAAAATATTATAAGATAATTTTCATGCTCAACAAAGCCACGCTAAAGCTGACCTATATAGTGTATTGTTTAGTGTGCTTCCAGGAAACATTATTAGTTCTAATAGGCAGCTTTATAACAGTGTACTGACCTTCTTTGACTATTCTCCAAGGACTAAAGAAAGTGTGTGTGAATCTCAGGTGGGAGAAGTGCTCGTGGGTCTGGAAGCTCTCGTTCAGTCTCCTGAGGATGGGAGAGATGGTACCGTGGCCGAACCTGAATGCAGCAGTGGCAAATACGTTGGAGGCTGAGGGGTCTGTAGTTGGATCATATCCCCTATAGGGTCCAATGTAATATTCACAAGCCTCCTGGCCAATGATTTTTGGAACATAATCTCTCATGGTTATGATCTAAAAGTGAGAAAAAGAATCTGTTAGATAGTCTTGAAAGAAAATCTCAAATCTAAGGATTAGTGTCACAAGCATGCTGTGAAGCCACAAGAGACTGAAATAGAACATAACTACACAAATTACAAACAATCCCCACTTGGAAATTATTAATAATATCTTATGAATGTGTATGTGTCCAGTCAAAATGAATTCCCACAGGATTTCCAGTGAGATGAGATTTTCTGTAATATCTCCTGCTTGGACAAATGATTGCACATTTGTTCCCTCACAGTTCACCTCAGAGAATTTCATCTGTCCTCATCACTATTTATAAAGGCCTCAATTCACCACCTGAATCTTAACACATATATCACATGAATGCATACATACACAGATACAAACACACACATTAGTGGGATCACATGTGGTTCAATCTGAAGAGCGAGACACGATTAACTTTTTGTTGCATTTATGATTCTAATATAATAACATCTGCCTTTGGTTTCAATACAGTCTGTTTTACATTTACTTGTTAGGGCAAGAATGATGGCACAGGCTGGATAATTTAACTTCATTAGCTGAACTGACTCACTGAATACTTTAAGACTACAGTCTGACTGAAACTGGTTTGAGGGTAGACTTAAAATTTTAGACAAAAACGATTAGAAACTGGAAATGTGCAAGGAGAAATTTATATACAGCATTCTAATATGAGTTCATTGTGTATTAGTGACATGCAAGCAGCATTCTGCACAAACTGAAGCTGAGCCACAACATGTCAACTGTGACAAGAAAACACAGCTTAGACTGACTCAGTCCTGAGCCACAGTCCTGGAGATAATCCTGGTCCCATTTGAGGAGCAGTCACCAGACTGCGATGTCAGTCTTTCTCAGACGAGCAGTCTCTCTCTCGTCACCACTTTAAGTCATCCATGCAGTGGTACAAATAAATTTACTCAGATATTGGACTAAGGTTAAATTTTGTAAAACTTGGGAAACGCTTTATATTAAGGTCCTTGTAATAACCATTAATTAACAAGTAATAAGGCCCTTGTAAGTCCTTACAAGATGCTTATTAACATTACTGTGTGTTTATAAGCCTTTATAAGTGTTAATAATGGCATTATAATACAGCTAATAGCAGGCTATAAGAGATGTATAATAAGAACATTAATAAAAGCCTCATGAGTATCTTATAATTGTTCATAATAGCATTACAAACACCCATAACCCACCCACCTATGTCTTTGCCATGCCTTTATTAATCTTTTGTTTGCTTATTGATATTAAAATATACTTTATTGCTCATCTATTATAAGTTAACTATGCACTTGTTAACAGTTAACTATGCTTTTTGCAGCTAAAGGGATCTAAAGCGAGAACAATGCCTTATTACTTGTTAATTGGTGGTTATTATAAGGACCTTAATATAAAGCGTTATCAAAACTTGTACTTTACTTGAATATATTAATGAAAAATATGTATCTGAAAAATAATAATAACTATAGTTGTCTGGAAGAAATAGTGCAATATTTCCAGCTGAAGCAGTAAGAAAATAGTGGAGACACTGCAAAGGAATAGAACAAAACATTTTAACTTAACAGATATTACCATGAAACCTCTCTAGTTGATTACTTACATTAAGATAATAAATGTTAATATTATAAGTTTTCTGAAATGGTATGTTTAAATATGCAAATGAGGCATTACTAAATTAAATATGGGCACATTTACATATGTCCAAAAGAGAAATCTGAACATTGCATAGAGACAATTATTTAACTATAATAAAATATATATATATTTTTTTATTCAAATTGTTTAATTTTGTTCACATATTAGAGATTTTTTTTACAGAGGGAAATTTGGTAATCTCTTTTTATGACTCCATAAATAAAAATACAACTGTCACCAGCCATCAAAAATCAACTTCCCACGTTTTTAGGGTAAAAAAAAAAAAAAAAGTTATTTAGGTCAGACTATGAATGTTAAAAATCTTCAGAATATAGATAGGAAAGAAACTGGAAAGTTTGGTGTTTATACTGTTTCTGGCTCAGAGAGAATTCATATATGCCTTTAAAGATATGAATTGTAAATTACCATTCCAGACGATGGAAATGTTATGGAAGCCAAATAGTGTATGAAAAAAACTGCTCACTGTAATAAACATGTGAAAAGCTTATAATACGTATAATCTTTCATTAAGATTAAACCAGTGGTTTTTGGCTTATGTGCCATTACAAACATGACTTGCGTTTGACACATATCATATGAATTCTGCCCTCTAGCCAAAGAGGTAAACATTCTTATTATTACATTTGATAAACAAAATAAGTAAAAAAAATTAGCAAATTAAAACAAATGTTTGCAGCTGAAAAGTTTTTAACTTTGTTTTTTTTCTTCTTTCGTACCCCAACGACCATTTCTCGACCTTCAGCTCTATCTTGTGACCCTTTGGAGGGGTCTGACCCTTAGGTTGGTAACCTCTGGAATAAACTGTATGTAAAGTAGGAAGAAATTATACTTAAAGTACATCTTCGTAATAATATTTCTTTCCAAGATCGGAATGGGAACAGATACCATGGCAACATGTCTGGCCCTTCAAACTGTACAGTAATCCTCCTGCTATGTCCACTTTAAAACTGAAATAGGACATAAAGATATTGTCCCCCAACACTACATACTGGATAAGCAACAGCTTTCAATACTGTGCAATACGAGTGAAATGCAGTGAAACCAAATGCTGTCAGATGATAATTTTTATTTCCTATTTCCTGCAAATAATAAGCTTCCACTCTGCATTGAAATGGTTTCTGACCTTTCCATTTGTTTCCAGCGAGCCATTTAGAGTTCCTCTACTATTTTCAAGTGGCTGCCCACAGACAGTCGGTTGGGAAGGAAGTATGAATATTTTGTAACTTGGCTCCCCCCTCCTGGTCTCATTCTGCAGCTGAGCTGGAGCATTAGGTCACTTTATATACTAAATGGGACATAGATGATGATTTATATAATAACAAAAAGCTTCTTTCTGACACTAAATTATACCCATAATGCTATTCAGATACAGACAGTTTGCAAGTAGCAAATAAACTAAAATGTTACCTTACACTCTAAACTATTCAAGTGTTAAGTGCATTTAAAAAAGACTGCTGCCTTTTTGTCAATTATACCATATCCCATCAGAAAAACAACAATTGCACCACAGTGTTATAATACATTGGGATACTTTTACGCAGCCAGAAAAAAAAAAGACTCGACTCAACAAATGATAAAGCCAACCACAGATTTACTCCGATTTCGGAGCAAGCTTTGTCCTCTTGTCCTCCTGTCTCCGCTATTTTTATAGCTTTGCAGCCAACGAGTGATACCACCACACACTTCTGCTGGGTCATAAGGAAAATCCTGCAGAATATACCTTTAACTTTTACTGTATTAACAGTATTTACATGTGAAAGTGGCTCATTTTTACCTTGATATTTTCCCTAACAAAGTAGTGTTGGTGCCTTAACATTACCTAGTCCTTTTTGTTTAAATTCACAACTCTAACCACATGTTGTGAAACACCAGGTTCAGAAAGTTCAAGATTCAGCATTATGTAGTTTGCAGAAACATACAACTGTTTTTCTGATGACTGGGTTATTTCTGATGTTACTCTTTGAATTTGTCATCAATCATCCAAGCTAAATTTATATTATCATGTGGCTAAATGACATTAGAGCATTTTTTCTTCTAAAATGTGTCTTGCATTACAAGCAGAATTCAAGGTAAGTTCATTACCTTCTTTGTTTGACACGAACATACAGAAAACATTAAAATTGTGTCTGACATAAACAGTAGCAAACTGAAAACATCAACATCTTGGCAGCATCCTGGGAACATTTAACAGTTATGTTTCCTGCCTAATTGCACACTACCCTTGGCCAGGATGTAAGTAATTACTGCCATAGAACATATTTTAATGCATTAAAGCAGTGCTTTTACAGTGAGTTGTCAAGAATAATGCTGTATGAAAACAGCATCCTTCATTACATTCAGCCTGTGTGAGCATGTGTGCTGCGAACAGCTGCCTGCGGATTTAAATGGGGGGCTTGTTGAGAGCTGTTGGGATTCAACCATATGGGCAGACAAGCCACAACAATGAGCTGGAAGCTGCTGAGAGCTAAAGGGCTGCAGAGGAGGAGGGGTTTTTCTAAGTGGGATTGGATAACTAGAAAAGTTTTCCTTTCATTGCAGGCAGACTTTTAACAGTATTATTTAACTATGACACAGTAGCACAATCATGCTGAATTAGGCATTCATTTATGGCTTAACTGTTAATGTTTTGTTCATAAAATATCAGTATTGCTTTGTATAAATCAGTGGTTTCTGATACAGTTACAGTAGTATAGTAGAAGACACGAGTTGTGCTGTTAATGCAAGTGGTAGTTTGGCTTAGTGACCACCATGTACCATGCAAAGTTAAAGTATACAGGCTGTTATTTTAACAATTTAGGCAGGTGATTTCAGTGATTAACTTGAAGGGCACTTGGAGAGCGCAGACCTCCGCCAAGGCCATGCCCTATCAAGAATTGTGTCCCAGTTTTTTTTATTTATTGGTGCTGCAAAATCTGTGGGCTGTGTCGGTTTCATGGTCACATTCACACTAAAGCAAGTAATGAATTATTTGTGTATCTGCCTTGTGATATAGATCTGCACCAAAATTTAACGGGATCTTCCTTGGGCAATTCCACCTATTTTAGTGAAGATAATTTTTTTGGCACTCTGTTTCGTGTGTGTACATTAAAGCTAAAATTATATATTTTTCATATTGTCCCTCATACTATCACTTTAGTTTGAACTAGTACTACTGCCTTGTGATTGTATGCTTCCGCCGATCAGCCAAGTTGTAATTTACATCCACGTCCTTTCTGACTTCTATGGAGCCCTGACAGCAGACAAAGCTTCAAATATAGCACAGAAGCTATAAGTTCTGATAATAGGATGCTTCACACACATCGTCAAACCTGACAGCACAGATGATCTGTACAGTCACCACAATTCAGTATCTGACCAAATGTTTGGGGATATAAATTGCAATCACTTTATCATTTTATCCTGTTAGAAATGTATGTGATTTCAAGCCAAATTTGAAGAAATTCCCCTCAAGAAAACCCCAATCAGATGCTACGGTACTTATAATAATTTGTTCAAAGTCTTAAGCTGAAGCATTAAAATCATCTTTAAATCAACAAAATAATTATTTTGTGTCAAATTGTTGATTTATTTGCAAGTAGCCGTGTAATATGCAGAATAATGTACAGCATGCAGGTCATTATCGCACAATAATGCCCCGTGTGCTGTACATTATATTATCCCTTACTAACATTTCAGGGATTTTTTTCAGTTTTTGTATTTTCAGTCAAAATTATGTTGTAGTATTTTGATAGCATTATCGACTATATTTGGATAAATTCTTTTTTTCCGTGTACCACTAGAGGGAGCTTGTATAGCACCAGCAGCAAATTTTGAGAACTAGTGCCCTCCAGCCACAGTTAACCATTAATTCTCCAACTCTCGTTCTCCAGTAGTCCTTGTTATGTTCTTTCCTGTGTTACAGTAATATTACATGGCAGAATTATAAAATTTGCATAGAAATGGCAAGCATAGCCACAAGGGGCACTGTGCTGTAGCTGACCCTAGTCTAAACCCACTGACTGCTGGAAGAAGACTAAGCAGTAAAAGTGCACTGAAATGGAAGATGTGATTACGACAAAACAGGGAGCTTAAGTTCTTCTTTAATTCTTCATCCCAGCTTTCAGATTTTTCTTTGAAGAAAAAAAAATCGATAACGTTACAGTCTGCTAACCTGCAGGCTGGTCAGAGCAGATACTGCCTCACATTTTACTCCACCTTCAACATGGCAGGGGATTTCTCCAAGCTGGTTATGGTTGCAGTTACAGTATGTAAATCCTCCACCTGCCTTTTAAACTTCATCCTGACAAATTATTTAAAGAACCCATCCACCTTCCTCACATCTCCTTTTAATACTGTAAGTCTCTTTCCTCTGGCATTGTCCCCGAATCACCTCAGAAGAGCAGTTGTTAATCCACTGCTGTGGTCAAATGTCAGTCCTTCAAAGTCTGACAGATAACAGACTTATTTTCCCTTTGCTTTAAAAACCTGACAGCCTCGCATCGGGGGTTCACTTGTCCCCTTCACTAAAGCAATGAAACGTATTCATTAAAATCATTTCATGTAACATTTCCATCACCTTTAATAATGTACCTAGCACACAGGTAATAGAAATACCGACTCAGTCCACTCATTCTTTGCTGCCTCCCATGCATTTCTGCTTAAAAATCACACTTTCTGCATTAAAAAACAGACAATAGTAACAACAGATCCACCCAATCCAAGTCTGTGCTATCTGAGTTTGTGCACTGAGACTGTTTATGATGGAGGATTATGACTTGTCAATCTTCGAAACAGTTTTTCCGCTTGGCTCTGATGCCTGCCCTCATGTCATCCAAGCAGAAATGTGTCTGGGGTGTGCGCTGAGCAGAGCAGAGACACATTAGCAGCACTCTGGTTCAAATATATATCAGCCCAGCAGAAGAGACCATTCAAGAGCACAAATCAGAAGCCACTGAAGAGGAATTTTCTGATTTAAAAAAGAAAAGAAAAAGAAATGAAAGTGAAAAAAGTCAAGGTTAATATCCAACACAGGATGAAATGTTGCCCAGATTGCAGAGAACAGCCTGTTAGCAAAACATAGGATGATCTCAGGCTATTACTGAGTCTAGGTCACCAGTGTTTCACATTCACCGTAGCTGTAAAACAGAACAAAATAGACTTGGGGTTTGTTTGAGCCATTACACAGCCTGTGTAGAGTGCTTTAAGATTAAAACAGAAGGGGATCTGTTCCATCAGGCTGGCAGAAACCAAACACAACATAGAAATATTATCACCTTTTCTGTATGGTGAATTTTTTGGTTTAAAGCTGGAGAACCTGACTCTTACATATAAACAAATATATGTTGAATTTAACCTTTACCAATAAGTTCACACAATGCTGATTAATCAGGGCAGGGAAATGTCTCTGTATCCCTCCACATACTGGAGTTGTGGTGTCTGTGACCATCCCATGCTGGCAGGCCAAAATAATGCATTTTATGTCAACCAGATAAAGCCAAATGGGCCAGGAAGAGGGGGAGAGCTTAGCGACTGGCAGCTTTGGAGTTTGGTGGAAACCCTAACAAGTGTCCAAAAACATTTTTTTTTATTTGATGCTCCAGATAAAGAAACTCTGTGTCCAGAGGAGGGATTGAAGTCAGAAAAGAAAGCAATAGATGTGCGACCAAAGACAGATCACCATTAGTGTAGTGTTTAGTTTGTTTGTCAGTAGGATTACAGAAAAACTACCAGCTCGATTGTCATGAAACTTGCTTGAAGGGTGTAGCATGAGCCAAGGAGGAACCCATTCAATTTTGGAGCAGATCCAAATCAAGGGGTGGATATAAAAACTGTTTTTCACTTTGGTTAACATTGTGAGAGAGGACATGGTCATGGTTTGTGTTTGTTAATCTGTTTTTTTAGCTGGGAAACATAGTGGAACATATAGGAGCGCGTCACTAACTGTGTCTGTCTGCTGAATATGAAGACAATGGAGTAGAAGCTGGCTCATTGTGCTCATGATATGCAGGTGCTGCACATGACACAATTGAGATTTGAATTTTATATTTTGTGGGACCATATTCCACCCATGCAATGAATCCTTCACAAGATGGAATCAGCAGTTTTTAGGGGCTTTTACAATGAAAACAGTAGCCTCCTGAGGTCAGAAATGACACTGGGTGAGCAGTTAAGTAAAGCTATGGCCAGTAAAACCAAAACAATGAGCTGAAAGACATTAAAGCTCTCTCATAGTCGTAGTAGTATGACACATTAATTAATTCATTATTATTATTAATTATCCTTAAGGAGGCTGGAGCCAATCCCAGCTGACACTGGACGAGAGGCCAACTGTTGCTCTCATTCACTCCTATGGGCAATTTAGAGTCACCAATTAAACCTAAGCTGCATGTTTGTAGAGAACCCACGATGATATGAGGAGAACCCTACACTAGAAGAGCCACAAGCTAAGTAATACATTGTTAATATAAAACTATTGATAAGCTGCTTTGAACATTAATGGGCTCAAAGAGGAACAACTGGAAGCCAACTTTGCCACTAAGTTTGGAAACTACAGCATCACCACCCAGGTGATTTGTAAAAATCCGTCTGAGAGTTTGCAATGACAGCAAATCAGAGGATTCCATGGCTGGTTGATTCTTACAGTCATCACACTCAAAACTGCAGCTGTCAGGGTTTTTCCTAAATACTGTACAAGGAGTTTTCACTATTATCTTTATCAAGTCATGCTCAACTTAAATGTGAGCTGTCATCCTTACACAGTTATTCCTCATTTACTATAGCAAGCATCTTTTGCCAGTCCGTTCTTTACACTTGAGGCTTACAAGTGCAGCTTTGCCACTCTTGTCACATCCAGATACTGTACTTTAGGTAAAAACAGTAAATTGGAAACAACGTCACCACTAAGGTTAATTTAGCAGCTGGTCTGGAGCTTTAGATCTTATGATATAATCTCAGCAGATGCCCAGTTGTCATAGAATGAGACTGTCCCCCCACAAAAACAACATCACGAGTGTTTGAAGGAACGAGCAACCTCCATGGCCGAAAAGTGAAGCTAATGTGGAAGTGCCAAAAACTACAATTCCTTGACTGTCCACTTGAGGCTGGCTCCAAAAGGGAGTTAATCCTCATAGACTCCCATGGTAAAAAAAAAAAACAACAACAACCCAACCCAATTACTGACATAAATAAACTTTTCTATGATATTCTAATTTATTGAGATGCACCTGTATACCGTGTAAGTACATGAAAGCAATGCAATAAACCTCAGTTAAATCTCTTATGTGGCCAAAAAAAGCAGATTGAGATTCTGTAATGTGTTAAGTACCTGATACATTGATTTATCAAAGCTTTGCAGTTCCTCATTGGTGTGCAGTTTTATATTACAAAAATGAACGTGAGAATTCCTTTCTCTCCTCCCCTTTTGGTTTCTCCTGAACAACAGTCCTAACTTCATCTTTCATATCAGTTTGCCCTGCTTTAATAACATGTAATTGCAACAAGCCCACACTCCTGACATCTCCAGACTACAAAATCCCTTCGCTCATGAATGCTAGATTAGTTGGTTTCCCCTAAGGCATCATTAGTGTTTCCTAATAGAAGCTTTACAGCTGTAAATAACCAACAGTATCAACAGTGCAGGAATAGCAACAGTGATGAAGTAAGTAAGAAATCAGCAGCGTGTCCAGGGCGTTGTTTTGACCGGGGTGGAGCACTGAGGTATTCTGCATTTTATGTCAAAATTATTACACTTTTTTCATATTTTCTATACAGACCATGAAGTTTATTTTCAGACGTGGAGGCATTTCAGATTTGACCACTGGTACTAGGCAGAGGGCAAAAAAATTCAGGCTCTTAAATTTAAATTTTGTTTACTTTTTTGGAGGCATAAAGATGGTGAACATCAATTATGTTTTATTTATATGCTCTTAATATACATATTTAATGTTTTAAATATTCACAAAGGTGGGAAACCCACACACACACACACACACACACAAAACTTCAGCCTCTTTTAACATCTTAAATTTGACTGAGCAATGATATAATCTCTTAAACGCTACAATGACATTATTATAATGTAAAGGTGGCACTAAGTATGTGTGGGCAGATAAGCATCAAGTTATTAATTATTTCTCCACAACTCTTCCATTGTACTCGCTAAGATTGTAGTTTCTCACATTTCTGTGTTATTTTACCTCGTCCCACCTATAATAGGATAATGGGCATTGGTGGAATGTAACTAAGTGCATTTACTTAAGTACTGTACATGTACTTTACTTGAGTATTTCGATTTTGGGTAACATTTTACATCTACTCCACTAAATTCTGAGGCAAATATTGTACTTTTTACTCCACTACATTAGATGACAGCTTTAGTTACTTTTGAGATCAAGATTTAACAAAAAAAAATGATACATTTAAATTTAGACATTTTATTTAGAAAGTGAAACCTCACAACAGCATATTAAGTAGTTAAGATGAGTCCTACCATAAAATTAAAACACTGTTGTACACTACGTAATTGCATCATTTATAACAATCCAATAATATAGTTGTTATATAGTATAGTTATATATTTACCAATCTGAGTGGGGACATTCTGTATCACAAGTACTTCTAATTGTGATACTTTAAGTATATTTTGATGATACTTTTGTACTTTTACTTCAGTATGTTTCGAATGCAGAACTTTTACTTTTATTGGAGTAATGTGACAGTGTGGTATTAGAACTTTTACTAAAGTAAGGCATCAGAATACACTGATAATGGGGCACCTGGGCACCATGTCCAATCAGGTTTCAGTAATTTGAATGTAATTGAAAGCTTATCATGGCAGACTTTGTGATATCAGAAAATATTCTATTCTTGTCCAAAGCATTGATATAATATGGTATTGTGGGGAAACTAGTGATTTACAGTCCTAGTCGGCACATTAAGTGTCAGTTCAGTCAGCCTAAAGAGGTTTTTATTTTTGGCATATTGAAACTATTTTAGTTCCACTTACCTGATGCAGAGCTCCCACAATCTTGCGAGTTTCTTGGTAAATAGTCTCTGGGTTCCAGTGACGATTAATGTGTTTCAGCACCTCTGCAATCCGATTGTGTTCCCTAAGCCACAGTGTGTGCAAACTGGTCAGACCCAGACCCTCATTAACCCGACTGTCTCCAGCCATGAAACACTCCACTCTCTCCCCGTACGGATTCTGTAGGCAGGCTGATGGCAGCTTGGCTACGTGTGGGAGGTAGGCTCTTCCTTTGGGATCTGCAAATTGATCGTTGACGGCAAGTTTCCCATTGAGGCCAGAGAGGTCACGGAGAGCGCTCTCCAGCTTTGGTGAGTGGCCGTACAAAACAGAAGCATCCATGAAAGATGTGATGCCATTTATCTGTTGTCGCTGCAGAGCTTGGTGAATGTCAGAGCCAAAACCGACCAAGCAGGCTGCTCTGGAGCGTTGAAAAGACATGCAGCTTTGGGCGCCAGTGATAGTATCTCCTGTCTGTTGAGAACACAAATGTATTAAATAAACAGACTTTAAATACAGAATTGTAACATTAGAGCAATGTGCTTTTAGTTTACCTGAATAGGAAAGCATGGATGCACATTTTGACATGTGTCCGAACAGTCTACCCTAGTCCAATAACCAGTACCGACTTTGACTGCAGGGGTAAAAGTTATGTCATGGCTCACGTACTGGCCCCACTCCACCAGCATGTGTGAATAGACATCATCTGCCGGTTTAGAAGAGCTCCTCAGTATTTCCTGGCTGACTTCCCGTGTCTGTTGACACAGTGAGATTTGTTATTTTGGAATGACAGTGACTTTTTTACAGTGTGAAATTGCATTTTCCTCAAGCCATCTCCACAGCGACTTGCCATTTATCAGTCAGTGTTTTTATTATCTCATCATTAACGGAAATGAACATATTTTCTGGGGGAGGCCTGTTGTGTCCCAGGCAGGGGTTATGATGGATGATAGTTGTTATTGTTTGTGTGAACTAGTTCATTCTTTTATTCATTAAATTATGTTATAAATAGATAAATGGCTTATATTTAACAAAGGGGTTGGGATATGTTCTGGCATGCCTCCTTTCTTTCAAATCCTCATTTCTCCAACAAAAAGGACTTTGGCAACTGATTAATAACAACTTGTGTAACACATGAAGTATCCAGGGTATTATTTACTTGACCCGTTGTTATAAGAAATGGAATAGTTACGATCAAAGATTATTAATTATCTAAAACACTTTAGTAAATTATAGCTCTTATACATGGGAGGTAAACTGCATGTTGGATACAACTGCTGCATATTTGATGAGTTCTTCCACTAAAGGTCCTCACTCTGTGTAATGAGCGCATAAATTAACACTGGAATCCAATGCAAATATCAGTGTAACAATTTCATCTGCTGTTTGAAAGTAATAATATTCACCCACATGGCTGGAAACCAATTCCTTTCAAGCTATGGAAATAGTGTCTTTAAAGCAGAGGCCACAGTATTCAAATGCAACTGTAATCTGTGTCATCTTACACGCACTTCTGCTGTTCCTAAATTGCTGTGGACTTTATCTGCTGTAAAACAGGTTAGAAAAATAAATGGAAAGCTACATTAACTTGCAGGGTGAGCTTGCTTCATTTCTAATTTCTCCACCAAGACTTTTGTGTCCGTCAGACCAGCATTTTGTAGATTACCGGGGGAAGTTGGAATCCATTATGGAGCATTCCTCGGTTCCAACCCTTGGGCTCTCGCCCTCCGTCTTCATATTCAGCTGGAAGCCACCTGACCAGGGGGATGTTGGCTGCTCCCCATAGAGGATTTTGCCTGACAAAAAGAATTATGAAGTGAGTCCAAAATACTCCCAATACAAAACATTATTTGCCATCACTGAAAGCAACAACATTTGTTTTTCATATAATAGTTTAGATACCACATTCAAACCTCTGTCCACTTGATATAAACATGCACTAGGTTGGCTAAATGAGGGTTTTGCCAAACTCGCTGTCACTGACTGATACAGGAGTGATTTAGGGCAAAGTCAGTCCATGCACTTTATTATTAAAGTTTCGTATGTTGTCTTTTATTTTAGGTTTATGCAAGAAAAGCATTTTTGGTTAACTTTAAACATTACGAAAAAGTTTTAAATAAATAAAAAACAGTTGATGTATTGGTTTCTGGACTTGAACCCTCAAGTTAATTTTGGCTTTCACCATCTTGGTTTATGGACGATCCCCTACTGGGTTTTTTTGCAACCAGTGCAAGTACAGCGAGCCAGAATGATGTTACATCATCAGTTAACACTAGCGCTGGCAAGCTTGTTTAGCAACCCTTATTTAAAGTGAACAGCCAGTTCCGATGGGTGACTTTTAGTCCAACAGAACACTGAAAAAGAAGTGTGTGCACTGTGGAGGCAGACATTGACGTTTCACAGACTTGTCAATCATAAGGAAGCCAAAACCAAAATCTTACCCTGCTTTGTCATCTATTTTACTCAAATTAGACAAATCAATTCAGATTATCTATTGAAAAAGGCCTAAACATAGCAATTGAGACCATAAATTCATTAGAAAAAGTTTACTGATGTACTAAATTAAGTGAGAAATAGAGTCATTTTCCTATTGACTTATGTACAAACACTTTTTTTTGTGACCAATGTCACTGCCCCCTGCTAGAAAGAATGCAGATTTAAAACATTTTCTCAGAGGTTGCTGCCTGCCATGGAGCTGAAGTGTTTGTAAGGTTGTGTGTTTGACTGCCTTATCGCATGGATGCATGGGCGAAAATAGGTTGAAACTACAGCAGAGATGTTTTCCTTACCATGATCTGTAGTTGGTAAGGGGACATAATATATGAAGAGAAATAAGACACATTCCATTAAAAATCTGGATGCATTATTTCTTCTAACAGTATTTATAATAATATCATCGTTGTTGTTCTTTGACTTATCGAAAGCTACAAAGTCAGCTGGCCACCTGTTGTTGCAGAGGCCAGATATGGAGCGGTACTTGCTGAGATGACTTTGCAGACAGATGGCTGGATGTGTTACAGGAGGACATTGAGACAGCTCTGCAATCAGCTCCACATCCTCCCAGGACAGCAACTCTAAGGCAGCACAGAAAAAATGAATATGAATTTAATCTTGCCAACCTTTGGAGCACATTAAACCCAAAAAGAACACAAACTGGCTTCCTCTCTTTTATCTTTTTAAATTCCCTTTATTAGGACTTTGTTGATCTGTTGGTTAGAATAATGGCACTGATTTGAATTTTGGTTGTGTTCAAGCTATTTTGAATCCATGGTGTCCAAATGCCTCTAAAGAGTTCTTTCAAGGTCAAATCCTCTGGATTTTGAAGACAGAAAGCAATCATACCTGGTGCCGTGACATCCCTTTTATATCTCCGTCTCGCTTTGTTCGTTAAGACTTCCATAGTTGTTTGAAAAACCTCTGCAGCTCGGGAAATCTCCAGGGTCTCTGGCTCCGTTTGCCGAAGGAATGTAAACACATGCGTGGAAGACGAGGCTGAGTTTCGTCTGGGCACAGAAATTGACAGATAAATGGAAAACCATTGGTTTCTTCTGTCCTGTCTTGGACAGATATTCATTTAAAACAGACACACTCATTTGATAGTCCATTACCGTTGTCTAGAGTGGAGTGAGCCTTCATGTATAATTTTAAGGCTTTCTTGATACGAGGAGATGAGCAGTCCTCTGACAGTTGTTGCTGGAAGTTATTCAAAAGTATCAAAACAGAAGAACATGAAAACCTCATGAGAATATAATCAGTTTAAAGTGGTGGAGTAAATAATTAGTATAGTACATAAGTTGATTATCGAGTGATGAAATAGTGATGAACAATCAGCTATCGATGTGTCTCAGTTTGGATATTATATAAGTATTTCAGTAGTGCTACAAGCTTAAACCAGTCTGATTTAATTTCAACCAGCTGAACAAGCCTGTAACCGTATGACATGATGATGTGTTTATTTTGTTTTGTTGGTTTTATTTATATTATTTTATTGTCCTACTGGTGTAACTTTTAGTCTTGCAAAATCCTGTTGTGCATTTTGTTTTTTGTCTGTGTGGTGCCAGTTTTCATCCGTGAAGCAGATTTCATTTTATTTAAAAAGTCAGTTTGAGACTTAAATAGGTAGATTGATCTGATATTTAACCATAACAAAACAAACATGAAAACAAATTTGCATATCAGAACTTTTCTCTGACTACTTGGTTCAAGTAAATTATGCTAATGCATTTGTACTTCAAAAAATTATAATGGAATCATTTTTACAGAGTTATATAACTACTTTTGCTCCAGAAATCTTGTAAAGTATTTACAATACAAGCATTTATTAGTGCTTATCACCAGTATGGGCAAGTAGAGGCCCACTCTCGTATAAATAAATGCACTATCAATGCCAGATTTAACCAGAGTAAGAGCTGAATTACTATTAAATTATTGTACTGTTAAGATTATGTTGACATGGTCAATATTACAACATATTAAGTGCTACAAGTCAGGAAATAATTCATATTTGAATATATTTAGGGTTTCATCCCTTATAATACAAGTGGGAGCTTCTGCTCCCACTTTTTTAATTTTTATTTCACTCTGTCAGATGTGGTATTAAATCTGCTGACTTGCTTTAAAGCAAAACCGACAAATACAAAAGAAGAAGAATGTGCTGTCATTACAGGTATGGTTTTTCTCCTCTCTATCTCTTTTCTACCATATATATAGAGGAAAAAATGGTTAATGAGACATAGGAATGTTGACTATCCTGCTGACATTTCCAGGCGTGCCGCTCATTTCTCTGACTCCAGAACAGATGCAGGTGAGTTATAACAAAATATGGTTCAAAATGTTTTAAAAGTGTATTTGCTATTACTAGTTGTTGTTTTTGAATGACAATCAATTCTTCTCGTGCGTATATTTCAACCATTATAATTGACGATCAAGCATTTAAAAAAATACAAATAAATACAAATAAAATTCTTTACTTACAGTTTAAATGGATGGCTTCATGAGCTGAAAACCTTGGGGGAATAATGCAGAGCAACATAAAGAAAATTAAGGTAAAATAAGCCATTTTTGTGCAGTTGACAACTGAACAGTCAAAGATTTCCCCCTAACTGTAAAGACTTGTTGTTAAATTTGTCCTTATATATTCAGATAGTAGTGAGCCAACTGCAAAGGTTAAGTAAACCAGCCCACTCTAGAGTAACTTACAGATTCAGTCTCTCTTGTGCTTGGTTGACTGGTTTGAAAAATAGCTTTTTTTTTCTCCTGTCCATTATCTAAGCCACTAAGAATGTTGTGAAGATATGTCTTATCTTATAGATAAGAGGTTTAAATGTAAAATTTTACAGACCAGATTTCTATAATTATACTATAATTATTAACTACAGTTGAGCAGAAACCTGTGGAAAAAGTGAAACATTTTATCACGTTTAGTCCCTTGCTCACATTGGGCTCACTTCTATAGTGAATTTGATATTGAAATCAAACTATTCCCGATTTTTCTGGGATTTTTCCGCTTGAACTCCCACGGTGACTCTTGTGTGAGAACCACTGGTCTTGACAGTTTGTCTTTGGTCAACGGCCAAATATGGTAGCTCAAAATTCAGCAAAGTTAAAGTCAGAAATCCACCAAAAAGTTATAAAAAAGAAAGGAGGTCAAAAATACTGTAAGCCTTGAATAGTGTTTGTTTAAAACCTCTTATAGCAAATTTCAGTCTAAAAAACACACTTTTGATTGAAACTTGATTGGGTTTTTAGACTTATAGGACTTATCTTTAACAGTCTGTCAAACTTTACTTGAAGGACATAACTGTTAAAAAAAAAAGAACACCCTATCAGCAGCAGTCATAGCACTCTTTTAATTGGTTTGTGGCCCTGCTTCCTTCGCTGTGCCTTCATCCTCCCAAGCCTATTTTCAAACTTTTACAAACAGACTGTATAGGGAGCAGTGAGAAAAGGCCACGGCAGCGGTCCTGAACATTGCCCTGGAAACTTCCCCTCATCACAAATACTTCAGTTAGCATTCAGGGTCCAACGGCGCCAGCAGAGTCAACTGTGAGAGTCACGGCCCATTGATAGTTGAACAGTGTTCTTGAAATTCATGCTTGACATGGTGCTGATGCAACTTGATGATGCTGTGGGTGTGTGTGTGTGTGTGTGTGTGTGTGTGTGGCAACAGCCGGCAGTGGCTTCAGCAGCAGGCGCAGTTGTGGTTCTCTGTGCACTTGTCACAGGGACTGGTTTGGCTTCAACGCAAAACTTTGAACAAATGAGTCCCAGAGTAGAGAATGAAGCAAGTGACACCTGAAGAAAAAAATGTCCTCAACGTGGTATCAGGCAGACCATTATGAAATACTGCTGTTATAGGAGGATAGACATAATAACTGACATGTGTAGAATATAGTGCAATCTAACAGTATGCCGGTGCAATAAATTCTACCTTTCTGAAGTTTAGCAATGCTCAGTTTTTCCCTGTCAGGAAATGTTGAATCCACTTTATGGTAATTTCTGCTTTTGCAGTTTGTTGTGTTGTTATTCAAATATCCCATCAAATGTCCTTACTGTAAGTCAGTGTTGGTGACATTCTCTTTCTGACCGCTGTTGCTTTTTATTAAGACTTATTCACTTTCCATGTTACATCATTTTTTCAGAACAATGGACCAGGAATAAGTAGCTACTCTCCGGCCTCTTTTCTACCTCTAAGTTTCCTAATGATGCCTTTGGAAAGTCACTTCTCGATGGTAGCTGTCGAAGCTGAAACGCTCTGCAAATTGGTATTCAACTCACAGAGGCTGTTTGAGCTGTATATATGCTGTATAATGAGCTGTATAATCATGTAATTTATCATAGCAAAGAAGCTGGGCGATGAACTAATGTTTCGCTGATCTCAAATAACATTCAGAAAGGTAGTATTTCCTCAATGGCAATTCAACTCTTGAGGGTAAATTAAGATACACTGTGTAGTCTAACAGATGAGGGTTTGACAGATGTAACATTTTCCAGACAGGGATGAAGCTGCTATTGAGAACACCACGGTCATGTGCTGCAGCCTGAGGAAGACTTCACATTCTACACATACACACCATTTCTGGAATTAGGACACCGGTATTTTGAAATTCTTGGTTTTAGCCTTGTTGCTAGATAAAGTTTCATGAGAGCCGGAGTACAGGAGATAAACTTCTGAACTCAAAAGGCTCTTTGCAACAAGTGAAGCTGTAAACTATGGTGGTGGATAAGCATATTTTACACAACATATTTATATATCATTATTTTAAATAAGGTCAAAGTTCAGATTCTTTGCTTGTTGGGTTAAATGCCTTTATTCTTTCCAATGGCCAGCAGAAAGAAATCTGTTTATGTAAGTCCAATGAAATATGACTCTACTTCACTAGATTTATTACCTCAGTAACCATTCTCATAATGAGTTGGTCTTAATCGTTTGTTTAAGGTCCTCTTCAATACAGCATGCTGTTCATTTTAGAAATGATGGTCCCATTAAGAGTAAAACAGAAGATAAAGCAGGTATTTTTTACTGCGTGGCTACCACAGTGCACCAAAAGTTGTATTATCTTTGCCCGTTTCACAGTATGTTTCCACTTCATCACAGTTAACTGGAACATTTTGATTGCTTAAAAATGCCTCGTTCTGTGTTCAGTTGGACAAAAAGACACTTTGATGAGCCGGATTTTCTTTTAGAAGAAGAATTTACTAATGAGGCCAGCTAGCTAGCACTAGCGTTAGCTGATGACATAGCATCATCCTGCATCTACACATGAACCTGTTGCAAAAAAAAATATGGCAACAGTCAAAAACCAAGATGGTGACGGCAAAATGCTAAACGCAAGTCACGGTAAATGTCAGTCAATGGCTTTTACTTATTTTCTATCATTTAATGTTAATGTTGAATGTTCATAAACATGGCCAATGTTACAAATAATGCAGTTAACATATGTAAAAGTAATGCCTCTGTGTAAAAAAAAAACTCTTCTGAACACTTTCCAACAGTTTTTTCTACTCTTGGCTCACACTGACTTCAGCTCATGCAGTACACACACTGCTAAATGTAGCTACATGCTAACATCAGGGAAACCTTTCATCGTGGTTGCCAGTTGGTCGGGAAGTTGAGACTTTCTGTATAATAAGTAAGCTGACACTGTGGGTTCCTCTGATCACTTTTAGTTGAGTTGCTGACTGGAGGCCCCTAAGGTCAAACAGTTGGACACCAAAAGCCACAACTTAATTCACAGTCTTCAGAAGCCGCCTTGGCCAGACGGTGCAAGGCCACAGTGATAATAGCCTCTCTTTCTCACATCATTCTCACAGACACACACTGCCTCGCAGAAGATTAGATGACCTTTGAATGCACTCTGGCACCACAGAGGAGCAAACCTAGACGAGCAGATGCTCAAAGGAATATGACACATGGGATCTGAGACCCCTACAACGTGATTCACGTAAGTGCAAGCTTCTGGTCATGTCAAAGTATTCTTACATACAGGTAGTTAGCTAAAGAATGCCAATACATGGTTACTTCTAAACGTAAACATCCAGCAGTGTTAAAATACTTCCCTGGTAGACAGAATCTACATCTTGTAAAAAATCGTATATTTTATCTCAATTCTCATTTTTTATGGCATAAAATGCCACAGTTAAACTCCATTTGGGTTATTCTATTGCTATGAAGCTACTGTCAAAGAAAACTGACAAGTCGAAAGGCTCTTGGCCACAAACCATATGTTAATTTCTAAACTATGGTGGTGGATTAAGGTGTGTTTTAAAGAAAAATGAAGTCAAAGGTTTGATTGAGTCTAAACTTCCGGTCTAGCCTTCCATTTAACTTGAATGCACCATAGTTGGCAGCAAACACAACAGACACTGAGCTTAAATTAAGTTCATATACATAAGGTAAATAAAATAATATGACTGTCTGTCTTTCACTGCGTTTTTGCAGTCAATTATAGCTCAGTAGTCAATACTGATCAGTTGAAAGTGTTGTGATTGGACTAAACCTTTGAGATTGGATCATGCCATTCCTAATGACCAATCAGAGCAGACTGGCATTTTTCAGGAGGGAGGCTTAAAGACACAGCAGAGCGTGTAAAGTGTTTTCTAAAAGCTAGGAATCTAAACAAGCAGGAACCTAAAATTAGCATGACAGGTCCCTTTGTATAATATTCCTCCATGACTCATACAGCCAAAGATAACCTTTGACATAGGATACGTCAACCAAGGAGGATAAAAGTTCCCAGGGTTTGCCAAACCCAGAGGGTAGATACCTATTAATCAAATGAAAACTGACAAGCTTCCTGCCATTAATGTTGTAAATCCAATACCAAGTAGGCCAATAAATGTCAGTATCAACCTGTGGTTGGCACACCAATGTCAGCGCACCTCAGCAATCCAAAATAAACTGCCTTCGCGGAAAAACACAAGGCGAGTAATGAACCCATCAGACAGGTTTGAGCAGTGTCATGATCAGTCATTTCAGCTACCTCTGACGTCATTTATAACCTCCAGGCTCATGTTTTTTATGTTTGACACAAGGAAATGAAATGCCACTGACAATAACATGCAGAGCTGTTTCTCAACTCTCTTTGAATAATTACTGATATAATGAAAATATTTCCATGGATGCCATGCAGAATACCCTTGTGTTGTATACGAATCAATTTGGCATGTGAATTTTAAATTGAGTATTTGATACTGTTTCTCATTTCCTGATTAAACTTCTCTCCAATGCTCCTGCCAGAGTCTGCCATTTCTTGCCAACATGCATATATACAAGAAAAATGATGCATGAACTGTAAGGTAAAAATCACCAGAGAGGCCACGGCTCAATCTCCTGCAGCAACGCCTTCAGCATGGCCTGGTGCCGATTAAATGCAACCTGTGATCACAAAGAGCATATCCGGCTGTATACTGTTGCACAAGGCTGTCAGGAACAGAGTTTATATTTGTGTGCGACACTTTTCAAGTGAGTCTCTCAGTGACAATATAGCCACGTCAACTGCAGGAGTTCGCAGCAAAAAGGACAGCAGGGAGGGGAATATTCCAACCCAAAGTAAATACTCTGGGTTGATGAGCCCTGATTTATTCTTATTCATTGTTAGTTTTTAATGATCAATTTGCTACATAGCATTAGCTACCATACATGCTACCTTTCAAGCACTTAATATTAATCCAACAATACATGCAAAATGAATAGCGAGACAGTTTAGGAAATACGCTGCCTATTAGCATTCTAAAGCTCAAATCTAGTGCGCTTTTTTTGTTTAAACTGTCTTACCATTGACTTTAAACAACAGAGGTAGTCATCTTGACGCCACCATCCATTTTTTTTTCGCAACCATTGCATGCACAGATACATCATTAGATGAGAGAATGCTTTGTTATTTGCTAATACTAGTCTAGCTACCTTGGTTAGCAAGGAACATCTGTAATTCCAGCAACCGTAATGTTACAGCTGGCTTTAATAAATGGAAAACAGTGAGAGTAATTTGAAAGAGGCAAAGTTCTGAAATTAGAAAGAGCACAGTGGACCTTGGAGGCACAAGGTAGCCATTCCCTAAAGCATTACATGCTTTATTGTCCATTTCACTCTAAAGACACCATAAATAACAAAATGGACATTATGCTGTATTGAAGAGGACCCAAAAGTAGCAGTTGAAACTTATTAGGAACATGTTTACTGAGGTAATAAATCAAGGGAGAAGTAGGGTCATTTTGTCATTAACTTCTATATAATCTGACTTCTTTTTACAACTAGTAGAGTCGCCTCCTACTGGCCATTAGAAAGAATGCAGGCTTAAGGCACTTCCATATTAGCTTCACTTTTCAGAGCCGAAGGTTGGTGCTTTGGTTATACAAAGAGTCTCTGGGGACAACAAGGCAGAGAGTCCCTGAAATAGTGCAGCACAAAGCCCCTGTAAAACACAATGAAGGGAATACACATTTGTTTTTAATTTCACATCAAACTATTGCTTTAAAATAAATGGTAAGCTAATGTTACATACAGACAGTGACGATAAAATCATCTGCACTTAATAAATAAAGTGTCAGCTCAGTGACCTGTATAAGATGACAGACGGTTGTGTTTCACGAGTAATATATTGAAAAAAAACAAATATGCATGTTCACACCGAGACCATTACAACAGAAGACATACAGTATTTTCACTGTATTAGAATGATTAACAATACTTTGAAAGTGAAATGTACTCAATGGCCAAAGAGTTTGGAATCTCATGTATTTATTAGATACAAAAGATAGTCACAATAACACAAACATCATATAATGTAATCTTTGCCAATAATTTAGCCCTGCTGTTATATGCTTAATTTTAATTGGGACCATATCAGAGAGGTTTTGATTCAATTCAGTGGCTATTTGGAGGCTTAGTAATATATTGTAAGGTGTTTGTGTTTACAGACATGACAAAAGAAAATAAAGTATAACAGAAGAAGTGGGAACAGAGGAAGGTTAGCTTTTTCATTACTGTTCAACTGTGAATTTGAAGGAAAGCAAATCCCTCTCAAAGGTGCGTGGCAATGTGAATTCCCCCGTGACAGTAAGCCAGCATCAGATTTATTTTGTCTGTTAAAATGCACTTACTCACATGTAGGTATGGCATCATTATTCTTCACAGAAACAGTATGAGCTGAGATTTTCTGCTAAAAAACAGTGGCAGTTGCTGTGTTTGGCCATTCGTGTCCTGTTGTCAAATGTATGGCAGCTGCAGGTACACACCATATGGAGGTATGGGGGGCTGCCTTTCAAAGTGACAGGTAGACAAGTAACCTGCGAAATCAGTGTCCATAAAGCAATGAAAGAAAAGGCATTAAAGAAATGGATCCATTTAGATAGTTTTTTCTACTTCAAAAATTAAATAACATCTTCCTTTCAGCATTTATTCACACATTATCTACCTTTACAGTTCTTTACAAATTTATTTTTTCAATAGTTCATACAAAAATAGCAGGAACAATATATACATATCAATCGGATCTGTGCATAAAATACTGCCAGAGGGTGCACACGACGATGAGGACGATGAGTCTTCTTAACCGTTCATGTAACTCCCAGGGAAGCTTTGACTGCACATAAAGAGAGGGTCCATGGAGGCCACTTTGGCAGCGATAAAAGAATGTATACAGTGAAGGACGGCTGTAAGATTAGCAAACTCTAGTTCCTGGAAGATAAGGACAGAGAGACACATCAATTAATACACCTCATTTATACTTTCAATAACATTATCAAACTCAATCCTGTTTTGTTTTACCAAATATTAATTCATTTTTTAAACATGAACATGAAGTTCTGTTAACACAAGGAGAAAAAAAGTCTGGGATATGTCAGCAATTAGCAACAACATTGATTTACAGTCATGGAAAAAATATTAGACCAACATAGTTTTTTTTCAATTTATTGTTCATTTTAATGCCTGGTACAACTAAAGGTACATTTGTTTGTTTAGCCATTTTTCATGGTTTTCTCAATAATAATTTAGTTTTTTATCAAGAAAACCATATAAAATTGCTAGATATCAGCTCTTAAATTAAACTCTTATGAGCTATTTTTGTTATCATTATATTTGTATTATTAATTTTATAAATATATATATATTATTAATATTATATATTACTATAACTACCAAATATACATTCATTTTCAGTATTTTAACCCTTTTAAATTCCTGCTTGTTTTAAATAATGCCATGTTTTGTTTTTTTGTGAAAAAACTGTTGAGACATGTCACATTGATTTTGATAAATTTCAGAAAAAAATAAAAATAAAAAGCAAAAGATATCCCGAGTGAAGCACATGTATCTTAGCTCTCATCAGTAAGCATTAACTGGTGTAAAATAAACTTTTAGCTGTTACTACTTTTCAGCAGCTTATTGTGTAACTTTAATTTTGATGTTTAAAAAAAACTATTACCTTCATCTCTATTTGGTTGCTTTCAGCATTCTTGAAAAGGAGTTTTACCCTGGTTTTCCCGTCATCAGAGGAGCCTTTAAGTTGAGAGAACTTATATCGCCACAGTGCGGTCTACAAGGGAGAGAGGGGATTATAAAACACAGACAGTCAGGGATTTTAATACTGTAATGAACACATTTAAATAGCATTTCTGACTACAGAGACCTGCATGATCAAGACCTGACATTTCAATGTGCAGTAGTGCTTTGAAGAAATGCGTAATTTCTTACAGAAGAACGTTACTACTTTGTATATGAGTGATGTCATATTATTGCAGTGATTCCACATAAAATTAACCCATTCAAAACCAAGCAAGGCTGACAATATAATCTCAAAATGGACCTTTAATAACCATTTTTTGAGAATATTGGGCAACATTTGTGACATTTGAGAGACTCTCTATATTAGTTTGTGGGTAGTAGGACAAGTACACAGTGTAAACAATACATAAAATAAAGATGTCAAACTGTGGTCCCGAGAGCTATTAAGGGGAAGCACAGCACAGAACCAGGATGTCAACAATAATAAAGTTGGTTATACTTCACCTTTGAAGTGCCTTCTGAGCAGGTGAAGCCTGATCCAAAATCTATGGTGAAGCACAGCACATTTCCCTGGCAGCTGCACATGTAGCTTTTGGACTGTGGAGAGAGAATTGATATCCATTAACATTTGGATTTTCATATTTCTGTCATGACATACTCCACAAATAGTACATTTATCTGTATGAGCCTCCAAGACAACAGCCATACATAAAGACCATAAAATGAATACTTATAAGCCAGGTTGTTGTGTAAATAAATTATACCTTAATTTTCTTCCCCATTTGTGGCAGGGAATGTAGCCCACTATTACCAGGGGGTGAATACATAATTTACTTGGGATTCATAGTACATCTCAGCCTTAGCCCTCTTTAGCTGTCGTCTTTAATAACACAGAAAATAGACTTTTCTCCCTGCAACTCTTTGACTTGTCATAGCAAGACGCTCTTTGTATTATTATTATTATTATTATTAAGAATGGTTCCATTATATTAGGTGTGTCAGCGAGCAAAGCCAGAGAGGTTAGCCCTGCAGGTATGAGTGCTGCATCACTGCAGTGCCCGCCAACTGGCACACCTAGGGTTTGTCTGTTGCAGTTTCCAAACACAACAATCAAAGTCACTTTGCCCCAGTTAAAATATATATAATAAGCTTATCAGATTAGTGAGCTTTGGTCTATGCAGCTAATGGGCATACTGCATTATTTGTAACCAGACAAAACAAAATTAGACGCAGCATTCGGAACTTCCGCCAACACCGATTACAGTGTCAGACAGCCATCACACAGTAATGTCTGTAACACAGCTAAATAAAAAGATGAGAGAATATACAGGCAGAGGCCAGGGTCTCTGTGGAAGTGCCTTAAACCTGCATTCTTCCTAATGGCCATCAGGGGGTGACTACTCTACTTCAAAAAGAAGTCTATGAGATTCCACATTAAGAAGTGGAGCTGCAAGGTCCATTGTTTATTCTGTGGCCTGTATCTTATGTTAATTTAAGTTGACACTAATGCATAGCCATGCATCCATATCGTTGCCAAGGTTTTTAGAGTGAAGCAAAGCGAGTAAAACAACACAATGATGGGCGATATCCAAAAGACATTCCATCTATGTAAATACACTTGACAGCAGCATTGGCGCTGATTAGTCTATCATTAGTCTCCCCACAGTGTTCATTGGATTGATTTGTTTTTAACAGAGAACCAGCTGATTCATGTCATGTCATGATGCCAGACAAAGCAGTCAACTTAATGGAGTGGCCGAGTTAAGTGGTCTGGACCAAGTGGCAACTTCTGAAACTCAAAATAAAGCCAGTAAGTCGTGCCAGAAACTGCACTTCCTTTAATGGCAACCTGAGGTTGTCTTCCAAAGAGAGTCAATCCCCATGAACCCCACTTTTAAATATAAATAAACATGTTTTCAAAAGGATTTTTGGTCTCTATTGCTAAATCCCCCCTTCATGACAACTGTGTAGTGGGTTAAATTCAATAAAACTTACCCATTTAAATTATATTAAGGCTTGAATTGGTTAGTTTTTGTAATTAATTGGAATCATTATGGTTTAAGTGTCAGGCAGGAGCTGTTACGACTGGCTAGCTGCTCCATTCAGCCTGTCAAGTCAAATTGTTGTCTCTTATTTGGAATTTTGTTTTTGCTCTGGAAATGCTGATTTGAAATAATAAAAAAGTGTTCAACAATAACGTTAACTCCGTACATCTCGTACATTCTCAGGTACAGTTGTTCTTGGCACCACTGAGAGTAAATACACCCAAAGGCAAAAGGAAACCAAAGTGTGCTGAAGCTGTCAGAAGCACAGCTATAAATCATTACATCATTTGGAACCCACAACAAGTGTTATTTGAAAATGGTTACATTATCTATATTGTATTCTATTTGGAATATGTGTACATCAAAAAGGAGCAGTAATGTGTAAGGGTTCTTGTTAAAGTGCCAGTCTGACACGTTAGGCTTGGAGGATCTGATAACAGGAGCAAATCTGATATTTCTTTGTCCTGCATGAGCTGTTGGCAAAAGCAGCATCCTGTGCAGCATCCTGATAATGTCAAGACTCATGACAGACGAAATCCATTTTGGATGCTATAAATCTTTTTAAACATTTATTTTGCTGCTGCAACACAAACAAGCATGTGTCTCACAATTCTTTTCACGGGTCTTTTGAAAGCACTGATGTGTACACGTTCTATTCTCTGTGGAGCAATATATCCCTCTAAAGGCTTTTCTTGCCACATGACTTCGTTTTTGTGTCGTCCACTCGGTTGGAATACCAAGAAGTGTATTCTGATTTTCTGTTTGTGTTATATATGTCTTTTATTTCCAAGTCTTCTTTTTTCTTTCACTTGAGAACACAGCAGGGACATGGTGATTTCAATTATAGAGTGCAGTGTGCAGTGAATATGGCATGGGACTGTACAGTCCTTTCACTGAAAGTGTTTTCTGCTCGCAGCCCTCAAACCCCCCTGTCTTTAGTGGTGTCGTGAATTCAGCCGTGACGGGGATAAGAAACAGTGGCAGGCCAGCCGCTAAGTTCTTCCTGCCACCACATGTAAGACTGTGTTGTGACATTTTCAGCGGTGGCTACACTCCACTAATTGGAAGGGATTTTTCCGGGGGAGAATTAGCAACATGAAATAAAATGTTTTTTAAGAAAATCTCCTTAGCCAAGTCTGACAGATGTAAGGGGCATGTGTGGGGAATAAAATAAAGCAGGAGGAGAGGTGGATGGGAAAAAGAAAACACTTAAAGTGCACCTGTCTTTTCATTAATTGTTCACAAAGAATGAGGAAAGATAAAAGGTACGGAGACGCCCATAGCTGCATCTTTTGAAATTGGTCACAAAGGAAGCTGCTAAACACACATTTATAAACAGCAGCCCACGCTGTGTGAATAAAGCACCAAATCTTACAAGGTATAAATTAAGCTGAAAGGTGCGAGGTGTGGTCAGAAGCACGCTCTGTCGCACCTGTAAGTATACCCAGCGGTGACACCCTGTTCACATCAGTGTGGACAAGGGTTATCGCTTTCCATCGCTAAAATTAGCTTTGTTAAAGGGATAAAACTGGTTGGGCAACTGCAATGTTGCTGCATAGAAGTGAGGTGAACTATAAAATGCCTCGTCATGATCAAGAAATCATCTTTAATGTCTTGGCAACAACAGTATCACTTAAGTCTTAAGACATTCCAGGGTAATAGCTTCTTCTGTGCCACGTGCGACACCTGCTGACAATGTGCATTATAACCGTTATTCTATTTTAGCTGCTGTTTATGTTGCTGGTTTATTACCCTCTTGTTTTTGTTGTGTTTCTTGAGGATTTGAAGTCAGCATTCGGACATTAGGGCAGGGCAATATGGCCTATAAATATGATTGCAATGTTATAATATTGTAATGTTATAATGTTATAAGATTGCAACGTTATAATATTTAGTCTAAAATAGACAAATCTTTGAATAGAATTGATAAATACTTTTAAATACACTTATAACAAAATCAATTTGGAAATGTTTATTCACTGAAAACAAAATATAAAAGCTGAAAGAAGACGACAACATTGTAGTTACTGCACTCTGGTTTTGCATTGCTGTAAAATGATCTAATAGTAATGCAAAACCAGTTGGTGCAGTAACTACATTTTTGGGGTTAATGGTCAAATAAATCGTCATGATTTTTGAGCATAAAAATTACATCATCAACTCATGTAGAAATAAGTGTCATATCACTTATCTACCAACAACCCATTAGGCTGGCCAGTTAAAAAACGTTAAAGCAGTTTTTCTCAGTTTCACCCCTTGCATAGTTACTGCAGTTAGGCTTTGTAGGCAGAATATACCTATGTCTTTTGAAATCTCCTCCAAAGCATTTCATGCATGTAATCACACCAGTATGATCATTCTATTAACCCCTTCATTACTGGATTCTGTTGGAACAATTCTAGATGCGCATGCACTAAGGGGGAAGACACAACTAGGTTAAATTTAAGAAAAAAGTAGGCCTAATTATTCAATGTCCTCTAGGCAGATAGCACAACTGGTGACTCGAGCAAGACCAGAGGTGGGGGGCTGTGTATTTATATGAACCAGGCTTAGGCCATGGACACGGTTACAATCACTAGTAGCCATGTGTAAACTCGCCTTGGCACTACGTCAAACACATTTGCCCAGGAGAGTGTTCTAGATGGGCACGGGAGTGTGTATGCTGGGTTATTTTGAAAAGAACAGACAATTCTGTCTCTCGTTCTCTCTCTGAATGTGCCAATAGTCTGTGTCCTATGCAGAACTCAACTGGCAACCTAACAAAGTGCAATATTTACTGTCCTTTTAGCATTTTTTGGTCTCCACTGACTCATAAGTGAAATATCTGTCTCTTAAGCAATAAAAAGCTTCACCATATTCACCAGTAAGTCGCTAATTATGTCTGTCTGCTTTTGTGTGCTGGACAGGTACCAATGGTAAGTTTATCAGAGCTATTGTGCTGAATACAGCTGCATGCTGGTGCTCACTTGAAAACCTCCTCGTGTCATCATCATGGTCAATAACAATACTCTTTTGTTACGCGCTGGCACATAAAGGATAACTCCATCTCGTCCTGTGTTTCTTCAACCATTATGAGAAGAGTGGGACTGAACCAAATCAGTAGAGCTGTGGCCCGTAAAACCAGAACAATGATCTGAAAAACTCTAAATCTGTAAAGGGGAACTGCAGTGTAGAGCGATAATTCTGCTTTGGTTTATCAGTCCAATCTTCCCATTTCACGGTAGTCATTTTATTCATTGTTATTGCAAAACTTACTTATGGCCACTTTCATTTTGTTAACATTTTCTGTAGAATAGTTAAAAAGTACATCTTAATTAAGTTCAGAGTGTTCTCTTGGTTATTTCAAAGATAAAAGAAGTGGGCCTTTGGCCAGAAGACCCCAAAATTGGATTATGACACAGCTAGACTACTTGATGTGAGCTAAAAGTCCCCATCAATGCCAAGTTGGGTTTCATCATCTCCAAAAAAAGAAAATAAATAGGGCAAATTAGAAGGAAAACGCAGGCAGGACAGTTTTGTCAGTTTTACCCCCTACTTCCACCTCCTCAGCAATGTTTATGTAATGCTTGCATCCAGTCAATTTAAAGGTTATCTTAGTTTGGACTGTGCTCTGTGTTCCTCACAAGCCACAGGAGGCTTGCATAATTGGCTGGAGAACATAGAATCACAAGCAAATCGAAATGCTTCATCACTTTCATTGGTTTCCCAAAGGATAGTGTCCCACATTTGCATCATTACAAACTGGAAAAAATGCTACATTATCATATTTCATACTTTTATACTGATATGGGAAAAACTGCCCATGCAGATATGACTAAGTAAGAAGTGTAGTCACTTATAGAGTACAAAGTTATTAAACACCATTTTTATTATCCATGTGGGCAAATCATGAATATTAAAATGAAGTATTTAAAAACAGTCAAATACAGACAAAAGTCAGATTTTGCACATTAACCCCAGATGACGTTCTTCTTTCAGAGGCTGTTGTGGATTTTAACCATACAGTCTATGGTTTTAATGCAATAGTGAAGAAAATATATGAAAGTAGACACTTAATTCATCCTTGATATCTTGTCTGGAAGAAGGCGAAAAAAATGCTCACAGTCAGGCAAAATTCTAGCAAATGAAAAACTGACACGGCCATTTTCAAAGGCTGACCTTAAGATATTTGAATGGAAAAGTGTTTACATGGGAAACAAGGAATCCCTCTTTAACAGACATGCAACACTTTATGATAATACAATCCAGTTTGGGGCAAAAAACACATTTTTTTTTCATGTAGATTAATGTGTTACTTTGACATACTGTTTGTATTGAAATATTTCTACTTAGAATTTAAACAATTCTAAGGCGATATACAGTCTTGAAATTGCATAAATTGGGTATGACTTGAAAGTGGGGACTAGAGTCTGAGCTCAATTATATTTAATGTGTGATGATGATAGTCCCCATAGAAGCCATTTCATTGAAGTGACACCATTTTTGTAAACTTGACCTCACATCCTACATTTCTGTTTTTTTGGGATATTCAACAAATATCATAACACTGACCTTTTCAAGAACATGTTGTCATATTTGAGGTTGTTTGCACGGTCTAAGTAGCCACTACAAAAAAATATTTTATGGCGCCAAAAAGAAAATCGCACAATCGGTTTTAAGTTAAGCATAGGATGCATGGCTACATATAAATAGGAGTATTAGTGGACATTTTATTTCATTAGCCATGTAAACAGCTTCTCTATCTTTTCTTTTTCAGAATAAGGGCAAAACAGATTATTTTGTGCAAGTTGACGTCACTGTGTTGCTGAGACTGGATTTCAAACTGTCCTTAATGTCACTTTCAACTCGACAGTTGACATTGATGTCTCATCCGGAGTGGATTCAGCCCCATTAGCTGGCTAAGAGCTAACTGTGACTGCAGCATCAAACACTCCTGCATATTATCATTCCCCTTTGAAGCTAATGTTGTGGTGTGCAGAGGAGTTCTGCATTGGGACTTGGGATATTGTTACAGCAAAAGACAACGAGGATAATGTGCTCATTCCTCATCCATCCGGCCGCTTGTTTTTGCCTCTCTGCTGGAAAAACACACAAGCAGTCACTGTATACGTATGTCCACACCTTTGCTGTTGACAGCAAGTGATGCATATTACACACAACCAGTTCACTTTTTTTAACTGACTTTTCTCTTTTGCTCAGGAGGTGATCCTTCATCCAGGACTCTTATCTTGGCGAGTGCTTTGCTCTTGTGCCTCTTTATCATTCGACTGTACTGGTCCTATATATCATGTGGCACAAGGTGCACAAAGGAGACAAAACCTGGGCAATGTAATTAATTTTCAGCTTCTTAGGGATCCACTGCCAATTTAACAATCTAATCTTAACAATACTGAACATAATAACTTTCACCTGTCATTAAAATGCCACATTCATGACAATAAACTACACTGCATTATTTCATGACATCAATCTTCGCTTACCTCACAACTCCAGCAAATGACAATGAAAGTATAAGATTTAATCATAAAGCCCCCCCAAATGGATTACCAGATTTTTCTTTTCTACAACTATGAAAACATCTGCCAATATGACTCAAACAACTATTGACAACCAAAAACACAACAAGAAAATAAACACCAAAACCAAAGACAAAAAAAGACAACAAAAAAATATGCCAAAAAAACAACAGAGCTCCAGAGGACCAACAACTGAAAACCAAAACATGATAGGGAAAGACAGCTAGCATCAATTTTGCAGGTTTCACCAAAAAACAATATTGGACTCTAGCCATACAAACAGTGGACAACTTCAAATAAATTCCATCAAGAAATCTGACAATACAGTTGCATGAGCAAATGGTGGGGTGGCTCCCCCTCATAGTAAATAGTTTCTAAGGCCAGTAAAATAGGTATTTTCTGGTACACAGGAGCAGCTGGGATAAATTATTCATAAGTAAATGAGTTATAGTTATGGGCATGGTCATAGAAAATATATCTAACAACAAGCAGGACTCCTAGAACAATTATTGGAATATAATTTACCATTTGCTAGAAACTTTGGTGACACCTGTCACAATAACTACATTTTGTTAAACGAAATACAATACAAGATAAACAATTATACTTTCATGGGGACTATCCCATGCCTATCCTGAGCAAGGTACCAAACCACAAAAATGCTCAGGGTTCTATGCTGTAGCAACCAATCATTATAAGATCTCTCCACACTGGTTCAAATATCCCCAAGGTGTATAATAAATTATGTTAACATATGTTATTATTATGTAACATAACTCTTCCAAAAACATGATTATCCTTATTATTTACAAAAATATGTATAAGAGTAGATGTCACCCTTGCTGCTCACTACTCACTGTTATATTACTTGACACAGCTACACAATGGTGTAGTGGTTTAGCATTGTGGCCTCACAACAAGAGGGTCACAGGTTTGGAGTTTGCATGGTCTCCCCATGTCAGTGTGGGTTCCTTCCGGCTTCCTCCCACAGTCCAAAGACATGAATCTTAGGCTAAACTGACTCTAAATTGCCATAGGAGTGAATGAGATCGTGAATGGTTGTCTGTCTCTATGTGTGAGCCCTGTGATAGTCTGGCGACCTGTCAATGGTGCCCAATGTCACACTGCAAAAAAGGTGTGTCTAAAAACAAGATAAAAACACAAAATCTCAGGGAAATGATCTTGCTGCATGGACAGATCATTTCACTAGATTTAACAATCTTAATTTAAGAAGTCTTGTCAAGTGAAATTATCCATGCAGCAAGATAATTTCCCTCAGATTAAGGGTTTTCATCTTGATCTTTATCTTGTTATTTTGTTATCACCCCTTTTTTGCAGTGCAGCTGGGATAGGCTCCAGTTCAGGTAAGCAGTTAAGGATAATCAATGAATGACTTATTGTTAGTCGCTTTGGACAAAAGCGTCTGCTAAATGACATGTAATGTAATGTAATGTAATGTAATATATCTTGACTGCTGTATTGAATTAATGCACAATGGCACTATTTAAAAAAGTCTATATTACTGAAATGTAACTGACAACAGCAGCACCTTTGAACATACAGTACTGAGCAAAACCTTTAGGCAGGTGAGAAAACATGCTGTAAAGCAATAATTCTTTCAAAAATAGCAATTTTAATAGTTTATTTTTATCAATTAACAAAATGTAAAATGAGTTAACAGAAGAAAAATCTACATCAAATAAATAGTTGGTGTGATCATTTGCCTTCAAACCAGGATCTTACTTCCAGGCAATTTTACACTCCTGCCAAAGACTTTTGCACAGTATTGTACAATGTACAGAAAAAAAAAATAATATACATGCATATTGTGAATATAAAATATGTGATGTGAGATAATTCTTATACACATTACCTGCATATGGATTTATTAGAGCATTATGTAATGTCTCTCACTCATAAAAAAACAGAAGTTACAGCTTTAAAGAAGCCAGCCTGTCCTCCTTTTGTGCTTGGTTTGTTAGCAGTTCATTTTTGCCATGCAGTGCTCTGGGAAATTACAGTACACAGTGCTTGGATAGAGCAGTGCCCACAGAGCGTTGCATAAGGTAAATACAAGCGGCTCAGATTTTCTAACTGTAGCTTCTCAGTCAACACATGAATTAAATATTTTGCTCAGTGATTCACCTTGTTTCAATGACAGCGTGCAACCACAGCATGTTGGTGGTCACAGGTGGAGTGTTTCGAGTCAACATTATTTCCACTCATTCCAATCATGCACATGCAAACGACTAGAGACGGTACACTTGTTAATTAAATATTGATAGTGTTGAGTTAGAGCAGTAGTAGTTATGAGCTGGGAAATTATTTGCTCTTCTTGCTGAATGCAAGGCACCAATGATTTCATTCCTATTATTATCCTTTCTCTATGACTCATTACAGCACATTTGGGTCGTCTAATGTAATGGCCATTACACCGGCTCTTCTTAAACCCCATTTGGGACTGTCTCATCCAAAGCATTGGAGACGGGTCAGAGTGCTTCCCTTTGAGAAGCTTACTGTAGAGAAAACGGCTATGATCTGCTCAGGGATGGGGATATTACCAGACACAAATTTGCCGAACCACCCAGTGTGTTCTCATCTATTAAGCCTTTTTCTCTTGAAAAATTCACAATTTTAAAATATGTCGGATAAAACATGCATCTCGACTTTATATGGATTGTCCAAGTAACCCCCGTCACAGATCAAGCACACACATAAGGACATATTACCACAAAGCAGCTAATAACAACCCTAAATACCCTGCTGCTTTCTGTTGAAATCATCACAATATTAATTTTCCAAGCTGGCATCCCTGTCCTTTTGATATTTTCTGCCATGTTTGACATTTCTCACTGGACTCCCAGTAGAATCTGAGAGTAAACCTAACAACTCCACCAATATCCTCCTCACTAAATTTCACATTCACCTGATTCTGATGGGCCAAGCTGGAATGGTTTTTGGCTGATGTAGGGAAACACTCAACTGCAATTCTTGGCGACACACGTACTGTATAAAAGAAGTGGACATAGCCATCTTGATGTTACCCATTGGTTCGTGGATTGCCATTTTGAAGTCTTGAGTTTGGCATCTTGGTTTTTTGGAACCAGAAGTGACGAAAGGGTGGAGCTGAGTGCATCTGTAATTCAACTTAACTGTGATATTTCATAGGATGCTAATTTTGGCTAATGAAAAACAGGTTTAACACAAAATGTATTTACAGGGTAGAACTCCAAAGAATGTTTTTTAGTCCAGCTGAAAACGGAACAAGACATTTCACAGACACAGCCTTTAAGCACAAGGTAGCCATGCCTTAAGCCCTACTCAGCTTTTATTGTCTATTTTAGGCCCCGTTTACACGAGGATGCTTGCGGGTAAAAACGACAAAATATTTTATCGGAAGTGCCTTTCGTTTAGACGGTGACGGCATTTTTGGGGCTTAAAAACGCAAAAATCTGAAACCACCTTCCAAAGTGGAAAAGTTAAATACGCTCCGCCATAGCGTTTTCGTCTACACTGCCAAGACGCAAAACTCTGCTCACATCTGCTCACGTCACGTATGTGTTTACGTCACATACATGCTCCAGTACAGGAAAATAAACAAACGTGGGATTATTTCCATGCGTCGGACCTTCAAGCTGCTCTGGCAGCTCTAATAAACTTACAGGAGTCTTTCCACCAAATGTACAGGATATGTACAGATAGTATTAGTGAACAGAGAAGGATCTGTAATTACCTCTATCACATTTTGGATGCAGCAATTCGTCGGAGGCGAGCCAGACGGCTGTGAACGAGACCTGGGAGATCTAGTGGATGGTGGATAACTTTGTGGAAGGAGTAGCTGATGAAAATGTGTGCCGTGAAAACTGCATGCCCAAAGATGCTCTTATCGCTTTAAGTGATGCCGCCTGGCATGCATACAATCGAATTTCACACACTTTTGCGTCACCGTATGCACGCAGATTTCCTCCCGAAAACGCTCGTCTAAACGAGGAATAAAAAGTGAAGACGCAACGCCACTTTTGCGTCTTCTGTTCAGACCGTCCTCGTGTAAACGTAGCCTTAGTCAAAATGGGTAATGGTATTGAAGAAGCAACAAGTCCTCCAACATAAACGGCAGAAGAGGTTGTGTTTGTCAGTACCACAAATTACAGCACGTAGGCACGTATACATACATATTAATGTATCGCGGCGCGGCTCGCAGTACAACGGCACAATCTAAATATAGCATACACGTACGTTCTGCGGTTGTAAAAAAGAGGCTGCAGTTTCTGTAGATTTATGTTGTAAAACCACTGACCTTAGGTTTAGGGCAAAAAACTTCTGGTAAGGCGTTATAAAGACAGTTTCAACAGTAAATAAATGTACGTATATGCCGGAAATTAAGTAGAATACAAGGGTCACATGACTGCCGCAATTTACGTAAAATGGTAAATGGACTGCACTTATATAGCACTTTGATCCAAAGCATTTTACACTACAGACTACGCTCATTGGTGCCACCTACCACCATTGTGAATTCATTTGTACAATGATGAACGCAGCATCGGGAGTCATTTGGGCTTCAGTATCTTGCCCGAGGATACTTTGACATGTAGGCTGCCATGGTCAGGGATTGAAACACTGAGCTTCCGACTCAACCAACTGAGCATTTTATTTCCGTAAAAACGTAAGTTACTTTCAAAAATGTGAACGTAACTTAAGTTAAAAATGGTTTACTTTTGTTTTCACACGGGACGCGAACCCCAATCTCCCGGGTGAAATTCCGTTGCTTGTTTGACCCATTTACCACCTCAACCTCCGCCCCTTTATACTTTGCTTGGCTGTCAATCACTACTACGTCAGCAACATGGCGGCGGCCGCATTACATCGGACGGTGAAATTTGTAAATATAGCTCGTTTTTCGCTGCCTGTACCGTGACCTATATTGACGATTTTGACAGGAGGACAGGCTGTGAAGAAGACTTGAAACTAGCGACTGAGACCATAAACTCATTCAGGAGTAGGAACAGAATGTCTCACCCTGCTCTCTTTTTTTTGACAACTACACTGGAGTGGTTGGCATCATTAACAACATGTTCCAGAAACTCCTTGGCTAAAGTCAGGCACATGATTTGACCACAATTGGTTAGAAAGAAACATCAACAAAGATGGGCTAGAAGAGCTTGACACATCCATACAAGACAGCAGAGGCAAACATAGTGTAGGAGATATTAATCATTTAATCTACATGGATTTGGTTTTACTTTGCCTTATATTAAGCATGCATGTCACCTCTATATTTCAGAATTTCTTTAAGCTGTAGGAATTAGCATGTGTAGAATTAACTGGCGAAGTAATTAAGACCAGTAGAATTATGACTCTAAACTCTCAGTGACCACATGAGCCCTCCGAACAGAAAGAGATTATGCATGGCTCCTAAGACTTTGTGATTGACTGGTTTTGCTTAACAGCCAGACTGCCGTGCCAGAGTTAACCATGCTGCTTGCTGGTATAATACTTACTTATGCTATACCAAAGGACAACTGGTGAAGTAAGAAGCAATTTAATTATATCTGGTTCCCATGATGACCCGGAAAAGATTTCATTCTGCTCCTGATTCAAATATCTTTTGACAGGTGCTCTGCTTTGTAATATTTATAAATGTCCCTATTTAAGGGTCCCGAGCACCAGAGCCCTCAGGCTTCATAGCATTTTTTAGCCCTTTTTCTTTGCTTGGCCGCACGTGAGGGGTAAAAGGGTGAGAATGAGGTGAAACTATAAAGGCACCGCTGGCCATTGCATGAAGAGTCTGACCTGACATGTGGCATACTTTCTTAATTCCTGAATACAATGTGTGATCATGGCAATGTGGACGCTTCAAAAGATAATTCCAGAAATTAATTCCAGTCGTGCTCTGAGCAAGGAACCTCAAGCCTGTGCTTTTGATCGAGCTTACCTATAGTAGTTGATTCGTTTAAAAAAAATAAGACTCTCCCAATGTCAAGCAGCCAAGTCTCTTTTTACTCACAAGAGACAGAATCGTCTTTGCATTGGCTTGATGCCCCAAATAAACCCATACAGGGGCAGCAGACTTGAGTGCCAAACAACAAACTAACAAGCTAATATCAGACAAAGCAGGTAAAGAAAGACAAATTTAATAAAATGTTACCCAACAGCAGCAAAAGGATTAAAAAAACAAAAACAAACAGAAGATATCAGAGACCCTTCCGCACACCATCAACGTTTTTACAAATGAATGACACTTCCAAAGAAATAAATTAGACTTTTAAAAAACAAGAAACCCTTTATCAAATAACTGCCACATTTGTTCTGCCTCAAGTAAAGGTAAGTCATTTCACACTGTAAAAAGAAGTGAAATGAGTCCTATGTGGTCACATAACCCTCACCATCATGTCTTACCACGTCTGGTGGAAGGTGGGGTGTGCTCACACCATATATATATATATATATATATATTGCAAAATTATGCAGAACACAGCAGACTGTGGTTATTTTGCACACTTTTTCAGGTGTGTATAAAAGCTTGTCACCTGCCAAAAGCACTATAACGATACTGAGTGACCTGTTGGATATCAGCCACCTTCTGCTGGGTCTGAGGGTTTGTAAGTGTTGTTAAAAGCCACATTAATAGTGGGTTGTCTCAATCGCCTAAATTACAAATTGGATTTATGTTGAATGTTAGTAATGCGGACTAATGCAGAGTCTGTGTGTGCATACAAGCATATTTTGTCATCATTTAGGCTAGATCTAATCATCTCTAATAAGCACAAGAATTCAAGATTATTAAATGAATATTTTTGATTTCACCTAGAGACTCCATTTAAACTTTAAACAGTAGACACAAGTCTTGTGTATCGGTGTATTAATCCACTTTTCGGTCATATAGTTTTTTATCAATCCCTGTTCAATGACCATGATCATTTTTGGAGAAATTCTGAGATTATAATGGGTGTGTATTGCACGGAATGTTCGTGTCACAGTGTGTGACATCATCACCAGAGTGTAGAGGGAGAGAAAACATTGTCAAAAAATACATTTGAAAATTGTGCTCCAGGCCGCAAATTCCACTCTACAGCAATAATTTATACATAGAAACGTAGGAAAATTTGTCTTCTCATTCACAATCCTCTGGTAAACCTGTCAGAGTTATAGTTTGGGCATAGGACGCACAGATGCGCCACCAACACGCACCAAAAGCCTAATTGGCTCCCATATTAAAAACGCAGGAAGATTTCTGAAAAAGGGAGATGGAACAGTTTTTTTTAGATGTTTCAACAAAACAAACATATGTAGACGTTCAGGAAGAACTCAGAGGCCAGAAATTCCAGTCTGTCCACCTCTGTTATGGAACATTCGGCAGGTGGTGGCAGTTAATTCTGTTAATTGCTCTGCTCTGATTGCCTTTGATCTTTGATGTGATTACAGTTACAGATACACACACACACGCGCGCACGTAAGCGTGCACACTCCTCACACATGCATACACATGCTTCAAACACACACACACACACACACACACACACACACACACACACACACACTTAAAGGTTAAAGGGGATAGTTTGAAATCTCTGAAGAATCTCATCATAGTGTACACACACTGGCAGTAGCCCCCGTGGCCCTTTCAGAATTTCCCCAGAGGAAATTTTCTAGTTTTGTATATAAGACACAATGGGGAGAAGGAGGGCTTACAAATTGGGAGAAACAAGCAGGCGCAAGGTGTGCTCTATGTAATATTTTGAGCTATAATGCCCCTGTCTGATTACAGATTGACATTCTCTTTGTGGAAAACTAGATTTCTTTCCACATCTTCTTTGATGGTCCAGGGCACTCTTACATTTTCATCTATCCGGGGGCAGTGGTAGCCTAAAGGTTAGAGTGCTGGTGACCAAAGGGTCGCTGGTTCAATCTGCAGACCAGCAGGATAAATCTGGGCGAGGAAAGGGAAGAGCAGCTCCCCTCCCTGGGCCTTTAACTCCCAGCTGGTCAAGCTAGCATATAAGACTGAGGTTGTACTGGACACCTGAATGTGATCAGGGTGTTCCTGTAAAAGAGATTGCTGTTCTCAGTGAAACTCAGCTGAATTATTAAAGTACAAAAGCACTGGTGAAAGCCAGAGAAGTTGTTAAATTGCTTGTTCGCACAATTTCAAATCAAATCTGTGTGGGAACGATTCATGCAGAGGCCCAATGGTTCTCAGTTAAGTAATACTGCTCAGATGGAAAAATAAATAGTTTTAAAAAAGCATCTAAAAGTGCTGTTGAAGGCATATATGTCGAGTTGTGTCTTGGACATTTTGCCCTTGAGAGGTGTCTGTTCTTGATATCTTGCATTTTATGTGACAAACGCAAACAAACAGAGCTTTATATTATTGTTAAGTGTAAGATAAGGCTCTCCCTATGGAAAATGAATAACTGGCCTTGTTTCTGTTTACACCATGTTCTATTCCTCGGGTGAATGTGTGGGGAATGTTTTCATAGCGCTTTCCTTGAAAAGTATTTTTCTGTAATATTTAATAGGCTTCTAGTTCTGTGCAAGGTGTCATGCATAATAGCTGTGAAAGGAAAGTCTGGATGGACCACAGAGTGCAGGACGCTGTGCACTATTGGATTTAAATAATGCAATGCTTTATACTTTTGAATCTTTGTTTGCAGTGTTGAAAATGTGAAATTTGTGAATGGCAGAGAGGAGGAAGAGAAAACAAGAAGTTGGAGTAAAATAATAATAATAGCATAGTTGGTCAATCATGTCATTTTATTGTGAAATGTTGCCCGTCCTAAATATATAATTTTCTGTTAATTTATATTTATATTCTTCCTTTATCTATTTATTTATTTGTATGACACATATTTTTTTCTATATGTAGTATTTTGTATTATTAATATTATTTATCTTGTTGTTGATGTCTTGGTTGTAATATTAGTTTGTGTGTCTTGTTTTGTTTGTATCTATTATGCAGTTGCAAGTAGTGCTTTCTTTATTGCTCTATAAAAAGTTCATTGCAAATATTAATATAATTTTCATAGATCAAAAGTGTGTTTTGTTTGTTCTAATGAGCCATATCTTATCTTTGTGAGCATTTTGTTTAGCAGATTGCCCTCAGACTACATAATAAATTGAACTAAACAGCTCGATTAGTCTGTGAGGTTGTCTTTATGTTAGGGAAGTTTTCTGTATTCACTGTGAATAATGGAGCTGGAACTTGCTGACTCATCACCACAAATATTTACAGTCATAAATACAAAGTGGCGTAATTATGTTGAAAGAAGGGAGGTAAATCTATTTATCTGCTTTTGTGTGATATGACCAACATGACAATGTGAGAGGTATAGAAACTGTGTAATGAGGTATGTAATTGTAAATGTTGTTGACTATGTAATTTGGAGTCGCACTTAATGACCCTAGTGTTAAAAATAATTAAAGATGTTTTTGTGTTTTAGAAAAAAATAAAAAAGGTCGGTTAAATTGCTTTTAGTGTTATGATTATTATGTGCCTCTTCACTATAAATGAGTGTCTTTAGAGCATTGTTGTCCAATACACATAAAGGGCCAGAATACTATATTTTTTAACAAGTATCACCATGTTGGTTGTAAGACTCAGTTAAATATGTCTTTATTATCCATTATTTTCTCTACTGGCATGAAAATGAGAAAACATAATTATTTTAGAATTCTTTCAAAAGCTTGTTTAAAACTAAAATAATTTAGTTTAATTATTGTTTTTCATTTGGCAAATAAACTGAATTCACCTTTTATACCCAAATGTGAGCCAGCTCACTGGGCTTCCCTGAGAAGTCAGAAATGAATCAACATAAAATTCACCCACTAAAACTCATTTTTATATTCAGGAATGCAAGTATAATTTGACAACTTAATTAAAAAATAATAATGTGCGTTTTTTGTAAAACAGTTAATTTGGAAATTCATGGCTAACAATAATTATATTTTTGCATTAATATCATTTCGGGTAAAGAGCTTCGACATACTGCTGTATTAACCATTAAAGAAATATGAAAAATTATTATGCTGTTAATTTAGGACAGCTGTGGCACAAACCAGTGGTCTGATAAATGTGTAAAGCACTGTATGCAAGTAAAAATATAAGCATAAATATAAACTTTACTGATTAGAAATTAAGAAAAATATTAACTAGAGTTTGAGAAAATATTATTCATGAGAACCATCTAACCTTCAAAAGGAGCTGAAATATTTTGTAATGGCTGGTTGCTTGGTTAGTTATCCCAATATTTCCTTTCTTTCATCAAACATTCTATTATTCTCTATTAAGTTAACTGTAACAAAAAAAACAACTTCATCCCATGATATTTTCAAACCTGCACTTTTTAGCCCAATCCAACTCTGGTTAATTTTCTCCTTTGGGATTTGTTTGGGCAGGTAGTTGCACTTGGGTGTGTGGACCAAAACAACTGCACCATGATCCTTTGAGGAGGTGGTCTTGGACTGGTCCAAAACAAACTCTGGAGCAGTCAGTTATATCAAGGAATGACACCTTAGGCATTTAGTTGGATAATTTGCCCAGTCTTACATGAGCTATAGATGACAATCTGATCAGAATCTGTTTTGGGATTTTTAACTATGTCTCCCAACATCAATAATTTAGTGTAATAAAAGCCTTAGATCTAACAGTAAACCAAGGACAAGGCTCTTTCAAAATAAAAGCCCCACAAACTAACTATATCTTAGTAATTTAGTGACATAAAAAACCTGAGAGGTGCCCCTCCCCTCTCTACTCTGTAATGCTGCACTCATCACCATAGCAACAACACAGCTGAGAATTTGGAATGTTTACAACATAATCAAACTGGTATCCAGTAGCAACAAGAATTAGAATTCATGATGTCATATTGACTATGATGTCATCAGAGTCTGGTGCTTGATGATCAAAGCACATGCACATGATGTCATTTCATGATGTCACATTCTGTTTGACTGGAAACCTATGAATAGGGGACCAGATCGGACAGATATCCAGTTCAGACAGAGATTCAGTTACCACAGAGTTTCAGTTCAGACACACTTTCACTCAATCCAAAGTTTGGTTCTGAGAGAATTTACTTTTACAATGGCAAGCGCTAATAGTAAAAAACAAAGACAGGGGAGTAGACAGGCTGAAATCCAGCAAGCAACAACGCTGGAAAATAAGCAGTCTAACTCCAGGGAGGTTGAACCCCCAATTAATTTCTACCTCAGCTCACTGGAAGAAGAAATCCAGTGTCAGCTGAAGGACGAAGAAGCGAGGCTCACCCAAACTAACACTCAGGGTCGAGTCCTCCTGGATATCCACGAAGACTCACTAGCCACTTTCTTGGATGAGCTTCAAGAACACAAGGATCTTAAACATCAGACCTCCAACACCAAAGATCTTCAAACCGAGTTAGAGCAGATGAAAGCAGAGAACGAGGCCCTTCAAAATGACTTGGAGGCAAAGAACAACGAGCTCCGTGCTTACAAGAGGCTGACTGCAGTGGCAAAAACCAACGTGGAGTTGGAGCTGGAGAGCTATTTGGAAATAGAGAGGGCTCAAACTCAGAAGCTACGCCATGAGTTGACCAAGATGGAAGAAACTCTCCTAAAACAGAAAGAAGAACAGAAAGTGGAGACTACAAGGTTTGCAGCAGCCCTGAAAAACACACAAGATCGGCTGGAGACAGAACGTCAACGCTTTCAGGAAAAAGAATCCATCCTGCAAGAGACAGAGAACTTCACAGCCTGCTGTCTGGCTCAACGCAACGAGCAGACAGACAAGAACAGGAAGCTCATGGCTGAAGCAGAGGCCATGAAGTTGGAGCTTAGGTCTGCAAAGCACCTGCAGGCTGTGGCAAAAACCAACTTGGAGTTGGAATTGGAGAGCAACCTGTGGTATGAGATGGCTCAGCTGCAAGCGGAAAAAGAAAAGAATAATCATCTAATGGCTTCACTCAAAGAGGCTGAGCAAGACAAGTCTTCTCTCGTTGCTCAGCTGGAAAAATCCAAGGCCTCTCATCTTTCCCAGCTAGAGATACAAGCTGAAGAACACAAGAAGACGAGAGCATCACAAAACAAAATCATTGTAGCTGCTCTTAACAAAGTCAAAGAGCAGCTGAAGATTAGACATCTCCAGTGGCAGGAGGACAGGTCTTCCCTCCTGGCACAGATGAAATTATCCCAGGCCGACCATCTCGCCCAGATGGAGACGCAGGCCGACGAAAACAAGAACTCCATGGCTGCACTGAAGAAAAAGCTAGAAGATCAGCTTGAGAGTAGCCGTCTCCAATGGCAGCAGGAGAAAACCTTCCTGCTAGAGGAGAAAAAAAAGTCCAGAGCATCCTATGTGTTTCAACTGGAAGAGAAAAAACGGGACAACAACACCATTGTGGCTGCTCTTAAAGAGGCTGAGAAGCAGTTGAAGACTGGACATCTCCAGTGGCAAGAGGACAAGTCTTTCCTCCAGGCACAGGTGGTAATAACACAGGCCACCCATCGTGCCCAGCTGGTGGTGCAAGCAGAAGAAAATAAGAACCTCGTGGCTGCTCTGAAGCAGGCTGAGCAGCAGCTGGACAGTAATCATATCCAGTGGAAGGAGGAGAAGTCTTCCCTCCTTCAGACCACAGAGGACCTAGAGCAGACGCTGCAGGAAAAGGAGCAGGAGTGGCAGCAGAACGAGAGCTTGATGAGAACCCAGCTTGAAGATCTAGAGAGCCAGATCAACAAAAAGAAGACGAAGTGGTACAGAAAGCTCTTTTAAGAGCTACACAAATCACAGTCAACAAAACATCAGCACACACACACACAAACAGACAAACAGACACTAACGTGCGCACGCACACACACACACACACACACACACACACACACAAACACACAGATACAGTCAAGGAAAGGACAAAGGTCAGCAAACCATGAGAAACACTAATTATAATAATGATAATAATAACAATAATAATAATAATAATAATAATAATAATAATAATAATAATACATAAATAATAATAATTATAATAATAATTAAATAATTAAAGAGAAATTCAAATAAGTAATTACGGGTGGACACACGCACCCGTATCATATTGTTATTAGCGTTTCTCATCATTTGCTGTCCTTTATCCTGTCCTGTACTTTTCTGTGTGTTTGTGTGTGTGTGTGTGTGTGTGTGTGTGTGTATGTGTGGGGGTTGCGGGTGGTAGGGACTTGTGTCTATGTGTGTGTGTGTGGGGGGGGGGGGGGGGGAGGGGGGCTCTCTACAAGCTCAGTGTTCTCTACAATAGCGATGGTGGTGTAGTGGTTAGCATAGCTGCTTCTAAGCAGCAGACCTGGGTTCGATTCCCGGCCATTGCAAATTTCTCTGCCAGTTCATGGCATAGAGTTCAGAGAATCTGCCTTGTTGAAGTGCCCTTGAGCAGACACATTATTCATAAGCAATCGGATCTTCAAAAAACACTGAAACAGTTTTGTAATGGCTGGGTGCTTGGTTGGTTATCCCCATATTTCCGTTCTTTCGTTGCATTTTCAATCTATATTTATCTATGTCTATATTTATATATCTATAATGTCAAAATTAACTGTAAAAAAACACTCGATCACTTTATCTTATGATGTTTTCAAACCTGCACTTTTTAGTGCGACCCAATCCAACTCTGGTTAATTTTCTCCTTTGGGATTTGTTTGGGCAGGTAGTTGCACTTGGGTGTGGACCAAAACAACTGCACCATGATCCTTTGAGGAGGTGGTCTTGGACTGGTCCAAAACAAACTCTGGAGCAGTTAGTTATATCTGGGAATGACACTTCAGGCATTTAGTTGGATTATTTGCCTCTTACATGAGATATGGATGACAATCTGATCTGAATCTGATTTTGGCTTCTTAAACCATGTACCCCAAATATAACTGAAACTATCTATGACCAAATGGCAACTCTGTGGCTACTCCATGGTAAATTATATAGCAAAATCTCTCTCACAGAAATATGTACGAGTCCAGAACACAGGACCTTCGTTCTGTACATCCTGTGTCTCGCTGTGTGAATGTTCTCATGTCTATTCTTAGTAATACAACAAACCAAGGGGGAAAAACACTCAAGTTCACAAACTCTTCAACTGATTTGGAAAATAGCAACCAAACTAAAGGTATGAAAACACCATTAGACACAATTGATTGCATTAGTGTGTTTTCATACCGAATACTTGAGACTATCGACTCCTTGCTGGGTGTTAATGTACCTTGTAAATAAATAATGCCTGGTGAGTCACAATGGAGGCTTTGGAAAAAATAAATAAATCACACATATTCTACTTGTTTCTACTGGTAGGAGGTATTTCCCAGTTGCATTCAAAGAGCAAGTATGTACTGAAAGTAGCATCAGTATTTGAGCGATCTGACTCATGATAGTAAAAATAGCAAGTAAAAGCACATTACAAACAGGTAGCAAGAAGTCATAAACTACTATAACTGCAATATAAAGTGTTTGGTTCTGTATGCGAGTGTTGAACAGTAAATGGAGGCATAGTAAAGTAAGTGAGGAAATTATAAACACAATCGAACATGAAGACAACAAAGCTGAGAAAAAAACTGCCTGTGCTCTTACATTTTTTTCAGTGAGTGTTAGTCTTAGAGCCTCTTGATGGACATAAGACAGCTGCTGCTGAGAATTGCTTAACTTTGCACTCTCCACAAGAGCTGATCACCTTTACACTTTAAACATATTTGCTTAAGAGGCAATTTAATGGCTCATTGATGTGAGGACTAATTCTTTAGGTTACTCGAGCTAAATAAGTTTAAAGTAACAATAACATGTATGGAAAACAGAGCGCTGACTAGCTTTCAATTTTAAATTCAATTAATTTCTTAATAAGAAAAATTTAAAGCAGCACAGGACCTATACATGTCAACAGAAATTACTTTTCATCACATGCAATCACTTCTCCCTGATGAAGCATTAAATTGGTAGGAAGGGGCACTACTGATTAGAAATTAAATACTAAAAGTGGTAACTATTGTCTGAGGAACTTTATTATTCATTAGAAATCTTATCTTCTACACAAACCAAAACTAATGTAATGGTTGGTTGATTGGCTTACTGGCTGGCTGGCTGGCTGGTTGGCTGGTGGATTGACTGATTGGTTGGTTGTTTAGTGGATTGGTTGGTTTATTGCTTGGTTGGTTTGCTGGTTTGTTTGCTAATTGGTTGGCTGGTTTGTTGGTTGGTTGAATAGTTGTTTAGTTGATTGACTGATTGGTTGGTTGGTTTGCTGGTTTGTTTGGTGATTGGTTGATTGGTCGACTGGTTGGTTGGTTGATTGGTTGGTTGGTTGGTTGGTTTATTGGTTTGTTTGCTGGTTAGCTTGCCAATTGGTTGGCTGGTTTGTTGTATGGTTGATTAGTTGATTGGTATATTGTTTGGTTGGTTTGCTTGTTTGTTTGCTGATTGGTTGGATGACTATATATATTTACATCAGGGATGCTAGGTGCCCAAAGTCAAAAGTTCATGGACAATTTTTAATCTTAGATGTAATTTTTTAAATATTAATATGCTGACCATATAATCTGCCCAGATAGTAAAGATAATAACAGAAAATAAAGGAGAATGAATGAACATTGAGCCGGATTTGACAGGTGTATTCTAAACTGAATATTAATCTGAATAACAATTTGTCATGAAAACAGTCTCATCAGACCTCTTAGCCTGGCTTTTACTGGACAGAGGTCTAAGCTTAAGCCTAGTTTGTAAGGGACATAAAGAAAACAATGTAGCATTAGCTTACATTAGCATGTTAGCAATTTTGCTAAGATTAGTCTCTCTGCCGGCATCACTTGGAAACCTATGGAAAGCTAGCTCTGGGTCCGTACTCGGATAATTTGAGCAGTCAATTACACAACACTGCTTGTATGGTAATTAATGCACCTACCTCTTTTCTAGGCAGCATTCAGTCCAATATGGCGGACGCACTGTCAGTGCGCCCTCTGTTGGCAGTTGCGCAAACACCACTAGAGTGTCGCCTTTTACTATTGACACCTCTTTGCTAATGGGTTGCAACATGCTGAAGCTTAACATACATCTGTAGCATCACAGAGATTTGCATCTGTTCTCATAGCACAGTAGCAGACGTAGTGAAGTCACAGAAAAGGGGTGAGACAGTTTTTACAAGTCATTGTTAGGGATTATATATATATTTTCTGAGTAAAGAGGATCAATATCTGTCACCAGGATAACACACTGCATGTGTGATAACAGCCAGATAAAGAAACTGACGGTCTGTATCTCTCCCCCTCTACTATCAAAAAGATCTCTCGGTCTCTCATTGCCACACACATGCATTACATACAGTAAATGCTCTGGTAAACAAACCATCAATTTAAAAACACATTCAGTGGAACACAAAGAGCTGATTCATAAGTATTCAGCCCTGATCCATGATAGTAGGGATTTAGCGTTGAGTGAATCCACTTTAAATATAAAGTGCAGCTCGCACCAGCCATCATTACACACTCACAGATAAAATCTCTAAACATCTGCCCTCTGATGAAACATAGCTGACCGCAGTCAGAATTATGACACACCAGTAGCTGCATAAAAAAGCAAAACAGTGTTTGAAATACCAACAAAAATACTGTGCTGAGCTAAGACAGCACAGGCAGACTTTTTAAACATCAGTGCCAAATTCACAAGAAGCCTGACAAAATCTCCAAAAACATTCCACAAAAAACAAGTTGGCCAACTCATTGTAAGATGGTTCAACAATGGCTGTTAAAATTAAACTGTCCCGAACCATCCAGAACAGTGGTGAATCACCAACCAACAGTCACTTGTTGATTCACCACTGGTGTGAAGACTTACTTAAGAGCAATGACATAACCTTGCCCCTAAGACTAAACAAAAAAAAGTCTACATTCTAGTTATTATTTCTGAATGTATCCAAAACAAATGGTAGTGTTTTGGAACATTATCTTCTTTGACTACTAGACCAACTCACTCTTAAAATCAAATGTTTCCAGGGATGAAAGTCTTTTCTGGCTTGATGTTAAAAGCCACTTACAATAAAAAACAGTTTTTGCCTGAACTTTAAGGGTCCAATACATCTTGTACCAAAACATTACTTGTTGCATTGACGCAAATAACTATTTCACTGGATATGAGAGAGGAGGGCAGGTTATATTGACCTCAAGTACTGAAGAAAAATCAAGCAGCAAACTAATTTCAATTACTGCATGAATAGAATTCTCTCCCACAAGACAAATGCGATTCTAGCTTTAAAATACTTCAAAGCATCTTCAGAAAAAGAGACATCAGTAACTATAATTATCATTTTGTCTTATTTTCTCAGAGATAGTCTGTATCTCCATCTGTTGTGACTAATGTTTTATGTAATGTTACATGGCATGCACATCGTGGTGATAGTTATCATGTCGGTCTATTGATGTCTCAGCACTGCAGAAAAACCTGGCTGCACCTATCATCATTTCAGAAAAACGCTCCGGCTTGTTTGCATTTCTTTAAACCAACCACAATCTTCTTGTGTGGCACCTAACCCAGGATGTGGCAGTGGGGCCCTTGCAAAATATGTAGTGGACAAAGCGCCAGGGGAAGCAGTAAGTAATAGCATCAGAAAAAGCTTGCCAATCGCTGGCTTATCAGTTGACCCCTGACCTTCACTTACTAAATGTTACTCAAAGTAGGGCTGGGCGATATATATATGTAAAAGACTTATCAATATATTTTTTAAATGTGATATGTAATTAGACCATATCGCATATATTGATATAGTTCAAATTTCAGCTGCATGTGATCCGTGATCCAGGCAAGCTGCTTTATATAAAAATGCTGCCCTTAATAGGGTTTGTCATATTTAGTTATTTTGTAATGTTCGTTATTCTTTTCTCATATAAATATATTTATCTCAGAAAAAGTTTGGCCTATTCTATTTCGGAGGCTTTTTTTATTTAAATGTGCACTTTATGGAGGTTTGATTTGAAAAAAAGGACCTCCTGTTGTTATATAGTGTTTATGTTGACTTAAATAAACGGCTTCAATAAAACTACTACTACTACGTGACATGTCATATTTGGCTTTGACTTCAACTGAACATTTGCTCTCACGTACAAAATATCGGGATATATACAGTGGCGGATTTAGCAATTTGGGGGCCCAAGGCGAATTTAGCTAGGGGGCCCTTCAAATCCTTACTTTTAACAAAAAGAGTTTTATGTTATTTAATTCTGTTGACTTTTTTTGCTGTATATATATATATATTTACAGCATATATACACACACACACACTGTAAAAAAATGTTTGTAGAAATTACAGTAAAACACTGTAAAATTGCATCTGAAATAGGTCGTAAACATTGTACATCACCCTAGTAGATACATTTAGTTACTGTAAATCAAAGAATAGTATAACACTTTAAATTCTACAGCCATAAACTGTAGAAAAGAAAGTAAAGTTGTAAAGTTAATGGAGAAATACCATGATGAACGTGGTTAAAATCCTGCTGCTAGGTGAGCACCATGGTGACACTCACCTGACGCTGTTTACGCACTGTTGGAATGTAACTAACAGTGGTGGAATAAGTATTCAGATCTCTTACTTAAGTAAAAGTACTGATATAACACTGTGAAATTACTCCACTACAAGTAAAAGTCCAGCATTCAAAACTTACTGAGGTAAAAGTAAAAAAGTATCAACATCAAAATGTACTTAAAGTATCAAAAGTAAAAGTACTCATCATGCAGAATGGCTCCACTCAGATTGTTTTTTACATTTTACATATATTATTTGATTATTATTATTATTGATAGATTTATGTAAGCAGCGTTTCACTGTTGTCAAGATAGGGATCATTTCAACTATACATATGTATACATATAGGCTATATACACTGTAAAAACAAAAATCTGTTTAAATTACGGTAAAATACCAGCTGTGGTTGCCAGAACTTCACCGTAAAAATACAGTGAGCGTATGTAAATGTAAATATCAGCAAAAACTGTAATTTTATACTGAATAATCCCATTACTTTTAGGATAATTGTGTCATCATGGTATTTCTCCATTAACTTTACAACTTTACTTTCTTTTCTACAGTTTATGGCTGTAGAATTTAAAGTTTTATACTATTCTTTGATTTACAGTAACTAAATGTATCTACTAGGGTGATGTACAATGTTTACGACCTATTTCAGATGCAATTTTACAGTGTTTTACTGTAATTTCTACAAACATTTTTTACAGTTAGTTACTAGTTTGCAGTTTACGTTAACAGTCACTGAAAACGTTGGGCCACAACGCCGGATCATCTCCGATGATGACAACACTTTCGTGGTGGTCAACAGAATCAGGACTGCTACTCACCACCTCCTCATTGTTGACATCTCTTCTGTCAGAGCTCGAGCATAACGCGGTTACTATGGTTACCTCCTCCCCTTCTGAATTAGCCGCTGCCTCCTGCTGCTCCTCGACAACCGGCGGTGTCGTCGAAACATTAAAAAATGTTGTCAACTTCGGGAGTGTGTCATTTTTTGATTTCGCCTCCTCCCGCTTCCTTCTTTTGGTGGCACCACTTGGGTAGTTTCGCTTCATTTTCCAACTGTTGATATCAATTTCACCGCTCACGTAACGTCTTCCAAACTTCCCTCCACTGCCGTCACATAACTTTGGAACTCTCGCGATCATGACCTGGATGGAATAGTCCATTATAACACGAAATGGAGGGGGTGTAGACGGATACTTTATTTCTTTGTATTTTAGTTTGTTGTCTTTGTTTCCGATTTAAACATACAAATTTACATTTACATTTAAAAACGCAATGGCTGGGGATCACTGAGGGCCCCGATTCCCAGCTGAATGGAGAGTGGGCAGCTGGTCTGGGGGCCCCTGCAGTTCGGGGAAGTTGGTGGGGCCCCAGGCAGTTGCCTACCTTGCCTCTATTGTAAAACCGCGTCTGGATATATATCGTACATCGATATTCAGCCTAAATATATCGGGATATGACTTTTGGTCCATATCGTTCAGCCCTAACTCAAAGAGACAGGTACCGACCAGGAAAGGATTCAAAATGACCACAAAGAAACATAAACATAAAACAACTACACAGAGACCAGACAGACATGCAAAACAGCTGCAAAGAGACTCAGACACACAGAACAACTATGAAAAGGGGCAAAGCAACTACAAAAGAGACTCAAAGTGACTACAAAGAGACCTAAAGCAACTGCAAAGCGACTATAAATGACTACAAAGTGACTAAAAAAGAAGGAGGTATAAAACATACAAAGAGACTCAAAATTACTACAAAGTCACTAAAAATGAATACAATGAAACACAATGCAACTACAAAGAGACAAAAAAACAACAAAAAGTCTGTGGTGGGGCCTTTTGCATGTCTGAGCCCAGGGGCCCATTGTTTCAGAATCCACCCATGTTTAGTATCTTCTAAATATACTTTGACATCTTTTGCATGCTAGTTCTCTAGCCTCTGGCACTAAAAACCAAACAAGCAGAGCTATGGTCTTAATTTCTGCATACATCAAATGCTTTATGTCGCCCTTTGAGGTTGGGAAAAGGTGTTGTGAGACGCTCCCCTTCTTTGAGAACTCCTTTAATCCAAGAAGCGTAAGGCAAAACCGACAACCTCTAAAACAGCAACAGAAACTCTTGCCATGTTATGTATGAAAATACTTACTCGTATTCGCTGCACCTCCAAGAAGACAGCTCTTTGGAAGGACCTCTCCCAGATAGCCAGGTCCGTGGCCAGCTCTACCCTGAAGGTGTGGCTCTGGCCGTGGCCGACCAGAATACTGAAGCACAGCGACTCATTGTCCTGCTGCTCAGGCGAATGTTCAAGTCCCAAGTAGAGCCTCGCCTGGAGCCAGCAGTCCTCTGCCATCCACAGCTGTAACACAAAATATTAATTATTCCATGCTTGGGAAAAGAGGTTTGAGGATCAGCAATAGCACCTCAGGTCAAGAGAGCTCTATTTAGTAGGCTACCTGTATCACTAATCTATCTGTTAAAAAAAAGAGAGACAAGGTAGCCACCTGTACTTAGATGAATGCTGCAGTGATCAAATTTTGATTATCTCTGATGCACATCACAGCCCACTGCTCTTAACGTACCTTGTGGACCTTGAAAAGAACCTCATAGAGGTTATATGTTGTTTCAGCTTGTCCCCAGTCAGCAGCACTGATCTAAGAAACAAACATCAAGGAATGTGAGATGAAGAGGCAGCACTTCAAAACAAGCTTTTTTTGTACTTGTTAGCAGCACCTCCCTATACAAATACTAAATGCAAATGAGAGCTCAGCAGGTGGTTTACAGTGGTTGTGTAAATGGTTGGATGGCTGAACAAAATGGATTTATCCTGTTGCACTTTGCAAAGATAGAAAATATGCATCCTGAAAGGCTTCATCCACAAAGATGAGGGTACACAGGAGAGGAGCTCAACGAAAGAGATGCGTATTTAAACATCCCACATCACTTTTTCTTTTTTTAAACTGCAGAGAGTAGAGCCCGATCAATATTGGATTTTTTAAGGATGATTTGGTCCAGGGGTACCCATGAGCCCTTTAAAGACATGCCCACTTTATGCTAACCCCATTCAGTTTGGGCAGTTTTTCTCATGCAGTACAAGTATGTTATGTCAGATATTGTATTTGATTATTTCTGCATAATGGGGTCCTAAACAGTCTTTGAATTGCATAAACTGGGCAGACACAAAGTACTATTGTAGAAACAACAACCAGGGCATACACAGGAAAGAGGTTCAGGGACAGAGATGCTTATTTAAAGATCCCACATAACTTTTTCTTTATAAAATAGCTGTAGAGAGTAGAGCCGGACTGATATTGGATTTTTGAGGATGATTGGGTCTAGGGGTACCCACAAGCCCTTTACAGACATGCCCACTTTATGCTAACCCCATGCAGTTTGGGCAGTTTTTCTCATGTATTACAAATGTGTTCTATCACATATTGTATTTGAATATTTCTGCATACCGGGGTCCTAAAAAGTCTTAGAATTACATAAATTGGGCAGGCACATAATATTACTGTAGAAACACAACAACCAGGCATACACAGGAGAGGAGCTTAAGAAGATAGATATGTATTTAAAGATCTCACATAGCTTGTTATGTTTTGTTTTTTTAACTGTAGAGAGTAGAGCTCAATCAATATTGGAACCTTGAAGGGATTGGGTCCAGGGGTACCTACAAGCCCTTTACAGACATGCCCACTTTATGCTAACCCCATGCAGTTTTTAATATTTAGGTCTGATCGATATTGGATTTTTGAGGAGATTGGGTCCAGGGGTATCCACAAGCCCTTTACAAACATGCCCACTTTATGTTTCAGCAGTTTTTCTCATGCAGTACAAATGTGTTATATCACATATTGTATTAGAACATATCTGTAAACTGGGGTCCTAAAAAGACTTGGAATTGCATAAATTGGGTATGACTGGGAAATTGATAGCCCTACGTATAGCCATTTCAATGCAGTGAAAGTCTTACTAAACACAAAAGAAGCTACATTTAAAGGAGCACCAGTGGTGAGGACTGAATGAAGGTTAAATAGACAGGTACACAGTGTTGTGTGCTGAAGCAGCAAACTGGTTTCACAAAGTGGCTGTCCTTACTGATAAAGCTATTTTATGTCAATTTAAAAACCAGGTCTTAAAGAGGGTGGCAGATCTGAATCAGATAACCATATAAAGCTACGGTGTGAAGGAATTACTAGAGTGGTGCTTCAAACATTCTTTGTTTAAAATTAATGACAATGCTAAAAGTAAGCAGGATGCTACACCAAGCACATTTTTATACACACTAACTGAGACTGATAAGAGGCTACTCAGTGCATTTTGTTTTCCACAGTGTGTTTCATTAAAGCACAAGCACTAATGCTACAGTATCCTGGAACAGATTCAGGTCCTCTCTACCTCAGGGATATTGGCTACAGCCATAATTCAACAAAAGCCGGTGGACAGGTCTGGCATTTCACAACCCACCAGCTGCATAATGCTTTCAGTTCATGGAACCATAGTTCCAACGACATTACAACACAGCCATTATGTTAAATGCAGTCTGTTAGAATTATTGCTGATGACTTTTCTCATCAACACCTCGTCAACATGATTTGTTGGTCCCACTCAATTGGGCCGTGTCAAGTAAAACAATACTTTATTTTTGCAGCTGCTCTGCATTCTGATCAAGTTTACTGCTGCACTCACCTGCTCTCAGGCTTTAGTTATGTTCCTTTTTTTGTTCAAGCTAAAGGCACAAAAAAAGTTTTTTTTTAGTTTGGTTCAACTTCAGATACTTTAGTCTCAGCATCAGAAATCATCTTGCATTTCTTTGCCTTTGGCATGTTCAGGTAAAAGGAGACTTTAGAGAGACTTCCTGCAGCATTTCAACAGATTTTGTACCATATGTTGCACATTCAGGCAATCCCTTTATGGTAACAAGTATCTTTGCAGAGGCATTAATGCTGCTGTAGAATGAGATATATTCATATAAAGCATATAACTTACCACTAAGTATTTTTAACAAATAGCCATTTAAAGTTTTTGGAAACTTTCCTCCAGAGCACTAATAAGTGAAGTCCCTAGAGAAAACACAGGTATCACCCACACTGCTGCTGGAACATCTCTAGTTTTCCCTTTGCTGTGGCAATGCCCCAAGCAGAATGAGAGGCAGCCCGCCTCCACACAGGCCTGTTTGATGGTATCAACAAGCTCAGTTTGAGAGTCTCTGCTTAAACAAGACAAGAATATTGTCCCTGCCATGGAAACAAACAGCTGGAGTTATCCTCTCTAATCTCACAAGCAGCAAATGTAGAGAGGGAATTGCCAACATGCTCCACAGCAGGCACATAATCCAAGATGACCTACAGTACATTACTCATAGATACATGAGTGGCATCAAGCATCCACGTTATCCTGGTGAGATGAAGTACCTCATTTCCTCCAAAGAGGCTGGTTTCAGTGGCAAGTCAAAGTGCAGGGTTGGGGAAATTGACTGTTGGCTAAGAAACAGCTGTCCGACCCTCACAGAACTCTTGAGGGATTATTATTTTGTATAATATCATATTTTCATTCTTGCTGCGAATGAAATGAAATCACAGGAGGTGGTGCTCATGCGGCAGCTGCCTTTTAAAACGACCTCACTCCTCTGACAATGCCATTCAGCTAACCCCCAGTTGTTGGTATGGTGTTACCAACCAGGTGGCCCATGTTAGTGTGAGTTAACCTTCATTAGCACTGTGGGCTCTGTTGCCAATGTGAGCCATTATAGCGCTGTTCATGGATATAAAGAGAACCCGATACATTGTTGGAGGTAGGACTCCAATGAAGAGGCTCAGTGGTGGATGATGCCAACTTCCATATATATCATTACCGGGATCATCTGCATTTATGTGCCCGTAGAGGATACAACTTCTGCCGCTAACTTGAATGGTTAAAAATCTTTTTTTTCTAGCAAGCAGCCCTTCTAGACTTTCCAAATGGACAGAAGGGATCAAGTTTCAATATTGAAATGAATCATTTTGCGAGGGAAATAATGGTTAAAAAAATATGTGATCTGCTTATTGACAGATGTCTTTTTCCCAATGTAAATCTATGGGATTAAGTCTTTTCGAGCCCTGTGGCATCACCTGATGTTGAAATTCCTTATTTAGGCCACTAGGAAAATTGTCTTGAAAACCCTGCATTGTACTTGGGGGGGTTTAGTGCTGTCAGCTAGCACTGCTACCTCCATGTATGCTTGTGACTTTGAATTTCAATCAAACTCATGTGGAGGCAATCCCGGCCCAGAAAGAATTTTGTTCTGAATCTCATGAACAGCACCTTTAATGTAGCCTTACACTATTCGGATCAGTCTCTCAGAAAGCCTGCACAAGGATTGCCTCTAATAACTATAGGGGGTCATGAAATTTGAATTTTAAATATTTAATAGACCAATCATCTTTATTATCTTTGTCTGCCTTCCTGTTTCAAGTGGAGAATCAACTGAGATGCTGCACTGGAAGCAGCATCATATCTGTGAGATACTGAATTTCAGCTTTCAGGACATCCATTATCACGGTCATGCTGTCACTGTCACCACAAGGTGAGAGGTCCCTCTTGAGAGATAAGGTCCTCAAAATATTAGTTTATAAAACCTCACAAAGGGTGATAGGAAACACCAGGGACTGAGACAGGGCCCCAAACACACAGTCTGCCTTTCAGGTGCAGCTTAGAGCATGATTGAAAAACCTGTTAAAATTTAGAGGAGACAAAACACAGGCATGCACACCTTTGCTTGGGAGCCTTCAAAACAGAGATGAGCCACAACAGCTTGTCAAACAGAGTTAAAGTATGACGAAAGCTCTCCAGCCAGAGGAAGGACAGGCCATGAGAGACTGAACAACTCATAATGTGCACACCGCACCTTGGCACTGTAAATCCCAGCATCCAGAGAGTAAACATGATTAACCTGCTGAAACACTTGCCAATGAAGAAGATGAAAGAGGCACATTTTGGACTACAGTGGTTTTTATACTAATGGGAGAACACAGCTTATGTCACATTGCAAACAAACACAGCACAAAAGGCTAGATTCCCTTTGTTCACGAGCCCTGGCTGTCAGACACAAACATTTTAGGCTAATACTGGACCTGTATTAAATGTCATCTAATGGCCAGTGGCCACTTTGGATTCTCTCAGACCGCATGCAGGTCGGAAACATTTTCTAAATTATACAGTGAAGTTTTAGTTCCACTGATTTGTTAATTCAATGCAGGCTAGAATTAATTTAGGTAACATACTCTGCTTTAGAGGTCGTCTGAAAAGCTAACCCTAAAACGATTTAATTAAAGTTGGTGTGAGTGCAGATTTTCCACACCAGGTAAAAGTACTCACTGAATATGTTTGGGCCAAATTTGATCAGATAGAAAGATAATGAATATTGGCAGTCAAAGGCTATAGTTTCAAAATATAAGCGTGCAGATTCATTAAGCTGTGTTGTAAGCATTAACCATCAATTGTAACCTCAATAATTAAGGCCATCAAATCCTGGGCAATAATAACTGTGATGTGAGTACGTTGATGATGATCCTGTACTGCGCCACCATTGTCACAGTGGGGAACACTGTTTTGAATGTCAGTAAGGACAGAATGCATATGCAACCAAAAGGAGTGATTTGCTGAAGATGCCAAAATGCCAAAATGCAGGATTAGGGGATCTTTAATGGATGATAGCAGGTCAACAGTAGATTGTGTATATCATCTGAAAGCTGAGAACCTGAAGATTAATGTGAGCATTGTCAAGCTATTCTACTCATAAATATGCAATTAAATGTATAAGAACATTATAATATGAGTATATGAAGACCATTCTCATTATGTCCCATAAGGTGAAGCAGAATTCCTGGCCTACACAGAATTGGTGCTGTATTAAACCACTTTTTACACATTGAGAATTGATAAAAAATAGATTTCTGCAAGGACTGCATTTTTGTTCTAGTGGTTGTAAAGTTAAATGAGGTTGTGATTATGCTAGAGGTCATTTTGCACAGTGAGGTCAAGTTTCGTTGAATCTAAAAGAATCTCAGCTTTCCAGTCATACCCAATTTATGCAGTTCACAGACCCTAGTATGCAGAAATATCCAAATACAATCTGCAAAAAAAGAACTACATTTTTCTATCCCAAACTGCATGTGAAGAAATGCATAGTTTCTACCCTAAATTACATGTGATTAGCATAATCTGTAAATATGGGCATGTCTGTAAAGAGGAGACTCATGGGTAACCATAGAACCATTTGGGGCCATGGCCATGTCAGGTTTTTCCTTGCTAAAATTTAGCTCAAGTTTGGTGCATTATTTAGCCTCTCTAACATTATCTTTAAGCATTAAGACTGAGCCCTAAAAACAAAACAAACAACATTTTAGCATGCTGGTGGACCAGCAGATCTTTAAGGGGTTAACTAGTAAACTGGCAGCTGTGGCTCCGTGGGTAGAGCGATCGTCTACTGATCGGAAGGCTGGTGGTTCGATCCCTGACCGTGGCAGCCTACATGTCGAAGTATCGTTACTGAGCCCCAAATTGCTCCTGATGCTGCGTTCATCAGTGTATGAATAAATTCCCAGTGGTGGCAGGTGGCACCAGTATGAATGTGTGTGAGAACTGGTGAATGAGCGTAGTGTGTAGTGTAAAGCACTTTGGATAAAAGCGCTATATAAGTGCAGTCCATTTACCATCTGGTGTATCCACTGTGATACATGCTGAAAGATCCAATAAACATCATATTTTTATAATGAAAACAATAATAGTGTATAACCCTCGATTCACTACCACGATGCAGTCAACCCCGATCAAAACAGATATAAATTCATCACCAGTTACTGCATGCCCGTCTTCTCTTATTCAATAATAACTGAAGCATACAGTATTTTACAGATGCTGCCCACTTGTTTCAGAAACACAGAGCTGCACTGTGGGGGACAATCACAGATCAGTGAGCAGCAGCATAAATAAACACTCTTATTACATTAAAACCAACTTTTAAAAAAGGCCATGAAAATATTGTTGTGCTCCGCTGAATCCACACTATAAATCATTTGCACCCGTTTTGAGTTATGTTACGTGTTTTGCGGGCTAATGTGATGTGAACTTCAGATTTTGGACAAAAAAAACTTTAAAATGAGGCCAATTAAATCTGAATGGGATATTAAATGTTTATGATATGATAGAAGACTAGTTACCGGGGGACTTCTGAAGATATGAAAATATGGTCCTCTCAGTGCCAGGAACTTGAATGCTGAAGTTTTACCAGCGGTGCTACCCTCGGGGCTTTCACACGCCCAGCCCATGTGAACAATCTGTGGAGATATAAGATGACAATGACACAAACTTACTTTTTGATAAAAGAAAGAGAAAATATATACGTAAAAGACATCTGTACTTGCTCAATAAACAGACCAGAATAGCAACACAGTCAAGGGGGTTAAGGTGAAGAATGAGAGAGGCATCTATAAAATAACACATACAAAGTAACCCCAATGTAATGTACCTTATATCTTTCTCATAGACTTTCTTCAAAGCAGCATATCTATACTCTATGTCCTGTTCTGCTTCATCTGCTGCACTCTATCTACAATAGATCCTGTGATAAAATAATGCACATCACTTTCTACATGCTATTCTTGACAACTTCCTGACCACCTGAATGAATAAGTGTTCCCAAGCTGTTTATGGGCCCATGGCTGAAAGAGAGCAGCCAGGAGAGGTGCGGTTTTATGCAGATGATGCAATTCTGTACACCTGTAAAACATTTCCTGAACAGTGATCTCTCCATGTAACGAGATAAATGACACACTATCTTTGAGGCATCACCTATAAAGTGTGTGATACCTTTAAGGACTGATTTGATTCTGGCTCCTGTCTGTATCTACACTTGCATCATCAATTGAAAGTATAAAGAGTATACGGTGTCAGCATACCTGATCATCTGAGGAGCAGTATTTGTTGACGATCTTTATCTGTGACAGAAATAAAAACATCAATGACATACAATTACAAAAATCTATTCAATACACAATATCATAGAAAGGTATCCTGATCCCTTAAAACACCTGGAAATTAAATAGTTGAGATAGTCATGAGAGGCATAACACAAATTATCAAATAAAGTTGATACATTTTTGCTGTGCCCTGACTGCAGGTAAATCTAAGAAGTAGAAAATACAGTTAACAGTTTTTATTTTTTTCCATCAAATATGCATACATTTATGTAGAGTTCTCAATAACCTCACACTTGGTAGGTTTATTACTGTGGACCACAGGACGTGCAGTGTCAAGTGCTAGCTCTTGAGATCTATGTGACATATTCATTAGTAGTATTTTGTGTGCACACTGTGTAGTGTGTATTGAGTATTACATTGCCCAACGGTATGCTAGGTAGAGCTTGCTCTTTGTTGCTCAATATTGTTCCCCGCTTAGACTGTATATAAGAATTGGGATTAGGTACCGTGACATCCCCCAATGGTTTGGGGACTATTTTGTGGCATATTGGTTGTCAACATCATGTATGTATGTATGTATATATATACATATATATATATATATATATATTTGGACGAGAGGACAGAGCTGGGGAGGGTGACGCCAAGTTACAAGCTACCGTTAGCACTACCTAGAGAGCCCGGTGAGAAAGGTGTTTCCATAATCGAACTTAAAACACATGGCGAAAGGGTAAAAGTTCTAAGATGAAAACAGTGTGCCATGGTAGCGACTTAACAATCACAAATTAGCCAGGCCTTAAAGCATACCCTACTTTATCACCAATTTTACTCTAAATGGTACAAAAATATATGAATTGGAAACCATGCTGTATTGAAGAAGACTTGAAACTAGTGATTGAGACCATAAACTTATTGTTCACTAAGGTAGTAAATTGAGTGAGAAGTAGGATCATTTTCTCATTGACTACTTTACAATCTGAGTTCTTTTTGCAACCAGTGGAGTCGCCCCCTGCTGGCCATTAGAAAGAATGCAGGTGTAAGGCAATTCCACTTTTCAGACCCAGAGGTTGCCGCTTGGTTCACGGAAATAGCCTGGTTGTTACGAAATTATGCATGGACTCCAGCACTGCTTTGGATCACAACTGTGTCATGGCAGGACTGAATAAGGGTCGACTGTGAAGTTGTTTGGTTGAGTGGTTCATGAGAAAGCTGCAAGTTCCAATACCGGAGGCCAAGCAATCAACTTGTTCCAAACAGAACCGTTTTGAACAGGCACAAGACACTGCACACGTTTTTATGAATAAGCTGCTTTTTCTTCATTTTGAAGGTTCACATTGAGCAGAAAGTATAAAGTTAGATTCTCAGAAAGCTGGAAATTTACTTTTTGCAGTGAATATCTTGGAGGTGATGATGATGAAAAGTATTGCAAATCAGTGAAAAACATTTTCAAGACTGAATAGACCCTGCTGTGTCAGCAGATCACTCTCAGCATGGTGGCTGCTCGTGTCTTGCCTCACCTCGTTACAAAATTAAGGTAAAATTTCACCTGAAATCCTTATGTAATCCTTACATAATTAGGCGCTAACAAGCTGCCCAATTCTTTCTGCTTTAGTCTATATAAAAGAACATCAAACAGCATCAAGTAGTCGTCCGCCCTGCCAGATGACAGTCATCCACAATAAAAACACACGAGGGACCCCAAGGGCGTCATAGAGTCTATTTAGAGGTTGTAGGTCATTAAAACAAAAGTTCCGCTCCTTCCCAATGCGGGCACACAATTACACCCTGATTGGCCATTTAGCAATCACACTCAACGTCCGTAATTAGGTGATGCAGACATGAATTAATCACACTTTTTAAAAAAGGCAGCTGTGCGATCGATGGGCATACAGTACGTCTGCATCCTTAGCAAAAATGCATCACATCATCAGTATGATAATCAAAGTGAAATAGGAGGAAATGAGAGAGAGAGAGAGAAAGAGAGAGAAAGAGAGAGAGAGAGAGAGAGAGAGAGAGAGAGAGAAAGAAAGAGAGTATGCATGCCGAATGACTACTTTGCAGTCATTAATTAGGTATGAGAGAGGCAGCAGAAGGGGAGAGGTGCCACTGTGACTCCATGAGTGCTTGTCAGGAAGGGTCTATTAAAACCATCCTACACTGCCGTTTATGTGGCTATGAAAAATCAAAAGGGCAAAATACATGTGGGCACAACATATTTATTTTATGTTTCTATGTTTTCGTTATTAAGATGCTGATATTGACTTTTAACGACCATAAGTGGATAATAGGATAAAATTCACAATCTGACATTTTGTAATTCCATAAACTAAGAATCTGCCCACAGTGATTACTTAAAATAACCACATAAATCCCATCAAATGATGTGTTTGCATTCACATAACTATTATGATGCACGGCATTTATACAGAGGGCAGGAGGTGATATATCCATATACTGCATGGATTGGAGATTAAAGTGACAACATAAGAGTGTTGGATGAACCTGTACAGAGCAGTTATCATCAGAAAATTGAAATTCATATTGGATCTGATCCATACAAATTGAAGAAAAGCCAGTTTTCCCATAACTTAATCGATTTGCCAAGTGTAGAAGTGATCGTCATCATGAATTACCTCGTCCTCCAGACCTCCTACTAGATGCCAGATGAAAGCGTACAAGAGTAGACAAGAGGTTGAGACAATTTTGTGTGCCGCTGGGACCTTGGAACAATAGCAATATTGTAGAATTGCTCTCCTGTCTTTCCCTGGAGTGAGTAAATATGCTTGGGAAATACATTTTTTATATATTGCTAATTCAAATTCAATATGTACCACTGGTGTCATGCTACTTGCTAGCTAACTTTTGCTAAAAAAGCAAAACAAGGGAAGTTGTCACAGCACATTGTACGTGAATGGTAATATCAACTCGCAGCATGTTTATTGCAATGCAATGAAGAATCTGGTAAAAAAACAAAACATTATTCAAGGTTTTTATATGAAACATGCATGCAAAATTATATATTGGTGATATTGGTTGCAAACCCTATCATTATATTAATATTTTGCAAAGAAACCTAGTAACAAAAAAAAGTGATAAATCCATGAATTACAACCATAATACCAGCTGAACTATCAGTTTCTTGATCTGTTGCACCCCTAATGGCAGAGTATAACCACTTCCTCTGCAGTAAGCTCCAATCACAGTACAACCACATTATCAGCTACAATTGCCTTTATGTCCTATTTTAAAAAATTAAAGATAGCTCTTGTTTTTTTCTAGTGATTGGATCGATTCACATTCGATCAACATTTGTGCAGTGTTGGTAGCTGTTGCATCAGAACGTGGATCTAGTTGCCTGCCCTGATTTGAGAAGTCACATCGAAAGAATCTATGTATACGAGATTCTCTAAGAACTCATAAAAAATAAATAAACAAAAATCAACTGGATTACACAATGTTGAGCCAGTATTTATGCTTAAATTATCCCCTTGTACAGTTGGATGAAATAAGGGTTCAATCAAGGTCACACATTAAAAATCATCACAATTTTTTTCTTTTCACCTCCAAGATCAGAGGCTCCAAGCAACCAAGAACCAAACAGGCCTCTAACGATTCAGATGGACTTACATTCTCCTGTGTCAAGTCATTGATATTTGTAGATATTGCTTGGAGCCAGTCAGTGCTTTCTGCTGCAGTGCAAAATTGAAGAATATTGGTGCTGGCTCCATCCAAGGCGAAGACTTCAAAACAGTTGGACCTGGGGGAGGGTCAAGGTCAAAATTAGACAGGAGTGGTGAAGAAGATTGAAAGACATTTTGCACAAAGTGAAGCTAGAGCTGCTCGTTACTTCTGTCAGGTTACATTAAGCAGTCCACCTAGTACTGTATGACATGCAGTCGAACTTCTTTCATGATCATGATGGGCTTCTGACACCTACGAGTAAAAATATCTTCAAAACAGATGCCAGTTGTGTTTGTGTCACAATATTTCTCCTTTCTGTGTTTACAAGTGTGTTTTTTTAAAGAATTTAATGTCCCTACAAGATAAAAAAAGCAGAGCTCAGATAATGGTTTCAAAACAAAAAACATGCTCTCTGTGTTACAGTGTAAAAAAAAAAACCTTTTAGTTGTCGGTGAAGTCAAAAGCTTCAAAGACCAGCTAAGCATTTTGGTAAATATGCATATATGCTTTCAGGAAAAGCTTTAGTTGAGAGGACCGATATCGTGTCTGTATAGTAAATATAGATAAATCCATGACCATTAATGTGGTGGCAAGTCATAGTGAGAGCAGCATAGATAATGGGATTGATGATGAATTGACTCAGCCAACTGATAACGAACATTGGCATATAATGTAGACAGTATTAACTGTCCATTAACATGTTTTCCATGGTTTGAAAGAAAGGAAATTAAAAAAATTACCACTAATAAAAAATATTATGATTTGTGTTTTGATGTGACCATGCTGACCATGGTTGCTCGTAGTGACTTACATTAAGGGTTGGCATACATAATAAACACGGATGAGTATGAATTTAAATTGATTAAAATAAAACGTTATGCTTTTAAGAGAACACTTAGATAGTTTGTCCGTGTTTTTAAGCGTTAACAGTCATTTAACCGAAACACTAAACACCAGTTTGTTATGCTGACTGAATGAGTGTCCTAGTAAAAACATCTAATCCTATATTTTACAATAATGCCAAAGCATAAGCATATTGATTTATTCTGTGGGACCACTGCACCAGACAGTATCTCAGCCCACTAATGTAAGCTAGCTAAGCAGTGCTAAATTAACTGACATTACTTTTTACACCATAATAGCCTAGTTAAATGGTGAAACAATACTCGTTGCTGTCTAAGGTCATAGAAAGTAAAGATAAAAGTAGAAAATTGTACACTTCTTAGGACAGCTTGCATTCAAACGTGCTTGTTATGTGCGGAGACGCCAACAGTCATGGCAACTTGTTTACTTCCAATCCTTCCCCAAATTTGTGTATGAAGATAGTAGCCAGTTAGCTCAGCTTAGCTTAGCATAAAGACTGGAAACAGGGGGAAACCACAAGCTTCCCAAATGTATATCACCCCTTACTAGCACCTATAAAGCTCGCTGTATTAATATGTCATCTTAATTGCTTAAGCCTTACAAATACCAAATTGTAAATGGAGTTTAGGTAGGCACAGTTTTAGACAGGCACTTTTTTTCTAACATTCAGACAGAGACAGGCTAGCTTTAGCCCTTATTTCCAGTCCATGCGCTCAGCTAAGCTTACTGGCTGCTGACTGTAACTTTATATAGAACAAGCTGATATCTTAAAGTAATCAATCTTCTCATCCAACTCTCAACCACATAGTAAACCCAAAAATGTAAAACTATTTCTCTAACATTAAAAGTCATTACACTGCTATTCAGGAAGTTCCCAAAATGGGCTAAGAGATTTCAAAGTATTACACCTTGCAGTTCAGGTTGAGGAATTAACATTTTATTATTTTAGTGCAAAGTACTTTTTATTTCATTGGAATGCCTCAGGGTTAAGCCCAGTGCTTTTCTGACATAATTAACATTCTTACTAGATAACAATTGCAATAATCATCAAAATGTGATACCTTTTGACCTTTCATTTCAGTTAATTTACACAATGCTGATACATTTAGCCATATTTAGCCCGAACCTTAACGCTCACTAAACACGGAAGCCATTTTTGTGATCGTTAGGCAATCACACAACATTAGAGATCATTTGTAAGGGTTAGAAAAAATGTTGAACATTAGTGCACATGAGAAGCGGGGAGATGTTGTGAAGGTGAAGACGTGAGCTGAAGGCTGATAAGCAGAAACAATAGAAGGCATCCAATACACTGTACAGTGTGAAGAAGGAAATCCTCTAAGACAGCTCCTAAACCAAACAGCTCTTCCTTACTCACACACGCAGCAGCTCCTCAAGGTTAGATGTTACAAAGTCAGCATTCCTAACAAATCCTCTGGTGAGCATGACTTTCATACTGTATCTGCAATAGGCTTGTTAAAATCTTATGTTCCGCTGCCTGTGTACTGACCCAGAGGCTCTCCAGGGCTGATTTTCACTGGACTTAAATGTCTGTTTTTTTTTCATAAAACAAGGTTGCAAATTCCTTCAGAGAGTTAGTGTTCCAGACCCATATTAGCTTTATGCTGTGATTTGTAAGAGTATAAAAGCATCGCTAATAGAAGTTCGGGGTTCTCTTTTAAATAATTTGTCTTGCAAAACATCTCTTCTCTTTCAGCGAGCACTGCAGAGATAAAGTGAGCAACTGATGATATGATATTAGACAGAATCTACAGAATATCAGATATATCCCTTTCAATTAATGAAAAAACCTCTGAGAGCATGCAGTAATGGGGGGAATGCAAGAAGCGATAAAAGTGAAATGAATAAAGAGCTCCAAAGGCAAAGATTAATCAAAGTGACAGACAGCTGGCAGATCACTGTCAAGAGAACACAACCCTGTAGCTGCTAAAGCCCTCCACCTTCAGAGAGCAGGGCTGAAATCCTCACTGAGAGATGGGATCTGGGGAGAGTGCAGTTAAATCTGCACTGTTCCCTAAGGTATAAACTGTTGTGCATTGCCTGCTGACTAGGCAGTAATAAATCCATCGAGATGGGCCAGAGATGTATCCCCTGGTCAACACGTAGGTTGCTACATGAAGAATATAATGGGAGGGAAAGTGATTTTGGAAGGAATGCAGGTTTAAGTGAGCGGCAGTGAGAGGGAAAATGTGCCATGTCCACTGATTAGTGAGGCGGGGAAATAGGCAGGCCTTGGGGCATTTCGTTTTCAGCATAATTAATGACTGAAACATGTTTTTGCAGAGATGTAAATTCAACTTTGAATCCATCACTCTGACCAAACTAGTAACGCACAGTTAACATCAAACTAGTACTCGAAATTAGAATTATAGCCCCGAGGTAGTGAGACTCTGCCAACCAACCGAGGTAAAGTTTTCATCCATGTCTGTCCAGACTCATTATGTAGCCTTAAATATGGATGTTGCTGCAAAGAAGTTACAAACTCTAAAAAGTAGATGCTTCACACACATGTTCAACCCAGCAGTGAGGTCAATACAATCACCATTGATCAACGTGGGTAACCAAGACTACTGTCACCAGTTCAGTATCTGACCAAATGTCTCCCCTTCTGTTCATGAGTTAAGGCATTGAATAATGGTCAGAATAGGGTTTTTGCAGATTATTGATGTCAAACTGAAGTTGACCTTTGCATGATGATATTTTCTATCTTTAATGTCAATCATTTTTGTGAAATTTTGTCTTCTATAAATTCTAGAGTTAGAGCCTTAAACTTATTTTGTGAGGTCAGAGTGACCTTGACGTTTGACCACCATTTAATAATTTCATTTTTGATTCCAAGTAGACAGTTGTTCAATTAAGGCATCCCTGAATTGGGAACTGATTCTGACCTCTGACCAACAAAATATACAAACTTCTTAACTCTGTCTGATCTGCTGAGTCCTTATCAATCTTATTGATTAATCTCAAGATTATTTTTCTGGCATTTTTCATGCTTTATTAGATAGTTACAGATAGAAAGGGGGAGACAGATGGGAAGACACACGGCAAAGGGACCTCAGGCCAGATGAGAGCCGGGTCTGCCACAGAAAGGACTCAGCCTTAGTGATACGCGCTCTACCCATTTTTTGTTGTTTCTTGACTTGCTTGTGTTGTACTAACTCTCAAATGTACGTCGCTTTGGATAAAAGCATCTGTTAAATGACATGAATTGTGTAGAATATAATCAGTTCATCCTAAAGTCCAAGTGGACATTTGTGCCAAATTTGAAGAAGTTACCTTAAAGACTACCTGAGCTGCCACATTTACCAGAATATGAAGGACATGAGGTAACAGTGACCTTGACCTTTGACTACCAAAATCGAATCACTTCATCCTTGACAACCCGACCATATAATGCCAACAGCATGTTTATGCCAATGCGCTTTCGCTGGTGCATTGGTATAAACATGAGACTGGCTCATGAAAAGTCTAATATCATATTCTTATTCCTTTCAATATAACTGATGGCTACTACGGTATAAATGACTGTATGCTTTTACATAAGAAACCGTTCATTTGCAAGTTTCCTTCCCTTTCAAATGTATCCATTTTGACAGCTAAAACAAAAGGCTGAGAATACCTCACTGTCAGATTGAGAAGCTGCTCTGACACCTCAATGTTGCCAGAAGAATCTGTGCAAGGGAAGGAAACAAGGCATGCTCTCTGCTCTTTCACTGTCAGCTCAGAATGTGGCCTTGTTTCGCACTCTACTTTTTTATTTATATACATGAACAAAAGAACAATTCCCCAGTTTCTCTCATGGAGTAGATTTAAAATTGGGTAAACGAGAGAAAAACTTTGAGAAACTATTTGTCATCCCATCTGGGAGCATATGTACGAGCAAGGATCACGAGAACATTGTATAATCTTATACACACAACAACAACACTGTCTGCAGAACCAGCATCAGCATTACCTTCCTAATGCCTAATGACACTTCAATATATATGGCTTTAACGTACTTAAATTAAACGCTCTGGCTGCTTGCACATGTGCATACATTAGCCTGACCAAGTGTATCTACATTCTCAAAAGAGAGTGGGGCCAGAACTAGCTTAGTGGCAAAGTATGAGCAGGGCTAGTTATTGAACTGGAGAGCTAACCAGCAGGGCTAGTCCTAGTCAGACACAATAGCTACCACAGCGTCTCTTTATTTCCTCTTTAGTGTTCTGCACCTGTGGTTCACTAAGAAAAAGCTTTCTAAGCTAACAAGCTTGCTAATGGTCGGTTAGCAAAGTCATCCCTTGAAATCAACAGATTGGTCAAGGCGGCAGCCATTTCTATGTGTATGCTTGCCATTGGTGACCATTTCACTGCCACATAACACTATCTAAAAACAAACTTGGTCAAAAGTTGCGGACTCACTGAGGAGGTGTGTTGCAGTAACAATTAAATTCTGAATGTCCAATAAAAACTTCTACACTAAATGAGTAAAATTTAACCACTTCACTTTTGTCACAGTGTAGGAAAGCACATTGCTACTGCCACATGACTGTCAACTTTGTTCAGCTCAGTGAAGCATGAAAGCATGACGTAATTGGCAAGATGGCAGACTAGCTAAATAGCCAGCTGTCTACTAGTTAGCTTGCTAACTCCATGCTTTATGCCCCCGTTTACACATCTGTGATTTAAGTTGATCCTTGACTTGTGTCAAGAGATTTAATTTTTGTACAGCAGATGTGTATTTCTGCATTTCCTGCATTTTACACAATTTCCTCCCAAAAAACACTCTAATTGTCTAGAGGTTTAAGTGCCAACCATGAATCCAGTTGGCGTCCGGCCTGGGTCCTGTGTTTCATTTTGTTGCCCATCTCCCTCTCATCTAATCTCACAAATGTCATCTCTTATTTGTCATGTAAACAAGAGATAAAATTCCCTTGGTTTTCTGGCAAATGTAAAAGACACCAGCATTGTCAGTGTTCAGAGTATAAAACTCCAACCGCCATCAGTTGTAGTTGTGTTCTAATAAAGAAATGGCATATAGACATTCCATTATTTTGTATTTGTCATTGATAAAATTACCTATTGTTTTAGCCGCAGATCATATCAGTACAAAATTTATAACAGAGAGGATTATCATACATTTTCAAACCAAACAAACATTCCTCTGAGATCATGTTGTCAATGAGCTGTTGACCCCTGTTACCCCCACACCGATCTGATCTGTATTTGCACATTCTGATATACTATGTCAGCTATGTTTGGTAGAGCAAACTCTGATATTGATATGCTCTCTGCATCGAGGGCTCCTTATTGACTGAACTCTGCTATTCCTGTTTCTGCACTGGGTTGCCAGGGTTTAGTGTGACAATGCTCCAACTCGCATCAATACATTTCTTCAATACTTCAATCTGCACTAAGTAGTCATTAACCTGTTGATTGGTTTTATCATCTGGCAGAATTAGTATTACAGGGTTGTTGTTTTATTCATCTGAATGAAGCCTAGAGGCAAAGAGGATGTCCTTTCTAAAAAAAAAATCATGGAATAGTCAAGGTGGAAACTTGGACACACCTTCTCATTCAATGCGTTTCCTTTATTTTCATGACTATTGACATTGCAAATTCATCAAAACTATTAATGAACACATGTGGAATTATGTACTTAACAAAAAAGTGTGAAATCACTGAAAACATGTCTTATATTCTAGTAAGCAAAGCAAAATACTTTGAGGAATCTAAAATACAAGACATGTTTTCAGTTATTTCACACTTTTTTTGTTAAGTACATAATTCCATATGTGTTCATTCATAGTTTTGATGCCTTCAGTGAGAATCTACAATGTAAATAGTCATGAAAATAAAGAAAAACGCATTGAATGACAAGGTGTGTCCAAACTTTTGGCCTGTACCGTATGTATTTACTAAGTCATACATGCATCATAAGCAGACATCATCTATTCCCTTGCCAAGAAAGTCAAGACAAATACTTAACGCACTGTTGGTTCTTCGACCTTACGTGCAGAGATTTCTCTTATATTTCAATGATGTTATTGATTGTAGTTGGTGAAATCACTAAATTCTTTGTAATGCATTGAGAAATGTTGTTCCTACACTGTTGGATGATTTGCTTTTCACAAAGTAGTTGGAGCTGCAACAATTATTCGATTAATCGAACAATAATCGATTATTAAATTAATCGTAAACTATTTTGATAATAGAAAAATTGGTTGGAGACGTTTTTTCAAAAACAATGAGTCCAAATTCTCTGATTTCAGCTTCTTCAATGTGAATATTTCTGGTTTATTTGTTCCTTTATGACAATAAACTGAATATATTTTTGGTTTGTGGACAAAACAAGAGATTTGAGGAGGTCATATTGTGGTTTGGGAAACACTGATTGATATTTTTCAACATTTTATTGACCAAACAAGTAATCAATTAATCGTTTAAATAATTGACAGATTAATCGATAATGAAAATAATCCTTAGTTGCAGCCCTAAAAGTAGTGAACCTCGCTGACACCTCACCCCAATCATGATACTATTTGGTACCAATTAAACCGATTACCTGTGGAATGTTCCAAACAGTTGTTCTTAGAGTGTTCCACAAGTTCTCCAGTTTTTTGTTGCCTGTATCCCCCTTTTTTTTTTTTTTTTTAAATGTGCTGCTGGCATCAAATACAGAACAAATATATATTGCCAAAAAAATATAATATCAGGTTGATATTGTAAAGCAATAAATATAACTTATTTTTACAGTTTAATAAAATATATGCCAAAAAAGAATTAGCTACATATTGCATTCCGTTTTATTTACGTTTCACAGGGGGTTCCCAACCTTTTCGGAATCTTTTTGGGTTGTATAATCAAAGCATACTTGGAAACATGTAGTCCTTGGCCTCAGACAGCAGTAGTGTTGGCTTCAGTGCACATGTGATGGAAAATGCACTGTGCACGCAGAGGGCTGTCATTTTACCGGACTCCTATTTAATGGGATGCGGGCAAAATATCCACACATGATGGAAGAGTGCTGCTGAATGCAGTGCACGGTTACAATCCAATTTGGATAGATAGCTAGATAGCTAGATTACTTTATTCATCCCCGAAGGGAAATTTGGTTGTCACAGCAGTCTGGTATTTAAGTACAATAAAATACAATAGAATAAAATACTGAGGTAGTATAAATAAAAACAACAATATAAAAAAACACAGAATAGAACAAGGACACTTAAGTTAAAAAGAAGATAAGTTGGTAGGTAAGGGCAAAATGCAGTGGCAAGATGATGGTAATAATGTTATTGTGCCTAGACAGTATATAATAATAGTACAGTATATAATAATAACAATAAAAATTGTAATAATAAGGCCAGAATAATAATAGTTGTATATGACAGTATATAGTAATAATAGTAATGGCAGCAACAGTATGTGTATATAGTAGTAGTAGTAGTAGTAGTAGTAGTAGTAGTACTACTACTACTACTACTACTACTACTACTACTACTACTAATGATAATAATAATAATAATAATAATAATAATAATAATAATAATAATAATAGCATAGCAATGTGTCATATATTTAGCCTGTGCAGGGTGTGCATACATACATAACCTAACATATAATATGCAAACATGTAATAATATCATTACATCATCATCATTATATATATATATATATATATATATATATATATATATATATATATATATATATATATATATATATATATATATATATATATATATATATATATATATATATATATATATATATATGCATATAAATACTTGACTATACAAGATATACATACAATAGATAATATACTAAGAGTATAAGAATATGTCAATTTAATGACGTGGTATTGCTTTTTTTATGTGTATTTCCCTTTTAACTGTAGTGACATAGTACTGAATTAATATATTTACTTCTGGTTCCTTGTGGATATAAATTTTAAATGTATTACGTTTTTCATTAACTTTATGATCATTTTACAATCTTTATATGGAAATATATGGGTAATTATTCCATTGAGAGTTTGTGATCATTCTATACTTAATTGCAATTTTATTCATTTCCTTTTGCTCACTCGTAATTATTCATATTCTTAATTTGTTATTTTTTTAACAACTGAATAATTGACTCACGGACAAAAGCAGTGCCCTGCTACACTAACATAAAAGTAGATCATAATGTATTTTTAAAGGTACCTATATGGTTCTATTTTATATTTGTTGGCTTATTTATCCAATATGTTTGCTTATTACCATAATGAATGCTATTATAATTATAATTTCATAATTACAATCAGTATCAATGATATAACATTCACTAGGAGCCCTTTCCTCTATTCACTTACATTCTAATGACTTTAGTACAAGTGTAAGCACAGGTTGAAATTTCAGCAGCTTGATGTGAAAAACAACTGGAGCTGCTCCGTGGCCAGGAGGACATCCTTCTACAGTGTAGAGGCATTGTGCCTTATCATGGGCAGCTGCCTAGAGCTTAAAAATTGGATGATGAGGTGTCAAATAAACAAGTTTAATAAACATTTCTAATTAACTCAGCAGCACACAGTTGCATTATTTATTTATGATTATGTACCTGCAGTTCTTGAATTGTGCAACTAGACACACACTCTGAAAAATAAGAGACTTCTGCTCAGCAGGAGTGCAAGAAATGATAAGGGAAACTGAGTGAAAAACATGACAATATTCCAATTTGCATAAAAAACAATCACAAAAGAAAAAACATCCATAGTTACTCAGATTATAAATTCATGTTACCACAACTCAAAACTCAAAATATTAGAGTAATATTAAAAAACCAAACTGTCACAACACACTGGTCTCCCCTCAAAAACAACAGTATAGGGCGTTTGTACAGGCAGCAAAATACGGCTTACGTTTTGGACCTTTCTCTGCCGCCATTTTGCTGACTTAGCAGTAGTGATTGACGGCGTTTAAATAGCGGATGTCACACTGGTGGGAGGGAGGGAGGGGAGGTGGATCGGTCGAACAAACGGAAGACTTTCACCCAGGAAAACGGTGTTCATGTCCCATGTGAAAACGGAAGTAAGGTTTTTACGTAACTTCTGTGGCTCACGGTTTGTGAATCCCATTTTCTTTACATAATCTACGTTTTTTATGTAACTTCCTTGGCTCTCATAACTGCTTCATTTAGGTATATTAATTTACTTTTAAACTGTCTTTTATAACGCCTAACTAGGAAGTTTTCTGCCCTAAACCTAGGTCAGTGGTTTTGTAGCCTAAACTCTTGTATGGGTCAATTTGAAAAATGCTCATATGTGTCGTTATGGGTGGTATTGACAAACGGTCTATTCTGTCATTTGGGTTGGAGATCTTGTTGGTCACAATAAGGTTAGATTTAGACCGGGAACGTCACCAGAGTGTAACATAATGTAGATGTGCTAAAGGTATACTATGCAGGAATTGTCATTTACAGTTTATAAACAGAACACTGGAAACGGCCCTCTCTCCTGCTCAACGAAAATGAATACAACCAAGAATCATACTCATTTTGTTGTCCACTTGCCCAAATATAGCAGGTGCTTCACCTTGCTGTATTTGTTACACATTAAGGACCACCTTCTCTATGATCACACAGCACTCTTGTATGTAAATACAAATGTAAATAAAGAGACTCCATGAGCAAAGGAAGTGCAATTCTGCCTGCTGCAGAAACAACAGAGTTAAATTTTGTTTTGGGGATTTTATTATTATACTGTCTGTATTTTTGTTCCGGTCCTCTGCACACATCTGTCAGCATCACGAACGTCATCCAGGACCTTATAATATCAGGTTCATAACACGTCACTAAATTCACATTTATGTAGGATTTTACAACAGACATTTCTGCAATCTTTTGTTTAAACAACCACTATTATTTCCATAAAAATCGGGAGAGTAAGATCGGATCACAAGCGGTGGAGACACATTCTAATGCCAGGTTTGGTTTAACTGATGTGGTTAAAGCTGTCCACTTATGAACATAACGCATATGAACATAATGTCACATATGAACAGAACTTCATTGCTCTTCACGAAAATCCTGCATAGTATAACTTTAATCGCTTCTTGTCTTCACTTGGATATTAACAATTCTCATTAAGTCTGACATGACTCACACAAATTAGAGTGAGTGGAATAACTGAATGTAATTCAGCTTTGTGCATTAACATGCTATGTGGGATCTGTAAGTTATCATGGCCAAATGTTTGTATCACCATCTGTAATTTCTGTGAAAAGATTTATGTTTTTTTTCTCCTTTTTTTAAAATGCTCTCCACAGTTTAGAAATAAAAATGCTGATTGAAAAAGCTTCCAAAGGAAAACAACTGTGAAACTACTGTACACATGAAAATCAATAGAAAAGGGACAGCCTTAATAATCAAATGCATTTACAAGTTCGACCAGTGTTCTCATGGTCACACTTTCTGAGCCCGGGCCTCACAGCTGACTCACAACTGACCTTTTAAGCCGTTTATGCCTGTGCATAGATATTGGCATTAACGTCCTCTCGCTTAAATGAAAAGTGCCTGCTAAGCCAACAACTGTGCTCAGTGAACTGTGTACCTTAAAGGTGAATTATATCATGCTGGATTACTCTTACCTTAATTTATCTGTGCTGGCTTTGTATCTGGAGACTCTGGCCATCAACAAGGGCAGGGAGACGGCATCCAGCCAGCGCTTCTCATACTTTGGTTCATTAGCTGAGGGCGAAGGAGGTGATGGAGCCTGCGTGGAATACATGAACAATGTGATGAGCTTCCTGCTCCCTTTGATCATCGGAGGTGGTGTTCTGGATGCAACACAATTTACATGAGCAAAGAATTATTTTCTGACCCCGGGTTAATCTGCTGGACAGTATGTAAACATCGTAATGATGGTTTGACACTGAGTTTTCCTGTCAGGATAACGCTGCTCCTTTAACCATTACTGCCTAATTGAAGTCCTGACCTACTGTATGCACTCAGAAGCTCCCACTGTCTTTTCACTGCAGGCTTGTGTTTCGAGGTCAGATAATAAAAAACAGTGGTGTACTGTAGCCAAGTATATTAAAAAAATGATTTTATTGTGCAATTTCTTTGTTTAATCTGCATTTTTTTGGTCTTATTTTGTCATTTTTTCCCCTTTCAATGGTTGTAACTCTAATTATAAAGAATGATATCATATAAAAACTAGACCATCAGCTTTTGAAACCAAATCACAGCATGGAACTTCTATGTTGTTCCAAAGGTTTTGGTTCATTGATGTAATATTCTGGAGCATCAAATGTGTGTAAAAAATGGTATCAACCCAGAATTTGCTGCAGTTACTTATGGGACATAGTTGAGCATGGAAATTTATTTCAGAAAGTCATACTTTAATTTTCCGAACCCTTATACACCTTAATAGATTTACTTAATTGATTAATTAAATTAAATAAAATGAGATTTATGACCAGAACAAATCGACATGTAATTCCCAAACAGGAGATCTCCAAGAAAACAACAAAAAATGTTTTTTTTTAGCCTTGTTTGAACTGATGCAACTTGAAGATGTTTCCGTCAAATGAAGCCTCATATAAATTAACTTCTTCTGTTATAAGCTTTTCTATTTGGGTATGCCAGATAGGGAAAATGTCCAGAGAGGTTAATGGAGCAGACAGCTGGGCAATTAAAGCTGGACTATACTGTATGTGCATCTGGTTCACTTCTAAGTCAACACAACATTACATTGAGCACATTTTTGCTTTTGATATAATGTTCAATTCACCTTCAAGTGAAGTAAAACCCATTTCTAGTTGTCTCCTTGGTTTGAATATACCAACTGTAATTTACTGATTTTTTTGTATCTTTAGAATTTGTGAAGGAAATTTGTGCTTCCTGTCATAGTCGGACAAGAAGTAGGTGGCAACCTACTTGATATTCGAGACGCAAGGCCTTGTGGGAACTCAAACTCTGAACTTAACTTTGATAACACCATGAGAGGGGGATACGTGTAAATGAGTGACCTTAGGTCATGTATGAAGGGAGGAAGATAGGGCCGCATTGAGTCTTGATGAAGAGCCAATGTTTAGAAATACAACAGTTATAAGCCGAGCGGTGTATGGGGCTTTGTTGTATTGTAAAAGAGCCATTCGGGATTGTGCGGTGTATGGAAATTGAGTGTGCTAATAAAACTTTCTGAACAGAGTATTGTGTACCTCGTGTTTGTCCTGCTCACCCATTAACTTTAACTGCAATCTAAAAAATTGCCACGACAAGTTATGATTTATGTTGCCAATCAGGCCATGGAGCAATTTAAGAGAAAAAATATTATACATTAAAATATTATATATAAAAATATTATAAATCCAGGAAAATGTCAAATGGTATTTAAAAACACATTAATAAAAATGATCTAATACTAGTTGGTCAGCAGTACTGACAGTGCATGAGATCATGTGCATTCATTTTTCTTCAATATCATCCTTGTATACAGGCTCCTCTACAGGTAAAAAAAAAAAAGCACAGGTCAAGAGAAAATGTAGTCAAAAAGAGAAGGACAGAAAACGCCTCTTAAGCTGTAGTGGTATTATGAAGGCATGTTAGGGGGAAACTACACATGCTGATGAAATTGATGGATTATATTCATCTTGGCAGCAGTTTGTCTCTGAGCTCTTCTTAATGGATTTTTGAAAACAGAGAGAGCATGCTGTATGAGCTTCTGACTGTGGCAAACACACAGGTGCAGTTAGGCTTTTCATAGTCAGTAATGAGCATTAGAAAAAGCTCAAACTGCAGCTTAAAGGTGCCTGGCTTATAATAAATGTGTTAATGTGGCATGAAAACAGATTTGCCTTTGGAAGCTGTGCCTCGGTTATGGGTACTTCCTGATGGCGGAAACACACACGGCAGCAAGCGGGACTTTAAATTAGTTTAGAATGCACTTTACAGCAATACACTATCACTCTAATGGCTAACACTTTCTTCCCTTTATTAGCAGTCTACTGCTCATGTCGTGTCTCATAAGCCACTCTGTGCTGGTAAACAGTGTATCCAATTCAAACTCTTTTGTGCTAACGTCTTCTTTTTGACAATGGCTTGAAGGCTTAATATAACTGAAATAAAATAATGGCTCGTTGCTGTATAACGAGGACATCCTTTGCAAAAAAAACAAAGGCAAGGAATTTATTTCAATAGCGCCTTTCAACAGCAAGACAGTTGAAAGTGATTTAAACATCACAAAAAGCTCAACACTAAGGTGAGGATACACACACAACAGGCTGTGTTGTGAACACAATTGTTACATACTTGCCTGTGTGCAATGTGTGTTACTAGAAGTTTTCACTAGAGGGAACATCACAGAAGCAGGTCGTATAGAACTACTGGATTTGCAGGATATGAATAACAAAGAAACTAGATAGATGCTTCTAAACTGTCTCTGTTGTTAATTCTGAGGTCACGGCAGAAAAAGTGACAGTGGCACCATCATAGATGATATGTAGGCCGGTAAACCAATGCTCCAAACAAGCGCAGACACACGAAGAAGCCATCATGTTCACACAAACATGTAGTTAACAGCAAGTATGTCTCCAGCCTAACTATTGAATTTCATGGACCTCCGAGTCAGGGGTGGATCTGACCAATTTTCTGTCATTGATTTTTTTCAATAATGATGGAAATAGGCCTGTCATGATAACATTTTTTTAGGACGATAAATTTTCCCAGAAACTATCACGATAAATGACAGTATTGTGGATTACATCCTTTTCCACAGCAATTTTAAATCTCAAGAATATTAAACATTGGAATTGAAATGTGGAAAATATTAAAACATCCTAGATAAATAAAACATAAATAAATAAACTACTACCAAAACAAATAAAATAGACTCTCAGGCTCTGTTAACAGAAATTGCTCTGAGATAAATATTATATTATCATATATTATAAATAATAAATAAACAGCTGTTTCGGAGATGTCAGACATTTGCAGTATTTCTGAAATAGCACAAAAAGTCTGCGTTATAATTTTATTTAATTTTTATACAGTCTATGGTTATAATGCGTCCACTATAAGAGTGGCGTGGCTCCTGAGGGGGCAGGGCAGTCAGTGCTGCACAGGAGCACAGTGCTAATAAGCTGCACAGTTAGCTCTGTAGCAGTACAGTGTGTACGTGCTGCAGCAGTATGTGTTCACTTAGCGACCTCTGTTTGTTTACAACAACACTCTGTGCACCATTCCTCCATTTCTGGAGTTGTGCAGCTGTTGGGAAACTTGACTTCAAGTAACACACTCGCTATGCTTCAGCTGGCTAGCGTCCGCACTGTGTGTGTGTGTGAGCCGCGCCTCCTACAGAGAGTAGGTTGAGTGACAGGAGAGGGACAGAAGCAGCGCGATTGGCGAAAATGTTGATGGCTTATGTAAACCACAATTATCGAGTCCACAAAAACTATCGCGTCCATTTTTATATATCGAACGATAAGTTCTGAAGTCCGTTCATAATACTGACAGATTCGAAAACTGGTGTGATCCTCCATAATTTAAAATGGTTCACACTCCTGTCCAGTTGGAGGCGTGTGCAAAAGTAATTGATTTACTTATCTTGATCTCACTTGTCAAGCTCGTAAATAGTAACTCCGAGCGCCGGATTGCTGTTGGAATACACAGTTCTGATATTCAGAGCTGCAGAGTGTAACATTACTGTGGGCTTTCTGACTGAGGAGCTGGAGCAGCAGCTCTGAGCACATTGAACATTTGATAAACAACTGAAACTGCAGCTAGCTACCATTAGCTAATAGTATATAATTGCAAAATGTCATGGCAGCTGAGAAGAAAGGGCTTTAATTGTAATGGCGTTGATAAATGAGGTAAAACATTTTAGAGGAAATTGTGTGGTGGACAATGAAGAACAAGGTTGTTTCACCTCTTTTGTGTCCATTATTTTTAATTATTGTGATGTTGTCATTGAAAAAGCGATCGCACGGTCTTCTTACAAAAGTATTATTAGTTAATGCAGCTTTGTTTATTCGCTGAAAACAAGTTGATAGAAACATCCCTAATTTGCATTTTCTTTAATGCAACATTTCAAAATGTCACTACAAATTTGCTTCAACTTTAATGGAAACACTGCCAGTGATTACATCTACTTCTTGTATACAATCTATGGATATGAGCAGAACCAGGCAGGAGCCAGCCCGTTGAGACCAATGAGGCTCTCGAGATGTTTTAGGAGGGTTTCATGGTCCACACTGTCAAAGGCGACACTCGGATCTATTAACAGCAGGATGGATGTAAGAGCCAAAGATTATATCAGTTAGTTAGGAAGTTGATTGCTACCCTGAGAGTGTGTTCACTTTGCATGACCCTGGTGATCATCATCAGTCTCTGGGAAAGGCCATTTTAAAAGCAGTGGGTCAAGAGCATGTGTGGTTGGTATAGAACCATTATACATTTTAAAAACAGCTTTGAAAATATGTTTATGCACACAATGAAGAATCCCTGTGAGAATAGTCTCCACAGCACCAGACTGTGACCTGTTTCAGATGCCTGGAAAAGGTTGAATATGTTAAGGTTCAATGGAAACTGATGGCCGTGCATCAGACACCGTTCATTCTAAAGGTCCTGCAGCTCAATATGTTGACAAAAGCTTAGATAGCTGGAAGAGCGGCACATTTAAATGCAGATCACGGTGCACTTAATGAAGAACAGATGCATTAAACATTATCTAATGAGTTACAAGCCCAGGGATCAAATAAGTGAAGCTTTAGCAGCATCAAACAGTGAATGATTCCTGCAGCTAAAGATTATCTGTCAGCACAAATCCCACAACTTCTCCAAACAACTGCAAACAATCCAGTGTAGCCCCTGTAGCACCGTGCAGGTAGGTGTGTTCATCACAAAGGAAGCAAATCACCTGTCTTCCCCATAATAGCTGAACATATTAGCGGAGCATTAAAATAGCCTCTGGGTGGAACAGTGAACGGCAGAAAACTGCCTACCTCTGCAAAGCCAGTCGCACATCATTGCTGAACTACGTGTCGCGTATAGACCCCTGTCAGCTCCTCACCACTAATTACTACATTTCTGAAGAAATTATCATTCTTTGCTCCATTTATGTCAACCCAGAACAAAATGCTTTAGTTAAGTCTCAAGTGGAGCTCTGCAGCGAGTAAGTTAGGTGACAGGAAATGGAAAACGATCAGGCTGTCAGAGAGGATTACACCTGCTTCTACTGAAGAGCAGGAAAACAGGAGCTAAAGCCACAGTGTTGTTCTTTACATCAGACAAACCCTCCTCCAAGGATACTTCAGAGGTGAGGGGCATAATTATTTGAAAGCATGTAAATGAATCAGGGAGGTTTTACTTTTCTTGAGTATTTCCATTTTATGTAACTTTATAACTCTGCTTCACTATATTTTAAACTAAATATATTTTTTTACTCCACTACATTTAGCTGACAGCTTTCGTAATTTTTGACATGAAAATCATGATACATATAAAGTGGTAAGATTATTTTTAATCAAACATCAAAACAGTATATTAAGTAGTTAAAATGAGCCCTATCGAGGAAATTAAAATGATGCTTACATAAATGCATCAATACAAATAACCTAATTATATATTTAGAATATATAAAACAACCTGAGTGGGTTCATTCTGCATAAGGAGTACTTTTACTTTTGATACTTTAAGTACATTTTGATGCTGATACTTTTGTACTTTTACTTTAGTAAGTTTTGAATGCAGGACTTTTACTTGTAGTGGAGTAATTTTCAGTGTGGGATGAGTACTTTTACTGAAATAAGGGATCTGAATACTTTTTCCACCACTGGCCCCAGTAAACATCAGACTCTATGGGACAGTTGGGGTTGCTGTCGCATTCAGGCCTACTGAGCCAAATCTGTACGTCTGATTGATTCCGGAGTAGGATGTCTGCGAAGAGCACACATTTCTCTACAATCTGTCATATAAATGATTTATAAAGAGTGAAAGTTGTGGGAAGGAGTACAGGTTGTTTGAAGAAAATTCAGATCATTTCCAAGCCTCTCTCCACTCTAGTTGTGATGTCATCCATTCTAACTCCGAACATTCCATCCAATACAGACCCATGATAAACTATTAAACGCTCTGAAAATCACAAAACTTAAACTGCGATTTCACGAAAACCGTGTGACTGATCAGAATGCCCATTTGGCCCAATATAGGCCGGAGACTTGTGACCTTCTAAATTCTTGTCACATCCATCTTCTATTCATTTCAACAGGACTTTTTTTTTTTTTTTCTTTAAATTGTGAGGCAAAACGTTGTGCAAAATACATAGCACACTATTCCAGATTATACCGCACGTTTTGTTGAGGACTCCCTTTGCCTCTGTGACTAGTAGATCTTGTCCAGGTGGATTATAAATAAGTGTCACTTCATTATTCTCTACATTTCCTATTACAAACACATATCTCCCTTCTGTCTTTGACTTTTTTTTCAGCTTTCAATGGGATGTTCTTTTGAATGAGGATAGCTACTCCTCTTTCAGCTATACTGTGGAATGATGAAAATATCTGAGCTTTTTTCAAACTTACAATATACCTTGTTATTCAGATGTGTTTCATGTAAGGATATTATATCTCCCATTTTTTCAGGTGTTGTAAGAACGGAAGATTTATGAAAACCCAAATTCAGGTTCCCAGCTTTCAGTTGATGTACACAGCTTCTATGTGGCATCTACCGTTGACCTGCTATCTCCCCCTTAAGAGCCCCTGTCCTCGTAAAAAAATAAAAAATTGGAATTGGAAGAGGCAAAACATGTCTGATTTGGTGAAATGTGTCTGCTCAAGGGCACTTCAACAAGGCTGATTCTCTGAACTCTATGCCATGAACTGGCAGAGAAATTTGCAATGGCCGGGAATCGAACCCAGGTCTGCTGCTTAGAAGCAGCTATGCTAACCACTACACCTCCATCGCTATTGTAGAGAACACTGTAGCTTGTCTTGCTCAGCCTCTTTGAGTGAAGCCATTAGATGATTATTCTTTTCTTTTTCTGCTTGCAGCTGAGCCATCTCATACTACAGGTTGCTCTCCAATTCCAACTCCAAGTTGGTTTTTGCCACAGCCTGCAGGTGCTTTGCAGACCTAAGCTCCAACTTCATGGCCTCTGCTTCAGCCATGAGCTTCCTGTTCTTGTCTGTCTGCTCGTTGCGTTGAGCCAGACAGCAGGCTGTGAAGTTCTCTGTCTCTTGCAGGATGGATTCTTTTTCCTGAAAGCGTTGACGTTCTGTCTCCAGCCGATCTTGTGTGTTTTTCAGGGCTGCTGCAAACCTTGTAGTCTCCACTCTCTGTTCTTCTTTCTGTTTTAGGAGAGTTTCTTCCATCTTGGTCAACTCATGGCGTAGCTTCTGAGTTTGAGCCCTCTCTATTTCCAAATAGCTCTCCAGCTCCAACTCCACGTTGGTTTTTGCCACTGCAGTCAGCCTCTTGTAAGCACGGAGCTCGTTGTTCTTTGCCTCCAAGTCATTTTGAAGGGCCTCATTCTCTGCTTTCATCTGCTCTAACTCGGTTTGAAGATCTTTGGTGTTGGAGGTCTGATGTTTAAGATCCTTGTGTTCTTGAAGCTCATTCAAGAAAGTGGCTAGTGAGTCTTCGTGGATATCCAGGAGGACTCGACCCTGAGTGTTAGTTTGGGTGAGCCTCGCTTCTTCCTCCTTCAGCTGACACTGGATTTCTTCTTCCAGTGAGCTGAGGTAGAAATTAATTGGGGGTTCAACCTCCCTGGAGTTAGACTGCTTATTTTCCAGCGTTGTTGCTTGCTGGATTTCAGCCTGTCTACTCCCCTGTCTTTGTTTTTTACTATTAGCGCTTGCCATTGTAAAAGTAAATTCTCTCAGAACCAAACTTTGGATTGAGTGAAAGTGTGTCTGAACTGAAACTCCGTGGTAACTGAATCTCTGTCTGAACTGGATATCTGTCCAATCTGGTCCCCTATTCATAGGTTCCCAGTCAAACAGAATGTGACACCATGAAATGACATCATGTGCATGTGCTTTGATCCATAGACATATATACATAGACTCCGCATTGAGCAGGTTGGTCCGTTGCTGCAATACGTCAGCGCGGCCGCCATATTGGATGTGGCAGATCTGCCTGTAAACTAATGAAAGGAAACGGACTGAACTTCATAAATCGCCTTTCTACAAAGTGCTTTAAGTTAATGCCTCTTATTCACCCATTCACACACACACACTAATATATCTGGGAAACAAATAGCCACCAAAAACAAAGTATGTAACTTTTAAAGTGATGATTATCAATGTTTACTCCTTATGTTTAGGGTGACCAATCGTCCTCTTTTGCCCGGACATATCCACTTTTTACGTCCTGTCCGGGGCGTCCGGCCGGGGTTTATAAATTCACGAGAATGTACGGTGTTCACTGTTTTTCATAGGACCAGTACACGTGCACGTAAATTGACCGGCGCTTTGCACACAACTTTGCGAGACGTAATTACCAAGAGGCTGCCTTGTGGGTGAGTCAGCGCCGCGCACACACACACAGAGACAGAGAGCAGAGCAGACAGAGAGCAGATCGAACAGCGGAGCAGCATTACATATTGAAATTTAACATTTAATCTGTGTCTATAATAACCAGATCCTGAAATGTAGATGTGACATGAGGGACAAGAGCACTAACGTTTACATTTAACTGATTTGATTAATCGTTTTTATATTCACATTGATGAACATATATACAGTATATCTACACAGTGGGCATTGATGAGAATACATATCTATACAGCTATACAATTGCAGTCTGTGAGTGTGTGCAAGTTACTATTAAGTTACTATTATTATTATTTTTATTTATTATTATTATTATTATATGTACTGTTGCTGACATTACTATTATTATTATTACTATATACTGTAATATACTACTATTATTATTATACCGGCCTTATTTATTATTATTACTATTACTATTATTATATATTTATATATTATATATCATACTATATATAATATATCATACTATTTTATTTATAATTATTTTATTTTATATTTTTACTATTTATTATTACATATATTTTATATTATATACTGTACTATTATTATAATTATATACCGTCTAGTCAGTATAGCATTGCTGCCATCATATCATCAGTATAATTATAATTACCATCATCTTGCCAACCTACCAACTGATCTGCTTTTTTAACTTCTTAAGTGTCCTTGTTCTATCCAGTGTTTTTTATATTGTTGTTTTTTATTTATGCTACCTCAGTATTTTATTTTTTTCTATTGTATTTTATTGTACTTGAATACCGGACTGCTGTGACAACCGAATTTCCCTTCGGGGATGAATAAAGTAAAGTAATCTATCTTATTAGTATTATGCGCGGGACTTCATAGTATTAGCCAAAATCAGCAAATTCTGTTCATAAAATGACGTTATAATAGCCAGATACAATCAAAAGTATTTTTTGATTCTTACCTGTGAAAGGTAAGGCCATGCGATCGGGTTTGTATTGTAAATCTGTTGGTACATTTCCATGCAGCACATGAATGAGGCATCTTCTCGCTGTCTCCGCTTCTCCACTTTGCCACATCCAAGATGGCGGCGACGTCGACGTACGCTTCAGCACTCAATGCGGAGTCTATGTATATATGTCTATGCTTTGATCATCAAGCACCAGACTGATGACATCATAGTCAATATGACACCATGAACATCATGCATTCTAATCCTTGTTGCTACTGGCTACCAGTTTGATTATGTTGTAAAAATTCCAAAATCTCATGCCTTCTGGTTGTTATGGCGATGAGTGCAGCATTAGAGAGTAGAGAGGTAAGGGGCACCTCTCAGGTTTTTTATTCCACTAAATTATTGAAATGTAGTTAGTTTGTGGGTCTTTTTTTTTTTCAAAAAGAGTCTTGTCCTGGGAGTGCTGTCAAATTCTGTATTAAATGTTTTTCAATTGTTGTCAGTGCACTTTTCGTTTCAGAGGTTTGGGGATGGGTGGCTTGTGGGAAATATGTCGTGTTGTTCGTTGCATTTAATGTATTCTCTCCTTTTTACAGTTGAAAAGCAGCAACAATAAAGAGATCTTTCAAGAGAAAAAGTTTGGATTTTAATTTAGCAAACTCCAATCTCGCCTTAATATTCTAATTGCTAATGAGTGGTTTGCAACTCCTGACATAGCCTCTGTACTTTTGTTTCCCAAGTCCTCTGCAAAAAGTGGATTGTGAAACCTTAACTCCTGCCCTCTGGAGGTAGCTATTAACCTTAGAGCTGTAAAGAAAACACTAAAAATAACTGTAGCAGTGTTTCTGTCATCAACAGCTGTTGTTTCCAACAAGATCTCCAACCTAAATGACAGAATAGACTGTTTGTCAATACAACCTATAAGGACACATATGTTTGTCAAAATGAGCGTTTTGTGGCTCACGGTACCAAAAAAAGTAAATAAAGGCTGTAGTTTCATTTAGGCTACAAAACTGCTGAACTAGGTTAGGAAAAAACATCATGTTAAGGCGTTATAAAAGACAGTCTAAACAGTAAATAAATGCATGTAAATGCTGGAAATTAAGTAGTTTTGAGGTTGACGTGAGCCATGTTAAGTTACGTAAAAAAATGTAAGTTATGTAAAAAAGTCATTTACATTTGTTTCCAACGGGACACGAACCCCGTTCTGCTGGGTGAAAGTCCGTTGTTCGTGTGCCGGACAGTCTTAAACATAAATGTTGTTCCCGGTTGTGATATCTTTACTTTACTACATGTTTTACCAGTTCTGTTGCTCAATACACGAGTGGTTTCTTTCTTTTTTAGTACATTCCAAATGGTTGTACTGGCTATGGCCAATGTTTGGGAGAAAAGCAAGCAATTTTGAAGTTGAGAGAAGATGAAAAATGAATCAGAGCCATTGCACATAGACAGCTCTCTGGCCTTCATAATGGTTACACCTTTTTAACAATAAATGCTTTCTGCACAGGCAAATCCCAAAGCTGAAACAGAGGAGACATTCAGCGCCATTTATGTTGTTCTGCTTCAATAATCAATGTAATAGGACAACAAAAAAGTCTTGTCAGTCACATGTTCCAATAATTTTTTACCAGATCTAGATGTACAGTAGTGTTCAATATAATAGCAGTCCAATGTGACTAACCAGATTAATCCAGGTTTTTAGTATATTTTTTATTGCTACATGGCAAACAAGGTACCAGTAGGTGCAGTAGATTCTCAGAAAACCAACAAGACCCAGCATTCATGATATGCATGCTCTTAAGGCTGTGCAATTGGGCAATTAGTTGAAAGGGGTATATGTTCAAAAAAATAGTGTCTGCCGTTTACTTTACAAACACAAAACTATTTTGTACAAACTTTTTTTTCCTAGGATTAAGCAAGGTTCGATTTTCCAATAATATTCAAATAGTTTCCAGCGAATATCAATGTTCAGTGTGTATGTGCTGGATGGTGTGCGTACCCTATGAAAAGTAAGTGTTTTATGGAGTTGCAGACGTTGTAGTGGTCTGCATGTAATGTGCAAATTCTGTTATTTGCGATTAGCATGCTAAGCAGAGATTTAGCTTTATTCACTTCTTGTGTTGCATTACAATGTAATTCAGGGATGACATTCATGTTGCTTAGCGTAATGCTCATAATCATTTGATATGAGATACTTACATGCAATATAGTACATCAGCTAATTGGGTTCATGTTAATGTACTTTTAGTGCAGCATACTGTGTAATGTGCTATCTCACAATTAGCACGCTAAACTGAGATTTAAGCCCTTTCTTCCGCATCAGTTTGATCCATTGAAAACAATAAAAACAAAACTTTATTAACTGACAGCTAAGCATAATACGGACGGAAATATAGCGTTTCTGTGTTGAAATAGCTATTTCTGTGTCTCTTTATATCTCATGTACATCCATGTATTACCCAATATACACTTTGTATATTAACACTACGCAAGAGTATTACACCTCATTGTACATCCCTCTTTCACACATAACCTCATTTAGCCATAATTGAAAAATCTACTTAATCTCCCACTATACGAATACATACTTCCTACGGGCACTGCACTAGTTTAATCAATATAGCCAACTTTCCTGCCAAAATATCCTAAATTTAAATCAGAACAACCATTTTAGAGGGGTGTGAGGCACAATATTTAAATTAAGCACTTCTACACTTTGATGCAGGCAACTTGTTCAGTTTTAGATGACAAAGTAGCCTAAATAATTTATACATAATTAAATAAACAAGTAGTTTTTAGAGGCAGAGTCCCACCATCTCAGAATAAAAACTAAAACATGCTGTATCCAACTGCTCCCACTGCCCATTGCTCTCATCATCTCTCACTAAGCTGTAGAGGAGCTATATTTTAATCTTTTACCTCAGGAAAATACAAGGTCAACTCATAGCTGCAGTTATGTTTTGACAAAGTGGTCAATTGATTGTAAAAGCTGGGATACTGAAGAATGATCTCGCAGGGGGCAAGCAAACGGAAAGCTCCGCCGAATAAAGAGAAAATAAATGAATAGAAGCTGAGGAGAACTTCCCAGCTATTTAGTAATGTTGCAAACATTTAGTCAACAGTGCATTTATCTTGTCCAATGTTGTAAATGGTAAATAAATTAACTTTGGGCTAATGTAATTTTCACCAGCACACACCAGGCTTATGCTTAAAGTACAACTTCACTAATGTTATGTTTGATGTAGCCTTTTTTATGAGCAATTTGGTGGAAACTGATGCATCTACGAGGTTAGACGCAAACTCAGACTTGTTGAATTTTATGTACGTCTGTATATAGACTATCCTGGTGATAAATTCATTATTTAATATCCCAGAACTTGGACTGAGTGGAAATGACAAATGATGGATAAGTGTTTCTTGCTGACAGACAGAATCTACTGTTTTTGTTTTTGTTTTACTTTAATAGTATCCATAATAAGTCTGAATGGGGGAAGTAACATCATGAAAGGAAAAAAAGCTTCTAGAACAATTTTTCTTTACATTATTATGAATGTAGAAAGATGTTTGTGGTCTTTTTGTTGTTCAGACCCACGATAAAACAGATTTTTAACTCCATGGCGAATCAGAAGATGAACAAAATATAACCGTAGAATCAAATAAAATTGTATCGTTCTTACACTGTATCGATTCGAATCGGTTTATAATAAAAGTATATCATTTTTAAAATTGAATCATAACCTGTGTATTTATATGCAAATTCGTTATCACAGAGAGATGTGCGTTCAGACCGGACGCGTAGCGAATATTTCGCGCGACAAGATTACATACAAAGTCAATGCAAACACGCGAATAGACGCATATTTTTGCCGGCGGCGCGCATCGCGGGTTTCGCGCGACACGAATGCCGCGATTGACGCGAATGTCGCGGCGCGAATGAAACAACGCAAATTCGCGTGAGTTCAATAAATTCAACTTTGGCGAAATATTCGCGTGACGCTGTGTCGGGACAGCCTATCAGCGTTGAGATTCTGGACGACAGTGTCCGAGATACATACATGAGAGAGAGGAGAAAAGAGGCAGGAAGGAGGAGTGGGTCGGCAGGAGGGACAGGAAAAAGGTGGAAGTACTCTGCGGTCCTCTCTCCGTGCTGAGTGCGCCTCCGGATGATGTCACTCACCCAGACACGACGGCGTTTTCCGACGTATCTCGGACTTCCAGAGCAGGTACAGGGACGCTATGCTTGTAATGTCAGCCATGGTTGATGACAGAATGAAATGGAGGCAATTATTTGGCGCTAAATAGTCTCTTGGGCGAAAATTCGCGTCGCGTTTACTCGCGCGAGTGACGCGAATTAAATTCAATTCTCGCGCGTATCAACTCGCGCGAGTAACGCGACGCGAAAATTCGCTACGCGTCCGGTCTGAACACACGGTAATGTTAACATTAAATTTTACTTTATACTTCTACTCCACTACACCTCAGAGGCAAATATTGTACTTCCTGCTCCACTACAGCTTTAGTTTCTTTTCAAATTACAGTTTCTCATCCCCTCCATGTCCAGTGATAAACATGCATCTGCAGATGTGTTTTTTAGATATTGTTGATAAACAAAAGGATGAAGTGTTCCTTTGTGGGTTGAAATATCATCTAGACAAACTCTTTTAAAACCCTCTTGGATCAGCTGGAGAAGTAATCATCACCAAGCTATTAACAGGACCGTTATTCTGACCTTTAAAAAAGATGTGGTTCTCACAGGCAGTGGTCAAAGAAGTGTTTTGAAAAAAGTAGTAATACTACACTGTGAAATTACTCCTGTATAAGTAAAAGTCCTGCATTCAAAGCATACTAAAGTAAAAGTACAAAAGTATCAGCATCAAAATGTACTTAAAGTATCAAACGTAAAAGTACTCGTTACGCAGAATGAACCCACTCAGATTGTTATAGATATTATTGGATTATTATTATTGGTGCATTTATATTAGCAGCATTTGATTGTTGTCAATGTATGGCTCATATTTACTACTTAATATACTGATATGAGGTTTGATTTACAAATTGATTTACACTTTTTTTTAAATGATCAAATGTTTTATGTTAAATCCAACCTGAAAAGTAACTAAAGCTGTAGTGTAGTGGAGTAAAAAGTACAAAAATTGCCTCTAGAGTCACATGAAATCGAAATACTTTGCAGGTTTGCAGGTTTTTGTGCTTTACTTAGTAAGTAAATGCAAATACATTCTGCTGATACAAACTGAGGTTTTGGGGTAATTCATTCATTCATTTTATAAATTCATTTGGGGATCCATGAAAGCATAAAAAAACTCTACGGTATTATTGGGCTGCACGTTGCAAAGCTTTCTGTATTCTTACATGAGGTAGAAGGAATGAGGTGTTCATGGCTGTCATGCAGTATGAGAGCAGTTCTTTTGTGATGAGGAATGGCAATTTATTTTTGTTGTATCAACTGTCCCTCAACTCGTCTCCCCTATTTTGACTTCTTTTCCTACATTTCCGGAATGAGTTGCGAGACCCCCCAGTAAACTCAGCTGGCCTTGCAGCAAGCAGCAGTTTAATGTACAGAAATAGAGAGCGATATGAACCTCAAAAAAGCAATGTCTTTTCTGTCAGGAAAATGGGTGCATCATTCACCTCACCCAACCGTGCCCCTTGTGGCTGCGCTACATTCGGGTTTATTGGGTCTGCTGTCAGAGGAGAAATTGCTGTCTCTTACTCTCGCTACCGTTTCTCCCCGTGTGATTGTTGAGCTTTAATGAAAAATGGTGAGTGTAGAAGAAGTCCTTCCTCTGCTGTGAGAACTCAAATCAAAAGCCTTTATTGCTTATGTTTTAGACTCTTCAAAAAAGTACTGAAAATATCTTTATATTTTATGCTCTGAGACAACACAATAAAGCCAGGAATGTAAGTGCATTGCTCATACCTTTTTTTGGCTGTTAAAATGTCTCGGCGTGTTTTGCTCCTTTCATGAAGTGTTTTTTATCAACATTATCAAGGTTATATTGGGAAGAAAAAAAACATTCTCAACCACGGCTTGGCCCTGGCACTTGGCCTGCAATATTACTTGGGAATGTAAACTGTGCCAACTCTTCATTCAGCTGCAGCGCAACACCTAAATTGAAAGGGACATTTCAGCTTTTGTCTTTGTTCGCGAGATAATTCACTGGTAAATGAGCATTAAACAATTTGGTGAATGATTTAAATTACAGAGTAGTCTTGCTCTGTAGAGTGAATATTGGACTTAAATTGTCAAGTCTCAGATGAGGCTGCTTTGGTAAGGAGATTATCAATTCTATGGATCAGATAGTCATTTTTATAACAAGTATCCTTAAAAAGACATTGATGTTTTAGTAAAAAGAACTATGACATGATTATAAATGATCTGACGGTAATTAAAGCAGAATCAAATTACATATTTGCCCACTTAGGAAAGAAAAGCTAAAAACACAATATTGACAGTATCACATTGAGTATTTTTCGTCTTATAAAACGGATGGCTCGAATAAAGCAATCTGATTGTTTGTCAGCCGTTGTATAGATCCCATATACCACGGCTGTGACGTCGTTCTGTTTTGGTCTCCACCAAACCTCTGAGAAAATTACATGGCTCTAAAGCAGCTAAATGCTCCATTATATTCACCAATTAGGTGTAAAGTGGGAAAAATATCCAAAAGATTTTTTTTCTTTTCATGTATTTTGAAAATAGAGTAGTGCAAAATCCTCTTCAGGATTAAAAAGGATAAAATGCTACCCCAGTCAGGACTGGGGTAGCATTTTGCCCATTGGCAGCTTTGGTGAAAATCTTTCATTATGATAATAAGGAACATTTCTGTATTACATGTACAAAGACTGAACCAACATTTCCCCAAAAGGTTTCAGATAACAAGAGGCAATTTACTGAGAAGCATTTCCTCAGCAAAGAAATTGAAATACCAAAATACTGTTTGCTTTTCCTCACTCCAGCGAGTGGCACATTTCCATTCACATCTCCTACAACGATGGAGCAACACACTGCCTAGTCTTATACATACTGTTGTAGTGGGTCTTCCAGCTTCAGTGTTTTATTTGCACTCACCACAGTGTGACTGACTCGACGTCAATGAGCTTGTTGTACTTGGGCTTACACAAACTGATGCAAATCATGCACAGAGTTAATAATGTGTATCTTGCATGCAGCTTTGTGCACCAAACCGTGAGCCCTGTACCGTGATGGTTCCACATAAAGGTGCATTTCAATACATTAGAATATGATGGAAAAGTAGTTCAAGTCAAATAGCCTCAACCAAGTATTGAGTGCATATAGATGGACATACTTTTCAGAGGCCAACATTTCCATATTTAACATACTTATTTAAAATGTGTCTTCTGTAATATTACATTTTTTGAGACACTGAATTTTAGGTCTTCATTAAATGTAAGCCATAATCATTATAATCATAAGAAATTAAATAAATAAAGACATGAAATGTTTCATTCAGAGTGTAATGGATCTATATAATGTTTTATTTCCACTTTTTGAATTGAATTACTGACATAAATAAACTTTTCTGATATTCTAATTTATTGAGATGCACCTGTATGTACCGTCACATTACAAAGAGGCTTAAACACCTTCTAGAGCTAAAGGAAACTGCAAAATGAGTTTGGTGAGAATTCTCAGTGGATCCATTACGTCAACTGAGTCATTCTTACATTATCCGTAGGGCTCTGTCTTACATCCCGCACAGAGCTAGGCAGAGTGCAGTGCAACTGTCATTGCTAGTTTCACACCGACGCAGTTTCTCGTGTCGACTCCCAGCAAGTATTTGCTGCTATTCAAAGGGCACAAAATTCAAATAGTAAGATGCATCTACATAGGCAGGTGCACAATTTGTGTA